>NC_134353.1:198048856-199446356 GCF_048569485.1 Anomaloglossus baeobatrachus | reverse complement strand
ATAACTGGTGATATAAAAAAGCCATTATGGCCTTATACACAAAGCCAAATGCATCAGTGTGCGCAGCTGGCTTTCATTCTGAAAGATTTGATTTGACTATTGGTACCCGTCAGGGGTGTCGGCTCTCACCTATCATATTTGCTTTAGTAATGGAGACCCTGGCGAAGTCCAATAGGCTCAACCAAGAAATTTCCGGAGTTAAAATAGGCCCTGTGGAGCATAAGATCGGTGTCTATGCAGACGATGTCATACTCTCTTGTACTGATATAGAAAAATCATTAACAGGGATCAATTCTGCCCTTCTAGAATTCTCCAAGGTTTCATATTACAAGTTAAATGAGGAAAATCAGTTCTCTTACCAGTAAACATCTCAGAAACCGTTAAAGGTAGAATTTCAGCCCATGTTCCTTATGTTTGGGCTCATGACGGGTTTTCGTACCTGGGGCTTAAGATATATAATTTGTCCAACATCGCTAAGCATAACTTTAACATTTTAATTGAGTCCATTCGCAAAGACATAGAAAGACAAATACATTTACCTCTCTCCTGGATGGCTCGCATTCAGATAGTTAAGATGATGAACCTTCCTAAAGTCATTTATTTGTTTCGCTGTCTCCCCTCAAATTACCTAAAAGATTCCTTTCTCTCCTACAGGCAGTTGTGAGTAGATTCATATGGGGGGGGGGAGCCTAGCGTTGGTATGAATACGTTATTTTACAGCTATTCCCATGGCGGCTTGGGTGTCCCGAATAATGGGTGCTTCTGGAAAAATCTCTGGCCCCACTGAGGTCTCTGAGATTGTTAATGGAGGCTCGGGTGTTCGGACCTCTGGCTCTTTCTCTCCTCCTGCAGACAATGAGAGTGTCAATCTCCTATTGGTCAAACCTAGTTTCTACCCATCGGGTGATTAAACTTGAGTTAATTTCTATAAGATCCTTAGAATTACATGTGGAAGGCCTCTCATTAGGGAATTGGTTTAGGAATGGTATTTTGGTCATGAATGATATCCTCTCGGGAAATAAATTAAAACCTTTTACTGCCCTTATGAATGATTTTGGCCTTCATAAAAAGAATTTGTACCAGTATTTGCAAATCAGGCATTTTTTAAATTCATGCGATCTCCCTTCAACTTATTTTAATGTTTTAAGGTCTTCTATCCAAAGATTTTTTAGCTCCTCTTCCCCCCAGAGACATGGTCTATCGATAGTGTACAAAGTGTTAAATTCTCCTGGAAATGGGCCTAAGCAGGCATATATGAACAGATGGGAATCGGCTCTTGCTTTTTCCTCAACCCCAGATCAGTGGTGGATAGCCTCAGGAAGCTTGTTGAAATACTCTTCATGCATCAACCATCTTGAACAGCTTAAGAAAGTTCATTTTGACTGGTACTACACACCGCTCAAGATTTCTAACTTTCATAAATCCTATCCCCAATTATGTTGGAAGGGCTGTTCAGGTGTTGGCTCACTAGGGCATGTTTGGTGGTGGTGTCCGTGTATCTGGCCTTTTTGGGGTGAAGTGTCGAACATTATCAGCTCAGTATCAGGGCTAACTAGGAGGCTGGACGGCCCATTGGCAGTTTTAGGGATTGGCTTAAACGTGTTCCCTGGAGACTTGAGACCGATTGTATCTCATATACTAATAGCTGCACGTATGTGCCTGGCAGATCATGGGAGGGAAAAGAGTGTCCCCTCAAAATCAGAAATAGTGCAAAAAATCAATAAGCATTATCAATATGAGCTCGCACTGGCCTCTGACCTGATCACCAAAAATAAAAACAGAAATCGTTGGGCCCCTTGGACAGCATCAAAAATTTTCACCCCCTTATCCTGATCCACTCTTCTTTTACCATAATAGTTATTCCTATCCCCTATACCCATGGTATACTTGGTATGTTTCAACCCTGCTCTGTAGAAAGCTTTTATCTGTTAATCATTTTTTGTGTTTTTCCTATCTGTTTTGTTGGAACAACTATTTCAATCTGCCCTCGTGATTGTTGCGGTTATGATTATTGTAGATGAAAAATGTTTTAATAAAAAACTATTGGTTCAAAAAAGAAAGTAAAGTGGCTGAATAATATTGCACGCCGCACTTTTCAGTCATTTATTTTTTAAAAAAGTTTAAAATAAGCAATAAATTTTGTTAAACTTCACAATTGTGTCCCACTTGTTGATGATTCTTCACCATAACATTAAAATTGACATCTTTATGTTTGAAGCCTGAAATGTGGGAAAAGGTTGAAAAATTCAATAGAGCCGAATACTTTCGCAAGGCACTGTATATATATATATATATATATTATATAGACAAAAATAGCACTCAAATTAAGAGAAGTGGTGTGCAACCTGACCTTTGCATGTGAAATTGAGACAAACAAGAAAAAACTGCAAGGTATGACAAATTGCACCACTGAATGGTCAAGTACCTACTGTATATTGAGGATTTATTAGGTAACACAGCAATTGAAACCATTAAAAAAAAACATTAAAACACAAACAGATGAAGAGAAGTGGTGTGCAACCTGACCTTTACATGTGAAATTGAGAGAAACAAGAAAAAAGCTGCAAGGTACTGTATGACAAATTGTTCCACTGACTGGTCAAGTATCTATAATAAGGTTTTATTAGGTAACACAACAATTGAAACCATTAAAAAAAAACATTAAAAACATACAGATGAAGGAACATGATAGTGCAATATTTAGTACACAGTGTGTACTTGATACAATAATTGGGCATCACCCTTAAATTCATATAGATTAAATTAACCATACAAAAGCACCAAAAATATGAGATATAAGTGGTATAAAATTGCACAATAAGGCCAGATCGAATATAAGATATTAAATGAGCATGTAATAGAGTAACATGATACAGAATATAATGCATGATGAAGTAAGCGCAGTAAAAAATTAATATTAATACTTTATCCAAAAATGCATGAGGACATACAATGTTTCAAGGTGCCAAATGGGTAGCCCACAAATACACCAGGTGCCGTAGGACAAGACCCCACGCAGGTGGTGTTTTGGGGGACAACCATAGTTAAAGAGGGTAGGAATGTAAGGGAGTGGTTGGATTCCTGCCCCTGAAGACACAATCATACTGATGTATATATAAGATGCTGCACTGTTAGGAGTGTTAAGTAGGAATGCATGAATGAGAATAGAACTTTTATGTAGGATGTTGGATAGATAGGACTTGCCCTGTATTAGGTGACTGGGGGGCAAGTGTGACGCCCTGGACTAACCAGGTAGTCACATACATACCAACATACACCCCCCCCACCCTAGAAAGTTACAGCAGTCAATCAAAAACCCTTGTTGCCTCCCTCCAAGGTCTGATGTCCACACCAGGTGGGGCGGAGCCAGGCGGTTGGCCCCACCCACCGAGGAGTTCACAGGCCTGGAGGCGGGAAAAGTGTTAGATCAGTTTTGGAGGTGGAAGTGAGAGGAGTAAACACTTCAGGTGTCTGGGTAGGAGCCCAGGCACTGACAGCAAGGTTGGCAGACGGTGGTGGCCATCTGCAGGAGTTGGTGGAACTCTGCGAAGCCGTAAGGACCGGGGTCGGGCGTTGGCCCGCCGGTACCGAACTGGGGAATGGAGTGAAGCTAAGCACACAGGCAGGGCCATCGGACCCCGACCAGGCTTGGAGCCGCCGTCAATAGTCAAATCCGAGTGTGACAGGAACCCCAGGGGTTCCCCAACAACCAAGTCCCGACAGAAGGCAACAGTCCACACCGTGAGGATATACAGCCACCGCCACAGGCTAGAGATCCAAGGGCCAGCGCCTGCGGCCAAAACGGGCTCCTACGGCACCTATGCGCCGGGGAGCGGACTACCGGTGGGCAACCACAGGAGTCAGAACATTCTAAAAGGTGCAGGGAAAGACAGCTACCATCAGCCGTCCGGGGAGAGCACAACAACACTTCAGCCGGCTGCGGGACCCGTCCATCCAGCCGTTTTGGTTTACCAGAGACTCTGTCAGTGATTGTCTGAGTGAGTACACCAGTGCCGTCCGGCACCGCGCCGCGCAGTCCCTGCACCCCAGCCATCCAGCCTCCCCGTTACATCACCGGGCCCCGGGATCACCAACCCCCTACCCACGGAGGTGACAACATCCTAGCTGCTCCCTGCCATCTCTCCCGGGATCCCCGTCACCAGCAGCGGTGGTGCCATCATCACCACGTCCCCTGGGTGACGTCACGAACAATCTCCCTAACCAAACCATCCCTTTTCACTCACGGGCGAGGAACGCTGCTCGAGTCCCCGGGTCCGGCCCACCGCTCGAGCCACCGAGCAGCAGCAGCAGAAGCCCTGGACCCGAGCGTGGCGAACGCGTCCCTCTCCATCCGCGACACAAGCAAAAGTTAAGGGGTGGAATTAGCCCACAGGGGAAAGAGCCAGGCTCTAAGAGAACAGGACCGACTCCATCTTAGGTCAAAGAGGGTTTGACTACAATTTAGTTCTGATGTGCAGGTCTGTGTTATACCTGAAAGGCTGCAATTAGTGTAGAGGGTGAATGTAACTCCGAAGCAGAACAGCTATTGTGATGTAGCGTGAATCAGGGAAATGGACAGACTAACATATAGTTAACATCAGAAGCTAGTTCTGACCACGATCAGGTGACCTCAGCAGAGAAAGGTTCGGAGGAGAATGCTTAGCATAGGTTTGGGCAAACAGGCCGATAGGGGAACGGAAGTGAAATGAGGAAGTCAGTCCTGTCCGGTGATGCCGTCACTTCGCATATGGTGATTCCTTGTGGGTGGGAGGACAATGAACTGGATTCTAAAAAGATGGGGACAGCGGATTATCAATGGGGATGTTAAAGTCCCCCATCATGAGAGTTGGCATGTTACCGAATAGATAGTGTATAAGACAGGTGGCAAAGTGATTGAGAAAATACTTTGTTTTGCCTGGCGGGAATACACAACCACTACTTGCAGGGAAAAAGGGTGTTAAGAGTCTAACGGTATGGACTTTAGAGTAAGGAAACATAAGTGAGGGTATCCAGGAGATAACCTGGAAAACACATTATGATGAAAGGAGCAGAGAAACATCTCTGCTCTCTGGACTGACAGTATGTACATATTGTAGCCCACCATATGAGAGAGAAGCAGCAGCAGTGGTGTCAGTTTGCTGGATCCAAGTTTTAGTGACATCAAGAAAGTTAAGGGAATTAGAAATTAAGAAGTCTTGCATGTAGGGGAGTTTGTTACATGCTGACCGTGAGTTCCAGAGAGCACAATTGAAAGAGACATGAGAAGGCATGCACTGAATGTTGATAAGATTAGCAGGGGTCTCTTTGCAGCAGGAACAGATTTAATAGAGTAATGGAAAGAGGCCCATAGTTAAGGGAGATATTGCCAGTGACCAGGAGAAGTAAAAAAAGAGAGCAGTTGGTTCAATGATTTATTGGAGCATTTATCTTGCTGTTTGGTGGTAGTGGTTGGTTTGGAATGATTGAGAAATGTTAGCAGAACCTGAGCATTGTACATGGGAGAGGGGGGAAGAGTGGGGTTGATATGGAAAGATTGCATAGCATGTGTGAAAGAGCGGTAAAAGAAAGAAAGCAGCAGCTAGGACATAGATGAAACAAAAGACATGAAAAATAAATAATTTAGTACAACTGAAACAAAAGAATATTGATTTGAATATCTGGTATAGCTTACCCGTCTCTTGCCCTGTCAAACTTCCATGTTAAACTGCTCCACTTTGGCAATATTACACTTTGAAAGATATTGCACATGTGCCCTAAACCAGATCAAATTGTCCCTCCAGTGAGGAAGGAGACAAACTCTAGAGCCACCTATTGGAAGTAGCAATCTTAAAAGTCAAAAGTGGCTTTTTAAACAAGCCTTTTCATAACACGTAGGATTTAATGCCAGATCAGAATCCCAATTTGCAGGCACAGTGTTTCGGGGTGATTGCCCCCTAAACCAGATCTAAATATATAGTAAATATCTGCTAGTATCTAGGAACAATTTACCTTGTTAAATAATTAAGCAACTAACTAGGGACCAGAGGCGGCATCTCTATGCAAGAGAAACAAACACGTATGTTGGACAGAAAAGACAATGAAACATAATTCATAGAGAAAACTTTGAACATTTGAAAAAAAACCCCCAAAAAACTACAGGAAAAATTAGTATAAATCAAACATGAAAACTTACAATATCAAGGGGAGCTGTTCACATTTGAAAATGTTACAGAAGAACATCAGTGAGTAAATACTTGTGATTTTGAGTTTCGAATGATATTTTTCACTTTCCCATATAACGTACTGAAAACATGGTGTGGAATTGTGAAATAAAATGTTATTCTGCCATGCTTTTTTTTACAGCACTCAGTAGTGCGGTAAGATTGACCTGAAAACATGATTGTCAAGGAATCTGTGCAAGAACCGTATATACACCCTTTGTAGTCTTATAGTTTACCATAATGCACCTGTTTTTGTGTTTGAGAAGCTGCCTGTTGCTTTGGAAGTGGATCACCTTTCCTCTTGGGCCCCTGCATCCATAGTATGTTTGCCTCTGCCAAACGTATATAGTTTTTCTTTTAGTGGTTTTACACCGTGTGCAGAATTATTAGGCAAGTTGTATTTTAGAGGATTTTTTTTATTGTTGATCAACAACTATGTTCTCAATCAACCCAAAAGACTCATAAATATCAAAGTTTAATATTTTTGGAAGTTAGAGTGGGGTGTTTTTAGATTTGGCTATCTTAGGAGGATATCTGTTTTTGTAGGTAACTATTATTGTGCAGAATTATTAGGCAACTTAATAAAAAACAAATATATTCCCATATCACTTGTTTATTTTCACCAGGTAAACCAATATAACTGCACAAAATTTAGAAATAAACATTTCTGACATGCAAAAACAAAACCCCAAAAAATTAGTGACCAATATAGCCACCTTTCTTTATGATGACACTCAACAGCCTACCATCCATAGATTCTGTCAGTTGCTTGATCTGTTTATGATCAACATTGCGTGCAGCAGCCACCACAGCCTCCCAGACACTGTTCCGAGAGGTGTACTGTTTTCCCTCCCTGTAGATCTCACATTTTAGGAGGGACCACAAGTTCTCTATGGGGTTCAGATCAGGTGAACAAGGGGGCCATGTCATTATTTTTTCATCTTTTAGACCTTTACTGGCCAGCCATGCTGTGGAGTAGTTGGATGCATGTAATGGAGCATTGTCCTGCATGAAAATCATGTTTTTCTTGAACGATATCGACTTCTTCCTGTACCACTGCTTGAAGAAGTTGTCTTCCAGAAACTGGCAGTAGGTCTGGGAGTTGAGCTTCCCTCCATCCTCAACCAGAAAAGGTCCCACAAGTTCATCTTTGATGATACCAGCCCATACCAGAACCCCACCTCCACCTTGCTGGCGTCTGAGTCGGAGTGGAGCTCTCTGCCCTTTACTGATCCAGCCTCTGGCCCATCCATCTGGCCCATAAAGAGTCACTCTTATTTCATGAGTCCATAAAACCTTTGAAAAATCAGTCTTAAGATATTTCTTGGCCCAGTTTTGACGTTTTATCTTATGTTTCTTGTTCAAAGGTGGTTGTTTTTCAGCCTTTCTTACCTTGGCCATGTCCCTGAGTATGGCACACCTTGTGTTTTTTGATACTCCAGTAACGTTGCAGCTCTGAAATATGGCCAAACTGGTGGCAAATGGCATCTTGGCAGCTTCACGCTTGATTTTCCTCAATTCATGGGCAGTTATTTTGCGCCTTTTTTGCCCAACATACTTCTTGCGACCCTGTTGGTTATTTGCCATGAAACACTTGATTGTTCGGTGATCACGTTTCAAAAGTTTGGCAATTTCAAGACTGCTGCATCCCTCTACAAGACATCTCACAATTTTAGACTTTTCAGAGCCTGTAAAATCTCTCTTCTGACCCATTTTGCCAAAGGAAAGGAAGTTGCCTAATAATTAAGCAAACTTTATATAGGGTGTTGATGTCATTACACCACACCCCTCCTCATTACAGAGGTGCACCTGATTTACTTAATTGGTAGTTGGCTCTCAAGCCTATACAGCTTGGATTATGATAACATGTATAAAAATTATCATGTGATCAAAATACCCATTTGCCTAATAATTCTGCACACAGTGTAGAAAGTTTTCTGTTTTCTGAGACCCATTATTTTTCTTTTTCTGTCAATGGAGCTTTATGAGGGCTTTTCTCTGCGTGGCAAGCTGTAGTTTTTATTACTACTATTGTACGGGTGAATTTTATTTATAGCAATGAGAGATCGAATTAAAAAAATCTAATTCAGACTTTTTGATTATTTTATCTTATAGCATTTCATAGATTGGAGTTTCATGGACGAGGCACTACAAAATATTCTTTTATGTATTTTTATTTCCAAATTGAGAAAAGAGGGTTCATTTAAACTTTCACATTTTTTTAATTACATTTTATAAAGTTTGTATTTATTCTTTACTTCTTTACTTTTTTTTTTTTTTAGTTTTTTGAGGGATAAATATGATGGTAAAAAAGATAGTGACAACGGAGGCCTTGTGTAAAACCTCAGCTGCCATGAGTACCGCGCCATGGTGGGAAGAGCTGTGCTTTTGCATCTAACTCTATGTTATGTATGCTTTGAATGTCTTTAGAAAACATAGATACAAATCTAAACTCACTAAATAAATGGAACATGAAACAACAATGAAAGTGTTAATATAAATAATATATATTACTGAATTACTAAAGAGATTTCCAGGAAAAAAAATCAACTGAAAATAATGAAATATATAACTAATTAAATGTTATTGCAAACCAGTTACATGCTGACATAGGAGAGCTTTCCTGTATCGACAGATGGCTGTGAGGAGACTCCTAATGTAGAAGGAGAAAGGGTTTGTCTTAAGGCTACTTTACACACTGCGATATCGGTCCCGATATCGCTAGTGTGCGTACCCGCCCCCATCTGTTGCGCGACACGGGCATATTGCTGCCCGTGCCGCACAACATCGCCCAGAGCCGTCACACATACTCACCTGTCCGGCGACGTCGCTGTGACCGGCGAACCGCCTCCTTTCTAAGGGGGCGGTCCGTGCGGCGTCACAGCGACGTCACTGAAACGTCACTGAACCGCCGCCCAATCGCAGTGGAGGGGCGGAGATGAGCGGGACGTAACATCCCGCCCACCTCCTTCCTTCCGCATAGCGGCCGGGAGGCAGGTAGGGAGAGCTTCCTCGCTCCTGCGGCGTCACACGCAGCGATGTGTGCTGCCGCAGGAACGACGAACAAACTCGTTACTGCTGAAGTAACGATAATTGGGAATGGACCCCCGTGTCGCCGATTAGCGATTTTGCACTGTTTTGCAACGATGCAAAATCGCTTATCGGTGTCACACGCAACGGCATCGCTAATGCGGCCGGATGTGCGTCACAAAATCCGTGACCCCAACGACTCCGCATTAGCGATGTCGCAGCGTGTAAAGCCCGCTTTAGCTGCCGAATGAGCCAGCTCCTTCATATACTGTTGTACATGCAACACAATAAATGTTGTCCTTTGATAGCACAAAGCTGCAGCTACCAAAGTGACTAATATTGTACTTGGGAATGGTTTTAGGTAAAGTGGATCCCAGGGCAAAAGATTAAAGTGGGGCCCTAAATGGTAACATATTGAAACTATCACACTCAAACATTAAGTTGCATTTACATAGTGCGACTGGCAATATTGAAGTCGTTGAACTCTTGTTTTCCGGCATCTTTACACAGTTTGACGAAGAATGATGGTCACAGAACAATCACTGGTAGATCAATCTGTCCTCATACTAAGGGGTACTTTGCACGTTGCGACATCGCTACTGCGATATCGTCGGGGTCAAATCTAAAGTGACGCACATCCGGCGCCGGTAACGACGTCGCAACGTGTAAAGCCTAGATGCGCCGATAAATGATCGCAAAAGCGTCATAAATCGGTGATCTGTGTAGTGTCGGACATTTCCATAATGTCGCACCAATAGGAGATACGATGTTGTTCCTCGTTCCTGCGGCAGCACACATCGCTGTGTGTGAAGCCGCAGGAGCGAGGAACATCTCCTTACCTGCCTCCACCGTCTATGCGGAAGGAAGGAGGTGGGCGGGATGTTTACGTCCCGCTCATCTCCGCCCCTCCGCTTCTATTGGCCACCTGCTGTGTGACGTCACTGTGACACCGCACAACTCGCCCCCTCAGGAAGGAGGCGGGTCGCCGTCCAGAGCGACGTCGCAGGGCAGGTAAGGGCGTGTGAAGCTGCCGTAGCGATAATGTTCGCTACGGCAGCTATCACAAGATATCGCATGTGCGACGGGGGCGGGTACTATCGCGCTTGGCATCGCTATCATCAGCTAGCGATGTCGCAGCGTGCAAAGTACCCCTTAGTATCATGTTATCAGTAGAGATGAGTGAACCTGAGGTTTGGTTTTTGAAAAGAACATCAAATTTAAAAATCAAGGTTCGGATGCTTTACATGCGAACAAAACTTCTGTGAGCAATGCTGTACTCAGGTACACTTGGTGCTCAGCCCTGCGTGAGCCACTTATAGTGTTTGAATGTCACACTGGGGGTAACAACAGCGTGATCACATGTAGTGTGCAACAAAAAAATAAGTTTGAAAAAGCCCACCCACCCTCCCCTGGAAGTGATCTGCTTATGGCTGGCTGTATGTGAGTGGAGACTCAAACTGCAATCAGTGACTTGATCCGGGGTTTGGGGCAAGCTCGAGTCTTTGGAGCTAAACTCATTTGCCGCCAGCAAACCAAATCTCCAAAGGTTCGCTTATCTTTAGTTATCAGTAGCATATATGCCATTTGCATTGGGAAATGTGCTGCTCAGATCAATGATTTTTGTTCTGTCATAAACAATCCAATCACCCAAAGAATGAGCAGCATTTTTCTTGTTTGTTGACCAATTGCCAACATGTTTTCACCTATCAACTATTATCTGTGTATCCCGGATTATAAATGGCTGCTACATATACAAAGTATGTGAAACGAAAATTGAATGTTAAACACACAAACTATATGTATACACACATATAACATACTCAAATGTATACACAGCTATTCCGCTCTTCAGCAGAGTCCAAGACTTGCAGTTGCATCACAGTCACATTACCAGTCACATGATCATGATGTCTCCAAAGGTCCTCGTCATGCAGAGTACAAGACCTGTAGTGGTGACATCACAATCAACAAGTAATCTCCACAATGGAATTACACTAGTAATGGGCGATCCCCCCGATGGTCGGGATCAGGGAGACTTGCCCGATCATTTTGTAAAGTTTGAGATCGGGATCTAGATAACACGATCTTGCGTGCGATCACCGATCTCGGACTTTACAGTTATGGGTTGGGGCAGGGGGGCTGTATAATAAAAAATATAGTTAATAATAAACATTGTCATTATACTTACAAGTCCCGCGACACGTCCTGCAGACTCTGTCTCCTGCCGATTCTGCTTCAGAGTCCGATCATCGCTGTGCCCTCCCGGTAACCACTGCTGACTAAAGACCTTCCATGATGATTTATGTGCACTGAGAATCAAAAATACCGCGGAGCGCTACATCATTTTTTTTAAATTATTTATTTTTATACAACTATATATTGTATATATAGTATACTCGCTAATCCCGCCCCATCACATTACCATACACGGCTCCGCCCCCATCCATTACCACACGTGGCTCCGCCCCCCATGTCCATTACCACATGTGGCTCCTCTCTCCACACTCATAACGATACGAGGCTCGGCCTCCCGCGGCCATTACTACATGTGGCTCCGCCCCCTGTGGCCATTACCACACGCGGCTCCACCCCCTTCACCCATTACCACATGTGGCACTGTCCCCCTGCCATTATCACACGCGGCTACGTCCCCCACCCATTACCACACGCGGCTCTGCCCCCCGCACATTACACGCTCAACTCCGCCCCCTCCATTACCACACATGGCTCCGCCCACTGCGCATTACACATGCAGCTCCGCCCCCCTCCAATTACCACACGCGGCTCCGTCCTCCGTACATTTCACACGTGGCTCTACCCCTCACATATTACACACACAGCTCTGCTACATTCACACTCTAAATCCCTCCTCACCCCACACATAAATTTCACCTCATCCAGGACCATGACAACCAGCACAGCAGAGTCCTGCATACACTGAGGAGCTGATCATGTGACCACTGACTCCTCCCCTCCATGTGCAGTGTAGTATCACTGTGATTAACCTATCAATAATTAACCCTTACACCGCCAGCCCTCTGGGAAAGTCGTCAATAATTAAGGCTGCAGTGGAATGCCACGGTGATTAACCCTCACACCGCTAGCCCGCTGGGAAACCCACCAAGATTCAACTCTGCAGTGTAGTGCCATGGTGATTAACCCTTACACCCCCATCTGTATTCAGCTAGCTGTATACAGATCGGTGGGCTGTATACCCTTGGGGGAGCTGTATACCCTTTGTGGGGGAGGGAACTGTATACCCTTTCGGGTATATATACATACCGTGTATATATATATATATATCTCTGGCAAAAATTAAGAGACCACTGCAAAATTTTCAGTTTTTCTGTATGTATTTATATAGTGTACACAATATATAATTGTATAAAAATCAGTAAATAATTTAAAAAAATAACATAGCGCTCCACGGTATTTTTGATTCTCAGCGCAGATAAAGTGGACAGCTTCGGGCTGCCACCCCAGCTGCCTGGCTTTACCTGACTGGCGATCAAAATACAGGGAAGCCCATTAATTTTTTTTTAAATTATTTAAAAAAAATTAAAAAAAAAAAAATTGCGTGGGCTCCCACCATATTTTGATTGCCACTCAGGTAAAGATAGGCATCTGGGGCTGGGATACTGGGATTCTTGACAACCCGCGGCCACCCCTGAAAATGGCTCATTGTTTCTTAGCGCCATTTCCAGGCGCTTTACCCAGCTCTACTAGCGGCCTTGGTGCCGGGTGGCTTGCTGAGTAATAAAGGGTTTAATACCAGCTTTGTATTCTCAGATGGCACTAAGCCCGAAATTCTTGGTGTCAAGTCAAATTAGACATGGCCACCATGAATTTCTAGTAAACAGTAAAAAAAACCACAACAGAGAATATTTTTTTATTAGAAATAAAACAAAAAAAAACAATTTAGAGACTCCATCTTTATTATAAAAACAATCCTTAGTCCGATGTAATCCACAGGGAGAGCAATGTCAGCTCTGCTTCATCACTGTGCACAGACATAGTCTATACAAAGTGAGAAGCAGAGAGAGCATTGTTAGCTCTGCTACATCGCTCTGTACAGAGCGAGAAGCAGGCGGACAGTGAAGGTATGATTGCACTTGTGTCTCGTATTGCATCACCCTGCACCTAACGGTCTCCAGACAGGAGTGCATCAACTGCATGGAAACACATGCAGTCAACCACTCCTGTCGTGAGATTGTGCGCCGTGATGCGATGCGACACTCGCACAGTGACAATGAAAGTTCAGTTACTAGGACCTTTGATGACGGCATAGTCATGTGACCAGTCTGTAGCTAATGAGATAATAAAACATTCACACCTGACTGGTCACATGTCTATGACATCATGGAAGGTCCTTTTAGTCAGAGGTGTTTACCGGGGGCACCGCAATGATCGGACGGACGCGGAAGCAGAAGTGGCCGGGAGACAGAGTCTGTAGGACGCATCGTGGGACCTGTAAGTATGATCATAATGTTTTTTAATAATGTGCTTGTTTTTACAGCCCCTGAACCCGATCTGGACCTGATCTGTAACACGAACTTCCCAGGAAAGCTCGTGATCGGGATTGTCTACACAATCACTATGTGATTGGTACGGTCCCCGATCTTTACAGATCGGGATCACCCATCACTAAACTACACTAATAATGCTATTATCATTTTAACTGCTGCTGTGGATGCTGGAAGTCCCCAAGTAACTCGACGTCCTGGCCAACTGCTGAGTTTGCACTTCTGATTTTGGGTGAACTGGGCACAAGTAATAGAAAAAAAAGGAAGTTATATTTTTTCCATTTTCAGTTAATTTCATGGGGCTTGTCCTACAAAAAACTATTTTTTTTTTATCAATAGATCTTTGCATAAATATAATGTCCTCAGTGGGATAAGTTAAAAAATTGCTCTTGTGCTGAGATAATCTTACAAATGTACCCATGCTGTGTACTGTGTAATGGCTGTGTCTCGCGTATTAACCGCTACCCAGGGACAGGGGCTTCTCTGACCATGTAAGCTGAAGAACCCTGACTTGCCCTCAAGCCACAGGTATACTTTAAGGAAGTGAGGCGTGACCCTCCGACCTGGCCTTGACTCTTACACGGACCCTTGTCTAGAGACCCCCTACCTGTTCAACAGGGTAACTCCAGGGAACAGCACAAAAAGAATAAAATAAAGAAAAAACAACAAAATAACGTCGCTTCTGCACACTACACCTTGTTTGCAGAAGGCTACAGGAACTAACGTATAACACGACCACACACACACAGGCTGTCTCTATCAACTCTGGAGAAAAAAATAACCAGCACTGTGTGAAGGATGCTGGAATCTTTTAAACGTCCAGTCTAATGAATAACTGCAGATTTGCAAAAGAAGCATTAACCCCTCAGGTGCTAAAAGGAAAAAAACGTCCAATTAAATGAGGACGAGTCTCGCTGGAAAGAAACCAGCATGACAGGCTGTGACTGACCATGCGGGAACATGATCTCAATAAACCACAGCTCCTGGCCCGAAGTAGGAACGAAAAGAGTATATAGACTGGACAAAATGGGCTCAGAGATAATTTTTCTTTGTGGGGTAAAATATTTTTTTTCTGTGAAATAATGTATTTTTTTTTAAATAGACGGGAATGTTTTACCCCACAGAATGCATTAGCTGTGTTCCCTTAGAGTCCTGTTTGTATACACTATTTTGTGTCCTTCCCTGGCCAGAAGCTTTTTTATGTTCAGACCATGAACTGGAACAGCTCTGCATGGTCAGACACAGCAATTACACACTATATAGCAGGAGCACATATATAAGATTATCTCAGCACATTAACACTTTTATTAACACATTCAATCATGGAACTTACTATTATTCCAAGATCTAATGATTAAAATGTACTTTGTTCCTAAGAAAATAAGACAACCTCTTTACCTATTTTAACCATAATTTCAAATAATGACGGAATATTCATAACCGTGGAAGCTCTTTGCTTTGCACCTCATTGTTCTCAGTGCCCTGCATAGAAATATTCTTTCAGCAATGTCAGCATTCAAACTTTTCTTTAAGTTGTCAATTTAAGTAATCACTAAAAAAATAAGACTTCCCGAATGTGAGAAAAATGTAATCTGTATTGTGTTGACAGATACATTTCTCCAAGCCGACATCCTGGGGATCGTTTGTACATGATGCTTTTTTTTTTTCTTCAAAGGATTGAAAAACATTTTATTACTGGGCACGAAAGACATAATCTTCTTACACTAAGCCTTTCAACAAGCTGACAACACAAGAAATATTGAATGACAGGTATATGTTTTGTCAAAAGAATATCCATAAAACATTTTATTTCAAATTTGGAGATGTAGGGATGTTTTCTATAAAAATGTAGAAATGTATTTCTAAACTGTATTATATGACTTTAGATCAGAACATATTATAAAATCTGTTTTTCACTGTCAATATCGTAGATGCAATACATAAATGGCAACCTCGATGAAAATATCTCCAAACATTAAAGGCCCCATCACACACAGAGATAAATCTTTGGCAGATATGTGGTTGCAGTGAAATCATGGACATATTGTTCCATTTGTACACAGCCACAAACCTGGCACTGATTCTCCACAATTTCACTGCAACCACAGATCTGCCACAGATCTGCCACAGATCTGCCACAGATCTGCCACAGATCTGCCACAGATCTGCCACAGATCTGCCACAGATCTGCCACAGATTTATCTCTGTGTGTGACAGGGCCTTAACTCTTTCTGGGCTGGTTATTTTCACTTTTGCTACCTGCATAATAATCAGCCACAGTTGGATGTGGTGAGACATGCTGCAGATGGAAAGCTGTCCTGCAAACAAATCAACCATATGTGAAATGAATATGGTGAGAATAGCTGCACCGGTGTCATTTGATTCGTATTGCATATAATGCATATAAAAAGGGTTGAATGTATCAAGGATAATGCATGCTCATATACTCTTAAGGGGGCTTTACACGCTACGACATCGCTAATGCGAACTCGTTGGGGTCACGGAATTGGTGACGCACATCCGGCCGCATTAGCGATGCCGTTGCGTGTGACACCTATGAGCGATTTTGCATCGTCGCAAAAACGTGCAAAATCGCTCATCGGTGACATGGGGGTCCATTCTCAAAAATCGTTACTGCAGCAGTAACGAAGTTGTTCCTCGTTCCTGAGGCAGCACACATCGCTCCGTGTGACACCGCAGGAACGAGGAAGCTCTACTTACCTGCCTCCCGGCCGCTATGCGGAAGGAAGGAGGTGGGCGGGATGTTACGTCCCGCTCATCTCCGCCCCTCCGCTTCTATTGGGCGGCGGTTCAGTGACGCAGCTGTGACGTCGCTGTGACGCTGAATGAACCGCCCCCTTAGAAAGGAGGCGGTTCGCCGGTCACAGCGACGTCGCCGGGCAGGTAAGTAGTGTGACGGGTCTGGGCGATGTTGTGCACCACGGGCAGTGATTTGCCTGTGTCGCCCAACAGATGGGGGCGGGTACCCACGCTAGCGATATCGGTACCGATATCGCAGCGTGTAAAGCGGCCCCACTTTGCGTTCTCCTACTTGCAGTTCTAAATGCACGTTTTGGGCTTAATTGATTTGACCAAAGTTGCCTTTTTCAGAAATTTAGCGCTGAAACGCATGCGTATTTACCGCAATTTAGATGCGTTTTCAGCGCTTTTTGCATGCTTTTTCACCTGCGTTTTGACCGATGCGTTTTGAACATCAAGACACTGCTAAATAAAGTTTAAATAGTCAAACAAAATGAAAAAAGAGAAAAAAAAAGGAAAACATAGAATTTTAGAAATAATTAAGGAAATAGAAATATTTTTTAAAATTATAGCGGTAATATATTATTTATTGGAAAACTAGCAATAAATTATTATTTTTCTTAAATTTAATTGTCGGACTATGTGTGTGTGTAAAGGGACATATGAAATCATTATTTTAATGTCCAAAAAGCATGCATTTTGGTAGTCCAAAACGCATGTTTTCTGCACCTAAAAAGCAGGTAAAACACAGGAATTTGAAGGAATCTTGGTTTTTGCAACTTCTCATTGACTTCATTGTTAGCAAAACGCACCCAAAATGGAAAAAATAATTGACATGTTGCTTCTTTGAACGCTTGTTTTTTGCCACAAAATATGCAAATTCGCAGATGCGTTTACAAACGCAAAGTGGGGTCGGAAAAATCACAAATGCAATTGAAATGGCTGGAAAATGAAAACGCAAGCATTTTGGCATAAAAAAGGAGCTTCTCAAAACGCACCCAAAAAGCACCTGAGAAGCAGGTAAAAACGCAAAGTGGGGCCCTAGCCTTACCGTGACTGCATTTGATAGTTTTTTTCACTTCTGGAATCACTGGCTGCATTTGCAATAACTATTGAAGGAATAATGATGCATATTGCACTTTAAATTCTTATCTCAGTCTAAAAAAAAAAGGCTTAATGACCGCCGCTGCTGCTACGACCACTGCACATATCGCGTTCCATGGGCAATTCCTGCAGGCGCTCTCCCACAGTTCAATTTCATCCCATTGTCACATCACTGCGACTGCTTTCTGCAAAATGTGAAGAGCCTTGCTTCTACCTCTCTGATCCGGTCGTCCTATCTGGCCCGCGCAGTCTTGTTTTTGTACATGACGCAACTACCTTGAAAAAGGCGTAAAAGCCGAAACGTTGGTGTTGCTCTAGTTGAGGTCCACTTTTTGCAGTCTGTCAAAATGAATTCTCTTGCAACCAAAATTTTGTCTACCCTTACTTCATTTGAGTGCTGGGGTTACATATAGATATATTCAGTACGTTTTTGCCCTTGAGCACCAATTACTGGCAGTGAGCCTGAAATTTACCATCTCCTTAAAAAAAAAGGCTTTTGACAAATTATTACATGATGTAATTAAACATGACATACTGTTAGATGCGGATTGTGAATAAATGTGGTCATGTCATCTGTGACGTCTGCCTGGGCTCACAGACTCAGGATGATTGTCTTGGACAGACTAGAGGCTAACCGCCTACTCAGCAGGATCCCGAGGACCCCAAAACCCTTTAATACCTGTATAGGGATCTGGAATTATGTTATTGCAGGTTCTAGCAAAACCCAGCTTAGTGGATGGGCGGAGCCTGCGCCCACCAGAGCCACTGGTACTGACTCCTACCCCATCACAGCACTGCCCATGGTAGGAATACGAAGCAGAAGTCGCAGGAGCAGACTTTGGTGGAGACATGACATAATCTAAACTGGATTCTAATATATGGAATTCTTTCCTGTTTATATACTGTATATCTGTGTATTTGTATATGCAGTGTAGATTTAATGTTTTCTTGGAGAATAATCATGGTAATGGATGTATACCTCTTTAACTAAATCTATCAGTTTTAAAACAAATGCATAAGATTTTTGTGAACCGATTTTCTTTTGGACTTAAGGGGTACAGAACAACCTAAAGGTTATGGAGCACAGATACAAATGCATGGCTAATAAAAGATGTTCATCGGGTCCTGTCTGTGAATGATTATGTATGGCTATCCACCAGAAATAAGTTGAAGATTCCCTCTTGGAAACTAAGGGGTACTTTACACGCTGCGACATCGCTAGCAATTGCGATGTTGCATGCGATAGCACCCTCCCCCGTCGGTGGCACGATATGTGGTGATCACTGCTGTAGCGAACATTATCGCTACGGCAGCATCACACGCACATACCTGCTCTGCGACGTTGCTGTGACCAGCAAACCGCCTCCTTTATAAGGGGGCAGTTCGTTTAGCGTCACAGCAATGTCACAGCAGCGTCACTGAACCGCCGCCCATTAGAAAAGGAGGGGAGCAGATTAGCGGCCGGAACATGCCGCCCACCCCCTTCCTTCCTCCTTTTCCAGTGGATGCAGGTAAGGAGATGTTTGTCGTTCCAGCGGCGTCACACATAGCAATGTGTGCTGCCGCAGGAACGATAAACAACATCGTACCTGGAGCAGCAACGATATTATGGAAATGAACAACATGTCAACGAGCAAAATTTTGCACGTTTTTGCGCTCGTTGATCATCACTCATTTGTGTTACATGCTGCGATGTCGCTACCGGCGCCGGATGTGCGTCACTAACGACGTGATGCCGATGATATATCGGCAGCGATGTCGCAGCGTGTAAAGTACCCCTAAGTCCAAGGTTCATTGGTCCATACAAAGCTATATCTGTTATTAATTCTGTGGCCTTTGGTTTTGAGATACCTCAAGCACTTAAAATCTATAATGTTTTTCACAGGTCATTGCTCAAGAAATATGTTTCATCTTTGGAGCTGTGACCCTTACCACTTCCTCCAGTTATTGTTCAATTTCAGGTTGCAAGAATTGTGGATTCTCGTTTTTTTCTGTCACTCTCTTAAATATTTGGTACACTGGAGGGGTTATGGTCCAGAGAAAATATGTGGGTAACATCATCAGACGTTAATGCCAATAGGCTGGTGCATTCCTTCCATGCTTCTCCTGGTCCTGAGCGTCTGGAGGCTCCTCATAGAAAGGGGGTGTGGAGACACGAGGGTCAGTGGGTACTCTTGTCCCCTGGCCCGGCCGCATTTAGAAAAACAGCATGGCCCAGGGCTCATCCCAACTGAACGCCTGACCTCCTTAACCGTGGGCGGAACACTACTCAGACAACACAGGGTGAGGGAATCACAATATTAGTACTTTATTGGATCCCCAAACAATTAACGGCACATAACACATAGCCAGCAAAACCACAGAATATAACCCACAACCGTTTCTCATCCTTCCGCTGGCTCACCAGGGATTTAGAATGTTCGTGCCTCAGAGCTTCCAGGGCTACTTACTCCAATCCAGCAGCACCCCGCTTTCGGCGGGCACCCACCGAGAATGGAATAACGCCAGATTTAGGAAGCTGGCTGAGATCTGCAAAGTCTGTAGCCAGGTGCCAAATTGTCCCAACCTGGGTTTCTTCCTTAAGTAGTCTCTGGTATGATGATATGATATAATCCTGGCAGCCGGAGTCAAAATCCCTAGACTGCGGTTATGGTCTCCAATCGGATTCGGAGCCCCTAGATTGAAGCCATGTAGCCAAGTGATCCTCTAGTCAGAGCCAAAGTCCCTAGACCGAGTCCACAAGGCATCCTGGTTCTGATCCTCTAGCCAGCTACTAAGACTTAGACTGGATCATGCAACATCCATCAACAACTGGTGACTCCAAGAAGTCCCCTTTCATAGCCTGCGCCTTCCCTTAGAGTATACTGTGCCCTTATCGGATTGGTTGTACAAGTTTGCTTCTCTTATTGGATGAATTTTAAGCTGCATGAATAATGTTCATTTAAATGATGTGGACAGAAAGACTGAGGATATTTACATGTAGTCTGCAATCCACAAACTGACAATAGCCACTGAGGTAATTTACATTAGATTAGCAATACACAACTACATTACAATGAATGCTCAGAAGGGTCTGGCAGAAACAATAGTTTAGCAAGCATGAGTTAACACACAGAAGAACAATACGTCTGGCTAATGTAAGAAATTTAACCCCCGACACACATTGAAAAGGTCTGTGTCATCACATTCCTCCCCCTTCTTAATTAGCCAGATGGGAAAACGACTGAATCTTGACGAGGTTTGTTGTTGATGGGACGGCCAGACGTGGTAGGCCTCTGATCACTCTTCTCCTCTTGACAGCATTGTCCTTTTTAATGGTGAGGTCAGCAACAGAGGCTTGCATCTATACACCTCCCTGTTATGATCCGGAACCATGGAAGACCACCATAAATCATTGGTAAAAGAGCATTGGCAACTAATCTTGCCGCCATCCCCTTACTAACCATCAACACTAGAAGTAGCCGAGGGGTGAACTAACATCCTGTGCACCACGAACCCAGCCAGAGAACTAGCTATCAAAAGGAAGGAAAGATGAATAACTCTCTGCCTCAGAAAATAGATTGCCAAAGAATAGCACTCCACCCACATTCAAAGACTGCGGTGATATAAGAAAACACAATACACAGATAGATGATAAAGTTAGCAAAAAGTGAGGCCCTACTGACTAAATAGGACAGGATAGGAAAGGGACTGATGGTGGCCAGAGAAAAACTCTACAAAAATCCAAAAACCTGATAGTACAAAAAGCCCTCAGATCGCTAGATCTGAACTCCGTCCTATACCAGGCGCTCTTGTCATACCAATGAACAGAAAGCAGGAACCATTACAAATTCAAGAAGCAACAATCACATGGACTTATAGGAGCAATACTCCAAACATAGCTGCAGGGAGCTTCCCAGCTAAGCAACTGAGAGGGAAGATTCCTGCATGCAAATAAACTGACAATAACCACAGCATATGACAAACTCAGATAAGAGCAAAAAGAACCAAACATCAAATAAAGAGCCAAGCACTTATCTGGGGTAGATATGGTCTGGAGTAGGATGAAGCAGGCTGGTGAACAAAGAACAACTGACATCCGGCGTAGCCTGCCAGCAGACCAGGGTTTAAATAGGCAGAGTGTTAGCAATGGAAACGCCCATTGCTCAACACACCTGGTCTCTGTCCAAACCATTCCTGGCCACAAGAGGGAGCCTCACAGCAGCAACAGCATAACTGACATTCACAACACCTCCCCCTGATTTCCTCCCCCAGGTTGAGCAGCCATATTGTGGACAAGCACTAAGATGGGGTCCATGAGGTGGGGTTGCATACATTTCTTACTATCAATCTTCCCCCAGTCAATAGCCACAGTCTGGTTAGGCTTACTCATGGTTGTTGGCTCAGAAGTGGATGATGGAGACTGGGAATGTGAATTATCCTTAGAAAAGATGTTAGAAAGATCCACATCACGGTCCTGCTTGGCTTGGAAGTGGGTGATGGCTGCTACAAACTGGCTGGATAGTCCTTGTCCTAGGTCATAATCCAAAATAACTGGTGTGAGCAGGTAATCCACAAGCCTCACTTCCACTTCCCTCTGGGTGGTATCCGAAACAGGCTTGGTGGGGCCATCCATGAACCCCACTTCAATTTCCTCCTGGTTAGTCCCCAAAATAACAGGTGTGGGGAGGCTGTCCATAAATTCCATATGGACCTCTTCCTGGTCAGACCCCAAAATAACAGGTTTGGGGCTGCTGTTCATAAGTTCCACATCAACCTTGCTCTGGTCAGTCTCCACAATGATAGGTATGGGGAGGCTATTCACAAGTCTCACATCGATCGCTTCCTGGTTGGTCCCCAAAATAGCAGGTGTGGGGAGGCTGTTCACAAGTCCCACATTGATCGCTTCCTGGTTAGTCCCAAAAATACCAGGTGTGGGGAGGCTGTCCACAAGTCTCACATCAACATCTCCCTGGTCATTCCCAAAATAACTGATGTGGGGACGCTGTCCATAAGCTCCACCTCGACCTCTCCCTGGACGGTCTTTAGGTCCAACTGCACACATGCCAGAGGGATGTCTGAATGCTGGCCCTCAGCCAGGGAGATGGATAATTGGGAATCTGGTAAATGGTCTTCTGGGGAAACAATAACTTGGCTTACCAGGGTAATGGAGGAACCAGTGTCTCGTAGTCCCTGGCTCTGCATGTCACAGACCTTGTTCGGCTGAGCTGGCAGTTGGGCTCGAAGCATGGGGCCTCAGTTTTGGAGACAATCTTTATCGATATGTCCAAGGCACCCACATGTATAACAGCTCCGTAGATTGGGCAAGTCACAGGCCCTGTTTGTAGACCTTTGTTTTGGTGCAGCTTTTGCTGGGTAACGGGACCATCCTTCTCGAGCGGCTGGTTTTAGCAGTACGGCCGCTGGAACCCCATAAACAAATTCCAGAACACAAGCCCTCTCTTCTCTTGAGGATTTAGGCCCCAATGTGGCCAACAACTCTGTGACTCTGGCTATTTGGGACCAAGTTGATTCCCGATTGTCACTAGATCCATGATGTGGCACATAGTTTAAATCCTCTGGGTCAATAGCGGCAGGATCCTCATCGTCCTCTGCATCATTCTGGGCATCCCAATGGACTAATTTCTGGATCAAGTCCGACCGAGTGTCAGTGTTCCTGTATTCAATCTTTCGCATCTGGCACAGATCCTGTAGCATCCATTTACTGCTGCGGTCGTATCTCCTCTCCGGTCCTTGTCCCATGGCTGAGCTGGTGGGGTTGGACATGGCAGCGTCCGAAACCTGAATGCCTCCCCTATGGCCTGCTGGGTGTGCTTATGTGTTTCTCTGGTTGTTGGGCCCTGGACGGTGTCCGAGAACACCAGTCCTCATCAGCTCCCCTGGATAAACAAGGCTGAGTAGTATACCACCGCTGCCACCAGTAGAGACACGAGGGTCAGTGGGTGCTTTCGTCCGCTGGCCCTGCCACCTTTAGAAAGACAGCATGGCCCAGGGCTCATCCCAACTGAACGCCCGACCTCCTTAACCGTGGGCGGAACACTACTCAGACAACACAGGGTGAGGGAATCACAATATTAATACTTTATTGGATCCCCAAACAATTAATGGCACATGGCATATAACCAGCAAAACCACATAATATAACCCGCAACAGTTTCTCACCCTTCCGCTGGCTCACCAGGGAGTTAGAATGTCCGTGCCTCAGAGCTTCCAGGGCTACTTACTCCAATCCAGCAGCACCCCGCTTTCGGCGGGCACACACCGAGAATGGAATAACGTCAGTTTTAGGAAGCTGGCTGAGGTCTGCAAAGTCTGTAGCCAGGTGACCAAATTGTTCCAACCTGGGTTTCTTCCTTAAATTGTCTCTGGTATGATAATGTGATATAATCTTGGCAGCCGGAGTCGAAACCCTAGAGTGCGGTTATGGTCTCCAATCGGAATCGGAGCCCCTAGATTGAAGCCATGTAGGCAAGTGATCCTCTAGTCGGAGCCAAAGTCCATAGACAGAGTCCACAAGTCATCCTGGTTCTGATCCTCTAGCCAGCTCCTAAGAGCTTAGACTGGATCATGCAACATCCATCAACAACTGGTGACCCCAGGAAGTCCCCTTTCATAGCCTGCACCTTCCCTTAGGATATACTGTGCCCTTATCGGATTGGTTGTACAAGTTTGCTTCTCTTATTGGATGAATTTTAAGCTGCATGGATAATGTTCATTTAAATGATGTGGACAGAAAGACTGAGGATATTTACATGTAGTTTGCAATCTACAAACTAACACTAGCCACTGAGGTAATTTACATTAGATTAGCAATACACAACTACATTACAATGTAATGAAACAATAGTTTAGCAGTTAACACACAGAAGAACAATACGTCTAGCTAATGTAAGAAATTTAACCCACGACACACATTGAAAAAGTCTGTGTCATCACAGGGGGTACTGTCATGAGTGTGTCATAGCTTGATGTGATCTTGGGGTGATCTGGTATCAGGAGGTCATAGCATATTGTTGATCACACATCCACTTTAGTGCTAGCGTGTTATTTACCCTGAGTTGGAGCGTATTTATTTCCATCCATTACTGAAGGGGTTAAGGTTCATTTCTATTCTGCAGTGATCTAACATGTTGTAATCTCAGCTGCAGCCACTCCCTTCTGCTGTAAATATCCGCTCTTCACTCTCCCCATGCCGGCTATAGCTCATTTTTTTTCTGTCCGCATTTAATGAGTCAATCTCAGGAGAAGCTGAGGTGTCATTTCTGTTACAGCTGAAAAGTTCCTGTTGGAGAAGCTTTGGACTGTTTTTTGGAGTGTTTTTTCCCACCTGTTTGTCTTACGTTCCTTGTATTTGTCCCCAACTGACAATTTATTTCTCAGTCTGTCATCCCTGCCTTACATCTGCACATCTCCCATAACATTACCTGTGCCCTGACCAATGCAGTTAGGTTGTGTAACATCCATACCGGCATCCCTGCGCTGTCCTGCCAACCTCCCCCAGCGGGAATGTCGGTTCCCTCACCTGACTGGATGTCCTGGTATAGCTGCCCTGGCCCAGATCCATGCCACTCCCAGAGTATGTGCGCACATTGCAGTCTTCCTGAATCTGCCCGAAGGGTGTGCATGTGGCCATGCCCCTTTTCTTAAAGGGCCAGCCTACTCTGACCCAGAAGTGCCTCTTAGGTCAGCTGAGATTGCAGGTATTTAAGGCACCTTTCCCCTAAGGGTGGTACCAGGGCAACGAGTTGAGGGTGCTTTACACGCTGCGACATCGCTACCGATATATCGTCGGGGTCACGTCGTTAGTGACGCACATCCGGCGCCGGTAGCGACATCGCAGCTTGTGACACCAAGGAGCGACGATCAACGATCGCAAAATCGTCCAAAAATGGTGATCGTTGACACGTCGCTCCTTTCCTTAATATCGTTGCTGCTGCAGGTACGATGTTGTTTGTCGTTCCTGCGGCAGCAGACATCGCTATGTGTGACACCGCAGGAACGACAAACATCTCCTTAGCTGCGTCCACCGGCAATGCGGAAGGAGGTGGGCAGGATGTTACGTCCCGCTCATCTCTGCCCCTCCACTTCTATTGGATGGCCGTTTAGTGACGTCACGGTAACGTCACTGTGACGCCGAACGCACCTCCACCTTGAAGGAGGGATTGTTCAGCGGTCACAGCGACGTCGCTGCACAGGTATGTGCGTGTGATGCTGCCTTAGAGATAATGTTCGCTATGGCAGCGAGTACCAAATGTTGCACGAGCGACGGGGGCGGGTGCTATTGCGCTCGACATCGCTAGCAAACGCTAGCGATGTTGCAGCTTTTAAAGCACCCTTTACTTACATTGCTAATTCTCAGGTCTTCAGTGCTGCTGCTAATATTGTTTTTCTTCCTGCTGCTGACTTGTACCTCTGTTAGAGTGTATTCCTTTTCTGCTGCTGCTGTGATCACCTACGCCGGCTGTTTGCAACGATACAAGCTGCTGCAAGTAACCATGCCTGCTGCTGCCGCATAAATCCATCCATCCCGGATGGATCCACTAATCTGCCTGCTGCTGTGGCCGCTTCTTCCAGAGACTGTACTATGTCCGTGGAACTAGCTGCCGGGGTAACCCAGATGCCCTTGGGCTGCCCTCTGCTGACTGCTTAACAGTGTGTGTACCTCCTGACACCTTCGGTGGCACTAGTGAAGACTTGGTGGCAGGTCCAGTTTAGCCCCCAGGCAAGTGAACGGTACCTTGGTCCAGTTTAGTTGCTTGCCTTACGAGCATAACAGTTTGTAGCAGCAGTATACCTAAGGCCTGAAACACACATCCGTGAAACACGTGCGTGTTTGGTCCGTTTCCGTGTATACTGGAGACACGGCCAAACGTGCACCAATGTTATTGTATAATAAAAGCTCCACGTGCGTTTTTGATGCATGTCCGTTTGTCCGTGTCCGTGATCCGTACCTATGTGCGTTTTGCACGGCAGCATGTCCGTTTTCTGCACGCAACACGCAGCACGGACCCAATGAAAGTCAATGGGTCTGTGCGCACGTCCGAGTGACACGGACGCATCTCTGTTTGCTTCCTGTACGTTTTGTGCTTTTTTCATGTGATGTCGGTCTTTTTTCTTTTTCTGTTTCGTTCTCTCCCTCAGTCCGTCGGTCGGTCTCTCTGTCTGTCGGTCGGTCTCTCTGTCTTATCTGTCCCTCTAGCTGTCTGTCGGTCAGTTCCCCCCCTCTCTCATACTTACAGTTCTCCGATCTCCGGCGAGGCGCTGCACTGCTGTTATAAAAACTTCGGCGGCTTTTACTATTTTGAAAAAGCCGGCCGCCCATTAATCAATCTCGTATTCCCTGCTTTACCCGCCCACCGGCGCCTGTGATTGGTTGCAATCACACACGCCCACCACGCTGAGTGACAGCTGTATCACTGCACTCAATCACAGCAGCCGGTGGGCGTGTATATACTGTGCAGTAAAATAAATAAATAAATAAATAAATAATTAAAAAAAAACGGCGTGCGGTCCCCCCATTTTAATACCAGCCAGATAAAGCCATACGGCTGAAGGCTGGTATTCTCAGGATGGGGAGCTCCACGTTATGGGGAGCCCCCCAGCCTAACAATATCAGTCAGCAGCCGCCCAGAATTGCCGCATACCTTATATGCGACAGTTCTGGGACTGTACCCGGCTCTTCCCGATTTGCCCTGGTGCGTTGGCAAATCGGGGTAATAAGGAGTTATTGGCAGCCCATAGCTGCCAATAAGTCCTAGATTAATCATGTCAGGCGTCTCCCCGAGATACCTTCCATGATTAATCTGTAAATTACAGTAAATAAACACACACACCTTTAAAAATCATTTATTAGAAAGAAATAACACAAACAAATTCCCTCATTACCAATTTATTAACCCCAACAAAGCCCTCCATGTCCGGCGTAATCCACGGACCTCCAGCGTCGCTTCCAGCTCTGCTGCATGCAGGTGACAGGAGCAGCAGAATACACAGCCGCTCCTGTCAGCTCCACGCAGCTAATGAGATGAGTAGCGCGATCAGCTGTTGTCAGTCAGGTAACTTGCGGCCACCGCTGGATCCAGCGGTGGCCGCGGGTAACCTCAGTGATAGCTCAGCTGATCGCGCTACTCACCTCAGTTGCTGCGTGGAGCTGACAGGAGCTGAATAGGATAACTGAAGTGAGCACTAATATATATATATATATGAGTGCAAGCCAAAAAATACATACTATATAAGAATAAGGCTGCACATCAAACTTAGATAATGGTATAATGCCTCAATAATAATAATGCCTTATTAATTAGTAAGTAGCATTTTTCATTGTATATTCCAATATTTTTCCATATGCTTGAGGCATTATACCATTATCTAAGTTTGATGTGCAGCCTTATTCTTATATAGTATGTATTTTTTGGCTTGCACTCATATATATATATTAGTGCTCACTTCAGTTATCCTATTCAGTTATATGTAGTTTTTTTCTGAATGTGAACACAGCTCCGCCCCTTTCGGCCATGTTTTTTCCATCTCCTATATAAGAAAGTCCTTAGTTACCCCTCTCCACCCATAGCAGTTTTTAATTGCAATGAGATGACACACAGTTAGGGTCACAGAGCTAGGGACCCCAATATAGAGATATACCTTGACGAGGTCTTGGGGCTCAGTTACATTGATCAATGCGATTGCTAAATATCTCCTTTTTCCTAATATTCATGGCAGGTATGCAATTCATTATTCACATGTTCAAATTAGCAAGTAGCATTTTTCATTGTATATTCCAATATTTTTCCATATGCTTGAGGCATTATACCATTATCTAAGTTTGATGTGCAGCCTTATTCTTATATAGAGCTGACAGGAGCGGCGGTGTATTCTGCTGCTCCTGTCACCTGCATGCAGCAGAGCTGGAAGCGACGCTGGAGGTCTGTGGATTACGCCGGACATGGAGGGCTTTGTCGTGGTTAATAAATTGGTAATAAGGGAATTTGTTTGTGTTTTTTCTTTCTAATAAATGATTTTTTCAGGTGTGTGTGTGTGTGTTTATTTACTGTAATTTACTGATTAATCATGGAGGGTGTCTCATAGACGCCTGACATGATTAATCTAGGACTTATTGGCAGCTATGGGCTGCCAATAACTCCTTATTACCCCGATTTGCCAACGCACCAGGGCAAATCGGGAAAAGCCGGGTACAGTCCCAGAACTGTCGCATATAATGTATGCGGCAATTCTGGGCGGCTGCTGACTGATATTGTTAGGCTGGGGGGCTCCCCATAACGTGGAGCTCCCCATCCTGAGAATACCAGCCTTCAGCCGTATGGCTTTATCTGGCTGGTATTAAAATGGGGGGTGCCCGCACGCCTTTTTTTAATTATTTATTTATTTATTTTACTGCACAGTATAGAGCCGCCCACCGGCTGCTGTGATTGGGTGCAGTGATACAGCTGTCACTCAGCGTGGTGGGCGTGTGTGACTGCAACCAATCACAGGCGCCGGTGGGCGGGTAAAGCAGGGAATGCGAGATTGATTAATGGGCGGCCGGCTTTTTGAAGTTAGAAAAAGCCGCCGGAGCAGTGTGAATGCCGTGCAGCGCCGGTGATCGGGGATCGGTGAGTATGAGAGAGGGGGAGACACTTCAGTCACTCGGGGGATTAGCGGTCACCGGTGAATCCTTCACAGGTGACCGCTAATCAGTACACGGCACAAAGACAAAGCCGCGGCATGACAATGAAGTCGGGTGAAGTTCACCCGAGTTCATTCTCATCCCGCTACTCTGTCTTCCGACATGTAGTAACGACATTTTGCATCACACACGTACATTTCACATGGACAACACACACACGTCAGTTATTTCACTCACGCACACACGGACATTCCACACGCACCTACGGCTAGCATACGGGATATACACGCAGGCCACACATACCATAAAAACGGACCTAAAAAAACGGAAAACGGACCCGAAAAACGGCCCGTTTTACACGGACGTGGTTTTCACGGATGTGTGTTTCAGGCCTAAAGAAGGACTGCAAAGCAATATACCCTGACTATATGCCTCTAATCCAAAATGATCTCTCCTCCAGCAGCTATTCCTAAATTGAATGCAGCTAATAGTGATAATAATAAGAAAAAGAATAGATGTAGACCTGTAAAGGAATTATAGTTTTAGGCTTCAGCAGGAAGGTCTGTAAGGGCGATGTCGGTGGGGTTAAATCGAAAGTGACGCACATCCGGCGTCACGTTCAACATCGTTGTGTGTAAATTCTAGATGATACGATTAACGAGCGCAAAAGCGTCATTATCGTATCATCGGTGCAGGCTCCAACTTTTCCATAATTATGCTGCCGCGACAGGTATGATGTTGTTCCTCGTCGCTGCGGCAGCACACATCGCTGTGTGTTACGCCGCAGGAGCGAGGAACTTCACCTTACCTGCCGCCGCCGGCTCTACGGAAGGAAGGAGGTGGGCGGGATGTTTACATCCTGCTCATCTACGCCCCTCCGTCGCTATGACGCCGCACGACCCGCCCCCTTAGGAAGGAGGCGGATCGCCGGCCAGAGCGACTTTCGCTGGGCAGGTGAGTGCATGTGAAGCTGGCGTAGCGATAATGTTCGCTACGCTAGCTATCACAAGATATCGTACCTGCGACGGGGGCGGGGACTATCGCGTGCGACATCGCAGCATCGGCTTGCAATGTCGCAACGTGCAAAGCCCGCCTAAGACTAGAATCCCTGTATACAGGCCTCTATTCAGGAAAAAAATATGGTATCGCTGTAACTGTGCTGACCCGAAGAAAAAAATCTGCCTTATCACATTTATGCACAGTTGACTGCGCAAAAAAATAAAGAAAAATAAAAAAAAAAAAAAAAAAAATATATATATATATATATATATATATATATATATATATATATATATATATATATACACACCTCTCAGAATATTGCGATGGAAAGACTATTTATTATAAAAAAAAACACATTTTATCTGTGTGAAGCAGAGCATAAAAATATTATATAAAATTGGTATCACTGTAATCTCATGATTTACAGAATAAATCCGTCCTATCACTAATACCGCATGCTGAACTGTGCAAAAATAAATGAAGTAAATTTTTCTGTACTGTAGTCTATTTCTTCATTCTGCCCTCCAAAAATCGGAATAAGGCTCGGCTGACATTTATTCTGCTATCTCCGCTGAGCACATACATTGGGGTTTCCGTGTAAATCCCAAAAAACGCGATTCAGACAAAACCCCCATTGGAACACTCACTCTAATGAATCAGATAGAGACACATTGGACTATGTCTGGTTCCTGATTCGACCCAGCAACGTCCCATCATTTTAGCTGTCTTTGTTACTGAACAAATGTGTATGACCACAGATCTGTGCACACCTAATAATTGGACACCAGTGAAACATGCCAAATGGAGTCCAGAGTGTCTTTGTCTGCCTCATAAGAGTGAGGGGTTCCATTGGGGGTTTTGTCTGAATCACATTTTTGGGGGATTTACATGGATACCCTGACATAACTACTCAGCACAGAACACAAGAATGTGATCCCAGCCTTATACTGAAAGCAATCAAAAAATGTTCTGTACCCCAAGATGTTACCAATAAAACCCCTAACTTATCCCACATAAACCTAGCCTCCAATTAAGTCTATCATCTGTCATTGGAAATATAAAGGGCTCCCATGTTACTGGTAGAACAAAGATGCTGGAAAAGCTGTAAGGGGGTCTAGGGCTCTGCCACCCCCATAGAGGTTAAAGCACTGTATAGATGTATAATAAAGTTGAGTGGTGTGCGTTGTATGGCTACCAGGTGGCAATGTTGTTCTAATGACTGCTTCCCTGTTACTCTCTGGATAGGAAGGGGTTAGTTGCAGTAAGGGATGTACTTTATAAAAAGGGCAAATACTAGGAAGAGGACAGGAGAGTCCTCAGTGAGGCAAGACAGTTAAGAAGCCCATAGAAGTAATTTGGCCAGACCTTTGAGGTCAAATTCGGATACCGGACACATAGGATCCTGCACGTGGAATGACTAGCTGTAATTACGTCCCCCTGAAAGCAGGTTTAGTCCGGATGGTCTGAGTGGCGTCTGGTTCCTGGAAGAAATATCCTAAGAACCCCCTCAAGAGATTGATAGTTAGTGGGACCCTATAGAGAAGGTGGGAACCGAACGTGAGAGCAGAGGGTGAGCCTGCTATGTACTGTGACATTCCTAGAAGAGCTGAACTGCTTAGAGGTTCTCTCAGAGACCCAAGTGCCAGGGAAGCATTCGGCCTGTAAATTGGACTTTAGGATTCAAACTAGAGGGTCGGTGCCCACATAATGTGAGATGGAGATATCTGTACGAAGACAACCAGTAAAGTTCCAGTGATTGAAAGAAACTCACTTGTGTCAAAATTACTGTGTCAGCAGATGAATGGACTGATGTTGCTGAGTTGCACTGGAATGGCGACTGGGGTGGTATGAGTTAATGACAGGCCGCGCTGTGGCCAGGGGACCTCTGCAATGACTACACAGACCCCCGTTAGCCACCCCAACAAGGTGTCATGGCTCCCACCCCCAAATAAAATCCAGTGTTTGTGCTTCGAAATCTAAATGTCTCGCTCCTTTTGAGCTACACTGTACCTAAACCTCAGTAAACAGCCATGTGTGTGGCGTTATTGTAGCAGGGAGAACCCACTTAACAATTAGCGTGGTGCGTGTCTCCAGAAGCAGATGCTGGGCACAATGTATGGGGTAGAGAACAAGGAAAATCCAGCATCTTCAATCGATGACTCAATTAAAAAAACAAGGCTTTATTAATTTTCCAAAAGAAGAAGTTAAAAAAGATATACTGTAGACTGGACCCCTACAATGACCCTCATTCGTCGTCATTCGTAGGGGCGAATGAAAGTAATTGTAGGGGTCCAGTTTAGCATAGCTAGATGTGGACCATCCTTGTAAGGATGGGAGTCTTTGGGTGGCAGCATAGTTGTTTGTTTTCCTAAGGAGTTTTCAGGGACAGTTGAATTTACTACCAGCTGTGGACCTTGTCCTGGTTGGAAACACTCTGCACCCAGGCTCTTCTTGGAGTTGGTGAGACCATTACATTGTTTTTATTCAATCTTTGTATTGCATGCTGGCCACTGTCACTGCGAATCATTTTGTGTTTGAGTATATTGTGTTTTTCTTTTTTTTTTATGGTGGAAGGACCACTGTCCTTTTTCCTTGAAGAAGAAAAAGACGCAGTTTTTTGTTATGTATGTTTTGTTTGTATTTTTGTGTTGTTTTTGAAGTACTCTATTAGTGGTTTCCTGGATGGTTATTATGTATGGTCCCATATATTATTATTGACCATTGTTTGATCCCATATGGTATAATTTACCACCCCAGAATCTTTTAGATATCTGGTTGTCCCCAGGGACTGTATTAGTCTTTTAATGTATATTTATTAAAAGTTATATTTTAGTCACATGCTTTTTTTCCTGACAAATTTGCAGCTAATAAAAAAATTTAATTTTTACCACTAAAATTTTATATTTTAACGTTCCAATGTTATAAAGTTCTGTGAGGCACCTGTTTTTTCAAAATACTTACTATACCCTTGGATGAATTCCTTATGCAGTGCCATTTCCATTATGGGGGTTTCACTTGTGGGTTTTTTTGCTGATCTGGCACCTCAGGGTTTGGTTAGTGGAGGCCACAATGCATTCAAATGGAATCTGTGTTCTAAATACCAAGTCACCCTCCTTACCATCCAATCCCCTCCGTGTACTCAACTAGTAATGTTCAACCACATATGGGGTACTGCCACGTTTGGTAAAAATTGCATATCAAATTGTCCTTTCCATGTTCTCCTGTTACCCTTTGTGTGAATTAAAATTTTGAGGCTACATAAAATTTTAGCAGAAAAACCTTACGTTTTTCATTTTCACGGCCCAATCTAATAAAATTCTGTTACAAAAAAAGAGACAGTTTGCACTCTGAAATGTTAAAGCATGAAAACCATGAATGTAAGAATATAGATATGCATTACTGCTTAAGGAAATCTAGGAAAAAATGAGATATTTACCATTCAAAAATGTCCATTTTTATATTGGCCCAGTTGCCACGTCTTGGCATATCTCGTAACTGGGTGCCTACTCTATACTCAAGCCTCTATGAGATTAAAAAAACCTCCTATGTATAGGCAAGTAGAAACCTTCTATAATGAATAAAATCAACTGTGGCTAGTGGTGGAGGGATGCACGATCAGAAGGTATGACCCCCATTAATCTACACAAAATACTTGATGGCACTCCCAAAACTGCAATGTGAACAGGTGCATAACTGAACATAACAAAAAATTACAAAAAAAGAAACAGTGTGCATTCTGAAATGCTAAAGCATGCAAACCATGAATATAAGAATATAGACATGCATTACTGCTAAAGGAAATCTAAGAAAAAATGAGAAATTTAGCATACAAAAATGGCCATTTTTATATCTTCTCAGTCGCCGCTTCACGGCATATCTAGTAACTCGGCACCTACTCTATACTGAAGCATGACGACTAGCAAGCTATCACCTAACCTGTAAATAGATAAATTGCGCAGCTGAAAAGTCCAAGAGCTTATATGTTTTTTTAAATGTATTGACACTATTGTTAGCACAAAAATAATAACGAAAATAGAAACAATTAAAAGGCTGATATTGCATGTCTTTGTACTGTATAATACTCCTTTAGTATAATAATGAAGCAGTAAGTCCAGCTTTACACGGACCATGCTTGAGTCAGAATGCTTGGCCCGACCACTGAGTCTCCTGACATAATTTACAGTGTGCCTATGACACAGCTCAGGTCAGGAGACCTGGCAAATGCGAGCATGGATGCGGCAACACCAAATATGTTTATTTTATTTTTTACATTTCTTGATATTTGAATGAGGACGAAGGGTGATTATTCACATTTTTATATATTTATTTGTTATTCTTTAAAACTTTTTTCCCTGCAATTGTCTGATCACTTACCATATACATTATACTGCAATACAATGGCATTGTAGAATAATAGTGATAAGGTTGCTCTCCTTTCAAGCTCAGCTTGTGTTTGAGCTTAATAAGATGACAGGAATGTCATGACAGACATGGGATCCTTTAGCAGGCATCTGGCTGCCATGGTAAGTCATTATTTACCTATGGAGAGCTGATGGAAACAGGTGCATGCAAGCACTGGTATGATTTTTAATTTAAATGTTGCTGTCAGAGGTTGGCATCTAAATGGTTAACAGCAGCAGACAAAGCTCTTCTCCGGCCACGGATGTTAGACACAGGGGTTGGCTATTCACTTTAGCCAGCATCTGACAAGTGTGGAGTGAGCTCACAACCTGAGCTTCCTCCACACACCCCGACCTGCTCCATGATAGATATACTGTATCTGTTATGAGACTTCAATTAGTTAATTTATATTCTTCTATGTTGAAAAAGGCGAAGAAGAATGTGTACAGACAATTAACTTGCTTTTTCCTGGCACAAACACAACAACAACAGATTGTAATATCTCACAAATATGTTTCATCTCTTAACATTAGAGGATCAAACCACAAGTTAAGTGCTGACTTTTTTACGCGTGTATTGAATCCAAAGATTTTTGAGTCTTGAAAAAGTGAGTCCGAATCTGAGTTTCATTTTACTTGTGAGCCCTAATGCACAATTGTATAAGCATTGCAGTTTGAGCATTTACTTGGAAGGCTTTAGTCTTAAGTACTCTGCATACTTCTGTCGCTATAAAACAAATAAAACAGCTGTGCCTGAGCTGAAGAAACATTTAGAGAGTTACAGGTATGCACTTCCAATTACAAGACCTTGCTACTTTACCATATTTCTTGGTACTTTTTCAAAGAACATACACTGACAAGCAAAATGGTAACAATATTTTGACTTTCAGGCTCCATATCTCACCATCCACTGCAGCGTTTAATGTGAGACTACCTTCATTTTATAGACAATCATCTTAGATATCTCATACATAAATTTGACTTGCCACTATTTAGCATATAATTGGTTATGCAGATTCTTGTTATTTCACTGCATTGTTACTGTTTTACTCCTGGTGGTGGAACAATCTTTTACTTCCTACATACTACAAATAACAACCTTTTCTCACATTCCCTAATAGTGTGTTATTAGGTTGATTCTCAAGTAAAAAGTCACTGGTTTGAATCAAGGAGAAACTATGAAGAAGATTTACCAAGAAAAGAGAAACAGTATCATCCAGCTCATCTATAGCGCTCTCTTGGCCAAGAAAATTGCTAAACTGCATTACATAAATGCCATGACAGTTTGAAGAATACGAAATGAAGTCCATCCATCCATTCAAAAACCAAGAGGTGGACGTCCAGGCAAAATGTCAGAGTCAATAATTTGGCTCATCACAAGGTGTATTAGTTCTGGCGAAACAAACACGGCAGTGGAGGTGGCTCATATGTTTCATAATATTCATAACAGTGAGATCGCAAACATCCATGCAAGCACCATGGGACACACATCACACAACTCTGAAATGGTGGCCCGATAAAATGGAAAGAAATCTTAACTTCGATATTGTTATAAGAAGTTTAGGCTCGAGTTTGCAAAAAAGTACCAAAGTAGACAATAGAAGGTTAGAAACAGGTGAATGGAGCAATGAGAGGAAAGTCAATAGATTAGTCTCTGATGGGTGCAAATGGGTCTTGAATAAACAAGAGAAAAACGGGCTAACTGATCGAGAAATTGAAGTAACTTTCAAGTTTAGTGGAAATCCCTGAAAATATGGGGTTGTTTCACAGCCAAAGGCGTTAGATACTTGTCCAGGATCGATGACTATCTCAATGCTGAGCTTTTCGTGAGTATCCAACAATACTGTGTACACTCGACTACTATGGGTATCAAAAAAACAACATAGTGTTCTAGAAGAAAAATGACCTGAAGCATACATTGATATTGGTGAAGATATGGTTTAGTGACAATGAAGTAGGGTTTCTCGATTGGTCCTAACAGTCGCCAGATCTCAACCCATTCCAACACTTGTGGATAAAATTGAAGAAAAAGCTGTAAACATACCTAACCTAAGTGAGTCGACTGGGAAAAAACAGTTTGTCCGACTCATCTGCTCACTGGACACCGTTAAACTCTGGACCGTGCACGGAGGGAAAGTCAGCAAGGCAGTAAATCCAAAAGAGGCATCCAGCAATCCAGTCCAAGAGAATATTCTTAAAATGTGCAAAAATGTATTACCTCATATTAAAAAATCCATACAGGGTCGACAATAGCCCAAAAGAGGACGCGTTTCGAACGTAGTGTTCTTAATCTGTCTCTAACCCATCTGAAGACAAGGACTCATTAAAAAGGGTCTAGGACTTGGACATGAAATCACAAAGCAGGAGGAGTGCAGCAAAAACTCCATTAACCCTATAAGGGCAAGCATGTCAAGAAAAAATTCTAATGCATATAACAGACAAAAATGTACATGAATGAAAGGGCTATTCAATATAAATGCATCAAAAAGAAACATCAAACCTTAATAAGCATATAAAACATCATTTCTCATATTAAGGCCAGAGCGGGGGGATTCTTTATGCACTGTTGGAATGCGTGTCACATTAAGGGAGAGGTTGAGGGGGCATGTGGAGGCCCTTCAGAAGGTGGATGAGGCAGAAGAAGTGAAGAAAGTGGTAGATACAGAGGTTTGTCGCACAAGCCTTGAGGGACACAAAGTTTTTCAAGGTATGGGTGGTGTTGTCTGTGACATGATAGTGTAGCACAGTTTCAGCTTTATTAGAGAAGTAATGGTGACTGGGTAACTGGTATGTGGGACTGTGAGGGCCATCAGTTTTCAGAAACCATCTGTATCCACCAGGTAGAAAGGCAGCATTTCCATGGCCAACAGATTGGATATGGTACAATTCAAACTCTATGGTGAAGTCCAAGTGGATATGGTGAAGTCCAAATGGGATTTAGAACCTCATAATCATCATCTTCTGTTGTGCCGCTCCTCGCCCTGAGAGTCACACTCCTCCTCCTCCTCCTGCCGTGACAGCATATTACAGTACTTGTGAGCCTCAGGTATCTAATACTCATCATGATCACCTCTACTCCCAAGGGTTAATGTCTGGTGACGAGCTACTGAATTCTGCACCAACCCTACTTTGTCCGGCCACGGATCCAACTGACAAATATTTTTGGCATCGATGAAGATGGTTTCCACCTCTTAAGTCTCTGAATCTGTGGAGCAGACCTCTGATGCCAATGGAATAGAATGTTTGAACAGCTCTGCAGACTTGGGTGCCACCTCCGGGGACTGTACTGTGTGTGATGTTGAGGTGGAGGAAAAGGAGGAGAGGCCACTTTATGCAGCCCTTGCCATCCAATATAACACATTCTCTTTCTAGGCTTTATCTACCACTGTGTGGCTGCCAAAAGGAATCAAGTAGCCTGTCCAATAACAGAATTTGTCAGTTGTCTTTAGATACACAAGCTGGTATTTGTTCAGTAGAGCTTTCAGTAACATTAGCACCTAACCCAAGTACACCTCAAACAGGATGCCTATTACCCCTTCCACCACAAACTCGGTATTTCTCACTCATGTTTGATGAACCCTTCCTCTCTTTTAACCAGTTGTTTCACAACCCTAGGCCCACACCTATCAGTCACTTGTCACTAAATTAACAATCAGTATTTATATGATAAAATGTCTATTTCTAGCAGGACCACAGAATTATCAATCAGAATTTATATGTTAATGTCTATTTGTGTCAGGAACACAGAGTTATGAATTACTATTTATCTGATGATATATCTATTTGGGCCAGTTGCACAGAGTTATCAATTAGTATTTGCATCCAGTGATATATATGTGTTGGAGGCCCACATAAGTAGCAAAATATTTTTATCTCTGCTGAGATAGTGTAGCAGGAATTTACAGTTGAAACCAGAAGTTTACATACACTATCTAAACAGACACATATGCATGTTTTTCTCACTATCTGACATGAAATCAGAATAAACCTTTTCCGTTTTAGATCCGTTAGGATTATCATAATTATTTATTTTTGCCAAATGCCTGAATAATGAGAGAGAAAATGTTTTAAGTCATTTTTATTACTTTCTGCAAAGTCAAAAGTTTACATACATTTCATTAGTAGTTGGTACCATCCATTGCTCTTAAACTGTATGACTTGGGTGAAACATTTTGGATATCCTTCTACAAGCTTCTCACAATAGTTTGTAGGAATTTGGGCCCATTCCTCCTGACAGAACTGGTGTAACTGAGCCATGTTTATAGGCTGCCTTGCTCGCACCTGCCTTGTCAGCTTTGCCCATAAATTTTTAATAGGATTGAAATCAGGTCTTTGTTATGGCCACTCCAAAACATTGACTTTGTTATCCCTAAGCCACTTTGTGACCAGTTTGGCAGTATACTTCGGATCATTTCCATTTGGAAGACCCATTTCCGCCAAAGATTTAAGTTCCTGGCTGATGTCTTGATATGTTGCTTCAATATATCACAACATAATCTTCTTTCCTCATGATGCCATCTATTTTGTGAAGTACACTAGTCCCTCCTGCAGCAAAACAACCCCACAACATGATGCTACCTTCCCCGTGTTTCACACTTGGGATGGTGTTCTTACTGTAGGCTTCAAAGCTTCTCCCTTTTTCCTGCAAACATAACGATGGTCATTATGGCCAAACAGTTCAATTTTAGTTCGTCAGACCACAGGGCATGTCTCCAAAAATTAAGGTCTTTGTTTCTGTGTGCATTTGCAAACATTAATCTGTTTTCTTTTGTTTCTTTTGGAGTAATGTCTTCTTTCTGGCAGAGTGGCATTTCAGCCCATGTTGATATAGTACTCGTTTTACTGTAGATAATTATTAATGACACAATCTTACCAGCTTCCACCAGCAACTTTACAACATCTTTTGCTTTGGTTCTTGGCTTGATATGCACATGTCTGAGCAAAGCACGGTCATCTCTGGTATATGGAACCCGTCTCCTTACTGAGCGTTATGATGGCTGCACATTCTCATCCTTTTTGTAATAATTGTTTGTACAGATGAATGAGGCACCTTCAGGTATCTGGAAATTGCACCCAAGGAAGAACCAGACTTGTGCAAGTCCACAAATATCTTCCTGAGATCTTTCTTGGCTGATTTCTTTTGACTTTCCCATGATGCTACACAAAGAAGCAGTGTGTTTCAGATGTGCAGTAAAATATAGCCACAGATGTGTCTCTAATTAAATCAGATGTTGCCAATAAACCTATGAAAAGCTTCCAAAGACATGACATCATCTTATGGGCGGTCCCATATTGTTTAAAAGCATAGTACTCTTAAGGATGCTTTACACGCTGCGACATAGCTAGCGATGTCATGCGCAATAGCACCCGCCCATGTCACTGTTTCATCATGGGGGTGATCGCTGCCGTAGCAAACAATATCGCTACAGCAGCGTCACACGCATATACCTGCTTAGCGACGTCGCTGGAGACACCGAACAGCCTCTCCTTTAAGGGGGAGGTTCGTTCGGCGTCACAGCGGCATCACTAAACGGCCGCCCAATAGCAGAGGAGGGGCGGAGATGAGCGGCCGAAACATGCTGCCCACCTTCTTCCTTTCTCATTGCCGGTGGACGAAGGTAAGGAGATGTTCGTCGTTCCTGCGGCATCACACATCGCTATGTCTGACACGACGAACAACCAGCGGCATGCACCACCAACGATATTATGAAAAGGAGCGACGTGTCAACGATCAACAATTTTTGACGTTTTTACGATCGTTGATCATTGCTCCTAGCTGTTACATGCTGCGATGTCGCTAATGACGCCGGATGTGCGGCACAAACGCCGTAACCCCGACAATATATCATTAGCGATGTCGCAGCGTGTAAAGCACCCTTTAGTGTATGTAAATGTTTGACTTTGCAGAAAGTAATAAAAATGCCTTAACACCAGAAGTCCCAGAAATTTTGAGCTCCCACCTGAAGTCCCAAAAGAGGGTCAAATGACAAATACAATAAACTGAATAGAACTAACTAGAAACTAAATGGCTAAACTCAATGGACAGCAACAACCTTCTGTGGTGCGACAGTAATGGCCTTAATTACAGAACAAAAGATGGTAATTATAGGATGTTAGCTAAAATCCTTCAGGTCATTCGACCCATCTCTGGGTTCCAAAGGCAGAAATGTTAAATGACCCCTTTCTGGGACTTCTAGTGTTAAAACACTCTCTCATTATTCTGGCATTTGGCAAATATAAATAATTTTGGTAATCTTAATTGACTAAGCTAGATAGTGAGAAAAACATGCAAATGTGTCTTTTTAGATAGTGTACTGTATGTAAACTTCTGGTTTCAACTGTATATGCTGAAATGTCTAGTTGTAGCAAGACCACAGAGTTATCATTGGGTGAAATATCTATTTGTGCCATCAGCACAGAGTTATTTGTAGTATTTATCTCCAGTGATCGAGGCATAACGACCGTGGTCGCAGAGGTCACCACCGCGACCGGACCCGCCAGGTTAGGGGCCAGGCACCCGCTCTGTAAAGAAACAGCCGGCTCCTCTCAGTGAGAGAGGAGCTGTGCTGTTCCTTTAGTTACAATTAGTAGCATAGCTTCCGGGGGAGTCAGAATATGCGGCCTCCCTGGGCCCCGTGTTCAGAGGGGGCCCACCCGGAGCTGCGCTACTGTTAACTGTATCGGCATGTGCAGCGCGCCGATATAGTTATCCTCTGTGGTAGTGCTGGGAGACAATGCGATGACAGCGCTGTGAACCACTGGTGCTGGAGCGATCAGGACCCTTGAGTAGGTGAGTATGATGTTTTCTTACTCTCCTTTTCTTTACTGCAGTATGGTGACACACACATTATGTATATATATATATATATATATATATATATATATATATATACATACATATACATATACATATACATATATACATACACACACACAAACACACACACACACACACACACACACCAGTATAGGGCCCAGGCTGGGGGACGATATATATACCAGTGTGATGCCCTGGCCTATCAGCTCATCACAGGGTGTTGTGCAATCTGCCCTTCAGCACAGTATCCAAGTCCTCCTTGGTTACGGATCCCTGTTCTTTGGTGTTGCTAAGATCAGAGCCAGTCAAAACCCTAGGAACACTTTGCACCACACCCACCAGACACACCATTGGGGGACCTGAAGGGAATAGGGCCGTCCAATTGGGGAATTTGGTAGGGGAAAGTGAAAAAGTGAAGGAGAAGTGAAAAGGAGTGGAAGGAGTAGGAAGTAGAGTTTGACTCTCTGAGAGGGAGAGGTCACTGGTTTCGAGCAGGGCTCCTGAAGTCTACTCGGTGGCAGACATTGGTCTGGGCCTGGTAGGAGCTGGAACCCCGGTCGCAGGGGATTATGTCAAGGGGCACGGATTGTCGAGGAGGGCAGCCGGCGGCCTTGAGCCATCTCCGGGCAGGGGCCAGGGAATGACGGGGTATGCGGACCCTAGGCCGGGAAGTAGCTTCAAGCGTCCTGGTAATTTACCCGACGGGGGTGAAGTCTTCAATGTTCATCCCTCACCTGTTCCAAAATCAGGGTACTAGCGCACCGATGGGATAGGACTTTCCCCACAAACACAGGCTATCAAATCCTAAGCGTGAACCCTGAGACCAAGCTCACTCCGTTAGCCATATGGGTGAGCGGGTCTCGAGTAGTTCCACACTATTGGGTCCAAACAGTGAACAAGGTGCCACTGAAAAGGTCACAGGCTAACAAGCAACACCAAGGGCACGGATCCAAGCGTGTTCCCTCCTTGCTGCAGCGGTGCTCAGAATTCTGGTTTACAAGCTGTCGGTGTCAGTATTCTTGGACTCAGAAACGTGTGAGTGAGAAAAGAAAAGAGTGAGTACGCAGAAACCCTTTCCTTTCCCAATGGCACCCCTTCACTGCCGTCATCGGGCCCCTGGGCACAACTCCCTACCCACAGAGGGCTTAGACACCTTGCTGCCATACCACCTCCATTGGGCTCCCCAACAGCTGCGGTGGTACTCCACCTTACGACACACCGTGGGTGGCGTCACAAACTTCCTAATCCCCTGTACATAATCACCCTTTTTAAATTCGAGTGTCCGCACGAACCCCCAGGTTCGGAGACCCCTCGAGCCACCGTGGTCCCGGATCTAAGTGGCTCGGCCGCTGACATGGGGGCGGTACACCAGCATGGGAGCCAGGCTGGGGGACATTATATACCAGCATGGGAGCCAGGCTGGGGGACATTATATACCAGCATTGGAGCCAGGCTGGGGGACATTATATACCAGCATGGGAGCCAGGCTGGGATTATATACCAGCATGGGAGCCAGACTGGGGGACATTATATATACCAGCATGGGAGCCAGACTGGGAGACATTATATATACCAGCATGGGATCCAGGCTGGGGGACATTATATACCAGCATTGGAGCCAGGCTGGGGGACATTATATACCAGCATGGGAGCCAGGCTGGGATTATATACCAGCATGGGAGCCAGACTGGGGGACATTATATATACCAGCATGGGAGCCAGACTGGGGGACATTATATATACCAGCATGGGAGCCAGACTGGGAGACATTATATATACCAGCATGGGATCCAGGCTGGGGGACATTATATACCAGCATGGGAGCCACGCTGGGGGACATTATATACCAGCATGGGAGCCAGGCTGGGGGACATTATATACCAGCATGGGTGCCAGGCTGGGGGACACTATATATCCTATAGATAAATCCTGGCTCCCATGCTGCTATATATAATGTCCCCAGCCTGGCACCCATGCTGTTACATAATGTCCCCCAGCCTAGCTCCCATGCTGATGCTGGTATATATTATGTCCCCAAGTCTGGCTCCCATGCTGGTATATATAATGCCCCCAGCCTGGCTCCCATGCTGGTATATAATGTACCCCAGCCTGGCTCCCATGCTGGTATATATTATGTCCCCAAGTCTGGCTCCCATACTGTTATATATAATGCCCCCAGCCTGACTCCCATGCTGGTATATAATGTGTAACGGAGTGCCGGGGGCGCCTCGGGGATTGTAGTCGTGGCCCCTTTTTCTATCAGGCTTACCCCCGGCTCCGCCGTCACTATTGGGACAGGGGATTGTTCTGTGGGGCAGAGTGTGGTGGAAAAGAGCATACTATCAGCCGCAGGAAGACTCTTCAGGCAGGGATCAGATAAACCAAACGACATATTTATTGCACAGAGTTTCACAGACAGCTCAATGCACGGATTTTGTAGCGCACAGTCACAATTCCTGTCCGGGGAAATCTTTCCTTGTTGTCTCCTCTAGTGGGGATGTGCCCGGCTACTCCACTTCACCTAGGCTCCCACTCCGGCTATCACAGACTGGACCCACACCAATTCTGCTTCACCATTGAGGACACTTCTCTCCTTCCCTTCGTTCTTCCTATCCACTCAGCTCCACACTCTGCCCCTGGCTGTTCCTTCTCCCCCGTCCTGGAATCGACTGCCTTCAACACACACACCACTCCCTTTCCCCCTAAGCTGCCGGCTCCTCCTCCCTCCTGTACAGTTTCTATGGGGACAGCCGTCCCACCCGGCCACTAGGGGAAACCCACTAAAACAGTATAAACATTTTTGTTAATAACATCAACATTAACAGCTTTCAGGGGGGGAAAACGGCGCCTCCTTGTAAGGGGTCTGTCCACCCCTTACATTCCTCCCCTCTTTTTGCCTTAGCCTCCTGGCAAGGCCCGTACCTGCAAAACACAAACTGAGCAGCATGCAAACTTTGGATAAAACTTTAAAACTTTAATAAGGAAGGACAACCACCGACGCACAAGTTCTGAGCCCGGAGTCCCTCCGAGGGAGCTCCCGGTCTTTGTAGACAACGTGCCCGGAGGCCTTCAGCAGGCACTCCCTGTCTTTGCTGATCTTCTGCCCGGAGAATATAACAGGCGCTCCCGGTCTTTGAAGGCAGGAACACAAACAATAAAGTCCTCCGTAACATCACAGAAGGAGTCCGCACCCAGTTCAGCATCAGGCTCCTTCCGGGCTCAGTACCTCAAACATGGTTACAACCTTTAAAACTTCACCGGTTCTTCAACACTACCGGTACTTAACACAAATATGTCCCCCTTCTCCAGTCACGGGGGTTCACACAGGGTGATAAGCTCGGAGCCATTAGGCCCGCTGGGCCCGCACATAATCAGAGAGTGACTGACCTGGCAAGCGGCGCAGCCTCTGGAATGGTTCGTAGTTAACCGGTGTCTCCAATCCTTCTGGCTCCGGCTTTGACCCCTCGACTCCCGGCGGAGGTGACGGAGTAGCGGGTCGGGACGGCTGCGGGCTTCCCACGACGACCACCGGGTGTGTCACCATACTTTGACGAATTGCTAACACCGCCGGCGTCTCCTTTTCCGGTTCGGCTAACAGTCCGGTAGTGACTTCTGGCGACACCGCCAGCGTGTTCCTCGGCCGGGTAGACTCGGCCAGCACCGATCTCCGCTGTGTCCGTCTCCGGCTCTGACACTCTTCCCATTCCAGTTCTTGTTGCCATAGTGCAGCTTCTTGTGCAGTGGGCATCCGGGTCACTCCTACGGCAAATAGGCCCCGGCATCCCACTTCTCTGCGGAATTTCACCTTCTCTCCCGGGTACAGGGTCTGCAGACGTTGGGGCAAGCCCTCAGTGTCCAGGTTAACCCGGTTATAAAAAAAATGATCTCCGGTCTCTTCGTCCTCTATGAAACCATAGCCCTCCGCTTGATTGAATTTGACCACGGTGCCAACGGTGCATTGCCGCTCAAACTCGTCGCTAAGGGGACCGGCCATCATTTCACGGGCCACGGTCTCGGCCAGCAACCTCTCTTGCACTGGATCAGTTTTAGGCGATGGGGACTGTCGTCAGATCAGGGGCAACGGTTTTACTGGCTCCCAGAAGAACCCCCATTCGTCCTCCTCCAACTCCGGGGCATGCTGCTCTCCCAAGGTCAGAACTTCTGTAAGGACTGGAGGTCCTGCTTGGTCGGGCGCAACCACCTCTGGACTCTGGAGGGGTGTTCCCAGTACCTCGCTTCCCGGCTGCAGTATTGTTTTATAGGTGGCCCGGACTTCCGTAGAGGTTTCACCGGTCACGGCATCCCAGGAAGTGACCCACGTTACTTTCGCAGGCCGCTCCGGGCCTCCTGGCACAACCGGTAGTTTAATAGTCAGGGCTTCCCCGACTGTAGCCTTCTTCGGGCGTCCTCTCCCCAGGCTGGTTGCCACCAGCGCGTCCGCTGCAGCTCGCTGCTTCGTCGGAGTTTCCATCTCGCTTGAGGTCAGTTGTTGAGTTGGCGTCTCCTGCAGCTCTTTCTGTAATGGTTCCGGGGACAGTGGAGATGCTGGGGAAGGTGGAGGCCGGCCTTCTTTTCCCGCTCTTGCATAGACTCCACCCCCAGTCTCGCACATCAAATCGACCCAGCATAAGCGACTCTTCTTTTTTTCTGCACTGCCACCCTCTTCACATGTTTTCAGTAACATCTTAGGGCCAGCACCTCCCCTCTTTGAACGGCGTACTCTGTACTTCTTTTTCTTCGCCGGCCAACTCAGGGTCTTTCGTTTGGCGCCAATTCTTCGCGCGCTCGCTGTGCTCGTGAAGACGGCGGCCATCTTAGCGCCATCTTGTGCCCGGTCCAACGCCTTAGGCACCACTTGTTCTTCCCACCATGGAATCGGGACCCTTTGCCAATAATCCGGATCCTGCCGACTACGCCACATGTAACGGGGTGCCGGGGACGCCTCGGGGATTGTAGTCGTGGCCACTTTTTCTATCAGGCTTACCCCCGGCTCCGCCGTCACTATTGGGACAGGGGATTGTTCTGTGGGGCAGAGTGTGGTGGAAAAGAGCATACTATCAGCCGCAGGAAGACTCTTCAGGCAGGGATCAGATAAACCAAACGACATATTTATTGCACAGAGTTTCACAGACAGCTCAATGCACGGATTTTGTAGCGCACAGTCACAATTCCTGTCCAGGGAAATCTTTCCTTGTTGTCTCCTCTAGTGGGGATGTGCCCGGCTACTCCACTTCACCTAGGCTCCCACTCCGGCTATCACAGACTGGACCCACACCAATTCTGCTTCACCATTGAGGACACTTCTTCTCTCTTTCCCTTCGTTCTTCCTATCCACTCAGCTCCACACTCTGCCCCTGGCTGTTCCTTCTCCCTCGTCCAGGAATCAACTGCCTTCAACACACACACCACTCCCTTTCCCCCTAAGCTGCTGGCTCCTCCTCCCTCCTGTACAGTTTCTATGGGGACAGCCGTCCCACCCGGCCACTAGGGGAAACCCACTAAAACAGTATAAACATTTTTGTTAATAACATCAACATTAACAGCTTTCAGGGGGGGAAAACGGCGCCTCCTTGTAAGGGGTCTGCCCACCCCTTACATAATGTCCCCCAGTCTGGCTCCCATGCTGGTATATATAATGTCCCCCAGGCTGGCTCCCATGCTGGTATATATAATGTCCCCCAGCCTGGCTCCCATGCTGGTATATATAATGTTCCCCAGCCTGGCTCCCATGCTGGTATATATAATGTCCCCCAGCCTGGCTCCCATGCTGATATATATAATGTCCCCCAGCCTGGCTCCCATGCTGGTATAAATAATGCCCCCCCCAGGCTGGCACCTATGCTGGTATATATAATGTCCCCCAGCCTTCCATGCTGATATATAATGTCCTCCAGTCTGGCTCCCCTGCTGGTATATACAGTATAATGTCCCCCAGCCTCCCATGCTGGTATATAATGTCCCCCAGCCTGGCTCCTATGCTGGTATATACTGTATAATGTAACCTAGCCTCCCATGTTAGTATATAATGTCCTCCAGTCTGGCTCCCCTGCCGGTATATATAATGACCCCCAGCCTGGCTCTCACGCTGGTATATACAGTTAGGTCCAGAAATATTTGAACAGTGACACAATTTTCGCGAGTTGGGCTCTGCATGCCACCACATTGGATTTGAAATGAAACCTCTACAACAGAATTCAAGTGCAGATTGTAACGTTTAATTTGAAGGTTTGAACAAAAATATCTGATAGAAATTGTAGGAATTGTACACATTTCTTTACAAACACTCCACATTTTAGGAGGTCAAAAGTAATTGGACAAATAAACCAAACCCAAACAAAATATTTTTATTTTCAATATTTTGTTGCGAATCCTTTGGAGGCAATCACTGCCTTAAGTCTGGAACCCATGGACATCACCAAACGCTGGGTTTCCTCCTTCTTAATGCTTTGCCAGGCCTTTAAAGCCGCAGCCTTCAGGTCTTGCTTGTTTGTGGGTCTTTCCGTCTTAAGTCTGGATTTGAGCAAGTTAAATGCATGCTCAATTGGGTTAAGATCTGGTGATTGACTTGGCCATTGCAGAATGTTCCACTTTTTTGCACTCATGAACTCCTAGGTAGCTTTGGCTGTATGCTTGGGGTCATTGTCCATCTGTACTATGAAGCGCCATCCGATCAACTTTGCGGCATTTGGCTGAATCTGGGCTGAAAGTATATCCCGGTACACTTCAGAATTCACTCGGCTACTCTTGTCTGCTGTTATGTCATCAATAAACACAAGTGACCCAGTGCCATTGAAAGCCATGCATGCCCATGCCATCACGTTGCCTCCACCATGTTTTACAGAGGATTTGGTGTGCCTTGGATCATGTGCCGTTCCCTTTCTTCTCCAAACTTTTTTCTTCCCATCATTCTGGTACAGGTTGATCTTTGTCTCATCTGTCCATAGAATACTTTTCCAGAACTGAGCTGGCTTCATGAGGTGTTTTTCAGCAAATTTAACTCTGGCCTGTCTATTTTTGAAATTGATGAATGGTTTGCATCTAGATGTGAACCCTTTGTATTTACTTTCATGGAGTCTTCTCTTTACTGTTGACTTAGAGACAGATACACCTACTTCACTGAGAGTGTTTTGGACTTCAGTTGATGTTGTGAACGGGTTCTTCTTCACCAAAGAAAGTATGCGGCGATCATCCACCACTGTTGTCATCCGTGGACGCCCAGGCCTTTTTGAGTTCCCAATCTCACCAGTCAATTCCTTTTTTCTCAGAATGTACCCGACTGTTGATTTTGCTACTCCAAGCATGTCTGCTATCTCTCTGATGGATTTTTTCTTTTTTTTCAGCCTCAGGATGTTCTGCTTCACCTCAATTGAGAGTTCCTTAGACCGCATGTTGTCTGGTCACAGCAACAGCTTCCAAATGCAAAACCACACACCTGTAATCAACCCCAGACCTTTTAACTACTTCATTGATTACAGGTTAACGAGGGAGACGTCTTCAGAGTTAATTGCAGCCCTTAGAGTCCCTTGTCCAATTACTTTTGGTCCCTTGAAAAAGAGGAGGCTATGCATTACAGAGCTATGATTCCTAAACCCTTTCTCCGATTTGGATGTGAAAACTCTCATATTGCAGCTGGGAGTGTGCACTTTCAGCCCATATTATATATATAATTGTATTTCTGAACATGTTTTTGTAAACAGCTAAAATAACAAAACTTGTGTCACTGTCCAAATATTTCTGGACCTAACTGTATATATTGTCTCCCAGCCTGGCAACCATGCTGGTATATAACATTCCCCAGTCTGGCTCCCATGCTGGTATATATAATGTACTCCAGTCTGGCTCACCTGCTGGTATATATAATGTCCCCCAGGCTGACTCCCATGTTGGTATATATAAAGTCCCCCAGCCTGGGCCCTATCCTGGTATATATAATGTCTAGGGATGAGCAAATGTATTCGCCCCTATTCGGTATCCGACGGATAAAACAACATCTGCTCCGATACTTTCATTTTCATTTCTGACTTCCTGGCGCCTGTTTTCCAGCCAATGAACACATCTGATATTGCTTGCCCTCAGGCCCCTTTCACACGTCAGTGATTCTGGTACGTTTGTGCTTTTTTTTAAACGTACCAGAATCACTGACATACGCAGACCCATTATAATCAATGGGTCTGCTCACACGTCAGTGATTTTTCACTGCACGTGTCTCCGTGCGGCGTACCCGCGTGTCACTGATTGCCGCACGGAGACATGTCCATTTTTTTCTGGCATCACTGATGTCCCATGGACCACGCAGTGGTGTGGTCCGTGAAACACGTGCTTTTAAAAAAAAAATCATTTTTACTCACCCGGCTCCAGCGATGTCCTCTGCAGCCTGTTCTCCCTGCTGCTTCTGAGCCGGCTGATTACTGTCGCGCATATTCATGATGCACGACACAGCCGACCCGGAAGCAGCTGCTGCGGGGGTCAGCGCTGGCCGGATGCTGCACCGCGGGAGCGATCAGCACCATGGAGAGCGGGAGCGGGCACAGGTGAGTTAATCTCTAAGTGCAATCACGGGCCACGGAGAACGGAGCCCGGATTGCACTTAGACAACCCACGTGTGCCGTGATTCACGGCACACGGAGGGACATGTGCGTGTTTTACACGCCAGTGAAAAACGTCAGTGTTTTTCACTGACGTGTGAAACGGGCCTCACAGTAATGCCGCAGCCATCTTCCTTGTGGTGTTACTGGGATGCACAGCGTCATAGGGGCTATATATGCCAGCAGCCATTTTGTGAACGCGCAGTGATAAGGAGCTGGCGGTGTAGATAGACTGTGCTGTGTATGGGAGAGCATTCTTAGATCAAACCAATAAATAGTCCTTGTAAGGGATGAACACAGTTTCCAGTAGCTGCTAGCAGCTCCATAAATAGTTTTTTTAGCAAATAGAATGCAGGTCTTTCAGTCTCGCTCTGTCTGTCTCTCCCTCTCTCATACTCACCGATCACTGACCGATCACCGACTCGGCTCTGCATCGCTGTCACACTGCTCCGGCGGCTTCTTCTGCTTTTGAAAATGCCGGCTGCTAATTATTCCATCTCGAATTCCCTGCTTCTGTCGCGGGCGGAGGGGACGCGCTCGTCACGCTCGGGTCCGGGGCTTCTGCTGCTGCTGCTCGGTGGCTCAAGCGGTGGGCCAGACCCGGGGACTCGAGCAGCGCTCCTCACCCGTGAGTGAAAAGGGATGGTTTGTTTGGGGAGAGAGTTCGTAATGCCACCCACGGGACGTGGTGATGATGGCACCACCGCTGCTGGTGACGGGGATCCCGGGAGAGATAGTAGGGAGCAGCTAGGATGTTGTCCCCTCCGTGGGTAGGGGTTGGTGATCCCGGGGCCCAACGGTGTAACGGGGAGGCTGGATGGCTGGGGGTGCAGGGTTGCAGGGACAGCGCGGCGCGGTGCCGGACGGCACTGGTGTACTCACTCAGACAGTCAATGACAGAGTCTCTGGTAAACCAAACAGCCGGATGGACGGGTCCCGCAGCCGGCTGCAGTGTTGTTGTGCTCTACCCGGATGGCTGATGGTGGCTGTCTTTCCCTGCACCTGTTAGAATGTTCTGACTCCTGTGGTTGCCCACCGGTAGTCCGCTCCCCGGCGTATAGGTGCCGTTGGAGCCCGTTTTCCCTGTAGGCGCTGGCCCTTGGATCTCTAGCCTATGGCGGTGGCTGTATATCCTCTCGGTGTGGACTGTTGCCTTCTGTCGGGTCTTGGTTGTTGGGAAACCCCTGGGGTTCCTGTCACACTCGGATTTGACTATTGTCGGCGGCTCCAAGCCTGGTCGGGGTCCGATGGCCCTGCCTGTGTGCTTAGCTTCACTCCGCTCCCCGGTTCGGTACCGGCGGGCCACCGCCCGACCCCGGTCCTACGGTTCTGCAGAGTTCCGCTAACTCCTGCAGACGGCCACCACCATCTGCCAACCTTGCTGTCAGTGCTTGGGCTCCTACCCAGGCACAAGCAGACGTTTCACTCCTCTCACTTTCAACTCCTCAACTCAACTGTCTGTTTTCCCGCCTCCAGGCCTGTGAACTCCTCGGTGGGTGGGGCCAACCGCCTGGCTCCGCCCCACCTGTTGTGGACATCAGACCCTGGAGGGAGGCAACAAGGGTTTTTGTCTGACTGGTGTAACTGTCTAGGGAAGGGGGTGTGTATGGTGTTATGTCTGTGACTACCTGGCTAGTCCAGGGCGTCACACTTCCCCCGCCCACCGGCGCCTATGATTGTTTGCATTCAGACGTGCCCCCACACTGAGTGACAGCTGTCTCACTGCAACCAATCACAGCCGCCGGTGGGCAGGTTTATGTAGCGCAGTAAAGTAAATAAATAATATTAAAAAAACAGCGTGCAATCCCCCCAAAGCCACACGGCTGAAGGCTGGTATTCTCAGGATAGAGAGCCCCACGTTATGGGGAGTCCCAAAGCCTAAAAATATCAGCCAGCAGCCGCCCGGAATTGCTGCATTCATTAGATGTGACAGTCCCGGGACTCTACCCAGCTAATCCAGAATTGCCCTGGTGCGGTGGCAATCGGGTAATAAGGAGTTAATGGCAGCCCATAGCTGCCATTAAGTCTTAGGTTAGTCATGACAGGTGTGTCGCCCACCTGTAACGGTCGCCTCAGGGACATCACTCCACCTGCGGGGACGCCACAGGGGCTCCACTTAATTACCGCTGGAAACAGGTATGTCAGGTTTATTTACATGGGAGTCGTGACGCCACTCACGGTTTGCAGTCAGGATTATGGGTGACCGCCACTGCAGGTTTAACGAGCGTCTGGGGCTGATGGAGTCTGCAGTCTGGTGGTGTGGCATCCCGTGAGTGAGGCTGGTCCCATGGGCTCGGGTGTGTAGAACAACAGGTCGCAGAATAACTCAGTCGCAGTCCAAAAAGTCTTTCAACTTGTTTACTCACTTTCAGGTGTCTTTGTGAGGTAACCCGGGCAATGCTGAGATAAACCAGGTATCCGTCAGGCTGGTCTAAGGGTAACCGCTAACTCGCCTTCCTAGCACTTCTTGTTTCGGATAATCCCTGACTTAAAGTACCGTGGGATTCATCCAGGGAAGTCACAACTGCCTTTTCTCCCCTTCCTGGCTCGTTTTCTGGCAGCGTGGACCAAGGAAGATGGCTCCAGGCTTGATCCTCCTTATGGGCCCCCTCGTTGCTGCTGATGCTCGGACTCTGTTTTGGTTGGCGTAGGACTTGTGGTCCTCCCCACCGGCAGGTTTAGCAGACCACTAAATGGATGTCTGGCTCTAGGGACCTGTTCCCCGTGCGTGCCTAGCCACCAGTGGTCTCTGTACACGACCAGCTTACTTCCTCAGCGTCTTTCTCGACCAGATGGCTTCCTCAGCATCTTTCTGTCCAACTACTAGTGACCGTTCTCACTCGCTAACGGCTACTTCATGGGCAGGGTCTGACATGCTCTCTCCTTCTTTCTGAGCTCTCCACTTCAGACTGGCTTACTCCTCTCCTACTCCTTTCCTGACTGCCACTGCCACCTTAGCTTCCAGCCCCTCCCCAGCACCCCTAGCTGAGATGTGGAGGAACGTCCCCTCTTGGGTCTGCCCAAGGGTCACCTCTAGTGTGTGGGAGATCTGGTTGCTATGTGTCTGTGCGTACACACCCTATTTCAGCCTTTGGATTTTACCTGAAGGTACTGCCCCAGCACAAGTGCAGTACCCAGTGGCGCCTGACCAGGTCAGGGGCGCCACATTGGCATGACAGGTATGAGACACCCCCAATGATTAACTTGTAAGTGAAAGTAAATACACATAAAAACCCGAAAAAATCCTTTATTTGGAATAAAAGACAAAAAAAACACCCTCTTCCACCACTTTATTAAAATCCCCAAATACCTCTCCAGGTCCGGCGTAATCCACACGAGGTCCGACGACGCATCAAGCTCTGCTACATGAAACTGACAGCAGCGGTTGTAGAACATCGCCGCACCTGTGAGCTCCACAGAGCAACAGAAGTGAGTCGCTCGATCAGCGGTGACGTCACTTAGGTTACCCGCGGCCACCGCTCTCAGATGGAGGACTGCAGCTGGCCGTGGGTAACCTGAGTGATAGTACCGCTGATCGCGTGACTCACTTCCGCCACTCAGGGGATTTGCGGTCACCGGTGAGTCCTCTCTGTTTGCTGTCATTGAATTGAAACATTACCCAACATGTCTGCTTGCTGTCAGTGAATGGAAATATTCCTCACCATCTCTACTTGCTGTCAGTGAATGGAAACATTACCGCTGATGGCGCGACTCACTTTAGTCACTCAGGGGATTTGTGATCACCGGTGAGTCCTTTCCCTGTGATCGCAAATCAGGTCGCGGCACACAAACAGAGCCGTGTGATGACAATGAAGTCGGATGAACTTCCTCCGAGTTCATTCTGATCCCGTGGCTCTGTCTCGCAGTCAGCCATGCTCTATGCTCTGCTTGCTGTCAATAAATAGAAATATTCCCCATCATCTCTGCTTGCTGTCATTGAAACAAAACATTCTCCAACATGTCTGCTTGCTGTCAGTGAATGGCAACATTCCCCACCATCTCAGCTTGCTGTCAATAAATAGAAACATTCCCCATCATCTCTGCTTGCTGTCCCGTGAATGGAAACTTTCCCCAACACGTCAGCTTGCTGTCAGTGAATGGAAATATTCCTCACCATCTCTTATTGCTGTCAATAAATAGAAACATTCCCCATCATCTCTGCTTGCTGTCATTGAATGGACACATTCCTCAACACGTCTGCTTGCTGTCAGTGAAGGGAAATATTCCCCAACACGTCAGCTTGCATTCAGTGAGCGGAAACATTCCCTATCATCTCTGCTTGCTGTCAGTGAGTGGAAACATTCCCCATCATCTCTGCATGCTGTCATTGAATGGAAACATTCCCCAACACGTCTGCTTGCTGTCATTGAATGGAAACATTCCCCACCATCTCTGCTTGCTGTCATTGAATTGAAACATTCCCCAACACGTCTGCTTGCTGTCAGTGAGTGGAAACATTTCCAATCATCTATTCTTGCTGTCAGTGAATTGAAACATTCCCCAACATGTGAGCTTTCTGTCAGTGAATGGAAATATTCCCCACTATCTTTGCTTGCTGTCAGTGAATGGAAACATTCCCACCATCTCTGCTTGCTGTCAGTAAGTGGAAACATTCCCCATCATCTCTGTTTGCTGTCAATGAATTGAAACATTCCCCAACACCTCAGCTTGCTGTCAGTGAATGGAAATATTCCCCACCACAGTTCGCTATTAGGTCCAACGTGAAATCATTCGAGTTTCCCATAGACTTACATTGCGCATCGAATATTCGTGAGTAGTCGAATAGCGGCGTCCTATTCATCGGATATTCGTCGAAGCGGATATTTTGGTATTCGATCATCCCTAATAAAGTCCCCCAGCCTGGGCCCTATCCTGGTATATATAATGTCCCCCAGCCTTGCTCCCATGCTTATATATATAATGTACCAGATGTAATAGGATTTAAAGCATTATCTTAAACAGAGGACTGTGGGATGTGTATTATATTATATGGAGGACTATGCTCTACACTACACTATATGGAGGACTATGTGAAGTGTATTATAATACATGGAGGACTGTGGGGGTGCATTCTAGTATGTGAAGGTTTATTTGGGACCCATTATACTATATGGAAGGCTATGTGGGGGCCATTATTGTATTTGGAGAGCTATATATGACGGAGGACAAAGATACAAGCATGGGATAGGAAAGTTTTGTACTGAGGGAAAGAGGCTCTTTCTCTCAGCACTCAGCTTTCCCATGCTCTGCTATACAGCTTTCCCTCAGCACCCAGCTTTCCCATGCTCTGATATCATGAGAAAGCTGGGTGCTGAGGGAAAGATATATAGCAGAGCATGGGGAAAGTGCGTGCTGAGGATAAGATGGATATCAGAACATACTGTAGGAAAGCTGGGTTGCTGATAGAAGGATTTCAGATCATGGGAAACATGGGTGCTAAGGGAAAGAGTCAGTGTCACTATCCCATACCCTGAGTGTCGACGTCATTATCCTTTACTTCGAGTGTCAGTGTATGGTTGGGGGGCCCAGGTTAAAACTTTGCTCAAACTCTAGTTACGCCACTGACAGTGATATATATGCTGCAGCACCCTCCCCAATCTGTAGCACTGTCAAAATGGCGCCAACATGTCCGCTTGTTATATGCAGAGGGACATGTGACTTAGGCAGTCAATAGCCCAATCCCTTGTGTCTCAACATTGTGGATGGTTTCTGCGTTCTAATTGGCCACCGGAACATCCACACATTAAGTTATGAAAAAAAACAAAACAGTCGGCCGTTCATCTGACCTGTCCCCACCCCCTCCCCTTATCAAACACCTTCCCTGCTCATCATACACCTTCCCTGCTCATCATACAGCACCACTATCCGACCAAACTCATAATTAGTTAGAAGAAAAGCATTAGTGCATAAGCGAAGAGTTACCGAATAGAGGCCGAATTTTGAAGATTTTGAGAAAAGTGTTTGGGAGTTTGAACCTGACTCCGAATGGGCAAGACTCGTGCCAAATTTGAGTTTTGCAAACTTTTTCTAACAAGGTTGCTCATTTCTAGTCTTGAGGGCAGAAAAGGCATTTACAGTTTCTGTAGACCATGAGGACTTGCGATAATAATGTATAAAGTCTAAAAATTTCGGCAATGCTTTAACCCCTTCCCGACCCTTGACGCACAATATGCGTCATGAAAGTTTGTGCCTTCCCGACCTTTGACGCACCTTATGCGTCATGGCGGATTTCCATTCCTGCAGCGCTGGTGACCGGGTTCACTGAAATGTCACCAACGCTGCAGGTACATAAGGACTTGTAGTTGAGCCCAGGGGGAGTGACTTTTCCCCCCCGTGGCTACGATCGCTCTGATTGGCTGTTGAAAGTGTCACTTTCACATTCAATCAGAATGAATGTAATATTTCACCAATGAAACTTGGTGAATTATTACAATCTAGCCATGGCTGATGATGCAATATCATCTGCCATTGGCTGGAGCAGAATGACTTCTGTGTCACCACCCCCGCCCCCGATCTGATTGGAGTTATCGTCCATGTGACGCTATCCCTCCAATCAGATGTGGAGGGGCGGTGTGACCAGTGGGTGCCCTCCCCCTTCAGCTTCCTGGCCGTGGAAGTTGAAGAGGGAGGTCCCCTGCTGCCATCGCCATCGCGATCAAGGTGCTGCGAGGATCTGCCAACGATGACCTTGCTGCGAGGATCTGCCGCCACCGATCACCGCGCTGCCAGGTAAGATTTGCTCCCTTCTGCTGTCCTCCACTCCCCCTGCGTTCCAATTCCACCCCCGCACTCCCACCCCGATCTTCGCTCCCCCCGTCGTCCGATTACACCCCCCACCCCGACCTCCGCCCCCCGTCGTCCGATTCCACCCCCCACACCGACCTCCGCTCCTCCGTCATCCGATTCCACCCCCCACCCCGACCTCTGCTCCCCCCTGCCCTGTGATCCCTCACTGCTCTGCTTCTGACAGCCTGCTGAGTACTGTGAGGACCCCTGCCCTGGCCAGTAAGCACTCCCCCTGCCCCAGTAATCAGGCCCCCCTGCCCCAGTAATCAGGCCCCCCTGCCCCAGTAATCAGGCCCCCCTGCCCCAGTAATCAGGCCCCCCTGCCCCAGTAATCAGGCCCCCCAGCTCTGTGATCTCACCCCTGCCCCAGTAATCAGGCCCCCCAGCTCAGTGATCTCACCCCTGCCCCAGTGATCACCTCACCCCTGCCACCCCCACACAGACCTCCGCTGCCTCCCCTGACCTTCGCTCCCTGTAATCACTCACCACCGGTGCCCTGGCTTCTGCCATCCGGCTGGTGTGACTGCTGCTAGTGATCACCTGCCCCAGTAATCACACCCCCCCCCCCACCTGCGGTGATCTGCCCCCTACCTGCAGTGATCAGCCCCCTATCCCAGTGACCCAGCGATCACCTGCACCCCAGCAATCGCCCCTGTGAGTGCCCCTCTGATCGCCCCTGTGCCCCAATGATCGCCCCTGCGATCACCACTGCCTCCGCAATCACCACTGTCCCTGCGCCCCAGTGATCACCTGCGCCCCTGTGATCATCACCTGGGCCCCTGCGGACATCACCTGGGCCCCTGCGGACATCACCTGGGCCCCTGCGGACATCACCTGCGCCCCTGCAGACATCACCTGCGCCCCTGCAGACATCACCTGCGCCCCTGCAGACATCACCTGCGCCCCTGCAGACATCACCTGCGCCCCTGCGATCATCCCTCACCTGCGCCCCTGCGATCATCCCTCACCTGCGCCCCTGCGATCATCCCTCACCTGCGCCCCTGCGATCATCCCTCACCTGCGCCCCTGCGATCATCCCTCACCTGCGCCCCTGCGATCATCCCTCACCTGCGCCCCTGCGATCATCCCTCACCTGCGCCCCTGCGATCATCCCTCACCTGCGCCCCTGCGATCATCCCTCACCTGCGCCCCTGCGATCATCCCTCACCTGCGCCCCTGCGATCATCCCTCACCTGCGCCCCTGCGATCATCCCTCACCTGCGCCCCTGCGATCATCCCTCACCTGCGCCCCTGCGATCATCCCTCACCTGCGCCCCTGCGATCATCCCTCACCTGCGCCCCTGCGATCATCCCTCACCTGCGCCCCTGCGATCATCCCTCACCTGCGCCCCTGCGATCATCCCTCACCTGTGCCCCTGCGATCATCCCTCACCTGCGCCCCTGCGATCGTGATCCTGCCCCACTGATCATGCCCCCTCCTGCCCTCCCCGCGCCTGTCAGCCCCCTCCTGCAGTTGAAAGTTTCACCAAACACTCGCACATACACATGCACACTATAATAAAGTTTAGGGGATTTTTTTACACATGCACACAAAATGTCCCACTCGTCCCAGTCACAAAGGGTGTACTCAGCTGAGGAGGCACATGCCTCCCAAGCTGATATTGAGGGAGGACCCCACTTTCTCTATTTCTCCCACTCTTCCTCCTCCAGTGACACAGACTCGACATTGCAGGACAAGAAATCATCTGGAGGCCGGGAGGAGAAGAGCCGGAGGCCGGGAGGAGAAGAGCCGGAGGCCGGGAGGAGAAGAGCCGGAGGCCGGGAGGAGAAGAGCCGGAGGCCGGGAGGAAGATCCACAGTAAAGTGTGAGTAACCCCCAATCTAACGCTAGTGCACTAAACCACGCACACCAAACTGACGTACATTACACCACACTAAGCTGAAATACACTACGTCAGGTTGGTATGTGGTGTGGTATAGTGTACGTCAGGTTGGTGTGTGTTGTAGTGTACATCAGGTAGTGTGTGTGTGTGTGTGTGTGTGTGTGTGTGTGGTGTATACTACACACAAATCAACCTGACACACACCAACCTGACATACACTACACTATACCACACTGCACACCAATCTGACTTCGTGTATGTTAGGTTGGTGTGTTGTGTATGTCAGGATGGTGTGTGTGGTGTATACTACACCACACACACACACACACACACGAACCTGACGTATACTACACTACACACACACACCAACCTGCATACATTACATATTCTCCATACGACACATGGTGTCCGTAAATAATTGGAGCCAATTTTCCATTCAAATTGTTAGCAAGACACCATGTCGCTTATGGAGAGCCCCTGTGTGCCTAAACATTGGTCCTCCCCCACAAGTGACCCCATTTTGGAAACTAGACCTCCCAAGGAACTTATCTAGATGCATATTGTGTACTTTGAACCTCCAGGTGCTTCACAAATTGATCCGTAAAAATGAAAAAGTACTTTTTTTTTCACAAATTTTCTTTTAGCCTCAATTTGTTTCATTTTCACATGGGCAACAGGATAAAAATAATACTAAAATTTGTTGGGCAATTTCTCCTGAGTACACAGATACCTCATATGTGGTCATAAACCACTGTAAGGGCGCACAGCAGGGCTCGGAAGGGAAGCAGCGCCATTTGACTTTTTGAATGGAAAATTAGCTCCAAAAGTCAAATGGCGCTCCTTGCCTTCCGAGCTCTGCTGTGCACCCAAACACTTGATTTCCACCACATATGAGGTATCTGTGTACTCAGGAGAAATTGCATAATACATTTTATGGTGTAATTTTTCCTGATACCCTTGTGAAAAAAAAGCTATCTGGTTGAAGTAACAATTTTGTGGTAAAAAAAAAATATATATATTTTCACGGCTCAACGTTATAAGCTTCTGTGAAGCCGCCAGGGGTTCAAAGGGCTCACTAAAAAGCTAAAAAAATTCCATGAGGGGTCTAGTTTCCAAAATGGGGTCACTTGTGGGGGAGCTCCATTTTTTAGGCACCTCAGGGCTTCTCCAAACGCAACATGGCATCTGCTAACTATTCCATACAATTTTGTGTTTGAAAAGTTAAATGGCGCTCCTTGCCTTCCGAGTCCTGCTGTGCACCTAAACAAGTGATTTCCACCACATATGAGGTATCGGTGTACTCGGGAGAAATTGCACAATAAATTTTATGGTGTCATTTTTCCTGATACGCTTGTGAAAATGCTAAATTTTATGGCTAAAGTAACATTTTTGTGTAAAAAAGTAAATTTTCATTTTTTCCTTCCACATTGCTTTGATTCTTGTGAAGCACCTGAAGGGGTAATAAACTTCTTGGATGTGGTTTTGAGTAGCCTGAGCTGTACAGTTTTTAGAATGGGGTCACTTTTGGGTATTTTCTGTCACCTCGGCCTCTCAAAGTCACTTCAAATATGATGTGGTCCCTAAAAAACGTTTAACTCCAGTGACTCAATTGCAATTTTCCCAAGACAAATAAGCCCCATAGAGAGACAAAGCAAAAAAGTAAAAAAAATAAATAAAATAACACAATATAAAGAATGAAAAATATCACCAAAAACAAGGAACAACAGTAAATACACAGTATTATGAAAAACCAAAAATAAACAAAAAAAAGTATACATATATTGATATCGCCGCCGCCAAAACCTCATCTATAAAACCATCACGCTATTTAACCCCTAGAGGGAACATCCTTAACAAATAAAAAAAAATGGCAAAATGTTTTTTTTTTTTTTTTATTATACCACTGAATTAAAAGTGGAAAAAAATGCAATAAAAAAGCCAATACAAATAAATGGTATCATTAAAAACATCATCTTGTCCTGCAAAAAACAAATTCTCGTTCAGCCCTGTCTGCAGGAAAATAAAAAAGTTATAGCTATCTGGAAAACAATTTTTTTTTCTATAAAATCTTTTTAGTCTGCAAAACGTAAAAAAAAGTATCACTATAATTGTACTGACCCAAGAAAACATCTGTCTTATCATTTTTACCACAGGTTGAATGAAGTAGAATTTTTTTTCTGAATTGCTTTTTTTTTAGATTGTAATTACCTCTCAAAAATCAGAATAGAAAGTGATCAAAACATGCTATTTACCCCAATATGGTATCACTGGAAACTTATAATGCAAAATCAAGCCCTCACATGACAAGAAAACGAAAGGATGCTTTACACGCTGCGACATCGCTACCGATATATCGTCGGGGTCACGTCGTTAGTGACGCACATCCGGTGCCGGTAGCGACATCGCAGAGTGTGACACCAAGGAGCGACAATCAACGATCGAAAAATCGTTCAAAAACGGTGATCGTTGACATGTCACTCCTTTCCTTAATATCGTTGCTGCCACAGGTACGATGTTGTTCGTCGTTCCTGCGGCACCACACATCGCTGTGTGTGACACCGCAGGAACGACGAACATCTCCTTACCTGCGTCCACCGGCAATGCGGAAGGAAAGAGGTGGGCGGGATGTTACGTCCGGCTCATCTCCGCCCCTCCGCTTCTATTGGCCGGCTGCTTAGTGACGCCGCAGTGATGTCGCTATGACGCCGAACGCACCTCCCCCTTGAGGAAGGGATTGTTCGGCGGTCATAGCGACGTCGCTGACAATGTATGTGTGTGTGAGATGCTGCCGTAGCGATAATGTTCGCTACGGCAGCGATCACCAAATGTCTCACAAACGACGGGGGCGGGTGCTATCGCGCACGACATCGCTACCAATCGATTGCGATGTCACAGCGTGTAAAGCACCCTTAAAACAATGACAGCTCTGAAAATATACCAATGTAAAAATTTATACAAAAGGTTCTTTACTGTGTGAGTATCAAAACAATAAATTATATAAAATCTGGTATTGCCATAATTTTATTGACCCACACAATAGCGTTTTTTTACTAATATGGTACGATATGTTATGGTAAATGGCGTAAATAAACAAAATCAATACTTGAGCTGCTGAACTTACTGTATAGTACTTGCCTGGATCCACCTCCTTACCTTTCTTAAATATCATTAGCATGTCAGCCATCCTCCAATCTTGTGGCAGTAATCCTGTTAAAAGAGAGTCGTAAGGGTGATTTACATGCTGCGACATCACTAGCGATATATCGTCGGGGTCACGTCGTTAGTGACCCACATCCGGCGCCGGTAGCAACATCAGAGCGTGTGAAATCAAGGAGCAACGATCAACGATCGCAAAATCATTCAAAAACGGTGATCGTTGACACGTCGCTCCTTTCCTTAATATCGCTGCTGCCATAGGTACGATGTTGTTCGTCGTTCCTGCGGCACCACACATCGCTGTGTGTGACACCGCAAGAACAACGAACATCTCCTTACCTGCATCCACCGGCAATGCGGAAGGAAGGAGGTGGGCGGGATGTTACGTCCCGCTCATCTCCGCCCCTCTGCTTCTATTAGCCGGCCGCTTAGTGACGCGGCAGTGACGTCACTATGACGCCAAACGCACCTCCCCCTTGAGGGAGGGATTGTTCGGCGGTCACAGCAACGCGCTGACAAGGTATGTGCATGTGACGCTCCCGTAGCGATAATGTTCGCTACGGCAGCGAGCACCAAATGTCGCACGAACGACGGGGGTGGGTGCTAATGCTTGCGACATCGCTAGCAATCGCTAGCGATGTCGCAGCGTGTAAAGCACCCTTTAAGCCCCCGTCACATTTAACGACTTACCAGCGATCCCGAAAACGATGTGACCTGATAAGGATCGCTGGTAAGTTGCTGGGAGTTCGCTGGTGAGATGTCACACAGTCAGATCTTACTAACGACACAGTAACGATCAGCGACCTGTATAACAATCTCGGCGGGTGTTGGGACTGTGTTAGGAGGTCGTTGGTAGGCGTCAAACACAGCGATGCGTCCTGCTCAGCAGGACATCGCCTTTGAAGAAAATGGTCCCAACTATTCAGCAATGACTAGCGATCTCACAGAAGGGGCCTGATCGCTTGTAGGTGTCACACATAACAAGATCGCTGCTGCGGCGGCACGAAAGCGGTGACACGGCAACGATCTCGTTAGCAATCTCGTTGTGTGTGACGGGGCCTTAAGAAGCTGTGATAAAGAGGTCTATCAATTACTTATTGTAATTCCCTAAATATCCTTGAATGAATGTCATCTGACCTAGGGAATTGTGAATGTTTAATTTACTCAGACGCAGGCGTACTTTTTCTTGTGTTAAATAAGTTGTATCAGGTGGTGAACTTACATTTTTGCCTTGTTGCCCTGGAACAGTCAATTCCTTGGTGAACACAAATGAAAAGTGCCTGTTTAATATCTCTGCCTTTTCTTTCTCCTCTGTAATTATCCTTTATTATCTTTTAAGGGGCCAATACCATAATTTGTTTTCTTTTTGGCATTGATGTATTTAAAAAATTTGGGGGATTTATTTAAATGTCATTGGCGATTTGTGTTTCAGTAGCTAGTTTTGCTAGTTTGATTTCTCTTTTATATTTCCTATTAAGATCTTTATGCTTCCAAAATGCTAATTTTGTGTTCTCATTGAATTTGACAAAGATTTATTTTTGGAATCTGTGCTAACATCCATGCAAATGCTGTACATGAATTTTTCCTGTAAAAAATACCATAATGGAAACCCTGATCAAGGCTCAGAAATGTAATGTCTTGGTAACAGACAGAATTGGAACACACATCTGGCTAATATGGAGCTTTATGTAGATTGTGAGTGGCCAAGAATCCCTCTGGATTTGTATTTTTTTTTGAGTTTCAATATGTTCTTTTCATTTCCTGTGAAGTTTGTGTTCCCATGAAATAAGTGATGAACGAATCAAGTAAAACTTTGTATTTTGCTGGTCCTGTTCTTAAGGTCACTATGTTTGTGTTTGTATGTTTAATAAATACCTTTTATAAACTTCTCAATTATGTAGTTTAAAGCAATTTTCCATTTTTTTCTTGTTTTCTTCCTTTTAGCATTTAACCCACATTTCTATCATTCCTATATATTAATATTTAAACTCACTATGTTTTCTATAGCCATCCATGGTACACAGACGTCATGGCTTGGAACAGAATACAATGTATAATTTATATGTTTTACCATAGTTTCTTAAAAAAAGTTTTTAGCATCTTACTTTTTATTTTTTTTTTTTGTAGGTGAATAGAATATAATGATTGCAGGTTGTGTATTTTCTGTCACTTGAAATTGCTGCTATTTTCTGTAGCACAGAATAATATGCAATAAGCAGCTTGCTGGCCTGTGCTCCCAGCATTGAAGTTATTGAGTGAATATTTTCTGTACTTTGAGAATGAGTAACCTAGCATTTTCAGAAGATTGCCTCTACCTGATAATTCTATGGAAACTATTTTAGTGCTATGCCTTATTTTTCTTCTTATTGCTTCCAAATAATAAGATATAATTTAATAAGATACGGCACAGCAAACAAGATCTAGTATTTTTTATTCTAATTTCTATTTAGACCTGTGCATCTCAAGAGTCTTATATTCATTTTATACCACTCACCTGTTGTGAGTATCCCGTCTCTGTTATTTTACGTCTTGCTGGGTATAGCAATTGATGCATGCATTTTTCTTTTTGATTTTTCTAAATATATTCACCGGTTTAAGCTGCATAGATATTTCAGATTTCTGCATTGATCTTATGGTTTAGCAATTCAAACATATTAGACTTTTAAAAAAAATAGGAATAGATAGATAAATATATAGCAGGACCAGTTCTAGATTTTCTGCAGCCTAAGGCAAAGTTAAAATGGCACCTCTACCCACAATGTAATTGAAACCTCCAGTGAACAAACGCAATGGTTTTTGGGGTTTTGCTTTTACAGTATTTAGTCAAGATTATTTAGTCACCTTAGCCGACTTGTGATTGGCTTATCACTTATACTATATTATGCAATATCATAGAACCACCGTCAGTACAGGAATACAGCAACAGAAACACTATTAGCACATGAATACAGCACCAGAACCACCATCAGTATAGGAATACAGTATCTGAACCATCATCAGCATATACATACAGCACCAGTACGACCATTATGAATATACTGACCAGAATCACCATGAGTACAGAAATAAATCACCAGAACCACTATCTTTACAGCAAATCATCACTAGAATAACCATCAAAAAATGAATACAATACCAGAACCACCATGAGAACATAAAAACATTGTCAAAACCATGATCAGTAGTGATGAGTGAATGTTCTTGGCACTGCTGGGTACTCTATTAAGTATAAGAATGCTCAAGACACTCGATACTCGATCAAGCATTCTGCTGCTTGGATGCCATGCTCAAGTCCCCTCCCTGCATGTTTCCCACCTTTTTATCAGCCATAAACATGCAGGGATTGCATGCCAATCATGGTAATGCCATAGCCATTTTGGCCACTGTCATTACTGTGATTGGTTGGCTGCATAGCATCATTGGGTCTACATAAGACCCAGAGATGGAAATAGTGTAGGGTTTAAGGAAAGATTCTGCTGGAGAAGGGACAGTGTGTTATAGCGTGACAGTACCTGCTGGAACAACAGTAAACAAACATCCCTTTTCATCGCTAATTAGAAGCTTTTCTGTTCTCTAATAATATTGGTCTTATTCTGCATTTACTGTAGGTAAAACTTTTGGAGTAGGGGTAGTTCATTAGAGGTTTGTAGGCAGAGATTGTAGCCTTACAGACTGCTGCTGATGCCTAAAAAGTTTCATATATTTTCTAATAATACCACTCCTAGCTTCATTTAGTGTAGTGTAGTACAAGCTGTTAGAGAAAGGTTAGTGTATTAGAGGACTGTAGGTAGAGATTTTAACCTTACAGAATGTGCTGCTGATACCTAAGAAATGTTAATTATTTTCTAATAATACCGCTCTTTGCTACATTTAGTGTAGGGCAAGTTGCTGGAGAAGGGTTAGTGTATTAAAGGCATGTAAGCAGGGATTGTAGCCTTACAGACCTTGCTGCTACAACGTAAAACCAAAAGTCATTTTCAGGCCTACAGCTATTCTTTTCCCTATTAATACTGCTATTAGCTACATTCAGTGTAGGGATAGCTGCAGGAGGAGGGATAATTTTGGATCAGAGGTATATAGATAGGGTATATTTATTTACAGTCCTTTTATAGGTATACTGCTGCTGCAACCTAACTTCGTTGGTCAGAGCATGGGGGATGTTATGGAAGTCGTACAGATATAAGGCAGTGACGGCACTCCAGAAAATATATTGGCGGCTAGGGACTAAGTACTGCAAGATGACCGACGCCATTACAAAGCATCAGAGTCCACAAACCTAAACAGCAACATTTCAAGGGTAAGCAGTCAGGATATGCAAGCACATAACACCCTGTGTACTTACTCCACCTCCACAAGTCTACATGCAAAGCTTCCTTTTTATTTATGAGCAGCAAGCGTTTTACTAGATACAGTAGTGGGTTGATTATACTGATTACGGCATCATATTCGCATACCATCTTGGTTGATTCCTTAAGGTTTTGTTAGTTGAGTGAGGGCTGGTTGCTGGCCATCTTAAAATCGAGTGATTTCCACCTACTGGCATAGGGCAGTAGTTGTGTGCGAGGGATCGACTTCTGATGTCTCGACATGCTACATGAAATATTGTGTCCTGCCTGGGTGTGTGGACTTTCGCATTGTAAGCTGGGAACCCATGTACACCTCTTACTACCGCTGATGTCGGCTGGCCAGGACTGGATGAAGACTCACACTCACAAGGAGACCAACAGTTCACTATAAACAACAACTCTTTACTGTGCTGTTTATTCTTTTTCACAACTTTACATTCTAGGTGCGGAAACATAAATTCCAGCACATTACAGTTTTATTCAGCATTAACAGACACAGTTCAACTTCCCTCTAGGTTGTGTCTGATGTAACTGGGCCAGTGCGTCCCAGTGCAACCCATTCCAAGGTTAAAGCATACACCTTGATGGTCACCTTCCTTTCCTGCACTCCCATGTCCAGTGTCTCTAGGGATCCCATAATGGCTGGAGTAAAGCTTTACACATTCGGACGTCTAGCGGGAAACCGCTCTGTTGGTTGACCACATTCACATGTCAATTGAGATTAACCCGGTACCTTGATGATTAAGGCGCCTGGTCACTAGACTCCTACACCAGTAGAATTACTCAGTTTCTTGACAGTTCAAGGGACCTTGATGCTATTGTTCTGTCCTCTGGCTCCTATCATCTGTGACCTCTCCATTCAAAGATTGGTCTCTAGTTCCAACCTTGTTCACACCCTGTGTCTCTGGTCACACTCGAGGTTCATGCTATCTTGCCTCCTGTCTCCTTTTCTCTATTACCATAAACTACCCACTGTATGCGACCTTCATGACCAACTAACTATACGACTGTCACATGTACTCACTAGGTCTTCACTTCACGCCAACAGTTAGCCTTCTTCTTGCACTTCTTCTGACGGGGGCAGACACTGGTCATCATGGGCTGGCATATCCAGGCATGGCATTTCTGTTGATGGGCAGTTTCTCCTTGGGTGGACAGAGCTTCACGCCCTTTCACTCTGTTGCTGCCTAAGACAAGCAGGATATCATTTTAGAGCTGCACCATTTTAGTGTCTTTGCTCAGCGCCATCTTCAACATAGCCCATGCCTTCCTCCTTCCTCACAGCACTTGGTTCTTCCAATTGCAAGGCTTGATCCTGTCGACTACAACAAGTGTTGAAGTTGTGGTTGAGGGATTGATTACAGACTCTCCAGCACGCTGCATGAAATACCTGGTTCTTGCTGGGTGTGTGGACTTTCACTGCGCGGGCCAGGAACCCATGTAAGTTGCACACTGCCGCTGATATCGGCTAACCACGACCAGATGATGACTCACACTCACAGGGAGACCAACAGTTCACTTTAAACAATATCTCTTAACTGAATGGTTAATTTTCTTTTGGGGGTTTCATACAGTATTCAAACAAACATTTATAAGTTACAATGAAAGAAAATACAATAATTAAAGCAAAAATAATGAAAACCTGATAGTAAGAGCTCACAATCTACAATGAGGTGGGGGTGACAAGGTACAGGTGCATTTTTACAATGACGGTCCAGACATCTTGAAGAAACGGGAGATAGATAAAAGCTGCATGAGACAGTTACCAGCCAATTTTTGTGATACTTTTGGGTGTGGTGGAGTTTGTTTGTCTAAGGGGTACTTTGCACACTACGACATCGCAAGCCGATGGTAGCGATGTCGACGTCACACGGCAGGCGGCCAATAGAAGCAGGGGGGCGGAGATGAGCGTGACGTAAACATCCCGCCCACCTCCTTCCTTCCTCATTGCAGTCGGGACGCAGGTAAGGCGAAGTTACTCGCTCCTGCGGCTTCATACACAGCGATGTGTTCTGCCGCAGGAACGAGGAACAACATCGTAACATCGGTCCTTCCGAAATTATAGAAATGACCGACGCTACACCGACCATACGATTTTGACGCTTTTGCGCTCGTTAATCGTAGTAAAAAGGATTCACATACTCCGATGTGCGTCACTTTCGATTTGACCCCCCGACATCGCACCTGTACAAAGTACCCCTTACTGTTTGTTGCTGGACAGAATCCACCCTCCTCCACAAAACAAAAGCAATGTGATACATCACATCAGAAAACACTTAACTATTTCCTGCCTCCCATACTGGCAACTAAACAAAATACTGCTATACTGTAATGCTAGGTACAGGGAAGCATGGAAGCACCAAGCGAACAGTGAAAGGGAAGGGTAACCCTGTGTCTAGGGAAGGGGGAGATGGTGAACCCTGACCAAACTTACCGCTGACCCCTGTCTTCCCTCTCCACCCTAGATAGGTTCCGCACTTATTCACTGAGCTGGATAGCTGATCCTAGCTGACCCTGAAATAAGCCCTAGGTAGGGATGAGCACTTATTCAACCCCACTAAGCACTAAAGAAGATACAGGGATCACAAACCGGGGGAAAGTGAACAAATAACTTTTCCAGATGAAAAAAAGCCGACTGCTTGCAGTGAACACTTGCTAAGGGTATTAGACCTATCACCAGCACAGAGTAAGGGGGAAAGAGGGTATTTAAAGACAAGTGAAGTGCTGAAGATTAACAGCTCAAAAGGTGAGGAAATCCACAATGTCCTAAAGAGAAAGGGATAAACCCCAAGCAAGATAAAAGGGAAAGTCATAGAGCAACTTGTGTAGCCAAATGCTGCAACCTTTTACAGTCGGAAACTACAGGACTGTCTGTCATGCATGTGTGACGCCCTGGACTAGCCAGGTAGTCACAGACATAACAACATACACACCCCTTCCCTAGACAGTTACACCAGTCAGACAAAAACCCTTGTTGCCTCCCTCCAGAGTCTGATGTCCACCCCAAGTGGGGCGGAGCCAGGCGGTTGGCCCCACTCACCGAGGAGTTCACAGGCCTGGAGGCGGGAAAACAGAGAGATGAGTTTAGGAGTGGAAAGTGAGAGGAGTGAAATGTCTGTGTGTGCCTGGGTAGGAGCCCAGGCACTGACAGCAAGGTTGGCAGACGGTGGTGGCTGTCTGCAGGAGTTAGCGGAACTCTGCAGAGCTGTAGGACCGGGGTCGGGTGTTGGCCCGCCAGTACCGAACCGGGGAGCGGAGTGAAGCTAAGCACACAGGCAGGGCCATAGGACCCCGACCAGGCTTGGAGCCGCCGTCAATAGTCAAATCCGAGTCTGACAGGAACCCCAGGTGTTTCCCAACAACCAAGACCCGACAGAAGGCAACAGTCCACACCATGAGGATATACAGCCACCGCCATAGGCTAGAGATCCAAGGGCCAGCGCCTGCGGGCAAAACAGGCTCCTACTGCACCTATACGCCGGGGAGCGGACTACCGGTGGGCAACCACAGGACTCAGAACATTCTAACAGGTGCAGGGAAAGACAGCCACCATCAGCCGTCCGGGGAGAGCACAACAACACTGCATACGGCTGCGGGACCCGTCCATCCGGCCGTTTGGTTTACCAGAGACTCTGTCATTGACTGTCTGAGTGAGTACACCAGTGCCATCCGGTGCCGCACTGACCCTGCAATCCTGTACCCCAGCCATCCAGCCTCCCCGTTACACCACCGGGCCCCGGGATCACCAACCCTTACTCACGGAGGGGACAACATCCTAGCTGCTCCCTACCATCTCTCCCGGGATCCCCGTCACCAGCAGCAGTGGTGCCATCATCACCACGTCCCGTGGGCGGCGTCACGAACTCTCTCCCCAAACAAACCATCTCTTTTCACTCATGGGTGAGGAGCGCTGCTCAAGTCCCCGGGTCCGGCCCACCGCTCGAGCCACCGAGCAGCAGAAGCCCCAGACCCGAGCGTGGCGAGCGCGTCCCCTCCGCCCGCGACACGTGACACACCCGTGACATATACATTACACATTACAGTACTATCTTATCACATCATGCACTTTATTCCTACCTATAACCCTACTATACCTTATATCAGTGGTGGGGAACCTCCGGCCCGCGGGCTGTATATGGCCCGTGACGACTTTTTATGCGGCCCCCGGGCACATTCCCGGGGACCATTGTGCTTTGGTGGCAGCCGCGCTTTTCCCGGCTGCCGGCCCTTTAAATCCCACAGCCTTATGCCCTGTGGGTAGATGCTAGAATGTACGGGCTCTCTCCAGATCCTGACTTCCAGGACCTGACTGCAGCCCATACATTCTAGGCTTATCCCCGGCCTGTGTGCTCTGGTGGGCGGGTAAGCAGCACGCTGCGATAAAGTCACACAGAAGAGCTGCAGCAGGTTTACCAGCCTCCCGGACTTGCTGTGTGTGTGTGACTCTCCCTCCCCCTCACTGCGAGTACTCAACCCATCGCTGCCCCCCCCCGCTCAGTGCTGTGTACCCCCTCGTACTGTGTGTACCCCCTCGTGCTGTATGTACCCCCCAATGCTGTGTGTACCCCCTAGTGCAGTGTGTACCCCCTAGTGCAGTGAGTACCCCCTAGTACAGTGAGTACCCCCTAATGCTGTGTACCCCTTAATGCTGTGTGTACCCCCTCGTGCTGTGTACCCCCTCGTGCTGTGTACCCCCTAGTGCTGTGTACCCCCTCGTGCTGTGTATACCCCCTCGTGCTGTGTGTACGCCCTCATGCTGTGTACCTCCTAGTACAGTGTGTACCCCCCAATGCTGTGTGTACCCCCTAGTGCAGTGTGTACCCCCTAGTACAGTGATTACCCCCTAGTACAGTGAGTACCCCCTAATGCTGTGTGTACCCCTTAATGCTGTGTGTACCCCTTAATGCTGTGTGTACCCCCTCGTGCTGTGTACCCCCTCGTGCTGTGTACCCCCTCGTGCTGTGTGTACCCCCTCGTGCTGTGTGTACCCCATCGTGCTGTGTGTACCCCCTCATGCTGTGTGTACCCCCTCATGCTGTGTACCTCCTAGTACAGTGTGCACCCCCCAGTGCTGTGTGTACCCCCCAATGCTGTGTGTACCCCCTCGTGCTGTGTACCCCCTCGTGCTGTATGTACCCCCTCGTGCTGTATGTACCCCCTAGTGCAGTGTGTACCCCCTAGTTCGAGTGTGTACCCCCTAGTGCAGTGAGTACCCCCTAATGCTGTGTACCCCTTAATGCTGTGTGTACCCCCTGGTGCTGTGTATCCCCTCGTGCTGTGTACCCCCTCGTGCTGTGTGTACCCCCTCGTGCTGTGTGTACCCCCTCGTGCTGTGTGTACCCCCTCATGCTGTGTATCTCCTAGTACAGTGTGTACCCCCCAGTGCTGTGTACCCCCAGGTGCTGTGTGTACCCCCTAGTGCTGTGTGTACCCCCTAATGCTGTGTACACCCCAGTGCTGTGTACCCCCTCAGCGCGGTGTAACCCCTCACTGCTGTCCGTGCCCCCCCTAGTGCTGTCTATACCCCCTGGGTGATGTCTATGCCCCCCCACCAGTGCTGTCCGCACCACCTAATGCTGTCCATGCTGCCACCAGTGCTGTCCATGCCACGGTGAGTGCTGCCTGTGCCCCCCTTATGCTGTCCATGCTCCCCAGTGCTGTGTGCCACCCCTCAGTGCTCTTAACTCGCTACTGCTGTCTGTACCCTCCCACTGCTTTCTATGCTCCCCAGTCCGTGCTCTCCTGTTGATGTCTATGTTCCCTCAGACCTATCTGTCTCCCTAGTGCTGCCACCCAGTGCAGTGCGTGCTGCCACCCACTGCAGTGCGTGCTGCCACCCAGTGCAGTCCGTGCTGCCACCCAGTGCAGTGTGTGCTGCCACCCAGTGCTGTGCGTGTCCCCAGTCATGTCTGTGCCACCGCCAGGGCTGTCCATGCCCCCTCCTGTGATGTATATGCCCCAGCCCCTCCTGTGATGTATATGCCCCAGCCCCTCCTGTGATGTATATGCCCCAGCCCCTCCTGTGATGTATATGCCCCAGCCCCTCCTGTGATGTGTACTCCCAGTGTCTCCTGTAATTTATGTGCCCTGGCCCCTCCTGTGATGTGTATGCCCCCAGCATCTCCAGACAGAGACAAACCTGGAAAAGCAGCTGTGAGAAACAAGATGATCAATATCACCGAACATCACAATCGCACCAAAGAGAAGCAGCTCCGGCCACCACAATAGGGGTGAGTTAATTAATCGTTTGACCAAATATAGCAGGGTTATTTTTCAGGTTGATAATGTTGTGCGGCCCCCAAAGGTTAGTAGGAAATTCCAAATGGCCCCCGGCAGTAAAAAGGTTCCCCACCCCTGCCTTATATACTAGATATTACTTTCTTATGACCTACATTAGACCCTATTTTATGTATTACAATGCAACACAGTTCACATGACACATTATATACAAAAGATGAATGACACTATTCACATTACACTACATGACAATCAGTGGCCTAGCTAGGTGTTCAGCTCAGGGGGGCAAAACATCTGAGTGGGCCCCTAACCAGGTAACCATGATAACTACGGTGGCACAGACTAATCGTGAGTATAGTGGAACCTCAGCAGATAACACTGATATTACTGCTATATGGGGACTATATAGTGGTAGATATCGACCCTGCAGCACATACAAGAGATTACAGTATAGTTATAGATGGTGACTTACAGCTGACGTTCTTTCGGATGGAATTGTTCACCTTTTCCGTCTTTTCCATTTGGTCCAGACCGACATTACAACTTCTTGCAGCCACAACTCGTCTACAGAGATTACAACAAAGATACATTTGATTTATCACATTTCTTGCACTGTCCCCATCTAATCCCAACCTGCACAATCTTCTCATCCTGTTGTCACCCCAATACTGAGCTGCTGCTGTTGCATGTCTCCCTATTACTGCACCTGCTGTGTGGCACAAAAACTGTGCTCCTCTTATTGCCCCACATAGTAATGCCACCTCTGTGCCCCCACATGGTAATAATGTCACCACTGTATCCCCCACATACTAATGCAACCACTGTGCCTCCCACATACTAATGCCCCCACTATGCCCTCACATAATAATGCAACTGTGACGCCCTGACAAAATCAGGGTGTCACAGATTACTGCCCCCCTCTTCTGGTGCAGGAGTTCCTCCTCTTTGGTTCTCCATCACAAACCCCCTCCTGGTGCACAACATCAGCCAGCAAAGCCTAGTCACCCCCACCATCACAATAGGGACACACCAGTGGGTGGTTTCAAATGAATGGTGACGCCCACCTAGGGGTTCTGTGACAGGGGGCCAGTGAGAGAGCCAGAGAGTCAGAAAGTGACAGGGGTGGAGAGAGGAGTGTGAAGTGACAGGGTAGTCAGGGGTTGAAGCTCCTGGACTACTGACTAGGTGGCAGTCGGCAGACAGGGCCACAGGTGATGGAGATCCGGTCGCGGGAGACCTTAAGAGGACTGGGGCAGGGTTGTAGCCCACCGGTATTGACAGCGGGAATCCAGTCCGGAGGCCGTGCACGACAGGGTACCTGGACCCTAGAGCAAGGACAGCTTTACGCACCTTACTAATTGACCAGCCGGGGACAAGATTTCAGGTCTTGTCCCACAGGAGGCCTAGATAGAGCGAGACGGGAGCCCAACGAGGAGGATAGGGCTCCGCAATTGGCTGCTAAGATCCCACGGGTCAGTTCTCGCGGACCACAGCTCCCACAGACAAACACACTGTGAGTGGACTTTCCCGTTTCAAGTGAAGTAGTCAAAAATAAAGGACACAAACACCAAGTGCAGGAGGAAGGGACCCCTGTTTGCTGTACCAGGGTGCGGGATCCGAACACACCCGCCAGAGGTCACCAGTCACTGGCAATTTGGTTTACTATATGGACTCTGTCTGATTCAGGAACTGTGAGTACACCAACACCACCTGGTCCAACACTGCAGATTGCGCTTCGCAGCACCATCCCACCTGTATTGTGGCTCCGGGACAACAACTCCCCTACTCGTGGAGGGGAAACATCCAGCTGCCCCACTCCATCGGTCCCGGGCATCACCTCCAGTGGCAGTGGCAGGTTCACCAACAATCACCGCACAACACGAGAGGCGTCACTGACAAAACCTCCCCTATATAATAATCACCCCTTTTTCACTTGCGGGTGACGGACGGGTGCTCAGGCCCGGATCCAGCTTCCCCTCAAGCCACCGCAATGACCCTGGATCCGAGCATCTCGAGCAGCCCCCCTGCCGCGGTCTGTCCCCCGCCCACAACACAACCATTGTTGCCCCACATATCAATGCCACCACTGAGTCCTTTACATGTTAAAAGGCCTCATTTGTGCCCTCTAGATGGTAGAATTGCCCCTAGATAATACTAATGCCCTGTAAAGTGCCCACATTTTGCTCCTAGAAAGTAATAATGCCCTCAGTGTGTCTGTGACGGTCACAATACTCTGAGTGCCCCTATAACAATAATGGTTCTTAACTGTCCACTTAACAGTTAATAATGTCCCCCCTGGTACTGCTTGTCTATTCACAGAATGAAGCCCCTTTACCTCCCCTATACACAGTATGATGTTCCCATAGCTCCTTCTATACACAGTATACCTCTACACCTCACCCTATACACAGTATGATGCCTCTACACATCCTCTATACACAGTATGATAGGCCTACAGATCCTCCAAAACAATGGTTCACATACTGTATAATGGCCACCACAGTAGCCGACACACTAATTTTCCCCACATCAGCCCCCACATTGTATAATGGCCTCAATAGTAGCCCCCTACACTGTATGAGGGCCCCCAAAGTAGTCCCCAGGGTATATGACAGCCCCCACATTAGCTCCCATACTGTAAAAAGGCCCCCCATTAGCTCCCACATTGTATAATGACCCCTACATTAGCTCCCACACTGTATAAAGGCTCATCATACTGTATAAGTGCCCCCCACACCAGTGGCATAACTAGACTCTCATGGGCCCTGATGCAACATTGACATGTTTATGTCACATGTACGGGCCCTTGCAGCATTCTAACTCCTACAAAGACATGTGGTGCACCCTATTCATTATGTAGTAATGTCCCCCATCCTGGTATATATGGAATGTCACCATCCTGGTGTATAGGGACCCCAAGCCTGGTGTATATGGACCCTCAGCCTGGCATATATGGGCCTCCAAAATGCGCCCTATTCTGCTGTATATGGACCCAGAGCCTGGGACCCAAGCTAGTATATATTGGCCCCCACCCTAGGCCCCTTGCTGGTATACGAGCCCCCACCCTGGGCCCAATGCTGATATATATGGTCCCTCATGCTGGTATATATAAGCCTCCAGCCTGGGCCCTGTGTTGGTAAATATGGGCCTCCAGCTGGTATATATGGGCTCCCAACCTGGACCCCATGATGGTATATATGAGCCCCCAGCCTTGGTATACATATCCCCCATTCTGCATAAAAAAAAAAATCATATTCTCACCTGCCCCAGGAGGTCTTGAGCAGTGCAGCGCGGGCATTACATCGCGTGCACAAGACATCAGAGTCCCAGCGCTTTGCGATGACATCACCACGCTGGGACTCTGATGTCCTGCGTGTGCGCTGTCATCAGCAGCAGTGCAGGGAGATCACATCTCCCCAGCACTGCTGCAGAAGTTAACTATGTTGGCGCGCTGTGCATGCCGATATAGTTAACGGTAGCGCTGGGGTGGTCGCAACCCCAGAGAGAGATGCCCCCCTGAAGACATCACATAGTTGTGAAGCATTTATTGAATGTGTTGTAAGGCGTTATTAATATTCTGTCTCTTCCTAGAAGCTATGAATCCAAACCACTCTAATTATCAGTCCCTTAGATAACTGTATGATTGTACTCACTCTTCAAAGCATCAACAGATAGTTTTAACTCAGCCCAATGATGACTTGTAGGAAGACAAGGAGAAACGCTGTAGTTTTCTTCTAGAATCTTGTATTAAGTACAAAGTAAAGGCAGGTGAAAAGGAATAATCTGTACACGGTTGTAGACATGTCTTCAGCAATGGTTCCTCTCTAGACTAAACTGAAGGAGAAGAGAGGAGCTTTCTATACAGAAGCCAACTAAGGGAGGAACATAGGGACAAACTTCATACAGTCTAAATCTACCTAGTAACAATACAATATGGAATTTCCTGATAGGAGGAAAAATATGCAATGCAAGAAATATAAACAACAGGTTGTTCCCATTCATGGGACACAACACTCCCCGTCTGAAATCATCTGATTTCACAAGTCCTTCTACGACGTAAGGAGTCAATCTGTCCTTCAATGTCACGAAATCTGTAATGAGAAAAAAGAGAAACAAAAATAATGCAATGGTAATGCACTGAATTCAAGTCTATACTTGGTCGATGACACATAGTCCTTGCGTAAAAATGTAAAAGTAGAAAAATGTAAAAAATGAATCCAAGTTCAACAAACCCATCTTCAGATTGGGGAAGCCGCAAACATGACAACTCTTCCTCCAACCCAATAATCCAACGGTATAGTTTTAGTCCAAAGGAAAGGTTCAAGGTTCAATTGGACACAGACAGTTCTGTCTCAGTACAGCAGGGGTAAGGAAAGGTACGCTCCCTGCCGTGGCAGTGTCCAACAACAAAGTTAGTTCATGTAATGTCCTCCTTTGGTAAAAGTAGCACGAGTTCGGTGACTGGACGAAAAAAGATTCGGGTTGAACCGCCCTTCGTCACCTTCACTTCTACCTTCCGGGTCTTTCCATCGTTCCTGAGTACAGCCTTGGTGATGAGTCCCATTGGCCACTCGTTGCGATGAGCCTCTCTGTCTTTCAGCAAGACAACGTCTCCTACTTGCAGGTTAGGAGATGACTTCTGCCATTTGTGATGGCTTTGAAGCAGATGCAAATACTCGGTCTTCCATCGACGCCAGAGCACGTTGGACAGATGTTGTACTTGCTTCCATCGACTTCTGAAAATGTCCTTTTGATTGAAGTCCCCAGGAGGGACTGAAACTGCTCCAATTTTCTGTGTGAAGAGTGTGGCTGGAATGAGAATCATTGGGGCGTCGGGGTCGGATGATAAAGGAACCAGAGGTCTGACATTTATTATAGCGGATACCTCTGGGAGGAAGGTCACCAGCACTTCATGGGTGAGAGGAAGTTTGCGATTTAGTACCATGGAATCAAGGATTCTTCGTGCGATTCCGATCATGCGTTTCCAGGATCCACCCAAGTGTGATGAGTGTGGGTGATTGAACACCCAGGTACAGCCGTTGTCAGCCAAGAAGTTGTTTAGCTGCAGTTCCTTACAAGCCCCTGTGAAATTAGTTCCACAGTCGGACCGGAATTGTTTGGCATGTTCTTTGTCGATGACACCAAGATGATTCACGCACATGTGCCAGACCTGGCACGTTGAAGACTTGTAGAAACAGTGAGCGATGTGAATAAGACAAGCTACGGCTCGTACCTCGGATGACCAACTTGAGAAGCGCTCGAAGCGATGAGGTCTCAACTTCTGTTTTGATGTCACTGAAGTGTAGCAAGCAGAGACGACTGGTCTAATTTCCTTATCGGATTCTGGTTCCACCAGCTCGTACATGTTGCCGACGTAGTTATCGCAGGTCTCCTCGTATAAGATACTTGGAGGTGTCAGCCACATGTTGTCGTCGAGTTTGGACGCAGCAGTGAGTCTCGTTCCTTGGTCAGCTGGGTTTTGTTCGGTGGGAATGTGGTGCCACTGTTCGGCATGATCTCTGTCGAGGATATTTTGCGTAAACTCGACAAAGTGTTTCTCTATTTCTAGTTGTCTTTTCAAAGTGCATTTAAGAGAGGAGAACCTTGTGGTTCCTTGCTGGGAGTTGTTTGGCAACCTTGGCCTTGGAGACCGAAACGATAATGGGGCTACCCAACTGTTAGAGTCGTTTTGAGAGAACTCTTTATCCATAATATTTATGAATCCTTTGTCTTCTCTCATCAGTGCCAACTTGTTGTCTTCGTTCGTAGACTCAAACACTGTTGACCCAAAGTTGTCATCCCAGAGATGATGTGCGTCCGTGCAGTCAGGCGGCTGCTGTCGCCACCTGGTGTAGCTCAGCCTCTCTTTCACCCAGTAGAGATACCGACATGGTTGAAAGTGAGTGCCGCAACCGTTAGGGAGGATGTGCGTCTTGTAGGAGGAGATCGCGTTGGGACTCTTCATTCTGCCTACACAGACATTTCCTATGATAACCCAGCCTAAGTCGTAGCGCTGAGCGAATGACGCGTTGTGTGGCCCGTTGATTTGTTGGCGTACTTTGTGTAGCCGGAGGATGTCCCTTCCAAGCAAAATTAGGATTTTTGCACTATGAATGAGAGCTGGTATCTTGCTGGCGATAGTTCTCAGGTGAGGGTGGTGAAGAGCTGTCTCCGGTGTCGGAATCTCTTCCCGGTTAGCTGGTATCTGGTTGCACTCGACGAGTGTCGGTAGAGGTATCTCTACGATATTTTCAAGAGATGTTACCATGAGACCACTGTCTCTTCCGCAAGCTTCTGAGATGCCGCTGCAAGTACCTAGTGTGTAAGGGTAGGCATTTCCTTTTAAGCTGAACAAGTCGAAGAGTTCAGACCTGGCGAGTGACCTGTTGCTCTGGTCGTCCAGGATGCTGTACACCTTCACGGCCCTTTCTGGGTGACCTTTGGGATATACCCTTACTAGGCATATTTTCGCACAAGACTTGTCCCAGAGATCTTCTCCGCAGACTTCGGTGCACGAGGAGGATGCTGTGAGGTGGTTTGCAGCTTGGCCTGTACTCTCCCCGCCATGACTTGTGGTAGGAGAAGGTGTAGGTGCAGGATCAGGCTGAGATGGGTGGAGCGCTTGTACGCGAATCGTGCTGTCACACTCCATGCACTTAATTGTAACCTTACAGTCCTTGGCAAGGTGTTCAGTAGAGGCACAACACCTGAAACATACCCCAAACCTTTTCAAGAGTTCTTTTCATTCTTGAAGGGGTTTCTTCCTGAAGCCAATGCACTTCTTCAGGGGGTGTGGCAGTTTGTGAATAGGACACTGACGGTTTGGATTTTCCACCTTCCCGCCTTCATTGCCCTTGTCTGGTGCTGACGTTGGTGTACGTGGTAAAACATCGGTCTTCTTGACTGATACTGGGCCCCTACGTTTTCTGTCATTTTGATGAGTGCTCTCATACCTGGGAGCTGGTGAAGTGGAGTTGGTGGGTTCTCCACAGGTGAAGCTGGGGTCTGCCTTACGTTCCGCGATGCCGTTGATGAACTCGCAGAAGTAGGAGAATGGAGGGAAGGAGACTTGGTGCTCTTTTTATAGTTTGTTCCTACCGTGGTCCACCTTTCCTGCACATTGTAAGGTAACTTGGCGACTATGGGTTTCACCCCACGAGCGGTGTCCAGGTAGCTGATGCCAGGTAGGTGTGTGTCTGTTTTGGCCAGCTGGAGCCGGATAGCAGGTCGCTGAGTTCCTGGTACTTTGAAGCATCCTTGCCAGATATTTTGGGAAGGTCGTATAGTTGTTTCAGCAATGCATCTTCAATTGCTTCAGGACTGCTGAAGCCTTTCTGTAGTCTGTCCCATGTGGTTGCGAGACCAGTTGTTGGGTCGCTGATGTATACGGATCTGAGTCTCTTGATTCTCTCAGCAGACCGTGGCCCTGGCCACCTGATTAGCAAGTCCAGATCTTCAGCAGCCATAATGCCGAGATCACGCGTTGCTGTTTTGAAGGCACACTTCCACTCTCTGTAGTTTTCGGGCTGGTCATCAAACTTTGTGAGACCGGTGTTGGTGAGTTCTCGGCGGATCATGTACCTCGCAAAGTCGGACATGTCTGATTTTTCCAACATTGGGGGCACATTTGCTGACTGCGTGGTGCTGGTTGCGTGATTCGTAGCTTCTTGGTTAGGGAACATGGGAAAGTACGGAGTGGTGTAGGCGTATAGACCAGCGACCGCCGGTTTGGTGTGTACAGTATCTGTTGTATGCGGGGCTAAACAGTTGTTGGGAGTGTAGCGCCTTGCCGGCATATTAGGTTGCATGTAGACATGGGCATACAGAGGTTGCTTATGCGCAGGGTGTGGCTGTGCATTGGAATATGAAGCAGGTTCAGGCTTGAAAGTCTGAGGTGCATTGGACTGACCTGGAAGCTTGCTCAAAGACCTTTAGCCTTGCAATGGCCACCACATGTTCACATTTCTTCTTTAGGGCTTCAATTTCTGCTTCCTTGCGTGCAGATTCTGTTTTCATCTTTGCTTCTCTCTGGGCTAAGATGCCTTGTACTTTTGTTGTTTCTGCTTCAGCGCGCGCCTTTATGAGCTGCTCGCTGAGGGTTGAGTACCTTGATAAGCCTGATTTGAGTGAGTACCTTGATGAGCCTGACTTGAGTGAGTGCCTTGAGCTCTTAACAGACCTGGATTTGTAAGATGCCGCTCCTGACATTTGCGCAATTTTTGCTTCGGTCTCGCTCACAATGTCGCGCACAGTGCGGTCTCATTCAGCATTAAGCTGTCGGAAGTCCTGTAGTTCTTTTTGAGACTCAGACGTATTTGATCTCAGCAGGGTAGAGGTATATCTTTTACAAGTCTCTTTGTAGCACTGGTATGCTGAGTACAGTTGTTCAAGGGCTCCCTCTGGTGGTAGCTCATGAGCACCGGGCGCAGATAAAACAGTTACTTGTTTTTGCACTCTTTGCCACAATAATGTTGTGTGGGTAAGCAGTTCACTTCTGGCTTTTTCTAGGTTCTCTTTAACCTTCCATGTTGGTCTGGTCAACCGCTTAGATCTTTCACTGTAATTTAAGTGTGAGTCCATGTCTTTCTCTTGTTGCTCTAAAGCAGGTAGTGAAATTGTTCTCTTTACCTCCATCAAGAAGGGTGAATGCTGCTCTGCACTGGTTGTCGGGGAAACCTATACAATGTTGCAATCTGATCAGGGGGCAGCCTGAGGTTTGCAGAATGTATTTGCAGAGTCTCTGGCTGCAATTTACAATTAGCTTATGGGGGATTCTTGGTTTATAGCTGCACACAGTTCTGATAACAGGTTAATACTTTACAGGGCACTTTCTGTCTGAAGCTGCTATAAAGTTTTATGCAGTGGCTTGTTATTAGCCCCTTGGGGTAATCCTTTCTCTGGATTGTATGCAGTATAGCACTCCTGGAAATAGATTCTTTACTGATATATGTATACTAATCCCGGTCACAGCTAGTCCTTTTCACTATTCTGTCTCTTCCTAGAAGCTGTGAATCCCAACCGCTCTAATTATCAGTCCCTTAGATAACTGTATGATTGTACTCACTCTTCAAAGCATCAACAGATAGTTTTAACTCAGCCCAACGATGACTTGTAGGAAGACAAGGAGAAACGCTGTAGTTTTCTTCTAGAATCTTGTATTAAGTACAAAGTAAAGGCAGGTGAAAAGGAATAATCTGTACAGGGTTGTAGACATGTCTTCAGCAATGGTTCCTCTCTAGACTAAACTGAAAGAGAAGGGAGGAGCTTTCTATACAGAAGCCAACTAAGGGAGGAACATAGGGACAAACTTCATACAGTCTAAATCTACCTAGGAAAAATATGCAATGCAAGAAATATAAACAACAGGTTGTTCCCATTCATGGGACATATCAATTAATGTATTGTTACAATAATGTGTAGTTTTATGCGGCCACCACTAGATGTCACCCAAGAGTAGGACACTGACACTAGGAACAGGCATAGGTATGCAGTTGAAGGCTAAATCTGCTTGGTAACAGACAGTTGGGCTTTTAAAATTAGCCTATAGGGGAGAAGCTAGTGCATAGCTAGAGAGACTGTTTCTGTGGAAACGTCAGTTAGGGCCCAGCCTGGGTCGGAGTCAGGCCTCAGGCCTGTGGAGCAGCAAAGTCACTGGCTATGTGGAACTTGTAACAAGGAAAGTGGTGAAAAAGTTACAGTGGTGTGCAGATAGAGACGGTTGAAGTTAGTTAAGTTTGGACACAAGACAGAGCAGGATCAAGGGGACGAGAAAGAAACCAGAATGACGGAAAGTGGGACACCTCTGATGATGGAGAAAAGAAGGAGACCCAGGAAAGAGGGAGCTGCCAAGAGAGACACAATTTGTACCACACTACTGAGTCTTAAGCCTGCTTTACACCTTACGATCCAGCATACGATATCGTATGCGATCGTAACCGCCCCATCGTATGTGCGGCACGTTCAATTTGTTGAATGTGCCGCACATACGAGTAACCCCCCGTCACACGTACTTACCTGTCCATACAACCTCGATGTGGGTGGCGAACGCCCACTTCCTGGAGTGGGAGGGACGTTCGGCGTCACAGCGGCGTCACGCGGCAGCCGGCCAATAGAAGCGGAGGGGCGGAGCTGAGTGGGACGTGAACATCCCGCCCACCTCCTTCCTTCCGCATTACCGGCCAGAAGCCGCAGGACGCAGGTAAGATCTGTTCATTGTTCCCGGGGTGTCACACACTGCGATGTGTGCTACCCCAGGTACGATGAACAATCTGACGTTCAATTCATGAGGAATGAACGACGTGCGTGCGATGAATGTTTTACTGTTCAATGAATGTTTTACCGTTCAATCGCAATCGCATGTAGCTGTTACACACTGCAATGTACCTTACGATGCCGTCACTTACAACGTGACCCCGCCGACACATTGTAAGATACATTGCAGCGTGTAAAGCGAGCTTAAAGGTTGACACAGGATCCTGCAGCTGGAGGCCTGAGAAAGTCTGAGGAAATATTGTGGCTTGCTGGGAAGCAGTGTGGCAAATAGGGGTAAGCCTTACAGGCACATTTTTGGGACTGTGATGTGGAGTAGTGTCTGAGGGCCCTGTATCCAGTAGATCATTTCGTTAGCGGCCCTGAACTACCGTTGTGAGGTCATGGTGACCGGTCTCAAAGCCTATAACAATACGCACCTACCAGAGGTGAGAAAGACAGAAGGATGGAGCTAATATATGGCTGTAAGATAGATGGACTTTAATAAAGAAAACCTGTTTAAGTTGCCTTGTTATCTTGGACGATTCCTTGTTGCTAAGACGATGCCGGTGATCAGGAGAGGACCACTGTGTTGGAGAAACCAGGTATCTGCCTGTGGGATGATCCCCAGCTCTCCATATTCCCCTTACTGCTTGCTCCAGGTGCTCCTTTGTTTTCTGTGATGGCTGTGGCCGGGGTGCACTTGGTGCCCTCCCATCACGGGACCACGACTACTGCTGAGGCGCCCCTGCCCACAGTTACAATTGGCGTAGTCGGCAGGATCAAATCATCATGCATGGAGAAGGGGAAGAGACCCTGGCTGTAACTGATGGTGTAGTGTCTGAAGAGATAGTGAAAGTGGCACTGAGAGCACCTGTGGATTTTGTGGACTGTGTTGTGCCTGAAGGACTATATAATGTAGCACTGACTGTGAAAGTGACTCCTATGAATTATTCTGTGGGGTCTGAAGGACTGTGTATGGTGATACCGGTGGCACATGTGGGCTCAGAGGACTGTGCAGTGTCAGTGGAGCCCTGTGATGCGGTGGCCAGGAAAAACAAAGATGGCGGCCGGCCGCATGGTGTCCAGAATGGCGGCAAAAATTGGCACGCAAAGTAAGAGACTGATTTGTCGTGGGTGGAGTCAGAGCACTGGCCCGTGAGAAGTGTTCTGGCGGGAAAGAGTGTCCAGCCCAAAGAGTGGAGGTGCATTCCCCAGAAGACCCCGGGGGGTACACTGGAAGATGAAGGCTTCTGGAAGAGTGGGTGGTGCCAGGCTGAGAGGTGAGCGGCGTCGGCGACCAGGAGGCCGGATCTGAGTTTTGCTGGCCTGTGTTCTGTTGGCTGGCACCCCTAAGTCCGGGTGCTGCAGGACTGAACAGTTTGAAAGTTGATGTAGCATTGAAGTAACTGCGCCCAGGGGGAGATGTATTGTACGGTAGCATATGGACTCCCCTCCTGAGAACTTTACTACTGATTTTGTTTGAACTGTTTTTTTATTGTTACTGGGACTTGGATAATATCCAACAAAGTCTGGGGTCCCTGTTTAAGAGGGTCCTGGGTGAAGGCACCCTCTGGGCAAGAAGTTTTGGTAACGTTAAAGAGGATTGTGCTTGGGGAGAGGACTCAAACATGACTTGAGCTCCCTGCGATTCATGGTTTACTATGTTTAAGAAAAATGCTCGGGGGGGATATTGGACTGTTCCTTAGGACATTCCCTGTGAGAAAAAGACTGTTCTTTAGATGGAGGAACATTGTGTGACTTTTGTTTTTATTTTTTATTTTTCATGATTCTTCTGTCCCTGGACAGGAGGGACCAACGGTGAACAATAGCCTGAACTTTGTGTTTGTTCCGGGGTCCCTACGAAGAGAAGGACTTTACTAGTTATGCAAAATGTTCTGGTTATCTTATATATGTGTATTGTCTGTGTATGTAATGTCTTGCAGGTGTCCATCATGCCGAGGACGGCTATGGTCAAAGAAGGGAGGTATGTAAGAGGGTGGTCGAAACTCCAGAGAGAGAAGATACCCCCCCTTAAGACATCACATAGTTGAGAAGCATTTATTGAATATACTGTATGGAGTTATTAATGTATTGTTACAATAATGTGTAGTTTTATAGGGCCACCACTAGATGTTACCCAATAGTAGGACATTGACACTAGGAACAGGCATAGGTATGCAGTTGAAGGCTAAATCTGCCTGGTAACAGACAGTTGGGATATTGAAATTAGCCTATAGGGGAGAAGATAATGCACAGCTAGAGAGACTATTTCTGTGGAAACATCAGTTAGGGCCCAGCCTGGGTCGGAGTCAGGCCTCAGGCCTGTGGAGCAGCAAAGTCACTGGCTATGTGGAACTTGTAATACGGAAAGTGGAGAAAAAGTTACAGTGGTGTGCAGATAGAAACAGTTGAAGTTAGTTAAGTTTGGGACACAAGACAGAGCAGAAGCAAGGAGACGAGGAAGAAACCAGAATGAAGGAAAATGGGACACCTCTGATGATGGCATAAAGAAAGAGACACAGGAAAGAGGGAGCTGGCAAGAGAGACACAATTTGGACACACTAATGAGTCCTAAGGCTGGCACAGGATCCTGCAGCTAGAGGGCTGAGAAAGACTGAGGAAAGATTGTGACTTGCTGGGAAGCAGTGCAGCAAATAGGGGTAATTGGCACCTTTTTGGGACTGTGGTGTGGAGTAGTGTCCGAGGGCATTGTATCTAGTAGTTCATTTAGGTGGCAGCACTGAACTACCTGTGTAAGGTCATGGTGACCGGTCTCAAAGCCTGTAACAATACGCTCCTACCAGAGGTGAGAAACACAGAAGGATGGAGCTAATGTAGGGTTGTAAGATGGACTTTAATAAAGAAAACCTGTTTAAGTTGCCTGGTTATTTTGGATGATTCCTTGTTGATAAGGACGATGGCGGTGATCAGGAGAGGACCACTGTACTGGAGAAACCAGGTATTTCCCTGTGGGATGATCACCAGCTCTCCATATTCCCTTCACTGCTTGCTCCATGTGCTCCTGTGTTTTCTGTGATGGCCGTGACGTGCTTGGTGCCCTCCGGGCACGGGACTATGACTACTGCTGAGGCGTCCCCTTCCCACCGTTACATACTCACCTGCTCCAACAGGTCTTGAGGGCAGTGGGGGCATTACATCGCGCGCACAAGACATCAGAGTCCCAGCGCTCTGCGATGACATCACCACGCTGGAACTCTGATGTCCTCCGTGTGCGCTGTCATCAGCAGCAGTGCAGGGAGATCACGTCTCCCCAGCACTGTCGCAGAAGTTAACTATGTTGGCGCGCAGTGCATGCCGATATAGTTAATGGTAGCGCTACTCCAGGAGTGCCCGGTGGGCCCCCCCGGAGTATGGGGCCCGGGGCGGCAGCAGCCTCTACCCCCCGGTAGCTTTGGTATTGATGACAATACAGAAATGCGATTGGTGTCTTCAGGGGTAGGAACGAAATAGCCTTAGTCCACCACCCTTCATATCTATTTGACATTTCATCTTTTGTTACATGCTATATTTTTTGGTATAATACCCTTCCTCCATATGTATTCATGTATACTGCAATTACTATGATTATATCTAAATATAAGTCCATTAAATGACTGGTGATCAATAACTATATCGGTGAACGAGTGAGAGCTCCCAGAAATTACACATAAGTCCTTTACAGAAAAAAAGAAAGCACAAATTTTACATGAAAATATTAAAGTGATTAAAAATAGCTGTTGCAATGATAGTATATTGCTTGAATCCCCAGGAAGAAGGCATGACAGCTATACAATTTACAACATGGAACTGACAAATAATAATACAAGTGACTTATGGCAGGCTACCTGCAAGCACAATCTTATTTCTATGTTCTAAATGTATCTTCTCTTGATGTACAAGGTGAAATGTATCTAGAGGCTATAGGCCACTTAAAGAGGACCTCTCACCAGGTCAAAAGTGACCAGATGTTGCTCTTATTTTACTCCCGTTGCTCCACTGAATATTCAGCCTTTTGTTGTTTATTTTCGTAAATCCACCATACAGTGTTCTAGAGACATGAGCCTTTTATTTTTAGTGTTCACAGGATATTTATGCAGAGCAGCCTAATGACATGTCCCCAGAGAATCTTATGAGCAATACCCCCTTGGTAAAAACATAAAAATTAGCACTATAGTGAAAAGGCCTATATCTTTTGAACTGTTTTAATAAAAAAACAAAAAACGGAATTCTCACAGGCGCAGTAAGAATGAAAAAGAGAAAAACTTGGTCACATTTCACCTGGGGACAGGTCCTCTTTAACTCCTTCACAACTTAGGATGGACGTACCGATACATCCTATATCATGAAGTGGTGATCAACGCTGGCTGCTGCTGTGAGCAAGCAGTGATCCCTGCACATGTCTGCTGATTTGAACACCAGACATGTGTGGCTATCAGGAGTGGTATGGTGGTATGCCCGATCTATCAAACAACGGGTGATCAAAACGTAGCATCTGCGCAAAAATTTTACCATTAAAAATGATAGCTTGAGACACAAAAAAGAAGCCGTCACTGAGCCTCTTATCCTGAAAAATGAGAACGCTACTGGTCGTGGAAAATGGCGTAAAAAGTGTGCCACTTTTTTTGGACAAAATTCTGAATTTTTTTAACCCATTAGATAAAAATAAACCTATACATGTTTGGTATCTACAAACTCGTACCAACCTGAGTCATCACACCGACACACAGTTTTACCTTATAGTGAACATGGTGAATAAAATACCTTCAAAACAATCATGCAATTCGACTTTATTTTCAATTTTTGTGCACTTGGATTTCTTTTTGCTTTTTTCCAGTACACTATATGATAAAACTTATGATTTAATTTAAAAGTACAATTTGTCCTGCAAAAAGCAAGCTCTCATATGGCGAGATTGATGGAAAAATAAAAAAAGTTACGGCTCTCTGAAGAAGGGGAGCGCAAAAAATGAAAAATAGAAAATCACCCGAGGGTGAAGGGGTTAAATGGGTTTTCCAGCTCTGGGGGAAAAGTTTACTGTGTGAAACAGTTTATGTGGTTGCCGAGTGACAATTTGCATATTTGTGGTCACATGGCAATCACTTGAACTTGGCAAGAAGACTGAATCCTTAGGCTATGTGCGCACTTTGCGTCGTCCTACTTGCATTTCAAAACGCATATTTTTGCCCAAATTGACTTTTGCCTTTTTGGATTTTTGCCACAACATGCATCCCAAATGCATCAGTTTTACTTACGTTTCAGAAGCTTGTAACTTACGTTTTACTTGTGTTTATATGTGTACTTTCCTGCGTTTCTGAAATTTCATTCATCCTGTGTTTGTCACATATTAACCATTGTAAATAAAGTTGATTTTTGTTTTAGTTCTATTTAGTATAAAAAAAAGGATCTATAGTGATCTACTGATGTCATTTCCGACTTGGATCCTAAAATCTGCTTCTCTTGGTTTATGTGATTCTTTTTGAATATGCCTAATACGTCGACGAATTTACGTTTGAGGAGGTCTCAAAGGCATCGCTTGTTGCTAATATTGATGTTATTAAATCGTAGAAGAAGACTACAAGTTTGTTTTTTGTGTTTAATTTTTTTTTTTAATTTTCTATATTTTTTTTTTTTAATTTTTTTTAAAATTAATCTTAATTATTGTAGAACCAGCAGCAGCAGACGACAAGAGGAATGTGGGTACATCCCCTGTAACAGGATCGTGATGTCAAAGGCCATTTTGCTCTCTCATATGCGGATTTACGAAAGTATATATTTTTTTAATTTAATTTTTTAAAATTTTCAAACAAAATTTATAGTGCATTAAAATTGGAGATCAATAATTTTTCTAAAAATTTAATTTAGCTATGTAGGGTTTTTGTTTTTTTTAAAAAACAAAATTTAATTTTTTAAACATTATAATCCTTAGATTTGATGACAAATTCATTGCATTTTGCCGGCTCCCACAACAAGGCTTTGATGAATTGCTTACCTTATTTAGGGTATGTGCGCACGTTGCTTTTTACCTGCTTTTTACCTGCTTTTTTGCTGCTTTTTCTTCTGCGCTGTTTAATGCCAAAATGGTTGTGTTCTTCTATTCAAGCAAAGTCTATGGGAATTTGGGTTTCTTGTTCACACTATGTTGTTCAAAATGCTGCCTTTTTGTTGCAGAACTTTGGTCAAAAACTCAGCTTTGCAGTGCAAAACCCAAATGGCAAAAACAATTGACATGTTGCTTCTTTAAAAAGCTGAGTTTTTGACCAAAGTTCTGCCACAAAAAGGCAGCATTTTGAACAACATAGTGTGAACAAGAAACCCAAATTCCCATAGACTTTGCTTGAATAGAAGAACACAACCATTTTGGCATTAAACAGCGCAGAAGAAAAAGCAGCAAAAAAGCAGGTAAAAAGCAGGTAAAAAGCAACGTGCGCACATACCCTTAGACCGAAAATTACCCACGCAGAAACATATATGTGTCAAGCAATATCTGCTGAACAAAGACTTCTTGTTACATTGAGGTATTTTTTTTTTATAGAGAAGCAGAAAAAAAAATAAAAAATGATCAATTCGCAAAATAAATTATTTATCTTACATTACAGATTCCTTGCTACAGGTGAAAATTTTTCATCACTCCATTTACAATTCCGACTAGGCAAAACCACAATTTCAGAAATAATCAAAGAAACTTGTCAAGCAATATGGGAAACCCTTCAACCTATTGTCATGCCTACCCCTAATGAAGAAAGCTTAATCAAGATAGCTGATGATTTTTTTCAAATTGCAAATTTTCCACATTGTATTGGAGCAATTAATGGCAAGCACATCAGAATCCAACAGCCACCCCGTTCAGGATCAAATTTTTTTAACTATAAAAAATATTTTTCCATTGTTTTAATGCCAAATATAATTTTATAGCAATTGATGTTGGTGCCCATGGAAGTACAGGTGATTCACGTGTACTTCAAAATTCCCAAATAGGACTTCAATTCATTAACAACTCTGAATTCATACCTGCACCTGAACCAATACCTGGGTCAGATATACCTTTTCCTTATGTTTTTGTTGCGGACGAAGCTTTTCCCCTTTTACAAAATCTCCTGCGACCATTTCCCAGAAGAGGATTAGATGTTCCCCGTCGCATCTTCAATCACAGATTAAGCCGTGCAAGGAGATATGTAGAATGCACATTTGGAATAATGAGTAGCCAATGGCGAATTCTACATACCCCCATACAATTAACTGTTTCAACAGTTGATTTTGTTATAAAATGTTGTTGTGTGCTACATAACTTTTTGCGTAAATACAGATTTGAAATTAACGAGGAAGAAATTCCATTAAACGTCCATCCATGTCCTTCAATATCTGGCCAATTAAATAATTTAGGTATATCTGTGAGAGACCAATTCACGGATTATTTCATAAGTTTTTGCCCAAATTTCCGCCACAAAAAGGCAGCATTTTGAACAGCATAGTGCGCACAAGAAACCCAAATTCCCATAGACTATGCTTGAAAAGCAGAACACATCCATTTTGGCATTAAATGCTGCAGTTGAAAAAGCAGGTAAAAAGCAAAGTGCGCACATAGCCTAATAGTGTGTTCTTAAAGTAAGCAAAGAGTTAAAATCTTCAATCATACCAAAACATGTTCTCAGGGTGTGGGATTTCACTTTTGTAATAAAAATTTGTTCAGGGGAGGTGGCTTAAGCCTGCTTTACACGTTGCAATATGTCGTGCGATCGCACCCGCCCCCATCGTTTGTTCAGCACGGGCAGTTTGTTGCCTGTGTCGCACAATGCTGTAACCCCCGTCACACGTACTTACCTTCCAAACTACCTCGCTGTGGGCAGCGAACATCCACTTCCTGAAGGGGGAGGGACGTTCGGCGTCACAGCGACGTCACACAGCGGCCGGCCAATAGAAGCGGAGGGGCGGAGATGAGCGGGGCGTAAACATCCCACCCACCTCCTTCCTTCCGCATTGCCCACGGGACACAGGTAAGCTGTGTTCATCGTTCCCGGGGTGTCACACAGAGCAATGTGTGCTGCCTCGGGAACATTGAACAATCAGATGTTCGATTTTTAGAAAATGAGCGACGTGTCAACGATGAAAGAGAAGGTAAGTATTTCTGCTGTCACACGCTATGATATCACTAACGATGCTGGATGTGCGTCACGTACGACGTGACCCCGCCGACATCTCGTTAGATATATCGTAGTGTGTAAAGCCCACTTTAGCTGGCTGGATGCTGGGAGTGTCTTTACTTATTATGCAGTTAGGTCTTCAACTATTTGCTATCCTGTAAGGAATGCCTACATTTATGCATGCTACATCTATATTTTTGAGGACTATAAAAGAGATAGTGCTCATTAAAACTTTGGAGAGCTATGGAAATCACATGCCTGTGTATTTTGTGTATTTCTTTAAATTGAACCTGTCAGGTTGAATGCACCCAGAGCCACGAGCAGTTCTGGGTACATATTGCTAATTCCTGCCTAACCGTCCCTGTATACACTAGCATAGCTAAAGAGATCTTTAGAAAGAGTATATCTAAAGATATTTTATCGTATGCTAATGAGCGTGGGGACTAGTCCCAAGGGCATTATAACCCGAGACTAGTCCGACTCTTAGCATGTCAGGGGTATACTAACATGCTATTCAATGCAGCATCACAAGCAGTGCCACACGTACCTGTGTTCACTGTGACTGCGCTTCTGAATTCCCAACACTTCCAGTCATGCACAGTAGACCTCTCTGAAGCATACACCTGGCTTCATACTGCACATGACTAGATATGCCCGGCATTCAAAAGTGCAGTCAGGCTATGTACGCACGTGTGCGCTCTGCACCGCACCTAAAAGGTGCGCTTCAGAGCGCAGCTGAAAAGCTCCGTTCTGAAGCGCATGGTGCTGGCGGGAACGTGCGCTCTGCATGCTGCCTCTCCCTATAGACAGCATGCAAACCGCACGAAAGAAGTGACATGTCACTTCTTAGAACGCAGAGATTCGGGCAGCAGCCGAATCGCTGTGTTCTAATAGGCCACGTGCGCACGGCTCCTGCACAATCTCCATAGATTGTGCAGGGGACGCAGGATGCATGCAGTTACGCTGTGGTGCAGAACGCAGCGTAACTGCATGCAATACGCACACGTGTGCACATAGCCTCACAGCGAACACAGGTACGCGCGTCACCACTGGTGATGCTGCATTGAATTGCATATTAGTACATCCCTGTGGGCGTGCTGACATGCTAAGAGGGCAGACTAGTCAGGGGATATAACGCCCTTGGTACTAGTCCCCAGCCTCATTAGCATGAGATTACAGATCTTTAGAAATACTTTTTCTACAGATCTCTTTATCTATGCTAGTGTATACAGGGACCGTTAGGCAGGGATTCGTAATATGCACCCAGAACTACTCGTGGTTCTGGGTACATGCAGCACCTGACTGGTTCCCTTTCATTTTCACCGACATCGTAGAATGAATCCCAGAAACTTTTAATTGACATGACAATTATTTCAACATGTGTACACTACATACAGTAAGCTGTTTCCCCAGAGCTGAATCCTAACAGTGTATTTGTTATATAATGTTAGGATTTGGCATGTTTCAAGGCTTGCCGAAAATTTTCCTAAGTACCTTCAAACAGCAATTTTATTACAGAATTGCACTTATAATGTAGGGTTTAGTTGCATCAAGTATTGTATTTTCAGCCTACCAGGAGTCTTTTGCTCAGTGCCATTATCTGTCAGCTACATGGTGTTAATTGTCTGGCTGTTGTGATCGTATTATAGATTTTTAACCATTTATTAGTACAGTTTGATATTTTTTGCAGTGGAATCTAATTTCTTTCAGTGTAAATAAATGCTCCCTTGTTTCATGTTGTTCTCAGACTTCTAATGTCATATGTGTTTTGCTTTCCCCCTCTTTGCGCTTTTCATTTTAATCCAATCCAGTTCAGAGGAGATAACATCCCCATTGCTTGCAAAACAAATGTCAGTGATGTTTTCATGTTTTAATAGAAGCAGATGTGCAGCATTGCCTCCAAATGGGATTACCTCAAGAGAGACCAAAGCCTCATGTTTAGTTGTGCTGAGCAGAATTCAGCGTTCTCAAATCGCCTGCTAAATGCTCCTGAAGTGCGCTACTACTTTATACAGTATATATATATATATATATATATATATATATATATGTATATCTATCTATCTATCTATCTATATATATCTATCTATCTATCTTATATATATATATATCTATAATTATATAGTATCGTTATACACTTTAAACTAAGCTAAATACTTTCCCCATCCATGTGCTCTATATATATATATATATATATATATATATATATATATATACATATATATATATGTATATATATATATATATATCTACATCTATCTATATATATATATATATATATATTTATATATATATATAGCACATGGATGGGGAAAGTGTTTATTTAACTTAGTTTAAAGTGTATAATGATACTAGACGATTGTAGACATTGTATATAATTATGGATCAGAGTGTTCCGTGTAGACTTCATGATTGGATTGCAAGTTTCTGGAAAAATTGTATTATAGTAACCTTTTATTTACACCATAATCGTAAATAAGCATTGAAGTTTTCATTGATTTAAATGTGATTGATCTTCCATTTAGGAGGACACTGTGATAGCATAGATGGCAGGGATATGGATGTGGTTCATTTTTTCCAATATAATCACATCGGCACAGATGTTACCTCAATGATTATTTTTACTTGTTACTTTTTATATTTACGGGAGTCAGAAAATTGCCTGAAACGTGTTCGTAGACCTTGATTTATTGACACGAAAACATAGGTTTACAGGTTTTGTCTTGGAATACAATTGCAGTTACATTTGTCATTTAACGGTCAGAGCAGCTTGGGAATGGGAACAGAACTGAAAAATGTGAACATGTCCACTGTTACGTAACTGTATAATGAATTCCCTGCAGCACTTGTCCTATGAGTTATTATTAGTTAGACTCGTTCCCTGGATAACAGCAGAGGTATATCTGAGATTCTGTGGGGTTTTAAGTGATCTGGAAATGCATTTTCAAACATGTTTCTACTAAGTGTCATGGCCGCACTTCTAAGAAGCCACCCTGCTCTCGGAAAGGTCTCTCCCCTAAGGACAGTCTCCTCTTAATAATCATGCAGAGTGCTCCTGAATTGCGTTGCCTAATCATAGACAGAACTGTGCCGCTGCCCTCTTTGTCACCTCTCCATACCCCTTATCTTTGTAATCAGGGGGTTAATGAAATTTAAATGGCAGCAGCAAATATTCAACCATAAAAAACATTACACATATATTAAATCCCTCACTGCTCCAGAGCCAATGCGTTTCGGGTATATGCACATCATATCTTTTTAGGTGGGTAACTCTGTAACCAGACTGAAAAAGCGCAACATAAACACTATAAAGAATAAATAAATGTATTTTATTGTAAAAACAACTTGCTGTGTAGAAGTTAATCTTTGGAACCCTTTTTAGTCACTTCATGTATTTAACGGGGCATTTGCTTCTCCCAGATTCTATCCCAATATCGAGTAAGTTTAAAAATAATAATATTAGCAAACACTCCCGATAAGAAATGTAGTATAGTTCTCCTGATATTGTCATGTCTCTTACCTCAGCTGCAGGGCATTACAGTAGCTTAGGTATGCATAGTTACAACCACTCATATAGTAACAGTTATTTGCTCATGGTCATAACCATGGATACCTAAGCTGCAATGCCATGCACATGAGGTAAGAGGCATGGCTAAATCAGGAGAACTATACTACATTTCTATTTGGAGGTATGTGTTAATATTATTAGTATTACACCCACTACATGATGGGAATACCCTTGTAAATATGCAAACTGGTTAAAAGAAAGCTTCCACTTAAAAGCCATAGTATATCCAATACTAGTTAAACAGAATGCAGGCAGCAAGACATCTCAAAAAGAGACTGAAATGATGCAGAAAAGATTCACAAAAAATGGTATTTCCTAAAGCATCATCTCCAAAAGTAGTCCCCCCCATAGTTTTTCATGACTGCTATGATCCCTACTTTCAAAATCCATCATTTGCCTTTTACAGCTTTAACCACCTACTTTGAACCAACATACATGATGAGGTAGCTACCTAGGATACTTTTTCAACCATCTTGAAGGAGTTCCATTCAAACATGCTGACTACTTAGTGACTTCTTTGTCTTTCCTCAGCCAAAACTATCTCCTTTGTGTGCCGCCGCGGCGCAGACCGGGGTGCTCGGATCCGGGGTGGTCGTGGCTCAAGGGGTCCGGACCTGGGCTCAGCAGACACTCCGATCCTTGAAAAGGGATTATTTATAGGGGAGAAGTTTGTAATGCCACCTGTGGGTTGCAGTAATTGGAGTACCGCCGCTGCTGAAAGGAGTACCGGGACAGATGGTGTGGAGCAGCAAGGTGTCAGTCCCTCCGCAGGTAGGGAAGGCCCCGGCCTCTGGGGTTTTTGGTGAGCTGTTTGGGAGCGCAGGGTGCAGGGGAACCAGGGTACTTACTGTGGGTAGTCGTGGTGCTGGATGAGGATTATAAAGCAGACACTCACACTGAGGATAAACCAAAGTCTCTGTGCATCACAGTCATTACGGGGGAGCCCGTCCAGGTGTCCACTCCCACCAGTGTCACTTGGTAAGCCGGAGCCGCCTCCGTGCACAAGTTAGTTCTCTGTGGTGGCCCCTTGACTTGAAGCTGTTGGGGACCCGCTCACTATATTTTTAGTGTAGCTGTGCTCTTGATGGCTGGCACTTGGGATTTTAGTGGGCCGCTTTATTGGAAAGCCCTATCCCCTGCGGTGTGCTGTCGCCTTCAATCTCTGAGCTCCTAGGGAAGTTCATAAAGAGACCCTCCCTCCCAGGTAAATTATCAGGACGTTGAACCGGCTCCTGACCTAGTGTCCTGTACCCTGTCGTACTCGGTACTGGTCAGTTCTTTTGGATTTCTGATGCCAACAGTCCTCCTACACTATGTCTGTCGCACCCTTCCAATGTCTCTGTCACCAGTCCCTGACACCTCTGGTCACGGACCACCGTATGCGACCCAACCTCAGTCTAGCTCCCCGGGAGCTACTACTCCCCAGCTCCTCACTCTTTGAGGGCTCTCACTCAACTCTCTTACTTCGCTCCCAGCAGTCTGTCTGACCCCTAGGTGGGTGGTCCTATTCCAGCTTAACCAACCCACTGGTGTGTCTGACAGGTCATGATGTGAAGTGTGATTGGGATTTGTGCGGATGGTAGTGACACCGATTTCTGGGAACCTGGAACCATGGGGGGTAGGCCATGCACCCTGGGTAAGGATTGCAGTACCCTGTGGCACCCTGATATACTCAGGGGCACCACATTTGCGTTTAGGACAAACAATTGTGGAAGTCAGGGCAAATACCATGGTTCTCATACAGTCATATTGAAAACAAAATTCTGAGCGTAGAATGATTTTGGATCTAAAGTAAACTGGAATGGTGCCTTCCATACCGACACATCATTATATCTTCTCTCCAATGCTGCAGGATAAGAACGACACATTCAGGCATAACCGGTTGACCTTCAATGAGTCTCACAAAGATACATCATTTGTTGCTGAAAATCTCAAGTAACATCTCATCAGATCAAGTAAAGGATGGCCTTTGACTCCATTTGTGGCACAAGCATGTCTCTTGTCATTTTTCTACTTCAGTAGTTTCTGTGCAGGAGTTCTACATTGAATCAATCTCGACAGAACAGTCAACATGGATATGTGAATGCTGTTTCTACGTAACGGATACATTTATGAAGTATCTCGTCTGAGATCCTTTTAGTAGGTGAATGTTCAGGCTGGTAATTCTACTAAAGTCATACTCTACTTGCCTTTACTGTTTCCATCTTAATAAATACCAGATAAACAATAGTGCTTGATTTTTACCAATCCACTTGAAATTGTCGCCATCTTTAAATTTCAAATTGTAGCCATGACGCAATGAGTCATATGGATATCTGTCTTTTTCACTCTGAAGTCCATGTTTCCTCTGCTATCTTTAGCTATAGCTTTAGCTATAGCAATCTTCTATCCTCTTTTCTTATCCTGGATGATACCTGGCATTGTGGAGTTTGACATTTGCAGCATCTTCTGATTTATTATACACCTGTAATAGCATTGAACCTGTACAGTAACATAACAGAAAAATAGGAACCTTTTGCATTTTCTGCACATTTGATATTTTGTGATGCAAATACTTCATGAAGAGCTGTTATTGTTTTTAGCTTGCCTTCTTAAATTTTCTTCCAAATTATGTAATTTAAAGAGGACTTTTCACTAAATTTTAAACATTTAAACTGAGTACCTCCTCCAATTGCCATGGTTCCACTTAGTCTAGAACAGTTTTCTCTTTTTTCTGTGCCCCTCAATTCCAAAGTTATGCCCCAGTAATGCAAATTGTCCATTCAACTGGAGATATAGCACAGAACTTCAGTCATTTACAGGGTGGGCCATAAGTATGGATACACCCTAGGTGGGCCATAAGTATAGATACACCCTGATAAAAAAGATGGCTGCCTTAGGCATCACCCGGCCTCAAATGTTTTGCTCCTCCCATGTACTAATATGCCACAAACAGTAAGGTGATGTCAGCAACCACTTCCATTTTATCAGGGTGTATCCATACTTATGGCCCACCCAGGGTGTATCCATACTTATGGCTCACCCTGTAGTAGGAAAAACAAAAGTCCACACAACAGTTCTATGACTCTATATAACAGAGGGGCATAACTTTAGAGCGGAGGGGCACAGAACATAAAAAGTAATTTTTCCTGAATCTGTGGAACAGTGGCAACTGGCAGAGGTACTTATTAAAAAAAAACAGCAAAAAACGTGAAAAGCTCTCTTTAACCCCTTCAGCCCCCGGGCACTTTCCGTTTTTGCGTTTTTGTTTTTTGCTCCTTTTCTTCCAAGAGCCGTAACTTTTTTATTATTCCGTCAATCTTGCCATATGAGGGCTTGTTTTTTGCGGGACGAGTTGTACTTTTAAATGAAATCATAAGTTTTACCATATAGTGTACTGGAAAACGGCAAAAAAATTCCAAGTGCGGAAAAATTGCAAAAAAAGTGGGATCGTACAATAGTTTTTGGGATATTTTATTCACGGTGTTCACTATATGGTAAAACTGATGTCTGGGTGTGATACCTCAGGTCGGTGCGAGTTTGTAGACACCAAACATGTATAGGTTTACTTGTATCTAAGGGGTTAAAAAAAATTCACAAGTTTGTCCAATAAAAGTGGCGCACGTTTTGCGCCATTTTCCGAAACACGTAGAGTTCTTATTTTTTGGGATCAATGGCTCAGTGATGGCTTATTTTTTGCGTCTCGAGCTGACGTTTATAATGGTACCATTTTTGCGCAGATGCTACGTTTTGATCGCCTGTTATTGCATTTTGCGCAAAACTTGCGGCGACCAAAAAACGTAATTTTGGCGTTTGGAATTTTTTTGCCACTACGCCGTTTACCAATCAGAATAATTGATTTTATATTTTGATAGATCGGGCATTTCTGAACGCGGCGATACCAAATATGTGTATATTTATTTATTTTTTAACCCTTTAATTTTCAATGGGGGGAAAGGGGGGTGATTTGAACTTTTAGGTTTTTTGTTTTTTTTTTTATTTTTTAAAACTTTTTTTTTTACTTTTTTTTTTATTTTACTAGTCCCCCTAGGGGGCTATAGCAATCAGCAATCCGATCGCTGATCGCTATCTGCTGATCACAGCAATACCGCTGTAATCAGCAGATTCACTCACTTTGGTTTTCCCTCTGCTCTCGGCCGAGGGAAAATGAAAGTGAAAGATCATAGCAGCAGGCGTCATCACATGACCCTGTGCTACGATGGCAACCACCGATAGTCACGTGATAACACACGTGACTTCCGGTGGGGGCGGCGGTGAGTAACAAACATGGCCGCGCGCATTTAAATCTTGCTGCCAGACTTTGGCAGCAAGATTTAAGGGGTTAATGGCCGCGGGTGGAAGCGATTCCACCCGCGGCTAGCAGGCACACATGTCAGCTGTTGAAAACAGCTGATATGTGTGCCGATCCACGCCGCCTGCCCGCGGCAGGGGGCGGGGCTTAACGGGACACGATCTATGACGGATAGATCCGTCCAAGGTCGTGAAGGGGTTAAGAACCGCTCTAATTTGTCATAACACATTTGATTGACATTACGTGTTAATAAGCATATCAATTCCAAAAAATAACATTTCAAGCTTAGATTTCTCAATGAGGAAAATATTTTCCGCCAGGTTTGCTGTGCCCACATTTTTAGTGATGCTGTTTGATCTGTATGCATAGATCATTCTCATTAAACTTAATATGCCAGTGTGGAAATTTGAGATTTCTTAAAATACTCCCTTTTTAAGGTAAAATAAACCCCTCTTGCTGAGCCACATCCACTATTGTAAATGAGGCAGTAGCAATATTTTATACTCTTAATAAATAGAGCTAAAAGTAGATTTGACAACTTGCACCAAAATGCTCATTTTCCTAATAAGTTGAGGTATTCTAACAATATATGTTCAGAAAAAACATAAATATTAAAATGCCAAATGTTTATTATAATCTATTAAAAAACATGTCAAGAAATGACAAAGAAAGAAGAAAGATCCTAATGGCTGTCAACGATCAACAAATCAACCTCGCCTAATAAAGGGTATAAAAAAATAATTAAAGGGGTGGTTCCCCCCTTTTCATTACTGGCCATATCGTTATTATGTTGAGAAACAATGTTTTTCTCAAATACCTATATTTTGATCCACTCAATCCCTTTGCGTGACCCCCGGGGCTCCCTGACTTTTGTGATCCGGTGACTTTATGTCAATTGAGCATGGTCACAGTCTCCGTGAGTGATTGCCTGTGTGTGGCGTTTCATCGCTCAGCACAGCCTAGCGCAGCACGTCCCTGATCCCTCCTCCTTCACTGCAGAGCGCTGCAAGAAGGAGACACGCTGGGCTTTGACAAGCGGTGAAACACCGCCAACAGCCCAGTGACTCAGGAAAACAGGGGCCGGCTGCGGTGAAGTCACGTGATCAGGAAGTTGACGTGACATCACCGGATCCCCGAGGTCACGGATCCCGGGGTTCATGCGATGGGGAAGAGCAGTTCACAATAGCACCGCTCACAGGCAGAATTGGCAACACAAGGTATTTGAGAGAAACATTGTTTCTCAACATAATATTGATGTGGCCAATAATGGATACGGGTGAACAAATTCTTCAATAAAGAGGGGAATGAACTAGGGGAAATGTGAGCAGTGAAATGACCTCAGAGATAAATAATGACCCTAATTCAGCCCTAAAAGGCTTTCTCTGCCTAGTTATGGAGGTTGGCACCCTAAAATATGATGTACAGCCCCCACTCAACGATGGCTGCCCCTACAAAACTGCCCTAACCATTATCCAGCACAATTACGCAATAATATCAATATACGATAGTATGTGCATTAAATTCCAAAATAATACTTAGCTTAAATAATAATCCCTATATGTTGATAAAGAATATATAACCTCATAAGAAAATAAGTCCAATTAGGTAAGTCTCAATCTCAGGTCCTAGTCCCAGGTCCAAGTCTTGACATGTTTCCCCCTGTATGTGACAGGGATCATCAGGAAATGGATGAATTCCCATGGCATAAAAGACGATAGAATACTAGCCAAAATAGTAGTAATAGTAAACCTGTCCGAATATGCAGGAATGCCCAACATAAAGATGTGGCAAATATATGGTTAGCACCGCATGGATATAAATAAGAAAAAAAACCAAAGCCAAAATGTCACCTGCTGTAGTGATATGCGTGGGGTTTTACCCTACACCCTCATATGCATTATGCTTGCTTCTAACCCCTGTTTTCATCTGATCATGGGCATTTGTTCTCCCATATACTTGGCGGAACACATCTCCTTCAAGGCAGGTGACATTTTGGCTTTGGTTTATTTTCTTATTTATATCCATGCGGTGCTAACCATATATTTGCCACATCTTTATGTTGGGCATTCCTGCATTGTATAACATTAATCTATCCTGGATACTTTAGCCAATATATTTAATTACTTCTGGGTTTTGCCCTTTAATATACTGCTTTGTTTGCTGCCTATTTCTGGGGTTTTGTTTGGCTTGCTGAGGATGTGGGGTGTGTTTGGTGTTTCATACCATTGACACCAAATACATGTATTCTTATAAGCTTCTGCTTTTTTAATTGTTTTTATGCTTGCCGATGTTTTGGTGTTTTTTCTATGTATTAAAATGATATTGTTTGCTATACTTGGTGATCCCACTTTTTGCACATTTTCTTTTCTTTTTCTTTTAGATTTTCTCACATTGCACTAGTCTGATTTAAATGCTAATATCAGCGAACCTTAACTCCTTCTCACCACAGCCAGTTTTCATGTTTGTCCTTCTCCCTTTTCCATCAATCTTAACTGTTCCACTACCATATGCAGCTTATGTTCTGGGGGTCAAATTGTAGCTTGCTTTAAATTACACCATTCATTTTAACATTCAAAGTAATGGGATAGTGTCCCTGGTCTTATACTCACCTTCTGGCAGCTTAATCTGTTTTCACCATTGCTCCAGTTAGTTGCAGGTAGTTTGGGAGTTGTCGGTTGCTCCAGTGTTTCATGGAGCATACAGGAGCCTCGTACTGACTCTCATAGTTTAGAGCATGGAACAGGCTGAGCTTCTGCACCTGCTCCATACATGTACGGTGGATGTTGGGAAAGATTTAAAAAGCTCTAACATTAAAGCGGTTGTTCACTACTTGGACGGCCCCTTCTTCTTCCCATTGTTCACCCCCATAAAATAAATAAGCCTATACTCACCTCCAATGTGACCGCAGTTCAAGCAATGTCTAAAGTCCCGGAGCCCAAGTGACATTGTTATAACACGTGGGTCCAAAGATGAATAAGCACCAGCTTCCTTCTCCACACCTTTGGATGTTTTAGCAGGAAGACAGCATAGTCAGCATATAAAAAAAAAAATAACTTTATGACAGAGTATCAACATGGGTTTATGAGGGATCGATCCTGTCAAACTAATTTGATCAGCTTCTATGAAGAGGTAAGTTCAAGCCTGGACCAGGGAAATGCAGTGGATGTTGTGTATATGGACTTTTCAAAAGCTTTTGATACGGTGCCACACAAAAGGTTGGTACATAAAATGAGAATAATGGGGATAGGGGAAAATATGTGTAACTGGGTTAAAAACTGGCTCAGTGATAGGAAACAAAGGGTGGTTATTAATGGTACGTACTCGGACTGGGTCTCAGTTCATAGTGGGGTACCACAGGGGTCAGTATTGGGCCCGCTTCTTTTCAACATATTTATAAATGACCTTGTTGGGGGCATGCGGAGTAGAATTTCAATATTTGCAGATGATACTAAACTCTGCAGAGTAATCAATACAGAGGAGGATAATTTTATATTACAGGGAGATTTATGTAAATTGGAGGATTGGGCTGAGAAGTGGCATTTGAAGTTTAATGTAGATAAATGTAAGGTCATGCACTTGGGTAGAGGAAATAACATTTATGATTATGTACTTAATTGTAGAACACTGGGTAAAACAGACACAGAAAAAGACTTGGGTGTATGGGTGGATGGTAAACTTCACTTTAGTGGACAGTGTCAGGCAGCTGCTGCCAGGGCTAATAAAATAATGGGATGTATTAAAAGAGGTATAAGTGTTCATGAAAAAAATATAGTTCTACCTCTGTACAAGTCACTAGTGCGACCGCACTTAGAATACTGTGTACAATTCTGGTCACCGATATATAAGAAGGACATAGCTGAACTGGAGAGGGTGCAGAGAAGAGCCACCAAGATTATTAGAGGAATGGGTGGGCTGCAATACCAAGACAGGTTATTAAACTTGGGGTTATTTAGTTTGGAAAAACGAAGGCTTAGGGGGGATCTAATCACAATGTATAAATATATGAGGGGACAGTACAGAGACCTTTCCAAAGATCTTTTTACACCTAGGCCTGCGACTGGAACACGGGGGCATCCGCTACGTCTTGAGGAAAGAAGGTTTAAGCATAATCACAGATGAGGATTCTTTACTGTACGAGCAGTGAGACTATGGAACTCTCTGCCGCATGATGTTGTAATGAGTGATTCACTACTAACATTTAAGCAGAGCCTGGATACCTTTCTTGAAAAATTTAATATTACCAGTTATGTATATTAGATTTTATGACAGGGTATTGATCCAGGGAACTAGTCTGATTGCCGGATGTGGAGTCAGGAAGGAAATTTTTTCCCCATTGGAACTTGTTTGCCACATTGGGTTTTTTTTGCCTTCCTCTGGATCAACATGTTAGGCTACGGGTTGAACTAGATGGACTTAGAGTCTCCCTTCAACCGTAAAAACTATGATACTATGATACTATGATAGTGCTCACATTCTGCTCAAATGTCCGAAGGTGGGGAAATAGATGCCATGCACTGATTGGTCATGAGGCTCGTGTATCAAAACAATGTCACGTGGGCCCCTGAAACGAGGCTTCAGACATCACTGGAACGGCGGCCACACCAGAGGTGAGTATAGGCTTATTTATTTTTAAGGGGGTGAACATATGGAATGAGTAGGGGTTGTCCAAGTTGCCCCCATTAATAACCTTGGTGTATTACACTTGGATGTATAATGAAAAGATCAATAAACAATATCACATATGGCCAAAGACAACATTAGAATATAGTTTCTATCAGTTTACCATGTTCTTGTGGGTTTCCTCCAGGTATTCTGGTTTTCTTTCTTACTCCTAAAAACAAACACTCACAAGTTAGGTGCTTTCCAGATTTTCATTATGAAGACTTTTTTGCAGATTCCACTAAAAATACCAAAGAAAAAAAGGACAACATACTGCACTATTTTGTTCAGTAAAAAACGGCCACCATGATAGAAACTCGACAAATCCCATTATAGTTTTAATCAAGCCCATCCTTGAGATGTATCCAGCACTGTCATTGAAGAACAGAGGTGTCAGCAGCGCCTTAATTGGCTTCAAATAAAATTGGAATAGTGTGTGTCTGAAATGGGATAGTTCAATTTTGAATTGGAGAAAGGAAATGATGTTAACGGTGACAATATTGAAGCTATAGAGGTAAAGGGAGGAAATAAACAAGGATAAAGGTATGTGTCTCGTGTTTACAACACAGAACAAAATGTTTAAATTGCCTACTATATAACTGAGTTATACAGTTGAAAGACTACTATTTCAATTGCATGTTTGATGAGTAATTTCCGTTCCCGAGCATTCTTTGCTAATTGAGAGACGTGCTATTGATATAGCACAACAATAGCTCAATAAAATCCACCTTGAAAATTCACTAAAATAAAGTTTTATTCTATGTATCCATAGTATTTTATAAAAGTCTTGTTTTTACAAGGAGAATAGTATTTACAAACATTTTGTATCCAGGTATTGCTATCAATATACATTTGAATACACTTTGAATATACATTTGTTTAATTTGATGCAATATCACATCAAATGCTCAGAATGGCTGCTAAGATGCTTTTACTGTTTATTAGCCTTTTAGATCTGCACACTTCAGCTGCATTTAACATAGGAATGAAGATGAGTAAAGTAAAATTGTCTGGAGAGGTTTGTAGGAAGAGGTTTTTTTCTTTCTGTAAGGCCCTGTTAACATTAACAAGATGGTTTCTTAATGGTACCTTGACAGCTTTGATGGATCTGTTTTCAAACATACCCAATAAATCATAAAAAAATATATTGAATATATTTACTTTAAAAGGACTTATTACCTCTTGAGAACCTTTATGAAGTAAAGGAAGACCAAAATATAAAACATTTCTTAGACATATTAAATGCAATTAAGAAAAGTAAAACATTTCCTATCTAAATTGGTAATTAAAGCACTGGCTCATTAAGAGAAAGAGACTGGAGTCGGCAGACATTGGGCTCTCTGCTGTCTCACTGTTTTTATTACTTTGTGAGACTTTATGTTTCTTACTGGGTGATATCACAGAATGAATGGAGACTTTGAGCAGCTTGAAACAAATAAGGAGATTTATGCTTCTTTCTTATTTCATACATTACATGGTGGATGTAGTTATACAGTATATGTGGGAATGTAGGATGGAGTCTTATATACAGATGTAGCAATATTTAAGTTGAGAAATAACTCACCATCTTGATAACTTGTGACAGATAGTTATCTCGCTAAAGAGGATTAAGATGACTTAATATTGCACAATCTATTGACCGATGTCAGGTTAGGTGACAAATTGCACATTTTTGTGCCATATTATTTCATCGCTGTGTTATCTGTGTTAAGATAAACTGTTCCACATGTGTATATTATGCAATATTTAGAGGAGGAGGCCAGAAGAAGAGCCATAAAAGTAATTTGTATCAATCTTTATTTATTGTGGCTGCGGAGGGCTGTGTGTGCGGGACTCACATTAACTAGAGATGATCAAATCGATCCACTATGAATTGATGTCGATTGAACTTGCTTAACTTCTTAAGTCCTGGCTGACTGAAACAATTTGCGAGTTGATTTGTACAATTAGCAAAGAAAATCCCAGTCTCTATGTGACATATATTAAAGATTGCGTCAGCTAGAGTGCAAGCTCACATGGTCTAGCCCGACTAATCAGGAGAGACTATCAGTCCCACAACAAATGATGAGGCAGCATCCTATATCAGGGGCAGACATATCATTGGCACAACCTGTGCAGCGGCACAAGGGTCCGAGAGGTAAAGGGGGCTATTTCTACCTCCAAAGCAGTTATTGTGCTTTATGATAAGCTATCGGACTGCAAAGGGCCCATATACTGTTCTTGCACAGGGGCCCTTTTCTGACTGTGTCTGCCAGTGTATTATATAGATGGTGATGGGAAGAGGTAGAGATAGGACAGTTGCAGGAACTGCAGAGTCTGTGTGATTGTGAATTGATTGATCAGTGATATAGTCCAGTACATCACGTTTTCCATCTGCCTGTGAATTTAATTACACCATTTTTTTCATTCTTAAATCATTATAAGGCCAGTTTCAGACATCTGTGTTTAATCAGGTACAAGCCACACGCATGGGTATGGTCATACATGTGTCATACGTGTCATGCGTGTGTCACATGTGTGACATCTTTGTTTGCATACGTGTAACATCAGTGTGACCCGTACCAGAGAAAACATGTGTCTTTGAAATAAAAAGATTTTCTCCATTCACCTGTATCCAGCGCTGCTGTCTTCGGCTCTGCTGTCTCCTGCTTCTGACCGTGCTCATTATACTCATTGAATATTCACTGCATCTTGGACCTGGAAGCAGGAGCATCACTGGGGACAGCATCGCCAACGACAGGTGAGTATCCCGCTAGTAGTGTGTATGCAGTGACGTCCAGGAGGTCATTGGAGTTCCCAATAAACTCTGATGACCTCCTGATGACACCCCAATGACACCAGCACTACAGCGGGTGTCAGGATGGTGACTTCACGAGTAGTGCTTGCTCATCACTACCAGCTACCATTACTAATTCAATAAACCCGTCTTTGCTTTATAGTGTCATGTGGCAGAGACCGTGGACTGCTTTTAGGAATTAGCATTGTGCTGCACAATGCATTCAACATTGGACAGCAGTTGTTATGACCAGGGACATTATATGTCTTTTATGGCCCATTAAATTTATGTTAGGGATGAAACCTATGCACTACCAAAAGCGGCGTTCTATATATATATATATATGCCACAATCTCAACCTCCTATAAGTATATCCCGCAGTCTCGGCCTCTTATATGTATATCCTGCAGTCTCGGAGTCCTATATGTATATACTGCAGTCTGGCCTCCTATATTTATGTACCCTAGTCTCGATCTCCAGAGTCTCGGCCTCCTATACAGTATCTATATATTGCTGTCTAGGCCTCCTATGTGTATTCCACAGTCTCAACCTCTTACATAACAGTCTCAGCCGATTATATGTATATACTGGAGTCTCAGCCTCCTATATCTATGAGGAGGTACCGAAAAAAGAGAATTATTTTCTGTAGGCAAGTGGGTTGGCAGTGCTGTCCTCTCCCGCTATGTACACTTACTAGACACGCTCCTTCCTCAGTTGGCCTTCATGAGAAACCATTGCAGTGGAGTGATTGTTTTCTTAAGCCTCTCCCAATGTTCTGTGCTATTTTGCGATAGCAACCTTTAAGGAGCAATGCGACAGCATAAAAATCTGTTTCCTGTTAATGAAATCAGGTATAGGGAAAGCAAAAATGAAATTCATGATAAAACTTAACTTTTAGTGTTAAGATTAAAAATATTGCAATTTAAAAAAAAAGACAAAGAACCCATAGAAGTACAAGAACAGCCTGTTGAGGCTGAAATAACAATAGGCTGGACAGTTGTCCAGTAACCTCTTTCTTTTTAAGATGAATGCACATCACCAGCCACAATGGTGAAATAGTCACCAAGCGTCAGAGCTGAGCCTATACAAGACTCCACTAGACAATATACGGTAGCAACTACAATGAGAATATAATCAGAACAATCTCACCAGTTGTGTTGGTCCAGGAGTAGATGGAATCTATTCCTTGGCCCAGTTCTGCCACTCAAACAGTCACATTTTTTGTTATGGGGAGCTAATGAGGCCATATTAAAGCCCTATCTTATACTCTGGCATCCCAAAAGTACTCCTGCCCTGACAAGGACAGTCCACAGCTGACACCTTACATAATAAGTGTACCTGAACAGTCCAAATAAAGTGTTTCCCGACTTGTTTCCTCTCATCGTTTGAGAATCATCAGTTGAATGACACTGACTCTATACCTTGCCATACAGACTGATTTCCTCCCCCACTACTTGCCCCATCTAGTCCCTTGTGACTTCTTATTCCCAAGACTGAAGAAAAACCTCAAGTGAAAGTGTTTTCAAAACATTTTAAAAATGTTAATTGAAATTAAAAAAATGAAACAAGTAATTCTCGTTTTTTTGGGTACCCCCTCGTACAGTTAGGTCCAGAAATATTTGGACAGTGACACAATTTTCGCGAGTTGGGCTCTGCATGCCACCACATTGGATTTGAAATGAAACCTCTACAACAGAATTCAAGTGCAGATTGTAACGTTTAATTTGAAGGTTTGAACAAAAATATCTGATAGAAATTGTAGGAATTGTACACATTTCTTTGCAAACACTCCACATTTTAGGAGGTCAAAAGTAATTGGACAAATAAACCAAACCCAAACAAAATATTTTTATTTTCAATATTTTGTTGCGAATCCTTTGGAGGCAATCACTGCCTTAAGTCTGGAACCCATGGACATCACCAAACGCTGGGTTTCCTCCTTCTTAATGCTTTGCCAGGCCTTTACAGCCGCAGCCTTCAGGTCTTGCTTGTTTGTGGGTCTTTCCGTCTTAAGTCTGGATTTGAGCAAGTGAAATGCATGCTCAATTGGGTTAAGATCTGGTGATTGACTTGGCCATTGCAGAATGTTCCACTTTTTTGCACTCATGAACTCCTGGGTAGCTTTGGCTGTATGCTTGGGGTCATTGTCCATCTGTACTATGAAGCGCCGTCCGATCAACTTTGCGGCATTTGGCTGAATCTGGGCTGAAAGTATATCTCGGTACACTTCAGAATTCATCCGGCTACTCTTGTCTGCTGTTATGTCATCAATAAACACAAGTGACCCAGTGCCATTGAAAGCCATGCATGCCCATGCCATCACGTTGCCTCCACCATGTTTTACAGAGGATGTGGTGTGCCTTGGATCATGTGCCGTTCCCTTTCTTCTCCAAACTTTTTTCTTCCCATCATTCTGGTACAGGTTGATCTTTGTCTCATCTGTCCATAGAATACTTTTCCAGAACTGAGCTGGCTTCATGAGGTGTTTTTCAGCAAATTTAACTCTGGCCTGTCTATTTTTGGAATTGATGAATGGTTTGCATCTAGATGTGAACCCTTTGTATTTACTTTCATGGAGTCTTCTCTTTACTGTTGACTTAGAGACAGATACACCTACTTCACTGAGAGTGTTCTGGACTTCAGTTGATGTTGTGAACGGGTTCTTCTTCACCAAAGAAAGTATGCGGCGATCATCCACCACTGTTGTCATCTGTGGACGCCCAGGCCTTTTTGAGTTTCCAAGCTCACCAGTCAATTCCTTTTTTCTCAGAATGTACCCGACTGTTGATTTTGCTACTCCAAGCATGTCTGCTATCTCTCTGATGGATTTTTTCTTTTTTTTCAGCCTCAGGATGTTCTGCTTCACCTCAATTGAGAGTTCCTTAGACCGCATGTTGTCTGGTCACAGCAACAGCTTCCAAATGCAAAACCACACACCTGTAATCAACCCCAGACCTTTTAACTACTTCATTGATTACAGGTTAACGAGGGAGACGCCTTCAGAGTTAATTGCAGCCCTTAGAGTCCCTTGTCCAATTACTTTTGGTCCCTTGAAAAAGAGGAGGCTATGCATTACAGAGCTATGATTCCTAAACCCTTTCTCCGATTTAGATGTGAAAACTCTCATATTGCAGCTGGGAGTGTGCACTTTCAGCCCATATAATATATATAATTGTATTTCTGAACATGTTTTTGTAAACAGCTAAATAACAAAACTTGTGTCACTGTCCAAATATTTCTGGACCTAACTGTATATACTGCAGTCTCAGCCTCCTACATGTCTATCACAGTCTCACCCTCCAATAATGGATAATACAGTCTCAGCCTCCAATGTGATATATAAACTGCAGTCTCAGTGTATCCTATATAACATATATACAGCAGACTCATTGTATCCTATGTGATGTATACTGCATAATAAGGGGTATATGATTCTGTGTTTATATAATATATGCTTGGGTAGATACCATATATTATATAGTGTAGAGATTTTTTATATATTATGATGCTGTGTATATAGTATAGTGTGGAATCCACATTATATACACAGGCCCTGTCACGAGTGTGTCACGTCCGGCTGAGACCTTTGTAGTATCTGGGATTCAAAGGTCATAGCGAATAGCGACTCATAGGTCATCTCTAATAAAGATGAGCGAACCTGAGTTTCAAGGTACGGGTTCGGGAACGAAATTACAAAACCCCCAAAGTTTGGGTTCGAAGTTCAAGTGAGTTAAAAGTCCACACCACTCAAGTGAGTAGTGCTGTGCTTGGGTATGATTGATGCTCAGCTCTGTGCAAGCCGCTTGCAGTGTTTGAACGGCTCACACTGGGGGGGAAATCAGAGTAATCGGATGTAGTGTGCACATACAAAAAAAAAATAAAATTTAAAGACCCTGCCCACCCTACCCTGGAAGTGATCCCCTGTAAGTGATCTGCTGATGGCTGGCGCATGTTGGCAGAGACATGAATTGTCCAATTACTGACTCCCATTGAGGGTCGGTTCAAGTCAGGGTTACAAACCGAACATTATATAATGTTCGAATGTGCCCTGCAAACCGAATCTCCAAAGGTTCACTCATCTCTACTCTTTCACATCAAAGCGGATTTATTTTTATTTGGTGTTGAAGGTGTTAGGAGTTCCTTTTTGATTATGTTGAAATTACATATTGCTCTAATCTCAGCTGCTGCCACTCCCTTTCATTATTTTAATTTACTCCTTAGTCTCCCATAGGCCAGGTATAGTTCTTCCCTGCTCACCTCCCAGGAGAAGTTATCCTTGTGGAAGCTGTGGAGTTCTGTTGTGGTTTTATTCCCATTTATTTGTCTTGCTCCCTCAGTTGTCTTATCATAATATAAAGATGGACACTAGCGCTCCCACAAGGAATGGGAAAGGGGCTATACTTAACTCTGGGGGTATGGAGGTGATGCCAGGGGGGGGACACAGGACTGAAAAAATCAGTTAGACCTATAAAAAAGGGGGGGAGGAAGGGAATGGAAGCTGCAGGCAGTTGTCAAGGTCCACGTAAACCTGTCTAAAAGAAGAAATAAATGAAAAACTACCGCGCTGACTGGATGAGTGGGAAAAGGGAGTGAATGGGTGGACCTAAATTTAGGTATACAAATATGGAGACACAGCAGGGAATTGGTAAACTGTAAGCTGATTTATTGTATAATAATTTAAGATAAAACAAGTTTTAAAATGAAGGATAAAAACAAAACAAAAAACCTCTGCGTGGAGGTATTGTGGAGAGGGTCCTGGTGAGGATCTTAGGGACAGAAGGGGAGGCTTGGGACCTGTTAGGAATACTAAATGACAGGAATGAATGCAGATATACTGATAATAGGAATAATGAAGATCGGGGTTGAATACTAATTACCTGGTGGTTATGAACACAATGAGGATGAAAATGTAGAATTTGTGAAAATGACAAGAGGAGGAAAGAACAACTTTTGGTGTTTCCCCTTTATGTAGGAACCTGTAAACCAAAGTAAGTAGATTAGTCTGTGTTGACAGTCTGCTCCACAGTGTGGGGGCTTCCTAAAAAGGGGAGGGGGAAAACCTACCAGTGCTGGTCTTTTGAGTGCCTGTGTATTTGCTTTTGAAGGCCTGATAGATTGGCGATATTTAGTAGCATCATATCATAGTAGTAAGACTAGCTTCTTGCTGCCCAGCTCACTAGCCAGGGCTAGCCCAGGGTCAGCCAAGGCTTAGGCACATGCTCACGCACGGGAAAAAGGGCCCATCTAGGGTTCATAGGGAGTGTAAGTTAAAGTCTCACGTGAATGTTTAATTGTCACCCTTACCCACTCTCCCTAACGTCAGAGCCCCCTGACCACCTTTTTCCCTTCCTTTGCAACACACGACGGGTATCATTTCGCCCGGTCATGAGAGTCACATCTCTGCACTATAGTATATACAGTATATCACAAAAGTGAGTACACCTCTCACATTTTTGTAAATATTATATTATATTTTTTCATAGGACAACACTGAAGATATGACACTTCGATATTATAAAAACAAAAAAATACGTTCATAATATTTTTTCTTTGGTTTTCCTTCGTCTTATGGCCAATGTGCTTACAAGCTGCATGTATACCATCTTATACTCTGGCTCACTTTTTTGTTTTTATGTTGTCTCTTGTATTTAGCACAAATAGGGTGTGACACCCCCTCACCTCTTAGTGAGCTGGGCATTTCATTCTATGCATCCCAAGGCTGTGTGTCCTGTTGGGACCCTGTCACTCTCAGCCCTTATTCACATTGAGGCCTATTTTTACCTATGGTAACTTTTTAATATTAGAGAGTGTAGGTACTGTCCCAACTGGGTACACCTTGTCGTTGGTGGGGTGGCTTTATGATTTTTTTTATCAAATACAGTGTTTACTAAGTACCCTATGTTTATTTATATTCATTATGCTTTTATTTAGTTACAGTAGGTTATACGCTCATAATATTATTTCTTTGGTTTTCACTTTATATTATGTAAAGTAGTCTGTATAACAGTATACATTTGGTATGCCCTCTTAACTCATACTGGGTGTAATTCTCAGTATCTGTATTATGTATATATATATATATATATATATATATATATATATATATATATATATATACACACTGCACAGTACCACTTCTGCTGTCCTGTTGTCAGAGAGGTGGCATTGGACTTTGGGAGTGTCTCTACTGGTTTATTTTTTCTATATTTCTATGGGCAACTAAAAATAAATCTTGAAAACCCTGTTTCATTGGGTTATCTCAAGCTATCTCCTATCTTACGGGGATAGGTGATAACTTTCCAATCACTGGGGCACTGACCACTGGGACCACTACGATCCAGAGAAACAGAACTCTGAAAATCACCATGCAAATGGAGCTGTGGTCGATCATGCATACTGCTGTCTCATTCACATGTGGGTTCTTTAAAGCACCACTCCAGAATTTTCTTTTATTGCACTACTGGAGTGGTGCTTTAAATCTAAGTCCCCTCACCTATATAACATACTCACCTTTTGGCGGCATCATCTTCTATTGCCACCACTCCAGTTGATCTTCGGTGATTTGTCACCTGCAAGCTGCTCTATTGTTTCATGGAGGTCACAACTATACATCCCTATGAGAGTCTTAATTTGGCCTTGTTCTGGCTCTTATAGACTTGCCTTGGGAGATTTTGATGTAACTTATGTCTTCCATCCAGTCAGAAGTTAAAGTCACAAGATGGCTCCGGGTGTATGAAAACACTGAAGGGTGGGTAAAATACTGGGGGCAGAGTACTTATATTTAAAGCTCCAGTTCTGAAAAAAAACAAACAAAAAGCGTTGGAATGGTGCTTTAAGAGAGTGAAGAGAGGCATGGCCAAGAAAAGCAAAATTCACTGATCATGGGGTAGGGAGTGTATTAGTATGAGGGTTGGTGGGGTTTGTGTAGCAGTGCTGCTTATTTGTCCCAGGCCAGCCCTGGCTGCTGGTGTCGAGGAAGGGTCAGGACTAGAGATGAGCGAACCAGCCGTGGTTCGGCTCGAGTTCGGTTCGTCGAACCGAGGTCTTGGTCGAGTTCAGTTCGGCGAACGTTCGACGAACCGAACTCGAACCAATAGGATATAATGGGAGGCAATCACATAAAATCGCATTATAAATGTACACATACAGTTAATAAACATTGCCATAACACTTACTGGTCCCCGCGATCCCTCCTGCACTCTGTCTCCTGCCGCTATTCCATCCGATGATCGCTGAATCCTCCCGGTGACCAGCACTGCCAGCAGTGATGCAGGACCTATCGTGACGTCAAAATAGCCATGTGACCAGTCATGTGGCTATTATCTAATTGGCTACAGACTGGTCACAGGACTATGACGCGTCACGTAGGACCTGTCATTGCACTCTCCGGTACACGGTGCACATTTGTGTATCGCCGTGTACCGGCGACATGCTATAGCACACGGTCGACTCCCCGTTCCGTTAGGGACCGGCTGACACAGACGGTCATTAATGGAGATCACCGTTGCCATAGCAACGCAGTTAGCGGTGACGTCACCGCTAACCGCGGCTCCGGGAATCACATGATCGGAGCCCTGTTGCTATGGTAACGCGTCTGTCACCGCCAGCAGCCAGCAGCCAGCAGCACTGATCTCTCACGGAGTGAAGGCTGCACGCTGCTTCCCGTGCAGCCTTCACGGAGTGAAGGCTGCACGGGAAGCAGCGTCTTCCCTCATGCAGCAGTGATGGAGCAGAGCTGCATTTGTTGTACGAGAAAGACAGAAGACAATGGATCGTGGAGGGCTGACAGGGGGTAATAAAGATGGAGTCTCTAATGTGTCTGTGTATTTATTTCTATTAAAGTATTTTTCTCTGTGTGGTGTCTTTTTTTTAACCCTTTATTGGAGATTCTTAATGGCCGGGTCAAACGTGCCTGACATTAAGAATCTCTGGCTTAATACTGGCAAGTAAAACAAAGCCAGTATTAACTCATGATTACCCAACAAGCCACCCAGCTCCAGGGCTGTTGGAAGAGTTGGATACAGCGCCAGATGATGGCGCTTCTATGAGAGCGCCATTTTCTGGGGTGGCTGCGGACTGCAATTCGCAGCAGAGGCGCCCAGAAACCACGGGCTAATCTGTGCTGTGGATTTCAATCCCCAGCTGCATAGTTGTTCCTGGCTGGACACAAAAATGGGGCGAAGCCCACGTCATTTGTTTTTTAATTATTTCATGAAATAAGTGAAATAATTAAAAAAAACGGGCTTCCCTATATTTTTGGTTCCCAGCCGGGTACAAATAGGCAACTGGGGGTTGGAGGCAGCCCGTGGCTGCCTGCTGTACCTGGCTAGCATACAAAAATATGGCGAAGCCCACGTCATTTTTTTGGAGGGCAAAAAACTTCTGCATACAGTCCTGGATGGAGTATGCTGAGCCTTGTAGTTCTGCAGCTGCTGTCTGCTCTTCTCCATACAGACAGACAGCAGCTGCAGAACTACAAGGCTCAGCATACTCCATCCAGGACTGTATGCAGAAGTTTTTTACCCCCTGAAAAAATTATGTGGGCTTCGCCATATTTTTGTATGCTAGCCAGGTACAGCAGGCAGGTACGGCTGCCCCCAACCCCCAGTTGCCTAATTGTACCCGGCTGGGAACCAAAAATAAAGGGAAGCCCTTTTTTTATTATTTCATGAATTTCATGAAATAATTAGAAAACAAATGACGTAGGCTTCGCCCCATTTTTGTGTCCAGCCAGGTACAACTAGGCAGCTGGGGATTGGAATCCGCAGCACAGGTTGGCCTGTGCAGTCTGCAGCCGCCTCAGAAAATGGCACTTTCATAGAAGCGCCATCTTCTGGCGCTGTATCCAACTCTTCCAGCACCTGCCTGCTATACCTGGCTAGCATACAAAAATATGGTGAAGCTCACGTCCTTTTTTTGTAGTTTTTTGGCAAAAAAAATAAAAAATGCTTCCCTGGATTTTCCATTGCCAGTGAAGGTAACACCAAGCAGTGGGGGTTAGCAGCCAGGAGCTGCTTGGATTACCCTTAGCTAGCAATACAAAAAATGCAGCGGGAGCCCATATACATTTTTTTTAATTATTTATTTAAATAACTAAAAACAAAATGGGCTTCCCTATTTTTGATTCTCAGCGCAGATAAAGCAGACGGCTATGGGTTGCCACCCCCCATCTGCCTGCCGTTACCTTAGTTGGCAATCAAAATACAGGGAAGCCCATTAATTTTTTCTATTTAAAAAATAGTTAAAAAAAAATGACGTTGGGTCCCCCCATTTTTGATAGCCAGCTAGGGTAAAGCAGATGGCTGTAGCCTGAAAACCACAGCTGGCAGCTTTACCGTGGTTGGGGATCCAATAAGGAGGTCCCCCCAGGCTCTTTTTTTATAATTATTTTATAAATATTAATAATTACACAAGAAAAGTAGGGTCCCCCTCAAATTGGATCACCAGCCAAGGTAAAGCGGACAGCTGTGGTCTGGTATTCTCAGGGTGGGAAGGTGCATAGTTATTGGGCCTTCACAGCCTAAAAATAGCAGGCCGCAGGCACCCCAGACGTGGCGCATCCACTAGATGCGCCAATCCTGGCGCTTCACCCCAGCTCATCCCGTGCCCTGGTGCAGTGGCAAACGGGGTAATAAATCGGGTTGATACTAGCTGTAAAGTCACCTGAGATCAAGCCCAGCAGTTTGTGATGTCATGGCGTCTATTAGATACCCAACATCATAAACTGTCAGTACTAACAAAAAAAAAAAATCGACAAAAAAAATGTATTTGAAAAAACAGTCCCCAAAACATTTCCTCTTTCACCAATTTATTGTAAGAAAAAAAATAAAGGGGTCCCACGACGACTCTGGACCATCTAGAATATGGGGGGGGAACACTCAGGGAACGTATCCCCCATTTTCTAGGAGTGCAGACCCTTCATGTGAGGAGTGTGGGTGCAATGAATCTGCACTCACTCTCCCCGGGTCCACAGCAGCAGAGTCCATGTCGTAATGGTTGCTACCAAAGCTGCAATGCCCTGCTCATGAGGTAAGGGCATGCCTAATCAGGAGAACTATTCTACATTTCCAAATATTGGTATTTTCTGATATTATTGCTATTCCACCTACTATATATTGGGGATAGGATCTTGGAGATGGAATACCCCTTTAAGTCCAGTTATCCAGCTGAATGAATACTTAACAACAGAGCTCGCTATTTAGATGTGTTTTCTTGTGGCGTATAATAGACTCTCATGTTTGGTAGTCGCTCAGCAGGGAAACTATAAAAGCAAATCCCTCCATTTGGAAATGTAGTATATAGCTCTCCTGATCAATTATGTTCCTTACCTCATGAGCAGGGCATTGCAGTAATAATAATAATTTATTCATTTATATAGCGTTATTAATTCCATAGCGCTGTATGTCTTTGGAGTGTGGGAGGAAACCCACGCAAAGACGGGAAGAACGTACAAACTCTTTGCAGATGGTGCCCTTGGTGAGAATTGAACCCAAGACCTCAGTGCTGCAAGACTGCAGTGCTAACCACTGAGCCACCGTGCCGCCAATTTAGCTTACAGATGCATAACCACCACTCACTGTGTCTGAACACAGGAAGCTGAGCTGACAGCCGCTCTGTGCATGCGGCAGCGTCTATTGTGAAGGAGAGGGTCGTGGGGGGATCAACGCTGCACAGGTACCATGGGACACCGGGGAACACCGGTGGGGTTATAGGGGGTGACCTGGCAGGGCCTGGGGAGGAGTTTTCTGTCGCATGTGTCATGGCACATGCGACAGAAATCAGAGGAGTAGGGTGAATGCGGCCGACACGCTGCTGTGCGCGTGGCCATCTTGGATTTCTGGGAGGGCATCAGGGGGGGCACTTTGGCGACACCGGGGGACCGGAGGGGACCGAGGAGGAGATTTATCATGTTTGTTCATGCCAGATGGGAGATAAATAATTTTTTACCAGCGCTGTCATTTACTATCACGTGATCATCGGTATACGGTGTATACCTGTGATCACATGAGCGGGGACCGGAAAAACCGTCCTGAATCATGATCTCCAGGGTCTCAGCTAGCCCTGAAACCCCGGAGATTTTCTGACGCTGGGGGGCGTTATTCACTTATTTCTGCCTGCTGTTTATAAACGGCAGATCAGAATAAGGCTACATTCACACGACCGATCCATTTTTGTGCTCTGCAAAAAACAGTCCGTTTTTTTTCACGGGTGCATCCATGTGGCATCCGTTTCCGTTCCATAGACGGTCCGTATGTCATCTGTTTGTCCTCCGTGTGCCTTCCGTTTTTTTTGTGTACTGCAAAAAAACTGAAGGAGGGAAAATACATAAATTTACCCAGGATCCATAGCTTCATCCTACATGAGGCGGTCACATGTTCACTCCAGTGCCATTTTCTACTGTTTTTCACACCGTAGAGCGCTCTGGTGATTTTCTTGTGCTTGTGCACTTCATATCAGTCTTTTCTGTCATTATAATGGCAGAAAGACACATAATGTCCCACTCTCCTGCATTTTGTAATTTTGCACCCTTTGGTGCCTTTCATGTGGCACTAAGGGGTGCTTAGCTTTGTATTTAGCCAAAAAAATGAAAAAATAAAATGACGTAGGGTCCCCCCTATTTTTGTAGCCAGCTAGGGTAAAGCAGACGGCTGCAGCCTGCAGTCCACAGCTGGCAGCCTCACCTTGGCTGGTAATCCAAAACTGAGGGCACCCCACGCTGTTATTTTAAATTAAATAAATAATTTAAAAAAAAACCACGTAGGGGTCCCCCCAAAATTGGATCACCAGCCAAGGTAAAGCAGACAGCTGGGGTCTGATATTCTCAGACTAGGGAGGTCCATGGTTATTTGACTCTCCCCAGCCTAAAAATAGCAGGCTGCAGCCGCCCCAGAAGTGGCGCATCCATTAGATGCGCCAATCCTGGTGCTTCGCCCCAGCTCATCCCGTGCCTGGTGCGGTGGCAAACGGGGTAATATATGGGGTTAATACCAGATGTGTAATGTCACCTGGCATCAAGCCCTGGGGTTGGTGAGGTCAGGCGTCTATCAGATACCCGACATCACCAACCCAGTCAGTAATAAAAAAAAATAGACGACAAACACATTTTTATTTGAAAAAACACTCCCCAATACATTCCCTTTTTAACCAATTTATTAGAAAGAAAAACAAATCCAGGTCTGGTGTAATCCAAGGGGTTGCCATGATGATCCACACTGTCCCAGTCAATGAAGAGCAGGATGTTCCCCATTGGCTGGGAGAGCAGTGCAGTGACCTGAGCTAACATCAATGGGTCAGCCCAGGTCACTGCAGGGGGATGACAAGTGCTGCTGTCAGCGAGGTACATTACCTGCGCTGATCTCCTGCACTGCTGACAGCACCTGTCACTGAGTTCAATGGCCTCCGCCTTCACAGCCAAGTATCGCGAGAGGCCTGTGACGTCACCGCTAGTCAGTCTCGGGTCGGAAGCGAGAGAAGGTGATGTGACAAGCGGCGGCCATGGAGGACAGTGACAGCGCTGAGGTCGGGACTTCATCACTGCAGGTAAGCCGAGCGGGACCATGTGTGCAGAGTGCCAGGAGGACGTCAGTGTCGTGGACTGCATGGCTGGGAACATGTGTGTGTGTGTGTGAGTGTGTGTGTACATGCCACGTGCAGGAGGGGGCGGAGTCAGCTGAGCGGGGAAGTGTGGGCTTCCTGCACGTAACTAGGATAAACATCGGGTTACTAACCAAAGCGCTTTGCTTGGATACCCGATGTTTATCTTGGTTACCAGCTTCTGGCAGGCTGCCAGCGATGGCTCCTGCACACTGTAGCTGTAAAAAGCCCCGCTTTTTGCTGCTAGAACCGTTCTCGAACGTATCTAGAACTATCGAGCTTTAGTAAAAAGCTCGAGTTCTGGTTCGATCTAGAACAGCCCCCAAAATCACTCGAACCGTGAACTGGAGAACCTCGAACCGCAAACCGCGCTCAACTCTAGTCAGGACAAGGTTTTTTGGGCACTTGCCAGATGAGGCTTGTGGTAACACTTCAACCCCCCTCCTACGCAGTAATCCTCCACCCAAACACTCCTCAAAATGCCCTCCCTCCTGCAAACATATTTAAAATCAACTCAAAAGGTTTGTAACAAAAAAAAAGGGAGCACATCTTAAAAACAACTTTAATGAAATTAAATAATTTAACATTATGAAACTAACTAGCAAATTATTTTAAACAAGTATCAAAGACAAACTATAACTCTCAGAAGTTACTGAAGAACACTGAAAGAAGAACTTCACAAATTGCAAACAATAAATATAAACTAATAAAGTCCAGCATAATGTTATCCAAATGAAAATGATAACGCAATAAATAGTGCAAATTACAAATAAAAAAATGTAAAATTTATAAATAGTGTATTGACAAGGGAAAGATATCACCATTCATTACAGTGCTATTTTTCTTGCCTTCATGGATGCAAACTCATCAATTGCCTCATTAAAATCTATTTATTTTGCTGTTGCATATTCAATTGATATGGAAACTAGAAAAGAGAAGCGCTGATAGGGTTTTACCAGATTACACATACGGTTTAGCATATATCACAATACACTCACCGATTCAGGTTGTGAGAGGTCACAACCACCATAGATAGCATCAGATAATGGCGGCTGCAGCGGCCCCACGTGTTTGCAGATCAAAGTGGAGAAGGAGAAGGGGTTAAACCCGCGCAATCCGCCAGATAAATTCAGAGGAGATGTTGATAATTCAGAACATTCTTTTATTCCATGGGTCTACGCGTTTCAAGTTGATTTACTGGTCCTGAAGAAGAGGTCACCTTGAAACGCGTAGACCCATGGAATAAAAGAATGTTCTGAATTATCAACATCTCCTCTGAATTTATCTGGCGGATTGCGCGGGTTTAACCCCTTCTCCTTCTCCACTTTGATATTCAATTGATAGAAAGATAGGGCTGGAATAAGCGCAGCTAGTGGAAGCCCAGACATGATAGGAGTTTGAAAATAGGAAGCTAGGAGAGGGTTAACTAGGGAATTTGCAAGTACAGTAGAAGGGTCAGCTAGAGGGCAATGTGCCAGGTCTTTGGGTCACATGAGAGAGTGTGTCTTAAGATTGAACAATTTGAATGTAGGGGAGGGGTATATAATTTTACCTGTACAAGCAAGCAAAGCTTGGTTTAACAGTCTTCACTTAGGATCCAGGACCAGCAAACATTGGTGCAGCATGGATCGGTGCTGAACAGGCGACATGGACGTGGCTGTTGTGTCTGCATTGAGAGCAGCAGGAAAGAAGCATGGCCGTGAGTGGCTACAGGAGCAGCTGAACTCTGCCATAGGCCCATGTGCCACCCAATTGCATCCCCTGGACAGACACCACAGCTACCCGGAGAGATTGAGCCCAGAGGTGCCACAGAGATCCAGACGAGTGAGGAGTCCATCACTACCCCTGCCAGCAGCACCTTCAGGATGGGTGAGCAATCTGTTGAAGAGAGGAACACACAGGAAAATTCAGCAGAGGGGCAAACAAAGGAGGGAGGAAATGCTTCTGCCCTCTGTTCTCTCTTGTGATACCTCGATGGGACCTGTTGCGGCCAATTTCTCTGCACAGGGAGATAATGTGGCCCGGCGCCGGGATGCGGGGGCAAAGGCATCATTCCCCCGGCCTGATTCATCTGGGCACAGCCCCTGGAAGCATGGTAATTTGCAGGGGGACACGAGGAATTTGCCCCTTCCTGGGGGGTTAGCATTGGAGTCTTTGACACCACAGACCGGTCCTTGGGACAATGACAGGCAGCAGGGGAGGACCGCAACTGCTGCCGTAAGTCCTGTTTCCAGGCCAGTGCAGGAGCCAGGGACTGCATGGGCTCCCCGCACTGCAGCAGACAGAATTATCCCTTCATCATTCGAGGACGTCCAGGGGGACAGCGATGGAGTTTCGACCAAAGCACAATGCCTTCGTTCCAGTGTGACGGCTGTTCCGGAACCTGCCCAGAGTCTGCCTAATGAGAACCCTAGTACATGTGTGTCTTCGTCTGTTTTGTCCACTTATGTGTCTAGGGCTAGTAATTCTGGGTAATTCTGTGGGTTCAGTTAGTATGCAGGGTCTTGAGGAGTTTGTAGGGCAGTTTCTGGATGGTTTGAGGGGTGTGATATCTCAATGTACTACGCTGTCATTAGTTCAGGTCCATCCAAGATATGCTTGGGTAGGGAATCAGGAAAGTAATTTTTGCCTCGGCTTTTTTGGGGCTTTCAGTATTAGTGAGTTACTGGACTGTAGTTTCTCAATTACAGTTCAGGGATGTTTTGTGTACAGATGATCAGCTGATTTGCAGGTTCTGCTGGATCAACTGGGTAAGGAGAAAAAGGTAACATTATTCAGAATAGCTGGCTCTGGTGTCCCCAGTCCAGTGTGTCGGGTTGTATATGGATTCCAGGCCTAAAGTGGAAAACAGTTCATATTTGATTCATTAGGATGGTAAGACTTTATCTAAATTTCAGTTTATTGCAGTTTTTCACAATCATTTAGAATTGGTGCTGCTACTGAGGATTAAGTGAAGCTACTATTAAGCAGATTTGTCACTGGGAATCAAGCAGATATGGATAGTATGTTCGTCTTCATATGTGAGGAGATTAAATTTTAGAATAGTTGGTTTTCCATGTTCAGCTTATAATTGTATATCCCACAAATTAAGATTTGTGTTTAATTTGGATCAAGGGACATTCAATTGTTTCTGAAGGTCTATGAGAGTGGACATGAGACCGGAAGGTAGGCTACTGGGACTGGACAGGATTGAGGTGAGAGAGCGTTGGATTGGGGTCTGGAGCCTTTTATGGAGTGGGGTTCTCCTTCAATTACATTACTATTTGAGACTAGACAGGGCCCTGGACATGTTGGTGTTACACATAGGAGGGAACGACCTCACAGCGAGGTCATGCAGGGACCTGATAAGGGATTTTAAATTTGACTTGTTATGGGTAAAGTCATTATTTCCAGGTGTTATCTTGGTGTGGTCGGAGATTGCAGTGCATCTCCTTTGGCGGTTCAGAGGATGAATAAGGCTAGGACAAAATCTAGTTTTGTGTCATAAAATAGTGGCTTGGTGGTTTGCAGCAGGGACCTGGAAATTTCTGATGCAGATTTTCTCAGAAAGGACAGGGCACATTTGAATGAAGTATGTATTGATCTCTGGTGTTTGAATCTGAGAGAGGAGTGGAGAAGGCAGTTAAGATGTAGCGGGACTCCCGGGGGGGGGCAAGATATCGCTCCCGCTAGTCTTGGAAGTGAAGAGTCAGGGATGGCCCTGGATAATCAGAACAGGTGTCACATCGGATATATGATGTCACCTATTTATTATGTGGTTAGTTCCTGCTGGGGCAGTTGCCAGGGAACAGAGAGTCATTATTTAAACAGTATCATGATGGTTGGTCAACCCTGAGTTGGAGTGGTGCGACTTGGGATTGTGGTGTTTTGTATTGTTCAGTATTGGTAGGCCATCCAGGATCCCCTCAGTGCAAATTTGATTTTTATTTACCTATTATATGTAATAAAGCCTGCTTTGTCCATTTATATTCCATGGTCATTCAGTGTGATGTCTTTATTAATGGTGGCATAGACACTTTTCAATACCCTAGTCATGCTAAAGTTTAAAAGCCTTTTTTGAAGTTGCAAATAGTTTCTGAGCAGACTTTCTTTCCCAAACTGTGAATAAACTCATTCTTAATTTTTATTGGATAATTAATTAAAACTTTTTCTTTGATGTATATCAACGTTTTCTTTCAGAGCAGTGTTATGTTTACTTAAAACCTCTATGAAGTCAAGAAAGATGATAGCTAGACCCCCTAGGTGAAAGACCCCCTAAGTGCAAGATTGTTTTTGGCACAGAGCTTGTAGCACATATAGCTTGTAGAACACACTGTAAAACATTATGCCACTTTTCCTTTTCTTTCAATATTACTTTCTCCAGGTCAGAATCAATGGAATGACTTTTCATCATTGTGTTTTCCATCAGTTTCCAAGAGGAGTAATTGGAATGATGGTCCAGTGAATTTTCATGTGTTTACATTTTTCCAGTCTAAAAATCCTTTTTTGGGGTTTGTTAAGGCTAACTATGTTTGCCAAATAAGATTAAAGGAAAACAACATAAAGCATTTTAAGTTTTAGAATAAATCATCCAAGTGCGGGCAACATTTTTCCAATTAACCACTCGTTTCAAGTGGCTAATTTAGTTTGAAGCAGCGTTCTTCAAAAGAAAGGGTTCTTCCAGAATAAACCCTTACCCTTGCTCTACTCAATATTGTCTAATTGTGTCTGTTATCTCTGGTAATAATGGTGGATCGCTTACATTTATTTATTAATTATTATTATTATTTTTTTAATTATTAATTATTATTAATTTATACCAAAATCGAATTATTATTATTTATTTTATTTATTAATTATTAACTATTATTAATTTATACCAAAATCTGTAGCAGATATGTCCTGTATTTCCATGACAGTTGTATTAATTGATGCAGGCTGAGCATTCTCTGGAACACACTCTTCTGTGTTACATTTTTCTAAATAAGACAATGCCAATTTTACAGGATAACCATTTTGTGGTAGATACAAGTTATACTTTTCTTAACTCATTAATGGAAAGAAATATAAAAAAACAGCAATTCTGCCATTGGTTTATAACCCCTTCGTGCTATGGTCATTTTCCACTTTAACACTTTTGTTTTTTCATCCTTATCTCTCAAGAGCCATATTTTTTTTTGTTTTTCTATCAATATAATATGATGGCTTGCTTTTTGAGGAATGAGTTGTACTTTTGAAAGACACCATTCATTTTACTATGTAGTGTACTGAAAAATGGGAAAAAAATCCAAGTGTGGAAAAATTGCAAAAAAGTGCAATTCCACAATTGTTTTTTTTTTTATTTAGCATGTACACTTTATGGTAAAATTGATCTGGCAATGTGATTCTCCAGGTCAGTCTGAGTATGTAGATACCAAACATGTACAGTGGTTTTTTTTTATATTTCATTGGTGAAAATAAAAATTAGAAATTTATAAAAAAAAATTAATTTGCCTTTGTCTCCATTTTCAGAGTTCCATTGAGTTCTAATTTTTCAGGATTTGGGGCTTTGTGATGACTTAATTCTGTATTCTGAACTGACGATTTTACTGATACCATTTTGGGTAGATACGATGTTTTGATCACCTCTTATTGCATTTTATTGCAATGTTGTGGCTGCCCAAAAAACTCCTCCTCATCATGTTGTTCAGATTTTGATATCATGAGACCAAGACGAGACCTAACAATTGATTAACAGTATCTCGCCATTACAAGGCTTCAACTAGGATATTCTCAGATGGAAGTGGCCACTGAGCTTAGAGTTTCACAGAGTGTCATCAGCCAGTTTCAACAGAGATACAGAAAGATAAAACTTAACCTTTAATGGGGTATATTAAAATGAAACCAAAAAATATATAGTGATCCCAACACCATTAAAAACCAAAGAAAATGTTGAGGCCAGTTGATTCATATATTCATGGCGTCAACATGTTTCAAAGTACAGGGGTACGAAACAGGCGTCACCCCTTATCAGCAACACGGGAGCTTAACCTCATATATCAATCACCTTTAATGGCACTTCCAGCAAACTGAATAAATTCATGGATATACACAGCTTGCCAAACATGCATATGATCCTAATGGGGATAATACGCCAATAAGCTCAATCAATGAGGCAAATAAAATGAATGAGCGCGATTATTTACCCAGCTGGTTATGCATGTATGACATGCCATCAAAGGCAGACCGAGACACAAATCGACACCTGACCCATTCGGTAATGGTGCCAAATTACAAGGGTGAAATATAATCCCTCGCCCTGCTGATCATACGTGTTGCACTAAACCGTGGGGGGGACGAATTGCGCAGAGACATGTATCATAGAAGGCAATCTCCAGGGAATGCTAACCCCCAAACGGGTAACCTATGTTAGATACATGTAACATGCAAACATGCAGATAAGACACCCACCAGGGATACCAGGCCGTATAGGTTATAGCTCTGTGTTGAGCCACCGCTGAAGTCACAGGTGTTTTGTGCCTCCCCTGATGAACGGACATTGAGAAACGCGTCGGGAGTCACCTGTTTTTGTTCACCAAGGGTCAGCCACAACAGGGCCAGCTGTGGACTGCCCTTGTAAGGGCGGGAGTCATTGTGCGCAATTTAAGGGTCAGTTATATCCCAAACAGGGCTGGTGACCAAGCCATGACTCCCTCCGTGTCGGTACCTGGACCTCACAACACGGGAGAACCTTGATCCATTGGCGGGACGAAAGAATCGGGTGAGACTGTTCCACTTATGCTGGTTTTGATTTTGAGTCGTCTTATCTGCATGTTTGCATGTTACATGTATCTAACATAGGTTACCCGTTTGGGGGTTAGCATTCCCTGGAGATTGCCTTCTATGATACATGTCTCTGCGCAATTCGTCCCCCCCACGGTTTAGTGCAACACGTATGATCAGCAGGGCGAGGGATTATATTTCACCCTTGTAATTTGGCACCATTACCGAATGGGTCAGGTGTCGATTTGTGTCTCGGTCTGCCTTTGATGGCATGTCATACATGCATAACCAGCTGGGTAAATAATCGCGCTCATTCATTTTATTTGCCTCATTGATTGAGCTTATTGCCGTATTATCCCCATTAGGATCATATGCATGTTTGGCAAGCTGTGTATATCCATGAATTTATTCAGTTTGCTGGAAGTGCCATTAAAGGTGATTGATATATGAGGTTAAGCTCCCGTGTTGCTGATAAGGGGTGACGCCTGTTTCGTACCCCTGTACTTTGAAACATGTTGACGCCATGAATATATGAATCAACTGGCCTCAACATTTTCTTTGGTTTTTAATGGTGTTGGGATCACTATATATTTTTTGGTTTCATTTTAATATACCCCATTAAAGGTTAAGTTTTATCATCACATGTTGCTATATCTGCATTAACCGTTGTACATGTTGGAATTTATCTCTGATACCTACTGGTGTAGAATTTGCTATCTTCAGAGATACAGAAAGACTAGAAGAGTCACAGAAAGGCATAGATGTGGATGTCTTTTGGCCACATCCCATACTGATGACCGCTTTATTGTAAACAATGCACTTCAGAATCGGATGATGAACTCCACACAACTCGAGTCACATTTAAGGGAGGTGAGAGGCACCCAAGTGTCACATCAGAACATTCAAAACTATTTACATCAGCATGGTCTGTGTGCTATACATCCTGCACCTAACCACACCACCAGGCACAGGCGCAATCGTCTTGCTAGACGAGGGACCAGTGGGCCTCAGTGGTGTTCACTGATGAAGGTCTATTTAGGCTGACCAGAAATGATGTCCGCCAATGATGCTGGAGATGTCAAGGAGAGTATCAGCCACTATTGTCACCATACAAGATTTTGGTGGTGGTAGAGTTACAGTATGGGCAGATGTGTCTAGTCAACACAAAACTGCTCTACCCTTTGGGAATGGTACAGTGACAAGCGCCAACTACTTAAATAACATAATTAATCCAGTCTTTCTGCCTCTGTATTAACAATACAGGCCTAATATCATCTTCATCTACGACCATGTACCATCATATTGACATTGCATTATTAGAGAATGGCATCTAGAGACTTTCTCCAGATCTGAATCCTATAGAAAATGTTTGGGATCAACTGAGTCACCATGTAGAGGCTCATAACAATGTATTCCAGAACCTCAATGAACTGAGGGCAAACAGAGGGGGATGCCATGACTCAGCAGACAATAAATCCACTTGTGAACAGCATGAGACATCGTTGCAATCTGTAATTGATGCTCATGGCCACATTGACATTTTTTGGGGGTGTAGCCACCACTGTTGTTGGCTTTAGTTTCAATAAATTGTATGAGATGATATAATCACCATTGCATGCTTCTACTTAAATACCCTAATTTCATGATAAAATATCACTGCAGCGTGAACTTTTTACATTTTGAATAGATTTCACCTGAAAGCTGAATATCCCTATGTTTTTGTGAGAAGTGTAATATATAAAGCTGACTGTATGTATGTTTGTATGTGTGTGTGTATGTATGTGTGTGTGTATGTCCGCTAAAGGAATCTGCACCGTCGCATTTACAATCACGAAATTTTGCACAGATGCCTCATGTTACTCAGGGAACGTCATGAACTATGTTTTGACCAGAAAATTTAACCCCGTGCTTTACAGTTACTCTCCAAAAAACCTGCCTCCATTAAAGTTAATGGAGCTGCGACCTACAGGTTATTAATAGCAGCTGTGATTGGTTGCTATAGGAACAAAATACATTGTTAGTATAAGAAGCTTATCCGAGAGACGGATAGAGAGAGACAGATAGAAACATAGACAGACAGAGAGAGAGGGAGACAGAGAAAGAGACAGACAGACATAGGCACAGACAGAGTAAGAGGCAGACAGGGAAAGAGACAGGCACAGACAGACAAGGAAACAGGCAGACAGGAAAAGAGACAGACAGGGAAAAGTGAGACAGACAGGGAAAGAGAGAGACAGACAGGGAAAGAGAGAGACAGGGAAAGAGACAGGAAAAGAGACAGACTGGGAAAGAGACAGATGGGGAAAGAGACTGACAGACAGACACAGAGATAGAGACAGACAGACACAGACATAGAAACACAGACAGAGACACAGATACAGAGACAGACAGAGAGATAGGCACAGACAGAGAGAGAAAGACAAAGACAGACAGACATGGATAGAGACAGAAACACACATGGATAGAGACAGACAGGGAAAGAGACAGACAGACACACAGAGACAGACAGGGAAAGAGACAGAGAAACAGACACACAGAGACAGACTGATACACAGAGAGACAGACAGAGACAGACACAAAGACAGAAAGAGACAGACACACAGACAGAGACAGACAAAAACAGACAGAGACTGGGAGAAAGACAGAGAAACAGTTACTATCCCATGCAAAGCCCGGGTAATACAGCTAGTTGTTTAAATAAAGCTGTTTTTGTTTTTAATATTTCCTGGTATTTGGCAAAGCTTTATTGATTTAGTCATGTGGTTATTTCCTGCTTTTTTTTATGAATTTCTGCAGCAAAAGTGCACTAAAACCGGATGTTCGTGTTTTACCTGCAGATTATCTGCATCTAATGCAAGTGTGGGGAAAATTCACACAGAAAACTCATCGTATTTGAAAGAGAATTGAAATGTTGTGGATTTAAATCATGCACCGCAGGTCAGCTTATGCTGAGGAAAAAGAAGAAGTGCAGTGGGCAGCAGATTCCTTTAACCCCTTAGCCCCCTTGTATCTCTCCATGGTCTCATTTTTCTTTGGGTCACAGTGTTTATCAAATGCCTGCGCAATCTCTACTAGGACTAGGCTGTCTGTGTGTGTAAGTAAGGTCTGGGCTATTTCTCTGCATTTTTCCCCAAATAAAGGGAACCTGTCAGGTAAAAAAGGCTTTCTGACCTTCAAGCAGGAGCCTGTGTGAGCTGCTAACCCCTTCCTACCCATCCCTGTGTTGTTATATTGTGTAATATGAAAGTAATAAAATATGTTTTATTACTTTCCTATGTCCTATGTCAATGACAGGGTCTCTAGCCCCATGGGCGTCTCCTCGCTCTGTGGGCATTTGCATGCTTTCCATCGTATCACGCACCTGTGAGCGTGATACCATGGATTTACATCAGTGACGTGACCGTCGCTACTTCAGAATCTCACGCGTGTGCGCACTTTCCATTCTCCCTGCCTCATCCTGGTGTTGGCATGTCGGCTTCTGATACGCACTGCAAATGCTCAGAAGACGCTTGCGGTTCTGGTCATGCGCGTCAGAAGCCTAGAACCAAGCTCCAGGATGAGAAGGCGACGAGAATGGTAAGTGCACGCACGCGAGATTCTGAAGCTGCAGAACTGATGAGGCTCATGTAAATCCATGGTATCGCACCCACAGGGGCATGATACCATGGAAAGCATGTAGACGCCCACAGGGCATTGAGACGCCCATGGGGCTAGAGACCCTGTCATTTACATAGGACATATGAAAGTAATAAAACGTATTTTATTACTTTCATATTACACAATATAACAATACAGGGATGGGTAGGAAGGGGTTACCATCTAACACAGGCTCCTGCTTGTAAGTCAGAACGCTTTTTTGACCTGACAGGTTCCCTTTAAGTAATAAAGCAGCTTCACTTTACGCTTGTCATCACTGGGGGCCACTGTCATATCCACATATAGACTAAACTCTTCTTTCCAGTGTCTCCATATCTGGGATAGATTACATCATGTGACATACAGTTTCTGAGGGGGCTTCAGACCAGTCTCTATGTTGTAGTAATAACAGGAAATCTGTACTTACAGTTGCAATGATATTCTGTACAGTCCTAGTCTCACACACACGCTCTAAGGATTTGCAGGTGTATCGTATGAAGGTTCTGTGCCCAGCTACCACCATGTTCTGTTTGTTGCATCTCTCATAAATTACACTCAGTGGATCTCTTCAGACTCTTTATTACAAGTGGTTTTGTCAGCCATTACATCTGTCTGTTGCTTGCACTCTGTTTGCAATACCAGCGAGTTGCCTCCTCTCTGTGGTGCACACATACAAGTAGTGAGACCCCCTAGAGGCCCCAAAAGGCCATACAGCATATAACATATTGCTACAGTGACTTACATTTAAAGAGCCACTCTAGCAATGAAAAAGAAATACTCCTGATGCTTTAAGCTATAGTCACTGATCATAGCTGTGTACTTACGGGGCAAAACAGCCCCCAACCCTGAAGAAATAAATCAGATAAACAATATGTAAAGATCTTGCTTTACATATATGTTAATTATTACCATGGGATTTCAGTTTCTTAAGTATTATATATGAAACTTAGCAAATCATTTTACGAGCCTTTTTGGGGGTTTTTATGAAACAACATGTATTGTGTACCGAAATAATACTACCTCAAACAGACCCTCACCACTTTCAAGTCTGCACTCACTGCTGCAAAACAAACCTACTTCTCATCTCTCATATCCTCTCTATCTCACAACCCTAAACAGCTATTCAACACTTTCAACTCTCTCCTCCGTCCCCCAGCACCACCTCCCTTTCCTCTCATCTCAGCTGAAGACTTTGCCTCTTTCTTCAAGCAAAGGATTGACAACATCAGAGCAAGCTTTGGCCTACAAACACCACAGCCGCTCCTCAAAACTACTCAGCCTTCTTCCTCCAAATCCAGCTTCTCCCCCATGACAGAAGATCATCTTTCCACTCTACTCTCAAGATCACATCTCACAACCTGTTTGCTTGATCTATTCCCATCCCTAATCTCACCACTGTCTTCATCCCAGCCCTAACCTATCTTTTCAACCTATCACTAACAACTGGTGTATTCCCTTAATGCTTTATACATGCCTCCATTACACCCATCCTCAAAAAGCCCTCCCTTGACCCTTCCTCTGTGTCAAACTATTGTCCCATATCACTTCTCCCCTATGCATCAGAACTACTGGAACAGCATGTCCATCTTGAACTGTCCTCACACCTCTCTTCCTGCTCCCTCTTTGACCGTTTACAATCTGGCTTCCAACAACATCATTCCACTGAAACTGCCCTAAACAAAGTCACTAATGACCTACTAACCGCCAAAGCCAAGCGATGCTACTCTGTCTTCCTCCTCCTGGACCTGTCCTCTGCCTTTGACACAGTAGACCATTCAGTTCTACTACAGATTCTCTCATCTCTGGGCATCGCAGATTTGACTCTATCCTGGATCTCCTCATACTTAACTGACCGAACTTTCAGTGTCTCCCACTCTGACACCACTTCCTCATCTCGCCCACTATCTGTCGGTTTCCCCCAAGTTTCAGTTCTAGGACCCCTGCTGTTCTCCTTCTACACCTTCGGCCTGGGACAGCTCATAGAGTCCCATGGCTTTCAGTATCACCTCTACGCTGATGATACGCAGATCTACCTCTCTGGACCTGACATCACCTCCCTACTAACCAGAATCCCACAATGTCTGTCTGCTATTTCATCCTTTTTCTCTGCTCGATTCCTAAAACTGAACATAGACAAAACAGAATTTATTGTCTTTCCTCCTCCTCACTCAACCCTCCCACCTGACATATCCATCAATGTTAATGCCTGCTCACTTTCCCCAGTCCCACGTGCTCGCTGCCTGGGAGTAACTCTAGACTGATCTACGTAACCTTCGATCCTCACATGATCTCTTTCTCTACTCCCCTCTCATCTCCTCTTCCCAACATCCCATCCAAGATTTCTCCCGTGCCTCCCTCATACTCTGGAATGCACTTGTAGCACCCAGAGAAGGGGTTACTCGGTCTCGGGCGGTAACAAATGGGAATGTCACTCTAGTGGCCATTGCCTGGTCCCATACTCTGGGACCCTTTTGTTAATGGGGGATATTTACAGGGGAGATAAGACTGTTTGTAATCTGACATCACCTGTGGGTTGCGGTTAGGGATGGAGAACTGCCGCTGCTTAAGGTAGGTACTCCCATGGTTGGTGGTAGTAGCAGCTGTGATGATAGGCCCTCTGCAGGTAGGGCTGTGCCTGGGAGATTTGGAGGGGCAATATTGGAGACCACACTAGGTTATCTAGGTTGTCTTTAACAGTCTCTACTCACTGTGGACCCAGGGGTTGCTGGTTCAGGTCCCTGGAGGACCAGTGCCAATGTAGTTACCCAGGTTGCTCTGTCCCCGGCACTCTCTGTAGATTGAGTCCCCGTAGCGTGGAGCGTTTGGGGACCCCAACTGTCCCTTGTGGGGTACAGTCTCCTTCTCCGTACGGCGGGCAGTGTGTTCCCGGTGGGGAGGTAAGTGTCCGAACCCCGATCCTAGTTTACTGCAGATGCCCCAGGATTATTTGGTTCGGTGAAGTCTGTGAAGGTGTCCTCACGGGCAGGTATTTGCCAAACAGTCTAAAACTTGTGCTTGACCTAGGGCCCTAGTGCCCCGTGCGTGCTCCGGTCCAAGCGGTATCTCGGTACTCATTCTGGCGACCTCTCTCCTGTGCCCCCAGGGTCACCATTGGACGGACCCAGCTCCGGCACGTCCGTACACCTCTCCTGTGTGCTCCCGATTCTAGACTACTCTCTGATTGACTGACCCCTCCCACACGGCTGGTTATACCCAGGGACTCATTCCCATGGCAACATCCCCTTACTTGGTTAACCCTCTATGCCCAGTGTGGAGAGGAGAACTAGGATTTAGATTGTGTTTTGGTGGAAAAGGCACTGAAACTCCAGGTTCCAGGGCATAGGTCCTGCATCCCCAAGAGGATGCTGTTCCCTGTAGTGCCCTGAGGGTCTCTGGGGCGCTACACACTGCCACAACATATCAGACTCTCACCTACCTTGACAAGCTTTAAAAGGAACCTAAAGACCCACCTCTTCCGACAAGCCTACAACCTGCCGTAACACTCAGTCTGATATAGCGCCGCAAGACCAGCAATACCCTCACCTACTGTATTCTCACCCATCCCTTGTAGACTGTGAGCCCTTGCGGGTAGGGACCTCTCTCCTCCTGTACCAGACTGTGCCTTGTATTATTTATGATCATTGTAATTGTCCCTATTATGTATACCACTTTCACATGTAAAGCGCCATGGAATAAATGGCGCTATAATAATAAATAATAATAATAATGTAACAGATACAAAGTGCAGCTGCTGCAGAATCCACAGGCCCTAAGGCCAGATATAATCCACAGGAACCAGTAAAGTAGTGCATATATCTATGCTTTGCTGGAAATAGATGATAAAAGCCAATATGCTGGCTGTAGATAAAGGTGGTTTATTTCAATGTATTTTGAAATGAATTTCTTCTTTAGGAAAGCCACTGAATACTACCGAATATCCATGGTACTCTTCTGGTTCCTGTGCATTATATCAGGCTCTGTTGGGGCACTCTGCACAAGGTTCATTAGGGTACTCTGCACCATGCTCAAAATAGAATGGCTGCACCACCAATAATCCATCCTTTATACAGGCTGGGTGACATGGTGAGACTGCCAATCACAGCTGTGATAGCTCCTAAAGTGCCCATGTATCACCTATGGAGCAGGGGGTGTCAGGCACGGGGTGTCTCGTTACCGAGCTGGTGTGATGATCTGGGATGTCGCGGTGGCCAGCCCGGCTTCGTGCCACGAGGTGTACACAATAAGGAGCGAAGATGATGGGGGTAGTAGTAGGATAAATGTCGTGATGACACCTGTGGTATGTGGCCAGGGTTTTAGCCACTGCTGCTGTCGCTGTCCTCCTGGGCGGATGGTAGTAGCAGCCAGAGATGGTATCGCTCCCTACAAGTGGAGCTGTCCCCAAGGAGGATGCTGAGGGGAGTAGTGATGGTGTTTGGTGCCAAGGCGTGGGGCGGTGGCACTGGTAGTAACAGTCCGAGTCAGTTGCTGCGGTTCCAGGTGTTGTTACTAATTTTTTGTGCCGCTCGCCTGGATAGTACTGGTCACCTGCTGTAATGGGCTCCGTCTAACCTGAATTCCTTCAGAGTTCAGTCCGGTGTGCTCCTTGGTAGGTCCCTTCCTCCTATGTGCCTTGTGTGGTGGATCCCCGTGGCTTAAAGCTACTTGGGGACCCCAGTCCGTCTCGAGTAGTACTCTTGTCCCTATTTGCAGGTACCGCGGCTCCACAGTGGGGCCTGGTGCTATCTAAGGCCCTGAATCCTATCTGGCACTGGGCTTTCAGGCTATTTGTGGCCAGGGAAGTTTGAAACCTCCCTGTCCCGGCAGATTCTGGAAAACCAACTTGGAGAACGATCTTCCCTAGGGTCCTGCACCCTTCGTGTGGTGCTGGTTCTGAGGGAGCAATGAAGCTCTCCCCTCAGCAACCGCATGAACTCCTGTGTCCCACCAGAGCACCAGTGAGGCACGTCTGCTCCTTTCCTCTCCTGCTGGAGAACTCACTGAAAACTGTTGTGTTGGCTCCTAACTCCCCCTAAGTGCTCCTCCCCTGGGTCCCTGTCATTAGTGAGTGGTGCCCCCCATGTTTGAAGGCAACCGTAAGACGCTACCCTAGTCCGGTTCCCATTGGGGAGGGCAACCTGGTTGTGTATTTGAGTGTGTTAGTGGTGAAACCAGTACCGACCTCCTCCAGATCTGGGTTAAGCACTACACCTTAAATCAGGTGCAGTACTCTGTGGCGACTGAAGCCTCAGGGGCGCCACACCCACAGCTGAAAAGCTTATTGATTGTCTGCACGGTAGCCTTTCAACAAACTTTATTCAGGAACTGAACTCCGAACTTGGACATGGACTTCTGTGATAAGTCCATGTTCGAGTAGTGGATACTAGGTCTTCAGTACGAACCCCGAATTACAGTTTCGGTTCACTCACTTCACTAATCATTATCCTTCACCACCAGTATATCAAGGAATTGATTTTTTTTTAATTGCATTCTAAACTGCAATTTTTTCCAAATGGACTTAATATGGTCAAAGAAGATTTGACGGGCCTAAATACCACAACTCTACACGCAAAATAAACCTGCCCTAAGAAATGCAATTTTCTTGAACAACTGGGTTTGATTCATCTAAATTTCTTTTGCAACCATACCATATAACATTTTTTTATATGGAAATGCAACATTCTAACCAATAGCGGTGGAGAACCGTCACTTGTAGTATGTGTCTGGAAATACAAAATAATTACAAATCTACTGATAACAAATGCAGAAAAAACTTATTTGAGATTCAGTATAATTACTTTTTTGATGTTATATTGAAGTATATAAATTACAAACATTAAATGGTATCAGTATGTAATCCGAATCAATAAATAGTTTCCATTTCATTCAAAAATGACCACTATCCTCTAGGAATGATGGAGTGGATCTTATTAATGGTGTCATAACCTTTTCCAATATGATGGCTGGAGGTGATATAATTGAAACTACTGATGCCATGAAAGGTCTCAAGAATGCTGTTTCATCTTTGTAGTGCCGCAGAAAAAGTGGAATTAAAAGCAATATATTAGTTGCATGTGAATAAAAATTACATAACTAAAACCATCATCTGCAAAAACTGACTTTTTTTATTTTTTCTGAACAGCTTATCAAAAAATCATGGACAGAAAATATCTTTTACAGACAAATTGGAAAACTCTTATATTCTGATAATAAGTGATACATGTCTACAGCCCATAATTCTGATATGAAGACATCAACTGCAGTCACTGTAATCTGTTAAACGATGATCATTACAGTCAAAATAATCTGTATAAGTTTCTATAGCTTAAAAAAAAAATCACACACACGATACATTTTTTTCACAACAGGCCAAAAAAGTGCCTTATTTTTTTGTACCGTCCTGCAATATCTTGACAGTTGGCAACTCAGGTTCTGTCGGCTGCAAAAAGGATTGTTATGATAAGTAACTACATTATGATGGTGTCAAATTTGAACCTGGGCCACCACCAGCATGTTGGTCAGATGTTTGAGTCTTCTAGATAAAATATTTTAGTATTTGTCCCTTTTGTGGCCCTCGTACAATAGTGAAATTCCTCTTATGAAATTACTCATATAGACATATAGTAATTGTTTTTGTGCTCAAATTAAAAAATAATGACTTCTCCCCAGTATTGTAGTAAAATGAACCCACTTGACAACTCATAAGATCACGAGCTGGACAGAATATATTCCTAAAATGGTACCAATTAAACCTTGAGCTCATCCTATAAAAATAAAACCCTCTACTCGGGAGTTTCTACATGGAAGCAGTAAAGCTTTGCAAAAGCAACACAGCACCCTCTAAAAAAAATCCAGCAAAAAGCTGTTTTCCCAAATCTAAATCTTATTGAACTGGGGAGAGCATGCTTAAAAATGAATGGGGAACATGTCTCCAGAAGAATGAGCTGTGCACAATGTATTGGCCTCTAAGCTGGCATATTTGCAATGTTCACCCAGCAATACCAGTATGCAGAACATAAACTTTAGATGAATGCAAAATAGGTGATATTTCTAGAATTGGGTCAGTCGGTGAAATATGCTGTTTCAATACATTTGGGGCAATACAAATGGTGCGTACAATCTATTCCCACACAGTAGTTTATGACCATATACAGTCCCTGACAGAAGTTCTGTCGCTTATCCATGTTATATAAATAAAAGCTTATAACCTGACTTTAAATTCATCCATTGGTTTTATAAATTACTCCTTTGAAAGCTGAAACCTTCCCAAATTTGGTTTAGGTCATGAAAATTAAGTTGCTGCAAAGCTGAAATAATCATCATTTAATGAACACAGAAAGGTCAGATTTGGCAAGACAAAAGTTTTGTCGCCTTGTCATATAATGCACCCAGTCCTAGTTTACATCCTCACCTGTGCTAACTAAATGATCGGTTAATTAGTGGGTGCGTATAAAAAGAAACCCAGCACCCCAGACTTTCAGTTGAACTGCAACTTGAACACTGACAACATGCCAAAAATCCACCTTGCGACCAAAGCCTTGATTATTAAGAGGCTGAAGACCAAATCCACTGCAGAGGTGGCTGGCACCTTTAATGTGTCTCAGCGTCAAGTACAAAGAATTAAAAAAAGATTTGAAGAGACTGCAGATGTTTTTGACAAGCCCAGGTTCGGGAGACAACTTCTCAGGAGGAACGTTTGTTGGTTAGAAAATCCAAAGCCAGCCCCCTTTTCCACTGCAACAGAGCTCCAAAAGGCCTGGTCACCTCAAGTCCCTGTGTCAACTAGAACAGTTTGTAGGATTTTGCCTCGAAATGGCCTCCAATCAGTGCCCAGAAGCCAGCACTAAACAAAAGGCAATTAAAAAACCATGTGGCATTTGCCAAGTTCCACAGCCTGCTAAACAGATGGACGCTGGAAAAGTGGCAGAAGGTGGATTTATCTGATGAATCTTCAGTTGAATTACACCACAGCCGCCGCAAATACTGTAGGAGACCTACTGGAGCCCATATGGATCCAGAAAACAGTTAAGTTTGGTGGTGAAAAGATCATGGTCTGGAGTTACATTCAGTATGGGGGTGTTCGAAACATTTGCAAGGTGGAAGGCTATATCAATAGCCTAAACTATCAAGAAGTATTATGTACCTCTTACATTCCCAATCATAAAAGGGGTCAAATTCTGCAGCAGGATGGTGCTCCATCTCAAACATCCATCTCTACAACAAAGTTCCCCCTGACAAAGACGATCAAGGTGCTCAAGGACTTGCCAGTCCAGTCACCAGACAAGAATATCATTGAGCATGTTTGGGGTAGGATGAAAAAGAAAGTTTGGAAGACAAAACCAAAGAATCTAGATGAACTCTGGGAGGCATGTTAGACTGGATTTTTTGCTATTCTTGATGACTTCATTAATAGTGATGAGCGAGTACTAAAAAGCTCGGGTGCTCGAGGCTCGGGCCGAGCATCCCAAGATACTCGTGTACTCGGCCCGAGCACCGAGCCCAATGTTATCCTATGGGAAACCCGAGTATTTTTGTGAAATGACCCCCGGCAGCATGTAGAAACCCTAAAAATGGCACAAAAGTCTCAGAAGAGTGCTCAAATGACATGGCAACAGCATGGGGAAGACCCCTTGAAGCATTTATCACTCAAAAGTCACAGCTGTGAACAATTTTGTCCGCGTTTTACGCCATTTTTACGGACTCACCAGAAAACCTTCAAAAATGACACCAAAATGAATTTTCATGGCGGAAATGTTAAGGGCACATACCCAATAGTGAGATAGAGCTAATGTATGTTACTTTTTGAGATTAATACATGAAAGATTTTACGTAAAACATTGTGTGGCACTCCGATGTCCCTGAGAAGAGACGTCCATAAAGGCCTCTGAGTCTAATGTGCCCATTTTGAGGAAGTGAGTCTTTGTAGTATTTTCCTTTGCCAGGGCAGTCCAAAATTGTGAGGTTCACAAATGCCCCTGCATACAGACGTGCATGAGGGCCTGTAAACCTGAAGTGCCCATTGTAAGGAAGTGGGTCTATTGTAGTATAGCCCTTAGGCAGGGCAGCCAAAAATTGGGAGGCTCCACGTTGTCCCTGGATAGAGATGTGCATGAGGGCCTGTAAACCTGAAGTGCCCATTGTAAGGAAGTGGGTCTATTGTAGTATAGCCCTTTGGCAGGGCAGCCAAAAATTGGGAGGCTCTACATTGTCCCTGGATAGAGATGTGCGTGAGGGCCTCAAAACATTAAGTGTCCATTGTAAGGAAGTGGGTCTATTGTAGTATAGCCCTTTGGCAGGGCAGCCAAAAATTGGGAGGCTCCACATTGTCCCTGGATAGAGATGTGCATGAGGGCCTGTAAACCTGAAGTGCCCATTGTAAGGAAGTGGGTCTATTGTAGTATAGCCCTTTGGCAGGGCAGCCAAAAATTGGGAGGCTCCACGTTGTCCCTGGATAGAGATGTGCATGAGGGCCTGTAAACCTAAAGTGCCCATTGTAAGGAAGTGGGTCTATTGTAGTATAGCCCTTTGGCAGGGCAGCCAAAAATTGGGAGGCTCCACGTTGTCCCTGGATAGAGACGTGCATGAGGGCCTCAAAACATTAAGTGTCCATTGTCAGGAAGTGGGTGTATTATAGTATAGCCCTTAGGCAGGGCAGCCAAAAATTGGGAGGCTCCACGTTGTCCCTGGATAGAGATGTGCATGAGGGCCTGTAAACCTGAAGTGCCTATTGTAAGGAAGTGGGTCTATTGTAGTATAGCCCTTTGGAAGTCAGCCAAAAATTGGGAGGCTCCACGTAGTCCCTGGATAGAGATGTGCATGAGGGCCTGTAAACCTGAAGTGCCCATTGTAAGGAAGTGGGTCTATTGTAGTATAGCCCTTTGGCAGGGCAGCCAAAAATTGGGAGGCTCCACATTGTCCCTGGATAGAGATGTGCATGAGGGCCTGTAAACCTGAAGTGCCCATTGTAAGGAAGTGGGTCTATTGTAGTATAGCCCTTTGGCAGGGCAGCCAAAAATTGGGAGGCTCCACGTTGTCCCTGGATAGAGATGTGCATGAGGGCCTGTAAACCTGAAGTGCCCATTGTAAGGAAGTGGGTCTATTGTAGTATAGCCCTTTGGCAGGGCAGCCAAAAATTGGGAGGCTCCACATTGTCCCTGGATAGAGATGTGCATGAGGGCCTGTAAACCTGAAGTGCCCATTGTAAGGAAGTGGGTCTATTGTAGTATAGCCCTTTGGCAGGGCAGCCAAAAATTGGGAGGCTCCACGTTGTCCCTGGATAGAGACATGCATGAGGGCCTCAAAACATTGTTCCCATTGCAAAGGAGCGGGTCTCCTGTCGTTGTAATGTCCATTCTGCAAAGAATGGGCGAAAAAATTTACCACTGGGGGTATACCTGAAACAAAGGCCTAACTATTGTAACGGTCATCATGGTGGCGCATGAGGAGAAGGAGGAGCAGTCCAGCGATTATCCAAAGTCCAGAAGTGTGTACCCATGGGTGAGTGGAGGTACATGGCAAATTCCCGTTACAAACTTTAAATTCCGCTCTCATTTGCTGGTGGTGTGGTGAAGTCTGGCCCAATCCAACCCTTGTTCATCTTGATCAGAGTCAGCCTGTCAGTATTTTCAGTTGACAGGCGGGTGCGTTTATCTGTAATGATTCCACCTGCGGCACTAAAAACACGCTCTGACAAAACGCTAGCGGCAGGGCAGGCCAGGACTTCCAAGGCGTAGAGAGCCAATTCATGCCACGTGTCCACCTTGGATACCCAATAATTGTAAGGCACAGAGGAATGTCGGAGTACAGTTGTTCGATCTGCAAGGTACTCCTTGAGCATCTGGGCAAACTTAGGATTTCTTGTGGCACTACCCCGCACCTCAGGGGCTGTGGTACGTGAGGGGCTGAGAAAACTGTCCCACATCTTAAAGACTGTTCCCCTACCTCTGGCGGATTGGACTTGTGCCTCTCTTGGCTGTACGCCTTGGTTGTCCACTGATTCCTGACCTATGCCGCTAGCGTTTTGTGAGGGGAATGCTTTGCCTACTTCCGTGACTATGGCCTTCCGGAACTGCTGCATTTTGGTTGACCTCTCCGCCTCGGGAATAAGAGACATAAAGTTCTCCTTGTAGCGTGGGTCTAACAGTGTTACCAACCAGTAATGATTGTCGGCCAAGATGTTCTTAACGCGAGGGTCACGAGACAGGCAGCTTACCATAAAGTCAGCCATGTGCGCCAGACTCTTAACAGCCAGGACTTCAGTAGCCTGACCAACACGATGACTGAACATGCTGTCCTCCTCCTCCTCCTCTTCCTCCTCCTCATCTACCCTGTCTTCTGGCCAGCCACGCTGAACCGAGGATATGACTGGTGTGCATGTCATATCCTCAATTTGGCCGGAGAGTTGCTCCATGTCTTCATCCTCCTCCTCGTCATAGTCCTCCACTGCACGTTGTGATGAGACGAGGCTGGGCTGTGTGTTATCACCCACACCCACTACTGTTTCTTGCTGCAACTCATCGCGCTCCGCCTGCAATGCATCATGTTTGTTTTTGAGCAGAGACCGTTTTAGAAGGCAGAGTAGCGGTATGGTGACGCTAATAATGGCGTCATCACCACTCACCATCTTGGTGGAGTCCTCAAAGTTTTGGAGGATGGTACATAGGTCGGACATCCATCTCCACTCCTCAGGTGTTATGTGTGGAGTTTGACCCATTTCCCGACGGCTTAGGTGATGCAGGTACTCAACAACTGCCCTCTTCTGCTCACATATCCTGACCAACATGTGCAGAGTTGAATTCCAACGCGTGGGGACATCACACACCAGTCTGTGAGCCGGAAGATGCAAACGGCGCTGAAAGCCGGCAAGGCCGGCTGAAGCAGTAGGTGACTTTCGAAAATGTGCAGACAGGCGGCGAACTTTTACCAGCAGATCAGACAGCTCTGGGTATGACTTTAGAAACCGCTGAACCACGAGGTTGAGCACATGGGCCACGCATGGAACATGTGTCAGCTGGGCTCGCCTCAAAGCCGCCACCAGGTTCCGGCCATTGTCACACACGACCTTTCCTGGCTTTAGGTTCAGAGGTGTGAGCCAGTGATCTGCCTGCTGTTTCAGAGCTGTCCACACCTCTTCTGCATTGTGGGGTTTGTCACCTATGCAGATTAGCTTCAGCACAGCCTGTTGCCGCTTCGCCGAGGCACTGCTGCAGTGCTTCCAGCTTGGGACTGGTGTGGAGGGTACAGTGGATGAGGATGCGCAGGAGGAGGAGGAGGCTGAAGAGCATGACATTCCGGAGCTGTAGAGTGTGGGTGAAACACTGACTGAGGTAGGGCCTGCAAACCTTGGTGTGGGAAGGACGTGTTCCGTCCCTCGCTCAGACTGGGTCCCAGCTTCCACAATATTAACCCAGTGTGCCGTCAACGAGATGTAGCGGCCTTGCCCACAAGCACTTGTCCACGTGTCTGTGGTTAGGTGGACTTTGGGTGAAACAGCGTTGTTCAGGGCACGTGTGATGTTTTGTGACACGTGGTTATGCAACGCGGGGACGGCACACCGGGAGAAATAGTGGCGGCTGGGGACCGAGTAACGTGGGACAGCTGCCGCCATCAGGTCGCGGAATGCTTCTGTCTCCACCAGCCTAAAAGGCAACATTTCCAGCGCAAGCAGTCGCGAAATGTTAGCATTTAGAACTGTGGCATGTGGGGCGTTGGCAGTGTATTTGCGCCTGCGTTCAAAGGTTTGCTGAATGGATAACTGAACGCTGCGCTGGGACAAGGACGTGCTTGATGATGGTGTTATTTCTGCGTAGGCAACTGCAGGTGCAGGACCGGAGGAGGCTTGTTCGCAGGCAGCATGGACAGGGGATTGGCTCGCATGCACAACCAGCAAAGACGTAGCAGTGACATCAGCAAGCACTGCTCCTCGACTCTGTTGTACTTCCCACAAAGTCGGGTGCTTGGCTGACATGTGCCTGATCATGCTGGTGGTGGTCAGGCTGCTAGTTTTGGTACCCCTGCTGATGCTGGCACGGCAGGTGTTGCAAATGGCCTTTTTAGAATCATCTGGAGCCAACTTAAAAAACTGCCAGACTCGGGAAGACCTAACATTTGTACAGGCACCTTGTGTCGTGTTGTTGTTCCGGGGAACGGTTGCCTGACTTCTGCCTGGAGCCACCACCCTGCTTCTTACTGCCTGTTGGGATGCTACGCCTCCCTCCCCCTGTGCACTGCTGTCCTCGCTCTGCATATCCTCCTGCCAGGTTGGGTCAGTTACTGGATCATCCACCACGTCGTCTTCCTCTTCCGCACCCTGCTCCTCCTCCTGACTTCCTGACAATTGTGTCTCATCATCGTCCACCCCTTGTTGAGACACATTGCCAACTTCGTGAGAACGTGGCTGCTCAAATATTTGGGCATCTGTACATACGATCTCCTCATGACCCACTTCAACATGAGCTGGCGAGAGGCCAGAATGTGCGAATTGAAACGTGAACAGCTCTTCCGAGTGTCCAAGTGTGGGATCATTAATGTCCGAGGACGTGTACTCAGCCTTGTGGTAGGAAGGAGGATCAGGTTCTGAAATGTGCGGTGCAGTATCACGGCTACTGACACTTGACCGTGTTGAAGACAGAGTGTTTGTGGTGGTGCCAATCTGACTGGAAGCATTATCCGCTATCCAACTAACAACCTGTTGACACTGGTCTTGGTTCAAGAGCGGTGTACTGCTGCGGTCCCCAAGAATTTGGGACAGGACGTGCGAGCGACTAGATGTGGCCCTTTGTTGTGGCGAAATTAGAGCTTGCCCACGACCTCGGCCTCTGCCTGCACCACCATCACGTCCACTTCCTTGTTCCTTGCCAACGCCCTTGCGCATTTTGCAATGCTGTGCTGACGTGTATTCACTAGACTTGTGCGTTATATCCAAGTTTGTGCAAATTGTGCACCTGTACGCTGCCACCGACAGGCACACACGTGCGGTTTTTAAATGCAAGCACGGACGCACTAAGAACCTAACACAGGTTTTAGGAGCAAAAATTAAGAACTCTGACACTATCAGCCACTGCTGACTGACGTGTATTATACACTACACTTGTGCGTTATATAATATTTTTGTAAAAACGCACACAAGTGCACCTGTACGCTGCCACCGACAGGCACACAAGTGCGGTTTTTAAATGCAAGCACGGACGCACTAAGAACCTAACAGGTTTTTAGGAGCAAAAATTAATGAGAAGTCTGACACTATCAGCCACTGCTGACTGACGTGTATTATACACTACACTTGTGCGTTATATAATAGTTTGGTAAAAACGCACACAAGTGCACCTGTACGCTGCCACCGACAGGCACACACGTGCGGTTTTTAAATGCAAGCACGGACGCACTAAGAACCTAACAGGTTTTTAGGAGCAAAAATTAATGAGAAGTCTGACACTATCAGCCACTGCTGACTGACATGTATTATACACTACACTTGTGCGTTATATAATAGTTTGGTAAAAACGCACACAAGTGCACCTGTACGCTGCCACCGACAGGCACACACGTGCGGTTTTTAAATGCAAGCACGGACGCACTAAGAACCTAACAGGTTTTTAGGAGCAAAAATTAATGAGAAGTCTGACACTATCTGGACTGTTTTAGACTGTGTACACCAGCCCCAGATATGATGAAGGCTGGTATACGGTCACCACTAGGAATGGCTATATACCCTGCCTGCCTGCCTGCCTGTATACTGCTACAATAGTCCTGACAAGGACTCTTCTGGTCACTAGCCTGTATTCCGACCTGGCTATACCCTGCCTGTATACAGCAACAATAGTCCTGAGAAGGACTCTGCTACTGTACTCCGACCTGGCTATACCCTGCCTGCCTGTATACAACTAGAATAGTCCTGAGAAGGACTTTTGGTCACACTGTTTGCAGCCCTGCTACGGAAATAGCTATAAAGGGCCGCAAACCTTTCCCTGAAGCAGCAACACTCTCCCTGCACTGACTGTCTGGATGGCTGTGAGCAGAGCACAGCGCGCCCGCCGGTATAAAGGCTCGGTCACGCGGTGCGGGCCGGCCAATCACTGCAATTCCACAACTAACAGGGCTGTGGCATTGCAGTGGTCTGCCAGCCAATCCCTGCATGAGGGCTGGATCTCAAAAGAGCGCCAACATGCAGGGATGAAGACCACGAGTACAGCACGAGTATCGCGAGATTACTCGGTCCCCGCCGAGTAGCCCGAGTACAGTGATACTCGTGCGAGTACCGAGTAGTAACAAGCATGCTCGCTCATCACTATTCATTAATAAATTGTATGAATCATTGTTGAACCGCATGGATGCAGTCCTTCAGGCTCATGGAAGTTACACAAAATATTAAATATGGCTCTAATAGCACCACAACTTCATTCACCAATGTTATGCAACATATCTCTGTATTAGAAGTTAATTATTTGTTTGAATTTCACATTACTTTCTGTGGGCGACAAAACTTTTGTCTTGCCAAAATCTGACCTTTCTGTGTTCATTAAATGATCAATATTTCAGCTTTGAAGCAACTTAATTTTCATAACCTAAACCAAATTTAGGAGGGTTTCAACTTTCAAAAGAGTAATTTATAAAACCAATGGTTGAATTTAAAGTCAGGTTATAAGCTTTTATTTACATAACATGGATAAGCGACAGAACTTCTGTCAGGGACTATATGAGGTATACGGCATTTTCTAAAGAAAATACACAATATATTGTGTAGTTCATTTTTTCCATCCAACCATTATAGAAATGAAAATTTAGTAATGTTTTCATGTAAAAAAAAAATAATAATTTTTCATTCTTTTCATTCCACTTTGTGTTAATTCTTGTGGAACACTTCAGGGTAAACAATCTGTCTAATTGCAGTTCAAAAGTGATTGTGTAATAAATTGCAGGGTCCAAGAAATAAAAAAATCTGGGGCTAAAATAATATTTTAGTGGTGAAAATGTAATTTTTCTATTTCTATGGACCAATGGTATAAAATTCTGTGAAACGCCTGCACTCCTCAGGGGCTCTACCAATAACACATGGCAACCAGAAACCATTCAGCAAAATTTACACTGCAAAATGGCACTCCTTGCCTTTTGAGCATTACAGTGTGCCCATGTAGTCCTTTCTGAAAACATATTGTCACAAATTCCAAGTCCATTTATTTCTATTAGCCCATGTGAAAATGCAAATTTTGGGGCTAAAGCAATATTTTTGTGGAAATAAATGCTATTTTTCATTTTCACCAATTATTATAAAATTCAGTGAATCATTTTTGGTTTCAAGATGGCTACTAGATCATTAGATACATTTTTTGCAGAATTTAGTTTCCAAAATGGGATTTCTGGTGTTTTGTCACCTCAGCAACTTTTAAAATGTGTCATGCCTTCGCTACTCTATTCTAGGAAGTGCATCTATGTTTTCGGCTTTGCCCGCAAAGTGGCAGAGCGAAGTGCGCCTGCGTGAGCCAGGAATGATTGCGCAGGCGCGAGATTCAGCTCAGCTACGTGAATGATGACGGAGGTGTCAGACATGTCAATCATCAAAGGAGGACAGCGAACAGTGGTAGGAGGTGGGACAGGAGCCGAAAAAGAGCACGCCCATCCAAACATAACAGGTCATTTGCATACGTGGCGGTCAGATTTTATAAAGTTATTTTTGGGGTCTGCAAGGGGTGTCAGGAACAAGGTGCACCTTCATAGAATGCAAGTAGAAAAAAACAAACAAAAAGACCAGCTCACCTGTACCCAGTGCACGGACAATCACCTCCAAGTATCTAAATAGAAAAAAGTAGTAAGTCCAACACATAAAAAACTTGTTTTTTATTCCAACATCATAAAAAAAGTTTGTTCATTATCCTGACCTGTTTTTACAAGTGTATCTCTGCATGTGAACAAACTTTTTTATGATGTTCGATTAAAAAAACAAGTTTTTTACATGTGCTAGACTTACTACCTTTTCTATTTGGAACCTTCATAGAATGCAGTCCAGGAGCTGTAGAAGGTGATACTTTTTGTTCAATACTGAAAAAAACTGGTCACAGGTTCCCTTTAAGTGCATCAAGTTCAACCCATGACCTAACCTCTTCTGCAATGACACCACGTGTCCCTTCCTGGTCAGAATTGTCTTATCCTTTAGGACCGGTTAAGGCCTGTTTCACACGTCAGTGAAAAACACAGATGTTTTTCACTGACTTGTTAAACGCGCATATGTCCTTTTGTGTGCCGTGATTCATGTGATTGCATATGGATGTATACTCACCTGTCCCTGCTTCTGCTGTACGTGGTGCTGAAGTCTCCAGCTCTGCAGCATCCGGCCGCTGTGTCTCTCACCTCTGCAGCTACTCCCGGGTCGGCTCTGGCTGCATACATGAATATGCATATCAGTAATGAGCCGGCCAGGAAGAAGTAGAGAACAGAGGCAGAACACAGCATCACTGGAGACAGGTGACTTGAAAATACTTTTTATTTTCCATGTCCATGTTTTTTTGGTGCGAGTTTCATGGACCACATCATAGTGTGATGCCATAAAAAAACGGACATGTCTCCATGTGGCAATCATGGACACACGTGTACGCCGCATGGAGACACGGTCAGTGAAAAATCACTAATGTGTGAGGAGACCCATTTATTATAATGGGTCTGCGTATGTCCGTGATTCTGGTACATATAAAAAAAAGCACATACGTACCAGAATCACTGACGTGTGAAACAGGTCTAACACTGTCTAACACTGTGCCCTGTAGCCCATTCCTTGCTGCCTAGTCGAATTACATCTCTCTCAGTTCTGTATTGCTACCAAATCTACTCACTGTGGATGCCAGATACCATCTTATTACTGTTCTATCTCTGCACCCTGACTGTGTAGGAAATTAGTTGCTGTAGAACTTACTATCGTTTGTATACACTCTACACTCGTGGCTTCTAATCTGGACAACAGTATATAACATTTCCTTCTTTAGTAGCTTCCCTCCAACTCCTTACAAACTGGAATTAGCTTCCGGAACCCAATTAACTCCTCTCAACCTGGGCTGACCTTCACTACCAGGCTAATTAAATGAGGTTTTACACATTATGTAAAACCTCATATAAAACATGCAATATAAATATAAGTATGTGTTAATAATAGGTGCCCTGTAGAAAATCAATGTGTAGTAAAAAGGCTCTTCGCCACTCTTAAGAGATAAGTCCACCTTTATTCATTTAATACGATAATGGTACATGCGTAAAAATTGCTCAAGTCTATATGTCAAATAAACATTTTTATTGCCAAATTGTCATGTAATTTTTTGAAACATATGGAATTATTACTCTTGAAAAGTAGAACACAATGTGTTGCAGCCTCACCTGGCCTTTATCAAGCAAAATTCTATCTGGTAACAAAAGTAGATAGTACTAACAAAACAAATATGCAAAAATAGGAATATATACAAGGTAACATTGGATAATGGCAATATACAGTATATACACTAGTAATATCTCAACATGACATAAAACTATGAAATGTTATCAATATGCTTAGTACAGGTGAAATTGGGAATCCAGCATATATTAGAAATCTATATAAAGAAAATCATGTCTGCCATATTATTGTATGTATGAAAAGAAAAGAAGCGGGATGAAGCAATAGAGTCTAATTCCCTAAGAAGGAATGATACAATATGATATGAAATATGACATACGAAGAGGTAGAAGAATTATGGGAAGTATGCCTGTGGAGAGGAACAAATAATAGCAAGTAGACTTATATCTGAGACTCACAGAGGAATTATGACAAGAAATAGTGCCAATTGGCAAACTGAGAATATGGGGAAAATATGACATAAATGCAGTGAATGAGTACAACATTAGGGCAAGCAAGAATGATAAGAACGAAAAATAAAAAAAATGGAAAAAATGCTAAATAAAAGAAAGCAATACAAAAATTAGAAAAATAAGGGAGAAAAGGTTGTGAAAATGAAAGAAATGAGAAAATTGAGGAAAATGAGAAGAAACAAACTGAGTAAATAAGGACCGTGATAGGAGCCGTAACAATGAGTTGGGAGAACCGTGATTGAGGTGGAAATTACATCACTAAAATATGAAGATAGGTAACAGATGTAATAGTTAAATATGGTGATGGTAGCTGGGTAGCATAACCGAATACAGTGGTGACAGCAGAAATAAACAAGTGAGACACACAAGAGATACATAACTTAAGTACAGGGGTGCTAGCTAAACAGAAGAATGAACTCCGTGGTGATGGCAGTGAAACATACCTGTACGTGTGATGAGGAAATATGTGGAGGACAGAGTCGTTCTGGGATATGGTGTTGTGCAGACGTACCATCTGGTGCATCCATCTGGTGCATAGCATCTGGTGCATCTAGATGTAACCAGAGGGCGGGGAGATGGCGTCATGTAGAGATGAGCGAACCCCCCGCAGTTCGGTTCCCTGAACCAAACTGAACAACGGGTACGTTCGCCAAACCATTATCAAACCGAACGCCGAACCTTTATCGAACCATTCTGAACTCCATTGGATTCAATGGGAGGCCAAAATGTAAGGCACAGAAAAAAACCTTTAGGGGGGTCACAAAGCTTCCAAAACACAAAAATATGTTTTACAGTCCAACACCACTGTTTTGGCATAGCAATTAGCTTGACAGAAAAAATACAGAGGTGGATGAGAGACAGGTGTACGGCTGGTGCTCCCATACCCCTGCCAGTACAGATAAGACACTACTTCGATACTTGCTGTATGTCCATGTATCCATGGACATACAGTACATACGTACAGTAGTAGTCTCAACATTAAAAATCCTTCCATGGACACAGCGGTACAGTAGCATCAATTGCCCCCCTCCCCATAGGGAGTTAAAAGAGCAGGAAGGTATGGTCCATGCAACACACAGGCCTGTGGGCCGGCATTTTAATTGAAAAGTGAGCACACAGCGACCTTGCCTTCTCTAGCAGCACATTCAAGACATAATACTGATATAGAAATTGCTGTACAAGGAGGTTAATCCATGCAATGCATATATGATGTTACCCAATCGTAGTGTCACCCAACCGTAGTGCCGCCACTAGGTTTGCACCATAATCATGCTTAGCCTTCCTTAACCCCAGGTTCTGTGGAGCCAGCCATTTATCAAAGTTGGTCAACAAATTACGAAGATAGGTCCCTGCAATACACAGGCCTGTGGTCCGGCAATAGAAACAGAAAAAGGAAGACATGCTACAGTGACCGGTCTATGCCTCTTGGTCACAGAATACTGGCACTGCCCACAAGAAATAATTTTGGCCTCAAACATATACCAATTGGTAATGCACCTGATGTTGATGAGCCTCATTTCGAAGTTGAATTGATGTACAGCTGCCAAACAAATCTAGTGTACTAGGCTGTCCAGTAACGTAAGTTGTTCTCATTACTCTAGAAGAGGCTGAGCCGTTGTTTGCTCCCTAGACCTTTGACTAACAGAACTTCCAACATGTACAGCTCCAATACTCTGCCTGTACCCTCTTCCACAACCACCTCGTCGGGATTTACTACTGATGACATATGTACCCTTCGTGCCTGAGTTACCAATATTGTGAAGGCATAAGAAAGTAACACTACCTCCAATAGTGTTTCACTGCCTAATTTTGAACAGACACGGAAAAGTTAGAACACCTTTTTACCTTGTTCAATAGCAATTTTTCAGCAGGCACCACTACCAATACCTATAATTTTTTTTCAGTGCTGCATTTACAGCAGACTCATAAAAATGGCAATAAACACTTTTTAAATAGTGCACTAATAACTTTAATAAGCCCGCCAATAATACGTGCACCTACCCAGAGTAATATTTTTACATTTTCTAAAGGCAATTAAAATTCTCAAGTTACAGTGTGTAGATACTGCACTAAAAACTTTTTTAGGCATGCCAATAATACATGGTTATACCCAGAGCAGTATTTTTAATTTTTTGTAAAGGGAAATAAAATTGCCACGATACAGTGTGTAGATATTGCACTAACCATTTTTTTTAGGCCCACCAATAATATGTGGTTATACCCAAAGCGGTGTTTTTAAAATTTTCTACAGGCAGTTTAAATTGTCAAGTTGTAGATACTGCATTAACTATTTTTTTAGGCCGGTCAAGGATACGCAGTTATATGGAGTTCAGTGTTTTTTAATTTTTCTAAAAGGCAATCAAAATTGTCAAGATACAGTGTGTAGATACTGCACTAACAATACCTATCGATGTGTTGGCCTCTGTAATTTGGAGCAGGCAGCAATACATATTTGGATGCCTCACTGGTAATTGTTTACCGGGCACTACAAGTACCTCCAATCCCTATTTCTATGATTTAATGTGCCAATTTTTGGCACACCAACACCTCTCCCTACGCTGCACGTGTCTCCTCTAAACTATCGCTGGCCTATGTAGCTAAACTGCGTAGCATTAAACCCCTAATCTCACTGTCTAGCAGCAGCACCTTCCCTGACAAGGAACATTCAGAGAATGGAGCCCACGCAAAATGGGCGCTATTTATATGCACAGTGACATGTGACTTAACAAGCCAATCACAGATGCCCTTCCGTCTTGACTTTAGAATGCTTGCTGAGCTATGATTGGCTGCAAGAACATCAGCAAATAAAGTTAAGAAAAAAAAGAAAGCCGCTGAATGCCAAAAGCCTTATCCCGAGTCTCTACGCCCTCCACTGATTTTACACATCCTGCCATTGATCAAACAGCACCACAATCCTATAACAAAGCAGAAGATGCTATTCCAAAAGTATTTTTGGAAACAAGGTGTTCGTGGAAAAACCAAATACTGACTTTTAAGTGTAAACATTTACCGAACAGGTTCGCTCATCTCTAGTGTCATGGTGGTGTATGCTTCTGGGCCAATGCCGGAGTCAGTGCACCTGTGGGGAGGGAGTTAGTGAAGACAGCACATACATGAGGCATTGCACTGTGTGGGAAGTGCTGAGTAGAAGAATGTGATGTACCCACTTTGCTAAGAGACCAGATGCTTATGAGCCAGGGAGTAATAGGTGAAAAAGAAGATAGAATAGAAAAATGGAGAAAGCAGAGAGAAAAAAAGTAGAGAGAAACATGAAATAATTAAGGGGGAGAAAGAGGAAGCAGACCAAAAGAAGGGGAGATAATGTATCCGAAATAAAGGGGGGGGGAAATATGTGATGAACCTGTCTATAATATAATGAATACATTACACAAACTAATGAATACATAAAAGATGTAAAACAGCATGTCAATCCATACATACTGTATATAAAAAGTCTTCAGACAGGATGTTTAGACGATTTCTCCACCTTTACACACTTATGGGTACAAGAGTCTCACCGCACACCGTTGAGGGTGTAGTTTCCAAAATGGAGTCACTTGTGCGGGATTTTGCTGTTTTGCATGATCAGGGGTTCTTCAAAAGCGAGATAGCATCTGCAATTAATTCCAGCTAAAATTGCGAGCAGGAAGTTAAACGGTACTGCTTCCATTACAAGCCCTGTTATTTGGCCAAACAGTAGTTTCCAACCATTTATGGGATGTCATATTACTCAGGAGAAATTGTGCAGCAACTTGCATGGTCCATTTTCTCCTGTTACTTTTATGAAAATGAGAAATTTGGGCTTAAAACATCATTTTCATGAAAAAAACAAACATTTTCATTTTTAAACATCCTAAAGTTCTAAACTTTTGTGAAACATCTTTGGGTTGAAAACTGGTCACTGCCCCCCTAGATTAATTTCTCAAAGGGTGTAGTTTCCAAACAAGGTCATATGTATGAGGTTTATGCTGTTTTTTTTTTTTTGCACCTAAGAGGATCTTCAAATTCGACATGGCATACACAATATTTTGTAGCCTAAATTTTGCTCCAAAACTCAAACAGCTTTAACTCCATTCTGAGCTCTGCCATGTGCCCAAACAGTAGCTTGTGACTATATCAGCATATTCAGGAGAAATTTCTAATTATATTATGGCATCCATTTTTCCTGTTATCCTTATGAAATTATAAATTGTTGGGCTAAAGTGACATTTTTGTGGAAAAAAAAAATGTTTTTCATTTTATCATTCTAATATAAATTAATCCTACAACGCAAATTTGAATACTTTGAATGGTGCAATTTTTTAAAATAAGGTCTTGTAAACACGGAATGGATCCAACTATGAAAGAGGTATAGGAATATAAATTTAGGTGCCAACAATAAATAGCATAAACTGCAAATTGTATACACAATAATGAGGACATCTTTAGGCTCACCCACAATACGCTCAATGTGTGTTTACCAATTCAATTTTTCAAAATTTTCATCAAATTTCAGATTTTTTTTATCAACAAGCACAAATCACATTGGCATAAATTTACTAGATACTTTGGGCCTGATTCATCAAAACTTTACTGCCAGAGCTTTACCGCAAAAGCTTGAAAAAGCTACAAAATTTAGTTGCAACTCGGAGTTGCACCACATTTTCCATATTTACACTGGCTTCACCCAGCTTTGACAAAATGGTCAGAGCAAAGGTGGGATGGGGCACGGCTGGGGCGGGACACCATAGCTCATCTAACTCATGATGAGCTGTGGCATTCTTATGCCAGAAATCTCTCTCCAGTACATGTCTGAAGTGAGATTTCTGGTGTGGCGCACAGAGGTTCATGAATCAGGCATGGTGTGCACCTCTTCATGAATCAAGAGTGTATGATTGCAGCACAGAGTCTCATCTAGACCAGCATCAAAAACGCCAGTCTTAATGAATCAGGCCCATTGTGTCACAAAGAAAAAAGTCTCAGAATCAGTCAGATATGTAGAAGAGTCATTAATGTTTGTACAACATTATTAAAAAGATATATATTTACTGGAACAATGCTGTGCTCATTTATAGGAGAGACTGTGCACTTCAACTATTTGTATACCGAAAAGAATGGTCTCCAGCTCAATACGAATTGCATGAACAAAGCAATATTACTGAGCCCTCACCTGATTTTCAAAATTGCAATATGATGGAATTCACCTCTGTATCTGTACGAGCAACATCGGGCAGTGAAGTGACAGATAACATTACGCAGAAGTGAAATTGGAGTTTTTATTACATTATTAGTAGCTGATGTGGGCTGTGTGTTGCTTACTGAGGCTTTACTAAGAGGGTTCAAAACTGTGCAATAAGCAGTATCATTCAACTCATTATTCTGAAACAACTGAAGACAAGAATGCAACAAGAAATGGAGGAAGAACAACTTTCAAAAATTACCCTGCATTTCTCATTTGGTTCTCCATGCTCCTTCCTGTGCTTTTACATGGGCCATATTTTATTGGCCTATCCCAGCCAATTTAAATTTCATGTTAATGTCTTTTATAATCAAATTATTTTTGATTTCTATACAATGTAGTAGTCAAGATAATTATAGATTCTAGGAATTTTATTACTTTATTGCCCAGAAATGGGATTTTGTCACATCTTAAATATAAATCATTGCTTTTTTGACTACTAGAAATGCAGCAGGGACTAAAACTTAACTTTTACTAGTAAATAGATAAAATCAGTAATAATAATAATAAGGTGCTTGTGCATAAATTGTGCAAACAACAACAATATGCCACATGGCAGCGCATAGGCTTGATCTCACCCAAGCTTCATCCATGGGCTGGACTGCATATCGGTCCCAAGGTGAGAGGTCACAGGCCGGAAGGATCAGGTGGACAGGTATGCTACAAACCCTGTCGTGACCCGTGAATGAACTTCCGCCCTGACAAGGGCAGCACCCAAATAGAATGTCTGCCCTGCAACCAAAAAACAACAAACAATTCCTCCCGACGCGTTTCCCTCTCAGTAATGAGAGTTCCTCAGGGGAGATGGAGGAAAAAATTGGGAGAGATCGACCTGCAGTGGCAGGGATCAGCACAGGTCAACAAGGTGATGGACCTATGTGTGCTAGGCAAATGGTGGCGCTCAGTCTCTGATAAAACTCGTGCCTTTATACATCCTTAAACAACGTAATGCCCCACATCTGTGCAAAAAGCCATACTTACTGCGAGCATGATGGAATCCGTTAATCACCACCATGCCGGCGTCTGAGATCACTATCAAAGCGACAGGTACCGCCCCCTTGCGTTCCAGGTCGGAGCGCATCGCGCCCAGATTGCACGCAGTCACAGACTGCATACTACAGTGCATAACGCGTACTTTAAGGTTCCTGGAGTTCCCAGCTTTAGTCTGCAAACTCTAGTAAGACTCAAAGCCTCCAGATGTTCCAGCATTTGTCATACTGCGCTTCTGCCATGACACACAGTTCGACAGTCCGGCACTGAGTTCATCTGAGGTCACAGATGGCGGTGAGAACCCCCAGAAGGGACATCAGTTGAAATCAGTGCCGGACTGTTGGACTGCGCTCCCGCTGTCACATGCAGTCAGACAGTCTGGCAGTGCGTTCACGTGTGGTCACTTCTGCCAGCTCCCACGCTGTTCTCATTGTGTCCCAGAGGCCGCGGTGAGTGGTCACATGTTCTAATGTCACCGCTTACCATGGCCTCCGGATGTAGTAGTGCCATGATCGTTGTGTGGACTATATCAGACCTGTGGGAGTGTTTTTGCCAATTAATAAATTGGTGAAAGAGGGTGTATTTTTTTTTCATTATTTAAAATAAAGGATTTTTATGTGTTTGTGTTTTCGTTTCTTTTTTTCTTATAGGGTTGATAATAGGAGGGTCTCATAGACATCTCTCCATTTCCAACCAAGGGCTTGATGGCAGCTAAGTTTTGACAAATCTCAGCTGATATCAACCACATTTATTACCCCAAGTTCCACTGCACCAGGGTAATCGGGATGAGCCGGAAATAAGAGCCACAATTGCTGCATCTAATGCTATTTTTAGGTTGGGGAGAGCCCAATAAACATGGAGATTCCCAACCAGAGAATACCAGTCCCCAGGTGTTTGCTAATCTATGCTGATTATCAAAAATGGGAGGAGCCCACATCTTTTTTTTTATTTATTTAAATAATTTTTTCAAAAAAAGTTTTGGGGGAACCTCTATTTTTGATAACCAGACAAGATAAAGCATACAGATATGCGTCTCCACAGCTGTCTACTTTACCTCCACTGGTTATTACAAATAGGCAGGGACCGCACATCAAAGTGGCATGATACTCTAACAACATTATTCCCAGAAGCGAACTGTTTTTCAGAAATGCATCCAGGCATCTTCCATATGCTGTTATCAATCAATTTCCACACTTGCATCCATTTCAGCATTTTTACAGCTGCGCCAAACATTCTGGAAGGGTCTGCCAGAAAGTTTTTTGAGTTTCCCATTGACTTGCATTAGATTCGTTATTCAGGAGGAACGTATGAATAGTACAAAATATTCAAGATGAATAATTGGAACTTGAATAATTCACTGTGCACGCATCACTAATTATGATGTTGCTAACAACATTATAATTTACTAATGTAAATAGGATTACAAGTGTGCATGTTCCCAATATGGAAACAACGTCAACCACCATTTTGTAAGCCTCGTTATGTCTGTTGATTTTAACTAGCAGTCAGAGATAAGCAGGTTAAAATGAACCACCACAACTCTGGGCCACTACTGCGTGATTGACCCCCAGGCTAGAATTATCCAGCCAACAGCTGAGTATGATTACAAACATGTCTGCAACAGTAACTCTCTGGAACAAGTGTTTGCAATCACTCCAAGCTCTGATCTACACTACATAACAGTTGCATTGATCATGGCTGAGAGCAGGGCATAATCTTTTTTTCCCTACATGACGCCTCCTGCTTATGATTGGTCAATGTAATACAAGGGACAAAGTAGAGAGAAAAATCTTAGGTGAAGCCTTTGCTGAACTTAACCTAAACTCCATATGAAGGGCATTATGGGGCCCATTATACCATATGGAAGGCATTGTGCAGGTCATTATACTATTTGCAGGGCTACGAGAGAGACTTTATACTTTATGGAGGGCTATTTAAGGGCTATTATACTGTATGCAAGCAATTATGCAGTGTAAAAGTTTGTGTGGTGTCCATCATACTTTGCGTAGGGCTGAGTGGGGATTATTTTACAGTTTGGAGGGCTAGTGGGGGCCATTATACAGTGGGAAGAGGTGTGGGGGACATTATACTGTATGCAATACCAATATACTGCATGTAGGGCTGTGTGCAGGTTACAGTTGGGGGATCATACTGTATTAGGATCACCATAATTTACTGAGGGAGTTGGGTATGGGTATCTAAGGGCATTAGTAAGTGTAAAATTACTTTGTAAGGACTGCAAAGTTTTGAGATGTGATCTTGTGACCTAGAGGAAGATTATATATATTTTTTGGGGGGGTGGGGCCTCATGATTTCCATATATTCCCTTGCTTGAACCTACAGGTGCTTCACATAATTTTATAACATGGAGCCGTGAAAATGGGAAAAAATATTTTTTTTGTACAAGCATATTGCTTTTGCCCCAAATTTTTAATTTTCACAAGGGTAGCAGGAACACATGGATCATACAATTTGTTATGCAATTTCTCCAGCTTACAAAGATATTCCTCATGTGGTAGAAAACTACTGTTTGGGTACACGGCAGGGCTCTGAAAGAGCAACATTCGACTTTTGGAGTGCAAAACTGGCTGAAATAGATAGTGGATGGCGTATCACATTTTCCGAGCCCTTGATGTGCCTAAACAGTGGAAACCCCGCCAAGTGATCTAATTTTGGAAACTACACCCCTCAAGGAATTTATTTAGATTTTTGGTTAGCACCTTTAACCCACAGGTGCTTCACAGAATTTTTTAACGTTGAGCTGTAAAATGAAAAAATACATTTTCCCACAACCATGTTGCTTTTGCCACAAATTTTTAATTTTCATGAAGCTGAAGGAGAAAATTCACCAAATTGTGGAACAATTTCTCCTGCATACACCGATTCTCCATATGTAGTGAAAAACTAATTTTTGGGCGCACAGCAGGGTTCAGAAGGGAAAGATTTTTGGAGTACCATTTTAACTGGAATAGATTGCAGATGCCATGTCCCAATTGAAGAGCCCTTGTCATAACAAAACAGCAGAAACTCCCACAAGTAACTCCTTTTTAGAAACTACACCTCTCGATGAACTTATCTATGGGAGTGGTGAGTATTTTTAACTTTCAGGCGATTCACAGAATTGTATATCATTGGGCTAAGTAAAGTAAAATTTCCATTATCTCCAATACAATGTTGCTTTGGCCCCAGGTTTTAAATTTTCAAAAGAGTAATAGGAAAAAACAAACAGTACAGTTTGTTAAATAATTTCTCCTAAGTACAGCAAAATGTGGTCGAAAACTGTTTTCGAGGCACAGTGTACAGCTCAGAAAGGAAGGACTGCCATATTGTATTGCAGATTTTGTTGGAATAGTTTGAGGTTGCCATACCACATTGCTAGAATCCCTGATGCAGATCCCCCTAAGTGACCCTATTTTACAAACTACACTCCTCAATGAATTCATATAAGTATGCAGTGAGCATGTTGACACCACATGTGCCTTACAGAATTTTATATCACGTTTTTATTTATACTGTATAATGGCTAATAGGAAAAAAATGGACCACATAGTTTGTTGTGCAGTTTTTCTGAGTGCACCATTACCCTACATAAAATTGTGAAGTAGTTTTCAGACACAGTGGAAATCTCAGAAGGGAAGGCGTGGGATATTAAAGTGCAGATTGTGCTGTTATAGTTTGTGGCTGCCAAGTCACATTGGTAGAGCCCCTGAGGTGCCAGAACTGCAGACCTCCCCCCATAAGTGACCTTATTTTATAAAATACACCTTTCATTTAAATTCTTATACGTGTGCAGTGATCATATTGACATTGCAGGTGTGCCAGAGAATTTTATACCATTGGGCGGTGAAAAAGTAATAATTACATTTTTACCACAAAAATTTAGTTTTAGCCCCAATTTTTACATTTTGAAAGTGGGTAACAATGGCATCAAAATGTGTCACACAATTTCTGCTGAGCATAGTATTACTCCATATGTGGCTGTACAGTACTGCTTAGCCATATGGCAAGATTTTTTCTTGGGAGAGAAGGAGAACCATTTGACCCTTGGAACACAGACTTTGCTAGAATAGTTTGCATACTCCATATACAGAGCCCCTAAATGCAAGAGGAGCACAATCCTCCCTGATCGATCACAGCGATCAGAGAGCAGGGACTTCTTTAATTGGTCCCCACATCTCTTCCATGCCGGTCAGCTGTCAGTGACTGGTGCCGGCATAGAGCTGTCACTGTGCGTTTTCACACAGTGACAGTTTAAATCCATTATGGACATTGCATGTTATGATGCGGAAACTTCCACATGCTCACAAGCTATGTATGTCATTGGTCGCTAAGGGGTTCAGGTAGAATCTACTAATAATAACAGTATGACTACAATGTCTCCCATATTAAGGATCCTTATTCAGGATTTAAATGAATCTGTGCGAGAGCTATTTTCGCATATGGTAACTTCTCAGTTGAATATTTATACACTTCTAATAATAAAATTGAAAATTCCCTTTTACTTTATATGGGATTAAATAGACTCCTAGTCAAGATTTGAATTGAAGAAATTCATGGCAGCCTCCAGCTTGAGTGTTTACAAATCAAACTCAGAAGAAGCTTTCTGAAAAGAAATAAATCTTGACATTTCGGAAGTGTCATGGCTAGTCACATCATATGTGTTTGATGGGAGATCCTCAGATAATATATAGGCATCATCATGTTGAGCAGAAAAATGTTCTTGACGGTTAATCCCTCACTAAATGATAAACATCCACTACCTTTCAAGTAAATTAAACTGATATTGAATGAAATTAAATTAACGGAAAAAAAGATTAAATTTGGTGCGCTGACAGTGTAAAGCATGACAACTTAATAACATCTTAACATTCAGATAACATTATTTACATAGGATTTTTTACTTTATCTTTTCTCATTTTTAATTTCATACTAATTAGACAATTTGCACACAAACAAATTTATCTCACCAATATCTCTGTGCTTTTTTCTTTTTAACCTGTTGACTTCAAGTAATAAACATTTATTATATCTGATATTCTGATATTTTTTTTTTTCAGGTATCCACTACTATACAGAGTGAATGTAGATACTCAGAAAAGAACGTCTAAGGGATGGCATTATCCAAATTTACTTTAAAGTCTTATTATAAAATAAGAAAGTTCTCCCAAATATCATTGTAACTTGGACATCTCAGATCAAGTGCACAAAGTCAGCATCACAATGATTACATGGCATCTGTTTCCCATAAGAGACAATATTTATTTTTGGACTTTCGTTTTCTTCTCCCCTTCTTCCAAGAGCCATAACCTTTTTCTTTTTTGCTAACAAAAGGTACTGTATATAAGGGCTTGTTTTTTGCAAAGCTAGTAACTTTAAAACTGTAAATAATATTATATAATTTACATACAACATACAGATACCAAGTGGTGTAAAATGGTGAAAAAGCACAAACCTGTCATTGTTTTTAACCTCTTACCGACATTGGAAGTACTGGTTGCATCCTGCCTCATGTCGGTGAGTTCCGCACATGTCAGCTGATTTGAACAGCTGACATGTGCAGCTATCAGGCACGAGTGGATCCACTCTCCACTCGTACCTATTAATGCCTTGCACTGAGCTATCAAAATGTGACAGCACGGTATACATCACAGCTGCAGTAAGCACTCACTCACCCGGCTCCATTGGAAGTCACGTGATGTAATCACGGTTATCCGATGGTTTCCATGGTAGCACAGGGTCATGTGATGACTTCTGTAGCTATCATGAGTCAGTTCCTCTTACAGCCTGCAGAGATCCAAGTGTGTGAGAGAAGAGCAGATGTTCTGATGATCAGAATGATGCTGCTCTGATCTACAGAAATAAATGAGTGAACAGACTGCTGATTCTTATAGTTCCTTAGGGGGATTCGTAAAATTAAAAAAAAGTTTTCAAAAATAAAAAAAAAAACCCCGAAACCTATAAGTTCAAATCACCCCCCCATTTGCTTCATTGAAAATTAAAGAGTTAAAAAAAGAAAAAATATACACATATTTGGTATTGCTGCGTTCAGAAAAGCCCAATCTATCAAAATATAAAATCAATTAATCTGATCAGTAAATGGCATAGAGGCAAAAAAATTTCAAACGTCAAAATTACATTTTTTGGTCTTTGCAAATTTTGCGCAAGATGCAATAATAGGCGATCAAAACGTAGCATCTGTGTAAAAATGGTACCATTACAAATGTCAGCTTGAGACACAAAAAAATAAGCCATCACTGAGCCCCAGATCCTGAAAAATTTGAACTCTACAGTTTTCAGAAAATGGCACAAAAAGTATGCCATTTTTTTTGGACAAACATCTGAATTTTTTAAACCCCTTAGATAACAGTAAACCTATACATGTTTGGCCTCTATGAACTCGCACCGACCTGAGACATCACAACAACACATCACTTTTACCATATAGTGAACACTGTAAATAAAGTATACCCAAAACTATCGTGCAATCGCACTTTTTTTTGCAATTTTTCCGCACTTGGAATTGTTTTGCCATTTTCCAGTACACTATATGGAAAAACTTATGGTTTAATTTAAAAGTACAACTCGTCCCGCAAAAAATAAGCCCTTATAAGGCAAGATTGACAGAAAAATAAAAATAAGTTACTGCTCTCAGAAGAAGGGGAGCAAAAAACAAAAACAGAAAAATGGAAAATCGCCCGGGGCTGAAGGCATTAATTTTCACTTGAACACATCATTATGCATGAAGAAAAGAAAAAAATGACCTGGCAACAGGACTTTTCAGGTCAGCATTATTATAGTGATACAAAAATTTTATGTTTTTTAGATTGTAGTGTTTAAAAAAATTGAGAACTTAAGCATTTATATTGTTTTGTTTATGGATGTTGTACATGATATGGGGAGATGATGTTTTATTGATAATATTTTGGACTACATATGATGTTTTGATGGCTTTTCACTGTGTTTTTAGGTAGATTAGTGACCCCACAAAATGGCATTTTTTTTCTCCCAGAAACCGGTGTCACCTCCATCAGCACCACAAATCCCAACCCACACCTCACACCATGACCTGTCAGACACACCAGTGGGTTGGTCTAGCTGGAACAGGGCCACCCACCTAGGGGTCAGGCAGACGGTTGGACGGGACCAAGTTAGTAGAGTACTGACAGCTCTCAAAGTGAGAGTAGCTGGAGTGTTAGAAAGATTGAAGTTGGGTCACAGACAGTGGTCCAGGACCAGAGGAGTCGGCGACCGGGTTCAGGGACTGACAGAAATGGCCGGTACCGAGCACAATAGGGTACAGGACCCTAGGTCAGGAGCCAATTCAACGTCCTGGCAATTAACCTGCAGAGGAAAGGGGCCTTCAGGGACCTTCCTAGAGCTCAGAGACTGAGGGCATCAGCACAATGCAGGGGACAAGGTTTTCCAGACAAAAACGCAACCCACTGAGGTCCCTAGTGCCAGCCCTTAGGAGCAAGACTTCACTTAAAACTGAAGAACTGGCCCTTACAGCTTCAAGCTATAGGGACCCACACAGACAACAAACAGTGCACGGAAGCAGGTTCTGGACTACTAGTGACACCGGTGATGCCGGGGACCTGGACGTGCTCCAGACAGTGGCAGCTGTACACAGAGACTTGGTTAAGAACAGTGTGTGCCTCAGTTTTTCTCCGCCTAAACAGTGAATCAACCACTGCAGTGAGTACGCCTGCCCCTGCACCCTGCCTTTTACATGTCCTCACCAACCCGAGCTCTGGGGCCTTCCCTACCTGCATATCGACTGTCACCTTGCTGCTTTTCACCATCTGCCCCGGACCTCATTGCAGCAGTGGCAGTACTCTCATTACCGCACCCCGCAGGTGGCATCATGAACATTTCCCCTGTAAATAACCCCTGCTCCAGTTTTGAGTGTCCGCCGAGCCTGGGTCCGGACCCCTCGAGCCACAACCAACCCGGATCCGAGTACCCCGGTCGTCACCGGGGCGTTACATATATATATATATATATATATATATATACACTGTAGATACATCAATATATATATATATATATAGATATATATATCTATATCTATCTATATATATATATATATATACTGCACAAAAAAATAAAGGGCACACTTAACACACTTAAACAGCACAATGGTATTTTAGTGTTCCCTTCATTTTTTTGAGCAGTACATATAAATATATATATATATATATATATATATATATATATATACTGTATATATATAAAAGCATTTTTACTTTACTTTTTTTCTAACTTTCCTAAGGGCATGAACACCATAAATAGGAACTCTTTCAGCACAAAATGATTGTTCAAACCAAGTACAGGCGCTTCTTCATCATGGTGGGGCAGATCATTAAAAAGAAAACAGCCAGAAACTTTTTCGCCTGACACAGGACACTGTGGAGATGACTATGAGCAGTAACAGCGCATGCGCTGACGAAAAAAAAAACAAAACCTGCGCATGCGCCACTGCCGCTTGTTTTCATCTTACAGAGTCTTCAATAAAATGGTTGCAGAGCTCGCTATACACGCATTCACTGATTCCTGCGCCATTATATGGACGACAATGTCACACTAGAAATGCACACGCACCACCAACCTCGCCAACGGTAGTGGCAGCACAAAATATAAATACAGAAAAGGAGTCAAGGGAAGAGGAGGATTCATTACAAAGTTCCACCCTGAGACTCCGCATAACATGCGAGTGCAGTGCGATTTTACACACACGTGAGCTGGGACTCAGTGCAAAACACAGCATGCTGCGATTGCACCGAGAGCCCGATTCATGTGGAGAAAAAACGGGACAGTGAAAACTGTCTCATTGATTAACACTGGTGCGAGTGCAATCAGATTTTTTATCGGATCGCAATCGCACCAGGAAATCATGAGTGGAAAAGAACCCTAATCAGCATTCTAGTGTCAATATAATTCGCCCTTTACTTTATATGTGAAAAACCTGCTGGTTGGTTCCCTTTAAAGGCACCTTCCTACCTGCTTATTTTCCCTTAATCTCCACCCTCCCCTCTTTTTTTATTGACAACTTTGGCTTCATAGAGACAAAGAAGGGCAAAAAAAGATGGAAAGCAAACTGGTGGGAAGGTGCACTTAAATGATTAGCCCTGCCATGATGCACTAATCACCTGTGCTTGATTTGAACAGTTAAGGGTGCTTTTCACGCTGCAACATCGCTAGCGATTGCTAGCGATGTCGATCACGATAGCACCCGCCCACGTCGTTCGTGCAACATTTGGTGCTCGCTGCCGTAGTGAACATTATTGCTACGGCAGCGTCACACGCACATACGTTGTTAGCGACGTCGTTGTGACCGCCGAACAATCCCTCCCTCAAGGGGGAGGTCCATTTGATGTCATAGTGACGTCACTGCAGCATCACTAAGCGGCCGACCAATAGAAGCGGAAGGGCGGCGATGAGCGGGACATAACATCCCGCCCACCTACTTCCTTCCGGATTGCCGGTGGACGCAGGTAAGGAGATGTTCGTCGCTCTTGCGGTGTCACACATAGCGATGTGTGCTGCCGCAGGAACGACGAACAACATCGTACTTGTGGCATCAGCGATATTAAGGAAAGGAGCGACGTGTCAAGGATCACCATTTTTGAGCGATTTTGCGATCGTTGATCGTCGCTCCTTGGTGTCACACGCTGCGATGTCGCTACCGGTGCCGGATGTGCGTCAGTAACGACATGACCCCCGACAATATATAGTTAGCGATGTCACAGCATGTAAAGCACCCTTTATTCTGTGCTGACAGAGTCCCTTTAACAACCAAATGTGTGATAATAAAATACTTACTCAAACTTGTAGTCTGCATGTGTCTTAATTTATTAAAAAAAACAATTTCTTCATAGCAGAGTTATACACACAAAAAATCTTTTGCATACGTTAATTACAACATAAATATCTTTAGCTTTTTTTTAAGTCTTTATATTCCTAGAATTTTTTTAGAATAGGAAGGTCACCCTCTTATTTGATTGGATATCTGACCATTCATACAAACCTAGTATCACTATTTTTTGGTGATCATGATCAATCTGCATTGTAGATTTGTATAATTGATTAGTGAGATTTTAGAAGGCAGTAGATCACTAATACCTAATTTATCTACTGAATTCCTAGCAAAGTCATTCAAATAACAGGGATATTGATTTTTGTGTGCGTGCTAATAACAGCTCCAAACCCAACTAAATGATGTTTAGTTTTCTCCTGTAGAGAAATGTCAGACTTTCTCACTGAATGTTTGTGGAGTATAATTTGAAAATTAGGTTCTTTTTTCCTTTAGGTGTGGATAATGTAGCTGTCAAGCTCCCGAATGAAAAAATTCTGATTAAGAGTCTCTTTCAGGCTTCACGGAAAAAAAAAATCTGTGCAATTTTGGAGTAACTAAGTAAATGCTTGTTATATTATATTTCTCTATGTTCTTATGAGAAATAAAAGTTAGTCCTTAGATTATAATTTCAATATGATTCTTTGGCTCATATCGCACTGTTCATAAGGCAGGAATCACACTTGCGAGTGAGTCTCACATTGCATCACCCAGCATAGCCTGCCACTCTCCTGACTGCAGTGTCTCAGCTGCATAGAAATACATGCAGTTGGCCGGCTCCTGTCAGGAGAGTGTGCAGCCGTGGTGGATGATGCAATGCAAGACTCCCGTGAGTTACACGCTAGTCAATCTGGCCTTAATGTGATAGGAATAAAAAGGCAAAAATTTAATTTTCTGTATAATTATACCTCAAAATGCAATATTAATGGGAACCTGTCACCAGATTTGGCTCCGATAAGCTGTGGCCACCACCAGTGAGCTCTGTTATACAGCATTCCAGAATATTGTATATAAGAGCCCAGGCCACTCTGTATAACGTAAAAAACACTTTTATAATACTCACCTAAGGGGTAGTCCGGTCCTATGGGTGTCGCTGGTCTCAGGTCCGGTGCCTCCTCTCTGCTGCGATGGTAGTTCTCCTTCTTGGCAGGCACGTGTGCATGACGCATATTACGTCATCCACCCAGGCCGGCATTGTGGTCCTGTGCACTGGTACTTCTCTCAGATCAAGTTATTAGAGTGCGCATGTGTAGCACCCCACGGGGCAGGTGTTTATAACCTACTTGTAGCCGAGCCGGGGGTGCAGATCCTCTGCGTCGTCACTGGGTGGATTGGCCCGGTTCCATTGACCCAAGACATACAGGAAGGGAAAGATAGCGGTGGACAGGAGGCAAGAGTGGAGGATGAGGGTGGTAGTTGGAGTTGGAGGACGGGGGTGACGGTTAGGAAAGTCTATATGATGATTGTGATGCCACCTGTGGTACGTGGCCAGGTAAACAACCGCCGCTGCAGGGTCTCTCACCAGGGCAGATGTTGGGTGTAGCTGGTATGGTGTCACTCCCCACAGGTGGAGCAGGATTACCCCGGGGGGGGGATGATGGAGGACGGAGGTGGTGGTAGTCCCCGTTGGCGCTACAGTGCTGGGCGATGATGCCGGCAAAGAAGAGGCAGAGACAGGGGCTGCGGTTCCAGGTCTTTTTACTCACAAGTCTTTCAGTCGCTGCCCAGGGTACTGTTCTCTGCCAAGATGGGCTCCAGCCGATCCCAGATCCATGAAAGGTCAAGTCCGGTGTATGTCAGCCTGTGAGCCCTTTCCTCCTTTGATGTGCTAAGTATCGGACCCACATGGCGTGAAGCACTTGAGGGTCCCGGTGTCAGTAAAGTGTCCCATTCTGTATGCTGATAGCGCAGTTCCGTTATGGGGCCGGTCCTCAACCCTGGATCCTATGTGCTAATTGCTGCAGATGGGTCTGGTCGATGAGTAAAAAGCTGTGGAGAAGAAGCGCAATAGGGTTTTACCCCAATAACACACGGGGTAGAGACAGGGAGCAGTAATACTCACCAAGTGAAGTTATGAAAGTCACAACTACGATGCAGGCATGGAAAGTTTTGATCAAGGCAGCAGCAACCCAGACTGCAGATAACAGAGAACAATAGAGGAAAATTGGGTTTTTTTGAGCCGCGCCAATGATCACTTCTCAGGTATTCAGATTAATGGATCTTTATTTTGCACAGGTCTACGTGTTTCTGGAGTCTCAGCTCCCTTCCTCAGGACCATCAGGCATAAGAACACATAAAATCTACCATAATGGAGACTAACACAGTATAAATACATTTGATGACATCACAAGACCGCCCCTGACAAAAAAAAAAAAAGGCGGGAAAGGGTGCATTGCAGTGAAGCATGATGCAATACAAGTAACTTCATGAAGGATGTGAAAAATAAAATCAATTATAGTGGCGATAACACATATCTCAGATCGTGAAATAATGAAATTACTCAAAACATAAAAACACCAAAAATAACAGATCTATGTGTGATCATGATTATCTCTCAAAAAAGATACATATGTATGTGCAGTGAGGACATGAAATGAGCCTAGAACTCACTTAGACATGTCAGTGCTGGAAAACCCAGGAATGTAGGATAGATCAGTGAGAGAGAGCATGAGACCACGCATCCAACAATGCAATTGCTGTTTCTGGGTGATGGAAGAAAAGAAACAGTCAAAATGCCCTGAATCCGTGAAAAAAATATATGAGAAAAAAATCCATAGCCTAGGTTCCAGATGGAAAAAAGTCCAAGGATCAAGGAACCGCTTAAAGATCCATTAATCTGAATACCTGAGAAGTGATCAATGGCGCGGCTCAAAAAACCCCAATTTTCCTCTATTGTTCTCTGTTATCTGCAGATGGGTCTGGTGACTGTTCTAGCCGTTCCCTGCGACCCTTGCAGAGTTGGTAGACAACGTGAAGTAGATCTGCCCTAGGATTTTGTATCCTGACAGCGGCAGTCCTGTGGAAATAGCTGCCCTGTTCCTCCTCAGCGACTGAGTTGAAAGCCTTAGCTCACAGAACCACTTGCGGAACGTCTGCTCTGCTCTGTGTCTCAAGCTATTCTCTCCCTGTTTCGTTGTGTTGTTCTGTGTGTTCCAAGCTGTTGCCCTGAGCTGCTGCCACTGGCTGGTTCACTACTCTTGCCAGCTCAACCTGCTCTTCCCACTGTGTGCTCCTGACTCCCCCTGGTGGTTGCTTTCTCCCTGACCCTAAATTCCCAGATCTGGGGAGCCCCTGGTGTGGTGGCATCTTGTAAACCCACCGCTGTAGTGACCCCCTGCTGTGATCCCACCCTGGCCCGGTCCCCATTAGGGAGGGCAACCCTGTGTTACTGTATGTTGTGTGAGTGGAAACCGGTACTGACATTCCCAGAACCCGGGATAAGTACTACACTCTAATGGGGGTGCAGTACCCTGTGGCGCCTGAAGCCTCAGGGGTGCCAAACATGCACGGGTGGTCTTTCACCTTTCCCCATGCCTGCGCAAGACTGCAATGCTGGCCTGTGGGGATAACGTAGGATGCGTCACGCACATTGGGCTTGGTAGATGTAGGATGGTGATCGCCACAGATAGGAGGCACTAGATTGGACAGCAGCGACACCCATCGGACTGGACCGCCCCTTAACTAGAAGTCCCAGAAATTTCGAGCTCCCCCCTGAAGTCCCGAAAGAGGGTCAAATGAACTGAATAGAACTAACTAGAAACTAAATGGCTAAACTCAATGGAAAACAACCTCCTGTGGTGCGACTGTAATGGCTTTAATTACAGAACAAAAGACGGTGATTATAGGATGTTAGCTAAAATCCTTCAGGTCATTCGACCCGTCTCTGGGTTCCAAAGGTAGAAATGTTAAATGACCCCTCTCTGGGACTTCTAGTGCTAGGTGAGTATAACAAAAGTGTTTTTTACGTTATACAGAGTGGCCTGAGTTCTAATGTACAGTATTGTAGAGTGCTGTATATAAAGAGCTCACAGGTGGTGGCCGCATCTTATAGTCACCAAATCTGGTGATAGGTTCCCTTTAATAGCCCCCCAAAATGGAAGAATAAAGTTATAATAGTAATAGCTTTTAAAAGTAAAAAGGAACAAACTAGGAACTGGATCAATCAATATGCACTAAGCACAAGGCATTGTTGAGGTATAATACTTCAAGTATCTGTAGATCAGATCTTTTCCCAGAACTTAAAAAACATTTATTTAACTTGTTAGCTTTAAAGAGGAATCACATTAGTCCAAATGATAATTTTATTATTTTGTTTAGATATTAGCATTAATGTATCATACAATCAGAATCAGTTTAGCTGAAACAAGGAAAACAACAAACTGGATTTTTAAATTGGATAAACCATGGTAACCAGTCATTTCAAATGGGAGCAGGAAGGAGACAGTTCTAAAGAGAATCGGATTAGAAGTCTCTGTTTTGTAAGATTTGGCAAAAGTAAAGTCATAAAACTAAGATTAGAGTATATGGTGATTAACAACAACCAGACCGCTGCCAAATTAATAAGGCAGAATAAGTAAAAGCCTGGTGGAAATAAGGAAAAAACAGAGCCTTCTGTATTTCTCTAACCAATTTAGTGATTCACAAATAGTCTGTATTTCTTCTTTTGCCAAATGAAAAAAAAATGTACGTTTAGGCTCACATTTCTTTTGAAACTTTTTTTCCAAACACCCAAATATAATATAAATGCAATGTAGAGTGAAGGAAACAATTATTTGATCCCTTGCTGATTTTGTAAGTTTGCCCACTGACAAAGACATGAAAAGTCTATAATTTTAAGGGTAGGTTAATTTTAACAGTGAGAGATAGAATATCCAAAATAAAATCCAGAAAATTACATTGTATAAATTATAAAAATTTATTTTCATTTTGCAGAGAGAAATAAGTATTTGATCCCTCTGGCAAAAAAAACCCTTAATATTTGGTGGCAAAACCCTTATTGGCAAGCACAGCAGTCAGATGTTTTTTGTAGTTGATGATGAGGTTTGCGCTCATTTCAGGAGGAATTTTGGACCACTCATCTTTGCCGATCATCTCCAAATCATTATGATTTTGAGGCTGTCAGTTGGCAACTCAGAGCTTCAGGTCCCTCCGCAAATTTTCTATGGGATTAAAGTCTGGAGACTGGCTAGGCCACTCCATAACCTTAATGTGCTTTTTTTGAGCCATTGCTTTGCTGCCTTGGCTGTATATTTTGGGTCATTGTCGTGCTGAAAGACCTAGTCACGACCCATTTTTAATGTCTTGGTGGAGGAAAGAGGTTGTCACTCAGGATTGTACGGTACATGACTCCATCCATTGTACATGGCTTTTTGCAAACTGCAAAATTGACTTCTTATGGATTGTTTTAAAAACTTTCTTCTTGCCACTTTCAATAAAGTCCAGATTTGTGGAGCATACGACTAAAGGGAGCTTTACACGTTGCGACATCGCTTCTGAAGTATCGTCGGGGTCACGTCGTTAGTGACGCACATCCGGCGCCGGTAACGACATCGCAACGTGTAAGTCCTAGATGCGCCGATAAACGATTGCAAAAGCGTCGAAAATCGGTGATCTGTGTAGCGTCGTTCATTTTCATAATGTCGGGTCGACTGCAGGTACGATGTTGTTTGTCGCTCCTGCGGCAGCACACATCGCTGTGTGTAAACCCACAGGAGTGACAAACATCTCTTTACCTGCGTCCCGACGGCAATACGGAAGGGAGAAGGTGGGCGGGATGTTATGTCCCGCTCATCTCCGCCCCTCCGCTTCTATAGGCCGGCCGATTAGTGATGTCGCGGTGACGTCGCTGTGATGCCGAACGCACCTCCCCCTTGAAGGAGGGATAGTTCGGCAGTCACAGCGACGTCGCCGAGCAGGTATGTGCGTGTGAAGCTGCCGTAGCGATAATGTTCGCTACTGGAGCAATTACCATATATCGCATGTGCGACAGGGGCGGGTACTATCGCGCTCGGCATCGCTAGCCGATGCTAGCGATGTCGCAACATGTAAAGTACCTCTAATAGTTGTCCTGTGGACAGATTCTCCCACCTGAACTTTGGATCTTTGTGGCTCCTCAAGAGTGACAATGGGCCTCTTGGCTGTTTCTCTAATTAGTGATTTCCTTTCTTGGGATGTCACTTTAGGTGGCTGGTCATGTCATGTAGGTTTGCAGCTCTGCCATACTCCTTTCATATTTGGATGATAGATTGAACAATGCTCTGTATGTCTATGTGCGCACTAGAAAATGACTTTTTCTTAAGGAAAAACTAGACCCTGTGAAAGAATCTGCGGTAAAAAAATACACGAAGGTCGCAACGAAATATGCATGCGGTTTTGGTGCTGTTTTGGTGCAGAATTTTTGCGATTTTGTTGCAGGTTGGTACCTGCGGTTCCTTACCAATAATTAATGGCAAAAACACAGGACTGCAGAAAAGAAGTAACATGCACATTAATTCCACGGCGGAAATTCTGCGGACAAAATCCGCAGGGACAAAAAAATGCAGTGAGATTTTTTTTAATGCCCATAGATTTTGCTGGAGAAGGACTGCAAAAATGTTATAAACATTTTCTGCAGCATTTCTGCAGCAAAATCCGTGGCATTTCCGCGGGTAAATCCGCAGTGTGAGCACATGGCCTTAGGTGTTCAGAGTTGGGCTATTTTTTTTTTTTTATAACCTAACCCTCATTAACTTTTCTCCACAACTTTATCCTTGAATTGTCTGGTGTGTTCTTTGAGTTTGATGATACTATTAGATCCCAAATGTTCTCAAACATCAATCTGAGGCCTTTACAGAACATCTGTAGTTATACTGAGAATAAATTTCGCACCGGTGGACACAATTTACAAATTATGTGACTTCTGGAGGCAATTGATCATTCAGGATTTTATTTATGGATATCTCACTATGGGGGCGGAATAAAATGCACGTCACAATTTCCAGATTTATATTTTTAAAAAAGTTAGAAAACCATGTATTATTTGCTTTTTAATTCACAAACACTTGCTCCTTTGTGTTGGTATATTACATAAAATCTTACTAATATACATTTACGTTTTTGGATATAACATGAAAAAATATGAAAACGTTCATGGGATATGAATATTTTTTCAAGGCTCTGCACATAAAATGCTGAGCAACTCTGCACAATGAATTAAAGGGAAACATCACTATACGACATCCTTTCTTCTAGGTGTATTACAATCCATTCATCACTCCCTTTCCTATAAGGCTGTTTGCCATGATGAATTTTTTGTGATTTTTTGATGCTGTGTATTTTTGCTCATAAACGCAATACATTGAGTATTTGGTAGGGTTTTTTTTACATTTGTAAGCCAAAACCAGGAGTGATAAGGTCAGAGGAAAAGTATCATAGAAACGTCTCTGCATTTTTAACCACTCATGATTTTGGCTTCCAAATACTGAGGTAAAAAAACCCTCACCAAATACTCATCATGTGCGCGTGGTCTTACAATTCCAAAAACGTCTTTGGGATGTATAGAAATCTCATGCCCACTGTGCTTTTTATTTACAAAAATGATGTATGTTTCAAATTCGCAACATGTCAATTTCTCTTGCAGGTTTTATGTGCAGATTTTCTGCATTGAATTTCATTAGATGTGAAAACTCAATAGGTAAAAAATACATGTGCTTTTTTAATGCATTTCTGCTGGAATCCACATGTAATCTGCACACGACTGTATCAATAAAGTTGTGGCAAATGACAAGAAGTGCGACAAACAAAACAGGTTCAAAGTATGATATAGAAAAAGGAGAAAAAAACTGCAGGAACAAAAACACAATAAAAATGCATGAAAAAAAGTACTCAAAAGCACAAGTAATTTAATTTACATAACAGATGCAGAAATTATGAAACATCAAAAACTCATCAAAAATTCATGGTGAGAAAATAGTTTATGGCCATGTGCACACATTGAGTATTTGGGGAGTTTTTTACCTTAATATTTGTAAGGTAAAACCAGGAGAGGAAGAAGAAGCGGAAAAGAATAATAGAAACATGGCACCACTTCTGTATTTTTTACCCACTCCTAGTTTTGCCTTACAAATATTGTGATAAAAAAGTCACCAAATACTCAATTTGTGTAAGTGGCCTAATAGGTCTGGTGTCCAGGGCACACTTATCAGCCTTTTACAGTAAGGCCACGTACTTATATTCAGTATATTTGAGGTTTTTTTTTATCTCAATATTGTAAAGCCAAAGCCAGGAGTGGATAGAAAATGCAGAAGAGGTGCACATATTTCTATTAGCCCGTTTATGACCAATGACGTAGTATTACGTCATTGGTCATGTCCTCCCGGCTACCGTGGGCTCCGACGGTGAACCCACGGTAATCCTTGCACATTTCTGCTGATCTGATGCGCAGACATGTGTGGCTTACAGGCGCGGGCGGATTTGAGATTTACCCATGTCTGTTACCCCTTCAGAGAGCGCTCTCAAACACTGACAGCGCAATTTAAAGCCGCGGAGATCACACTATTACCCGATGCCATTGGCTGCCCCATGACGCATCACGGTGTGTCAATGTGTTACCATGACAGGACGGGGTCAGATGATGACCCCTGACTTCACAAGTCACTTGCTGTGAGAGTCGGCAATGCACTGGCATTCTCAGGAGATCAGCATTTCTCTGCATTGCTCTGATCAGGAGAAGCAATCACATTGTGCAGTGATAAAGTCCCTTAAGGGGACTAGTAAAGTCAGTAAAAAATGTATAAACAAAAAAGTTTTAAGAAATATGAAAAAGTAAAAAACCCTCAAAAGTTCAAATCACCTCCAATTGCCACGCTTGTCCCATTGAAAATAAAACAATTAAAAAAAAATAAAGAAAAGCACATATTTGGTATCGCTGTGTTCAGAAATGCCCAAACTATCAAAATATAAAATCGATTAATCTGATCAGTACACGGCGCAACAAGAAAAAAAATTCCAAACTCCAAAATTGCGTTTTTTTGGTTCCTACAACATTGCATTAAAATGCAATAACAAGCGATTAAAACGTAGCATCTGCAAAAAAAAAGGTATAAATAAAAACATCAGCTCAAAATGCAAAAAAATAAGCCATCACAGAGCTCCAGATCCTGAAAAAGGAGAACACTGTGGGTCTCGGAAAATGGCAAAAAAAACCCCTATTCTTCTTTGGACAAACTTTGGATTTTTTTTCACCACTGAGATAAAAGTAAAAAGTGTACATATTTGGTATCTACGAACTTGTGCCAACTTGTGGCATTATACTGACATGTCAGTTTTAACATATAGTGAAGACGGTGAATAATAAAAAAAACATTGTGGAATTTCACTTTCTTCACAATTTCTCCACATTTTGATTTTTTTTCTATTTTCCAGTACACAATATGGTAAAATGAATAGTGTTGTTCAAAAGTACAACTTGTCCTGCAAAAAATCAGCCCTCATATGGTAATATTGACGGAAAAAAACCCCATTATGGCTTTAGAACAGGGGTGGGGAACCTTTTTACTGCCGGGGGCCATTTGAAATTTTCTACCAACCTTCAGGGGCCGCACAAAATTATCAACTTGAAAAGGACCAGGCTATATTTGGTCAAACAATTAATTAACTCACCCCTAATGTCGTGGCCGGAGCAGCTGTGATGTTTGGTGATATTGATCATTTTGTTTCTCACAACTAGAGTTGAGCGCGGTTCGCGGTTCGTGGTTCTCCAGTTCGCGGCTCGAGTGATTTTGGGGGCTGTTCTAGATCGAACTAGAACTCAAGCTTTTTTGCAAAAGCTCGATAGTTCTAGATACGTTCGAGAACGGTTCTAGCAGCAAAAAACCCAGCTAATTCCTAGCTGGCTTTCCGCTGTAATAGTGTAAGTCACTCTGTGACTCACACTATTATGACATTTCAGTGTATAGTGTGAGGGAACAGCGCATTCAGATCACTGCTGTTTGGATAATGGCGCCATTTTTTTCCTTGTCTTCCTTCCCTAAGCGCGCGCGTGTAGTGGGGAGGGCCAGCATGTCAGCCAATCCCAGACACACATACAGCTAAGTGGACTTTTAGCCAGAGAAGCAACGGCATGTGTGATAGGATGTCCATGTCACATGTCCCTGCATTATAAAAACGAGTATCTGCCCGTCCGGACGCCATTATCTCTTCTGCGTCCTTGGTGTCAGACATCACTGGCGCAGCTCCTATCGCCGATACAGCTGTATACGCTCCATACACAGCGCTGGACAGCATAGGGATAGCACTTTCTATCAGAACTTTTAAGGGCTCATACCGGCAGGGTCAGAGCCATAGGTGACAGGTCCTGAAAACAGAGTTTAACAGCTACACAAGATGACAGCGTCTGTGTAGCTAAGGTCAGGGATTTCCTCGCTGCATTTCCCCATTAGGAGGGATAGAAAGGCAGGCTTCCTTTCCTCTACCCAGAGACCCACAACCCTGCCACTGTATCCTCCTGCCCTTTGCACACTCCAACTCATTGTTACTAAGCCATTATACTAGCAAACACTCAGTGAACTTAGTGGCATCCTAAACGTGGCTATTGGACTTCTGTATAGTCCCACTAGTGCACAAATATTTGCAGCACGTCTGTCTGCATTGCACACTCAAACTCATTGTTACTAAGCCATTATACTAGCAAACACTGAGTGAACTTAGTGGCATCCTAAACGTGGCTATTGGACCTCTGTATAGTCCCACTAGTGCAAAGATATTTGCAGCACGTCTGCCTGCATTGCACACTCAAACTCATTATAACTAAGCCATTATACTAGCAAACACTGAGTGAACCTAGTGGCATCCTAAACGTGGCTATTGGACTTCTGTATAGTCCCACTAGTGCAAAGATATTTGCAGCATGTCTGCCTGCATTGCACACTCAAACTCATTGTAGCTAAGCCATTATACTAGCAAACACTGAGTGAACCTAGTGGCATCCTAAATGTGGCTATAGGACTTCTGTATAGTCCCATTAGTGCAAAGATATTTGCAGCACGTCTGCCTACATTGCACACTCAAACTCATTATAACTAAGCCATTATACTAGCAAACACTGAGTGAACTTAGTGGCATCCTAAACGTGGCTATTGGACTTCTGTATAGTCCCAGTAGTGCAAAGATATTTGCAGCACGTCTGGCTGCATTGCACACTCAAACTCATTATAACTAAGCCATTATACTAGCAAACACTGAGTGAACTTAGTGGCATCCTAAACGTGGCTATTGGACTTCTGTATAGTCCCAGTAGTGCAAAGATATTTGCAGCACGTCTGGCTGCATTGCACACTCAAACTCATTATAACTAAGCCATTATACTAGTAATTTATGCTGCCAGTTTAAGGGCCGTAGTTGCATTGTCAGGGATAGTTATTGTTGTTTATTCTGCTGTTAATAAAGATAGACCACCGCTGCAATCTACACCACCTCTCAATTTTTACTACCACATTTTCAGTGCACAATCTTGTTGCAATCAACATGAGTGGCAAAATGACAGATGCTGGTGGAAAGGGGAAGAGGCGTGGTGGAAAAGGAAAAAAAGGGTTTGTCCATGGGGAAGGTGGCAAAGCTCCATTATCATCTGCTGAAGATAGACCATCTACCAGCAAAAGTACGATGTCTACTACTTACCGTGGACAATCCGATGTGCTCCCTTTTTTACGGACACGAACAACAGGAACAAAGGTAGATGATGGCCAAAAAAGGAAAATGCTTGAATGGATCTCAAGTGGTCCAACAAGTGCCCTCTCAGCCACCTCAAGTACCGCATCCAAAAAACACCAGTCCTCTGAGTTGTCATCCCAATCAAACTTGCTTTCTCCCAGCTCTGAAGTCTCCATCAGCCCTGCACAGTATGGTGGAACTGAGATGGCTGAGTCTGCAGAGCTGTTCAGTCACACTATACCCTGGGAATCAGAGGTCTGCTCCCAAGCTACAGTGAGTACAGACCAGGAAATGGTCTGCAGTGATGCCCAGAACCTTTGTGACTCTGATTCAGGCCGTGAGGACCAAGTTTCTGAGCATAATGTTGACCCTTTGTCACAAACTGTAACACCTGTGGTTATAGACAATGAGGAACATACTGATGACGATGAGACGCAGATACCAGATTGGGATGACAACTTAAATATTCGGTCAGGGCAAGAAGAGGCTTGGTCTGAGGGGGAGGGGAGTGCAAACACAACAATTGATGATGAAGTTCTAGATCCCACCTACTGTCAACCCCCAGTCAGGCACTCGAGGAGGTCAACAGAGGCGGTGGAGGAGGATGCAACCGACGACGAAGTTACCTTGCGCCTTCCTGGACAGAGTCGGAGCACTGGTAGCACGTCTACAACTGCATCATCAGCCACCACTCTGCCTCTGAGCACTAGTCGGGGGGGGCTCAGCAGGTCGCATGCCCTCTAAGCCTTGCCTAGCCTGGTCCTTTTTTGACATAGAAAAAGATCGCCCAAATTATGTGATGTGTAAAATTTGTCGTGATTCTGTTAGTAGAGGTCAAAACCTCAGCAGTTTGACAACTTCTTCCATGAATCGTCACATGAATAAATATCATAGGTCCCAGTGGGAAGTTCACCGTGCTGCAATGCGGCCTAGCGGAGCGAACCATCCACGGCCTGCCCCTTCCAGTGCATCCGTGCGCTCTTCATCTTCTAGGACTGTGGGGACAGCTGTCACACCTGGTTTTCCATGCACAACTTCCACCACTGTAACCGCAACAGGCAGTTTGCTTGGTAGGTCGTCAGTTGGTTTGGAAGGGGAAACAAGTGAGTGTGTACAGCTCTCTCAGACATCGATAGCACCAACGTTGGATGAAGGCAACATCATGTCTCCGCCTGCACTTCCCTCACAAACCTGCATTTTTCCAGGGACACCCTACTCAACACCGTCTACACACAGCAGCCAGATCTCTGTCCCTCAGATGTGGTCAAATAAAAGGCCATTTCCTGCGACCCATGACAAAGCTAAGAGGTTGACTCTATCCCTCTGTAAGCTCTTGGCTATCGAAATGCTGCCTTTCCGCCTAGTGGACACACAGGATTTTAGAGACCTTATGTCTGTCGCTGTGCCCCAGTACCAGATGCCTAGTCGCCACTACTTCTCTAAGAAAGGTGTGCCCGCGCTACACCAGCATGTCGCACACAACATCACCGCTTCCTTGAGAAACTCTGTGTGTGAACGGGTGCATTTCACCACCGATACTTGGACCAGTAAGCATGGACAGGGACGTTACATGTCGCTGACTGGGCACTGGGTAACTATGGTGATAGATGGTGAAGGGTCTGCTGCACAAGTCTTGCCGTCCCCACGACTTGTGTGTCAATCCTCTGTCTGTCCAAGTTCCGCCACTGCTTCTGCCTCCTCCACCTCATCTGTGTCCTCCACCTCCACCCCAAGCCTGCCTGGTCAGGCCACCAGCGTTCTCACTGCGCAGAAGGAATCACGCACCCCTCATTATTATGCTGGCAGCAGAGCGCAACGGCATCAGGCGGTCTTTAGCTTGACATGTCTTGGGAATAGGAGTCACACAGCTGAGGAGTTGTGGTCAGCTCGGCAGTCCGAGTTTAATAAATGGTTGTCTCCACTCAACCTGCAGCCTGGTAAGGCTGTGTGCGACAATGCTGCAAACCTGGGTGCGGCCCTTCGCCTGGGCAAGGTGACACACGTGCCTTGTATGGCTCACGTGTTGAACCTTGTTGTCCAGCAATTTTAACACACTATCCCGGCCTAGATGGCCTTCTGACCAGGGCACGAAAACTGTCTGCTCACTTCCGCCGTTCAACCGCCGCAGCTGAGCGACTTGCATCGCTCCAGAAGTCTTTCGGCCTGCCGGTTAATCGCCTGAAATGCGATGTGGCGACACGCTGGAATTCGACTCTCCACATGTTACAGCGACTGTGGCAGCACCGCCGAGCCCTGGTGCAATACGTCATGACGTATAGCCTGGGCCAACGAGATGCAGAGGTGGGGCAGATCACCCTGATGGAGTGGTCTCAGATCAAGGACCTATGCACCCTTCTGCACAGTTTCGACATGGCGACGAATATGTTTAGCGCTGACAATGCCATTATCAGCATGACAATTCCAGTCATTTACATGCTGGAGCACACGCTAAACACTATTCGGAGTCAGGGGGTGGGACAACAGGAAGGGGAGGAACTACAGGAGGATTCATATGCGCAAGGGACAACAACATCACCAAGGTCCAGACGTTCATCATCACCAACGCGGCAGGCATGGGACCATGGGGGACAGGGATCAACAAGGGCGCATAGTAGCAGGCGAAATGTTGAGGAAGGTGCAGGAGAACATGAAGAAATGGAGGACGAACTGTCCATGGACATGGAAGACTCAGCGGATGAGGGAGACCTTGGTTAAATTTCAGTTGAAAGAGGTTGGGGGGAGATGTCAGAGGAAGAAAGAACGGGTAGCACCTCTATGCCACAAACACAGCGTGGACTTGGTCCGCATGGCTGCGCAAGACACATGAGTGCCTTCTTGTTGCACTACCTCCAACATGACCCTCGTATTGTCAAAATTAGAAGTGATGATGACTACTGGCTTGCCACACTATTAGATCCCAGATACAAGTCCAAATTTTGTGACATAATTCCAGCCATAGAAAGGGACGCACGTATGCAGGAGTATCAGCAGAAGCTGTTACTCGATCTTAGCTCGGCTTTTCCACCAAACAACCGTGCAGGTGCAGGGAGTGAATCTCCCAGTTGTAACTTGACAAACATGGGACGGTCTCGTCATCTTCAACAGTCTACCCGTACCAGTAGGACTGTATCTGGTGCTGGTAACAGCAATTTTATGGAATCTTTTCATAATTTTTTTAGACCCTCCTTTGCAAGGCCACCAAAGACAACAATTCTGACACATAGTCAACGGCTGGAGAGGATGATACAGGAGTATCTCCAAATGAACATCGATGCCATGACTTTGCAAATGGAGCCTTTCTCATTTTGGGCTTCAAATCTAGAAAAATGGCGAGAGCTCTCCAGTTACGCCTTGGAGATTTTGTCGTGTCCAGCTGCCAGCGTTGTCTCTGAACGTGTCTTCAGTGCTGCTGGGTGTGTGCTGACAGATAAGCGCACGCGTCTGTCCAGTGACAATGTGGACAGACTAACGTTCATCAAAATGAACAAGTCATGGATCCACCAGGAATTTACTACCCCTGTGTCATCCTGGGGAGAGTAAATGCTTGTGGATTTGGAATGTGCTTGATGCAAATCTAGCTGTGAAGTGTACAACTAGGGCACAAGTGCTGCCACTGAATGAGTGGGTGTGTGTTGGCACAATTTTTGGAAAAAAAGGGAGACTCCGCTTGGAGTAACCCTTGCTTGCTGTGTTTTTTAAAAATGATCCAAGATGAACAGAGCTGGGATCAGGAAAGAGTTTGCTACCTACCCCGGTGTCATCCTGGGGACGGTTAAGTATGGCGTATTTTTGAATGTGCTTGATGCAAATCTAGCTGTGAAGTGTACAACTAGGGCACAAGTGCTGCCACTGAATGGGTGGGTGTGTGTGGGCACAATTTTTGGAAAAAAAGGGAGACTCCGCTTGGAGTAACCCTTGCTTGCTGTGTTTTTTAAAAATGATCCAAGATGAACAGAGCTGGGATCAGGAAAGAGTTTGCTACCTACCCCGGTGTCATCCTGGGGACGGTTAAGTATGGCGTATTTTTGAATGTGCTTGATGCAAATCTAGCTGTGAAGTGTACAACTAGGGCACAAGTGCTGCCACTGAATGGGTGGGTGTGTGTGGGGCACAATTTTTGGAAAAAAAGGGAGACTCCGCTTGGAGTAACCCTTGCTTGCTGTATTTTTTAAAAATGATCCAAGATGAACAGAGCTGGGATCAGGAAAGACTTTGCTACCTACCCCGGTGTCATCCTGGGGACGGTTAAGTATGGCGTATTTTTGAATGTGCTTGATGCAAATCTAGCTGTGAAGTGTACAACTGGGGCACAAGTGCTGCCACTGAAGGGGTGTCTGTGTGGCCCAATTTTTGGAAAAAAGGGAGACTCCGCTTAGTGTCACCTTGCGGTGTTTTACATGATTTTAGAAGGGCATGCCATGCCTATATCTGTGTCTCGTCCTCTTTTTCCTCGTAACGCTGTTTTGTTTTCGCATGATAATTTGTCCTTGTCACTTTCCCATGTGTTTGTGTTGTGTTGTGAGTTGTTTGTCACCTTTTGGACACCTTTGAGGGTGTTTTCTAGGTGTTTTTATGTGTTTGTTATTGCCTGCCATTGTTTCCTATGCAGTTCGAGTTCGGTTCGTCGAACGTTCGACGAACCGAACTCGAACGGGAGCTCCGTTCGGCGAACCGACCTCGAGCCGAACCGCGACCGGTTCGCTCATCTCTACTCACAACTGCTTTTCCTGGTTTGTCTTGGTCTGGAGAGGCTGGGGGCATACACATCACAGGAGACACTGAGGCATACACATCACAGGAGACACTGAGGCATACACATCACAGGAGACACTGAGGCATACACATCACAGGAGACACTGAGGCATACACATCACAGGAGACAATGAGGCATACACATCACAGGAGACAATGAGGCATATACATCACAGGAAATACTGAGGCATATACATCACAGGCGTGGCTGCGTCATATACATCCCAGAAAAGGCTGGGACATATACATCACAGGAGAGGTTGGGGCGTAGATGTGAAGCCCCGCTGATGTCGCTGATGCAGTGTCGGTGCATTACCTTCAGGGACTCCACGTAGCTGGATCTTGGTCACAGGTAGGAAATCTTCTATTTGTCGTGACGCCACTCTCAGATTTGCGGTCAGTGGGGACCGCCACTGCAGGTTAAGGGATGCCTGGGGCTGATGGTGGGTGCAGCCAGTTGTTGTAGCCTCCTGAGAGTGAGGCAAGCCCCAGGGCCCTGTGTAGATGTGTAGAACTACAAGGCGCAGAATGACTCCACACAAGCAGGATGTCTTTCAGGGTTTTTACTCACAGTTGATGGCAGGGTGAGTGACCCGGGCATAGCTGGGATGAACCAAGTGGGAACCAGGTGTCCTTCAGGCTGACTTGTGAGGGTGACTACTAACTCGCCTTCCTTAGCCCTTGGTGGTTTGGGGCAACCCCGACTTTTAGTCCCTATGGGGGTCACCCAGGGAAGATGCTGCAGCCTCTCTCCCCTTCGTTTGCCGTTTGCTTGTCGCCTGGACCAGGCCACTCCAGCTGCTTGCCTCCCGTGACCTATGGGCCCTAACTGTGGCTACGTGGCTGCGGCTTTTTGTAGTGTTGTGGCGTGGGCTTTGAGAGCCCCACACCGGCAGGTTTAGCAAAAGAAAGTTGGATCTATCTCCGCTCCGGGATCTGCCGCCCGTTTGGGCCTGGTACTCTCCAGCAGTCTCCTTACTTCCCACTCCGTGCTCTCTCTCTAGCTGAAGATGGATTTCGGGTAGCACTCCTAGTTGACCATTCTCCCCCATCAGTAGCCACTGCGCGGGCGCTGTTAGACAGCAAAAGCCCCACAGGTCTGCTCCTCACTGAGCCCTATGGAGTTCTGCTCTAACTGACTCACTGCCCCTCCTCTCCTGTTCTTGCCTACGCCACCTAGCAACCAGACTCTCTTACCACACCCCTTGAGAGGAGATGGAGGCCATGCTCATGCTTCACCCCCTCCTGGGATCCCCAGGGGTCCTCTCATAGGTACATGTGTGAGACCTGATCACTATGCGCCTGTGTTCCACACCCCGGTCAGCCTTCTGGATTACCTGTATTGTACTGTCCCCAGCATGGGTGCAGTACTCAGTGGTGCCTGACCAGGTCAGGGGCGCCACATTCCCCCTTAGTTATCACCAGCACGTCCTCGGGCTGCAAGACAACATTTTAAAATGCGTAAAACAGTAAAAGCATGATAAAACATTTTAAGACCACCAGTTATCATACATCACCACCCTCCACCCACAAGTCCGTTAACCCACCCAGAACCCTCTCAGGAGGCAGGTCACCGGTTTCTTTTGGTAACCAGGTCTGGGCCATCCGTTTCCCCAGACCTTTCCTCCAATCTGCCTCTCCCGTTGGCCGCGCCTTCAGCCACTTCTGGCAGGATGTAGAGGCGGCTTTCGTGGTCTGGTGGTTTCAGGGTATACCTGGCCTGGTGGAGTCGCGCCTTCAGCCACTTCTGGCAGGATGTAGAGGCGACCTCCACAGTTGGTGCTGACCAGGTACCCTCTTTGTGGTGGAGAGCCAGGCCCCATAAACAGGCATGCTCTCTGGTCGCAAGTGAGCCAAGGCCCTATATACGGACGGACTCCTCCTGGTTGCAGACGAGCCAAGCCCCTAAACAGGCTGGCCCTGGTGGTGGTGCCACTGGTGTAACTATTTACACTGCGAGAGTTTGTGGCTATAGCCAGTTCATAGCCTTAAGGTTTATTTCTCACAATAGTTTTTGTGGGCACATACTTGAACTTGAGAACGTTGCAAAACTTCAAACTTTTCAAAACTGTAACGTGCTGTACTTTCTTTTGCTTTTCTCTACTCCTCCTTACCAGGGCTTTGGCCGGTAGGGCTGCGGCACCTGCTGCTTTCTTGCTCTTTGTCGTCGTCTGAGGTAGTTTCATCTGTAGGTTCCTTGTCTTTTCTTTCTTGATCTTCATCTGTTTCCTTTTCTGCATCTGTTTCTTTATCTCTGTCTTTTCTTTCTTCTTTGGGACATGGTGCTACATCTAAGGCATACCAGCCTCTTTCTCCCTGATGCATAGTGAACTGTACTGAGTCTCCAATTTTCAAATTCCTTCCAGGGTGTCCTCTGGGCAAGTGGGCTCTCACATCCCTCCTATTAACGAAAATGCCCTCTTTCATACCCCGTGCCACAATAAAGCCGTATCCGCTTTTCAAGTTAAAGTCCTCCACAACTCCTCTACAAAGGGGTCCTCTGACCTGTGCTTGGGCTCTTCTCAGGAACCTTTTTTCTTGTAGGTCTCTGGCCGTGACTTCTCTCTGCTCTGGGGATGGCGGTGCAGGGGACAGCGTTGTTCTGTTGCGACGCCTTGTCTTGCGGCCTGAACTCTGCGTGGTACAGCTTGCAAGCTCCCAGGTGAGGCTTTTAGGCAGATCTTCGTCAGCGGACGGTGTCAGGTCTTCCTCATCCCAACGGGAATAGGGCAACATCTCCGGCTCTGAGTATGGATCCACTGCTGGTGGCTCCGGAGTCAGCTCCTCAGCTTCCTGGCCTCCTCTCCCCCTTAGTTCTTCTTGGCACTCCTTCGGTGGCAGTGCTGGGGATGGACTTTCTTCAGCAGGCCCAGGCGGGGGACTCTTTGGCGTGATTGCTGCAGGGGTTGCCGGAATCCTCTTGGGGGTGTGCGGAGGGAGTATGTACTGATCCACCAACCATTGTGGAAACTTGGCCTCCATGTCAGCCTTCAGCTGCCAGTATGCGGGGTCCTCTCCCAGCGTGGGCTTCCCAGCAGGGACCTCCTTGGACTGGGGAGCGGTGTCTGCTCTGGCCTTGCAGGCCGGGATAAATGGTGAGGTAGTCTTTTCTTGGCGGGCCGCGCCTGGCATGGCGGCGGCCTGGTCTTGGCGGGCCGCGCCTGGCATGGCGGCGGCCTGGTCTGTGCGGGCCGAGCCTGGCGTGGCGGCGGCCTGAGTCTGCGTCGCTGTTGCGGCCGGTTCTTGGCGGGCCGGACTGGGCATTGCAGCCGCGGTCTGAATTGGCGTCGCAGCCTCGATGGGATCCGTGCAGGCTGAGCTGGGCGTCGCTGCGGTGATCTGGGCTTGGCGGGCCGCACCTGGCGTGGCTGCGGCCTGGTTCAGCATCTCACTTGCGGCGCGGACGAGCGTCGCTGCTGCGGTGGGGTCTTGGCGGACTGGGCTCAGCAGGGTGGCAGCCTGGGTCAGCGTCACACCTGCGGCACGGATCAGTATCGCAGTGGTAGTCGGACCTTTGCGGGCCAGGCGGGGCATGGCTGCGGCAGCCTGGATTTGGCGGGCCGCTTCTAGCGTGGCTGCGGCCTGGTCCAGCGTCGCCGCGCCGGGCGCCTCTTCTGGGACCGCGGGCGTAGCAGCAGGAGTCGGGGCACTCGCGCTGGCCGGGGCATCTCTGGACTCACCCATCGGTGGCAGCATCGGGGTCTGAGTCGTCGCCGCTCGGTCTGGCAGGCGTCGCGCGACTCCCTCCTCGTAGGTCCGCACCGCCGCAGCCATCTCCAGGAGCTCCGTGAGTTCTTCTCTGAGCTGTCGCACAATCCTGGCCTCCAGCTGGTCGCAGAAGATAGCGAGCTCCCGGCACCACCAGGCAGCAGAGCCTGGCTCTGGGTATCCGCGTCTGGACTCCATTTCTTCTAGCACGCTGCTGGCTTCTTCTCTGCTCCGCCGTCTCTGGACGCTTCCGCTTTCTTCACAAGCGAGGTCAGAACTCTGCAGGGGATCTCTGGGTAGCCACACCTCTTCGTGGGCGGTAACTTCTCCCAGCGCGGGCTGCTGTTGTTTTTCAGCGCGCTTTTCATGGTGGCAATATGGCGGCGCTTCCAATTTTTCAAGCGGACCGCCCAGGCACATGGTCACCTGTCTGAACAGGTCTAGTCCTTATCCTGTTCGTGACGCCAGATGTGAAGCCCCGCTGATGTCGCTGATGCAGTGTCGGTGCATTACCTTCAGGGACTCCACGTAGCTGGATCTTGGTCACAGGTAGGAAATCTTCTATTTGTCGTGACGCCACTCTCAGATTTGCGGTCAGTGGGGACCGCCACTGCAGGTTAAGGGATGCCTGGGGCTGATGGTGGGTGCAGCCAGTTGTTGTAGCCTCCTGAGAGTGAGGCAAGCCCCAGGGCCCTGTGTAGATGTGTAGAACTACAAGGCGCAGAATGACTCCACACAAGCAGGATGTCTTTCAGGGTTTTTACTCACAGTTGATGGCAGGGTGAGTGACCCGGGCATAGCTGGGATGAACCAAGTGGGAACCAGGTGTCCTTCAGGCTGACTTGTGAGGGTGACTACTAACTCGCCTTCCTTAGCCCTTGGTGGTTTGGGGCAACCCCGACTTTTAGTCCCTATGGGGGTCACCCAGGGAAGATGCTGCAGCCTCTCTCCCCTTCGTTTGCCGTTTGCTTGTCGCCTGGACCAGGCCACTCCAGCTGCTTGCCTCCCGTGACCTATGGGCCCTAACTGTGGCTACGTGGCTGCGGCTTTTTGTAGTGTTGTGGCGTGGGCTTTGAGAGCCCCACACCGGCAGGTTTAGCAAAAGAAAGTTGGATCTATCTCCGCTCCGGGATCTGCCGCCCGTTTGGGCCTGGTACTCTCCAGCAGTCTCCTTACTTCCCACTCCGTGCTCTCTCTCTAGCTGAAGATGGATTTCGGGTAGCACTCCTAGTTGACCGTTCTCCCCCGTCAGTAGCCACTGCGCGGGCGCTGTTAGACAGCAAAAGCCCCACAGGTCTGCTCCTCACTGAGCCCTATGGAGTTCTGCTCTAACTGACTCACTGCCCCTCCTCTCCTGTTCTTGCCTACGCCACCTAGCAACCAGACTCTCTTACCACACCCCTTGAGAGGAGATGGAGGCCATGCTCATGCTTCACCCCCTCCTGGGATCCCCAGGGGTCCTCTCATAGGTACATGTGTGAGACCTGATCACTATGCGCCTGTGTTCCACACCCCGGTCAGCCTTCTGGATTACCTGTATTGTACTGTCCCCAGCATGGGTGCAGTACTCAGTGGTGCCTGACCAGGTCAGGGGCGCCACATATACATCACAGGAGGAGCGTATAGATCACAGGAGGGGTGTATACATCACAGGAGATGCTGAGCATGGACAGCACTAGAGGCGGGCACAGACAGCACTAGGTGGCAGCACAAACAGCACTAGGTGGCACAACGGACAGTACTAGGCGGCACAACGGACAGCACGAGGCGGCACAACGGACAGCACGAGGCGGCACAACGGACAGTACTAGGCGGCACAACGGACAGCACGAGGCGGCACAACGGACAGCACGAGGCGGCACAACGGACAGCACGAGGTGGCACAACGGACATCACGAGGCGGCACAACGGATAGCACTAGGTGGCACAACGGACAGCACTAGCTGGCAGCACAGAGAGCACCAGTTGGCAGCACAGAGAGCGCTAGATGTCAGCAAAGAGCGCTAGTTGGCAGCACAGACAGTGCTAGTTGGCAGCACAGAGAGCACTAGCTGGCAGCACGGAGAGCACTAGGTGGCAGCACGGAGAGCACTAGCTGGCACAACGGACAGCACTAGGTGGCAGCACAGAGAGCACCAGCTGGCAGCACAGAGATCACCAGTTGGCAGCACAGAGGGCGCTAGTTAGCAACACAGACAGCGCTAGTTGGCAGCACAGACAGCGCTAGTTAGCAGCACAGACAGCGCTAGTTGGCAGCACAGACAGCGCTAGTTGGCAGCACAGACAGCGCTAGCTGGCAGCACAGAGAGCACTAGCTGGCAATACGGAGAGCACACTAGGTGGCAAAACGGAGAGCACTAGGTGGCACCACGGAGAGCACTAGGTGGCAGCACGGAGAGTACTAGGTGGCAGCACAAAGAGCTCTAGGTGGCAGCACAAAGAGCACTGACAGTGACAGCATTAGAAGGCAGCACGGAGAGCATTAGGTGACAGCACTTGGAGGCAGCAGGGAGAGGCACTATGTGGCAGCACTGACAGCACTAGAAGGCTGCACAGATTACACAGCATTGAGGGGTTACACACAGTACTAGGGGGTACACAGCACTTGGGGGTACACATCACTTGGGGCTACACACAGTACTAGGGGGGGTACAGAGCACTGGATGAGGGGCAGCGATGGGTTGTATACTCACAATACTAGGGGAGGAGGAGTCACACAGCACAGGTCCGGGAGGCATGTACAGCAGGGAGGCATATGCTGCACCTCTTCTGCTGTGACTGGAGCACAGCGCGCTGCTTACCCCGCCCACAAGGTAAACTCTCAGCATTCGAGCACAGTCCCGGGTTCAGTCTAGAATGTACGGGCTGTAGTCAGGTCCCGAAAAGAGCACGTACATTCTAGTACGGGCTGCAATCAGGATCTGGAAAAAGCCTGTACATTCTAGCATCTACCCAGAACGCACTGGGATTTTAAAGGGTCGGCGGCCAGCAAAAGCTCGAGTGCCGCTCAAGCACTGGGGTAGCCTGGAATGTGCCCGGGGGCCGCATTAAATGTCATCGCGGGCCGCATACGGCCCCCGGGCCGGAGGTTCCCCACCCCTGCTTTAGAAGAAGGGAGGAAAAAACAAAAAAGTGATGGAGTTAAACATTGCCTCTGAGTCATGCACTCCTGATGTTACGAGGGGCTGCTGATAAGTCTTTGGTTTTACCCAGAAAGAAACGAGATTGGATGATGAAACTTTACACTTAGATTGTGAGCCCCAATGGGGACAGTGTTGCCAATGTATGTAAAGTGCTATGGAATTAATAGCGCTATATAAATTATTAATAATAATAATAATTTATTCTACATAGTCTCCACTGATGTCAATACACTTCTTACATCGGTATTCCAAGTTCTGTAAGCCTAGCAAAAAGAAAAATGTCGGTTGTGCCTCAAACCAGGCATCTGTAGCAGCCATTGCATCAGAAATGGTATAAAATTTGGTACCCTTGAGATGTTTCTTCAGGTTTGATAACAGATGATAGTTGGAGGAAGCTAGATCTGGTGAATAAGGTGGGTGGTCAACCAGCTTGAAGCCGAGCTCTGTCAGTTTTGCCATAGTCACTTGTGCAGTGTGAGCGGAGGCATTGTCTTGCTGGAACAAGATTCCTTTGGACAGCTTGTCGCACCTTTTGGCCTTCAGAGCTGCCTTCAATTGGTCCAAAAGTTCAATGTAATACCTTGCATTAATGGTGGAACCCTATTGAAGGTAGTCCACTAGCAGCACACCCTTCTTATCCCAGAACACAGACGACATCACCTTAGTGGCTGATTTTTGCACCCTGAACTTCTTTGGACAAGGAGAATCACTGTGCCTCCACTCTTTTGACTGTTCTTTGTTTTCAGGGTCATAAAAATAAATCTGGGTCTCATCCATAGTGACCAGTGACCAGTCAATCCATAAAGTTCTTATCAGTCCGTCAAACGCTGACAAATGGACCGGGAAGTTTTCACTCGCAGACTTCTCTGATCTGTTGTCAAACATTTGGGGATGCACTTTGCATATATCTTCCTCATGTCTAAATGTTCATAGATAATGACACAAACCCGTTCACGGGAAATCCCCATGATGTCTGCTATTGCTTTAGCTGAAATTCGTCGATTCTCCAGTATGAGGTTGTGCACAGCATCGACAATCTCCAGAACAACAACCAATTTCGGTCATCCAGAATGTTCCTCTTCATTGGTGCTGAAGTGGCCCATTTTAAATTATGCAACCCAGTTCTTAACTGTGGAATATGAAGGGCATTGATCCCCCAATGTCTGCGACGTCAAAATGAATATCCTTCACGGACTTTCCTTGCAGAAATAAGAATTTGATCACTCCTCTGCTCTCAGTTGCTGTGAATATTGCATTAGACTCCGCCATTTTGTTTTCCCGCATGCGTAGAACACTGTTACCATAAGCAACAAACACAAAATATATAAATACATAAGGCTTTCATGTGATTTAACATTTGTTACCATAGAAAAAAAAAGATCACAAAGCCAAAGACTTATCAGCAGCCCCTCGAAGATTACAAATACTGAGCTAAAAAATACCTCACCAAATACTCAACGTGTGCACACGGCCTCAATGTTTGCACATCCATTTCAATCTTGGAATTATAGATACACCTATAACTTCTAATTGATGTGCTCTGACCCCATCTTCATAAGTGATCCCTAAGTTAGTACCTGTCAGAATGACTATTTTATTCTAAAAAGCAAGTTAAATGAGGCATGAAGGAACTAAAAAAAGGAGATGGCTATAATTTTAGTTAGATGGAGTGGATATAATTTCATGTGTCTGCTGCAGTTTATCGTCTGATGAGCTAAAATCTCATTACTTTTCCTACTTTTCAATATCTTTAGTATGTTAAACTGGTCACATAATGGAATAGGGGGCAGGACTGTGGAGCTGAATAAAGCATAGCTTTTATTTTTTTATTTCCACTTTCACTACTTTGAAGATATTAGCTTGTAATAGTTTAGGGATACTTGCATGTTCATTGAGCCGTATTTTTTATATATTTTTTTTTACAGTATTATATGTCTGTGTTAAAGAAAGAACTTAAAAAGTTATGTCTTTTTGAAGGTGAGGAAAAAAATAAAAAACAATAAATAAAAAAAATCCCAGTGTTTCAACACAGGTAAATTAGGTTATGTTCACACACATTGTTTTTAAGTGCATATTACATGTGTGATTTTTTTACAGTACATATTTAATAATAAAGTTTTAGTTGCCCAAAATGGAACAAAAATGCAACAAAACTGGGTGCTATGTTTTTCGCAGCCTTTTTACACTTTCTCATTGGTTTCAATGGGCTAAATAACCCTAATAAATTTGACATACAGCAGATTTAAAAAAAATGGTGCAGTTCTCAGGTTTATGTAAATCGCAATATCCTCCAACAAATGAGGGGCTGGCCTCAAAGGAAAAGGATAGAATGACAGATGTAATATAAAAACAATAAAGTTTATTGAATAAATTCACAACAATGTATAAAACTTCATATATAGAGAAATATAATTAAAAAAAGTAGGGTTTTTCCAAAATAGGGAATAACAGTTTGTTGCTCTCTGCGACTACCCAGAATTAGTAATGGGCAGACTCGAAGATACCCATGATCAGCGGGTCCAACCGGCATAAAAAAGCCAGTTCGGGCCTGGAATTGATCCTGAATATCTGGCCGGACGCTGGTTCCCTTATAACTCTATAGGGACCAGAATCTGGTACTTTAAAATGGTGGTAGAAGGGATAGAGGGGGGGGGGCAATTCATTTTCCCATGAGAAATTGGGATGCTTTTGGAGGGCCGGACTAATATAATTAGCTCAGTTCTATCCGGACTGTATATAGTATACAGTTAGGTCCAGAAATATTTGGACAGTGACACAATTTTCACGAGTTGGGCTCTGCATCCCACCACATTGGATTTGAAATGAAACTTCTACAACAGAATTCAAGTGCAGATTGTAACGTTTAATTTGAAGGTTTGAACAAAAATATCTGATAGAAATTGTAGGAATTGTACACATTTCTTTACAAACACTCCACATTTTAGGAGGTCAAAAGTAATTGGACAAATAAACCAAACCCAAACAAAATATTTTTATTTTCAATATTTTGTTGCAAATCCTTTGGAGGCAATCACTGCCTTAAGTCTGGAACCCATGGACATCACCAAACGCTGGGTTTCCTCCTTCTTAATGCTTTGCCAGGCCTTTACAGCCGCAGCCTTCAGGTCTTGCTTGTTTGTGGGTCTTTCCGTCTTAAGTCTGGATTTGAGCAAGTGAAATGCATGCTCAATTGGGTTAAGATCTGGTGATTGACTTGGCCATTGCAGAATGTTCCACTTTTTTGCACTCATGAACTCCTGGGTAGCTTTGGCTGTATGCTTGGGGTCATTGTCCATCTGTACTATGAAGCGCCGTCCGATCAACTTTGCGGCATTTGGCTGAATCTGGGCTGAAAGTAGATCCCGGTACACTTCAGAATTCATCCGGCTACTCTTGTCTGCTGTTATGTCATCAATAAACACAAGTGACCCAGTGCCATTGAAAGCCATGCATGCCCATGCCATCACGTTGCCTCCACCATGTTTTACAGAGGATGTGGTGTGCCTTGGATCATGTGCCGTTCCCTTTCTTCTCCAAACTTTTTTCTTCCCATCATTCTGGTACAGGTTGATCTTTGTCTCATCTGTCCATAGAATACTTTTCCAGAACTGAGCTGGCTTCATGAGGTGTTTTTCAGCAAATTTAACTCTGGCCTGTCTATTTTTGGAATTGATGAATGGTTTGCATCTAGATGTGAACCCTTTGTATTTACTTTCATGGAGTCTTCTCTTTACTGTTGACTTAGAGACAAATACACCTACTTCACTGAGAGTGTTCTGGACTTCAGTTGATGTTGTGAACGGGTTCTTCTTCACCAAAGAAAGTATGCCGCGATCATCCACCACTGTTGTCATCCGTGGACGCCCAGGCCTTTTTGAGTTCCCAAGCTCACCAGTCAATTCTTTTTTTCTCAGAATGTACCCGACTGTTGATTTTGCTACTCCAAGCATGTCTGCTATCTCTCTGATGGATTTTTTCTTTTTTTTCAGCCTCAGGATGTTCTGCTTCACCTCAATTGAGAGTTCCTTAGACCGCATGTTGTCTGGTTACAGCAACAACTTCCAAATGCAAAACCACACACCTGTAATCAACCCCAGACCTTTTAACTACTTCATTGATTACAGGTTAACGAGGGAGACGCCTTCAGAGTTAATTGCAGCCCTTAGAGTCCCTTATCCAATTACTTTTGGTCCCTTGAAAAAGAGGAGGCTATGCATTACAGAGCTATGATTCCTAAACCCTTTCTCCGATTTGGATGTGAAAACTCTCATATTGCAGCTGGGAGTGTGCACTTTCAGCCCATATTATATATATAATTATATTTCTGAACATGTTTTTGTAAACAGCTAAAATAACAAAACTTGTGTCACTGTCCAAATATTTCTGGCCCTGACTGTATATACTATCCCTTCATAAACAAACAGTAAGTTAAACAATACAAAAATTCAATGAAAATGTGGGGGGCATAGACATTACATGGGTCAGTGGGGGGCATAGACATTACTGGGGTCAGTAGGGGGGGCATACACATTACTGGGATCAGTGGGGGGCATACACATTACTGGGATCAGTGGGGGGCAATGCATTACTGGGATCAGTGGGGGGGCATACGCATTACTGGGGTCAGTGGGGGGGGGCATACACATTACTGGGGTCAGTGGGTGGGAGCATACACATTACTGGGGTTAGTGGGGGCATACACATTACTGGGGTCAGTGGGAGGCACACACATTACTGGGGTCAGTAAGTTGCATAGACATTACTGGGGTCAGTAGGGGGCATGCACATTACTGGGGCCTGTGAAGCATACATACTGGTCCTGGTGGCCAGTGGGGCATACATACTGACAGTGGTGGCCAGTGGAGCATACATACTGACAGTGGTGGCCAGTGGAGCATACATACTGACAGTGGTAGCCAGTGGAGCATACATACTGACAGTGGTGGCCAGTGGAGCATGCATACTGACAGTGGTGGCCAGAGGAGCATTTATACTGACAGTGGTGGCCAGTGGGGCATGCATACTGACAGTGGTGGCCAGTGGGGCATGCATACTGACAGTGGTGGCCAGTGGGGCATGCATACTGACAATGGTGGCCAGTGGGGCATACATACTGCTATTGGTGGCCAGTGGGGCATTCATATTGGTCCTGGGGACACTGAGAGCACAGGCAGGCAGCACTGCAGCAGCAGAGCCTGAGGGCTCCTCTGGCTGCCTTCTCTGCATCCCCTGTGTGGCTGCTTCCTCTATTGCAGGCACAGGGGGACCTGAGAAGACATAAGTGCTGGACTCTCCCCTGCTCTCCCCTCCTGCAGGCACTCTGCTTTCTCCCTGATGCTACTGGTGCACATTACCTCAGTTTGTAAAACAAACTTTTTTGAAGTGCCCGCTGTGGAGATGAGCTGGTCACATGAGGATCCCTGGGTAGAAGGGGGTGTGGCTATCATCGACAGAGCAGGAGGGGGGACAAGGGAGGCATCCTAGTAGTGTGTGTGTCCAGCAATGAGGGGGCGTGGACAGCAGCATAGATGCCATAGAAGGCATCCAGAGAATGTGGCCAGCATCCAGAGGGGGCATGACTGGCAGCAAAAGGGGGCTTAACCAGCAGAGAGGGGGCATGGCAGCTGCTTATCACTGCATTGCGGGATACATAGCTCCCGGCAGTGAGAGCGGGGCTGAGGAATAGATCAGGCCACGCCTCCAACTCTCAGCAAGACGAGTGGGCTGGTCACAGACAGTAGGCGGGCCGGATCCGGCTCGCGGGCCACCCCTTGCCCAGGTCTGGGATAGAGGGATTGGAGCAGGTGTGTTATACTTACTGATTCTCCATGCGGCTCTAACGCTGCTTCCAAGGCCACTCATTATTCTACATACATATTCATTGCTTCCTCCACTCACTGGCAGTCCTTGCATCTCTGATTGAATGCCGTCAAATTGCTCTCACTCTAGTGCAAAACTATGGGGCAGTGTCCATCTGTGGTTGCTTTCTTATGCCATAGCGGCATGTGGAATGAATTGCAGCATGCTGCGTTTCACAGCAAGTCTCGGCTCACACACCCCCATACAAGTCTATGGGAGCATGTAAAACATTGCACTGCACTCGCATGTAATCTGAGTGCAGTGCAATATATCAAGACACAGGCAGCGGAGGAGATGGGGAGAAAGTTTTCCCCTCCTCCTCTCTGCACCTGTGATGCAATCACAAGATTGGATCACAGTCACATGACCCTCGGCTGATGCTCGTAGCAGTAGGTCATTAGCATATCGTTTCCGATGCTCTCACATCGGAAGCTATACGCAAGTGGAACCATACCCTTTTTTGTCACTCCCCCGCCTAAAAATAGCAGCCTGAAGCTGCCCAGGATTGTCGCATCCATTAGATGTGACGATCCCAAAACTTTACTCGACTTGTCCCGATTTCCCCTGTGACAATCGTGGTAATAAGGGGTTAATAACAGCTCACAGCTGCCACTAAGCCCTAAAGTCGTCTATGACTAATCTGTAAGTGAAAATAAATAAACACAAACACCGAAAAAATCCTTTACTTGAAATAGAATGCAAAAAACCCATCCTTTTTCACCCCTTTATTAACTTCCAAAAACCCCAGGTCTGACGTGATCCACACGATGTCCCATGACAATTTCGGCTCTGCTACATCTGAAGCGACAGCGCGTGGGCATAGAACATGACTGCCTACTGTGAGCTTCAGGCAGAGAATGAACTGCGGAGTTAGCGGTGACAATACTCAGGTTATTTGGCATCACAGCTGCAGGTTCCCACTGTCCTCCACCTATGATCACAGGTAACATCACCTAGTTGATGGCGCATCTGACTGCAACCAATCAGACACACCTGGACTGCTGGGGATCTGGGGAAGCAGTGCATATATATGAGGTTAATGAGAGGCCCCCTAAGTAGTGTGAGCGGCCCGGAAGCAGTGTACAGCCACGCAAGAGACTTGGTAAGTATAATGCTCCTGCTTTCCCTTCTTTTTCTTTTTTTTCCTTTAATTTTTTGTTACCCGAGTTGCCAGACCCGGATCGTTATCCAGAATTCCCTGAGAACTCTGGGCCCAGGGTTGGTGCTCGGGTATTTTTGAACCCAACAGATCCAGACTTCACTAGATATTTATCTTTCATTCCTTATTACAATGTATTTTCAAGCACAGGACATGTAAATTTTCATGGATAATTTTAAATACCAAGAAGATTTTTGGAATTATTTTTTCAGCAGTTCATTTACTTCATGTCACTGATATATTCAATAATGCTGTATAAAGATTGGAATTACTTCATCATCCCCTTACCAGCTAATTTTATCAGACATGCACACACTTTGAGTAATTTTAGAGAAAGCCAACCCATCAGTAGTTAAAGTGTTTAAGGAAAGCAAAGGACCCCAAGGAAACTTACCAACATATGGTAAACATACCAACTCCAGGCAGATATTATCCTTAGTCAGATTCTCCCTCAGAGTCCCAGCGCAGTAGGGCTACTGTGATTACTTCTGGGCCATTGTGCTGCCAAATCACTTTTTCCCTAAACATCTGCCACTGGACAAGAGTTTAGAGTTTTCTAATTAAAGATAATCAAATTGATTTGATGCAAATAAAATTTGAGATGAATTTCATGAAATTCACAAATTTTCGAAAAAATACAGGCTGATTTCTTACGTATTGCACAACAGTGAATCAGTCAAAGAAGACTGAATGGACCTCAGATGCAACTGCGTGGTATACCCAATAATGCCTTGCAGATGTCAGATAATATAGTGCAGCCAAGCGTTACAGGTTTAGGAAAATGGCGACACAAGCAAAATTTTTTTTTTTTAAATTTCCAATTTTTTTCCACCACTTACAAAAACCATATGCCTATTTGAGATCTGTCTAATCGTACTGATCTGGAGAATAAAATTGAAAATGGTGAATAAAAAAATAATAACACTGGTAAAATTGCCCTTTTTTTTCCCAATTTCAATGATCTTTAATTTTTTTTCGCATTTTGAAGTCCATCATATGATAAAATGAATGGTGTCAGTCAATAGTACAACTTGTCCCACAAAAAAATAAGTCCTCATAAGACTACTTGGATGGAAAATATAATAGTTATGGCTCTTGGAAGAAGGGGAGGAAAAAATGAACAGCAAAAAATTGGAAGTGGATGCCAAGGCATTAAATGGGCTATTACTACTATTAGGTTACTGCAGCGCCCCACGGGGCAGGTGGTTAACCTACTCGTTGCCAGGCCATTGTGCGTTGGGTCAGACGATGTCACGGGTGGCCTTGTCCGGTTCTGTTGCCCCAAACCGTACAGTAAATGAAGGGAAAGCGGGGTGATTGGTGAAAGTTTGTCGTGATGCCACCTGTGGTATGCGGCCAGGGATAAGCCGCCGCTGCAGGGTTCCTTGCTGGGGCTGGTGGTAGTGCAGCTCGGGTGTGATCACTCCCCAAAGGCAGAGTGGGCCCCAGGAGAACGGCAGAGGTTGTATTGGTGCAATGGGATGCAGGGCTGGGATGCTGACAGTAACTGGACGACACAAGTTGGTAGTTTCCTCTTTACCTTTACTGGTCAGGTGTTATGGTCCAGGTTTACAGTGGTCCGGTCAGCCCAGAAGCAGCGTGGATCTCTCCTTCCCTGATGGGTTGGAGGCCTTCCTTAATGCGCTTTTGGTGGGAGCCGCTGCGGCCTGAAGCAGCACAACATCCCCTTCTCTCTCTTCACTTGAAGATGCCTGTCCACTGTGACGGGCACGGTGAACCGGTTATGGGACCCGCTTGTATTACTGCGATCCAATATTGCTGCTGCGTCTTGGAACTAAGATGGGCCAGGAATGCAGAATCTCTTACCCTCCGGGTTTTTCTACTGGGCCATTAGCACCCAGTAACCAAGGACCCCGGTGTCCTGTCCTAGCGCTCAGTCCTGGAAAGCTCACACAGAAGCTCTCAAACAGTGACCGCTCTTTCTCCTCGCCAACACTGTTCTGCCTAACTTCCTTCCTGTTCACTCTAACCCTTCCCTCCGGTCAGCATGTACAGAGAGACTCCCTTCAAAACAGGTTATGAGCTCCCCTGCTGGTCTGGAGTAGGATATGTTGTATGTGATGTTCCTGACAAGGAGAGGTCCACACGCTGCCTCCAAGCATAGCATTGATTCCGGTGAGGAAAACAACACCACTGTGGTTCCCATGACCACTGGGATACCACACTACCATCCATCTTTATGTTGCGGTCACTTTGACATTAATAAGTATGTGTTTGTATTAGAGGGATTCGGTCCTCTGAGACCTCAGATAGAGAATAATAAACATCTTTTCAAGGCAATTAGAGTACTGAGATTCACAGCAAATTTATGAGAATTATATAAATTTTTTGAAAATTTCCTAAACCTGATACATTGGAATTTCTAAAGATTTGATCATTTACCTCTATTCACTTTAGATTTCCGACGACTTCCACTGAAGTCAAAAGTATATGTGAACCTTGAATTTGCTATGTGAAAAATGAATATGTACTAAATATACTTAACTGTGTATTGTCTTGACATCTTTAACCAGAAATCTGTTTAGTCAAATATTATGTTTAAAACAAGTCTATATAATTTTCTTCCATTAGGCATTGAGATGTACCATAACTAATTCTTCAATGAAAACAAATATAGAGGATCCCATAGCAGATTGTGTAAATGTCATGAGCAGGAAAGACCGTATTATAATATTAAATTAACCTTCCTGTTACTTCTAAATATATAGCATAACAATGTCTTTATTCCTTGTAAATGTCACATATTACAGGTTTTCCAATAGTAACATAATAATGAAATTGTCACAGTGTTCAATTAATGTGCAAAATTACACTTGGTCAACAGAATGTAAAATTGATGTATAATTATAATTGGTAAGGTAAACCTAATTAGGTGAGAAAATCTTTAGACCATCATTGGATTAAAAATACATGTTTTTTCTGAGAAATTTAACTTGAATATTGCATTAAATTATGTACAAAATATTTCGGAACTCAATTGCAAAGAATTGTTAAATGGAAACTGTACTGTCAACAAAATTTATGTAAAGCAGTAGTACAGACATATAAAAGTAACTTTGTAATATATCCTATCAGAGAAATCTGCTTCTTTCTTCTTTTTTTTCAATTTTATTTTTATTTTATTTCCAAAATAAAGTCAAGAATAACAATACCAAGAAGAGAAAAAAAGACTTATCAATATAAACCACAGTTATGTAGTTACAGATGACTTTACAATATACAGTAGAGTCATTATGTGGCGCCCCTGACCCAATCAGGCACCACTCAGTACTGCACCCATGCTGGGGCAGTACTGCCAGGTAATCCTAAGGGCCAGAATGAGGTGTGTACACAGAGACACATAGCAACCAGTTCTCCCACACCATTACATGGGACCCTTGGGTAGTCCCTGGAAGGGTCTGGCCTTAAATTCTTGTCAAGGGGTGTAGTGGAGGGGCTGGGAGCTAAAGTGCAGAGGTTGTCAGGAAAGGAGTAGAGCGAGCCAGTCTGTCAGTGGTGAGCGGTGGTTGCTAAGGAATACGCGCGTGGCCACTAGTCAGACCCTGCGCGGTGTAGTGACAGTTGGTGGGGGAGAACGGTCACGTGGTCAGTCAGTCAGACAATCAGTCAGTACGAGGTTTCCGGTGACTAGGCACGTACGGGGCACAGGTCCCTAGAGCAGACTTCAGTTTTAACTACCTGCTAAACCTGCCGGTGAGGGGAACTACAAGTACCTCACCAACCTTACAGAGTCCGAGCCTCAGCAGCAATGCAGGGACCCATAAGGGGACAGAGCTTGAAGCCGTCTCACCTGGTCCACGCTGCCTGCAAACGGTCCAAAAAGAGGAGAAAAGGCAGTTGCGTCTCCCTGGATAGACCCCACGGTACTTCAAGTCAGGGGTTATCCGAACACAGAAGTGCTAGGAAGGCGAGCCAACTAGTTACCCTCAGACTGGTCCGAAGGAGCCCTGGTTCAACCTGGTTTATCACAGCGTCGCCTGCGTCAGCTCACCTGAGTGAGTAAAAAGCAGTTGAAAGACTTTTGGACTGAGACTGAGTTATTCTGGCACTTGTTGTTCTACACACCTGAGCCCCTCGGGCCTGCCTCACTCACGGGAGGCCACACCATCTGACTGCAGACCTCATCAGCCCCAGACGCTCATAAAATCTGCAGTGGCGGTCATCCATATCCCTGACCGCAAGCCGTGAGTGGCGTCACGACACATACAAAATCTGTCATAGCTGTTTGCCATAAACTGAAGAAGACCTTGTGGTGTCCTTGAAGCTGGATCGATGTCCCTGGGTCGAAACAATTACACACAGAGTGATCTACTTCAAGTGTTTACTTCTGTAATGATTATGGCTTACAGCCAATGAAAACCCAAAAGTCATTGTCTCGGAAATTAGAATATTATATAAGATCAACTGAAAAAATGATTTTAAAGTCAGAAATGTTGGCCTACTGAAAAGTCTATACAATAAATGCACTCAATACTTGGCAGGGCTCCTTTTGCATGAACTACTGCATCAATGCGGTGTGGCATGGAGGTGATCAGCCTGTGCGACTGCTGAGGTATTATGGAAGCCCAGGTTGCTTTCATAGCAGCTTTCAGCTCATCTGCATTGTTGGGTCTGGTGTCTCTCATCTTCCTCTTGACAATACCCCATAAATTCTATATAGGGTTTAGGCCAGGCGAGGCAAATCAAGCACAGTGATACTGTGGTTATTAAACCAGGTATTGGTACTTTTAGCAGTGTGGACAGGTGTCAAGTCTTGATAGAAAAGGAAATTTCCACCTCCAAAAAGCTAGTTGGCAGAGGGAAGCATGAAGTGGTCTAATATTTCCTGGTAGACGGCTGCGCTGACTTTGGTCTTGATAAAACACAGTGGACAACACCAGCAGATGACATGGCTCCCCAAACCATCACTGATTGTGGAAACTTCACACTAGACCTCAAACAGCTTGGATTGTGGCCTCTCCACTCTTCCTCTGGTCTCTGGGACCTTGATTTCCTAATGAACTTCAAAATTTACTTTCATCTGAAATCAACACCTTGGACCACTGAGCAACAGTCCAGTTCTTTTTCTCCTTGGCCCAGCTAAGATGCTTCTGGCATTGTCTATTGGTCATAAGTGGCTTGACACGAGGAATGCGACAGTTGTAGCCCATGTCCTGGATATGTCTGTGTGTGGTGTCTCTTGAAGCACTGACTCCAGCAGTAATCCACTCCTTGTGAATCTCCCCCAAATTTTTGAATGGCCTTTACTTAACCGTCAACTGGTGAGGTGGAGTTTGCAACACTGCAGGGAAATTTTGTTCAGCTGTCATTCAATGGAAAATGCTAGTATGAATCATCAATGTATTTCATTTTCCGATACTTGTGGGTGTCAAAAATTTGGTATACTCATGTGTAATCAATCGCCAATAAGAAAATGATTAAAACAAACATGATCTTTGCATTTTCTGTAAAAATTAGAGATTTCTAAACACTGAGGTATAGGAAGCCCCACATCACCAGTTGCGTGACAAAAATCCCACCTCACCAGTTGAGGGTTAACAATCCTATCAAGGCTGTGGTTAGCCCAGTTGCTTGTGCACCTTTTTCCTACCACACTTTTTCCTTCCACTCAACTTTCCATTAATATGCTTGGATACAGCGCTCTGTCAACAACAAGCTTCTTTAGCAATGACCTTTTGTGGCTTATCTTGCTTGTGGAGTGTGTCAATGACTGCCTTCTGGCCATCTGTCAAGTCAGCAGTCTTCCCCATGATTGTGTAGCCTACTGAACCAGACTAAGGGACCATTTGAAATGCTTTCAAAGCTGTTGCAGGTGTCTTGTGGTAATTATTTTAATTTTAGTGATAAAATGACTTTTGGGTTTTCATTGGCTGTAAGCCATAATTATCAACATTAACAATAAACACTTGAAATAGATCACTCTGTTTGTAATAATTCTATATAATATGTGTTTACCTTTTTGTATTGCATTACTGAAATAAATTAATTTTTTATGATATTCTAATTTATTGAGATGCACTTGTAACTGAGATTCAGAAGAGGACCAAGATGGCATTGATGGCAGCCTTCATCAACGTGTAAGCAGTGGAGCGCATTCCATGTCGATCACCCCCTGAATCACATACATGTACATGATATTGGATAAAGGGGTTAATGGAGACTCATTTAGGCTTTGTACTTAGGGCAGCATGAGTTGTAAATACAGCTTTCAGTAGATGAAAACGAAGAAAGTGTTATATGGTTGTAGTGGACAAGAGGGATAGAAGTGTTAGATAGTGGTAGCTGGAGAAGGCTTTGTGTATAAGAAATACATTTTTCATATTATGATATGTTTAAGTGAATATATAAAGATCTCCAATTAGAGGAATCGTTTATAGAAAAATGACAAGATAACGATAAATACAAAGAAGAGGTCAGAAACGTGAAAGGAAATGTGATGAATGCGACGAGGTGAATTCAAATGAAAACTAAGGTCCACGGATAAAAGCTGAAGGTGCAAATGGAATGGAAAACATTTCTAAGATCAAAAGAGCCTGTTCACATATGAAAGGCAGATTTTCTTCAGGTTCTTATTCGTATTCATTCAGCGACCAAAAGGTTATTATGTTGTACTGATGGGTGGCTGATAAGTATGTAGGTAATTTGCTTTAGTCACTTACTGGGTATAGGAGAATAACTGGATAGTAATGGGATTGTTATAAAGATGGACAGTACTTAAAGGAAGGTTTAGAATGTGTAGAAATGTCACGTTTAGCCCGAAGAAAACTGATATAGAGAATAAGGGAGTAAATATAAAAGAAGGATTCTTTTTATTATAGAAATAGGTGATTAAAAGTGACAAGTTCTTCATGAGTAGAAAATAGGCTGCAAAGAATAATGAAAATAGTAGAGCAAATGTAAGAGGATAGAGTGGTTATAAAGCTGGTGTCACACATAACGACGACGACAACGACGTCGCTGCTACGTCACCATTTTCTGTGACGTTGCAGCGACGTCCCGTCGCTGTCGCTGTGTGTGACATCCAGCAACGACCTGGCCCCTGCTGTGAGGTCGCCGGTCGTTGCTGAATGTCCAGCTTCATTTTTTCGTCGTCACTCTCCCGCTGTGACACACACATCGCTGTGTGTGACAGCGAGAGAGCGACGAAATGAAGCGATCAGGAGCCGGCACTGGCAGCTGCGGTAAGCTGTAACCAGCGTAAACATCGGGTAACCAAGGGAAGACCTTTCCCTGGTTACCCGATGTTTACGCTGGTTACCGGCCTCCGCTCTTGCTGCCAGTGCCGGCTCCTGCACTGTGACATGTGGCTGCAGTATGCATCGGGTAATTAACCCGATGCATACTGTAGCAAGGAGAGCAAGGAGCCAGCGCTAAGCGCGGCTCCCTGCTCTCTGAACTGTGACATGTAGCTGCAGCACACATCGGGTTAATTAACCCGATGTGTGCTGCAGGAGAGCAAGGAGCCAGCGCTAAGCGCGGCTCCCTGCTCTCTGAACATGTAGCACAGCGACGTTATGATCGCTGCTTCTGCTGTGTTTGACAGCTAAGCAGCGATCATAACAGCGACTTACAAGGTCGCTGTTACGTCACCGAAAATGGTGACGTAACAGCGACGTCGTTGTCGCTGTCGTTTAGTGTGACACCAGCTTAACATTTTAGAGCTAAGGGAAATTGAAGCCGAGAGAAGAGATATATTTCTTAAACATAATAAAAAGGTCCTAGAAAAGTAACATTAAAGGTTTAATATTCCATATGTGTAACATAGAGAGAATACGCATACGCTTATTCCGCTTCAAATAATCATCTTTGTAATCTTTTATGTGTTGTACACATGTAGAATATCAGACGTAAAGTCCACTGATCAGGACAGATCTGTCCTTATAATACTGCCAGTGCTAACGAGAAACTGCTCATGGAACGTGACATCCATTTAGGAAATGCAAAACATCGTTCTTTATCTGTGAACATCTAGTTAAGAATAAAGGCTTGATTGGAAGTCAAATAGAGGTATAATTGTAACATAATCATATTGGAAATGACCGTAATGACATTATTTGTAACAAGCCTAATGCTTCCTAATAAAATCTCTCTTTATTACATTCTAATCACCGGGAACCTCATTTCTTGTTTTTCTTTGTCACAGTGGATGGCCTTTTCCCTATATTTCACAGCAAATTATTTAAATATAAAAGTTTATATTGCACAAAACATTGTCGTGCGATACCTTAGTATTCTGTTTTAATAAATGCCTCAATTCTTATTTTTTAAGAAACTAAAAAATAATTCAAAAGGAGACATTCTTTTAGTTCAGATGTTGGACAAACTATGAGTGTGTAATATAAGTGACTTAGAGATGTATGTTATTTGGAGGACGTAGTGATCTCCATTGCTAAAAGATATTTCAACTGCGACTATACAAAGAAGATGAACCACTGGAATGGGTATCTGCTAAAGGAGACCAACTATTAGTTACAACTAGGTATATTCCTATACCTATTCTTGATTGGATACTGAAACTTTTTTCCAAAAATGTCCAGCCTACACTAAAATAATGAGGGGAAGCATACCCATCTTGCTGATTGCCTGATGGTCTTCTTTAGTTTTTCTTATGTCTGCCACCAGTCTCCATACTGTTTTTTTCCAGCCAGATGGACAAGTGATTATTGTCTTTGGATGTAGGAGCTTCTATTGCTTCTAATGAACAGTTGCAGTGATCACTTCTGCACAGCTAGAACAGAATGTACACCAACCCATGTTATACATCCCATTCCGACTCATAGACTTGTATTGGCTCTTTTCATCAGGGATACCGGAAAAAACCCAAACAAGTGTCCGTGAGTTTTCCACAGATACATGTCCTTGAAAAAACGCATGCGAACAGCTCTATAGAATATGGTCATTACATGTTGTATCCATAAAAAAAAATAATAAAACACATACATACAACATATACATCTGAATGAGGTCTAATCTGTAAATGTGTATAGGGGCCTCCCAAGTCTCCTTTAACAGATGTTGTCACAGAAGAGCTGAAGGTCAGGAGATTTGTATTTAAACACCTGACCTTTTTGCACTGTAGGTGATAAGCTGCCGTCCGGTCTACTCTGTATCAGCTTCTCCATTATCCCCATTAAAAACACATGACTTCTCAGCTGAGCAGAATGTTCATGGGTTTGGAGGAGTCAGAGTCAGGAAAGAACACTTCCACCCAAGCGTTTGTCCAACAACTATAGCATGTATTTGGGCAGTTTTTAAATACTGAACATGTTGTTACACGTAATCCACTTTCATATATAACAAATTGTACTTGACAATGTCTGTTAACTGCCATTTGACCCCTGTGAAAAGTGTGTGAATCACATTTTATTTGCATGATATTAAATGCTTGCAGAAATTTTTGTTATTTAGTTAAAATGTTATTTCTGAATATTTATGCAATGTTGATGTGTTTGAACATAGGGCTCAATAGTGACCTGTCTAAATTTAGCCTTCTGTGCCCACACCCTACTGTTTACTCACAAGTTGAACATGTTTGTACCTGATAAAAATCATTACATAGTGTATGGAACTGTTGTCTTCTTTAATTTTCGGGTGCAGCTTGACCTAAAAACAATAGGATAAAGAGTTGCACACCAGTCCCAATGTATAGGGGAATAATGAAAAGCAGAACTGCTATAGGAATACTAGACTGAAAAATACAAAGTGAAAAACATGAAAATGGTATATGCATAACTGCTATGAATAATAGGAATGAGAGATGTTTAACCATTGTATTGATCAATGCAAAGGAGCCCCAAACCAAACGCCAAGGTAATCTCTATTTTTGGTGTCCTTAACCTACGTGTAACCTCACCTGCAGTTAAAAAACTTGCTCTGTATGGGAAGCAAAGGACCAAGCTATATATGTGAAACAAAACACATGGCTATGGGTGGGGTAGGGTTCTCAGACAGAAAATGCATTCAGATTATTCATAGCAGTTATGCATATACCATTTTCATGTTTTCACTTTTTTCAGATAGTCCATTGTATTTTTCAGTCTAGTATTTCCATAGCAGTTTTGCTTTTCATTATTTCCCTATACATTGTGACTGGTGTGCAACTCTTTATCCTATTGTTTAGTTGTATATTTTTGAGTCTTGCACCTTGTTCACACCATTGGTGTTCCAGACGTACATTCTTTAATTTGAAGACAGGTGTCAGACCCAGAAACAATCTGATATTGATGACCTATCCAAAGGATAAGAACTTCTTTCAGCTCTTGGAATACACGGTATTATGTAACCCACGAGGGCTGGACACAGAAGGACTCAAATGTTCCGCTGGCGACACCCTAACCATGGGCGTCGCTTGTGCAGATTAGTCTCATGGTGGACTTTAGTGAAATGGCTTCAGTGGCACTGACCACTCTGCGCATATGCAGCTGCCGACGCTATTTTCCTGAAGACTGCCAAGAGATAAATCTGTACAAGCCCCACCCATGGCTAGGACAGAGCCAGCTCAAAATTTAAATAAGGTTGAAGAAAACACACCCAGAGGCAGCGCAGTGGCCAAAACAAAGCTGAAGATTCTTCCACCAGTCCCGCACAGGGGGTCCCGAATTCGCAAAAATATGAAAAGAAGAAAACTTCAAACACAGATTAATGAAAATATACAAAACTGATTTCTTCAACTCAGGTACCATTTTAATAAGTAGTACAGTGCCAATATGGCCCTGTCTATTCTTTGCTTAGTAAAATGCTGCTGACAGGTTCTCTTTATAGAGCAGTGAGCTGGTGTGCACCAAAACTCAAAATCCAAGATGTCACCCGCCCTGTCTACTACGTACTGGCTGCATTTACGTCGACACAGCCAGAGCTTAACAAAGGGCTGAAGCCAGCAATGGGGAGATATTGCCATCTTGGAAATCAACAGATGCAGCCAGTGCTTAGTAGAGGGGGCAGCGCCATAACAATAAGTGGGTGTCATCTTTGAAATCAAGGAGACACAGCAGGCATTTTACACAGGGATGTCGTAAGCACAAAGAGTAGGTTCCTTCTTTGAACCGTTAAGTTATCACAGAGGCAACCAGTACTTAGCCAGGGTCCAGAAAAAGAAAAAGGGAGCAGGTTCCATCTTTGATTTAGAGCAGATGTACTTAGCATAGGGAGCAGTCTATCTTGAACTCCGGATTCCAGAACAGTGCCCTTAGCCCTACTAAGCAGAGGCAGCACTGTTAGCCCTACAACCCCAGTGGCAGCGGCCTTAGCCCTACAAACCAGGGACAGTGCCCTTAGCCCTACATCTCAGTCACTGCACTCTTAGGGGTACTTCTCACATATCAAGATCGTTAGCAAGATTGCTGCTGAGTCATGGTTTTTGTGACGCACCAGTGACCTCATTAGCGATCTGGGGGCTGGTCACTGGTCGCTGGTGAGATCTGCCTGATAGACAGCTCACCAGCGACCATGTAGTGACGCACCAGCGATCCTGACTAGGTCAGATCACTGGGGGGATCGCTGGAGCATCGCTAAAGTGTGACGGTACCTTTAAGGCCACGTCTCACTAAGCAACATCGCTAGCAACAGCGATGTTGCTGTGTATGACATCCAGCAACAACCTGGCCCCTGCTGTGAGGTCGCTGGTTGTTGCTGAATGTCCTGGACCATTTTTTAGTTGTTGCTCTCCCGCTGTGAAGCACACATCGCTGTGTGTGTCAGCGAGAGAGCAACAACTGAATGTGCAGTGAGCAGAGAGCCGGCTTCTGCGGACGCTGGTAACCAATGTAAATATCGGGTAACAAAGAAGCCCTTTCCTTGGTTACCCGATATTTACCTTCATTACCAGCGTCCGCCGCTCTCACGCTGTCAGTGCCGGCTCCCTGCTCCCTGCACACATAGCCAGACTACACATCGGGTAATTAACCCGACGTGTACCCTGGCTAGGAGTGCAGGGAGCCAGCGCTAAGCGGTGTGCGCTGGTAACCAAGGTAAATATCGGGTTGGTTACCCGATATTTACCTTAGTTACCAAGCGCAGCATCGCTTCCACGCATCGCTGCTGGCTGCGGGCTGGTCACTGGTTGCTGGTGAGAACTGCCTGTGTGACAGCTCACCAGCAACCCGTGTAGCAATGCTCCAGCGATCCCTGCCAGGTCAGGTTGCTGGTGGGATCGCTGGGGCGTCGCTTAGTGTGATGGTACCTTTAGCCCTACAAACCAGGGACATCTTGTGATGGCTCAGTGTTTAACCACTTGTACCAAGGTGAACTGTTCTTAAAGATGTATGGGTCCTATTGTTTGTTAAATCAAGAGTAGCTAACCATTGCCTCTTCCCAGACTCATTGGAGCCTTATTGTCTGTAAATGTGTATTGCCTCAGCCCCTCTGACTGCACTGTTCAGAGGAAAAAGATGAAGTCAGATTGAACTAGCGACCAATAAAAGAGCAGCTATCTCCACCAATCCTGTAAGAAAACTGAGTGGTATAAAAGGTCCTTGCTTTTGTCACCAGTTGTTAGACTCTACATGAGCTGCTTCACTTAAAGAAGGATTCTACATCAGCTTAGTCGAGGAGCTTCTGTTCCAACTGTGGAAACACAGAACTGCTTCACTTCGAATAATGTACAGGATTTCAGTTTAGGATCCACGGTTCCAGCTTAAGTTTCAGAGAACTACCTCCTAAACTTGCCTCTATCTATTCTCAGTAGGTGCCCGCCAAAAGTAGTGTGCTGCTGGCCTGGGATAATTGGCCCTGGAAGCTCTGAAGTCACAAAAACTCTACTACCTGGCGGGTGAGACTCTGTTGCTTGTATCATCTTGTGTTCTTGCTGGGAATGTGCAATATGTTTTTGCCTGTTGAGGAACCAATAATGTCTTACCAATGTGTGGTCCCCTTACCCTGTATTGTCTGAGTAGTGTTTTGCCCATGGGGAAGGAGAGCAAGCTTTCATTGGGATGATGCAGTCTTTATGAAGATAGCTGTCAGGGCAGGGAGGACTGGTAAGCCCAGGAGGTGGATCCACTGGACCGAGTATCCCACCGGAGGGCAGGGTACACGGCAGCCGGAGCACTGGCGTGGCCGGGACAGGTATAACCAGGTCAGCAGAGTCACAAAGTTCTTCAGGACGGTAAGGAAGACAGGCACAGGTACCAGGGAGCAAAGACAAGAAGTCTACAGGACACGGCACCAGGGGGCCTGAGCACCTAGCACAAAAGACAAAGCTTCTAGACACGTTGATCAGGCAACGCCCCTATGGAAAGGCCAGTCTTATATATCCAGCACAGCCGTATGTCACCTCCTGCTTCAGGTGTGCTGGGTCCATAAAACCAGGAGAGTGGGCGCGGCCTGGTCCTATACAGAGGCATGAGGCTAATACTCAGAGTCAGACTCATGAGACCAGGAGCAGGACACAGGAGAGCACGAGCGGCAGCCATGACCGGTGGACACGTGGAGTGGATCAGTGGGTAAGGAGCAGTGCAATGACGGTGAGGCCGGATCGGTGGGTACGGAGCGGTGGTGCGATGCAGGTGCGACTGGATCAGTGGGTACAGAGCGGTGGTGCAATGCAGGTACGACTGGATCAGTGGGTATGGAGCGGTGGTGCGATGCAGGTGCGACTGGATCAGTGGGTACAGAGCGGTGGTGCAATGCAGGTACGACTGGATCAGTGGGTACAGAGCGGTGGTGCAATGCAGGTACGACTGGATCAGTGGGTATGGAGCGGTGGTGCGATGCAGGAACCGGCTCAGTGGGTAAGGAGGGCTGCTGGGACACCGGGAGCGTGACAGTACCCCCCCCTTGAAGCCCCCCTCCCCGCGGCCGGGACATGTAGGCGCGCCGAAGAGGGGCAGCAACGTACTTCCGGGACAACCAGGACCGAGCCTCGGGGCCGCAATCCACCCAATCGACCAGGAAGGACTGCCTACCCCGGACCGTTTTCATGGCCACTATGTCCCGTATCGGAGAACCCAAGTCAGCGGCAACGGAGGCAACGGATAAGGGAAGACAGTCAGAAGCAGGACTGGAGTCGTGGGCGACCGGTTCGGGCGTCTCGGACCGGGTGCAGGAAGGTGTGTCATCCTCAGTAGCAGGGGGCATCAAAGTCTCAAGTGCCAGGGATGGTGGAACGACGCTGGACTGCGTCGACTGTGCTTCTGGATCCGGTGGCACCACAGGCACAAGTGCCAGGAGCTGTGGTACACCGCTGGACTGAGTCGTCGCCTCTTCTTCTTCCTGCGGCATAGCAGGCTCGGGTGACAGGGGCCGAGGAACGGGCTGTAGGCAGTGGTCATGACACGAGGACCCCCAGCGGTTAATAGCGCCAGAGTGCCAACTAATGGCAGGGTCATGAAGTTGAAGCCAGGGCAGGCCCAACAGGAGCTCAGGAGCCATCCTCGGGATCACAAAGAAGGTGATGGTCTCAGTATGCAATGTGCCAACCTGGAGTCTTACTGGTTCAGTGGTATATCGGACAGGTTCGTATAGCAGTTTGCCGTCCACGGAGGCGAACCAGAGGGGCTTGGCAAGCGGGATCACAGGTACTTGGTATCGGTCCACTGCAGACTGGCGTATGAAATTACCCGCCGCCCCAGAATCGATGTGGGCCTCTGCTGTGAACCTGGTCTTCTTCGTCGTCACCTGGACAGTCTGTGTAAGTGGAACGGAGGGGATTCCGGTGCCAAGGGTAGCGGTTCCCACCATCCCTTGGGCCTGGGGTCTACCAGGTTTCTCAGGGCATGTCCGAAGCATGTGTGACCCGTCTCCACAATAGAAGCACAGGCCCAGGGCGAGCCGTTCTGCACGGCGTTGCTTGGCTTGGTTCAGTCGGTCAATTTGCATGGGTTCCGGGAACATGTCACAGGAAGGCAGGGGCAAAGGAGCGGTAGGCCTCTGCGGGGACAAGGCGTGACGGGGTGGTAGCTTCTCCCGGAATACCTCTTTGGTTCGCTCCTGGAAACGGAGGTCAATCCGGGTGGCTAAGGATATTAAAGCGTCCAAGGTGCGTGGAACGTCACGGCCAGCAAGCTCGTCTTTGACGCGGCCAGAGAGTCCTTCCCAAAAGGCCGCCGTCAAGGCCTCATTGTTCCAGCCCAGCTCAGAGGCGAGCATGCGGAACTGGATGGCGTATTGGCCGACGGTCAGGGTCCCTTGGCGTAGCCGGAGGAGCGAAGAGGTCACTGTGGTGGTACGTCCGGGTTCATCGAATGTACTTCGGAAAGCGTGCAGGAATTCCCGGATGTTAGTGGTCATTGGATCCTCAGTCTCCCACAGGGGGTTAATCCAGGCTAGAGCTTCGCCTTCCAAGTGCGACATCAGGAACGCCACTTTAGCCTGGTCTGAGACAAACAAATGAGGAAGCAACTTGAAATGCAGGGAGCACTGGTTCAAGAAGCCGCGGCAGGACTTGGGATCCCCTGCATAGCGAGGCGGAGCAGCGAGGCGAAGTTGCGAGGCCGTGGCGGAAACTGGTTCGGAGCCGGAGACTGGTTGCTGCGTGGACTCAGACGAGGCAGCGGTCTGCAGCGTATATAACCGGTGGTCCATGGACGCCAGGAATTTTAGCATCCGGTGTAAGGTGTCACGCTGTTGCACCAGTTCCTGGCGTAGTTCGGCCAGCTCAGATGTTTGTGCTCCAGCGGGATCCATGGCCTGATCAAACTGTCAGGGCAGGGAGGACTGGTAAGCCCAGGAGGTGGATCCACTGGACCGAGTATCCCACCGGAGGGCAGGGTACACGGCAGCCGGAGCACTGGCGTGGCCGGGACAGGTATAACCAGGTCAGCAGAGTCACAAAGTTCTTCAGGACGGTAAGGAAGACAGGCACAGGTACCAGGGAGCAAAGACAAGAAGTCTACAGGACACGGCACCAGGGGGCCTGAGCACCTAGCACAAAAGACAAAGCTTCTAGACACGTTGATCAGGCAACGCCCCTATGGAAAGGCCAGTCTTATATATCCAGCACAGCCGTATGTCACCTCCTGCTTCAGGTGTGCTGGGTCCATAAAACCAGGAGAGTGGGCGCGGCCTGGTCCTATACAGAGGCATGAGGCTAATACTCAGAGTCAGACTCATGAGACCAGGAGCAGGACACAGGAGAGCACGAGCAGCAGCCATGACCGGTGGACACGTGGAGTGGATCAGTGGGTAAGGAGCAGTGCAATGACGGTGAGGCCGGATCGGTGGGTACGGAGCGGTGGTGCGATGCAGGTGCGACTGGATCAGTGGGTACAGAGCGGTGGTGCAATGCAGGTACGACTGGATCAGTGGGTATGGAGCGGTGGTGCGATGCAGGTGCGACTGGATCAGTGGGTACAGAGCGGTGGTGCAATGCAGGTACGACTGGATCAGTGGGTACAGAGCGGTGGTGCAATGCAGGTACGACTGGATCAGTGGGTATGGAGCGGTGGTGCGATGCAGGAACCGGCTCAGTGGGTAAGGAGGGCTGCTGGGACACCGGGAGCGTGACAATAGCCAGGCCAGTGGACGAGAGCACCCATCGACCCTCATGTCTCCACACAGCTCTCGTACAGCCCTACATCTCAGGCATAGCGCCCTTAGCCCTACAACCCAGGAACTGCACTCTTAACCTTACAATTCATGGACATCTCTTATACAGTGCCCTTAGACCTACTACGCAGGAATCTCTCTCTTGGCCTTACTACCCAGGGACAGCTATTGTTACCCCTATTGCCCAGCAACAACTATTGCATAACTTTGCTACCCCAGGACAGCTGTCATATACTCCTACTACCCCTACTACCCAAGGACAGCTGTTGAATAGCCTTAGGGCGGCGTCACACTAGACGATATATCGTGCGATCGCATGAGCGATCGCACCCGCCCCAGTCGTTTGTGCATCACGGGCAATTTGTTGCCCGTGGCGCACAAAGTCGTTTACCCCCGTCATACGCACTTACCTCCCGAATGACCGCGCTGTGGGCGGTGAACATCCTCTTCCTGAAGGGGGAAGGACGTTCGTCATCACAGCGACGTCACACAGCAGCCGCCTAATAGAAGCGGAGGGGCGGAGATGAGCGGCCGGAATATCCTGCCCACCTCCTTCCTTCCGCGTTGCCGGCGGGACGCAGGTAAGCTGTGTTCATCGCTCCCGAGGTGTCACACGGAGCGATGTGTGCTGCCTCGGGAATGACGAACAACCGGCACGCAGAAGGAGGAAAGACATTATGAAAATGAACGACATGTCAACGAGCAATGATAAGGTGAGTATTTTTGCTCATTCACAGTCGTTCGTAGCTGTCACACGCTACGATATCTCTAACGGTGCCGGATGTGCGTCACGGAATCCGTGACCCCGACGACATATCGCCTGATATATCGTAGCGTTTGACGCCGCCCTTACAATCCAAGGACAGCTGTCATATACCCTTACTATCCAAGGACAGCTATCATATACCTCTACTACCCAGGGACAGCTGATAAATAGCCCTACTTCCTAGGGACACCTGTCTAATAGCCCTACTACCCCGGGACAAATGTCGTATACCGCTACTACCCAGGAAAAGCCGTTGCATAACCCTACTAGCCATGGACAGCTCTCTTATAGCCATACTACTCAGGCACAGCTCTCTTTTATCCCTACTACCCATGGACAGCTCTTTTATAGTCCTACATCCCAGGTACAGCTCTTTTATAGCCCGAATACCCAACGACAGCTCTCATATAGCTATTCAACCCAGGGACAGCTCTTGCATAGCACTACAAGCCAAGGACAGTTCTCATATTGCCCTACTATACAGGGACAGCTCTCTTATAGCCCCTGGCCAGTTTGTGCATTGCACTCCATGCTCGTACCATGTTGCATGGAGATCTGCATGAGGTCTTACAATTTCAAGCAGCCCTTTGAAGGCAACCGTAATGCTGATGTGCTCCTCAGTAAAAATGAGGTTGACACCCCTGGAATAGTGCATATGACTATGTGACGCCCTGTTACGGAGGGGACGATTGAAATAAAAAATAATAAATAATATAATATCAATTGTTGCCCCACGTCCGCCGGGCAGGTGTTAAAGCCACTAAGGACAGGAGGACAAATTACAGCAACTTAGGAAACCATAGCGGAAACTAAGAAGATGTTGTAAGGCACACTCCTACGTGTAGCGTGTCCCTGTTAACCTCACAGGGGCACTAGTAATTGCCACGTGTGTAGGAACACGTCAAAACCAAAGGAAGTGCAACAGATATTGGTCATGTGCGCACAGGAGCACGTCAGACCGGGAAGGCCACCCAGTTAGCGTCATTGGGTACCCAGGGCTGACACACACACATTCATACAAGTCTGCCACTGATACTACAGACTGGGCGTGTGCGTAGGGGGCATGTTTTGTCTGGAAGGACCCTAAATCCTCACCGTGCCGAGACACAGCTTGTACCCAGATACGAATACCTGGTACTGGCGCCTGCCCTAAATTCAGAATCACGCCAACATACAAACACAAGTCTGCCACAAGCACTGCAGACTACAATGGCGCTGAAACCCACTCACTCTGACAGACGGGAGTACAGCCAATGCTGTCAGCATGTATAATGACGCTCGCGCGCCGATGGGCAGAGCTACAGACCTTTTATAGCCACCACCCTGGCACAGACCACACGGCATGTGGTAATGGCTTCGGCTGCAACCATACAGGGGCTGCCACGTCATTGATGAAACCATGATGACCAATCAGCGGCTTCCACTTCATCGCTGATGTCACAGATGACCAATCAGTGGCCGCCTTGTCATCAGTGACATCACGCACATGCTCAGTATGGCTGCATGAGCACTTAGGCTCAGGATGGTACAAAACTCTAGCCACCTGATGCCTCAAGCGACGGCCAGGTGGCATTGCAGAGTTAACTGACCCCAATGGGGGATTCAATGATGGGACTAGGCCGGTTCAAGGCACCACAGAACCCCGAATCGTAACACGCCCCTGGACTATCAGGGTACTGCACAAGCTGCCCTTCCATGCAGTATTCCGCCTCCCTCTTGGTTCTGGGTCCCTGACTAAGTGGTGTTTCCTCCAACAGCAAATCATATCCTGGATACACCCTGCACCACACCCACCAGACACACCAGTGGACGGCTTGAGTGGAATAGAGTTGCCCACCCGGGGAACCATGGTGAGGAGGGGAGGAGTGTAGTCAGTCTGTGAGTGTAGAGAGAGTTGGGAAGTAGCCCTCGAGCTGTGAGGAGCTCAGAGGAAGTCGGGAGTGGTGACTCCTGAAGGAACTGTCTAGGTTGCAGATGATGGTCTGGGCCTAGAGGAGTCGGACCCCCCTTCGCAGGGGATTGTGGTGAGGTGCTTGGACCTGTCGAGGAGGACAGCCGGCAGCCTAGCACTATCACCGGTCCTGGACCGAAGGCACTACGTGGTACACGGATCCTAGGTCGGGGAGTAGCTTCAGGCAACCCGATAATTCACCTGAGGAGAACGGAGCCTTTATGATCTGTTCCCAACCGCTCCAGAATCGGGGCACTAGCATAACGAGGGGGATAAGACTTTCCAAACCAAAACGGTCCAGAAAATCCTAAGCGTGAGCCCTGAGAGCAAGCGCCCATATTTAGCCATAGTAGGGAGCGGGGCCTGGCTAGTTCCATACTACCGGGCCATCAAGTTGAAGTAAAACTAAGTGCCATCAGGAAGGTCAAGAATCACCAGGCAACACCATTGGGGACGGGACCTGGATGAGCTCCCCTCAGCCGCAGTGGTATCCAGAGAATTGGTTTACCCGGTTGTCAGTGTCTGCTTATGAACTGAGTGAGTACAAGAGTGACCCCTGCATCTCACGGCATCCCCTCACTGAGTCCCGGGGCACCCCCCTACCCGTGGAGGGTTACAACACCCCACTTCATCACCCCCTTCAGTACCCAGTTGGTACTCCCAATGGCAGCGGCGGTACTCCCCAAATTACTGCGCACCACGGGTGGCGTCACAAACTATACATCAACTCCCCTGTAAATACCCCCTTTCATTTGAGTGGCCGCACGACCCCCGGGTCCGGAGACCCTCGAGCCACAGTGAACCCGGATCTGAGCAGCTTGGCTGCTTCCACGGGGGCGGCACAACTATGCATGAGGACATGCAAAATATAGGCCTTCTGACAAGAATAATAGCTCTGTGTCAACCCTATTTACAAGTGCGATACTGTTTACTGAGCTGTTATCATGTGTGGTGCCGTGTGCTGAAAATCTGGATCTAAGCCTGTATTTGCTCTCTGCGCTTTGTATCATGCATTGATCATTACAATGTCCATAACAACTATCAACAGGCTTTCTATATACCCTGAATGTGAAATAATCCTAGAACCTCCCTATTGGGCCCAATTCATATGTCCTTTTTCATGTATATGTTCTATCTCTGTTTTTCATGGATAGGACACAAACCCATCATGGGCTCGGTTCTACTTGTGCTTTGCATGGACAAGTGCAATCTGGTAAAACATTGGACTGCTCTAACTCTAGGGCAAAACTATGGGGCAATGTCCACTTGCAATTGGTTGCATGCAATGAATTGCAGCATGCTGTGTTTGGTAGCGAATCTTGGCTCACAGGCAGCCCCATACAAGTCTTGGACGTGTATGAAACATTGCACTGCACTCGCATGTTATCCGAGTGCAGTGTGATATCCGCAGAGCCAGGCCGGGGAGGGGATGGGGAGAAAGTGTTCCCCCTCTTCTCCACAGCTGTGACCTGATTGCAAGATCGCTTCACAGTCGTATGACCCTCGGCTCACACCCGCAGCAGAGGGTCATTAGCATATCACTTCCAATGCTCTCGAATCGGAAGTGTAACGCCCTGACAAAATCAGGTTGTCACAGGAGACTGCATCCATCTTCCAGATGCAGGACTCTCTCCTCCTTGCCCTACCAACACATCCCCACACAGGTACAAACACCAGCCACAAAAGCCTAGTCACCCCCCCCAGGACAATAGGGACACACCAGTGGGTGGGGCCAGGCAGATGGTGACGCCCACCTAGGGGTTCTGAGGTGTCAGGGGAAGGAACACGTCAGAACGTAGTAGACAGAGGAAGTGAGAGGAGTGAAGTGGTAGTCTGGGGTTGTAGCTCCCGGACTACCGGACTACCTGAGCTGACTAGGTGGCAGACGGCAGAGCAGGGCCACAGGCGACAGAGATCCGGTCGCGGGAGACCTTAAGTGGACCGGGGCAGGGTTGTAGCACAGTCGGGGTACCTGGACCCTAGGGCGAGGACAGCTTCAAGCACCTTTCCAATCAACCAGCAGGGGACAAGATTCCATGTCTTGTCCCACTAGTAGCCCAGATAGAGTGGGACGGAAGCCCAACGCGGGGGATAGGATGTCTGCAAGTGCCTGCAAAAATCCCAAGGGTCAGATCTCGCGGGCCACTTCTCCCACAGCAAAGACACCGGGAGTGGACTTTTCCTGTTTCATGCGGACTAGTCAACACACGAGAAACCAAACTAGAGTGCAGGAGGAAGGGCCCCTGTTCTGTTCACCGGTGGCGGGACCCGAGCACACCCCTCTGGAGGCTACCAGTATCCGGCACTTGGTTTATTATCTGGACTCTGTGTGATTTATTCAAAAACAGTGAGTACACCGGTATCATCCGGTCTAGCCTGCAGACTGTGTCCCAGCACTCTACTCCACCTTCACCTGGGCCCCAGGACAACACATCCCCTACCCGTGGAGGGGATACCATCCTGCTGCCCCGCTCCATCAGCCCCGGGCGCCCCATACCAAGGAAGTGGTGGTGTCACCAACTTTCACCGCAACCCACGGGTGGCGTCACTGACAAACTCTTCCCTGTAAATAACCCCTTTATCGAGTTGTGGGTGACGGGCTGCTGCACGAGCCCCGGATCCGGCTGCCACTCGAGCCACAGCCATGATCCCAGATCCGAGCGTCTTGGGTGGCCTCCACTGCCATGGTCTGTGCCCCCGCCCGCGACAGAAGCTATGTGCAAGTGGAACCGAGGCCTATAGTTTATGTTCTTCACAGATCTGTTTTTCATCCAATTTGCAAATCAAACTAGCACATTCAAGTGGATTGGTCAGTCAAAAAACGGATAGTGCTTGGAAACCTTTTGTTCTCCTAGTGAAGACAATTTATATTTATTATTTTTTTTGCATATAAGAAAAACAGATGCACTCAGGAGAAACAATCACTTTTCTCACATGCAAAAATTAGACATCTGTATAAGGCTTTACTGTGCAGTATGAGTGAAAATATTTACTGTAAATCTGTCAATGTTTCTGAATTAGAAACATAAAAATGTTGTCTGGTTTCAAACCCCCCCTCGCCTTCTGGTACAGTTTTATGCTAAATACAAACTGTACATTTGTCACCCTCCCTGGGTCCAGCACTAAAGGGGGTGTTACACACAGCGATATCGCTAGCGATATCGCTGGGGAAAGCACCCGCCCCCGTCGTTTGTGCGTCACGGGCAAATCGCTGCCCGTGGCGCTGTTGCCGGCGAACCGCCTCCTTTCTAAGGGGGCGGCTCATGCGGTGTCACTGCAGTGTCACTAAGCAGCCATCCAATAGAAGCGGAGGGGTGGAGATGAGCGGGACGTAACATCCCGCCCACCTCCTTCCTTTCGCATAGCCGGTGGCCGCAGGTAAGCTGCAGTTCGTCATTCCCGAGGTGTCACACGTAGCAATGTGTGCTGCCTCAGGAACGACGAACAACCTGTGTGCTCAACAATCAACGATTTTTGAAAAAGGAACGACGTATCAGCGATGGATGATTTGGTGAGTATTTTCCATCGTTAATGGTCGTTCGTGCGTGTCACACGCAATGATGCCGCATGTGCGTCACGGAATCCGTGACCCCGGCGATATATTGTTAGATACGTCGCTGCGTGTGATGGCGCCTTTAGGCTCCGCCTCTGCTCCTGGTGTCTTTTATTGCCTGCAGGGCTATATCACATCAAGAGAGCTCAGCAGCTCTGTGTGTGTAGTTGGTATGAGCTGCTAAGCTTAGTAATTGGCTGCAGAGCTGCCGATATGATGTCTGCACGATTCTGGGAACACAACTTTCTTGTCTCCTTTCCTGGAGAGACAATTTGAATATTCCCCAGAGGGGCAAGGCAGCTATAAGTCCCCTTACTTTACTGGCAGCCAGACTGGTTTGCAAAGTCTCCTTAAGGAGAATAGTGTTCCCCCGTGGTCCCCACAAAGCTTCTCATGAGCCATATCAGACACCCCATACTTTGCACTGATGAGGGGCAAGCACCCCGAAACACCGTGTCTGCATATTGGGATTCTGATATGGCTTATATATATCCTAGGTCATATGCAAAGGATTGTTAAAAATCCACCTTTGACTTTTAGGATCGCTACTTCCAATAGGTGGCGCTGCGCTAGAGTTTGTCTCCTCTCCTAGAGAAACAATTTGAATATTCCCTAGAGGCGTGTGGCAGCTATAAGTCCCCTTACTTTACTGGCAGCCAGACTGGCTTGCAAAGTCTCCTTAAGGAGAATAGTGTTCCCCCGTGGTCCCCACAAAGCTTCTCGTGAACCATATCAGACACCCCATACTTTGCACTGACGAGGGGCAAGCACCCCGAAACACCGTGTCTGCATATTGGGATTCTGATCTGGCTTATATATATCCTAGGTCATATGCAAAGGATTGTTAAAAATCCACCTTTGACTTTTAGGATCGCTACTTCCAATAGGTGGCGCTGCGCTAGAGTTTGTCTCCTCTCCTGGAGAAACAATTTGAATATTCCCTAGAGGGGTGTGGCAGCTATAAGTCCCCTTACTTTACTGGCAGCCAGACTGGCTTGCAAAGTCTCCTTAAGGAGAATAGTGTTCCCCCGTGAACCCCACAAAGCTTCTCGTGAGCCATATCAGACACCCCATACTTTGCACTGACGAGGGGCAAGCACCCCGAAACACCGTGTCTGCATATTGGGATTCTGATCTGGCTTATATATCCTAGGTCATATGCAAAGGATTGTTAAAAATCCACATTTGACTTTTAGGATCGCTACCTCCAATAGGTGGCGCTGCGCTAGAGTTTTTCTCCTCTCCTGGAGAGACAATTTGAAGACAGAAGACAATTTAAACCGTCACCTCTTACACATTAGATAGGTAACGACGAAAGCTAGCAGCTCTCTCCCAAAGCCCCAATATTTCCCTAGCATGTTCCTGAAATGTCCCAGGAATATTCAGAGCTCCTCTGTTTTCAATGACAGACTTCATAGCGGAGGAGACTAAACTTCATCTTTCCGAGAAGAGTCAGGAGTCCTCCATACGTATTATATTGGATGGTTCAGCTGACTGCATTTTAATCTGTAAGGGCGCCTTCAGTATGAATACTTCACCATAGGGAAGTGTGTGTTGCAGAGCAGAGAATAATTATTATTAAAAAAATTATTCTATAGTAATGGTTTGATGACTGTACCTATAGAGTCATATACAGCTCATTACAGTAATGTAATGACCACATTTTTCAGCTGTAAAATCTGAACAGAAAATCTGCAGCATATTTTAGCCATGTGGATGTATCTGTTACCTGTGTATTAGCCATGGAATGTGGCTTTTTCATAAATAACATGCAAGTACACCTCTTCTCCATTAATTGCCCAGGAACAGCTGGAAATACAGTTAGGTCCAGAAATATTTGGACAGTGACACAAGTTTTGTTATTTTAGCTGTTTACAAAAACATGTTCAGAAATACAATTATATATATAATATGGGCTGAAAGTGCACACTCCCAGCTGCAATATGAGAGTTTTCACATCCAAATCGGAGAAAGGGTTTAGGAATCATAGCTCTGTAATGCATAGCCGCCTCTTTTTAAAGGGACCAAAAGTAATTGGACAAGTGACTCTAAGGGCTGCAATTAACTCTGAAGGCGTCTCCCTCGTTAACCTGCAATCAATGAAGTAGTTAAAAGGTCTGGGGTTGATTACAGGTGTGTGGTTTTGCATTTGGAAGCTGTTGCTGTGACCAGACAACATGCGGTCTAAGGAACTCTCAATTGAGGTGAAGCAGAACATCCTGAGGCTGAAAAAAAAGAAAAAATCCATCAGAGAGATAACAGACATGCTTGGAGTAGCAAAATCAACAGTCGGGTACATTCTGAGAAAAAAGGAATTGACTGGTGAGCTTGGGAACTCAAAAAGGCCTGGGCGTCCACGGATGACAACAGTGGTGGAGGATCGCCGCATACTTTCTTTGGTGAAGAAGAACCCGTTCACAACATCAACTGAAGTCCAGAACACTCTCAGTGAAGTAGGTGTATCTGTCTCTAAGTCAACAGTAAAGAGAAGATTCCATGAAAGTAAATACAAAGGGTTCCCATCTAGATGCAAACCATTCATCAATTCCAAAAATAGACAGGCCAGAGTTAAATTTGCTGAAAAACACCTCATGAAGCCAGCTCAGTTCTGGAAAAGTATTCTATGGACAGATGAGACAAAGATCAACCTGTACCAGAATGATGGGAAGAAAAAAGTTTGGAGAAGAAAGGGAACGGCACATGATCCAAGGCACACCACATCCTCTGTAAAACATGGTGGAGGCAACGTGATGGCATGGGCATGCATGGCTTTCAATGGCACTGGGTCACTTGTGTTTATTGATGACATAACAGCAGACAAGAGTAGCCGGATGAATTCTGAAGTGTACCGGGATATACTTTCAGCCCAGATTCAGCCAAATGCCGCAAAGTTGATCGGACGGCGCTTCATAGTACAGATGGACAATGACCCCAAGCATACAGCCAAAGCTACCCAGGAGTTCATGAGTGCAAAAAAGTGGAACATTCTGCAATGGCCAAGTCAATCACCAGATCTTAACCCAATTGAGCATGCATTTCACCTGCTCAAATCCAGACTTAAGACGGAAAGACCTACAAACAAGCAAGACCTGAAGGCTGCGGCTGTAAAGGCCTGGCAAAGCATTAAGAAGGAGGAAACCCAGCGTTTGGTGATGTCCATGGGTTCCAGACTTAAGGCAGTGATTGCCTCCAAAGGATTCGCAACAAAATATTGAAAATAAAAATATTTTGTTTGGGTTTGGTTTATTTGTCCAATTACTTTTGACCTCCTAAAATGTGGAGTGTTTGTAAAGAAATGTGTACAATTCCTACAATTTCTATCAGATATTTTTGTTCAAACCTTCAAATTAAACGTTACAATCTGCACTTGAATTCTGTTTTAGAGGTTTCATTTTAAATCCAATGTGGTGGCATGCAGAGCCCAACTCGCGAAAATTGTGTCACTGTCCAAATATTTCTGGACCTAACTGTAGCTATGTACAGAGCTCAGCTATGCTTGGCAGTCGTATGGAGAATGAATGAAGCAGACATACATATCCTTGACCTCTGTTTCATTTAGACATGACTTTTCTTGGAATCACTGGATAATTCAATGGTTGAATACTCAGTTATCAGTACATTATCCCCTATTATGTATTAAGGATAACTTACACTCTTGGGGGAAAAAAAACTTCATGGAGTGTGGATTTATCTACACATATTAGAAATTCTTCTACTCATTACTAGTGATGACCGAGCATGCTCGGTACTGCTCGCTACTCGATTGAGCACCGCAGGCTCATTACTCTATTGAGTATCACGGATGCTCGAGTACCATGCTCGAGACCCCACCATACATGTTTTGCAGTTATTAGACAACATGTGAGGATTGATTGCCATACATGATATTGCTGCAACTGTATTTGCTACTGGCATTACTGTGATTGCGGCATTGCGTCATCAGGTTTTACATGAGATGCGGTGTGTGATGCTCAGTACACTGTCCTCTAGAATCAGTTAGGGATAGTTGATGTAGGAAGGAGAGCTTAGATTAGAGCAGGGTTTATACACTTGCACCCTGTAATATATTTCATGTAGCAGTAAAGGATGTTTTTAGCCTTCTTTAACCAAATAAAGAATTTTGATAACCAGCCAAGTTAAAGCAGACAGCTGCTTGCTGGTATTATCAGGCTGGGAAGGTCCATCTTTATTTGACCTTTCCTAGCCTGAAAATACCAGCCTGCAGCTTCCCTAGAATTGGCTCATCATATTTAATGAACCAATTCTGGTACTTTGCTCTTCCCAATTTCCCTGGTGCGGTGAAAATAGGGGTACTATTTTGGGGGGTTGATTTCAGCTGTGTAATGTGAGCTAGTATCAAATCCATGGGTTAGTAATGAAGAGGTGTCTATCAGACACCCCTATTACTAACCCATTAAGTATAAACATAATAAAACACACACAAAAATGTTTTAGTCTAAAAAACACTCCCCGACTCTTGCCCTGGTTCACCAATATATTAAAAGGCAAAAAAAGCCAGGCAGCTTTGAAGTAGTCCATAGAATTTGAGATAGTCCACAAATGGGAACCTGAAAGACATAAAAAGAGAATAGTAAAGAAATTAAAAATGGGGGTGTCTGATTAACGCCTCTCAATTAGTAACCCCTGGGCTTTATGTCAGCTGACTTTACACAGCTGACTTCAACCATCCAAAATATTTCCCCAATTGCCACCACACCAGGGCAACCAGAAAGAGCCAGGCAAAGTGCCAAAATAGGCACATCTAATGGATGTGCCACTTCTGGGGTGGCTGTGGGCTCCTATTTGTAGGCTGGGAAGGGCCAAATAACCATAGACCTTGTCAATCTGATAATATCAACCTGCAGCTGTCTGTTTTACCTTTGCTGGTTATCAAAAATAGGGGGGATCACCCCGTAATTTTTTATATGATTTATTTATTAATCAACAAGTACAGTAAACTGAACGCACAATCAATTGAAATGTGTAGAAATAAACCGCTTCCATATACTGATGTGTCTTGGATCCTTCCAATAATCTTTATGGCAGCAGAGTGAGCACGTTTTCCTTCAACTGATGATTTTTTTGTACATTGTGTAGCTGCAGCAGCTCTAAATCGTATTCGCTCATATTGTTGTCTCATACATAACTCTCACAGGTGAACAAATCCAGCTGACTACTATAACTTACTAGTCAGATAAGACCCTATTGGGCCTTAAGACCGCTTTACACGCTGAGATATCGGTACCGATATCGCTAGCGTGCGTTCCCGCCCCCATCTGTTGTGCGACACGGGCAAATCGCTGCACATGTCGCACAACATCGCCCGGACCCGTCACACGTACTTACCTGCCTAGCGACGTCACTGTGACCAGCGAACCGCCCTCCTTTCTAATGGGGCGGTCCATGCGGCATCACACCGACGTCACTAAGCGTCACGTTTTTGCGACGATGCAAAATCGCTCATAGGTGTCACACGCAACGGCATCCCTAATGCGGCCGGATGTGCGTCACAAATTCCGTGACCCCAACGACTTCGCATTAGCGATGTCGTAGCGTGTAAAGCCCCCTTTATTCATTTATTTTACAGGGGAAAACATGGTGAATGAGAAAAGATGGTGGATGACCCCTTCAAGGAGAACAGCTTCACTGGCCCCCTCTTAAATCTGGTGGCTAGAACACAGGTCACACATAGATAAGGCCAGCCATGTGTGAATGTATATATTTGTATTGCATTTTAACACATTCCCTTTGTGTGGTGCATTCTCTTTCAAGTTCATGAATATTTGCTAAGACTGTGTCCAGAGGTGAGGATAAACAAAGGAGATTCTCATAGTATTCCTAGAAATAATACTGCAAAATCCATAATTTATTTACTAGTGTTCAGGCAAAAAACTCCAGATCAATAAATCATGCCTCATCGTAGTGATATGTTATTCCTTAGTCTTCAGAAAAAAAACTATTCAAACCAGCCCAGCAAATATACACAATTAGTCCCCATGCTTTACAATGATAAATGAGTCTCATCTTCTTTGATCAGAAAGCTTACATGCCCTTGATAAAATGAGATGATGAAATTAGGAGCTATGTTGTTTGGTTGATGAGACAGGCACTTATGCCATTGTACGTTGTGTACTTGTGAGCGCATTACATTGTTTACAAATATTTTAAAGGGGTTTTCTCATTATGTTACATGAAGAATAGGTCTGTATCCCCCTGGCTTCCTACTTTCCAGGGGGCAGCGCACTACTGAGTGATGAACAATTCAGACAGCGGTATTGTTGAACCCGTGGTGTGAGCTGTTTGCTCTCTAATACTGCTATAATGAAGCTTTGTCTTTGCAGCATTACAGAGTACTGAAGCTGGAAGGATCCAACAATCCAGACAGATTCAGAGCAGCACTTGCAGACTATTTAGCAAACTGCTTGTAAGCACTGCATGCTTTGCCTAGGAGATCAGTCAACAATGATAGACTGCAACAGTGGTTGGTAGCAGTAATTAAGCATTAAACACTAAAATAAAAATCCCTCTTCCTGAAAAGATGATTTTTAACAAGTAAATTAGAAAGCTTTGTTTTTTACCCATTCAAACAGATGACAAAAACCTTTTAACAAAGAAGATACTACATTCACTCACTTTACTGCACAAACTCCATAATAATAATAATAATAATAATAATATTATTTATTCACTTAAATAGCACCATTAATTCCACAGCACTTTACATACATTGGTATCAGTGTCCCCATTGGGGCTCACAATCTAAATTCCCTGTCTGTATGTCTTTGGAGTGTGGCAGGAAACCCACACAAACAAAGGGAGAACATACAAACTCCTTGCAGATGTTGTCCCTGGTGGGATTCGAGCACAGGACCCCAGCACTGCAAAACTGCAGTGCTAACCACTGAGCCACCGTGCCATCTCAGAAGTGATGTTTGCCCTGTTTGAAAGCAATAACACCGTAGCAGCCTATGAGAAACATTCGGTGACGCACTCTTCCAGTCACCCAACCACTACAGCCAATCACGGGCTGTACAGTGCTGGGACTTTTGAATGTCCTTACACTACCTCTTGAAATAGTAACACCTCCGGAATGGCCTTGTTAGAAGATGACTATACATCCATTTAGTTCTTTTCATCAATTTACACCTGAAAAAAATATTTTACTGATCGACAACCTCTTAAGCGGAATTTAATGTAATAGATTTGAGTAAGAACTATCACACATATTTAGAGACTCATCCTTGGGTATAAAGTAGTGTTCTTATTGTCAGGTTTTGGGTATTATGTATTTTGCACAATAAGGCCATGTGCGCACATTGTGTCCAGTACCTTGCAGAAATGAACGCATCCTCTGGCAGAATTTGTCATTGTCAAATTTGGTTTTGACCACATAAACGTAGGAAATACGCAAGAGTTTTTATAGCGTATTTGATGCGTTTTGACCGCGTTTTATATGCCTTTTCAGTGCTTAAATTGAGATGCGTTTTCAACACAAATACACAACTAAATAAAGTTTGAACATTCAAACAGTAGGAAAAAAGTGAAAAAAAATTAAAAAAAAAAATCTTTAAATCATACACTATAATGATAATTTACTGAAAATTATTAAAGCAATTCAATAATTATGTTCAAAATAAAGTAAAAGTATTGTTTGACTCATTTTTTATAGTCGGGCTGGATGTGAGGGCAAATGGAAACCTCTTGACCTCACTATAATGCCAAAAACACTTTGAATTTGTCAAACAAAGCATGTGTTTAGCATCAAAAAAGCATGTAAAATGCTAGAAATTTCTTTAAGGATGCGTTTTGATAATTCTCATTGACTTCAATGTTGGCAAAACGCAGCCAAAATGGCAAAAACAATTGACATGTTGCTTCTTCAAACGCAGAGATTTTGACAAATTTTTGTCAACAAAAATGCCTCGTTTTTAAATGCATCATGCGCACACATTTCCCATAGACTTTGCTTGGAAATCAAATTGCATGCAATTTTGCATTCAAACGCTACAGCTCAAAACGCTGCGGAAACGCATGAAAAAACTTGAAAAAAGACTTGCGTTTGTTAGACTACTTTTTTCTTATCACTATTTGGCAGGACACTTTTAGGATCTACTTATTTGGAAATATATTTCACCAAGTTATAAAGAATTCAATGAAATCCAGCTTTGGAAGGCTAGGCATTAATAATGCAAAGAAATATTGTACTGTGCTCACCAATCTGATGCCTGCCATCCTTTTTGTAGTGTTTACATGGGAAAACAATGACAATTCCATTTGTTACTATAGGGAACACATTTGTTCCAATCTGAGTTGTTTTATGTATGATTCTTTCATCTTTTCTGGTTTGTATACCCTGCATTTGCCTGGAGCTATTATGCTCTTTTGTGTTATCCAATGCCCTTAGGTAAAAAAAAGAAACGCTTAAGATATAAAGAGCTGAAGATTGGGTTTACCATTGTTCCAGGACATCTTTCCATTACCAGACACACATAATAATTATATTCTGCTTTACAACTTATTATGGGGCATTTAAAGAGGTTTTTTTTAACATAATGAAGATAAGCTAATATCAATGTATTATTGATTTGAAGAAAATATAAAATTAATAATTGTATTAATAGGCTAAATGGAAATATTTTTCTCATAAAAGGTTTGATTAGTACATTAAGTAGGTTGAATAAAAGATTATAACCCTTGATCGTTTTGATTTTGTGTATTTCTCCTTACTCCACCATAAACAGACGTGCTTGGCTCGGTGGAGAACGCATACTTATTTCAATGGTAGTGACTGCCATACACCATTGGCAACAGTCTGCTTCCCATCGCTGGACATAACGGTTAGAGGATGATGTGATGAACAGGAATGTACACTTTGTGCTATCTATATTCATAAACATGGTCCACAGTTCTTCCCAGTGTGTTCCACTCCTAAGTCCTGATCTGTGGGGGAAATTTACAGAAAGTGTGCTGCCCCCTGAGGGAAGAAGGAGCATTACACATTAAAGGGAACCTGCAGGTGCAATATGCACACAAACCCACGAGCAGTTCTGGATGCATATTGCTAATCCCTGCCTAACCGTCCCTGTATACACTAGCATAGATAAAGGGATCTTTAGAAAAAGTATTTCTAAAGATCGTATATAATATGGTAATGAGGCCAGCGACTAGTCACAAGGGCGTTACTTCCCTTTGGTAGTCAGCATGTTAGCACGCCCCTGTGGGCGTACTAACATGCTCATGAATGGGCAGCGACATCGCACATACCTCCCTCTTGATGGCGGCTGGTGGAGGATGGATACACATTGCGCATGATCCAGAGTCCCGAGCACTTCAGGTCATGTGCTCTGTGCCTCACTGAAGCCGGGAAGCTACACCCAGCATCAGTTTAGTGCACATGATCATAAGTCCCGGGGACTCCAGATCATGCACAATCTGCATCCATTCTCCTCCAGCCGCCATCAAGAGTGAGGTATGTGCGGCGGCGCTGCGCATTCATTAGCATCTTAGTATGCCCACAGAGGTGTGCTAGCATGCCATGTGGGCCAGCTAGCCAAGGGAACTAATGCCCTTGCGACTAGTCACTGGCCTCATTAGCACATAAGAAACGATCTTTAGAAATACTTTTTCTAAAGATTTCTTTATCTTTGCTAGTGTATACGGGGACGGTTAGACAGGGATTAGCAATATGCACCCAGAACTGCTCGTGGGTTCGGGTGCATATTGCGCCTGACAGTTTCCCTTTAAGAATCAATTCTCTGGCTGTGTAATATACTATAGGAATAGGTGATCTCTAATACATAACTTACTGTTCAATGTTGAATTTTTTGGTTTTCCACTTTTGTTTATTTGAATTGACTTAGCCCTTTTTATGCGGGGAAAGTTGTAGTTTTGAATGACGCCATTCATTTTACCATGTCATTTGCAAAAAAAATAGAAAAAGCTCCAAATGCAGCAAAATTGCAAACCACCCCCCATTTTTGTCTTTTTAGTGATGAAATTTTTAAAATTTGTAAAAAAACAAATAAGTTTATCGACATATGATGAAAATAGACATCATAGGATGTTAAGGAGTTAAAAAATACCTATCAATTTCTATCTATATAAATGATAGGTACCACATAACATGTCCTATAGAGTTCAGGATTTGGACCCCCACTGATCAGCTCAAAGGCTGCCCTAAAAAATGCAGCTCATCAGGGAGAAGTGCTTTGCTCCTGCCTTGGTATGCACAAACAGTATATAGATCATACTGTGCATGTGCACTTAAGAAGGACAGGAGTGCTTCTACCTGATGAGCTACATGTTTCTGAGTGGCTTTGGAGTGATTGAGTGGGCATCAAGAACCAGACCACCACCAATCAGCAGGACTTATTAGGTGGCATCTACCATTCTCTTACAAAAAAATGAAAGGATATGTGCTCTGATTTTTATAAGGTGTCATGCTTAGGTCATTTGGAAATTAGTTTTGGAAACCACACAGCTCTTTTGCATTCCAGATACCTATAGATTTTATTACGATATACAATTTAATCTGCAAGACTTTATAAAAATTGTCACAAGAGAAAATGTAAATTGAATAAATTAGGGAGAACAGCTTGAAATCTTGCAGATTACTTATTGCCCAAACATCAATGAGAAATCTCATTTCAGCAGTTGATATTTAATAGTACTTAAATACCTATGGCCTCCATCAAATTTTTCAATCTATTGACCAAGTAATTGATAGACAAGTATGTCAATAAAGTGGAATATATACTGTTTGCAGTGCCGAATGGCGTGATTTTTACTAGACCAAAGCAATTTTAATATAATAGACACAATGTTCAGAAATAGAAATAAAAAAAATTGTTTAAAAGAACTGAGAGTCCTCAGTGGTTAATACCTTTTAATGGTTAACTGAAAGATGGTAATAATGAATGTGTCACAAATTACGAAATGTGCTCCTCAGAGCATCTGGGGGCATCACAACTCTGGACCAGACCCCAATAAGAAGACAATAAAACTTTCACACTGCTTATCTATGAACGTCTCCAATTTTTACTGCAACAGCTGATAGTCTCCTTCCCATACTGATAGTTATACATATATATATATATATATATATATATATATACATATATATATATATATATATATATATGTATATATATATATATATATATATATACAGTTAGGTCCAGAAATATTTGGACAGTGACACAATTTTCGCGAGTTGGGCTCTGCATGCCACCACATTGGATTTGAAATGAAACCTCTACAACAGAATTCAAGTGCAGATTGTAACGTTTAATTTGAAGGTTTGAACAAAAATATCTGATAGAAATTGTAGGAATTGTGCACATTTCTTTACAAACACTCCACATTTTAGGAGGTCAAAAGTAATTGGACAAATATACCAAACCCAAAAAAAAATTTTTAGTTTCAATATTTTGTTGCGAATCCTTTGGAGGCAATCACTGCCTTAAGTCTGGAACCCATGGACATCACCAAACGCTGGGTTTCCTCCTTCTTAATGCTTTGCCATGCCTTTACAGCCGCAGCCTTCAGGTCTTGCTTGTTTGTGGGTCTTTCCGTCTTAAGTCTGGATTTGAGCAAGTGAAATGCATGCTCAATTGGGTTAAGATCTGGTGATTGACTTGGCCATTGCAGAATGTTCCACTTTTTTGCACTCATGAACTCCTGGATAGCTTTGGCTGTATGCTTGGGGTCATTGTCCATCTGTACTATGAAGCGCCGTCCGATCAACTTTGCGGCATTTGGCTGAATCTGGGCTGAAAGTATATCCCGGTACACTTCAGAATTCATCCGGCTACTCTTGTCTGCTGTTATGTCATCAATAAACACAAGTGACCCAGTGCCATTGAAAGCCATGCATGCCCATGCCATCACGTTGCCTCCACCATGTTTTACAGAGGATGTGGTGTGCCTTGGATCATGTGCCGTTCCCTTTCTTCTCCAAACTTTTTTCTTCCCATCATTCTGGTACAGGTTGATCTTGGTCTCATCTGTCCATAGAATACTTTTCCAGAACTGAGCTGGCTTCATGAGGTGTTTTTCAGCAAATTTAACTCTGGCCTGTCTATTTTTGGAATTGATGAATGGTTTACATCTAGATGTGAACCCTTTGTATTTACTTTCATGGAGTCTTCTCTTTACTGTTGACTTAGAGACAGATACACCTACTTCACTGAGAGTGTTCTGGACTTCAGTTGATGTTGTGAATGGGTTCTTCTTCACCAAAGAAAGTATGCGGCGATCATCCACCACTGTTGTCATCCGTGGAAACCCAGGCCTTTTTGAGTTCCCAAGCTCACCAGTCAATTCCTTTTTTCTCAGAATGTACCCGACTGTTGATTTTGCTACTCCAAGCATGTCTGCTATCTCTCTGATGGATTTTTTCTTTTTCTTCAGCCTCAGGATGTTCTGCTTCACCTCAATTGAGAGTTCCTTAGAACCGCCTGTTGTCTGGTCACAGCAAGAGCTTCCAAATGCAAAACCACACACCTGTAATCAACTCCAGACCTTTTAACTACTTCATTGATTACAGGTTAACGAGGGAGATGCCTTCAGAGTTAATTGCAGCCCCTAGAGTCCCTTGTCCAATTACTTTTGGTCCCTTGAAAAAGAGGAGGCTATGCATTACAGAGCTATGATTCCTAAACCCTTTCTCCGATTTGGATGTGAAAACTCTCATATTGCAGCTGGGAGTGTGCACTTTCAGCCCATATTATATATATAATTGTAATTCTGAACATGTTTTTGTAAACAGCTAAAATAACAAAACTTGTGTCCCTGTCCAAATATTTCTGGACCTAACTGTATATGTATATCTATATACGAAAAGTGTATCCGCATCGTCGCATTTACAATCACAAAATTTTGCACAGACACCTCATGGGACCCAAGGAACGTCGTAGACTATGTTTTCACAGGAAAATTTAACCCCACGCTTTACAGTTACTCTCCAAAAAACATGCCACCATTAAAGTAAATGGAGCCTGGAACTACAGGTTATTAGTAGGAGCTGTGATTGGTTGCTATAGGAACAAAAGACATTAATAGTTTAGAAGCTTATATGTGAGGTAATAAGATGTCGGTGGGGAGACGGATAGAGAGAGACAGAAAGAGACAGACAGAGAGAGAGACAGGGAAAGAGACAGAGAGATAGAGACAGCAGGGAAAGAGACAGACAGAGACAAACGGTGAAAGAGACAGACAGAGACAAACAGTGAAAGAGATAGACAGAGACAGATGGTGAAAGAGACAGACAGAGACAGATGGGGAAAGAGACAGTCAGAGGCAGACCTGGAAAGAGACTGACCTGGAAAGAGACAGACCTGGAAAGAGACAGATGGGGAAAGAGAGAGATGGGGAAAGAGACAGATGGGGAAAGAGACAAACAGACATGCAGACAGGGACAGAGACAGGTAGACAGGGAAGGAGGAGACAGCCAGATAGACAGACCAAGATAGATGGTGAAAGACACAGACCTTGATAGAGACAGACGGCGAAAGAGAAAGGGAAATAGAGACAGACAAGGAAAGAGACAGACAGAGACAGGCAGACAGGGAAAGAGACAGACAGGAAAAGACACAGACAAAGACGGGGAGACAGACGGGGAAATAGACAGATCTGGGAAAGAGACAAACCTAGAAAGAGACAGATGAGGAAAGAAGCAGAGAGATAGAGACAGACAAAAAAAGAGACAGACAGAGGCAGGAAGATGGGGAAAGAGACAGACAGGGAAAGAGACAGACGGTGAAAGAGACAGACCTGGAAAGAGACAGACTTGGCCAATTTAATTAAATCTGTGTAGAATATCTGTGGTGTTGAAATATATGTTGTGAAATGCTTCTATTAGCTTAGTTTTTGCCTTTTAATAATTACATTTCTATCCATTTGTTTTGTGGTTTTTGTGTGCAGAATACATTTTTGTTAATACATTCTATTTTGTTAACAGCAGTTATTAACCCGGGCGAAGCCGGGTAGTACAGCCAGTATATATATATATATATATATATATATATATATATATATATATATACTATGTCACGTTGTGTATAAATATGTGACGCTTCAGATTTTGTATTATACTGAGCCTGATGAAGAGACCTGCGTAGTCTGGAAAGCTTGCTATTATTACTATCTTTTCAGTTAGCCATTAAAAAATATCAACTTCTGAGGACTCTCAGTTCTTTTAAACATTTTTTTTTATCTCTACTGGCTAACACGGTACAAAGATATACTTTACCTGTATCAGAAATAGAAAATAATTTTACAGATTGGCCTAATATTTTACGGGAATCTGTCAGCAGGATTTTCCTCCCTAACTAATTATGTAGCTCTTTGAAAGGCAAGACCAGCAATACCTGTACAGTCTGTTCCTCCATTAAAGAAAAATCAGTGTTTGAATTGATATGCAAATGAGGATGAAAAGCAATGGTAGATCTGAAGCCTCTGTCACTACAGCTCTATTCCCCACCCAGCACCGCCTCTTCCTGCTTGATTGACAGCTTCTATGTTGTGTTACTTCAGACAAATGATTATTCAGTCAAGCAGAATGAGGTGTATCAATTTGCATATCAATCGAAATGCTGATTTCTCAGTAATAGAGGAGCAGACAGGCCATGTAAAGTCATTGCTATATTTAAAAAGCTACATGCACATAATAATAGCTTGGGAGGTGAAATCCTGCTGGCAGAGTCCCTTTAAAGAACCTTTTTGAGTATTTTTTATGATTTATAGGATGCTAACTAAGGAAACCTCACACATACAAATGAAGATTCATATTGATACAGTCTGGAAGTATGGTTACTGCAACTCTCTCTTATTAGACATATTTATATACACTAGGATATGTTTATATATAAATGAGGATATATGCCCTCTACTGCTATCAGTTAATAGCATCACACAGGGCTTTAAACCATACTTTTAATTATGGTATATGCCAAAGGTATTAGAATTGGCAATATTAATATACCTATTTTAAATTTAATAGGATTTTCCAGGATTATTTTCTATTTCCACTGTAAAAAAAAAAAAAGTTTAACCCCACCCACTTCTGGTCCAATACTGCCTCTTCATCGCAGCACAGTTTTTTCTTCATCGGCTACAATTGTGACGTCATGACTAGAGGATATATAATAAATACATAGTTACACATAGTTACGTAGGTTGAAATAAGACCTAGGCCCATCTAGTTCAATCTTCTTCCACCAATTATACATTTTTGTTACTAAATCATCTATAACCGACAATGTTCTGTGCACTGAGGAAATCATCCAGCCCTTTTTTTAAAGTTGTTATAGTATCTGCCATTACTACCTCTTGTGGTAGGGCATTCCACAGTCTGACTTCTCTAACTGTAAAGAACCCTTTCCTATTTAGCTGCCGCAATCACTTTTCTTCCACTCGCAGTGTATACCCCATGGTCCTTAGTATTATCGTTGGAAAGACAAGTCATGTGTCAGTCCTTTATATTGACCATACATGTAATTATACATATAAATGAGATCTCCTCTGAGATGTCTTTTTTCTAAGCTAAAGAGATCCAACTTTTCCAACCTCTCATCATATGGGAGGCCTTCCATCTACTGTACTAATTGAGCTGCCAACCTTTGAACTGACTCTAACTTTCAGGTTTATGGCCTATGTTCCAAAGTATTTTCATGATATATTTAGTAAAATAATTAATTATAGGGGTTTTCCTTTTACAATTCTTAAATGTTTATTGGTTTGTTCTTTTTAAAAATAAGTAATATTTGCAACTACTCCTGGGCTTTGTTGACAGACTGAAGTTTGACATCACGACTAGAGCACATGTAACCACTACAGAAAATCATTGGGTTTTGTGATAAAAATTACTCTTTACTGAATATGCCCTGTAAAGCATCGTTATATACAGTGGGGAAAATAAGTATTTGATAAACTGCCGATTTTGCAAGTTCTCCCACCTACAAAGATGGAGGGGTCTATCATTTTTACTGTAGGTACACTTCAACTGTGACTGACAGAATAAAATAAAAATCCAGAAAATCACATTGTATGATTTTTAAATAATGAATTTGCAACTTATTGTATGAAATAAGTATTTGATCAACTACCAATGAGCAGGAATACTGGCTTTCCCAGACCTGTTGTTTTTTCTTTAAGAAGCCCTCCTGCACTGCACTCATTACCTGTATTAATTGCACATGTTTGAACTTGTTACCTGTATAAAAGACACCTGTCCACACACTCAATCAATCACATGCCAACCTCTCCACCATGGCCAAGACCAAAGGGCTGTCTAAGAACATGGGGGACAAAATTGTAGACCTGCACAAGGCTGGGATTGGCTGCAGGACAAAATGAAGTTACTTGTGGGGGTTCAATTGATCATAGAAATAAAAAAGGGGATGACAATTTTTCACACACCAGATACTGTTATTCAGGCTATATCCTTTTAGCCTGTAAGATACATAGGATACACAAGAAAGCAAAATAACGGCAATTGAAAAAATTCTTGTATTTTATATTTTTGTTTTATATTTGTAGTGATATTATTTTACATTATTTATATTCCTTAGAGGACTCTATGTCAAGGAATACATAGATAGAAATAAGTCACATATCCATTCTTTGGTATATTGGTATTTTCAGCAATGAAAGTCAGTTTATACGTCAGATGCATTTAAATCACATACCAACTCTTTCAAGGTATAGATAATTTCAGCAAAGGATTCAATTCAACTGATAACAGCGTCAGTGGATTAGTGTTCATTTAAATTCTCAGATGAAAAGTCTTATTAAGTCATTTGTCCCTTTCATGTACATTTTTAAAGTGCAGTTTCATTGCACAATCGGCCGATCTGGACATTTGCTGATGTTACCTCCTGGATTTGAGTGCGGTGTGGAAAAACAAACTTTTTCAGGCTGATGCTGTTATCAGTTGAATTGAGTTTCTTTGCGGAAAATATCTACACATGGAAAGAGTGGATACGGGATTTAATTGCATCTGACATATAAACTGAATTTCATTGCTGAAAATGCCTATATACCAAAGAATGGATATGTGGCTTATTTGTATCTGATGTATTCCCTGACTTTGATTCATCTAAGAAAAATAATTAATGTAGAAGCATGTGACTGCAAATATGAAACAAAAATATACAATACAAGAATTTTTTATCACTTGACATTATTTTTGCTTGTTGTAGGTTCCATTGATTAGGCACATCAGGGGCTCTTCAAATGTGACAGGGCATCCACTATCTATTCCAGATAATTTTGTGCTCTAAAATTCAAATTCCCTTTCGAATCCTGCTGTGCGCCCAAACAGCAGATTTCCACCACATATGGGGTAACGGTGTACTCAGTACAAATTGCACAACAAATTGTATGGTAAATTTTCTCTTGTTACCTTTGTGAAAATGCAAAATATGGGGCTAAAGTAACATTTTTTTTCTGGGAAAAAATTACATTTTCATTTTTTCATTTCACATATCTTTAGTTCCTTTGAAGCATCTAAAGGGTTAATAAACTTCTTGGATGTGGTTTTGAGCAGTTTGAGGGGTGCAGTTCTTAGAATAATGTAACTTTTTTGTATTTTCTATCATCTAGGCCTCTCAGAGTCACTTGAAATGTGATGTGGTCCCTAAAAATGTTTTGTAAATTTTGTTGGAAGAATGAGAAATTGCTGATAAACTTTTAATCCTTCTAACGTTTTAACACAAAAAAATGATGCTTCAAAAATTGTGCTGATGTAAAGTAGACATGTGGGAAATGTTATTTATGAACTATTTTGTGTGATGTAACTCTGTGGCTTAAGGGCATAAAAATTCACATTTTGAAAATTGTGACGTTTTCAACAAATCAACCAAATTTCCGATATTTTCACAAATACACACCAAAAGTATCCTCCTAAATATACCACTTAAATGAAGTACAATATGTCCTGAGAAAACAATCTCAGAATCAGTGGGATACGCTGAAGCGTTCCAGAGTTACTATCTCATAAAATAACCCTGGTCCCAATTTAAAAAATTGGACCGGTCCTGAAGGTGAAAACAGGTTCTGAGGTGAAGGGGTTAACGAGCTTTTGAGATGATTGTTCAATTACTTTTGGTTAGTTGGAAATGAGGCAGCTACTGTACATAATAAAGAACTGTAGTTCCTAAAGCCTTACACCAATTAGGATGTGAATACCCTGAAATTAAGGGTTCACTCACATCTGCATGTGAAATATGGTTCTGGTGTTGCAAGAAGCGAGTGACGTGCAAGAGTCATTTCATATGTGCTATGCAAGTGCGTTTTCCCCTCTCACCTAGCTCGGAAGGGACCAATAACCATGGTCCTTCAAGCCCTGAGAAAACCAATCCACATATATATAATTATAAGCTTTACCTTGGCTGATGATCCGATTTGGGGATAACCCAAGTTTTTTTTAAACAAAATATTTATTTATGTAGAAATGAATAATTTAAAAAAAAAAACAAAAAAACAGTGTGGGGGACCTCTGTTTTGGATTACCAGCCAAGGTAAAGCTGCCAACTGTGATCTATCTATGAATCTATCTATCTATCTATCTATCTATTTTTTCTAAAACTGGCTAACAAGTAGGATATAGGAGGAATCCAAAATAAGTTAACAAACAAAAAATTTTTTAAAATATACAAATTTTGTTAAATATGCATTGAAAACACAATGAGTGGGTGTATAATTAAAAAAACTCCATAAAAAGGTAACCGAACTGGACCAATTGATATGGGGAGTAGGTGACAAAAATAGGTATGTAAGGTATAGCAAACCTAAAGGACCCTAAAGTTGCCCCTAAGAGCTGTCCCTAACAAGCCACGGAGGTTGGCACCCTAAAATTGCGCAATTGGCTCTTCTGCTCACTGTAAACTCACCCTTGGAAACCCTATAGGAATCCCTAAGCTAAAGCCTGTCGATACAGCACTATTCACAAAACACCAGTTTGACCATAAGGGTTAAATAACCAAACTAAAAATCAATATATAGATGACAATGAGGGTATCCACTACCACATACCATATCAAATCACAATATTTCCAGTATGCAAAAACCATTCATATCACTAGGGTTACTGGTGCGCACCACAACACCTAGTAGGAATGAAATGGGGTCCCCAAACAAAGGGTCAAAAACAAGAGCTGCAGGTCAAACAATAACAAGAAGGAAAAAACAAAAAACTTTCCTTGTAGATGTAGTCATCCAAGAAAACTCTTTAGCTTTGCTATAACTTACATACCTATTTATTTCACCTACTCTCCATATCAATTGGTCCTTTCCAGTTACCTTTTTATGGAGTTTTTTAAATTATACAAAAAAATTGTTTAAAAGAACTGAGAGTCCTCAGTGGTTGATATCTTTTAATGGCTAATAGAAAAGATGGTAATAATTGCAAGCTTTCCAGACTACTCAGGTCTCTTCATCAGGCATGGTATAACACAAAATCTGAAGAGTCACATATTTATACACAACAGGACATAGAATAGAGCAGTAAATAAGACAAGCTATGGGAAGCAGAACGATCAGTATGGCAAGAGGACAAACTTTTGTGGCCATATTTATTTTATTACAGCAGTTCATAGATAAGCAGTGTGTATATTTTATTGTCCTCTGATTGGGGTCTGGTCCGGGCTGCGATGCCCCCAGATGCTCTGAGAAGCATATTTCTTAATTGATGTAAAAAGACATAAATCCATGTGACACATTCATTCCTGCTCTGAATGTGTCAAAGGTCATCATAAGTTTTATACACCCACTCATTGTGTTTTTAATGCATATTTAATAAAATCTATCTATTTATCTAACTAGCTTTTTACGGTATGTAAAATATGATGTTAAAAATGCATTGCATATGCATGTCTGCGTGACGTTGGTATGACGCTCGTTTTTCTCGCACTCATTGACTTATATTGGCGAAGTACGCAGCCACTCACAGCATGCTGCGATTTGCCTCGCTTGCCGAATTTTGAACAGGAAAAATTGGCAGATGTGTTTTACCCTATTGTTTAACATTGGTGCAAGTGCAATGCAATTTGTTTTCTCACATTGCACTCACAGATTTTATATATAGATGTGAGCAAACCCATTTGCCAACATTGATCACATAAATGTATCTTGAATATTTGTTGCTAATTAGTTAAAATTCCAAAACCTGTGCCACTGTCCGCATATGTCTCAGCCTAACCTTATATACTGTATGTATATATATATATATATATATATATATATATATATATATATATATATACATACAGTATATACATATGTATATATATATATATATATATATATATATATATATATATATATATATATATATATATACATATATATATATATATATATATATATATATATATATATATATGTAAAACCATCTCTGAAGCCATCCCTTGCAGGATTTGATGTGCTTTTCTTACATGGATTCAACAGCTGTTGATCACAATTGTGCATAAACTATATATATATATATATATATATATATATATATATATATACAGTATATTAATAATCCTGAATTGCAAAAATGTTAAAGTTACAAATTGTTAAATTAAAAAAATGTAATTTCTCACTATCAATTTCAGCAGAGTGACAGGTTGTTAATGCAAAGAAATTAATCTCAAACAATAATGGTTTTATATGCAGAAATCATTGCTTGCTATAATGCTATTTCATATTTTAAGAAACTAAAATCTCCTATAATACATCTAACATTTCTGTGGAAAGTGATATGTTTTTGATCTGCAGGTCAGTGTCAATACTGAAATAATTATTGATTATTTAGGTTTCTGCTGACCACCCCACAATTTACAGTCCCATTACGTTGCACATCATTAATTTTACAGTTGCTAATGAGTAGTGACCTTGATACTGCATTCTGGACTGATATACACTGGCATTAGGTAACAGCTTGCATTATTTTCTGAATGAATCTTTCAACCTATACACTGACAATCAAAAGGATAACAATATTTTGAACTTTTGACTTTCAGGCTCCATTTCTCACCATCCACTACAGCTTTGAACTTGAGACTACCTTCATTTTATAGACAATTATATTTCCTATCTCATAAATACATTTGACTTGCAACTATTTAGCATATGATTAGTTATACATATTCTTGTCATGTCACTGCATTGTTACTGTTTTGCTCCTAAAAATCATAAATGTTAATGTTTATTATTTTGTTAGCATTTAGTAAATCCACCATTGGCTTTCAACACTGCCTGAATCATTCTGGTCATGCTCTTGATCAAATTCAATCATGTCTCAACCAAAATCTGATCCAAGGTCTCTTCTACACATTCCCAATGTTAGTGCATACTGGTCGACTCACTTGGGTATGTATACAGCTTTTTCTTCAACTCTACCCACAAGTGTTTGATTGGATTGAGGTCTGGGGACTGTGGGTGCCAATCCAGCACCTCTACTTCATTTTCATTGTACCATTTCTTCACCAATCTCAAAGTATCATTCACAAAGTATGCTTCGGGTCATTGTCTTGCTGGAACACTGTCATACTTTTATTACACATAGAACTCAAGTGAACAAAGTATCTAGTTTCATAGTGTTTAAAGTTGAAGGTAGAAGAGCTAAGTCCATCATGTTCAATTCATGATCTAACCTAACTTGTCTTGTAGGATACTCACATATAACTCAACAATGAGACCACCATGGATACTGATAAAGTATCCTTTGCCTTTGGCTGTGAAACAACCCAATATCATCAGGCTTCCTCCACCAAACTTGACAGTTCCTTCAATTTGTTGATCCATTAGCCCCTTTGTCCTTTGTTTCTTTCAGACCCATTAGCACCCAGCAAAGCCTAGTCTATTGACTTTCATCTCATCGCTCCAAATCACTTGTTTCCAATCTTCTACTATCTACTTTTTGTACTTTTATTCAAACTCAAGCCGATGCTTCTTAAAACAATATTGAAGTCAAGGCTTCTTCACCTTTTTTGGGGGGGGGGGCACCATTCCAGATTTGTGTAACATGCACCACACAGTGCTTGAATGGTCATCTGTGATCTCAGTATTTCAGCTGTTTCTCTTTACTTGGGAAATCTTCTTCACGGCTGCTCAACGATTCAAACCAGTAATCAACCTAATAAAACACTGAGCTGTTAGGAAATGGAAGAACAGGTTGTAATTTGCTGCACTGTAATAAAAATGCTTAATTTATTTTTGTTACATTGTATATTTAAAATGTATTTTACAAAGCAAAAAAAAAAATATTTGGGTAGTCCAAACACAATCACCAGAGTCATTAATTTTCTGATGGCATATGGAAAATTATTAAAAAGTGTCTGGCAACTGAGGAAAAAAACATTATGCAGGTTTTAAACAGTTTAATGAGTTTTACATGGTTGTTGATGTGGATGACATAATTAAAATAAATAAACATTGAAATACGCTGTTTGTTGATTCTCACCTGATCACAGGCCTCTGCAGTATTATAATAATTTTTCAGTCACAACAGCTTTTTGTTCAAATCTGTATTTATAATAAACATGTTGGTTTAGTTATGGTACTTCTGTCTAGTGATGAGCGACAGTACCTTCTGGCGTAACATTAAACCAACAGCCCCTTTGAAAGCTAATTCAAATTTATTCTACTCTATAATAATACTGCTCTTTGCTGCATTTAGTGAAGGGGGGCAAGTTGTTGGAAAAGGTATAATGTATTAGAAGCATGTAGGCAGGGATTCTAGCCTTAGAGACCTTTTTGATGCTGTTTAAAAAAAAATCTATTCTATTCTGTATTAATACCAGTATTAGATACATTTAGTGGAGGGCAAGCTGCTGGAGAAGGGATAGTGTATTAGACACATGTAGGCAGGGATTCTAGCCTTACAGACCTTGCTGCTGCTACTTAAAAAATATATTCTATTCTATAATAATAATAATTTTCTTATCTGCATTTATTGTAAGGCAAGCAGTTGGAGAAGGGATAGTGTATTAGAGGCCTGTAGGCATGGATTCTAGCCTTACAAACCTTTCTGCTGCTATGTAAAAATTCTATTCTATTCTATAATAATACCGTGTGTATCTGCATTTAGTGTAGTGCAAGCTGCTGGAGAAGGTAAAGTGTATTAGTAGCATGTACGCAGGGATTCTAGCCTTATAGACTTTGCTGCTGCAACCTAAAACTACAGTAAAAGCCCTTTTCAGGCTTACATGTATTCTATTCCCTAACTTTGTTGGTCAGGGTATGGCTGATGTTATGGGACACATGCTGGTGTAAGGTGAGGAGAGCACACCGGAAAACAAACTGTAACGGCTGCTGGGGATCGAGTACTGTGAAACAGCCACCTTCATGAGGTTGTGGAAAGCCTCAGAGTCCACAAGCCTAAATGGCAACATTTCCAGGGTGAGCAGTAAGCATATGCAAGCACATAGCACCCTGTGTATTTTCTCCATTTCTACCTGGTCCGCATGCAAACCTTCCTCTTTAATTGTGAGCAGCGAGCGTTTTAGTTTACACAGAAGCGTGATGGTTATGCTTATCCATCTTAGTTGATTCATCAGTTTTGTAGATCCTCACAGATACCTACTCATTGGTTGTTCTTTTGTGTGCAGGCTGACCGGAATATTGACAGACATGCTGTAGCTGGTATTCAACTAGTGCCCTCTGCTGCTCACAAAGCTTTGCTATCACGTTTAGTATGAAGCTCCTGCGTGTGGCTGGCACATGCAAGTTTTGCTGAAGCACTACCAGACTGGTGGCAGTTATAACTGACTTGTGGAAATATGCACACACGCAGCATACTCTCACAAGAAACTCTCACAAGTCTCGGTAGGTTTTCAGAAAGTGCAGAACCACTAATTTGAGCACATGGGTCTAGGCATAGTACATGTGCATGCTTACCAAGTTTTGGAGCCATCATTATGTTATGACTATTATTGCAGATGACCATGCCTGGTTGTAGATTCAGCAGCAAGATCCACAGATCTGTCTGGTCTGTCAATCTTTCAACAACTGTTTGGCGGTGTGCTGTTTTTCACCTAAATAAAATATTTTAATCAGAGCCAGTGTTCTGCCTTGGATGGCAGTAGATAATCTCATTCATTGCGATTTCCGTTACAACCCCCCGAGGTTGCTGTTACCATTTGTATTGTTCAGCTTCTCTTTAAGCTAAGTGTATTCTGGGTAAAGAAACACCCTTTTTGTGCTCTGAGGAGAAAATCTGCAGCCATTTTCTTCTTGGACTTGGAAAGACCTGTTGCATTGTTCTATTATCTCTATGTCACGCTCCCCGGGTCCTCTGCTCCGCTCCCCGGCTCACCTGCCACGCTCCCCGCTCTCCAGCCTCCGTTGCCCGCGCTTCCCAGGCCTCCTGGTCCCTGCTCCCGGTGCCCGTCGGCTTCCCAGCCCCTGCCCGGCTCTGCTGCTTCCTCCTCTCACCTTCCTGCCCTGGCTTCTGGCACCCGGGCCGCGCGCATGCGCATTAGGGCGCGCGCGCGGTCACTGACCCTTTCTTAAAGGGCCAGTGTCCACTGACAGGAAATGATGCACACAGGTACAGGGTATAAAGGGGTTTAATGTCCAAGGGGGCGGGGCCTGTTCTTCGTGTTTCCCAAGCTAGGAGTCAGGTCTCCTTGTGTTCCTGTGAGATACTTACCTCTCTCTCTTCTAGAGCCGATCCTGCATTGCCATCCGGTCCTGCTGTATCTCGAACCCCGAACGCTGCCTATCTGCCATCCTGACAGTCCGTACCATCTCTGTTCCCTGCGGTGACCCGTCATCTCGCTCCAACGGTTCCGGACCCCGCCTGACATCATCCCGGCTTCCGAACCTGAGCTCCGTCACCCGGACCACCATCAGTGACCCCGTGGTCCCAGGGACTTCTCCATTGTGCTCTAGTGCACGGACTGTCCTGCTACCTAAAGTGCTCCGGCTACCGGACTCCTTTCCCTCATCGGGGAGTTCGGCCCAGTGGATCCACCTCCCGGGTCTGCCCGTCCATCTGGCCCTAACACTCTACATTTACCCCCTACCTTGTGTAATCTGGTGAGTCAGAGGCATATCACATGTGTTATTGTGTTAGAATCTTAGGTAGAAGACTGTATATTGAATGCATTGTATGTTGTAATTCTACACCTTAGTGCCGTCCCTGCCCTGCTTATATAGATGTGATTCTGTAGTGTGAAGTAGCTGCTGGTGACCTTTGCCCTAGATACTTATGATGACTGCATCTTATGTACTGTTATGCTATGATATCACTGTATTTAACACTGTACTAACTCTGAACACTTTCTTGTTATAGTTTTTACCCATATTCACCTTGTATCTTGGATATTCTGTATGCACCGTATACTCTGTATATCCTGCAATCAGGTTCATGTTACCAGCGAATAAATCAAGACTATGGAACTCCTACAGTCTGTTTATTGGAAATGTGAATGAGGGTTTAGCTGTTAGCCAGAGATTCACAGAGTTACGTGAAAGAAGGCAGAACAGCCAGTTACCACTTCACCGAGGCAGTGCTTACAGCTTGAGACTGATGATATATGATGTGCTCTGAAATGACAATTCAGAGAAGGAGGGGGTTCAGGAACTGGCATAGGAGGTGATGAAACTATGACCCAAAATCTTCAGCATTGGCAGCATGTGTGCTGTTCCAGGGTGCAACGTGGTCCCGGCCTCCAGAAGGTTCACCCAGTTTGCTGTCAAAGAAATGTAGCTTTCTAGTCCAGTGAAAAATACTGGCAGCTGGGGATAGCGTGCCACGGTATGGCCTTCTAATAATTCTGTCCCTCTAAAAAGTATGAGAGAGGGCCACCTAGTGGCCCTCCAAAATTTGTGAGTGAGGGCCACCAGATGGCTCCCCAAATTGTATCATTGAGGGCCTCCTAATGGCTCTCCAAATTTTGTGTGAAGGCCACCTGATGACCCTCTGAAAATTTCTAGCGAGGGTCGCATGATAGCCTGTTATATGGTGTAGGAGAAGAAGGATATGAAAAATAATAAATCATTAACCTTTTACCCTTTTTTGGGTGCAAAGGGGTGCATGGGAATACACGATAAAATAAAGGAACACCAAAACCTTGATCTGTGAACTTGCCGTATGTGTGCTCTGAGGTTAAGTTGTCTGCCTTATCCCTTTTATGTGTCTGGATTCAAACCTAGGAGTCTCAGCTCTGTGGTGGGCTTCTTTGTACACCGGACCACAGTAGAGTCACCTTTTCTTTGCGTGTTTAGTTTTTATTAGCCATGCTTTGGTTGTAGTAAGGTAACAGGTATATTAATTTACCAGTTTGCCTGCTGTCACAGGTGTGTCACGTGTGACAGACAGTCATGTGGTTTCTGGCCATTGAAGGTCACAGCATCTGGCTGCACATAATACTCCCTAACTTTCCATTGATCCTGCTGTCAGTATTCATTGGTATAGGTAGCTTTCTTGCTAGATTAATCTCTCTCCCTTTTCGACTCAGCAGTAGAGATGAGCGAACCAGCCGCGGTTCAGCTCGAGTTCGGTTCGTCGAACGGAGGTCTCTTTCGAGTTCAGTTCGGCGAACGTTCGACAAACCGAACTCGAACCGCATAGGAAACAATGGCAGGCAATCACAAACACATAAAAACACCTAGAAAACACCCTCAAAGGTGTCCAAAAGGTGACAAACAACTCACAACACAACACAAACACATGGGAAAGTGACAAGGACATATATTCATGCGAAAACAAAAGAGCTGGACAAGGAGAAAGAGGAGTAGACACAGATATAGGCATGACACGCCCTTCTAAAATCATGTAAAATACCACAAGGTGACTCCAAGCGGAGTTCTCCCTTTTTTCCAAAAATTGGGCCACACACACACACACACACACCCCTTCAGTGGCAGCACTTGTGCCCCAGTTGTACACTTCACAGCTAGATTTGCATCAAGCACATTCAAAAATACGCCATCCTTTTCCGTCCTCAGGATTGCACCGGGGTAGGTAGCAAAGTCTTTCCTAATCCCAGCTCTGTTCATCTTGGACCATTTTTAAAAACAATGTAAGCAAGGGTTACTCCAAGCGGAGTCTCCCTTTTTTCCAAAAATTGGGCCACACAGACACTCACCCCTTCAGTGGCAGCACTTGTGCCCCAGTTGTACACTTCACAGCTAGATTTGCATCAAGCACATTCAAAAATACACCATCCTTTTCCGTCCTCAGGATTGCACCGGGGTAGGTAGCAAAGTCTTTGCTGAACCATGACTTGTTCATCTTGGTTCCTTTTAAAAAACACAGCAAGCAAGGGTTACTCCAAGCGGAGTCTCCTTTTTTTTTCCAAAAATTGGGCCCCACACACACCCACCCATTCAGTGGCAGCACTTGTGCCCCAGTTGTACACTTCACAGCTAGATTTGCATCAAGCACATTCAAAAATACGCCATACTTAACCGTTCCCAGGATGACCCTGGGGTAGGTAGATAAAGTCTTTGCTGAACCATGACTTGTTCATCTTGGCTCCTTTTAAAAAACACAGCAAGGAAGGGTTACTCCAAGCGGAGTCTCCCTTTTTTTCCAAAAATTGGGCCACACAGACACCCCATCAGTGGCAGCACTTGTGCCCTAGTTGCAAACAAGATGTTTTGATTTGCATCAAGCACATTCCAAATCCACAAGTATTTGCTCTCCCCAGGATGACACAGGGGTAGTAAATTCCTTGTGGATCCATGACTTGTTCATTTTGATGAACGTTATTCTGTCCACATTGTCACTGGACAGATGCGTGCGCTTATCTGTCAGCACACACCCAGCAGCACTGAATATACGTTCAGAGAGAACGCTGGCAGCTGGACACGACAAAATCTCCAAGGCGTAAGTTGAGAGCTTTGGCCATTTTTCAAGATTTGAAGCCCAAAATGAGCAAGGCTCCATTTGCAAAGTCATGGCATCGATGTTCATTTGGAGATACTCCTGTATCATCCTCTCCAGCCGTTGACTATGTGTCAGACTTGTTGTCTCTGGTGGCCTTGCAAAGGACGGTCTAAAAAAATTATGAAAAGATTCAAAAAAATTGCTGTAACCAGCACCAGATACGGTGCTACTGGTACGGGTAGACTGTTGAAGATGACGAGACCGTCCCATGTTTGTCAAGTTACAACTGGGAGATTCACTCCCTGCACCTGCACGGTTGTTTGGTGGAAAAGCCGAGCTAAGATCAAGTAACAGCTTCTGCTGATACTCCTGCATTTGTGCGTCCCTTTCTATGGCTGGAATTATGTCACAAAATTTGGACTTGTACCGGGGATCTAATAGTGTGGCAAGCCAGTAGTCATCATCACTTCTAATTTTGACAATACAAGGGTCATGTTGGAGGTAGTGCAGCAAGAAGGCGCTCACGTGTCTTGCGCAGCCATGCGGACCAAGTCCACGCTGTGTTTGTGGCATAGAGGTGCTAACCATTCTTTCTTCCTCTGACATCTCCCCCCAACCTCTTTCAACTGAAATTTGACCAAGGTCTCCCTCATCTGCTGAGTCTTCCATATCCATGGACAGTTCGTCCTCCGTTTCTTCATGTTCTCCTGCACCTTCCTCAACATTTTGCCTGCTACCATGCGCCCTTGTTGATCCCTGTCCCCCATGGTCCCATGCCTGCCGCGTTGGTGATGATGAACGTCTGGACCTTGGTGATGTTGTTGTGTCTTGCGCATATGAATCCTCCTGTAGTTCCTCCCCTTCCTGTTGTCCCACCCCCTGACTCCGAATAGTGTTTAGCGTGTGCTCCAGCATGTAAATGACTGGAATTGTCATGCTGATAATGGCATTGTCAGCGCTAAACATATTCGTCGCCATGTCGAAACTGTGCAGAAGGGTGCATAGGTCCTTGATCTGAGACCACTCCATCAGGGTGATCTGCCCCACCTCTGCATCTCGTTGGCCCAGGCTATACGTCATGACGTATTGCACCAGGGCTCGACGGTGCTGCCACAGTCGCTGTAACATGTGGAGAGTCGAATTCCAGCGTGTCGGCACATCACATTTCAGGCGATCAACCGGCAGGCCGAAAGACTTCTGGAGCGATGCAAGTCGCTCAGCTGCGGCGGTTGAATGGCGGAAGTGAGCAGACAGTTTTCGTGCCCTGGTCAGAAGGTCATCTAGGCCGGGATAGTGTGTTAAAAATTGCTGGACAACAAGGTTCAACACGTGAGCCATACAAGGCACTTGTGTCACCTTGCCCAGGCGAAGGGCCGCACCCAGGTTTGCAGCATTGTCGCACACGGCCTTACCAGGCTGCAGGTTGAGTGGAAACAACCATTTATTAAACTCAGTCTCCAGAGCTGCCCACAACTCAGCCGCTGTGTGACTCCTATTTCCAAGACATGTCAAGCTAAAGACCGCCTGATGCCGTTGCGCTCTGCTGCCAGCATAGTAATGAGGGGTGCGTGATTCCTTCTGCGCAGTGAGAACGCTGGTGGCCTGACCAGGCAGGCTTGGGGCGGAGGTGGAGGACCCAGATGAGGTGGAGGAGGCAGAAGCAGTGGCGTAACTTGGACAGACAGAGGATTGACACACAAGTCGTGGGGACGGCAAGACTTGTGCAGCAGACCCTTCACCATCTATCACCATAGTTACCCAGTGCCCAGTCAGCGACATGTAACGTCCCTGTCCATGCTTACTGGTCCAAGTATCGGTGGTGAAATGCACCCGCTGACACACAGAGTTTCTCAAGGAAGCGGTGATGTTGTGTGCGACATGCTGGTGTAGCGCGGGCACACCTTTCTTAGAGAAGTATACAAGAAAAGCCACAGCCACTCCATAATTTACCAGGAAAATGTGTGACAATATAGTAAAACCATAGTGATCACAACTCCTGGATGGGGACTAGGACAAGTCGTTTATATTTAAATGCAAACAAGAGAAATATACGACCAGAGTCCAGGGTACAAAGGTGAAAACTTTATTAGGTGGATAGGTGCAGCGTGGCACTAACAAGTGTGGACATAGGCAATAGATCTTTAACAGACTGCTGACAAGTCATAAATATCAATACATATATTAGGCAATGATTACATGTGAACCGATATACCTATGTGTACAATCAAGTAATCAACAGTCCACCAGGAAAGCTGCATAAAGTGTATGCTATTGCTATAAACGGGTCACAGACCAAAAAACCTCCTGTATGGATCATGGCAATCACATATAATATATATAGAACAATCAAATTCAAAAGGATTGCACAAGGTTTGATTGGGGGAGTATGGAAGGGACCCCAGCGCCCCAAACATCAAGGGGACAGTAGTTGGATAATGCAGCTATTATTAACCTCAACCCCTATTAAAAATATACATTTTATTAATAATTGATTAAAATTCCAAGGACACACAAACACAAAAATACCAGAAGCAGGTAACCCCTATATGGGAGTCGGTAAAGTATATATATATCTCATGGAAGGGGGGGGGACAAACCCTAGTAACCCTCAGGGGACTAGATGTCCCTACCTGTCAACGGAGGGTATGATGCCTTGAGTTTCCGGGCGCCCCCGTTCCATGACGGCTTTCCCTCTTTCTCCTTACCCTAAAACCAGGGACAGTGCTCAAATAAAGGTAAATAGGGGGAAGTAAGATTGCCGCTCCCAAAATTTAAGTAGGGTTTGGTACACCAATATGTATTCAAGGCCTGATTACTGGCAATATGATATACAACTATAGGAGGTGATATTTAAGAAAACAAAATACCTGCAAACATTAGCCCATGTAATAATCCCTTATACCAAAAACATTCCAAAAGGGAGCTATCATTGTCCCTCCACAATTGGACCAAGACCATATGTTTTGCAGAGTTTACAGTACCACACATGAATGGTGCCTTACTGGGATACAATCAGTCCCAAGTAAATATAAAAGACACTAAAGGGAATATATGTATGGTGGTAGTCCATGGCTATAGTCCTATACATAGTCCTATACTATAGTCCTAGGACTATAGCCATGGACTACCACCATATAGGATCTGCTGCTGTCTCCCCAAGCCTCCTGAGGAACCTTTAATGGGAAAGGAGAAACGCGTAGAGGCAAGACAGGGATGAGGACCTGCTTTTTTCAGGGAAGTAAAACTATCCTTATATTCCCTTTAGTGTCTTTTATATTTACTTGGGACTGATTGTATCCCAGTAAGGCACCATTCATGTGTGGTACTGTAAACTCTGCAAAACATATGGTCTTGGTCCAATTGTGGAGGGACCATGATAGCTTCCTTTTGGAATGTTTTTGGTATAAGGGATTATTACATGGGCTAATGTTTGCAGGTATTTTGTTTTCTTAAATATCACCTCCTATAGTTGTATATCATATTGCCAGTAATCAGGCCTTGAATACATATTGGTGTACCAAACCCCACTTAAATTTTGGGAGCGGCAATCTTACTTCCCCCTATTTACCTTTATTTGAGCACTGTCCCTGGTTTTAGGGTAAGGAGAAAGAGGGAAAGCCGTCGTGGAACGGGGGCGCCCGGAAACTCAAGGCGTCATACCCTCCGTTTACAGGTAGAGACATCTAGTCCCCTGAGGGTTACTAGGGTTTGTCCCCCCCCCTTCCACGAAATATATATATACTTTACCGACTCCCATATAGGGGTTACCTGCTTCTGGTATTTTTGTGTTTGTGTGTCCTTGGAATTTTAATCAATTATTAATAAAATGTATATTTTTAATAGGGGTTGAGGTTAATTGTAAATTGGTCATATTATACTCTACCTAGAGTTCTCATTTTTCTATTGTAAGTCCTAATGCAGCTATTACCTGGAAAAGTGTGGAGATCAGACGGAGCCTGCGTCCAACTCGACGGCCGTTTCGGCTGTGAAGCCTTCGTCAGGGGCTTCGACACGCCCCCTGACGAAGGCTTCACAGCCGAAATGGCCGTCGGGTAGGCTCCGTCTGATCTCCACACTTTTCCAGGTAATAGCTGCATTATCCAACTACTGTCTTCTTGATGTTTGGGGCGCTGGGGTCCCTTCCATACTCCCCCAATCAAACCTTGTGCAATCCTTTTGAATTTGATTGTTCTATATATATTATATGTGATTGCCATGATCCATACAGGAGGTTTTTTGGTCTGTGACCCGTTTATAGCAATAGCATATACTTTATGCAGCTTTCCTGGTGGACTGTTGATTACTTGATTGTACACATAGGTATATCGGTTCACATGTAATCATTGCCTAATATATGTATTGATATTTATGACTTGTCAGCAGTCTGTTAAAGATCTATTGCCTATGTCCACACTTGTTAGTGCCGCCCTGCACCTATCCACCTAATAAAGTTTTCACCTTTGTACCCTGGACTCTGGTCGTATATTTCTCTTGTTTGCATTAGAGAAGTAGTGGCGACTGGGCATCTGGTACTGGGGCACAGCGACAGACATAAGGTGTCTAAAATCCTGTGTGTCCACCAGGCGGAAAGGCAGCATTTCGGTAGCCAAGAGCTTACAGAGGGATAAAGTCAACCTCTTAGCTTTGTCATGGGTCGCAGGAAATGGCCTTTTATTTGTCCACATCTGAGGGACAGAGATCTGGCTGCTGTGTGTAGACGGTGTTGAGTAGGGTGTCCCTGGAAAAATGCAGCTTTGTAAGGAAAGTGCAGGCATAGACATGATGTTGCCTTCATCCAACGTTGGTGCTATCGATGTCTGAGAGAGCTGTACACACGTACTTGTTTCCCCTTCCAAACCAACTGACGACCTACCAAGCAAACTGCCTGTTGCAGTTACAGTGGTGGAAGTTGTGTGTGGAAAACCAGGTGTGACAGCTGTCCCCACAGTCCTAGAAGATGAAGAGCGCGCGAATGCACTGGAAGGGGCAGGCGGGGGATGGTTCGCTCCACTTGGCCGCATTGCAGCACGGTGAGCTTCCCACTGGGACATATGATATTTATTCATGTGACGATTCATGGAAGAAGTTGTCAAACTGCTGAGGTTTTGCCCTCTACTAACAGAATCACGACAAATTTTACAGATCACATAATTTGGGCGATCTTTTGCTATGTCAAAAAAGGACCAGGCTAGGCAAGGCTTAGAGGGCATGCGGCCTGCTGAGCCCCCCCGACTAGTGCTCAGAGGCAGAGTGGTGGCTGAGGATGCAGTTGTAGACGTGCTACCAGTGCTCCGACTCTGTCCAGGAAGGCGCAAGGTAACTTCATCGTCGGTTGCATCCTCCTCCACCGCCTCTGTTGACCTCCTCGAGTGCCTGACTGTGGGTTGACAGTAGGTGGGATCTAGAACTTTCTCATCAATTGTTGTGTTTGCACTCCCCTCACCCTCAGACCGAGCCTCTTCTTGCCCTGACCGAATATTTAAGTTATCATCCCAATCTGGTATCTGCATCTCATCGTCATCAGTATGTTCCTCATTGTCTATAACAACAGGTGTTACAGTTTGTGAAAAAGGGTCAACATTATGCTCAGAAACTTGGTCCTCACGGCCTGAATCAGAGTCATAAAGGTTCTGGGCATCACTGCAGACCATTTCCTGGTCTGTACTCACTGTAGCTTGGGAGCAGACTTCTGATTCCCAGGCTATAGTGTGACTGAACAGCTCTGCAGACTCAGCCATCTCAGTTCCACCATACTGGGCAGGGCGGATGGAGACTTCAGAGCTGGGAGAATGCAAGTGTGATTGGGCTGACAACTCAGAGGACTGGTGTTTTTTGGATGCGGTAGTTGAGGTGGCGGACAGGGCACTTGTTGGACCACTTGAGATCCATTCAAACATTTTCCTTTTTTGGCCATCATCTACCTTTGTTCCAGTTGTTCATGTCCATAAAAAAGGGGAGCACATCGGATTGTTCACGGTAAGTAGTAGACATCTTACTTTTGCTGGAAGATGGTCTATCTTCAGCAGATGTTAAGGGAGCTTTGCCACCTTCCCCACGGACAAACCCTTTTTTTCCTTTTCCAACATGCCTCTTCCCCTTTCCACCAGCATCTGTCATTTTGCCACTCATTTTGATTGCGACAAGATTGTGCACTTAAAATTTGGTAGTTAAAATTGAGAGGTGGTGTAGATTTCAGCGGTGGTCTAGCTTTATTAACAGCAGAATAAACAACAATAATTATCCCTGACAATGCAACTACGGCCCTTAAACTGGCAGCATAGTTTGCTAGTATAATGGCTTAGTAACAATGAGTTTGAGTGTGCAATGCAGGCAGACGTGCTGCAAATATCTTTGCACTAGTGGAACAATACAGAAGTCCAACAGCCACTTTTAGGATGCCACTAAGTTTCCTCAGTGTTTGCTAGTATAATGGCTTAGTAACAAATGAGTTTGAGTGTGCAATGCAGGCAGACGTGCTGCAAATATCTTTGCACTAGTGGGACAATACAGAAGTCCAACAGCCACGTTTAGGATGCCACTAAGTTTCCTCAGTGTTTGCTTGTATAATGGCTTAGTAACAATGAGTTTGAGTGTGCAATGCAGGCAGATGTGCTGCAAATATCTTTGCACTAGTTGGACAATACTGAAGTCCAACAGCTACGTTTAGGATGCCACTAAGTTTCCTCAGTGTTTGCTAGTATAATGGCTTAGTAACAATGAGTTTGAGTGTGCAATGCAGGCAGACGTGCTGCAAATATCTTTGCACTAGTGGGAAAGTACAGAAGTCCAACAGCCACATTTAGGATGCCACTACTTTTCCTCAGTGTTTGCTAGTATAATGGCTTAGTAACAATGAGTTTGAGTGTGCAATGCAGGCAGACGTGCTGCAAATATCTTTGCACTAGTGGGACAATACAGAAGTCCAACAGCCACGTTTAGGATGACACTAAGTTTCCTCAGTATTTGCTAGTATAATGGCTTAGTAACAATGAGTTTGAGTGTGCAATGCAGGCAGACGTGCTGCAAATATCTTTGCACTAGTGGGACAATACAGAAGTCCAACAGCCACGTTTAGGATGCCACTAAGTTTCCTCAGTGTTTGCTAGTATAATGGCTTAGTAACAATGAGTTTGAGTGTGCAATGCAGGCAGACATGCTGCAAATATCTTTGCACTAGTGGGACAATACAGAGGTCCAACAGCCACTTTTAGGATGCCACTAAGTTTCCTCAGTGTTTGCTAGTATAATGGCTTAGTAACAATGAGTTTGAGTGTGCAATGCAGGCAGACGTGCTGCAAATATCTTTGCACTAGTGGGACAATACAGAAGTCCAACAGCCACGTTTAGGATGCCACTAAGTTTCCTCAGTGTTTGCTACTATAATGGCTTAGTAACAATGAGTTTGAGTGTGCAATGCAGGCAGACGTGCTGCAAATATCTTTGCACTAGTGGGACAATACAGAAGTCCAATAGCCACGTTTAGGATGCCACTAAGTTTCCGCAGTGTTTGTTTGTATAATGGCTTAGTAACAATGAGTTTGAGTGTGCAATGCAGGCAGACGTGCTGAAAATATCTTTGCACTAGTGGAACAATACAGAAGTCCAACAGCCACGTTTAGGATGCCACTAAGTTTCCTCAGTGTTTGCTAGTATAATGGCTTAGTAACAATGAGTTTGAGTGTGCAATGCAGGCAGACGTGCTGCAAATATCTTTACACTAGTGGGACAATACAGAAGTCCATTAGCCACGTTTAGGATGCCACTAAGTTTCCTCAGTGTTTGCTAGTATAATGGCTTAGTAACAATGAGTTTGAGTGTGCAAAGGGCAGGAGGGTACAGTGGCAGGGTTGTGGGTCTGAGTAGAGGAAAGGAAGCCTCCCTTTCTATCCCTCCTAATGGGGAAATGCAGCGAGGAAATCCCTGACCTTAGCTACACAGACGCTGTCATCTTGTGTAGCTGTTAAACTCTGTTTTCACGAACCTGTCACCTATGGCTCTGACCCTGCCGGTATTAGCCCTTAAAAGGACTGATAGAAACTTCTATCCCTATTCTGTATAGCGCTGTGTATAGAGCGTACACAGCAGTATCGGAGATAGAAGCTGCGCCAGCGGTGACTGACACCAAGGACGCAGAAGGCAGATAATGGCGTGCTGGAGGAAAATGTCCGTTTTTATAATGCAGGGACATGTGACATGGACATCCTATCACACATGCCGTTGCTTCTCTGGCTAAAAGTCCACTTAGCTGTGTGTGTGTCTGGGATTGGCTGACATGCTGGCCCGCCCCACTACACGCGCGCGCTTAGGGAAGGAAGACAAGGAAAAAAAAAAAAATGGCGATCGCCATTATCCAAACAGCATTGATCTGAATGCGCTGTTCCCGCACACTATACACTGAAATTTCATAATAGTGTGAGTCACAGAGTGACTTACACTATTACAGCGGAAAGCCAGCTAGTAATTAGCTTGTCTTTTTGCTGCTAGAACCGTTCTCGAACGTATCTAGAACTATCGAGCTTTAGTTAAAAGCTCGAGTTCTAGTTCAATCTAGAACAGCCCCCAAAATCACTCGAGCCGCGAACTGGAGAACCTCGAATCGTGAACCGCGCTCAACTCTACTCAGCAGGAGCTCAACTTCCACTTGCACTCAGCAGCAGAGAAGATTTTGGAAATTAAGTCACAGTTTACCATCCGAATAGTAAAAGACTTCTGTGTCAGAACCGCACCGGTCCCAGAGAATTAATGCAGCCACTTCCAAGAAGAACTTCTTATTGATCTCTGGTCTATGCAGTGCCAGAGATGATGAGAAGGCCTGCTTGTGGGAGATAAATGCACTCTCTCCTTCTGGAGTTTACATGTTACGATTTGCCGCCTTGTGTATGAGAGTGGTTTTAGGGATGATCCGGGATGAGAAGTGTGAAATGCATTGGTGGTAGTACTTGATGAAGTGCAGGAACTGCTGATTTGCCTTCACTTCATCAGGGCAATGCCACTTCAGAACAGCCGAATTTTAATCTGGTACCAGTGATAATGTAGTCCAGCAAGGGAAGGGAAGCTTACGCAAAAATGCACTTCTCAAATTTTGCATACAGACAATTTTCCCTCAGCCTCTGAAAAATCTGGTGAACATATCTCCTTTGTGTTAGTAGATTGGGAGAGAACACTGAGATGTTATCCAGGTATACTACAACCACATAGGAGTAGAGAAGGTCCCAGAAGCTATTGTTCACACATTCTTGGAAGAACACAGGAGAATTGCATGACATTACTAGATACTCATAGTGGCTGTCACCGGTGTTAAAGGCAGTATTCTATTTGTCACCGACAGTATACAGACAAGATTATATGCACTTTGAAGGTCGAGCTTAGAGAAACCATCTGTTCGGGAACTGAACTTGACATGAACTTGACCCCAGACAATGAATTCCATACAAGTCAATGAGGATGAGAAGTTCTGAAGTTCTGTACTGTAAAATAGTCATAATAAGGGCTAGGGGGGCTGCAAAAAGAAGCTAAATGGGGTAAGAGCAGGACAGTTATATATACCATGTTTCCCGGAAGATAACACTGCAGTCAGACTCTTTTCTGGGCCCGCTCTTTACGTTTCATGAATATTAACTGCTTCCCTGCCCACCCTGTGTGCAAGCATCTATGCTTGGGTGCAGACTAGTATCCACACCCGCCACCCTATGTTTCGGTGTCTGTGATTGCTTTCAGTAAGTTTGCTGTATGATAGTGTAAAAAGAAATAAATAATTTAAAAGAATGGCGTTAGCACCCGCAATATTTTTTATAACCAGCACAGGTAAAACAGATGGCTACAGGCTGCAATCCCCAGCTGTCAGCTTTACCGTGGCTGGTTATCAAAAATAGAGGGGATCCCATGCCAATTTTTAAAATTCTTTAGATTTTTTTTTTTTTTTCAAAAATGACAAAGGGTCCCCTATATTTTTGATAACCAGCTAATGTAAAGCTGACAGCTGGGGGTTGGTATTATCAGGCTGGGAAGACCCATCGTTATTGACCTCTCCCAGTCTAAAAGTACTAGTTCGCAGCTGCCCCAGAAGTGGCAAATCCAAAAGATGCACCAATTCTGATGCTTAACCCATCTCTTCCCGAATGCCATGCCTTCCAGGGAGTATTGCAGTTCCTCTTTCTATTTTTATTGTAGAACTTGCTGTTGGTTCATAGCTTTCATGAATGTAGTAGTCCTACTAGCTAACCATTTTCGTAGAATGTGTATGAGGACCTCCCTTATGCCTAATACAGGGTGTAGTGGAGTCCATCTTCCTTCTAATTTTTGTTAGTTCTTGAATTGTCCACATAGCCTTTGTGAGGTTCAGAGTCCCAACTTCATAAATTAAATAGGATGTGTTTGACCATGTCACACATACTGCATGCCCAGATAAGGTAACAAAATGTTCAAATTACATTTACTGGTGACTACCAGGGAGTGTAGTTTTATTTACCCCTATAACACATATATCAGACTCTTGCCCATGGACTAAAGCTGGCCCTCAGACTGATTTATTTGGCTTGCTATGCTATTCTGTATAGAGAGCTATGTAGGGTCCATTATTCTGTTTGGAAGACTACATTGCACATTATTCTATATGGCGGGCTATGTGGGGCACATTATTCTGCATGGAGGACTATGTGGGGCTCATTATTCTGTATGGAGGACTATGTGGTACACATTATTCTGTATGGAGAACTATGCGAAGCCTGTGACTAGGTTGGCCCACAACTTTGTCCAATTTTTTCATTTTTGCATTCTGTGTATTTAAGCTTGACATCTATGCCTTATTCATTGTCATTAACTGTAGTCATAGACGAGGAAATACGGCTATTAAGGCTATGTTCAGATAAATGTTTGCAGAGTTTTTAATGAGTTTGATGCAATCTAAAAGCTGATTTTACAGTCCCAGCAAAATAGATGAGATTTCTGAAAGCTAATGCACACAATTGCTTATTTTACCTGACTGAAATGGAAAACTGCTCTGTTTTTGAAAGAACACTAAGGGTGCGTGCCCACGATCAGTATTTGCAGCGGTTTGGATGCAGCATACGTCAACTGTGCCCAAACCGCTGCTGTGTACAGTACAAGCATAGTGGATGGGATTCCTAGAAATCCCGTGCCCACTATGCTTGTTTTTTCCACAGCAAACACTGACCTGCGGTGTGTCTTTCCCGACCGCAACATGTCAATTGTTTGCTGCGGAATTGCCTGTGTCCTCCGTAGGGAGAACACAAGCAAAAGACCGCAGCACACGGAACCCTGATCGTGGGTACTGACAGCTGCGGTCTCCTGCTTTCTCCTGCAGAGGAGACGCGCGGCTCCGCAGGTCAGGACCCGCTACGTTCTGAACGCAGCGAGTCCTGATCATGGGCACATACCCTAAGTGTGAAGCTTGAAAAAAGAGTGGCGCAGGCAGTTCTTCTTGACCAGTTAAATTTGCCTTAGAAACATGTCATTATAAACAGGAAAGAAAGTTGTGAGGTCCATCTGCTGGCCCTCTAAAAATTGACTGTGAGCCACCTGCTTGTTTCTAAAAATTTTGTGCAACTGCCACCTGATATGGTGGAGGAGGAAGAGGACAAGAAAATCATAAACTATGAATGGTATACCCTTTTTGGGGTGGGACGAGGTGTATGGAAATAGGAAAGATCAAAAAATATTTGAATTGACTTTAAGTTCCACTAATGTTACCCGCTGGGGTTGAGAAGTAGGGGTCAATCCAGGCTTTGTTAATTTTGAGAATTGTCAGCCTGTCAGCATTTTAAGTTGACAAGCAGATGCACCTATCAGGTATTATGCCCCAGTGACACTAAAAACCCACAGACTCAACTTAAGCAGGGAGGGAGTAGTGACTGTGGCCTGCCATCTTCAGATTTGCCTCATCTCCGTGTAAAAAAAATAAAAATGCATTCATACAATGGGAGAAAGGCCCAAATGCACCTCATGTGTGAATAAATGGACAAAGGACTTGTGGTGTTCGTGACTCTGGAATAGATTGGTGAAGTTCCCCCCACGTGGTTCATGAATTTTTTTTGGGATAGGTTTCCAAGGAGATAAAAAGAAAGTTTGGAAACCCCCTCCGGTCTACTTGATGCCCTGAGCTAGCACAAGAGGAACTGTCGCCCACCTTAACTGTAGCAAAATCAGAGTCCGAGTTCTACATATGTGTGTTCCAGGGAACATTGGAGTGCCACCTTATAATTTTGAATGCCCTTGCACATAGCGCATACAGTTTATCAATCTAGGAGTCCCACTGCTTCCAAATGGAAAAAAAAATGTTTTCTGAGGCCATCCTCCATGTGCATTCCAGGGTGTATTGCAATCCCTTGTTTCAAACTGAATAGCAAAACGCAATTACCCCAATATGTGAACAAATAATAGCTGGGTAAATTAAAATATAACTTTTAATATATCGATTAAAAACAGGGGATATATTAGAAATAAAACAAAGAAAAAACCCTTCAGGAATACTGCAAGATTTAGTTGTGGGGTGTTAAAAATCACCCTTCTATCCTGTTACGCTCTGCTATCATTGTTAGTGCATTTTACTATTCTTGCCGCATTGATAGCAGTGTCTGAACACTTGCAGTATTCCTGGAGGGTTTTTTCTTTGTTTTGTTTGTAATATCTCCCCTCTTTTTAATCGATATATTAAAAGTTATATTTTAATTTACCCAGCTATTATTTGTTCAATCCCTTGTTTCAGTTTTTGATAGGCCTTGCACTTAGGGCATAGGCTTCACCAGTCTTGGAGTTCCACTCCTTACAAATGTGAAAAAACTGAAAGCAACTAGAGTGCACAAATGCAGCAAAAACGCTATTTGTGAACATACAGTAGCTTAAGTGGTGGAGGAGGTGTTGTTTTTACCACTGTTTTTTGCCTTATATACAAAGTCATTTCCTAACATTTTTCCTGAAAAATCCATGTTATCTTCAGTTTGGTATGTTTTATTGTGATTCTGTAATAGAGGGGCAATTCTCTGACTCTCAGGTCACTGCTGTAAACAGTGTTGTCAGTGATGCTTCCAGGCATCTACCCCATGCTGATCCACATTACATTTGAGAACTTTTTCCATCCATTTCAGCGATTTTACTGCCCCCCAGACCTCCTTGGAGGGTCTGCTGAAATAATACCCGAGTTTCCTATTTGTATCCATTATACTCGTTACTTGAGACGAGCATTTGAGAATTCCGATTTGTTTCATTCGAGTACCGAGCACCTGAGCATGTTAATGTTGATCACTCATTGCAAGGTCTAATGTCCTATGTGGATTAGTATGGACTGTATATTGAATAGAAACATGTTTTTTTTTTTTAAAGTTCCACAATAAATGTGAAGTTTTAAATATCATTTAATAGCTGGATTTCCTACCTTCTTTTTTGAAGTTATGTAAATAAAAGGTATGGCTGTTACAACTATGAATGCACACACAAAAAAATCATCTACTGATGCGAACGAGCGCATTACAAATTTATCGTTATGTGAGTCCATATTTATATATTCTTTTGTGCATGTGTTTACTATGTACATGTGTATGTAATGTGGAAATAGACATGCGTAATTTTTATTATTATGTGCTTAATTTGAATATACACATAACTGTGTGTGTATTTACACTGGACTCGTTGGTGGGGGCCCACACACAAATTCTACACAGGGGCCCATCATTGTAAGTGTCCATCACTGAACTCAATATTTTAAACTCGGTAAAGACTCATGTATGAGAGCAGGAGCAACCTGGGGTGCACAGGGGCCCAAGAGCCAAAGGGGCCCATTTCTACCTTCAAATCAGGTGGAATTGTGCATTATGAGGAGGAACCTCAAGACCCACCTCTTCCACCAAGCCTACAACCTACAATAGCCCTCAGTCCAGTAGACCACTGCGCAACCAGCTCTGTCCTCACCTATTGTACCATCACCCATTCCCTGTAGACTGTGAGCCCTCACGGGCAGGGTCCTCTCTCCTCCTATACCAGTCTGTTTTGTACTGTTAATGATTGTTATACATATACCCTCTTTCACTTGTAAAGTGCCATGGAATAAATGGTGCTATAATAATAAATAATAATAATAATAATAATAATAATAAGGAGATCTTGGGCTGCAAAGTGACCATACATTATTCCTGCACAGGGCCCTTTTCAGTCTGCGTCCGTCAGTGTCTGAGAGTATACGTTTAAGAAGACTACCTTCTAATGGCTTTGATTTAACAACTTAAAAGAAAATTACAAATGACAATTTTTTTCGACAGAACATTTCTTGGAGACTTCAGTGTCAAGGTTGATTATGTTATTAGGGCATGACGATCAGCTCAAAAGATCTTATTTGCATACTGTACTTACAAGCACTGAGGTTCATCATCGACCAAACTTCATTTCTACAGATACATTAATGCACTAATGTTCACTGAAGGCACCAATATATTAGATGTTGCTACTTGTAAGTACAAAACAGATAATTCTACTTCGCCATTAGGCCAGCTGCATACATTCAATGTGCAGACCACAATGTCTGAACTGAATGCTGGTCGTACATCCAAAACTAAATAGCCTTCAGCTATTAGCATTTCCATTTTAATTTTAGCTGGATCCTATGTGACCATAAGTTTTTTTTAACCTGGATAGAGGCGTATTAGAATAGGTTCCCGGCAAAGTGATACGCCTTGTTGTTGGCTGTTGGGCTCACATGGATTGGAAAGCCTTATAAAGGCCTGTAAGGCTGTCACATCTGGATTATGAGTGGCAAATGACAGTTTGAAATTAGCCATATTCAGATATCTTAACTTCAGTACTAATAATAGGAATTATAAAGAATTATAAGTAATAATTAGTATTGCTATAAGATGACGTAAATGGTTATCTAAATGGTTATCAAAAGCTGTATCAATGTTTTCCTCAACATAGTAACACTCCTGACTATCTGCTATGCAAGGAACTGCACCATATACCCAATCAGGTTATTGGCTGTACATCCAATGTCAATCATCGCTGCTTTTACTGAAAAAACATTAAAGAGATGTCAGTGCTAAAGTTATATAACAACTGTCTTTAAAAGTGAGGGCCTATTCTAGCAATACACTAACACTTTAAGAGTTGGTAGAATTACCTATTTAGTATCTATCAGGAATAATCATTACATGTATGTGGTCACTGTATCTTTTTTAGCTGTGAGCTTAACATCCTTATGATCAATTGGGTACAGCAAGATACCTGAGCGTGTCGAAAGTAGAAACAGAGCAAAAGCACAATATAGCAGAAAGCTTTGATCTTTGCCCTTTATTCGAACAATGTTCACAAAGGGAGTCTCTTTTAAATCCCCCAATTTCAATAGTTGCAGATTTGGTAACCTATAAAGTAATTGCTCTGGCAACATACCTTATTTTTCAAATCATAAGACGCAGTTTTCCTCCCGAAAAATTGGGAGGAAAATGAGGGGTGTGTCTTAGAATCCGAATGCATCTTAGTGAGAGGTGGTGGAGAGGGGTCGCAGGAAGCAAGTGCTGTGCTGGGACCTGTGCGGTGGTGGGCTGTGCTGTAGCCTGTGCATCGGTGGGCTGTACTCGAGCCTGTGTGGCAGTGGGCTGTGCGGTGGTGGACTGTGCAGCGGCGGACTGTGCTGGGGTCAGTGTGGCAGGCTGTCCTGGGACCTGTGCGGTGGCGGACTGTCCTGGGGTCTGTATGGTGGCGGGCTGTGCTGGGGCCTGAGTGAAAGTGGGCTGTGCGGTGGCAAGCTGTGAGGCAGGGGCATCCTGAAAATGTCGGTGCTGCGGGATTCAAATAATGGCGCCTGGAGGCGGCACATGCGCAGATGGAGCTCTCAGCGCAAGATCTCATCCACGTACACGCTGCATTTGGCCTATTGATCTCCCAGCAGCGAAGTTCAGGAAAATGGCGCATGGAAGTAGAGCATGTGCAGATCAGCTCTCCGCTTGTCATTGAGCCGATAGCTCATTCTGTGTGGGCGCCGACTCCGGGAGCCATTTTTTTTAAGCCTGTACCGCTGACAGTTTCTGGAGGTTTCCTACCTCACAGCATCTAGGATATCTACCCCCCGCAGCATCAACCTGCTCCACCACCGCCCCTGTCTCCTGTGCCCCGCTCCACCACCGCTGCCAATCCCCCGGTAAGAAACCACCAGATTGTAAAATGGACCCCTCTTTTCTTTTACCTTATTTTTTCTCAAAATGTGGGTTGCGTCTTATAATCTGGTGCGTCTTATAAACCAAAAAATACAGTAATATATATTTTACTTACATAGCTTCATCTGCAGAGCTTTGGATTGTATTGCTGTCTTCCTTGGTGCTCATAATCTACATTCCCTATGAGTATGTCTTCAGAGTGTCGGAGGAAACCTATGAAAACACAAAGAGAACATACAAACTCCTTGCAGATGTTATCCTTGGTGGGATATGAACCCAGGACCCCAGTGTTGCTGTGTATAGATATGAAAGAATAATTTAGTTCCTTTTTCTAACTATACTTTTTTAAAAAAAATGTATTAGTCCAGTAATCTAAATGGTGTAGAAACAGAATAACATACAATAATGCTTTAACAATAGTTCGGGATTAAAATGCAGTCAAGTATTTTGAGACATAATTTTAATTTTTATTTTTGGAAATGGTAAAATAATTCTAGTGTATTCTTCCTCTGAATGGAAAATACATAATAATAAAGAATATACTGCATATGTTTTATGAGTAGCAGTTTGTCAGCTCAAATAATTTCACTATCATTATGTCTCCCAAGACCACAGTTCACAACGCTTCACACTTAAGATTCTAATATGTGCTCTTTCCGGAACAATGCATTAACTCATGGAAAGCTTCATCTTTATGACATAGCCCTATGAAAGTGCACCCAGAAACAATATTTATGAACAAGGAATAATGTTACTAAAAAAAGAATATAATTTATATATGTTTTCCTTCAGGGCAGTTGAAGGCATGCATAATAAAGTAGGAACTCTGTCACCCATAATGAACAATGGGCAGCTCTCCGAGGTGCTGTTTCCGAAACAGTAGGTATATTCCACATTACTACTGCAGTTCATTACTGGTCACAGAAAAGATAAAAGAGGTCTTATACCTGCTTAAATAAAAGCGCTGTACATATGGAAATAAATACAATACAATACCTATTAACCTTTCATACAATTTCCGCTGCTTTCTTGTTTTATGTTCCTTTATTATTAGATTTTTGTTACACAGAGCAATTTCTATTGTAACATTACACAAAACAAAACAAAAAAATCATATAAAATGTATAAATATATATTTATATATACAGTATATATCATACGCTATATGTTACAGCCAGGAAGAAATCAAAGGTGTGTTTATCAAGAGGACTGAAATGTGTGTCTTTTATATATATATATATATATATATATATATATATATATATATATATATATGTATATATATATATATATGTATGTATATATATAGATATATATATATATATATGTATATATATATATATATATATATATATATATAAAACACACACATTTCAGTCCTCTTGATGAACACACCTTTGATTTCTTCCTGGCTGTAACATATAGCGTTACATTTTCAAAAGTTTCAACTCTAATTATTAATAAAATGTATTAAGTGTAGAAAACATAACAAATAATGACATAACAAATATAAGTCTCATTGAGAATAATATTTTCTCTAATGCACGACTTTTATCTTTATTGCTCTATGGGCTTTCTGAAAAGCTTTCAATGCATAATAACAGGGTTAAATGTCTCATCATTATTGACTTGTCAGATTATACTCAAAGGTTATAAAATGTGATGGTATTTTATGCATTTTCGTACCTTAACATTTCATGAATTCATCCTCACAGAACATTTTATTACATCTATTGCATATTAATTGGAGGAAATAATATACTTTTTTGACAGCTGTTTTAGACCAGAGTTATTAGTGTAATATTGCATCAGATTAAAATGGGTAAATTGCAAAGAATATTTATTACCAACATGTTTGAGATTGTTTGCAATGGTTGTAAAAACATTTCAAAGCGTGAAAAACAAATATTTTTCAACTACAAAAAACAGAGAGCATTAAAGAGGTGGTTCACAACTTATCTTGGCAAGCCACATCGATATAACGTTGAGAAACAAGGCTTCTCTCAAATACCTTGTGTAGTCAATAGTGCCCGTGAGCTCCGTGGGATCCCCAGGCTCCGTGGTCTCTGATGTCCGGTGATGTCATGTCAAGTTGACCTGACATCATCGAGGTGGGCCCCAGTCTCTGTGTGTGACGGGGCTGTGGGTGGTGTTTCACTGCTCATCACAGCCAGCATTGCTCCTGCTTGAGGCAGTCTGCAGTGAAGGAGGGAGTAGGGAGATGCTGGGCTGTGATGAGCAGTAAAATGCCACCCACAGCCCAGTCACTCAGGGATAATGGAAGTTGACGTGACATCACCTGATCCCAGAGGTCCCGGAGCCTGGGGGTCACGCGATGGGGATGAGTGGAGCACAATAGCGCCACTCACAGACACTAATGCCAACACAAAAAGTTGAGAGAAACCTTGTTTCTCAACTTTATATCGATATGGCCAGTAATGCTAACTAGTGAACTATCTCATTAAAGACCCAATTTATCAATCAGTTATGTCAGTTTTTGGAGAAAACTAAACTCATTAAAGTACAAATGATTTCATACATTACTTTTGGAAAGATTTTTTTTCTTTTACTAGTAGTCATCATGAATTGTGCTGAATAAAGTGGCTCTGGCTAGTGTATATGCATGTGTTTTCTCTTTACTGGCTTAGTCTTTACAATAAAACATTGTCAGAGGAGATCATTTTTGTCAATATTTTTATTTTTTTCAACAAAAACGTAGGATTATAAAAGCTCAGGAACAAGGCATTGATAATATTTATACTCACTAAAGGCAAGGTTAAACTAACTTAAAAAGCTTTTTCAGTTGGGCAGACTCTTTGGATGACTATTCTTTTTTGATGATAAAAGAGTGGATATCAAAACTGTGTTAATGTATGTGCTTTCTGCCAACCAAAGTTCCTGATAAGCCTAGAAGAAAATTCTCAAAAGAATTACCGTAACATGTATGTAAAAATGACTTGCTGTGCATATGTTCAGACTTTTGAATGTCTCTAAAATGCTTCAGGTTTCTAAAAACGCCATGCAATTAAAATAAGTAACATGAACATTCTTCAGATTTTTCACTCGGAAAACCATTTGTGCTTTCCAATACAAGTGAATAAATAGAAAGCTCAAAAGTTGCCCATAAAACAACTTGACGTCATTTGGAGCATTTTGCCATTGTATTTCATAAAAAAAAAAAATTGCTAGCTCTTTCTTTATTAGTCAGTGGATTGAAAAAAAAATAACCAGAAAACAACAGTAAAGAAGGCGTACCAAAAGTAGTGAGAGAACATTCCAAACAAATGCTGGCAGACAAAACTGTCAGAAAAAAACATTTAGTAAATGACCAAAAAACAACACAAAAGAATAACAAAAAAAGGCAGAGTTTCATTAAGCATGTCCTGCATGGTGGCATCAGACTCAGTTCACACTGCAGAGTCTGACAAACAGCCTGGGATCACTTTGGTGCGCAGCGTGTCATGGGCGTCAGCTGGTTCTGGCTTCACTGCTCTCCAGTACAGCAGGAGTTAATTCCTGCTGGCTTGTGATCATCTACTAGGAGCTCAGGAGTCTGATCACTAGCTGTCTTAACCCTTTATAAGGCTCTGGATACTGGGGCTGAGTGTCGGATATAGCTTTGCTTCCTCGGTTTCTCTGGTTATCCTGTCCTATGCTGATCTACAAGTTACGGTTTTGTGTGGTGTGTGAGTCCTCCACTTGTGTGTCTATTGTCTACCTCTTTTTGCTTTACTCTCCAGTTCACAAACTGTCCCTCCTTCATGTTTAAGTGCAGCGTGTGCGAGTTTTCGTTTACCCTTGTTGTGCGTATTTGTGGGGTTTTGGTTTCTGGGCTTCTGGACCACTCCCAGGGTGGGGGAGAGTAGTATTAGGGCTTGGACAGGAGACAGGGCCACGTTGGGGGCTCAAACCTGGCTATCATCAAGGCTACCTTCGAGATAAGGGACAGCACAAGGGGCCCCAGTCTTAGGGTCAGCCTAGGAGCCCCTCTTCCATCTGTACGTACCCTATGACAAAGCATCTCCAGTCTGCAAATGTTGGCTGGTTCTCCCTTAGTCAAATTAGGGCATAGTCGCTGCAGCTTTGGAACCAAGTATTTGGAAAATATGCTGTTTTAAGTCCCTAGAGTACAAGTCAGATGAGAGGCCAATGTCTAAGGTGTGAAATAGTGGCAGCTTCTCCTTCTTCTCTATAAAGTAGACACACAGTTAACCCTGCATATTTATGGTGGGATTGTGTGAGATACAGTACCTGTTAGCGGACACATGTATGGTCATTAATCTGACTGTAAAGCTGTTCTCTCCTTCTTTGAAGATAGATTGAGGGCAGTTTTATAAAGGACCATCTCCAAGAACTAAAAAAAGTCTAATAAATAAAATTGATATACATTATAATACAAAACCATATATTGGAATTGAAAGAAAAAAAATACCATGCTAATACCAGCTCCTTTTAACCCTTTGTGTTAAGCATTTTGTCTATTTTTTTATCATCTTTACCATTATATTCAGTAGCCACATTTTTTTATTTTCTTATATTCCCATCAATATGGTGATTTTTGCCTAACAAGTTGTATTTTAGTATTACAGAATTAGATAGGCAGAGAATCGGAAAAAAAGGCAATTCTAACACTCTTTTTTTCTGTTGTGTACCATATTGTAAAAGACACAAGATAGCTTTAACCCCTTTTTAATGTCCATCGTACATACAGTGGGTACAGAAAGTATTCAGACCTCTAAGTTTTTCACTCTTTGTTTCATTGCAGCCATCTGGTAAATTCAAAAAAGTTCATTTTTTTTTCTCTTTAATGTACACTCTGCACCCCATCTTGACAGAAAAACCCCCCAGAAATGTAGAAATTTTTGCAAATTTATTAAACAATAAAAACTGAAATATCAGATGGTTATAATGTGTCGCCCAGGTTCATGGGGAGAATGTCACTTTGGTGGCCGTTGCTCGGTCCCGTGCCCTGGGTGCTTTTTAAAAGGGGAATATTTACAGGGGAGTTTTGAATAGAGTTCACACGTGACACCACTTGCGGTTTTGCAGCTATGGGGATGGAGCCGCCGCTGCTCAGTTTTCACGACTGGGGCTGGTGTTAGTGGCAACCTGGATGTTAGGCCCTCCGCATGCAGGGCCAGACCCCAGAGGATAGGTGAGGTGGATGGGTGTTGAAAGAAGGTAGGCCACACAAGGGGTTGCAGTGTAGCTGGTTTCTTTACTCACAGTAAGCTGGTAACTGGTCACCCGAGGCCGGCTGGTCTGAACCGCAGGGCCCCTTAGTCCCAGTGCTGGTTTAGTGACTTGGTAGCTTCTTTACCTTGCACCTGTCTTTGGTTGGTGGGTCCCCATGGCTTGGAGCGGCTGGGGGTCTCCTCCAGGTTGTCTTTTACAGCAGTCTGTATATGATAGTAGCATGAAACCTGTGGGGTTGGAGTCTCTGGTCCTGTCCCCGGTTCTCCCGTTGCTACTGTGTCCTGAACTTCAAGGTCAGTGGGGTTCTTGATGGTCCCCTCACTATGCAGATTTTATCAGGTCTGCGTGGAGCGTTTGCCTGACCTAGGATTCTGTACCCCGTTGGTGCATAGTTCCGGGAGTACTCCACCCTACTCCACCGGCAACTAATCGCCTGGGCCCTCAGGTCACTGTTACACTCTTGACAGTCCTTCCTTTCTCTTTCACTGCCACTGACTTTCTGTCTCACTGTCCACTTTCTGCCCCTCCCACCTGGTTGTCTAGTGGATTGGACTGGTTCCACCTCTAGGCAGCCATCCATTGGCCCAACTGTATCCTGGTACCATTCTATGGGGGAATTTGGAAGAAACAGGGATTATCTGAGCGTTTGGTTGTTACCGGCAATGGTCTTCTGGGTTCCTAGGGGGTAGGCCCTGCATCCTGGTGGGAATGCAGTACCTTGCAGCTCCCTGATGGATTCAGGGGCGTTACAATAAGTTTTCAGACTCTTTGCTCAGTATTGAGTAGAAGCACCCTTTTGAGCTAGTACAGCCATGAGTCTTCTTGAGAATGATGCAAAAGTTTTTCACAGCTGTATTTGGGGATCCTCTGCCATTTTTCTTTGCAGATCCTCTCCAGTTCCGTCAGGTTGGATGGTGAACGTTGGTGGACAGCCATTTTCAGGTTTCTCCAAAGATGCTCATTTGGTTTAGGTCAGGACTCTGGCTGGGCCAGTCAAGAATGGTGACACAGTTGTTCTGAAGCCACTCCTTTGTTATTTTAGCTGTGTGCTTAGGGTCATTGTTTTGTTGGAAGGTGAACCTTTGGCCAAGTCTGAGGTCCAGAGCACTCTGGAAGAGGTTTTCTTCAAGGATATCTCTGTACTTGGCCACATTCATCTTTCCTTCAATTGCAACCAATCATACTGTCCCTGCAGCTGAAAAACACTCCCATAGAATGATGCTGCCACCACCATGTTTCACTGTTGGGATTGTATTGGGCAGGTGATGAGCAGTGCCTTGTTTTCTCCACACATACCACTTTGAGTTATCAACAACAAGTTCTATCTTCATCTCATCAGACCAGAGAATCTTATTTCTCATAGTCTGGGAGTCCTTCATGTGTTTCTTTGCAAACTCTAAGCGGGCTTTGATATGTCTTGCACTGAGGAGAGGCTTCTGTCGGGCCACTCTGCCACTCTGCCATAAAGGCCCAACTGGTGGAGGGCTGTAGTGATATCTGACTTTGTGGAACTCTCAAACATCTCCCTACTGCATCTCAGGAGCTCAGCCACCGTGATATTGGGCTCTTTCTTTACCTCTCTCACCAAGGCACTTCTCACACGAATTCTCAGTTTGGCTGGACGGCCAGGTCAAGGAAGAGTTCTGGTTGTTCCAAACTTCTTCCATGTAAGGATTATAGTGGCTACTGTGCTCTTAGGAACCTTGAATACTGCAGAAATTAATTTGTAACCTTGGCCATATCTGTGCCTTGCCATATTTCTGTCTCTGAGCTCCTTGGGCAGTTTCTTTGACCTCATGATTCTCATTTGGTCTGACATGTACTGTGAGCAATGAAACAAAGAGTGAAAAATGTAAAGGGGTCTGAATACTTTCCATGCCTACTGTATATGTAATAAGCAAAGAGTTCCAACAAAGACCTGTACGTGATGGAGCTAGTTCACAAGAAGAGCTAAAAATAAGGAAAAGGGACTCACAGAAGACAGTAAAAAACAGTCCTTTATTTCATCTGGACAAAAGGAACAATGGGAGGATGCGAAAAGCAGGGACGACGGCTGCCCTTTTGCACTTAGAGTAGCACTTCTACAGGTCCACACATCACTGACACACCTCCCACATCCTTAAAGGTGAGTATAGGTGACGACAATAATTACAGTGAAGTGAATAACAAAAGTAAAAAATTAAAAGCACAAGTTAAAAGCACAATAATACAATATTACTAACGGAAATATAGAAATACAATAGTGGAGGAAATAAATAGTTTCAGCATTTTTCCATCCACTGCAGCATTTTATTGCCCTCCCAGACCCCCTTGAAAGGTTCTTTGGAAAAATATTTGAGTTTTTTTATTAGGTTTGTTATTTGATACAAGTAAACAAATATTACAAATTATTTTACTATTCGCCCATCACTCGTTGTGGATATGTATGTGCACTTTAGAAGTCAAGGAAATAGTTCAAACATTTTTCTAATTACTATCAAAGTTTAAAGATAAAATATAATTAAAAAAAGGAAAAAGATGGAAATTGCCATATTATGCTGGTGGTGATAAATATAAAGCACAGGATGTCATCAATCTTATTGCTGAAAAATAAATTGTGCAACCAGAAATGGCAAATGTCAAATAAAAAAATCAGAAGATTACTATAGTTAAAATGTTACTATTTTTCAAAGCACACAATATTTCCATGAACAAAAGCAATAACCCTCCTGATGTCTAAGATATACTGTATTTGTAGCTCTTCGGTTTTATTAATTAGGTTTCATTGTAATTTGAATATTAATACAATATATTGCTGCTATGTACTGTAGATTATTTACAAACCCTATTATAGAAGAGCAGTTAGACATTAAAGCAAGACAAGGGGATTGTGAGCATATATTATGTTCTATACATATTATGCAAAATACTTTATCCCAAACATGTTATTTATCTGACTTATAATAGGTGCCAGATGGGCTACAGATAATTCAGATATTATTCGATCATTGCTACAATTTATTACTATATTACAATATAATTAGTTTTCACAACAGCCAATCAGATTCGAAAAGGTTTTTTTTTTGTTGTTTTGCAAATGAGTATAAAGAAAGCAAACACCTGATTGATTCCACGGGCAATCATTAGGTTTCAATCAAATCTTTCATAATTGCAAACATGTTCTGTCAGCATAGAATACTCAGTCATTAAAGGCTTGCATTTTTCAGTCAACTTTATTTCTTTGTAAAAATTGTAAAGAATTAGAAAATCATAACTTTCTTCTAGAAGCGACACCAAAATAACCAGATTTACCAATACACTGTTTCCAACATATTCAACAGATGCTCAATCAAACTGAGATTTGGGTATTTGGGGGGTGAGCAGACCTTGAAACTTGCTGTGTTCCTCAAACCATTCCTGATAGGAATTACCATGTGGCAGAGGGCACTATTCAGCTTCAAAAGGTTACTGACAATAGGAAATACTGTTGCATTGAAGAGGTGAAATTGGACTACAACAATGTAAGTCCTCTGTCACACGTTCGTGCCTCTGGTACGTGTTTGACAGTTTTCTCACGTACCGGAGACACGTACACACGTGGACCTATGTATTCCTAATGGTTTGGACACACGCAAGTATTTTGGAACGGAACGTGTGTCCGTTCCGTACTTACTAGTGATGAGCGAGCATGCTTGTAACTACTCGGTACTCGCACGAGTATCACTGTACTCGGGCTGCTCGGCGGGTACCGAGTAATTTTGCAATACTCGTGCTTTACTCGTGGTCTTCATCCCTGCATGTTGGCGCTCTTTTGAGAGCCAGCCCTCATGCAGGGATTGGCTGGCAGACCACTGCAATGCCACAGCCCTGTTAGTTGTGGAATTGCAGTGATTGGCCGGCCTGCACAGCGTGACCGAGCCTTTATACCGGCCGGCGCGCTGTGCTCTGTACACAGCCATCTCATATTCCCTGCTTTCCACGCCCACAGGCGCCTATGATTGGTTGCAGTGAGACACGCCCCCACGCTGAGTGACAGGTGTCACACTGCACCCAATCACAGCAGCCGGTGGGCGTGTCTATACTGTGCAGTAAAATAAATAAATAAATAATTAAAAAAACAGCGTGCGGTTCCCCCCAATTTTAATACCAGCCAGATAAAGCCATACAGCTGAAGGCTGGTATTCTCAGGATGGGGAGCCCCACGTTATGGGGAGCCCCCCACCCTAACAATATCAGTCAGCAGCTGCCCAGAATTGCCGCATACATTATATGCGACAGTTCTGGGGCTGTACCCGGCTCTTCCCGATTTACCCTAGTGCGTTGGCAAATCGGGGTAATAAGGAGTTATTGGAAGCCCATAGCTGCCAATAAGTCCTAGATTAATCATGTCAGGCGTCTATGAGACACCCTCCATGATTAATCTGTAAGTTACAGTAAATAAACACACACACCAGAAAAAATCCTTTATTAGAAATAAAAAACAGACACATATACCCTGGTTCACCACTTTAATCAGCCCGAAAAAGCCCTCCATGTCCGGCGTAATCCAGGATGATCCAGCGTCGCATCCAGCGCTGCTGCATGGAGGTGACCGGAGCCGCAGAAGACACCGCCGCTCCGGTCACCTCCACACAGCAAATGAACACAGCCGCGCGATCAGCTGCTGTCACTGAGGTTACCCGCTGTCACCGCTGCATCCACCGGTGGCCGCGGGTAACCTCAGTGACAGCAGCTGATCGCGCGGCTGTGTTCATTTGCTGTGTGGAGGTGACCGGAGCGGCTGTGTGTGCTGCGGCTCCGGTCACCTCCATGCAGCAGCGCTGGATGCGACGCTGGATCATCCTGGATTACGCCGGACATGGAGGGCTTTTTCGGGCTGATTAAAGTGGTGAACCAGGGTATATGTGTGTGTTTTTATTTCTAATAAAGGATTTTTTCATGTGTGTGTGTTTATTTACTGTAACTTACAGATTAATCATGGAGGGTGTCTCATAGACGCCTGACATGATTAATCTAGGACTTATTGGCAGCTATGGGCTGCCAATAACTCCTTATTACCCCGATTTGCCAACGCACCAGGGCAAATCGGGAAGAGCCGGGTACAGTCCCAGAACTGTCGCATATAATGTATGCGGCAATTCTGGGCGGCTGTTGGCTGATATTGTTAGGGTGGGGGGCTCCCCATAACGTGGAGCTCCCCATCCTGAGAATACCAGCCTTCAGCCGTATGGCTTTATCTGGCTGGTTTTAAAAATGGGGGGAACCGCACGCCGTTTTTTTTAATTATTTATTAATTTTAATTATTAATTTTAATTATTTATTAAATAATTTAAAAAAAACGGCGTGCGGTTCCCCCCATTTTTAAAACCAGCCAGATAAAGCCATACGGCTGAAGGCTGGTATTCTCAGGATGGGGAGCTCCACGTTATGGGGAGCCCCCCACCCTAACAATATCAGCCAACAGCTGCCCAGAATTGCCGCATACATTATATGCGACAGTTCTGGGACTGTACCCGGCTCTTCCCGATTTACCCTGGTGCGTTGGCAAATCGGGGTAATAAGGAGTTAATGGCAGCCCATAGCTGCCACTAAATCCTAGATTAATCATGTCAGGCGTCTCCCCGAGATTCCTTCCATGATTAATCTGTAAATTACAGTTAAAAAACACACACATCCGAAAAATCCTTTATTAGAAATAAAAAACACTAACAAAGTCCCTCATTACCAATTTATTAACCCCGACAAACCCTCCATGTCCGGCGTCGCGTCCAGCTCTGCTGCATGGAAGTGACAGGAGCTGCAGAAGACACCGCCGCTCCGGTCACCTCCACGCAGCTAATGAAGACAGCCGTGCGATCAGCTGAGCTGTCACTGAGGTTACCCGCTGTCACTGGATCCAGTGACGGCGGGTAACCTCAGTGACAGCTCAGCTGATCGCGCTACTCACCTCATTTGCTGCGTGGAAGTGACCGGAGCGGCGGTGTCTTCTGCAGCTCCGGTCACCTCTATGCAGCAGCGCAGGATGCGACGCTGGAACATCCTGGATGACGCCGGACATGGAGGGCTTTTTGGGGCTGATTAAAGTGGTGAACCAGGGAATGTGTGTGTGTATTTTATTTCTAATAAAGGATTTTTTCGGGCGTGTGTGTTTATTTACTGTAACTTACAGATTAATCATGGAGGGTGTCTCATAGACGCCTGACATGATTAATCTAGGATTTAGTGGCAGCTATGGGCTGCCATTAACTCCTTATTACCCCGATTTGCCAAAGCACCAGGGCAAATCGGGAAGAGCCGGGTACAGCCCCAGAACTGTCGCATATAATGTATGCGGCAATTCTGGGCGGCTGCTGACTGATATTGTTAGGCTGGGGGGCTCCCCATAACGTGGAGCTCCCCATCCTGAGAATACCAGCCTTCAGCCGTATGGCTTTATCTGGCTGGCATTAAAATGGGGGGGACCGCACGCCGTTTTTTTTTAATTATTTATTAATTTATTTTACTGCACAGTATAGACACGCCCACCGGCTGCTGTGATTGGGTGCAGTGTGACACCTGTCACTCAGCGTGGGGGCGTATCTCACTGCAACCAATCATAGGCACCGGTGGGCGGGGAAAGCAGGGAATAGGAGATTGTTTAATGAGCGGCCGGCTTTTTCAAAATAGTAAAAGCCGCCGGTCACCTCCACGCAGCTAATGAAGGGAATAGCGCGATCAGCTGCTGTCAGTCAGGTAACTCCCGGCCACCGCTGGATCCAGCGGTGCCGCGATTAACCTCAGTGACAGCAGCTGATCGCTCTACTCACCTCAGTTGGTGCATGGAGCTGACTGGAGCGGCGGTGAGTAGCGCGATCAGCTGAGCTGTCACTGAGGTTACCCGCGGCCACCGCTGCATCCACCGCTGGATCCAGGTAACCTCAGTGACAGCTCAGCTGATCGCTATACTCACCTCATTAGCTGCGTGGAGGTGACCGGAGCGGCGGTGTCTTCTGCAGCTCCTGTCACTTCCATGCAGCAGAGGTGGACGCGACGCTGGAGGACTGTGGAGTACGCCGGACATGGAGGGTTTGTCGGGGTTAATAAATTGGTAATGAGGGACTTTGTTAGTGTTTTTTATTTCTAATAAAGGATTTTTCGGGTGTGTGTGTTTTTTAACTGTAATTTACAGATTAATCATGGAAGGAATCTCGGGGAGACGCCTGACATGATTAATCTAGGATTTAGTGGCAGCTATGGGCTGCCATTAACTCCTTATTACCCCGATTTGCCAACGCACCAGGGTAAATCGGGAAGAGCCGGGTACAGCCCCAGAACTGTCGCATCTAATGTATGCGGCAATTCTGGGCGGCTGCTGACTGATATTGTTAGGGTGGGGGGCTCCCCATAACGTGGAGCTCCCCATCCTGAGAATACCAGCCTTCAGCCGTATGGCTTTATCTGGCTGGTATTAAAATTGGGGGGACCGCACGCCGTTTTTTTTAATTATTTAATTATTTATTTCACTGCACAGTATACACACACACACCGGCTGCTGTGATTGGTTGCAGTGAGACAGCTGTCACTCAGTGTGGGAGCGTGTCTCACTGCAACCAATCATAGGCGCCGAAAAGCAGGACAGCAGGGAATACGAGATTGATTAATGAGCGGCCGGCTTTTTCAAAAGAGGAAAAGCCACCGGAGTTTGAACAGCTGTGCAGCGCCGCGGCAGTGATCGGGGAACGGTAAGTAAGAGAGAGGGGGGGGAACTGACCGACAGACTGTGAGAGGGGGACAGACAAGACAGAGAGAGACAGACCGACGGACTGAGGGAGATAGAATAAAAAAAAAAAAATGACCGACATCGCTAGTAAAAAGCACAAAACGTGCGTTTTGGACATCGGAGTGCCACACAAGGTTTTCATGTAAAATCTTTCATGTATTAATCTCAAAAAGTAACATACACCAGCTCTATCTCACTATTGGGTATGTGCCCTTAACATTTCCGCCATGAAAATTCATTTTGGTGTCATTTTGGAAGGTTTTCTGGTGAGTCCGTAAAAATGGCGTAAAACTCGGACAAAATTGTTCACATCTGTGACTTTTGAGTGATAAATGCTTCAAGGGGTCTTCCCCATGCTGATGCCATGTCATTTGAGCACTCTTCTGAGACTTTTGTGACATTTTTAGGGTTTCTCCATGCTGCCGGGGGGTCATTTCACAAAAATACTCGGGTCTCCCATAGGATAACATTGGGCTCGGTGCTCGGGCCGAGTACACGAGTATCTTGGGAGGCTCGGCCCGAGCTTCGAGCACCCGAGCTTTTTAGTACTCGCTCATCACTACTTACATGTGTCCATGTGTTTCTCACGCTGACATGTCCGTTTTTCTCCTGCAGCACGGGTGTCACATGGCCCGTACCACAGGGATGTAGTGTGGATGCGGTCCCGTGTGACACGCGCTGGAGAAAACACACATGTCAGAGAAAAAAATAACAAATCTTTACTCCCCTTCTCCTGCCCTTCTGTCTCTGCTCCTGCTGTCACTTGCTGCCGACCGCCACTCATTATGCTCATTTAATATTCACTTCACTGCGGCCAGAAGCAGCAGCAGTGGGGAGTCAGCAGGACCGGAGACCGAAGATCAGCACCACAGACAGCAGGAAGGACCACGTGAGTATGCAAATTACCAGTTGTGTTATCGCGGATAGCACACGGAGAACACACGTTGTCCGCACATACCGGAGACACGTATTACCAAACGCAACATGCAGGGAAAATATGTGTCTTGCGGCACGTGCATGATTTTCACGTATGTGTGGCAGAGGCCTAAAGGAAGGTGATACAGTGCCTTGCGAAAGTATTCGGCCCCCTTGAATTTTTCAACCTTTTCCCACATTTCAGGCTTCAAACATAAAGATAAAAAATTAAATTTTATGGTGAAAAATCAACAACAAGTGGGACACAATTGTGAAGTTGAACGAAGTTTATTGCTTATTTTAAACTTTTATAAAAAATAATAAGCTGAAAATTGGGGTGTGCAATATTATTCAGCCCCTTTAACTTAATACTTTGTAGCGCCACCTTTTGCTGTGATTACAGCTGCAAGTCGCTTGGGGTATGTCTCTATTAGTTTTGAACATCGAGAGACTGAAATTCTTGCCCATTCTTCCTTTGCAAATAGCTCGAGCTCAGAAACTATTTGATGGAGAGCGTTTGTGAACAACAGTTTTCAGCTCTTTCCACAGATTCTCAATTGGATTCAGGTCTGGACTTTGAATTGGCAATTCTAACACATGGATACGTTTATTTGTGAAGCATTCCATTGCAGATTTTGCTTTATGTTTTGGATCATTGTCTTGTTGGAAGACAAATCTCCGTCCCAGTCACAGGTCTTTTGCAGACTCCAACAGGTTTTCTTCAAGAATGGTCCTGTATTTGGCTCCATCCATATTCCCATCAATTTTAACCATCTTCCCTGTCCCTGCTGAAGAAAAGCAGGCCCAAACCATGATGCTGCCACCACTATGTTTGACAGTGGGGATGGTGTGTTGAGGGTGATGAGCTGTGTTGTTTTTACACCAAACATATCGTTTGGCATTGTGCCCAAAAAGTTCGATTTTGGTTTCATCTGACCAGAGCACTTTCTTCCACATGTTTGGTGTGTCTCCCAGGTGGCTTGTGGCAAACTTTAAATGACACTTTTTATGGATATCTTTGAGAAATGGCTTTCTCCTTGCCACTCTTCCATAAAGGCCAGATTTGTGCAGTGTATGACTCATTGTTGTCCTATGGACAGACTCTTCCACCTCAGCTGTAGATCTATGCAGTTCATCCAGAGTGATCATGGGCCTCTTGGCTGCATCTCTGATCAGTATTCTCCTTGTTTGAGATGAAATTTTTGAGGGACGACCGGGTCTTGGTAGATTTGCAGTGGTATGATACTCCTTCCATTTCAATATGATCGCTTGCACAGTGCTTCTTGGGATTTTTAAAGTTGTGGAAATCTTTTTGTAACCAAACCCGGCTTTAAACTTCTCCACAACAGTATCACGGACCTGCTTGTTGTGTTCCTTGGTCTTCATTATTCTCTCTGTGCTTTAAACAGAACACTGAGACTATCACAGAGCAGGTGCATTTATACGGAGACTTGATTACACACAGGTGGATAATATTTATCATTGTCGGTCATTTAGGACAACATTGGATCATTCAGAGATTCTCAATGAACTTCTGGAGTGAGTTTGCTGCACTGAAAGTAAAGGGGCCGAATAATATTGCACGCCCCAATTCTCAGTTTATTATTTTTTACAAAAGTTTAAAATAAGCAATAATTTTCGTTTAACTTCACCATAAAATTTAATTTTTTTTATCTGTATGTTTGAAGCCTGGAATGTGAGAAAAGGTTGAAAAAATCAGGGGGGCTGAATACTTTCGCATGGCACTGTATGTGTCAATCTATCAGCATCATAAATGCCAGGTCCCAAGCTGTCCCAGGAAAAAATGCCTCCTGCTTAGGCCTCATTCACATGTCCATGAAAAATGTTCATGTGTTGCACAGCAATGTGTGTGGTCCGTGTGACATCAGTGGTGCCGGAGAAAAACGGACTTTTCTCCATACAGAACACACAGATACACATGTGCTCCATACGGACACACGGTCCTTGTGAAAAGACTGATGTGTGCGGTCTGTGAATGTCCGTGTCTCCGGTATGTGTGAAAATGGAAGTCATACGTACCGAAATCACTGACGTGTGAAGGAGGCCTTATAGTGCATTTTGGTGTCATCTATTCTTCAGATAACTGACATAGCTTCCATTCAAATAATGTAAAAAAAGTGATGTATCAGACTAGTGAAGATAAAAAGATAACAAAGGAGAGCACTCACTGTGTATTATCGCAGACTGAATAAAGGAAATGCTGGTTGCTACCGCTCAACTGAATGAGTTGTGACTGGCATAGCTCTGTGGAAAGCAGAGGAATGTTGACATTAAGAGGCTACTGTTCACCTGCTCCAATCACATTATGGGTATAAAGAAGATAATGTCCTGAATTATGTGTGACCAATAAACCTGGGAACCACTAAGGGAGATCGATACCCAGGTAAAGATAAACATTTTTTTTGTTCCAGAGGCATAAACTAATGTGTATCGAAGTTGGTACAACTCGTTCTTCAGGTTTGGTACATACAGTTTTTAAAAAAAGTGAGTAGACCGCTTACATTTTTGTAAATTATTTATATTTTTTCATGGGACAACACTGAAGATATGATACTTTGATACACTATAAAGTAGTCAGTGTACAGATTGTACAACAGTGTAAGTTCTAAATAACTCAACACCCAGCCATTAATGTCTAAACCATTGGCATGGGTACCCCCTTCACATTTTTGTAAATATTTTATTATACATATAGCACAACAGTGAAGATACAGTGAAGAAAATAATTATTTGATCCCTTATTATTTTGTAAGTTTGCCCACTGACAAAGAGATGAAAAGTCGAAAATTTTAAGGGTAGCTTAATTTTAACAGTGAGAGATAGAATATCCAAAATAAAATCTAAAAAATCACATTGTATAAAAAATTATTTGCATTTTGCAGAGAAAAATATTTGATCCCCCACCAACCATTAAGTGTTCTGGCTCCTACAGACCACTTAGATGCTCCTAATCAATTTCTTACCTGCATTAAAAACAAGCTGTCTTAAATTGTCACCTGTATAAAAGACTCCTGTCCACAGACCTAATTAATCAGTTAGATTCTAACCTCTACAACATGGGCAAGACCAAAGAGCTTTCTAAAGATGTCAGGTACAAGATCATAGACCTGCACAAGGCTAAAATGGGCTACAAAACCATAAGTAAGAAGCTGGGTGAGAAGGAGACAACTGTTGGTGCAATAGTAGGAAAATTGAAGAAATATAAAATGAGTGTCAATCAACATCGATCCGGAGCACCATGCAAAATCTCACCTCATAGGGTATCCAGGTTCATGAGAAACGTGAGAGATCAGCCTAAAACTACACAGGGGAACTTGTTAATGACCTTAAGGCAGCTGGGACCACTGTCACCAAGAAAACTATTGGTAACACATTATGCTGTAAAGGCTTAAAAGCCTGCTGTGCTCGTAAAGTCCCACTGCTCAAGAAAGCATATGTGCAGGCCCGTGTGAATACCTGGATGATTCTGATAGTGATTGGGTGAAAGTGCTGTGGTCAGATGAGACAAAAACTGAGCTCTTTGGCCTTAACTGAACTCACCATGTTTGGAGGAGGGGAAATGCTGCCCATGACTCAAAGAACACTGTCCCCACTGTCAAGCATGGAGGTGGAAATATTATGTTTTGGGGGTTTATCTGCAAAGGGCACATGACTACTTCACCGATGGAAAATGGATGGAGCCATGTACTGTAAAATCCTGAGTGACAACCTCCTTCGCTCCACTAGGGCATTAAAAATGGGTCATGGCTGGGTCTTCCAGCACGACAATGACCCAAAACATACAGCCAAGGAAACAAAGGAGTGGCTGAAAAATAAGCACATAGAAAACCTATGGAGAGAGCTGAAGCTCCGAGATGCCAAGCAAGAGTCTCAAAATGTTAATGTTTTAGAAATGATCTGTAAAGAGGAGTGGACTGAAATTCCTCCAGACATTTGCGCAAACCTCATCATCAACTACGAAAAATGTCTGACTACTGTGCATGCCAACAAGGGGTTTGCCACCAAGTATTAACATTAATGGCTTCGTGTTGAGTCATTTAGAGGGCACACCAAATTGATACTGTTATACAAGCTGTACACTAACTACATTCCTTAGCATCACAGTGACATATCTTCAGTCTTGTGATATATATAAATAAAATATTTACAAAAATGTGAGGGTGTACTCACATTTGTGATATATTGTAAAGTGATAGCAATCACCTGATATAGGAAGTGGGTGTGGTGTTTCCAACCAATTGAAATATACACTATAAATGTTGGATATTAAAAATTTTCTTAAAATACTAACTATTAAATAGGAACACAATATTGCAGATACAGTATATTGCATAATGTTACAAACAAGATGATGAACGTATTTTAGTGAGACAATATAGTTAAATATAATCTTGTATTTGGACCAGTCAATGTGTGTTCTCAATGGTCTCATTTAACCACTAGGGTGATAGAGTGTATAATTTGAAAATTCAATAGGATTCACGATTGACCAGTCATTAAAATCTTTTGGGCATAAAATCTGATATCTGCTATCATAAAGTAAAAGGTAAATTAATTTAAACATTTTTATTTCTATTATTTTTTTTCCCTTATTGTTATATTCTAAGAAAAAATGTTTAGATAGCTATGATTAAGGACACCATTATTTATATTATAACAATCCTTATTGAGGGTACCATGAACGCACTGTACAGTTCTTCCAACACACCATAGATTGCAATTGCATTCAAGTAAACAAATCACGCAGGAAGTATTACAATTTCAAAAAATTATCAATTCAAAAGACTGTTTGGTAACTGATGACTGAAAAGTGGAGCAACCATATTTGATATTGACATTTATGCTTGACATTTCACATTTACGCTTGACATTTGACCTTTACACTTGACATTTGACATTTATGCTTGGGATTTCCACAACGGTTAAATACTTTTAAACTCGATAGGGGACAAAATTCCTTTTTTATTTTTGTATTGTTGGCTGAGTACTCAGGTTGAATGCAACTCAGGGCTCTAAGATTCTTTAATTTCATACTGTATCTGAATATGACACTTGGTACAGCCAGCAAGTTACCAGATAGAATATGGTCCTTTTTCAGAAAATACCAACACTAGAAAAACATTTTCCTAATGGTCTTATAGGATTTATTTAAGGTTGTAACACAATCTGATCGGCCCCTGTGCAAAGTATGGCAATGGGCCCCACTTGTGCATGTGAGTCAGATGTATGAACCATTGTAGCTTTCTAAATCTTATAAAGATACATGAGTTCCCCCCTCTCCATCATAATGTTGTAATTTCTCCCATCCTTTATTAATGTTCCCCATCCTGGTACCTTTCCTACTATATATGTCCCCTATCCTGGTAAATATCCACCATCCTGGTAAATATGTCCCCCATCCTAGTAAATATGTCCCACATCGTAGTAAATGTGTTCCCCATAAATGTCACCATTCTGGTATATATGGAGTAATGTGTCCACCATCTTGGTAAATATATCCCCCCATCCTAGTAAATATGTCCCCCATCTTAGTAAATGTGTCCCCCATACATGTCTCCATCCTGGTATATATGGAGTAATGTCTCCCATCCTGTACTAATGATCCCCATTCTGGTACCCTTCCTGGTGTATATGTCCCCCAGCCTAGTAAATATTTCCCTCATCTTGGGTAACATGTCCTCCATCCTATTAATAGGTCACCCATCCTTGTAAATATGTCCCCCATCCTGGTATATATCCATCCTGGGCCAATTCTGGTATGTATGTCCTCCATGCTGGTATATTTAATCTCCATCCTGGTAAATATGTCCCTCATCCTGCTATATATCTCCCCATCCTGGACCACATACTGGAAGGCATGTCGTTCATCCTGGTATATATGATCTCATGCTGGGTCCATCCAGGTATGTATGTCCCCCATCCTGGTAAATATATTCCCATCCTGGACCACATCCTGGTATATATGTCCCCATCCTAGTATATATGTCCCCATACTAGGCAACATCCTGATATACAGTGCATGTTTCGATCGTATGCCCATCCTGGCATTTATGTCCCCCATTCTAAAATATATGTCCACCATCCTGGGCCATCCAGATATATATCTCCCCATTCTGGTATATATGTTCCCCATCCTGGTATATATGTCACATTTTTGTAAATATTTTATTATATATTTTCAAGGGACAAAACTGAAGACATGACATAGATATAATGTAAAGTAGTCAGTGTACAGCTTATATAATAGTCTACATTTGGTGGGCCCTCTAAATAACTGAACACACCGCCATTAATGTTTAAACCACTGGTAACAAAAGTAGGTATACCCCTAAGTGAAAATGGCTAAATTATGCCGAATGGCAAAGAATTCTCTGATGATCTTAAAAATTTTTTTTGCTCTACATAAAGATGGCCTAGGCTATGAGAAGATAGCCAACACCATGAAACTGAGCTGTACCATGTAGGCCACGACCATACGGTGGTTCAAGAAGGCAGGCTCCACTCAGAACAGGCATCGGCATGGTCGACCAAAGGGGTTGAGTGCACGTACTCAGCATCATATCCAGAGGTTGTCTTTTTAAAATAAACAAGTGCTGCCATTATTGCTGCAGAGGTTAAAGAGGTGAGGGCCAGCCTGTTAGTACTCAGATCATAAGCTGCACACTGCATTAAATTGGTCTGCAAGGCTGTTGTCACAGAAGGAAGCCTCTTCTAAAGATTATGCACAAAAAAATGAAGCAGTTTGCTGAAGACAAGTAGACAAATGACATGGATTAGTGGAACCGTGTCCTGTGGTCTGATGAGTCTAAGATAAACCCAGGAGAGTACAAGAACAAGTGTGTTTTGCCTACAGTCCAGCATGGTGGTGGGAGTTTCATAGTTTGGGACTGCATGAGTGCTGCTGGCTTTGGTGAGCTACAGTTTATTAATGAAAGTATGAAAGCATGAAAGCATGAAAGCAACATGCACAGTGACATCCTGAAGCAGATCATAATCCCCTCCCTTGAGGAAACTGGGCCACATGGCAGTATTTCAACATGATAATGACACCAAACATACCTCCAAGATGACCACTGCCCTGCTAAAGAAACTGATGATAAATGTGCTGGACTGACCAAGCATATCTCCAAACCTAAACACTACTGAACATCTGTGGGGAATCCTCAAATGGGAGGTGGAGTAGAGCAAGGTCTCTAACATCCATCAGCTCTGGGATGTCATCATGCAGCAGTAGAAGATAATTCCAGAGGCTCCTGTGAAGCTCTAGTGAACTCCATGCCCTAGGGAGTTAAAAAGGTTTAAAATATTAATAACGTATGAAAAGGGAATATATATATATACAGTATAAACATCAAAGATGCAGTTCCATGGTGAGCCGATCCAAAGATGATCCTGCCTTGGGCACAGTGAATGCTGTAGAGATTCCACCTCCAGCAGTCAAGGAGGCACCTTGACTGCTGAAGGTGGAATCTCTACAGCTTTGACTGTGCCCAAGGCAGGATCATCTTTGGATCGGCTCACCATGGAACTGCATCTCTGATGTTTATTTTGTATCTTTCATCTTTCTCTATGGCCTCCTGAAGAACCATTGTTTATGGGGAAACGCGTTGAGGCAAAATCACCAGGCTCACCATCTATATACAACGGTGTATACAACACACTGAGGACTGCTATATCATTGCCAACAGCAATTTCATCTACCACAAAAGTGGATTGACTGTCTGATTAAGGACCCTGATTGTCTATTGAAATACTGCTGAGTATTGGTTTACTACTGAGTATATTGAGCTCTGTGTATATTTGTTTGTATCAAACCGTTACCTGTGTGATGTAAATATGCTTGGATTGTATTTAGGATTCTCCGGTCTGCCCCTGGTATCCAGGAGCAGATGATGAGATTATCCCATGTTAAGAAGAACTAAAGAGATCACCTTGGGTTTTTATTGTGGTGTTTAGCACCTTTTTATATATTATATTTAATAAATATTTTTGTACCTTGGGAATAACTTCCTTGATTCTTACAGTTAAAAAGGTTTACCCACAAACAAAGCTAATTGCATTCAATTCTTACTTTAATCATTGGAGGATAATCACAAAAATGTGGGAATACAAGTGCACACTGGTAGACGCACTACTGACTGTGTCCCCACCTGACAGCAGGGGCTCAGTATAAGCACAAGACAGAGGATGAAGTCACCATTGCAGTTGGGACACCGGCACCACCACGGAAAGGACAGTTAAGGCCGCTTTACATGCAACGACATTGCTAACGAGATGTCGTTGGGGTCACGGAATTCGTGACGCACATCCGGCCTCGTTAATGACGTCGTTGTCTGTGAAATGCATGAAGGACCGTTAATGATTAAAAATACTCACCATATCGTTGATCGTTAGCGTGTCGTTCCATTCCCGATTATCGTTGCTGTTGCAGGACGCAGGATGTTCGTCGTTCCTGCGGCAGCACACAATGCTACGTGTGACACCGCAGGAACGAGGAACATCACCTTACCTCTGGCCGCCCGCAATGAGGAACGAAGGAGGTGGGCGAGATGTTCGTCCCGCTCATCTCCGCCCCTCCACTTCTATTGAGCGGCCACATAGTGACGCCGCTGTGACGCCACATGAACCGCCCCCTTAGAAAGGAGGTGGTTCGCCAGCCACAGCAACGTCGCTAGGCACGTAAGTACGTGTGACGGGTGTAAGCGATGTTGTGCGCCACGGGCAGCGATTTGCCCGTGACGCACAACCGACGGGGGCGGGTACGCTTGCTAGCGATATCGATAGCTATATCGATGCGTGTAAAGTGCCCTTTAGGTTGATCAAAATTTGGAAAACCTTCCTCAGCACTCCACAACATGCACCACAATTAACAGGAGGCAGCGTTTCAACAATATGTTGGAAGAATATATGTCCACATGTCTCCATGTACAGAGTGATGGTTCTGCCCCATTTAAATTCTGGGTCTTCAAACTGGACACATGGCCTGAGCTTCCCCTTTCTGCCCTGGAGGTGCCAGACTGCCTTGCAGCAAGTGTACTGTTGGAACGTGTGTTTAGCATGGCAGGGGCTGTGATCACAGGCAGGAGCATCCATCTGTCCACAGTCAACATGAGCAACCTCACATTTATTAAAATGAACTACATGTGGTTTTGCTGACTAAAGAAGTATACAAGCCACACCCAGCCATTGTTACACTCCATGGCAGTTAGTTCATTCTATTTCCGATTCCCACTTGTTTTGGTGCCTTCCCAAATTGAAATAATGAAAAAACACACAGAAATAATGTTGGCTACTGATGTCTCTTCAACCTACACTGCCATATCCACCTCCACCTCCCCCTCAACCTCTTTCTACACTTGGACCTCTGCCTCCTGGTTCAAGATTATTTTTTTTGTATTCTATGTTATTTTAAGTACTTTCCTTATCTGTATTTGTTTGCAGGGCAATTGTCTTGCTCTTAACTCAATTTTGCATACTTTTGCAGCCCCTCTAGCCCCTATTGCTTACTTACTACCATATGACAGCACATATGTTTGGGCCCCCAATAACTTCTATATGGTTTGGGTTCAGGTTCAAATTTGGATATTGTTCTGGTACCTCAACTGCACTTTGGACTTCAGGTCAGCCGAACCTGATAATCCCGAACATCCATGGGTCTGTGTGATGACATGGACTCTGTCAGTGCCTAGCATGGGTTAAGTTTCTTAAAATTCAGCCAGACATGATGATAGTTCGTTTATATATGGGGGATAAGCCCCTCATTATTTCTACAAGACTCTAAAGCTGGGTTTACACACTGCAACATCGCAAAGGACATCGCTGTAACGTCACCGGTTTGGTGACGCAATACCGACCTCCCTAAGTATCTGCTAAGTCTCTGGTGAGCGTTCAAACAGGCAAACCTGGCCAACAACTCAACAGTGATCCGGACCTGCAGAGCGACCTAGCTGGTTGTTGGGGACGTTGATAAGCAGCCTTTTGAAAGGGAAGTTGCTAACAAAGTCACTGCAAAGTCTTCACACACTGAAACTTCATGCTGCACAGCGGGAAACAAAGGACCTAGGAATGGTCCTGAACGATTTGTAAGGATTACAACTTCACAGCAGGGGCCGGGTTGCTGATAGGTTTCACACACTGCAACATCGCAAACAACATCGCTATTGCGTCACAAAACCGGTGACGTTACAGCGATGTCATTTGAGATGTTGCAGTGTGTAAACCCAGCTTTAGGAGTCTAGTGTTAAAGGTCTTGTTGACTCATGTAATTGCCTTGGCCAGTGAAGAACAGATACCCAGACACATCAATTATGCAAACCTCCCATTGTATTACTATGTGATGTAACTTAGCTGTCTCTCCCTCGTCTCTGCCAGAGACCATTACTACTAGGGATATTTTGTATACAGCTTGAAATCTAGCCAATAAGAGCCCAGTCTTATCCACCAATTGTGAAGACCCCAATGGTCTGAATGGAGAGCTCAGGGGTATAAGAAGGAGGACTGTCCATTACCCGGCTAGACTCTTGCTACAGGATACCAATCTAGGATCTGTGGATCCGTTTGGCTAGCCAAAACTGAACCTGGATTATAATACTACATGGACTTCAGCATCGAATGCAAGGATTTGGCTGAGATATCAAGGACTACCTAAGAAAGGAATCCAGCTTGGGACAATCCTGTCACCTGACTACAGGCTTTGCGGCCCTCAGCCAGCTTCCTAAATCTGGCGTTATTACATTCTCGGTAGGTGAACGTCGAAAGCGGGGTGATGCTGGTTTGAAGTAAGTAGCCCTGGAAGCTCTGAGCACGGACATTCTCATCCCTGGTGAACCAGCGGAAGGGTGCAAAACTGTTGCCGGTTATATTCTGTTGTTTTACTGGTTATGTGTCATATGCCGTTAATTGTTTGGGGATCCAATAAAGTCTTAATATTGTGATTCTCTCATCCTGTGTTGTCTGAGCAGTGTTCCGCCCATGGTTAAGGAGGTGGGGCGTTCAGTTGGGATGAGCCCTGGGCCCTGGGCCATGCTGTCTTTCTAAAGGCGGCCAGGTCAGCGGATGAGAGCAACCGCTGACCCCCGTGTCTCCACAGTCCACTCATATCTGATTATGGTGGGATGAAACAAAAAAATATATTTTATTGGAATAATTTAAAGCCAGTTTATCCAAAAATACATCAAATAGACATTGGGTCAAACAAGAAAGATAGCTAACTCCTGGAAGAGAATCAATCAGAAATGGGAATGATAGCAGCAGAATTTGTGAAAGAGTATCAAAGCCACACATGTAGTAAGAGCAAATACTTAAGAGACAATTACCCATTGAATTACTCAAAAATACCTATGTATGACAAATACAATGCCATATAAAGCGCATAAAGCATGTACAGCAAGTATTTCGGAGGAGAAATAAACACTATGAAAGTAACTGTAAAAAAATCTTACTAGGTTGCCCAAAAAGGAAAACTTCTATACCAGATCCATAGAATAAAGTGGATAGTGCACACCATCCCTTGATAAAGCATTTAGTGAAACGCAATTTATGTTTGCAGTGTCAATTTGCATCTGTTATAGGAGTTTTCCTTTTTGGGCAGCCAAGTGATATTTTTTATAGTCATCCTCAATATATGTGGTGTTTACTTAGCCTTTGATACATATACGTCATAGTTATGCTTATCAACAAACCCAACACACTACCGATTTTTCAATTTTCTATATCTTGAGTCACTGTTATTCATTTCACTTGTCAGTGGTTTTAGATGTTATGGCTTATTGTTAGAAGGGAAATTAATAACAGGAATGTTATCTTGTTTTACAAAACCACATGCTAATAAAATATATCTTTAATTAATGTTTGGAAGTGACTGGAAAATACTGTAAGTAAACAGTGCGGATAAAGGTTCATGTGGCAGACGAGTCACAGCCGAAAAGCACAGAGGCAAGCAATTGTTGCTTCCATTTTTATTACTGTTTAACATGCAGTCAGTTGGTTTTGCAGGGAGACAGCTGTTTCTCCCGCAAAAGTGCTTGGTTTTGGGGGTGAAACAGCTGTTGCCTGCAAAATAGAGTGATTATTTGACAAGCAATTAGTCACTGCGGTTGTCGACCACAACTCAGACACCAAGGATAGATTAGTTTACTTTGAGGAAGACGGTCTGCTTCATAAAGATATGAATATGTATATTTATATGCAGGCTATATAAAATGAGCGGCAAAATGTGTGTAGTTCATTTATCATGATATGAGAACATTAATTAAAGTCGGAATCCAGCTGCTAAACAGCTTTAAAGTCTTGTACTAATGTATATAACAAAGGCAGCATGGAATAAGGTAACCAGAATGTAAATTGGGGAAAATCATGGGAAAATCTATAAAGGTTTATCTGTAGAAAGCCATTTTGTTGTTATTAGAAGTAGTGATGAGCGAACCTGAACTGTAAAGTTCGTGTTCCGTACCGAGCACCTTGTGTCCGATGCTGTACACCGAACACAGACTTTTAACTGTATGCCCACTTCCTGTTCGGGTTTGTGGTCCAAATAAAACGTTTTGAAAGGTTATAGAGCAGCCAATCAGGAAGCTTTTAGGCTTTGGGTACTTCCGGAGCCATTGCAGCTATGCCAACTATTAGCATGACAGGCTGACCCCCCACCACTTTAACTTCTGCAGCAATGTTTGCAGCACTCAAACGTCTATATTGAAAAGACAACCTTTGAATATGACCCTGTACATTCAGCTTCTTTGGTTAGACTATGGTGAGGCCTGTATTGAGTAGACCCTGTCTTGTTAAACCACTCTATGGTCTTGGCCACCCCACTGCAGCTGAGTTTCAGGGTATTGGCAATCGTCTTATAGCCTAGGCAATCTTTATGTGAAGCAATTAATCTTTTTTTCAGATCCTCATAGAATTATTTGCCATGAGGTGCCATCTTAAATTCTAGTGTTTGAGAGGGTATGTGAGTGATAACACCAAATTAAACATACTTGATCCCCATTGACACATGAGACCTTGTAATACTAATGAGTCACATGACACCGGGGAGGGAATATGGCTTTTTGTTCACAATTTGGCTATTTTCACTTAGTGGTGTACTCAATTTTGTTGCCAGCATTTTTTATATTATTGACCGTGTGCTGAGTTTTCTTAGATGGTAGACCACATTTACACTGTTATATAAAGTGTACACTGACAACATTATATTGTATCAAAGTGTCATATCTTCAGTGTTGTTCCATGAAAAGATGTAATAACATATTTACAAACATGTGAGGGGTGTACTCACTTTTCTGATATACTGTGTATGCAATACAGACATGTGAACGAGACCTTGCGTCTCCACATGTTTATGTTGCACAACGTGAGCTTAAAGCACCAATACAGTGTTGTTTTTTTTTGTGATGCTTTAGGTGGTAACTTCTGACTTCCATCTAGTCAGACGTTGCAGTCTAAAGATTATACTATGAGACTGAAGCTGTGTCAATAAAAATTGAAGATTCTGGAGGGTCTTCAGATTTTCTATATCAAATGCAAATCTAGGAGAAAATCTACCCATAAAACTCAGTGTAATTGCAAGAGAAGTTCCGGATATTAAACACGCACCAGAGGTCAGTTTACGCAATGTTAAAAATAAGCGCAGTGGGCAAAAGATTTCTAGAAATGCCATCCACTCTGCTAGAACTTTAAGACGCTGCGAAAATAAGCAGTGGCAAAAACTCACCTGAAACTCATTCTGGGCACACAGTCTTAGGGTACATGCAAACATTGTGGTTAGATGCGGATTTTCCTATCCATATCTGCAGCGTATCCTCTGCTCTTATGCCCCATTAAATTACAAGAGTAAATATAACAATGAATGTTGCAAATAGAATTGACATATACATTTTAAAATTCGCACCAAAGGTCAATTTACGTGCAGAAAATTTCCACAAGGTGTAGATGAGATTTTAAAAACTGATTGACTTTGCTAACATTGCAATAAATGACAGATTTTGAGTACAAAAATCCCCATCTACCCTTTGGCAAAGGAGGATTGAGGTGCTTATATTTTACACTATACACATAGCCAGGGCCGGCTCCAGGTTTTTGTGGTCCCCGGGCGGAAGAGTCCCAGTGGGCCCCATCCACACGCAGACACACACATACGTACACATACATATACATATTTAAAGACAAACTCACAAAAATACATATATACACTGACATACATAGATACACATCATGCATACAGACACACACACAGCTCTGCTACACACACACAGCTCTGCTACACACACACACACACACACAGCTCTGCTACACACACACACACACACACAGCTCTGCTACACACACACACACACACACAGCTCTGCTACACACACACACACACACACAGCTCTGCTACACACACACACACACACACAGCTCTGCTACACACACACACACACACACAGCTCTGCTACACACACACACACACACACAGCTCTGCTACACACACACACACACACACAGCTCTGCTACACACACACACACACACACAGCTCTGCTACACACACACACACACACACAGCTCTGCTACACACACACACACACACACAGCTCTGCTACACACACACACACACACAGCTCTGCTACACACACACACACACACAGCTCTGCTACACACACACACACACACAGCTCTGCTACACACACACACACACACAGCTCTGCTACACACACACACACACACAGCTCTGCTACACACACACACACACACAGCTCTGCTACACACACACACACACACAGCTCTGCTACACACACACACACACACAGCTCTGCTACACACACACACACACACAGCTCTGCTACACACACACACACACACAGCTCTGCTACACACACACACACACACAGCTCTGCTACACACACACACACACACAGCTCTGCTACACACACACACACACACAGCTCTGCTACACACACACACACACACAGCTCTGCTACACACACACACACACACAGCTCTGCTACACACATACACACACACAGCTCTGCTACACACATACACACACACAGCTCTGCTACACACATACACACACACACAGCTCTGCTACACACATACACACACACACAGCTCTGCTACACACACACACAGCTCTGCTACACACATACACACATAGCTCTGCTACACACATACACACATAGCTCTGCTACACACATACACACATAGCTCTGCTACACACATACACACATAGCTCTGCTACACACATACACACATAGCTCTGCTACACACATACACACATAGCTCTGCTACACACATACACACATAGCTCTGCTACACACATACACACATAGCTCTGCTACACACATACACACATAGCTCTGCTACACACATACACACATAGCTCTGCTACACACATACACACATAGCTCTGCTACACACATACACACATAGCTGTGCTACACACATACACACATAGCTGTGCTACATACATACACACATAGCTGTGCTACATACATACACACATAGCTGTGCTACATACATACACACATATCTGTGCTGCATACATACACACATATCTGTGCTGCATACATACACACATAGCTCTGCTGCATACATACACACATAGCTCTGCTACACACATATACACATAGCTCTGCTGCATACATACACACATAGCTCTGCTGCATACATACACACATAGCTCTGCTGCATACATACACAGCTCTGCTACATACATACACACATAGCTCTGCTGCATACATACACACATAGCTCTGCTGCATACATACACACATAGCTCTGCTGCATACATACACAGCTCTGCTACATACATACACACATAGCTCTGCTGCACACATACACACATAGCTCTGCTGCACACATACACACATAGCTCTGCTACACACATACACACATAGCTCTGCTACACACATACACACATAGCTCTGCTACACACATACACACATAGCTCTGCTACACACATACACACATAGCTCTGCTACATACATACACACATAGCTGTGCTACATACATACACACATAGCTGTGCTGCATACATACACACATAGCTGTGCTGCATACATACACACATAGCTCTGCTGCATACATACACACATAGCTCTGCTGCATACATACACACATAGCTCTGCTGCATACATACACAGCTCTGCTACATACATACACACATAGCTCTGCTGCACACATACACACATAGCTCTGCTGCACACATACACACATAGCTCTGCTACACACATACACACATAGCTCTGCTACACACATACACACATAGCTCTGCTACACACATACACACATAGCTGTGCTACATACATACACACATAGCTGTGCTACATACATACACACATAGCTGTGCTACATACATACACACATAGCTGTGCTACATACATATACACATATCTGTGCTGCATACATACACACATAGCTCTGCTGCACACATATACACATAGCTCTGCTGCATACATACACACATAGCTCTGCTGCATACATACACACATAGCTCTGCTGCATACATACACACATAGCTCTGCTACATACATACACAGCTCTGCTACATACATACACACATAGCTCTGCTGCATACATACACACATAGCTCTGCTGCATACATACACACATAGCTCTGCTGCATACATACACACATAGCTCTGCTGCATACATACACACATAGCTCTGCTGCATACATACACAGCTCTGCTACATACATACACACATAGCTCTGCTGCACACATACACACATAGCTCTGCTGCACACATACACACATAGCTCTGCTGCACACATACACACATAGCTCTGCTACACACATACACACATAGCTCTGCTACACACACACACATAGCTCTGCTACACACATACACACATAGCTCTGCTACACACATACACACATAGCTCTGCTACACACATACACACATAGCTCTGCTACATACATACACACATAGCTCTGCTACATACATACACACATAGCTCTGCTACATACATACACACATAGCTCTGCTACATACATACACACATAGCTGTGCTGCATACATACACACATAGCTGTGCTGCATACATACACACATAGCTGTGCTGCATACATACACACATATCTGTGCTGCATACATACACACATAGCTCTGCTGCACACATATACACATAGCTCTGCTGCATACATACACACATAGCTCTGCTGCATACATACACACATAGCTCTGCTGCATACATACACACATAGCTCTGCTACATACATACACAGCTCTGCTACATACATACACAGCTCTGCTACATACATACACACATAGCTCTGCTGCATACATACACAGCTCTGCTACATACATACACACATAGCTCTGCTACATACACACATAGCTCTGCTACATACATACACAGCTCTGCTACATACATACATACACACATAGCTCTGCCGCATACATACACACATAGCTCTGCTGCATTCATACACACATAGCTCTGCTACATACATACACACATAGCTCTGCTACATACATACACACATAGCTCTGCTGCATACATACACACATAGCTCTGCTGCATACATACACACATAGCTGTGCTGCATACATACACACATAGCTCTGCTACATACATACACAGCTCTGCTACATACATACACACATAGCTCTGCTACATACACATGTAGCACTGCTACATACATACACAGCTCTGCTACATACATACATACACACATAGTTCTGCTGCATACATACACACATAGCTCTGCTGCATACATACACACATAGCTCTGCTGCATACATACACACATAGCTCTGCTGCATACATACACAGCTCTGCTACATACATACACACATAGCTCTGCTGCATACATACACACATAGCTCTGCTGCATACATACACACATAGCTCTGCTGCATACATACACACATAGCTCTGCTGCATACATACACACATAGCTCTGCTGCATACATACACAGCTCTGCTACATACATACACACATAGCTCTGCTGCACACATACACACATAGCTCTGCTGCACACATACACACATAGCTCTGCTGCACACATACACACATAGCTCTGCTACACACATACACACATAGCTCTGCTACACACACACACATAGCTCTGCTACACACATACACACATAGCTCTGCTACACACATACACACATAGCTCTGCTACACACATACACACATAGCTCTGCTACATACATACACACATAGCTCTGCTACATACATACACACATAGCTCTGCTACATACATACACACATAGCTCTGCTACATACATACACACATAGCTCTGCTACATACATACACACATAGCTGTGCTGCATACATACACACATAGCTGTGCTGCATACATACACACATATCTGTGCTGCATACATACACACATAGCTCTGCTGCACACATATACACATAGCTCTGCTGCATACATACACACATAGCTCTGCTGCATACATACACACATAGCTCTGCTACATACATACACAGCTCTGCTACATACATACACACATAGCTGTGCTGCATACATACACACATAGCTCTGCTGCATACATACACAGCTCTGCTACATACATACACACATAGCTCTGCTACATACACACATAGCTCTGCTACATACATACACAGCTCTGCTACATACATACATACACACATAGCTCTGCCGCATACATACACACATAGCTCTGCTGCATACATACACACATAGCTCTGCTACATACATACACACATAGCGCTGCTGCATACATACACACATAGCTCTGCTGCATACATACACACATAGCTCTGCTGCATACATACACACATAGCTGTGCTGCATACATACACACATAGCTCTGCTACATACATACACAGCTCTGCTACATACATACACACATAGCTCTGCTACATACACATGTAGCACTGCTACATACATACACAGCTCTGCTACATACATACATACACACATAGTTCTGCTGCATACATACACACATAGCTGTGCTGCATACATACACACATAGCTCTGCTACATACATACACAGCTCTGCTACATACATACACACATAGCTCTGCTACATACACACATAGCACTGCTACATACATACACAGCTCTGCTACATACATACATACACACAGTTCTGCTGCATACATACACCCATAGCTCTGCTGCATACATACACACATAGCTCTGCTACATACATACACAGCTCTGCTACATACATACACACATAGCTCTGTTGCATACATACACACATAGCTCTGCTGCATACATACACACATAGCTGTGCTGCATACATACACACATAGCTCTGCTACATACATACACAGCTCTGCTACATACATACACACATAGCTCTGCTACATACACACATAGCTCTCCTACATACATACACAGCTCTGCTACATACATACACACATAGCTCTGCCGCATACATACACACATAGCTCTGCTACATACATACACAGCTCTGCTACATACATACACACATAGCTCTGCTGCATACATAAACACATAGCTGTGCGGCATACATACACACATAGCTCTGCTACATACATACACACATAGCTCTGCTACATACACATAGCTCTGCTACATACATACACACACACATAGCTCTGCTGCATAAATACAGACACACACGTGGCTCTGGGGGGCCCACACACGCAGCTCCGGGGGCCAGCACATACGGCACCGGGGGGGCAGGGCATACACCTAGGGGGAGAAGCCCATACAGCTCACCAGGACCCATAAATCAGGGGGCGGGGAGGGCACATACCGCTCAGGTCATGGTGGAGAGGGGGCCCACACAGCGCCAGAGAGAAGTGCTGTGCTGGGGGTCGCTGGCTGGCACTGCAACTCCTTCATCTGTGGGACTGAGCAGGACGCCGGGAGGTAGCTCCGCCCACAGATGAAGTTCAAACCAGGAAGTCTGTGCGCCTTAAAGGGACAGCGCCGCAGATTCCTGCCGAGGACTGCAGTCCCCGGAACTCGGCCCGGGGCAGCAGAACTAAGGCGAGTGGGCCCCGGCCAAGGGGCACCAGAACTGACGAGGCTGAGTGGGCCCCCCCAGCACTCCAGGGCCCCGGCATTTGCCCGGGTATGCCGCGTGCTGACGCCGGCCCTGCACACAGCGGATGAATTAAGTATGGAACACATCAATTTTCTAAGTAAAGAAATTTCTAAGGCAAGGGTCAGACGAGTGTATAGAAATCAGTTTGATTCTCATCCAAAAAAGCGGGACAAATTTTCTTACTTGTCATCTGTGTGCTGTCCGTATACACTCTACTTTTAACTAATCAACTCTTAATCTTTTACAGGACCATTTACAAATTCCCATGTTGCAGAACTGTTATGTATTCGTAAAAAATGAAGGCTATTCTGATGGTCCATATGGCATCCGATTTGTTTCTCACACTACAAAATTCGCAGTCAAATCACATCATGCTACAATTTTTTTTCTCATGCCGAATACAGCTGAAAAAAAGATAGATCTGCACTGCCTCAATGAATAACATTGATCCGAGTGCATTGCCTGTTTTATTGAATTGCACTCTTCCGATTTATACACTTGTGGTGAGCAAAGTTGAAATTGACAAGAATTTCTCACCAGATGTCAATAACAACCCAACCAACAGACAAAGAAATCAAACCATAAATGTCCATAAATTTATTGAAAAGTATTTAATACTTTGTACAAAAAAACAATAGTTTTTGTTGGTGATGACAGCTTCAAAGTGCCTGACTCCGGAATGTCTGACTGAAGGCCTTTGACCTTCCCCAACAACCCTCTACCCCTTAGGGTTCTTATCTAAAATAAACACAAACACTGCGTGACGTTGGATATAAAGGCCACAGCAGCCCCATTTATTCGTAACAGAAACATAAGCCATGTAACAATACAATTCTTCATTGAAGAACCCCCCGAAAAGGAAGGGGGGGGTACCTGAAGGTTAACCAAAATGTTCTTTGCAACATCAGCCCATCTCCTGACCCTCAGCCGCAACACACCGACTCGAGAGCCCAAGCCAGATGTTGCCCACACTATGTCCCGCTGAGACTCAACCCAGCAAGGACCCGTTTACCAAACAATTGCACCGCTAGAGGTAACCCGCTCCGGCACTGGGTTCCGTCCTCTCCTCTGTGCAAACCCCCACCTTCAGACACCCCCCTCCTTTCCGCCGCTGCGACAAATATGATCTTCCTTCTTTTCTTCATTGATGTCGAATCCACAATCAGGGCGGGCGGGCGGGAACGATTACAGTCACCGTCCAGGTAGGAATGGCCCACCCCCCCTCTGACCTGCCCTATATACTACCCCCTATAGCACCACCCCCTGACCAATCACACTGACCCCTGATCCTAACTGCCCCTTAGCACCACCCCCAAATTTCGCGCCCAAACTGACTTCTCCATTAACCCCTTATTAACCCTATGGCCTGGCATCCCTCCTAGTCATGTAGCCCTCCCTTGAGCCCCTTCGGGTCAGCAGTCCGGGCTCTTCCTTGACTCCGGAATGTCTGACTGAAGGCCTTTGACCTTCCCCAACAACCCCCTACCCCCTAGGGTTCTTATCTAAAATAAACACAAACACTGCGTGACGTTGGATATAAAGGCCACAGCAGCCCCATTTATTCGTAACAGAAACATAAGCCATGTAACAATACAATTCTTCATTGAAGAACCCCCCAAAAAGGAAGGGGGGGGTACCTGAAGGTTAACCAAAATGTTCTTTGCAACATCAGCCCATCTCCTGACCCTCAGCCGCAACACACCGACTCGAGAGCCCAAGCCAGATGTTGCCCACACTATGTCCCGCTGAGACTCAACCCAGCAAGGACCCGTTTACCAAACAATTGCACCGCTAGAGGTAACCCGCTCCGGCACTGGGTTCCGTCCTCTCCTCTGTGCAAACCCCCACCTTCAGACACCCCCCTCCTTTCCGCCACCGCGAGTGCGCATGACCCCTTGTGCGCGCGAGTCCTCCCACACCAACAAAGCCTTCTCAACCCCCTCCATCAGCCCTAAGGCCCAAATATAATTTCCCACCGAATTTAAATGGAACCCGTCCCGGCGCAACAAGTCGGCGGACGCCGCTTCCAACTCCGGGTGTCGAACAGAGACACCCCCGACCCGGGAAATGAACCGCCCAATCTCCCGATTCACTTTACTTCGCGCCCTGTTTACTGCCTCCACCGACCTGGCGTGCCGCCATGCCCGCCGCGCAACCATATCAGACCAGACAATTATTAGACCCGGGTGGGAAGACAGGAGCCGCAGGCAGTCACATTTTATGTCTTGTATCAGGTCCCTGGAAGCCCGGAGACCCAGGTCATTCCCACCCGCGTGTAGTACTACCACGTCCGGTGCTCTGTCCAACTGCGAATGGTGGCGCAAGGTAGGCAACACCTCACTCCACAGCATGCCCCTGACCCCGATCCATCGCACAGTCGCCTTTTCCCTGGGGACCCCCAACTGGCGGCCGTCCGGTCGTATTCCCGCACGAAACGCCCCCCAATACACGTATGAGTGGCCGAGCACCCACACCAACAATGGTAAACCTACAAAACAAAAGGTGACAACACAGAGGAGGGGGGGAGGCACGAGGAAGAAAAAGATGGGTAATGAATACCAAACAAATACCGCCCCCGACCCCCCCCCCCCCACCAATATCTCACAACAAGTTCGGCCGGACGTAAGATCTAAACCTGGCCGAGTCCCATCGTCCAATCTTACGGAGAGCCTGCGCGCCCAGACCCCAACGAGCCGCCTGAGTCGCAGCCCCAATCCGAAAGGAATGCGACGCGAACTCCGCCTCGTTGAGACCGCAACACTGCAGGCACCTCCGAAAGATGCAGACAAATTGGTAACTAGACAAGGCTGACCCGTCCTGGTGGGACAAAAGGGACCCCGGGCGAGCTCCCCTCACTTCTAAAAACGCCGACAGCCATCTGACAGGGCACTCCGCTAAACCAGGGACACCCCATAGTTCCACCATCCGACCTCTACCCAGCTGGTCCGTCTTTGACCGTCTCAAGCAACACCGTACCACATCCATACCGCATTCCACGTCCTCCAACAACAAACCTCCGTGACTCCTCGTGTTTCTGCTCACCAGTTCACTAATTCTAAACGCCCCAAAAAAGGCCAAAACAAAAGCGGTCCCGAACAACTGGCATTCATACTCCGAACAGCAGACCCGAGGCAAAACCGACAACAGCTTGCCCAGCAGCTCAAAAGATACCGGGCGCCGAAGGTCTCGGCGTGCCCCCACCCTCCGGTAACCCTTCAGCGCCTGGCGCACCCAGAAATCCTTTGTAATATCCTTCCAGCCCAGTAACTTGAAAAAGAAAGCAATGCCCGCCAACCTGCCCGCCACGGCCGACCACGAAAGGCCTTCTTCCTTAGCCCTGCCCATCATGAACAAAACTAAATAAACTCTGTCACCTTCAGATACATGACCTCCCACCTCATCAACCAACTCGAGCCAACGGTCCCACGCTGAATTATAGCTGCGCCACGTACTGGGTGCCACCGAATGTCTGATCAATTCCCAAGCCGGCTGCAAACCAGGTCCCACAACCAGACGGGCCACACGGTCTCCTGCTGCTCCGCGTCCGGCGCCAGCATTCGAAAGCGGTCCCACTGGAAGCGAGATAAAGCATCAGCCACAGAATTCAGCACCCCCGGCACATGTACAGCGCAAACCCACAAGTTCAACTCCAGACATTTCAGCACCACATGACGCAAGAGATCCACCACCGGGGGGGAATCAGCTGTCAACTTGTTAACACACTGAACGACCCCCAGGTTGTCACACATGAAACGCACCTTCCTGTCTTTCAAATCCTGTCCCCAAACCTCTATGGCCACGACAATAGGAAAAAGTTCCAACAGGGCCAAATTCCTAGTCAGACCGCAAACCCGCCACGAATCAGGCCACCTGCCGACACACCATCTCCCCCCAAAATATGCACCAAAACCACTGGATCCCGCCGCGTCCGTATACAGTACCAACTCCTCATTTGACACCACCTCGCGAAGCCACAATGACCGTCCATTATACAGCTGCAAAAAACGGGACCACACTCTCAGGTCCGCCTTGTGCTCCACCTTCAAACGCACAAAATGCAAGGGTGCAACACACCGGTAGTGGCTTGAGCCAAGCAACGGGAAAAAACTCTCCCCATCGGCAAAATCCTACACGCAAAATTCAACTTCCCCAACAGGGACTGCAAGTCCCGTAAACGAATCTTCTTGGCCTCAATGGCCCCTTGAACGCAACGCCTCAAATCCGCCAGCTTGTCCTCCGGCAAGCGGCACTCCATGGCAACCGTATCCAGCTCGATACCCAGGAATTTCAAAACAGTAACCGGACCCTCCGTCTTCTCCGGCACCAACGGAACGCCAAAGCGGCGAGCAACCTGCTCCACTGTCCGAAGCAAAAGGGAACACTGCAAGGATCCAGCAGGTCCCATGCACAAAAAGTCGTCCAAGTAATGCAACACTGAATCTAGACCCGCCTCCTCCTTAATTACCCATTCCAAAAAACAACTAAACTTCTCAAAATAGGAACATGAAATTGAACAGCCCATAGGCAAACAACAATCTACATAAAACTTGTCCTCCCACCAACACCCCAACAGGTGAAAACTGTCCGGGTGCACCGGCAACAGGCGGAAGGCCGCTTCTATATCCGTTTTCGCCAAAAGCGAACCACAACCCAACTTCCTTAACCATTCCACCGCCTTATCAAAACGGACATACGATACTGAAACCAGCTCAGGATCAATACCGTCGTTCACCGACCGGCCAGTAGGATAGGACAAATGGTGGATAAGCCGAAACTTGTTAGGTTCCTTTTTCGGGACCAACCCCAACGGGGACACAACCAAGTCCGGCAATGGAGGGGCATCAAAAGGCCCCGCCATCCGTCCTAGTTCCACCTCCTTCTGTAACTTATCCGCAACAATCTCACCATGTAGGCAAGTCGACTGTAAATTTTTCAAACGAATCTCTCCCGTCTTAACCACTGACGGTATCTTGAAACCAAAACTAAAACCTTCACTCAACAATTCCGCCGACCCCCGATCCGGGTATCTACTTAGAAACGGCGCCATCCGATCTACCCTCACCGGGGTCCTCCCTTTTTGACGAAGACTCAGCGGCCTTCCCTTTTCCCTTCCGGAAGCACTTAAGGTGACTGTGGGCGCCACCACAGCCCGAACACTCGTGCTTGAATCGGCAGGAGGAACCAAACCGGCATTCCTTTTCATTGAACTGCCAGCAAACGCCCTTTTTGGGCCCCGGCGAGGTGCCAAATGATCCCCCGCCGGTGCCCCCTGGAAAGGACTGCGATGCCGACTTCGGCGCAGCCATCAGCCGCATCCATAGACTAATTTCTTTGTGGTCCCACCGTAAACTGGGTCTGACCGCCTTCCTCTGGCGAAACTGCTCGTCATATCTTAGCCAAGCAGTCCCCCCATAGGTCCTATACGCCTCACAGATAGAATCCAGATAACAAAAAAGCGCCGAACAGTTATCCGGAGACTTTTCCCCCACCACACTGGCCAGTATCACAAAGGCCTGCAACCAGTTCTGAAAAGTGCGAGGAATAAGGCGATAACGCCGCCTGTAATACTATTGTATGTTTGAGGATTTCGATAGCGTTAGGGCAATGACAGCCAGAGACGAGTTTGTGGTACAAGATGTTTTTATGATATGTAACCACGGTAGATACACAACGGAAATACACAGTATAACAAACACAAAAAAATACCTTTCTGAAACGGAGCGAAGGGGATTCCCGGGGCCACGCACCGGACTCCCCCAGGGAGACCACCAGAGCGAACCCCTATACAGGGACTGTCCGGCAATCAACCCCGGAAGGCCTAAATGCGGTGCAGCCGGGACACAAGGGGCAAGCGGTAAAGTCCAGAAGTGTCCGTACGGAATGAAAGTCCAGAATGGTTATGAACCGGAAGAAACCGGGCAGACGTGCTGACAAAAGATGGCAGACGGAGTCCGGGCACAGTTTGAAGAAACCGGGTATGGTCCAGAGTCGGTCGGTAGATTTCCAGGAGGATCCAAAGGTAATCAAGTAGCAGCAGCAGCAAAGCAGGAGCACACAGCAAGCAGTATACTCAGGCACTGGACTAAGCTTAGAGGCGGCCTTTTAAGCAGCTGGACAGGAAGTAGGGCAACAGAACACAAAACTCCATGTTAACTGAGGGCAAGCTTTTTCAAAAGAGGACTGGAAAACCCGGAAACCTGACATTACTCCCCCCCCCAGAAACGGCCTCAGGACGGGTCAGGGCCCGGCTTGTCCGGGTACCGTCGATGAAACTGAGCGATCTTCCGTGGTGCTCGAATGTTACCCACCGGTTCCCAGGAATCGTCCTCGGGGGCGTACCCCTGCCAACGTACCAGATACTGAAGCCGACGACGATGAAGCCGGGAGTCAATAATGTCCTCAACCACGAACTGCTCCTCGCCGTCGACCATCACAGGCGGAGGAGGAGGCACGACACGACCATGAATCGTATTGGGAGAGACGGATTTGAGGAGAGAAACATGAAAGACCGGGTGTACCTTTAGATGGTGCGGTAACCGCAGCCGACAGGCCACAGGGCTCACGATCCCGGTGATCTTGAACGGACCGATGAATTTTTGTCCCAGTTTCTGCGAAGGAACACCCAATCTCAGGTTCTTGGTGGACAACCATACAGAGTCCCCTACCTTATACATGGGTGCCGGTCTCCGGTGAGCGTCTGCCGACCTCTTGTAACGCTCCTGAGCTGTAGCCACAGTGTCCTTCAGAACCTCCAGATTTTGTCGTAGCTCTGTTAATCTGTCCTCCACCGCAGGCACTGAGACCGCAACCGGTGACCTAGGCAAAATAGTCGGATGGTAACCCAAGTTAGCAAAGAAGGGCGTTACCTTAGTGGAGCTGCTCTGAGTGTTGTTATACGAGAACTCCGCCAACGGAAGCATCTTCAACCAATCGTCCTGCAGATGGCTGACATAACAGCGAAGGTATTGTTCCAGTGTTTGATTGGTCCGTTCGGTTTGCCCATTTGTCTGAGGATGGTATGCAGAAGACAAACAGACATCAATCTGGAGTGCCGTACAAAACCCCTTCCAGAACCTAGACGTGAACTGCACGCCCCGGTCAGAGATGATCTCGTCTGGTACCCCATGCAATCGGAATACGTTCTGGATAACCAGATCCACTGTCTCTGCGGCTGAGGGAAGACCGGCACACGGAATAAAGTGAGCAGCTTTAGTCAACCGATCCACCACCACTAAAATGGTATTGTGACCGTCTGAGACGGGCAACTCCACAATAAAATCCATTGAGATAGACCCCCAAGGGCGAGATGGCACGGGTAACGGTTGGAGGAGTCCTGTAGGAGCCACACGAGGGACCTTGCACCGGGCACAAACCACACATGAGTGGACATAGTCCTTTACGTCCTTTAAACAGGTAGGCCACCAGAAAAAACGGTTCAGAAATTCCTGCGTCTTCTGTACCCCCCTATGACCAGCCAACACGGAGTCATGGACCAACTTGAGAACCCGAAGTCTTACGGCCTCCGGGACATAAATGCGTCGCTCTCTCAACCACACACCATTCCGAAGAACAAGAGTTACATCATTCGGGGGGGCAGCAAGAAATACGTCACCATCATAGGCCAGCTTGATGTCCTTCCACAAGTCCTGGTCCTGGATTACTCCAACGAAATTGGCATCCGATAACACGGTCTGAGACGGGGTTCCAGGCACGGAGTCCACGGCGTGGATTCGGGACAAGGCATCGGCTTTCCCATTACGTGAACCTGGACGGTATGTAACGACAAAATTGAACTGGTTAAGAAATAGGCTCCAACGGGCTTGCCGTGGAGACAGGCACCTGGCAGACTTAAGAAATTCCAGATTACGATGATCTGTGAGTACTATCACTTGCTGCGCGGCTCCCTGTAAGTGGTGTCTCCATTCCTTGAAAGCGGAAATAATCGCTAACAATTCCTTGTCCGCAATGTCATAGTTCCTTTCTGCAGGGGACAACCGGCGGGAAAAGAAAGCACACGGATGTAAGAGACTCTTGTCCCCAGTCCTTTGTGAAAGGATGGCCCCTAATGCGTAGTCGGAAGCGTCGACTTCCACGATAAAGGGAAGTGCGGGATTCGGATGTACCAATATAGGCGCTGAGGTAAAACAAACCTTGAGACGATGGAAAGCTTCCTGGGCCTGGGCGGACCACACAAACTTCTGTCCTTTCTTGGTTAACAGAGTGATGGGACGAACGATCTCTGAAAAATTACGGATAAAACGTCGGTAAAAGTTGGCAAAACCGACAAAGCGTTGTACCTCCTTGATGTTCCCCGGTTCCGGCCAGTCTAGAATTGCTTGTATCTTGCCAGACTCCATGTTCAGTCCCTGAGGAGAGATGACATAACCTAAGAATTGTATTTGTGAGCAGTGGAACTCGCATTTCTCCAGTTTGATGTACAGGTGGTTTTCCCTCAGCCGGGTAAGTACGGTCTTGACGTGTTCCTGGTGTTCCTGTAGGGAATCAGAAAAGATTAGGATATCGTCCAGATAAATCACCATGAATTGGTCCATGATATCCCTAAAAATATCGTTAACTAGATGTTGGAAAGTCGCGGGAGCGTTACAAAGTCCAAAAGGCATCACTAGGTACTCAAAATGTCCATACCGACATCGGAACGCGGTCTTCCACTCGTCTCCGGGACGTATACGGAGTAGATTGTATGCCCCACGGAGATCCAATTTGGTGAATATTTTTGCCTGTTGGACCCTCTCCAATAGCTCAGGAATCAACGGTAACGGATACCGGTTCCGGATAGTTATTTTATTCAGTTCCCGGTAGTCAATACAGGGTCTCAGAGTCCCCTCTTTCTTTTTCACGAAAAAGATGGGTGCCCCTGCTGGTGAGGTAGACGGACGAATTAATCCCTTAGCTAGACTTTCATCAATGTATTCTTTTAGTGCTTCTAGCTCAGGTGCCGCCAACGGGTAGACATGACCAAACGGGATCTCCGCCCCTGGGAGTAAGTCTATGGGGTAATCATACGGTCTATGCGGGGGAAGCCGATCGGCTTTTCTTTTGTCGCATATATCCGCAAAGTCATTATACACCGGGGGTAGAACAGGTACCTGTACAGTGCCCTCCGCATTCGGTGTTACTGGAACCGGAACAGTTGGACTAATGGTCGGAATACTCTGCGGTGGGAAGGATATTTCCTTAGTTTCCCAATCGATGACCGGATTTGTAGACCGTAGCCACGGAATACCTAGAATAATCGGAAAATGAGGAGAAGAAATTAACATGAAAACAAGGGTCTCCTGCTGACCTGGCTTCATGACGCATTCTAGCGGTACGGTTTCCCGATCAACTGGTCCAGAGATTAACGGAGATCCGTCAACCGTCTCCATGGTAACCGGTGAGGATCTTTGCTGAGTCCGGATACCGTGTTTCCTGGCAAAAGAGGAGTCCATGAAATTTCCCCCTGCCCCAGAATCTATCATTGCAGAGGTAGGTATTAGCTGTCCCTCCCACCGGATCTGAATGGGGAGCGAGCAATGGGTATATTTCCCTTCCGAGTCCTTCGGTGAGGTTGACATTACAGTCAAGGGAAATACCGCATCCAGGTGTCCACTTGCCTCAGAGATATCGGACTCTGCGTCCGTGTTGTCACACTCTGCCATGGCTGCCAATACCTTATTTGGGCGATTCGGACGTTTCGGGCAGTCGATCAAGAAATGGTCCGATTGACCGCAATAGAAACACAAACGCTCACGGAGCCGGTGTTCGCGACGTTCATTGGTCTCTCGCTTTTGCAGAGAGTCCACTTGCATAGGAACGTCCTCGGCCTCCCGTGGCGTCCTGAGAGCGGGTTCTCTGGAAGGAAAGGCAAAGTTGTTTACACGGTTTACAGCTGCCCATTTTTCCTGTCTACGTTCGGTCAAGCGGGTATCAATACGCACACAGTGCTGGAGAAACTGTTCAAACTCCCCTGGAGATTCGGAACGAGCTAACTCGTCTTTGATGGTACCGGACAAACCCTTTCTGAAAACAGACAATAATGCATTGTTTCCCCAGTCGGTGTCTACCACTAACCTCTTAAATTCAGTGGCGTATTCAACGACAGAACGCTTTCCCTGACGTAAGGAAAGGAGAGCCGATTCAGCGGTAGCACGGCGATTCGGATCATCAAACATCTGCGCCATTGCGGTCAGAAAGTCCTCTAGGTGATTTAAACGGATGTCCCGGTTCTCTATCATAGGATTAGCCCAAGCCAGTGCTCGTGAGGTTAATAACATAATTATACATAACACTTTGGACCGGTCAGAACGGTAATAATCAGCATGTACATCAAAAAACAGTATACATTGGTTCACAAATCCACGAAACTGACTACGGTCACCATTGAAACGGAATGGGGGTAACCTAGGCATACCGGCAGCTGATACGGACGTAGTGGGGCCGGCTTCCTGAGCCTCCACTCTGACTTGCAAATCCTGTATAGCCGGACCCAGTACCTGGTGATCATGGCCCAGCTGTGTCTCCACATCTCTAAGTTTAGTCTGCACCACCTCCATCTCCTGCTGCAAGGAGTTAATCATAGAAAAGAGCTGATCTACTCGTGTCTCAGTCATTGCCCCAGCGAAATCCTCTTATGGCCTGAGTATAATGTAATACTATTGTATGTTTGAGGATTTCGATAGCGTTAGGGCAATGACAGCCAGAGACGAGTTTGTGGTACAAGATGTTTTTATGATATGTAACCACGGTAGATACACAACGGAAATACACAGTATAACAAACACAAAAAAATACCTTTCTGAAACGGAGCGAAGGGGATTCCCGGGGCCACGCACCGGACTCCCCCAGGGAGACCACCAGAGCGAACCCCTATACAGGGACTGTCCGGCAATCAACCCCGGAAGGCCTAAATGCGGTGCAGCCGGGACACAAGGGGCAAGCGGTAAAGTCCAGAAGTGTCCGTACGGAATGAAAGTCCAGAATGGTTATGAACCGGAAGAAACCGGGCAGACGTGCTGACAAAAGATGGCAGACGGAGTCCGGGCACAGTTTGAAGAAACCGGGTATGGTCCAGAGTCGGTCGGTAGATTTCCAGGAGGATCCAAAGGTAATCAAGTAGCAGCAGCAGCAAAGCAGGAGCACACAGCAAGCAGTATACTCAGGCACTGGACTAAGCTTAGAGGCGGCCTTTTAAGCAGCTGGACAGGAAGTAGGGCAACAGAACACAAAACTCCATGTTAACTGAGGGCAAGCTTTTTCAAAAGAGGACTGGAAAACCCGGAAACCTGACACCGCCGTTCTTCCTCGTCCTTCTTGCTCTCATCCGGTTTAACCCGATCCAGATTAAACTTTTCCAACGGAAGCAATGAGAATATTTCAACATATTCATCCTTCCATATTTTTTCCCTGGTCTCCTGCTTCAGATGCGGCCCCAACGGTCCATCAAAGCAGACATACACTTCCCCTCTCGCCTTGTCATCTAATCGAACAATGTCCACTGCAGCCGCAGCTGCGGCAGCGGGAGCCGCAGCTGCGGCCGCGGGAGCCGCCACCACCGGCTCACCAACCACATTGCAACTAGCAACCCCTCCAACCGCAGGAGTCACAACCTCCTGCCCCGTCGCTCCCTGCCACACCAAGCTAGGGCCCCCCACAGGGGCAAACAAACCCCTGACCAACCTCAACAACTCAGCTGCCACACTGCCGTCACCCGTCACCGCATTCATGACCTGCCCTCCACTCGGGCCACCAAGCAAACCACCCGTACCACCAACCACATTCACGCCCTGCACGCCATCCATATCACCAGACACACCATCCATAGCCAAACCAGGTGTACGAGAAATAGGAAAAACCGTGGTCTTACCAGGCTGACTCCGAGAAGATCCCGAAACAGCCGTCACATGTCCTCCGCGTCGCACTCCAGCCGCTTCGCCGACCTCCACGATCTGGTCCCCGGTGTCATCCTCCGCGGCGTCCTCCTCTAAGGTGGCCTCATCTTCCTCACTGGACCCAGGCCCAGGGAGCCCACCGTCCGGCAGACTCGACCTTAGGCCCCGTCCGCCCGCAGCACCATCCATCCTCCGCGCCGTCCGCGACGATCCAGACGCTGGCGCCGCCACGTAATCACCGCCTGGGGCATGCCGTCCGGCATCCCCGCGTGCTCCAGCTGATCCCGACGCCGTCCCATCGCTGTCCATCCGCTGTGATCCCAGGCCGGGCCCCGCTGATCCGGGCCATCTCCGTACGGACTCCCCCGCCGACACTGGGACCCCATGCTCCTGCATGGGCCCCGCTCTGTTCCTGGCCCTTGCTGCCGCTGCCACTGTGGCCTCATCCGTGCCCTGCGATCCCGCTGGCCCACGCAACCCAGCTGGCCCCCGTGACCCCGCTGGCTCATGCGACCCCGCCGGCCCACGCGACCCTGCCGACCCACGCGACCGCGCCGGCCCACGCGACCGCGGCGGGTCATGTGACCACACTGGGTCAGGCAAGCCTGCCGGATCGCGGGGACGCGCCGGGACGGGTGAGTACGCGGGGTCACATGACCGCGCCAGGTCAGGTGACCGCGCCCGGTCAGGTGACAGCGCCGCCCCACGTGACCGCGCCGCCCCACGTGACCGCGCCGCCCCACGTGACCGCGCCGCCCCACGTGACCGCGGCGGGTCAGGTGAGCGCGCCCGGTCAGGTGAGGCCGCCGGAGCACAAGGGGACGCCGGGCCATGCGAGCGCAGCGGGCCACGTGACCGCGCCGGGTCAGGTGACCGCGCCGGGTCAGGTGACCGCGCCGGGTCACGCGGCCGCGACGCGCGCGTCACTGCCGTGCGCCGCGAACCAGAAGAGGAGGGGAGGCCGGCCATGTCGCTCACCGCCTCGCTGCCTTGGTGCCCGCGGCCCGACTTCCGGCCGGGGCCTCGCGACGTCCCGGCTCCCGGATCCACCGCCGCACGTCCACTTGGGCTCCGTCTCCACTGCCGGCTCCTCGGCGTCATCTCAGGGCTAAGGCGCTCCGGGGGCCGCGTTCTTCGCTGCCGCTTCGGAGGCAGGGGGGTCCCATCTTCCTCACCGACGCCGGACCATCGCTGGAGCTGTTCGTCCATCCAACGCTGTCCACGCTGCTCCGCCATCCTCTTCATCTGTGCCATGAAGTCCTCCATCTTCGGGATCCAGCCACAACGATTACAGTCACCGTCCAGGTAGGAATGGCCCACCCCCCCTCTGACCTGCCCTATATACTACCCCCTATAGCACCACCCCCTGACCAATGACACTGACCCCTGATCCTAACTGCCCCTTAGCACCACCCCCAAATTTCGCGCCCAAACTGACTTCTCCATTAACCCCTTATTAACCCTATGGCCTGGCATCCCTCCTAGTCATGTAGCCCTCCCTTGAGCCCCTTCGGGTCAGCAGTCCGGGCTCTTCCTTTCTTTATGGAGAAACTAGTGGCATGCATTGCATAGGACTGATTTTGGTCCATTCTTTTACACAAACACTCTTCAAATATTAAAAGTTCTGTGAGCTCCTTCTATGAACGCTGAGCTTTAGTTTCTTCCATAATTTTTTTTTATTGCACTCAGGGCAGGTGATTGTCTGGACCACTCTAGCAGCTTTATTTTCTTCCTCTGAAACCAATTGAGAGGTTCCTTGGCTGTGTGTTTAGGACTATTGTGTTGCTGAATTGTTTACCCTCATTTTATCTTTATTATCCTGGTAGGAGGCAACAGATTTTTACCAAGAATGTCTCTGTACATTTGTTCATTCATCCTTCCTTCAATTATATGAAGTTTGCCAGTGTCATATGATGAAAAACATCCCCACACCATGATGTTCCTACAAGTAAAATTCACTCTCAGTATGATGTTTTTGGGGCGATACACAGTGCCTCCAAACTTCCCTGTTTCTATGGTGTTTTTTAGCTCCAAAAATGGAATGCATTATGGCATCCAAAGAGTTCAATTTTCATCTCAAGTGATTAGACTATATTCTGCCAGTATTTCACAGGCTTGTCTTAGGCCCCCTTCACATGTCCGTGATACACGTGCATGTTTGGTCTGTTTCCGTATATACCGGAGACACGGCCAAACGTGCACCAATGTTAATCTATGATTGTGGTCACACGTGCGTTATTTCATTATGTCCGTGTGTGCGTGTCCGTGATCCGTATGTGTTTGCATTTTGCACGGATGCATGTCCGTTATTTGCACGGAGCACGCACACGTGGACACAATGAAAGTCTATGGGTATGTGCACACACGTTAGTAAACACGTATGCATCTACCTATAGTCCGTGTCCGTTTGGTGTTTTTATTTCTAGTGATGTCGGCTATTCTTTCTATTTCTGTGTATGTCGGTCAATCTCCCTGAGTCCGTCGGTCGGTCTCTCTGTCGGTCTCTCTGTCCCTCTCTCACAGTCTGTCGGTCAGTTTCCCCCCCTCTCTCATACTTACCGTTCCCCGATCACCGGCGCGGCGCTGCACGGCATTCACACTGCTGCGGCGGCTTTTGCTATTTTGAAAAAGCCGGCCGCTCATTAAACAATCTCCTATTCCCTGCTTTCCCCGCCCACCGGCGCCTATGATTGGTTGCAGTGAGACACGCCCCCACACTGAGTGACAGGTGCCTCACTGCACCCAATCACAGCAGCCGGTGGGCGTGTCTATACTGTGCAGTAAAATAAATAAATAAATAATTAAAAAAAAACGGCGTGCGGTCCCCCCCAATTTTAATGCCAGCCAGATAAAGCCATACGGCTGAAGGCTGGTATTCTCAGGATGGGGAGCTCCACGTTATGGGGAGCCCCACAACCTAACAATATCAGTCAGCAGCCGCCCAGAATTGCCGCATACATTATATGCGACAGTTCTGGGGCTGTACCCGGCTCTTCCCGATTTGCCCTGGTGCTTTGGCAAATCGGGGTAATAAGGAGTTAATGGCAGCCCATAGCTGCCACTAAATCCTAGATTAATCATGTCAGGCGTCTCCCCGAGATTCCTTTCATGATTAATCTGTAAATTACAGTAAATAAACACACACACACCAGAAAAAATCCTTTATTAGAAATAAAAAACACACACATATACCCTGGTTCAACAATTTAATCAGCCCGAAAAAGCCCTCCATGTCCGGCGTCATCCAGGATTGTCCAGCGTCGCATCCAGCTCTGCTGCATGGAGGTGACAGGAGCTGCAGAAGACACCGCCGCTCCCGACAGCTCCACGCGGCAAATGAAGACAGCCGCGCGATCAGCTGAGCTGTCACTGAGGTTACCCGCTGTTACTGGATCCAGTGACAGCAGGTAACCTCAGTAACAGCTCAGCTGATCGCGCTTCTCACCTCAGTTGCTGCGTGGAGGTGACCGGAGCGGCGGTGTCTTCTGCAGCTCCTGTCACCTCCATGTAGCAGAGCTGGATGCGACGCTGGACCATCCTGGATGACGCCGGACATGGAGGGCTTTTTCGGGCTGATTAAATTGTTGAACCAGGGTATATGTGTGTGTTTTTTATTTCTAATAAAGGATTTTTTCTGGTGTGTGTGTGTTTATTTACTGTAATTTACAGATTAATCATGAAAGGAATCTCGGGGAGACGCCTGACATGATTAATCTAGGATTTAGTGGCAGCTATGGGCTGCCATTAACTCCTTATTACCCCGATTTGCCAAAGCACCAGGGCAAATCGGGAAGAGCCGGGTACAGCCCCAGAACTGTCGCATATAATGTATGCGGCAATTCTGGGCGGCTGCTGACTGATATTGTTAGGGTGGGGGGCTCCCCATAACGTGGAGCTCCCCCTCCTGAGAATACCAGCCTTCAGCCGTATGGCTTTATCTAGCTGGCATTAAAATGCTGGCGGGGGGGACCGCACGCCGTTTTTTTTTAATTATTTATTTATTTATTTTACTGTACAGTATAGACACGCCCACCGGCTGCTGTGATTGGGTGCAGTGAGGCACCTGTCACTCAGTGTGGGGGCGTGTCTCACTGCAATCAATCATAGGTACCGGTGGGCGGGGAAAGCAGGGAATAGGAGATTGTTTAATGAGCAGCCGGCTTTTTCAAAATAGTAAAAGCCGCCGCAGCAGTGTGAATGCCGTGCCGCGCCGGGGATCGAGGAACGGTGAGTATGAGAGAGGGGGGGAAACTTCAGTCACTCGGGGGATTAGCGGTCACCGGTGAATCCTTCACAGGTGACCGCTAATCAGTACTCGACACAGACAGAGCCGCGGTATGAGGATGAAGTCGGGTGAAGTTCACCCGAGTTCATTCTCATCGCGCAACTCTGTCTGCTGTCAGCCGACATTTATAAACGACATTGTGCATCATACACACAGATATTCCACACGGACATTCCACGTACACATATACGTTAATTCCACACGCACACACGGACGTTCTACACACAAACACGGCTAGCATACGCAATTCACACAGGTGCCACACGGACCATAAAAACGGACACAAAAACGGGGCACGGACCCGAAAAACGGCCCGTAACACACGTGCATGTTTTTCACGGACGTGTGAAGGGGGCCTTAGGGATACTTTACACTCTGCAACATTGCAAGCGATTGCTAGCGATGTCGAGCGCAATAGCACCCGCCCCCGTTGTACGGCCCATATGTGATCGCTGCCGTAGCATATATTATCGCTACGGCAGCGTCACACGCACATACCTGCTCTGCGACGTTGCTGTGACCGGCGAACTGCCTCCTTTCTAAGGGGGCGGTTCCTTTAGCGTCACAGTGACGTCACAGCAGCGTCACTGAACAGCCGCCCAATAGAAAAGGAGGGGAGGAGATGAGCGGCCGGAACATGCCGCCCACCTCCTTCCTTTCTCCTTTTCTGGTGGACGGAGGTAAGGTGATGGTTGTCGCTCCTGCGGTGTCACACACAGCGATGTGTGGTGCCACAGAATTACGAACCACATTGCTACTGAGCAGAAAACGATATTTTCTTTTAGAGCGACCTCTCCATGACCACCGATTTTTCCCTTTTTTGCAATCGTTTACGGTTGCTCAGAAGAGGCACATGCTGCGATCTCGCTAACGAGGCCGGATGTGCGTCACAACCACCGTGACCCCGACGATATTTCCTTAGCGATATCGCAGTGTGTAAAGCACCCTTTAATGTTGTTGAGCAAACTTTAAACGCTCTTGAACATGCTTTTTTTTTCAGGAATGGAGTCTTGTGTGGTAAGCGTGCATGCAGGCCATGGAGGTTGAATGCATTACATATTGTTTTCTTTGAAACAATTGTACCTGATGATTCTAGGTCTTTCTGTAGCTACCAACAGGTGTTTTTGTCTGAAATCTCCGGTTTCTTGTGAAATCATGTTTTCCAACCTCTAGATTATGGCCCCAACAGTGCTCACTGGAACCTTCAGTAGTTTAGAAATTCATATGTAACCAATGCAATCTGTATGCTTTGTAACAATAAAGTTGCAAAGGTGTTGAGATAACTCACTGGTTTTACCCATCATGAAATGTATCTTGTGTGGCACCTTGTTAAAGAGACACCTTTTTATAGGTCATCAGTTCAGTTGATATTATTAGTCATTAAGTGACAGGAATGCTATCTAATTACTGATAGATTTCAGCTGATGTCATGATTTTCCATGGCTTTTTTCACCTCTCTGTATTCATGTGTTCAATACTTTTTCCCTGTGTCATTTCTAATTATTGCACATCAATAAATTTAAGGACAAATATTGTTTTATGTATTTACCTGTGGTGATAGATGCGTTGCTACCAACATCTGGTGAGAAATTTATGTCAATATTTTGGCGCCCCTGAGGCTTCAGTCGCCACAGAGGTTCTGCACTTCTGCCAGAGGTGTGGTATCCCATTCCCCGGTAAGGAAGAGGTCGCAAACTGGTATACACAAACAGACATTTCCACCTAACATCACTTCACTAGACCATGCTTAGGGCCTAAGGCTGCTAAGCTATTAAGTTATTGCCATTGGTAGTAGCACCGTCACCAAAGCCAGCCTGGGGGGTGGAGTCAAGTTGGTGGGGAGAGAGGTTAGGAAGCGAGTCAGTTTGAAGAGGACAGGGAGGAGAGCGGTCCTGGGTATGAGGGCTTGATCAGCTCATCCTGGGATTGTGGGAAAGAAGGGGTGCTAGAGCCCATGGGAAGTGCGCCATACACCCGTGGCCTCGTTCCACATACAACGTACCAGAATGGAGGGACTTGGCCACAATGGGGCACTGGTCCCTTGACTACAGGAGAGGAACCAAAGTACTCAGCTAGTAAATCGGAAGCAGAAGATACTGCAGGTACAAAAGCTGAATCCACACACATTCAGTGAAAAGGTGACCACATAGGACCAAAAGGACTAGGTTGACAGGCTCCCCTTCTGAAGGATCCGCGGACACTGGCTCAGGGCTCTGAGTGTGTAGGCTCAAGACAGGTGGGAAAGGTCAGCGCAGGCAGATGGCCAGGAAAGGACACTGAAAGGTGTACCGGGTTGTGCCTCTGAACTGTATGGGATCGGCTGGAGCCCATCACAGCGGAATCCGGCACTCTGGTGGTGGCATCTGACTGGTCGTGTTAACTTGGAACAACAGTGAGTAAACATCTCTTGACTGCACCCCTATGTTGTCCAGTTATTCGCCTGCGCCTTTGGCTCTGCACCCCGCCTTTGCAGCCCGACACCATAGACTACTACTCTCAACAGCCCTGGGGACTCAGCTCTACCTGTGGAGAGCTGTACCAACTCTGCTGCATTACCATTGGCCCCCAGGGGATGCTGAATAGCAGCGGCGGCATCCATGTTGCTGCATACCACAGGTGGCATCACAACATATCCCCTGTAAATAACTCTCATGATCTTTATTAACGTCACTGCTGGGGTCATGGAACCGGGCCCTGTCGCCGTGAGATTCCCAGAGCAGAACAACCGCCTGGTAACGAATGCCCACAGACCCCGGTGTGGGCGTGTCAATAGCACCTTCAGAAATACATTTACTTAGAAAATTGGCAATGTATTCAATACTTTCAGTATATTATAGCGGAGGATAGAGTTGGTGTGATTCTATTTGTACAGTTGTGCAGAATTATTAGGCAAGTTGTATTTTAGAGGATTTATTTATTATTGATCAACAACTATGTTCTCAATCAACCCAAAAGACTCATAAATATCAAAGCTTAATATTTTTGGAAGTTGGAGTGGGGTTTCTTTAGATTTGACTTTCTTAGGAGGACATCTGTTTGTGCAGGTAACTATTACTGTGCAGAATTATTAGGCAACTTAATAAAAACCAAATATATTCCCATCTCACTTGTTTATTTTCACCAGGTAAGCCAATATAACTACACAAAATTTAGAAATAAACATTTCTGACATGCAAAAGCAAAACTCAAAAAAATTAGTGACCAATATAGCCACCTTTCTTTATGATGACCGATAGCCACCTTTCTTTATGATGACACTCAGCAGCCTACCATCCATAGATTGTGTCAGTGCATGATCTGTTTACGATCAACATTGCGTGCAGCAGCCACCACAGCCTCCCAGACACTGTTCCGAGAGGTGTACTGTTTTCCCTCCCCTTAGATCTTACATTTTATGAGGGACCACAGGTTCTCTATGGGGTTCAGATCAGGTGAACAAGGGGGCCATGTCATTATTTTTTCATCTTTTAGACCTTTACTGGCCAGCCACGCTGTGGAGTAGTTGGATGCATATGATGGAGCATTGTCCTGCATGAAAATCATGTTTTTCTTGAATGATATCGACTTCTTCCTGTATCACTGCTGGAAGAAGTTGTCTTCCAGAAACTGGCAGTAGGTCTGGGAGTTGAGCTTCACTCCATCCTCAACCCAAAGAGGTCCCACAAGTTTATCTTTGATGATACCAGCCCATACCAGTACCCCACCTCCATCTTGCTGGCATCTGAGTCGAAGTGGAACTCTCTGCCCTTTACTAATCCAGCCTCTGGCCCATCCATCTGGCCCATCAAGAGTCACTCTCATTTCATGAGTCCATAAAACCTTTGAAAAATCAGTCTTAAGATATTTCTTGGCCCAGTCTTGACGTTTTTTCTTATGTTTCTTGTTCAAAGGTGGTCGTTTTTCAGCCGTCCTTACCTTGGCCATGTCCCTGAGTATGACACACCTTGTGCTTTTTGATACTCCAGTAACGCTGCAGCTCTGAAATATGGCCAAACTGGTGGCAAAGGGCAACTTGGCAGCTTCACGCTTGATTTTCCTCAATTCATGGGCAGTTATTTTGCGCCTTTTTTGCCCAACATGCTTCTTGCAACCCTGTTGGCTATTTGCCATGAAACGCTTGATTGTTCGGTGATCATGCTTCAAAAGTTTGGCAATTTCAAGACTGCTGCATCCCTCTGCAAGATATCTCACAATTTTGGAATTTTCAGAGCCCTTCAAATCTCTCTTCTGACCCATTTTGCCAAAGGAAAGGAAGTTGCCTAATAATTAAGCACACCTTATATAGGGTGTTGATGTTATTACACCACACCCCTCCTCATTACAGAGATGCACATCACCTGATTTACTTAATTGGTAGTTGGCTCTCAAGCCTATACAGCTTGGAGTAGGACAACCTGTATAAAAATTATCATGTGATCAAAATACTTATTTGCCTAATAATTCTACACACAGTGTATGTCCGATCCCATTGACCATGACAGTGGTCATTGGAAGAGGAAGTACTGCGTATTAAGTGATTACATGCTCAGCTCATGGTTGCAATGAGACATACACACATGTTACAGTATGTCACACAAGGCCGGTTATTCAAAAGAAGAGTCACAAATGTCAGCAGGTAGGAGGGGGTATTCTCTCTCCCGAACAGCAGCTATAAACTAAAGTTGTTGGTTGAATGCAACATGTGAATAAATTACCATCAACTCTAATATCTATAACCTTTTATACTTTTTGTGGGAATTGAAAATTGTCCTTCTAAAGGTATGTGCTATACTCATTTGTAAAAGCACAAAAAGCCAAAAAGAGGATACATAAGCACAAAATATTCCATCATTTTTCACCTTTTAAAAACTTCAGGCTTCCAAAGGTGTGAAGCAGCTAAAAGAAGTGACGACCATTGTTTAGGTAACTTTCCACTCGGAAACCACCACTTACACAAGAAGTAAAAAAAAAAATGCTTGCAGTGATGTCGCCGCAAAGCAACAAAAAATATGACAAAGAAGATTTTTCAGGAAAAACAATGTGGGTACACCAGCGTCTAAAGATACTATGTGCACATACCCTTAGTTTACACCATGATGAGCGACAAATACTTTTAAAACCAGACATAGAATTCCCATAGGGTAATTGTGGAGAGAGGCAGACAGACATGTTCTTTATTAATAAATATCTTCACATTCTTAATTTCATTTTCTTTCATTTCCATTTGTTTGATTTCTATGTATTTAATTTGTTCATGTTTGTGCAATGCTTATACTTTTCATTATGATTAAATCTGCTTTTTGTAGACTATGTTAAATATGTTACTATATATCTTCATGATAATATAATTAATATAATATAAAGACAGTGAATGTAGATATTCATGGAAACACAAGTTGACATCCATCCTTTCTTTAAATATGATTGTGTAATTAGTGCATGAAAATGGCAGCGGTTGCTAATAAACTAAGCAACAAACAGAATTGTATTTAAGATCAAGTAGATGTGCAAAAATGATTTAATATATGTCTCGAATATCAAAAGAATGGGTTTAATACCCTTTCAGTGGATGCCTTGCACTACAACTGACCATTAAAGCTCCTAGATTGCAAATGCACCCATAATACATACTTATAATTCAGTTAAGCTTTACATAACCAACACATAAGTATTATACGAGTAGCATGAAGGCTTAATTGTCAGTCTGAGCCCTTTCTATATTACACAAGGATTTAGTAAAGGACTTAACAATGTAGTACATAAATATGTCCTTTGTTAGAACAGAGCATGGAAAAATAGGTCAACTATAATGGTTTTAGCTTTAGATAGATTTTTCACTTTGTAGTTGACCATAATAATCAATTTATGTGTTTTTCGTTTTATTTTCTAGATGGATACAAAATCTAGAAAAAGAATATTCATTTTAAGCTCACTGGCTTGGAGTGCAGGCAATGAATGCAGCCTTTTTGTCACTGAGGCTTAAAAAAAATAATAAAAAATACCCTGCCTTAAAATATTTTGGATAAATAGCGTGGTAGTGAACCTACAGGACCACAGAGGACTGTGGCAGCTGACCCCTGAGATGAACTCGGACAAAGCTTAAGGGAAGGAAAGGACTTTAATGAGCAGAGCGCGACCAGTGCCAAACAGCACAGGGTCCTATGGTAGAGTCCAGAGTGCAGGAACAGTCTGCACAGGAATAGTCCGAATACCCATAGGTATGGCTGAGTGGCAATGCACAGCAGGTATGACCTGAGCACCAGCGGAGTCCAGTCCAAACTGGAGGTAGATGGTAACACCGAGCATGGCCTTGATCCAGTAGTAGGAAGGATGTTGACACAGCTACTCAGTAAGGACCTCCTCTGGTGGTGCTTGATCCGATCCAGTGAGCAGAAGCGAGTGGTCACAGCTGGAAAGGTATGGACTCTGTGGAGCACAGGGACCAGGTATGGACTGGAGCAGCAGACAGGCACTGCCGGCTCTGAGTGGAGGCGAAGTATCGAGATTAGGAACAGGAGTAAGGTTAAACAACAAGGCAGGGTACAGGGACCTGACGGAAACCAATGCCACACTAAGGGACAGGAAGACGTTGCTCAGGCACCTCCCAGAGGAGAGGCTGCCTTATATGTCCAGGGCCTCTCTGCAATAGGCTGAGAAGCACTTCTAGGGTAAGGAGTACTGGACCTTTAAGTCACAGCAGGATGCAGCAGGTGTCGCCTAAGGAAGGTCCTGGAAGACCTGTTCAGTGCATGCATGTTTCTAGATGAGCAGGCCACAGGCAGAGAGCTGGAGGAGGATCCTGGACTGCGATCTGAGTGAGTACCCTTTATGGAAGGAGGAACAGCGGGATGGGCAGACAGTACGGACCCGCATGCTAGGTGCAGACCCCCCTGCCCAATGGGGGTCGATGCCGTGGGTCAGGGCATGACAGCTATTTACATGTTAAACATTTCCCTATTAGAAAATATGGCTGATTCATCAAGACTGGTGTACCATTATGCCAGTCTTGATAGACTACAAGACACCAAATTCATTAAGAGGCATACTCCATTTATATGACCTTTATGTATCTTATAAGTAACGTGTCATGCTAGACAGACAGTCCTGTAGTGTTCAGTTCTAGAAGGTCGCAGCATTTGAATATACAAAATGCTCTGACTTTCCCTTTTTTCCTGCTCAGGGTTCCTTCCGATGTGGTCTCAGATTGGGGAACCCAGTTTGTTTCCAAATTTTGGAAAGCATTTTAGGCATGAATAGGGGTGCAGTTGTCTTTCTCTTTTGCCTTCCATCCTCAGTTGAATGGTTTTACAGAGCTCATAAATCCCAATTTGGAAACTTACCTTAGGTGCTTTGACTCCAAGAACCAGGAGGATTGGGTATCTTACTTACCGTTGGCCAAATTTGCTTTAAACAATCGTCACCAGGAGTCTACTAGAAGTCACCATTCTTTGGTGCATACGGTTTTCATCTGCAATTTGGTACCTTCTGCATGGCAAGGGGTTCAGAGTAATTTAAAGCTGATGACAAAAAAAACGTTTGCCAGGTCCGAGCCTAAGTGTGAATGACTATTTGTGGTTGTCTACCAGGAATAATAAGTTGTAGATTCCTTTCTGGAAGCTGGGACCTAGGTTTATTGGTCTCTATAAAGTAACAGCCGTCATTAAACCAGTAGCATTTCATCTGGTGTTACCTCAAGCTCTTAAGATCCCCAATGTGTTCTAGAGGTCACTGCTCAAAAAGTATGTTATATGTTTAGAGCTGTCTCCCTTGCTGCCGAACCTAATCATGTTTGATGGTAATTTAGAGTTTCACATAGCTAAGATTGTTGATTATAGTTTTTTTTGTCGTTCCCTTCAATACTTGGTGAACTGGAGGGGTTACGGTCCAGAAAAAAGGATGTGGGTTCCAGCATTGGATGCGAACACCACAAGGTTGGTTCGTTCATTTCATGCTTTCTATCCAGATAAACCTGGTTCTCAGTGACCGGAGACCACTTGTAGAAGGGGAGGTACTGTCACAGGTGTATCACGCTTGACAGACAGTCCTGTAGTGTCCGTCTGTAAAAGGTTGCAGCGTTTGGCTATGCAAGGTGCTCTCTGACTTTGAATTTTCTCTCTGCTTGGGGTTAATCCCTTTCTCTTTAGGACCCTGCGGATTTCCTCACTTTTTCAGCTGTCTGTTAACCATCAGCACTTCCCTTTGTGTCTTTAAATATTCTCATTCCCCCTTCCTTTCTGCTCTCTGTTTAAAAACCATTTACAGGTCTTGAGTACAAGCAGTTGGCTTGTATTCATCTGGAGAAAGTTTTGTTGTTGCAGTTCCTTTCCCTTTACTTTCCCCTGTGTGTATTCCCTGTGTGTTCTATAGAGCTTAGTGGGGTTGACTAAGCGCTCATCCCATCTGTTCCCTACCTAAGACCTATTTCAGGGTCAACCAGTGCCATGTGTTCTGCTCGGTGTGTAGGTGCACAACCTATCTAGGATGGTGAGGGAAGCCAGAGGCCATCGGTAGGTTTGGTCAGGGGTCACCATCTCCTCCTTCCCTAGACACAGGGTTTCCTTTCCCTTCCCTTTCATTGTTCTCTTGGTACTTCCTTGTACCTAGTGTGACAGCGCCTCTGTGAGCTGCTCCAAAAATACTACTCCAGTCAGGGTCGGAAGTAACATTTCTGGTGGGCAAAACACTGTCACTTAAAGAATTGACAGGTATAACCTCACTCTGTCCCATTCTGGCTCCTCCTCAGCTCTGTCCATTTCGGCAGAGCCGATTAAAACTTCTGTGAAAACATTAGAGTTTGCAACATTTTTCTGCGAATGTGAGTTGCACAAACAATTTGCAATATTTCAAAGTATTTACACCACTTTTCTAGCATAAAAGATGTGGTGAATTAGCAACATGGACTATTATGGCTTTACAGGCTAACCATTTAATCTTGAAAGTGTAACCATTGATTCAGAAGCACTTGCAATAGAATAATTGTGTCTGTCTCTAGCCCCTTCGTTACTCTCCCCTATCCATAACAGATTTTTACTTGTGAATTGAGTACATTGAGAATGAATTATTAGTCCAGGATGAGAAAGAAGCACATTTAATTAGTATAAGGCCGGGACCACACGGGGCACTAGTGCGATGCTCGCATGACACTCGGCTCCCGCTGGCAGTACAGCAAGAGCCGAGTGTCATGCTAGTATCCCTGCGACTGCGGTCCTACTGTGTGAGCGGACCTCAGCTGCGGCGGGCGGGTCGGCTCTCAGTAGTGGCGGGCCAGCGCTGCAGGGGGTGGGTCGGCATGAAGGAGGTGAGGGAGGGATTTATCTCCCTCTCTCCTCCGTAGCCGGTTATTGTGATTCTCACTCTGCACTCATGGTATACCGTTCTACTGCGAGTGCAGTGCAATTTTTCTCTCGCCCCATTCACTTGCATGGGTGCGAGAGAAAAGAGTCTCGCTTTACAATCGCAGCATGCTGCGATTGTTTTCTCGGTCCGATTAGGGCTGAGAAAATAATCGCTCATGTGCGCTGACACACAGGCTAGAATTGGTCCAAGGGGAATGCGATGTTTTATCGCACTCCACTCGCACCGATTTTCTCGCCGTGTGGCTTAGGCCTAACAGCACAATCTTTGCCATGTCTTTACATTAACAAGCAAAATTGCATGTTCCCTTTAAATTAATGACTATCCATCAAGCATCCTGAAAAGTTTCAGGTATCGAAGGCAACATTTTGAAAATGCTTATCCTAGGAACCAAGAGAGCTTGTCCTGGTACTGTGAAAACACGGCAATACAGATTCCTTGACATCCTATAAAAATGAGTACGTTTCTGGCATAATTTAATTCCCACAGGGTTTTCCTCTTTTGTAGGCAGCCTTACGGCAGTTTACCTTCTGAGCTCTCAACATTACAATGGTTCTAAATCTTGAATTGTTCAGTCAAGATTGTCATTTTAAATGTCTTTTTATGGTTAAGTATTACCTCTGCTGTAAATCCATTTATTGCCTCCCAGATCCAGCAACTAGTTTTCTTGCTTGCACATTTGCCATCACAGATACATTGCGTTGGATCTTGCAGACTTTTATCAGCTGGCAGGGGATAAAATATATTATATTTCTAAACTTCATACTAACTTAGCACCTGTCTCAAAATGTGCATGAAATGTTATTTTTTTTTCTTTTTCTATCAATAGGAGGTCTGTATGACATGATTCTGGATGATTTACGGAGCACCAGGTCAGATGTACTGTTACACAATCCATGAAGATAGTCATTTGTAAATAATAGGTAAATATCATGGTGTACTCTGAGAAGATAAGGTCAGATCACAAAGTAACTCTGACATTCAAAAAGGCTACCAGATTAAATCTGTATCTACACAAAATTAAAATTTTTACCGTTCTACAAAATGATGGATAACTCACACAGTGCCTTTACCTGCAGCATGTACTATCCATCATTCGTAGACGCACAAAATCCACCTGGTGCAAGTCTAAACTAAAGAATAGGCCATGAAAGAGCAAGATGAACTGCCTAAAATAACTGAAAAAGCAACTCCACACATGAACAATAGCAAGAAGAAAAGTGGAGTTTTATAAGCTTAAAAAATATAACATTTTATTATTGAACAGTTATAAATTGACACAAACAATAATTGAAAGATGACTGCACATAGTTATCCAAACACAGAGCCCATCACAAGTGTCTATATAGTAACAAGTGTATAAACAATGACCGAATAGGAATGAATGAAACACAAAAATAATCGACACAGTGGACGCAATTTCAGCAGGGGTCATTGAACATGAACACATAGTCAAAAAGTACATGGTAAAGTGCATCATATCCATTACAATGTGGAGAATGAGAGGCGAATAAGAAAAAAAAGAATACTGATGCAACGTTTGCATGTTCAGATAGTACGCTTCCTCATGGAGATGGTGGAGGGGTACCGACCTTGCAGCAGTCAGACTGCACGGATCCGGGGTTTGCTGTGGCTTGAGGGTCTCCAGAGCCAGGGGCTTGCGGGACCCCGAAAATAAAAGGGGCTATATACAGGGGGGTTAGTGTTCGTGACGCCACCCGTGGTTCGCGATAAGGGGAGTACCACCGCTGCTGATGGCAGTACCCGGGGGTAGATGGAGCGGGGCAGCCAGATGACGGTCCCTTCACAGGTAGGGTATGCCCCGGGACTCTGGACAGTGGAGATGTAGGGGAGCGTGGTGCAGGCCAGGCGGGGAGATTCAGGGGAATCAGCGTACTCACTCATGTCATGTGGGTGTTGGTGCGACAATTAAGCAGACTTTTATACAAGAGAGAAAAGGTTCTGCACACGGAATCAGGGGCACACTGGGTAAGTACAATTAGCAAAAAACACCTTTATTGGGTACACAAAAGTGACATGTTAAAAGCATTTAAAACTGACATGAAGACAAAAGACATCCACTTGGCGGAGCCGAGCCCAAAGTGTAATACCAAAATACCAATGTATGTGCAAAAAGAAATCCGGCAGCATAAATAGTATAAAATACAACAAATTGTGCAGTATCAAGTATCATATAACATAAGAGCCCTCTGGTAATATCATGGCGTAACAAACCTGCATTAGTAAAATACACAATCCTAAGTCATGGAGCCGGCAAGGAGCCAGGTGTATAGATAGCAATAAATGGTTAATGCACATACAGCCAGGACGGATGCCCTAGGGGAGCCAATAGGTAAATGTGGTGTTACAATAGCGGCAAAAAACATCAGAGCATATATACCAAAAGATGGTAAATGATGGACCACTGTGGCACAGAAATATGGGCCCAATGTTAGAGGGCATGGGAAATCAACAGGTAAGTACAAACCTATGTAAAATGAGGTAGGAGACAGGGAGCTCCAAGAGCTGCAGGATGGTACGCTCAATGCCAAAGCATGACATAGGAAACAGGACAGATAAATGGCATCAGGGAAAGTGACTTTCCCTGATGAAGCCGCTTCGGCAGCGATACGCTTCGGGCCATCCACTTTGAGCGGTCCTTTTGCCTTGCCCCACCTCAAACCATGCGTGCCTGATCATCTCCATCTCTCTCTGGTTATCTCCCTGCTGCCATTTATCTGTCCTGTATCCTATGTCATGCTTTGGCATTGAGCGTACCATCCTGCAGCTCTTGGAGCTCCCTGTCTCCTACCTCATTTTACATAGGTTTGTACTTACCTGTTGATTTCCCATGCCCTCTAACATTGGGCCCATATTTCTGTGCCACAGTGGTCCATCATTTACCATCTTTTGGTATAAATGCTCTGATGTTTTTTGCCGCTATTGTGACACCACATTTACCTATTGGCTCCCCTAGGGAATCCGTCCTTGTCGTGGCTGTATGTGCATTAACCATTTATTGCTATCTATACACCTGGCTCCTTGCCGGTTCCATGACTTAGGATTGTGTATTTTACTAATGCAGGTTTGTTACGCCATGATATTACCAGAGGGTTCTTATGTTATATGATACTTGATACTGCACAATTTGTTGTATTTTATACTATTTATGCTGCCGGATTTCTTTTTCGCACATACATTGGTATTTTGGTGTTACACTTTGGGTTCGGCTCCGCCAAGTGGATGTCTTTTGTCTTCATGTCAGTTTTAAATGCTTTTAACATGTCATTTTTGTGTACCCAATAAAGGTGTTTTTTGCTAATTGTACTTACCCAGTGTGCTCCTGATTCCGTGTGCAGAACCTTTCCTCTCTTGTATATGCTTCTCCCCTTCTGCACCAGGGTGCACCTTCCCTTGATATAGTATTCATTGAAGTGGTGCGCTCCGCTTTTTTGTCTCTCTAATTAAGCAGACTTTCACACAGAAGTAAACCAAGTATCTGGGTGCCGCTGCCACTCAGGGGAGCTCGTCCGGGAATCCGTCCCCGTTGGTATTGTTGATGGTTCTGGACCTGCGTCCATGCACTACATTGAGATGTTTCTGACTGACCCTTCAGCCTGAAGCTTTCAGGGTCCCACTCTCTACAATTAGTTAGAGGAGCTGTGCTCTCGACGGCTGACACTTGGGATCTCAGTGGGCCGCATAAGGTTGAAAGCTCTATCCCCCTCATTGTGTTGGTGCCTTCGATCTCTGACCTCTTGAGGAAAGTTCATAAAGAGACTATCCTCCACAGGTTAATTATCAGGTTGCGTGAAGCTACTCCCTGATCTAGGGTCCAGTACCCCGCCGTGCTCGGTACCAGTCCGGTTACTAGATTTTCCGGTGCCGACCGTTCTCTAAAACTAAGTCTGGTGCTGTTACGGTTGCTGCGAGCACTGGAGAATAAGTCCAGATTTCTTGCTACTGCACATGTGCGAGCGCTGGAGACTAAGTCCAGATTTCTTGCTGCTGCACATGTGCGAGCGCTGGAGACTAAGTCCAGATTTCTTGCTACTGCACATGTGCGAGTGCCGGAGACTAAGTCCTATCTTGGAGCCATTGCACATGTGCGGGTGACATCATCGCTGACACGAGGTCACATGTCTTTGACACCTTCTATGCCGATTGGTCGCTGGTCATGTGCTTGTGATGCCTTGCTCGGTGATAGGCTAGCATGATGTCACTCCTGTCGTTCTGGCAGCGGATTGGCTCTGGTGTCCTCCATCTTGGATGAGGCACAGAGTCTATATAAGACCCTGACACACGCCGCATGGCGCTCAGTCCTCTTGGTTCATGCATAAGAGTAGACGCTCTGTGCGCGTTCCTCTAGGCATTCCTCTGTCTATGCTAGGTGAGCGCTACCGGCAGGGTAGCGTTCTTATACCCTACAGCTTCGGCTGCTGTCCGTATCCTTACCTCTTAGGGGAGCGGACATAGGCAGGTGCCTGAGGCACATGGTCTGGCTGGGCCTTGTGGTTCGACTCGTAGGTGGATGTTGCCGCTAGGGTAACGTTCCTTATACTGCGACTAGCAGTTGTTCGTATCCTCGCACACTAGGGGAGCGAACAGAGGTAGGAGCTTTGTGCGGCTTACGCTGCTGTTCGTCTCTTTTGCACCACTAGAAGAGCGGACCTAGGAAGGTGCCATATCTAGTGGTTCGTGTCCTCGCACACTAGTGGAGCGAACGCAGGTAGGAGCTTTGTGCGGCTTACGCTGCTGTTCGTCTCTTTTGCACCCCTAGAAGAGCGGACCTAGGTAGGTGCCATTTCGCACACATTGCCTTTGTCTCTGTGATTATTAACAGAGATCATTCCACACACCCTCCAAGTAAGGGAGGAATTGCTTTTTTTTTTTTTTTTTTAAACTTTGAATTTTTATTGAGATTTTCAATTTACGTTTTTCATACATAAAATAAAACATAAAATTCACAATTCTTATCGAACCTAGACAAACAATGACAGGACAGGTGAGGAGGGTTAGGAGGGGAGAGGAGAAATAGGAGGGAAGAGGGAAGGGTTTCAAGAGTCCATGCTCCTTCCATAGGACCCATAGGCCTCAGTCTCACAGATCCTCCTGTCCCGCAAAGTAGTCCCATGGTGCCCACACGGCCTGGAAGCGGTCAACTGTGTCATGCAATAGTGCCGTGAGATGTTCCATGCGTCTAACGTCCAGTAATCTATACTTGAGGCTCTGGAGTGAGGGTGTCCCTGGCTGCCTCCAATTCTTTGCAATTAAGCATCTGGCCGCCGTAAGGATGTGGGACAAAAGCTTAGAGGCCGTTTTTCCCAATCCCCCATTCCCAAGACCCAGAACATAGATCAGGGGATCAAGATCAACCTCTATATATAGTACTTTATGGATCAACCCTCTAACCCGCTCCCAGAAGGGGACTATCCCTGGACAGGACCAGAATATGTGCAGAATGGTGCCCCTGCCTCCCCCGCATCTCCAGCAACAAGCCGGTATGGAGGGGTCTATGCCATGAAGGAAATCTGGAGTGTGGTACCAAAATAGCAAAATTTTATAGATATTTTCCTTATATAGTGTGCATATTGACGTCTTGGCGGCGTTTCCCCAGATTGCTGCCCATTCCTGAGGAAGTATCCGCCTTCCCAATAGAGACTCCCATTTCCGCATGTATGGAAAAGACCCCTCGGGCCCCTCCCGTGAATCAGAAAGCAAAATGTAAATTTCCGAAATCAGCCCCTTAGTATCAGTGCCCCTTCTGCAAATTTTCTCAAAATCTGTGGGAATCGAGGCCCCTGCCCTGCCAAACAAGGAGCCAGCCAAGTCTCTGATCTGCAGATATTGGAAAAACTCTCGATTAGAGAGAGAGAATTTATCTCTAAGGTACTCAAAGGAATGGATCTGCATTGTACTTCCATCTATAATGTCTGCAAATCTGAATAGGCCTGCCTTGAGCCAGGGGTGCACCATGTCCGACTCCAGACTGCTTGGGAGCAAGGGTTGGTATATGAAGGACACCAGAGGGGAGCAGGGGGATGCCAAAGGAAATCTTCTAATGCAAAATGCCCAGAGGTCCCTAGTGAACTGCATCGGTCCAAGAAGAGGGGGGGGCGAATCACACTGGGCCGGGGGCCACAGGAGCGCGTTTGGATGTATAGGCGCCAGCCAAAGTTTTTCAATCTCAGTCCACCTGTTGTATGCCCAAAGGGACACCCAACAGGGGATCCTCCTAAGATGGGCCGCCCAATAGTATTTTAGGATGTCCGGGACAGAAAGCCCCCCCCTGTTTCTCCGAGCCATCAACACCTCCCTGGCCACCCTATGACGTTTGTTACACCAAATAAATCTAAGGATAGCCGCCTGAAGGGACTTCAGCTCCTTTATTGGTACCTTAACTGGGAGGTTTTCAAAGAAATATAATAATTTTGGGAGCAAGCTCATTTTAACCGCCGCAATGCGCCCCATCCACGAAAGAGGGAGGGGCAACCACTTGCTCAAAAGAGTTCTCAGCTCTCGGAAAAGGGGGGGGAAGTTAAGGTTATAGAGGGAATCATAAGTAGATGTGAGGTTAACCCCCAGGTACTTGACCGCATCTGTCTTCCAACGAAACTTAAAATTCAAACGCAGGTAATCCAGGGCCACCGGGTCGAGATTCAAGGGCATTGCCTCCGTTTTGCTAGAGTTGATCTTATACCCCGAAAGGCTCCCGTACCTACCCAAGGTGCACATTAAAATTGGAAGGGACACATGGATGTTAGTAAGTGTAATGAGCACATCGTCAGCAAAAAGTGAGATTTTAAACGGTTTATTCCTGACCAGAACCCCCGAGATGTCTGGGTTGCTCCTGACCGAGGCCGCGAGGGGCTCTATGCATAGTGCAAAAAGGAGGGGGGACAGGGGGCACCCCTGCCTGGTGCCATTGGAGATGAGAAAAGGCTTAGAGATGTGGAGGGGGAGTTTGATAGAGGCCGTAGGAGCGCTATACAGGGACTTCAAGGCCCGCATAAAGCCACCCGAGATCCCAAAGACCTCCATTGTCTTGAAGAGAAAAGGCCACGCAAGGCGGTCAAAAGCCTTCTCTGCATCTAGACTCAACACCAACGCCTGTTGCTTCGTCCGATTTGCCACATCCACCAGGTCTATGACCTTCCTGGTGTTGTCCCCCCCCTGACGGCAAGGGACAAAACCCACCTGGTCTTTATACACGAGTTGGGGCAACCATCGATTAAGCCTGGCCGCCAAGAGCTTGGTGAACATCTTCAAATCGGAGTTCAAAAGGGCTATTGGTCTATAATTAGCACAGTCCAATGGGTCCCTGGGTGGCTTGGGCAGGAGGATTAAATGGGAGTGTAGCATGGATGGAGGGATAGGGTCACCCTGAAGGAAAGAGTTAAACAAGGCGGCCATGTGTGGGAGGAGCTCCGCCGCAAACACCTTGTAATAAAAATAAGTAAAGCCGTCCGGGCCCGGTGACTTCCCGCCAGGCAGGGCTTCCAGAACTTGCTCCAGTTCCTCTGTAGTAATCTCTTCATTCAAAGCCGCGGCTGCTCCGCAAGGCAGTGAAGGGAGCTCAAGGGCCGAAAAATAGTCCCCAAGTGCCCCAGCCCCGCGCGAAGCCATGCCCGGGGGAACCGGAAGGTTATAAAGCTTGTTGTAGTAATTGAAAAAAATGTCAGCTATTGAAGCGGGGTGATAGTGGATAGTGCCCTTTTCGTCGCGCAGAGCCTGAGGGCATGAGGATGTAGCGTGCTCCTTAAGCTGCCTGGCAAGTAAGGTATGAGCCTTATTACTCCTTTCATAGTATCTTTGTTTGGAAAAGGTTAGCAATTTTTCTGCTCTGCCAATTGCCAAGTCTCTCAACTTTTCCCTAAGGCTGATGACTCTCCTAAGAATAGTCAGTGATGGGGCAGCCGCCAGTCTCCCCTCCTGTAGCTTAAGATGGGCCGTTATAGAGTCCCGCTGGCTTGTGGCATTCTTTTTAGCCCTGGCGCCCTCTCTAATGCATAGTCCCCTCATCACTGCCTTGTGAGCTTCCCAGAGTGTTGCCGGCGACGTGACCGTGCCCGTGTTCAACTGAAAGAATTCGACCAGTTGCTTATTTAAAAAGGCCCTAGTGTCGGGATTTTTGATCAGAGATTCATTAAGGCGCCAATGCTGAGGCCTAGGTCGAGGACCATCTTTCTTGAAGTCCAATATGAGTGGGGAATGGTCTGACCACGTAATGGATCCCATTTCCACCCTCTCAAGACGCCCCAGCAGCTGTGAGTCAATGAAAAAATAGTCTATTCTGGTGTGCGTCTGATGCGGATGCGAGTAGAAGGAAAAGGCCTTCTCTCCCGGGTGGTCCACCCTCCAAGCGTCGTATAAAGCCCCTGATCTAATGAGCCTACGAAAGTCCCGGGACAAATTTTTCAAAGCACCCGATGGAGGGTGTCCACCCACAGAGAGTCTGTCGGCCACCTCCGAAAAAGGGATGTTAAAGTCTCCCCCCAACACCGTAGAGGCCGGTGCCAGTCCGCCTATCAGATCGAGTATTTTCTTAAGAAAGCGTATCTGCCCTTCATTAGGTGCATAAATGTTGGCCATTATGTGCGGGGATCCCCCCAGTTGGCCCTCCAGAATCACATATCTACCCTCTGGATCGCAGTGAGAACCCGTAATTTGTAGAGGACAACTGGAGGATATTAAAATAGCAACTCCCCCCCTCTTGGAGCCCGAGTAAGCCGAGTAATGGATGGGAAAGCGGTGGGACGCAAATTTGAAAGTGTTTGATTCCACAAAATGTGTTTCTTGGATAAAAGCTATGTCTGCACCTGATGTTTTCAGTTCCTGTAGCAGCAATTTCCTCTTACGGGGTGAATTCAGACCTTTTACGTTAAGAGAGATAATGCGGGTCATATCTAAAACTTAGAAGTAAGAAAAAGCTAATGGCACACCTATACCGTCGGGGGCATGACTTCCCCTGTGAAGCCGGCCAGAGGAGATGGTCCATACGACAAAGGGCCGCAGCTCCCAGGGACTCTAGAAGGGGTGGTACCTGAAAGGACACATAAGGAAAAAACATCGGGGAGGGGGGAAGACAAGGACAAACATAGAAATGAACATGAATTAAGAACATTAACCAAAATGCATAAACCTTAGGCATAGATTCCCGGGGGGTCAACCCGGAAGGGAGAGACCTAGAGGGAGGTTCCCCAACCCGTCTGAGCTAAGAGAGCCACCCACCTCACTCCCCAGTAGCCCTCCCACGGGGGTCAGTCCAGTGGGCACGGGCCCGTGCCAAAAGGAAACAAGGGAAAAAAAAACAAAACAAAAAACCTCAACCACTAACTCCAAGTAAGGGGACCGGGCTCCCGCCAACCCCCCTACCACCCACGGCATCATTGTGGCTACAGCCCCCCCCCTTATGCAGCTCAACAGACCCAGAGGGCCGCAGATGACACAATGGACAGTCAGAGGCTTGCTGTAGAGAGAGTCACAGTATCACAAAGCATGCTCAGCCACTGGAACTCAGAGGGTATAAGAAATAGGCACCAACCAGGTTAAGAAGTGTCCTCAACGGTGAGCCGGGGAGGGGGGCGACCCGCGGCCCCTACCTCCTCTCCCCCCCAAAGCCCCACGCCCTCCACCCCTCACCTTGGACCACACGGGAGGGGGCGGCCCTTCCAACCTTTGCAAGTCCCAATCTGGGATACAGACCGCTGGAATGTCCAGTGCTTCACAGAACAGAGTGGTATCTGCTGGAGTGCGAAGGGTCGCCGATTTACCCCCTCTGCGCGCTGTTAGTGCAAACGGGTAACCCCAGCGGTATGGAACCTGGTGCTCCTTCAGGCTCGTGAGGAGGGGTTTGAGGTGCCGCCTTTTCTGGAGTGTGATGCGAGAAAGATCCGGGAAAAGCTGGATTTCCTTGCCATTGAACACAGGTGCCGTGTGCCTCATTCTAGCCTTAGCCATGATCAGTTCTTTGGTGGAGAAGTCGTGAATGCAACAAATGATGTCCCGGGGTTGGGTGGATAAATTCTTCGGCTGTAAAGCCCTGTGTGCCCTGTCCAGCTTGATGATGTTAGAAGGGGGAGCGTCCAACACTTCATTAAAGATGGATTGTAGTATGGAGTTTGTGTCCTCGGGCCCATCTGACTCTGGGACCCCCCTCACACGGACATTGCAACGGCGTCCTCTGTTGTCGAGATCCTCTATGTGAGACTGCATATCCTCCATTATTTTTTGTTGCGATGTTGCCAGTTTGTGTAATTCTGATACATGGGATCTGGTGATGTCATGCTCTTCCTCCAGGGATTCAATTCTGCTAGACAATTGCTGCAAATCTCTCCTCACTTCAGCTATTTCTGACCTGCAAGTTGCTTTAACCTCACGTATGAGGCATTGAAAGTCCTCTTTAGAAGGAAGTTTACTTATGAAATCATGCATGTCCTTATAGAAGGTGTCTGGCCCTTTAAGGTGAGCACCTGCAGTAATAGACACTGGAGTTTTAGTCTGGTGCTGGGGAAGCTGGGAAGGTTGATCTCCACACCGAGGCCCAGAGGGGGGAAGCAGGCTGCTCTGTTCCCTGATATTACCAGCTGTGGCTGCAGTCCCTTCTCCCGGCAGTGGGGAGGGCTGCCCCCCGACCTCCACCTTATCTCCCACAGCCACTATGTGCTCCTGGGCCTGCTGCTGCTGTGCCTGAGGATCCGATGCAGTGCAGGGCTGCTGAGCCAAGGCATTCCCTGTTGGAACTGCTGCAGAGATTCCTCCACTTTCCCCTGTGTCCCCGCTCACCCACTCCTCCTTCTCTTGCTGCTTAGCAGGCCGGGCCAGTGCCTCCATTTCCCCTCCATGCTCCTGGAAAGATGGCGTCCGGGCCTCCCCTGGACCCTGTTCCAGGCCCAAGAAAGTATCCAGCGCCGTGGTGTGCAGCGGGGGGGCCACCGATGCCTGCTGCGATGGTTTAATCCTCCGTGGTCCCATCCTGAGAGCCGGTGAGTAGGTTTGTGCTTATGATAAGTGCTGATTTAGCTGAGGGTCAACAGGAGCTCCTCTTCCCCACGTCCACTCAGCTCAGCATCCTGGACACGCCCCTCGGGAGGAATTGCTTTACTTTCTTATTATATCCTTCTGTGAGTTAACAGAGGTATTGCACTCTGCCATAGTCTGCAGCAGAGTCTTTGCACGGTGGACCCTGACTGTCTGATACTCCTTTTAGGTTATTATCAGACAGCCCCCCGTAACATTAGGACTGAGCCAAGGGTCTGGCAGTTATGGCAGAATATCAGCAGTTACACCGTTACATACAAGTACTTGAGTCACGGCTCAAGAGTATAGAGGATAAACCTCAGACCATGGTGACATCTGCACATGATCTTCGACTTGCTCTGCCAAACAGATATTCTGGCGATGCCAGATCATGTCGTGGTTTCATTAGTCAGTGTCAGATACACCTAGAGGTCAACTCTTCTCGCTTCTCTACGGAGAGGTCCAGAGTAGGCTTTATCATCTCCTTACTTCAGGACAAAGCCTTAGAATGGGCGAATCCCCTATGGGAGTGCTCTGATGTGGTTACTCTGAGACATCAAGACTTTCTTGATGCTCTTAAGGCGGTATTCATGGGTCCGCAGGTTACCCATGATGCGGCCCTGAGACTGTTAGATCTATCTCAGGGTTCGTTATCCACTAGTTCTTATGCCATTGCTTTTAGAACTCTGGTGGCAGAACTAGATTGGCCAGAGAAGGTGTTGATTCCTATCTTCTGGAGAGGGTTGGCAGGCTATGTCAAGGATGCTCTTGCTACTCGTGAGGTCCCTGCTTCTCTGGAGGACTTGATCACAGTAGCAACGAGGATCGATGTACGCCATAAGGAACGTAGACTCGAGGTCTCTTCCTCACGCCCTAAGCATCGGGCTATTCCAGTTGTTGAGGGTCCACTACCATCTTCCTCAGCATCTGAAACATCTCCCACTCCTATGGAGTTAGGTCATACGTCTTCCAGACTACGCAAGTCTGGTCCTCCTATATGTTACGTATGTCATCAGGCAGGGCACTATGCCAACAAGTGTCCTAGTCGTCAGGGAAACTCCCTGGCCTAGTAACCATTAGAGGGGGGTTACTAGAGACATCTTCTGCACCCTCTAAGTGTTGTATCCCAGGTCAGCTCTCGTTATCTGAGAATACATGGCCTATTATGGCTTTTGTGGATTCCGGAGCTGACGGGACTTTTGTGTCCTCAGGATTTGTAAAGGGACACAATATTCCCTCTATCATGTTAGAGGCGCCTATTCCTGTCCGTGTTGTTAATGGAACTATGTTGTCTGACTCCATTACATTGAGGACAGCTCCCTTGCGCCTTTCCCTGTCTCAGGGTCACAGGGATTTCTTTTCTTGTTTTGCCTGAGGGTATAGACGACGTCCTTCTGGGTCTCCCATGGCTTCGGACTCATGCTCCTCACATTGACTGGGAGTCTGACAGCATTATTAGTTGGGGTTCGAAATGTCAGTCCCGATGTCTTCCCTTACCACCTAAGGTCATTGCGGTTGCATCTACTGATCTCTCTCCCATACCTACACCCTATCTGGATTTCGCTGACGTGTTCTCCAAACAGGGTGCTGAGGTTCTTCCACCCCATAGGCCGTATGACTGTGCCATAGACCTTATCCCAGGTTCGGTTCCACCTAAAGGCAGGGTTTACCCCCTGTCGATACCTGAGTCGGAGGCCATGTCGACCTATATAAGAGAGAGTTTAGAGAAGGGGTTCATTCGTAAGTCTGTCTCTCCCGCGGGAGCTGGGTTTTTCTTTGTTCGGAAGAAAGAGGGTGATTTGCGTCCCTGCATAGATTACAGGGGTCTCAATGCAATCACAATAAAGAACAAATACCCATTACCTTTAATTTCGGAGCTCTTTGACAGACTGAGAGGAGCTCAAGTTTTGACGAAGTTGGATCTGCGGGGTGCGTATAACTTGGTACGAATTCGAAAGGGTGACGAATGGAAGACCGCTTTTAACACCCGAGACAGTCACTATGAATACCTCGTCATGCCTTTTGGGTTATGTAATGCACCCGCAGTATTTCAGGACTTCGTAAATGATGTGTTCAGGGATTTACTGTTATCCTCAGTAGTGGTGTATCTGGACGACATCCTGATTTTTTCTCCTGATCTGGAGACTCATCGTCAGGATGTCGTTCGTGTCCTTTCCCGTTTAAGGGAGCACTCATTGTTTGCTAAACTCGAGAAATGTGTATTCGAGCAGTCCTCATTGCCTTTTTTGGGTTACATTATCTCACAAGAGGGCCTGGCTATGGATCCTGCGAAGCTCTCTGCTGTCCTGCAATGGTCCGAACCTCATTCCTTGAAGGCGGTGTAACGCTTCTTAGGATTCATAAATTATTACAGGCAGTTCATACCCCATTTTTCTACTTTGGTGGCCCCTTTGGTGGCCTTGACTAAGAAAGGTGCTAATCCCAAAGCCTGGTCTACTGAGACATCTCAGGCTTTTGAGGCAGTAAAAAGACACTTTTCAACTGCTCCGGTTCTTCAAAGACCCGATGAGAGTAAGCCCTTCCTCTTAGAGGTTGATGCCTCTTCAGTGGGTGCTTGTGCGGTCTTGTATCAAAAGAACGGTGCAGGTAGAAAAAGGCTGTGTTTCTTCTTTGCGAAAACCTTTTCACCGGCAGAGAGAAACTATACCATTGGGGATAGGGAACTGCTCGCCCTGAGATTAGCCTTGGAGGAGTGGCGTCACTTGCTGGAAGGAGCGAAACATCCTTTCCAGGTCTATACAGACCATAAGAATCTGACGTACTTACAAACCGCTCAGCGTCTGAATCCTCGCCAAGCCCGCTGGTCCTTGTTTTTCTCCCGCTTTCACTTCTCCATCAACTATCTGTCTGGGAGTAAGAATAACAAGGCAGACGCCCTGTCTCGCTCTATGCTTTCTACCCAGGACGAGATTGACGAACCTCGTCTTATCCTTCCCTCCAGGGTTTTTCATACGCTCTCCCCTGTGACGTTAGACCAAATCCCACCGGGCAAGACCTTTGTTCCGCCTGATCGACAGAATGATATACTGTCATGGGCCCACACCTCAAAGGTGGGTGGGCATTTTGGTATTAGGCGGACACGAGAGTTACTGGAGAGGTGGTATTGGTGGCCACACTTAGCCAGCCACGTCAAGAGATATGTCGGTTCCTGATACTCGTGTGCTCGCAACCGTCCATCACGGCAGAGACCGGCTGGGCTCTTGTGTCCTTTACCAGTGCCAGATAGACCATGGGAGGTGGTAGGCATGGACTTTGTGGGTGATCTTCCATGTTCACAGGGACATAGATTTGTGTGGGTCATTACGGACCATTTCTCCCGGATGGTTCATCTCGTACCGTTATCGAGAATCCCATCTTCCAGGGTACTAGCCAAACTATTCCTCAAGCATGTCTTTAGGCTTCACGGGATGCCAGATCGTATCATTTGTGATAGAGGCCCGCAATTTACTTCCCGTTTCTGGCGAGATCTTTGTAGCCTTCTGCAAATTGAGTTGAATCTCTCTTCGGCATACCATTCGGAGACCAATGGTTTGGTTGAGCGTACCAATCAATCTATGATTATATACCTTTGACACTTTGTTGCTGAGAACCACGATAACTGGTCCTCCCTCCTACCCTGGGCAGAATTTGCCCTTAACAATTCGCTGGCTGAGGCCACTGGGCAGACACCGTTTGTACTCAATAATGGGCAACACCCTAGGGTACCGGTACCGTTTCCCGCTGCTGCACCTCCTCCTCTTGTGGCCGACTGGGCAACTAATGCCAGAGAGGTTTGGGATCGGACTCAAGAGTCGATCCAAGCAGCTAAGGACCGTATGAAGACGGTGTCCGATCGGTTTCGTCGCCCGGCTCCTGTCTTTTCTCCAGGGGACTTTGTGTGGCTCTCTGCAAAACACGTGAGACTTAGAGTGAGCTCTGTCAAATTTGCTCCTCGCTTCCTGGGTCCTTATGAGGTTCTTCGACAGGTAAATCCTGTAGTCTACCAATTGAAATTACCCGTCCATCTTAGGATTCATGACAAATTCCATGTCTCACTGCTAAAGCCGGCTATTTTACCTCACGCTCGTGAAGTGCACTCTCCTGCCTCTGATTCCTCTCGCTCTAGCTATGAGGTACGAGCCATAGTTGGTTCTAAGATGGTTAGAGGGCGCAGGTTCTTCTTGATAGATTGGGAGGGTTACGGCCCGGAACATCGCTCTTGGGAGCCTGAGGAGGCTGTCCATGCTCCCGACTTAGTTGCCGATTACCTGCGTCGCCGGGAGGGGGGTCCTTGAGGGGGAGGTACTGTTACGGTTGCTGCGAGCACTGGAGACTAAGTCCAGATTTCTTGCTACTGCACATGTGCGAGCGCTGGAGACTAAGTCCAGATTTCTTGCTGCTGCACATGTGCGAGCGCTGGAGACTAAGTCCAGATTTCTTGCTACTGCACATGTGCGAGCGCCGGAGACTAAGTCCTATCTTGGAGCCATTGCACATGTGCGGGTGACATCATCGCTGACACGAGGTCACATGTCTCTGACACCTTCTATGCCGATTGGTCGCTGGTCATGTGCTTGTGATGCCTTGCTCGGTGATAGGCTAGCATGATGTCACTCCTGTCATTCTGGCAGCGGATTGGCTCTGGTGTCCTCCATCTTGGATGAGGCACAGACTCTATATAAGACCCTGACACACGCCGCATGGCGCTCAGTCCTCTTGGTTCATGCATAAGAGTAGACGCTCTGTGCGCGTTCCTCTAGGCATTCCTCTGTCTATGCTAGGTGAGCGCTACCGGCAGGGTAGCGTTCTTATACCTTACAACTTCGGCTGCTGTCCGTATCCTTACCTCTTAGGGGAGCGGACATAGGCAGGTGCCTGAGGCACATGGTCTGGCTGGGCCTTGTGGTTCGACTCGTAGGTGGACGTTGCCGCTAGGGTAACGTTCCTTATACTGCGACTAGCAGTTGTTCGTATCCTTGCACACTAGGGGAGCGAACAGAGGTAGGAGCTTTGTGCGGCTTACGCTGCTGTTCGTCTCTTTTGCACCACTAGAAGAGCGGACCTAGGCAGGTGCCATATCTAGTGGTTTGTGTCCTCGCACACTAGTGGAGCGAACGCAGGTAGGAGCTTTGTCTGCAGCAGAGTCTTTGCACGGTGGACCCTGACTGTCTGATACTCCTTTTAGGTTATTATCAGACAGCCCCCCGTAACAGGCGCCCTTCTCCAATACCCTGTGACCGGGTCTCCAACTCCTCCGGTCCCAGACCACCGTACGCGACCTAGCCAAAGTCTCGCAGGGAGCTACAACTCCCTCCAGCTCCTCACTCTCTGAGGGCTACCACTCAACTGACTATGTCCCTCCCACCAGCCTATCTGACTTCTAGGCGGGTAGCCCTTTTCCAGCTAGACCACCCACTGGTGTGCCTGACAGGGTGTGGTGTGAGGTGTGGTTAGGATTTGAATGCTGATGGAGCAATACCAAAGGTTAGGATCCCAGAACCATGGAGGGTGAGTTCTGCACCGTAAGAGAATGGAGTGCAGTTTTCTGACACCCTGACTAGTTCAGGGGCATCACATAACCTTAACCTCACAGGACCTTTAATCTCTTGGCAGCCAATCATGTAAATGGAGCAATAGAACTCACCAGAAAAAAAAGTTTTCTCATCGGTATTCTGTACCTGTGTTACCCCCATCTTTATCATAGGGGGCCGGCTGCATCCTGTGAGTGCATCTGCCATTTTGACCTGTGTGGGCTGGTGGCTTTTTTTCTGGTGAGTTTTTTTTTTCTTTTCTGAAATTATGTCCTTTTTAGTGATTTATTTTAAATATAGTGTAGGGACTCGTAAGCGTGGGGACCCTTGACGTTTGAGTTAAGAGCTTATGTGTTTTGGCCACAATATGGACCAATACCTCACATTTACTATCATTTTATATCATTTTCTTTTGCAGAATTTTAAGCAGGATGCAGCCTTGCCTTTTGGGGTGTCTGTCCTGTGTGTCATTGCACTTATATAATGCTGGGCTAATAGTATGGGCGTCATCAATAGGCTGTAAGCCAGACACTGTGCATTGCACATACCTTTGTGACTGGCGCCCTATGTAAACCCTCATTAGTGTGCATGTTTAATACCAGCAACCACCCCCTCCATGTGTTGGTAGGTTGAGAGTGGCTATCTCATCCTGCGAGTGCATCTGCCATTTTGACCTGTGTTAGCTGGTGGCTTTTTTCTAGTGATTTTTTTCTGAATTTATGTCCTTGTTGGTGAATTAAATGGAGCAATAGCCAATGAAAATTGATTAAAGCGATGCATGTGAACCCCGAGTGGGCTTCCCACAACCAACCTCGCCATTGTCAAGTTAAGTGTGCATGCACATGAGTGTGGATATGCTGCTGTAGCTCCCCTGAGGCCATCATGAAGCTACAAGGTACTGCATCCCCACCAGGATATAACCACATATCCTTAAACCAAGAAGATATACATGATGCCATGCTTCTATAAAAATTATACTTTATTTCATATAATTAAAACACATATACAGACACAACGGCACAACAGGGTAGAGAAAGGTGCAACTGTAACGCCCACAGATTGGGGGGAGGGTGGGTTGGGGACTAAAAAAGTCTCTCAGGTCCTAGCATAATACTTAGGCAGAAGTATTAGTCTAAATAAAGAGTATGTTTAGTTTGCAGATATCAATTTACCATCATGTATATCCATAGAGGTCATAAAGGGGTAACCAAAAGGGGCTCTTTTTGTGTGAGTATTCCAATATAATTATTTTACCGAGGAAGCCAATAACAGCTACATTCGTTTTGTGTGCTTCCCTAGTGGGTATATGTCTACTAGCACACAATATCAGCCTGCTCACCACTAAGAGACACCCCCGCCCCTATATACCCAAATGGATCAGCTAAATGCTGATAAAATATATAGTAGCTTCATAGCCTGTGGATAGCCATACAGCCATGGGTCGGAAGGGGGGCCAGCTAATAACAATGGTCCCACATTATTTTATTAACAGCTTCAGACACTTACTGGCCTTCAAAGTCACACCATGCAATAATTACCAGATTCAATAGACTTCCAAATGTGCTATGTTACTTAATAAACTATACACCCACCCTCACCTGCAAAGTTTACAGGTCGGACGGTGCCGGATTACGGGAGCTAATACTTGCATTACACCAGGCTATACAGACAACCCACAGAAATACATCAAAGCAAATATCATTATTAACTGCATGAGTAATAAGACAGAATAATACAGTAGCATACAGACCTGACCAAAGTAGTTATAATTCCCACCCACTGCGCCTCAACGCGTTTCACCGCCTAGGGCTTCGTCAGGAGGCAGGTACCACAGCTGGCACGGAGAACAAAGGGATCGGGAACACCTGAAACCGGCAACCAGCGGGTCCAGGTACCGAGCCAACAGTAAAAAGGCAAGTTGAAACTGCAATACCGGTGGGGACTGTTTCCCTTCTCGCCTCCGTACACATACATTGATTTTCCCCTGCTATTGCCTCCTCACCATCCACTTCTGGGGCCTAGCCCTGCTTGCGGAGGGCCCAAAACACGTAAGCTGCACTACTCCACCAGCCCCTGCAGGACCCTGTAGCGGCGGCTTTAATAAACTGGCCGCACACCGCAAGTAGCGTAGTCGAAAACTCTTTGATTTTATTTTATTTACCTTCCATTTTACACCCTTTTTTTATCGGACCGACCCCCAGGGTCACAGAACCGGGCATCAGCTATGACCACAACTGTTCCCCCCTGCGCACCACATGCCCGGGACCGAATACCCCACAGCCCTGGGGCGTCACACCCCTGAACCTGGCATAGTAGGGAGGATAAGGACTAGACCCGTAACCTCGGGTGACAAGCGCGCCTCTTACAAACTGAACTGTGACTAAAAAAAACTTTCAAAATTGCCGCCATATTGGACATTAAAAACAACTGCGCCACAAGGTGCAAAGGGTGCGAAAAACAGAGACCTTGCCCCCTTTGAGTATCTGAACCATGTAAAATGAAACCAATGCAGGGACACCGGAACACTGCTGCAGAAAGTTTCCGGGGGAGCAGAGCAACAAAATCGCTGCCCCAGGGGACAGAACACTGGACCGCACCACCGTCTGACCTGGCCAGACCAGACCAAGTCATATCACATTTTCTAGCTGAGAAAGGCCAGGATGCATCGCTTTCCCCAGCCAAGACAGATCAGGCTGCACCTTCACCGAGAGCCGTGGAGGAGGACACTGCCTCTGCTGACGATCACCAGGTACTGTTCCAAGCTGCTGTCGGGGACCCGGCAGCAAGCTGCCCGGTTCCAAAAGTAGAAATCCCTGAACCGGGCGATGAGGGAGCATCAAGCGCCACCTGGGAACGGATCCGGTTCCGCTACCCAGTTCCCTGACAGCTATGACCTGTTGTGCTACCAAAAACGTTTTCTGATTCCAGTTTAAAATGTTGATTGACTTGTGCCAAAACCAGAGTACAACCTTATAAAAAAAAGAACCTTCATTAACACCACCACCAAGGAGAGGAACAGGTCGCAGGAAGGGTCTGCGGCAGAGGCGGCCGAGACCCAGTCACCATGGAAACTGGTGACCTTCCTGCTAGGGGTTTTTGGGACCTTTGGGTGGGGGTTGATGGGAAGGGTACTCCAGGATTAGCAACATTTAAGGAAATGCCTCCACTGCGTGGGAAGAATGTTGATATGTTACAAAGCTGTTTACAAAACTTTTAAAATGTACATTGTCATCTTTGCAGCCCGCGGATGTGCTGGAGTTAACCAAGGGGGAATATAGCACCCCTGAGGTATCAGGTGCCAGAAAATGTAAACTGTGGAAACCCAAACCCCGGAATATCCATGCCAGTCAACACACCAGCACCCTCAGGCCACATACAGTTAGGTCCAGAAATATTTGGACAGTGACACAATTTTCGCGAGTTGGGCTCTGCATGCCACCACATTGGATTTGAAATGAAACCTCTACAACAGAATTCAAGTGCAGATTGTAACGTTTAATTTGAAGGTTTGAACAAAAATATCTGATAGAAATTGTAGGAATTGTACACATTTCTTTACAAACACTCCACATTTTAGGAGGTCAAAAGTAATTGGACAAATAAACCAAACCCAAACAAAATATTTGTATTTTCAATATTTTGTTGCGAATCCTTTGGAGGCAATCACTGCCTTAAGTCTGGAACCCATGGACATCACCAAACGCTGGGTTTCCTCCTTCTTAATGCTTTGCCAGGCCTTTACAGCCGCAGCCTTCAGGTCTTGCTTGTTTGTGGGTCTTTCCGTCTTAAGTCTGGATTTGAGCAAGTGAAATGCATGCTCAATTGGGTTAAGATCTGGTGATTGACTTGGCCATTGCAGAATGTTCCACTTTTTTGCACTCATGAACTCCTGGGTAGCTTTGGCTGTATGCTTGGGGTCATTGTCCATCTGTACTATGAAGCGCCGTCCGATCAACTTTGCGGCATTTGGCTGAATCTGGGCTGAAAGTATATCCCGGTACACTTCAGAATTCATCCGGCTACTCTTGTCTTCTGTTATGTCATCCTTAAACACAAGTGACCCGGTGCCATTGAAAGCCATGCATGCCCATGCCATCACGTTGCCTCCACCATGTTTTACAGAGGATGTGGTGTGCCTTGGATCATGTGCAGTTCCCTTTCTTCTCCAAACTTTTTTCTTCCCATCATTCTGGTACAGGTTGATCTTTGTCTCATCTGTCCATAGAATACTTTTCCAGAACTGAGCTGGCTTCATGAGGTGTTTTTCAGCAAATTTAACTCTGGCCTGTCTATTTTTGGAATTGATGAATGGTTTGCATCTAGATGTGAACCCTTTGTATTTACTTTCATGGAGTCTTCTCTTTACTGTTGACTTAGAGACAGATACACCTACTTCACTGAGAGTGTTCTGGACTTCAGTTGATGTTGTGAATGGGTTCTTCTTCACCAAAGAAAGTATGCGGCGATCATCCACCACTGTTGTCATCCGTGGACGCCCAGGCCTTTTTGAGTTCCCAAGCTCACCAGTCAATTCCTTTTTTCTCAGAATGTACCCGACTGTTGATTTTGCTACTCCAAGCATGTCTGCTATCTCTCTGATGGATTTTTTCTTTTTTTTCAGCCTCAGGATGTTCTGCTTCACCTCAATTGAGAGTTCCTTAGACCGCATGTGGTCTGGTCACAGCAACAGCTTCCAAATGCAAAACCACACACCTGTAATCAACCCCAGACCTTTTAACTACTTCATTGATTACAGGTTAACGAGGGAGACGCCTTCAGAGTTAATTGCAGCCCTTAGAGTCCCTTGTCCAATTACTTTTGGTCCCTTTAAAAAGAGGAGGCTATGCATTACAGAGCTATGATTCCTAAACCCTTTCTCCGATTTGGATGTGAAAACTCTCATATTGCAGCTGGGAGTGTGCACTTTCAGCCCATATTATATATATAATTGTATTTCTGAACATGTTCTTGTAAACAGCTAAAATAACAAAACTTGTGTCACTGTCCAAATATTTCTGGACCTAACTGTACATAACCCCAACACCAGACTGGGAGACTGCCTAGGAACAGGTAAAAGGGATGGGCACTTATTGGCTAATTGCCACTCTATCTGTAGGGAGAGCCCCAGCAAGGGGAGGGACGAGTGGTCACTTTGGAAGTTGGCAGGGGGAAGTGAAGAAGAGAGAGGAGTGAAGAAGTGAAGGAGTGAGGAGTGAGAGAGTGAGGAGTGAAGTAAAGAAGGAAAAGTGTAAAGACCTGATTTACTTTATGGTCAACTGTTAAATCTGCCAGATGAGGGGATTTCTAGGATCACTCACCACCCAAAGAGTCTGAAGCATCAGCAGCAAAGAGGGGACCGGGGATTGAACCCCTTAAATAGTCCAGGCTGCCTGCAATAGGACCAAGACTGAAACGGAGGGGCTCCACCAGAAGCTCTAAGCCATGGGAGGACACTTCAAATGAATGTGCATGGAGGACAGCTATCCCAGGTAACAGCTGGGACAGAGAACAAGAGGAATGGGAACACCTGAAACACCGTCGGGTCCAGATACTGAACCAACAGTAAAAAGGCAGGTTGAAACTTCAATACTGGTGTGGACTGTTTCCCTTCTCGCCTCCGTAAACATATATTGACTGTCCCCTACTATTGCCCCCCATAATCCACTGCTGCATGCGGAGGGCCCAAAACACCTAAGCTGCACTACTCCACCAGCCCAGCAGGACCCTGCAGCGGCGGCTTCAATAACCTAGCCGCACACCGCAAGTGGCATAGTCGAAAACTCTTGAATTTTATTTTAGTTTTCTTCCATTTTACACCCCTTTTTTTATCAGACTGACCCCCAGGGCCATGGAACCGGGCATTGGCCACGACCACGACTGTTCCCCCCTGCGCACCACACACTTGGGACCGAGTACCCCACAGCCCTGGGGCATCACACATGCATGTAAAAATTACAAAGGTTAGCATAACCTATAAGATACAAAGACACAACATATGCATGAAAAGATGCAGCATTATATGATGCTTTCAAGGTCCTGTTTATGCAGTCACTATTAGTGATGAGCGAGCATGCTTGTCACTACTCGGTACTCGCACGAGTATCACTGTACTCGGGCTGCTCGGCGGGGACCGAGTAATCTCGCGATACTCGTGCTGTACTCGTGGTCTTCATTTCTGCATGTTGGCGCTCTTTTGAGAGCCAGCCCTCATGCAGGGATTGGCTGGCAGACCACTGCAATGCCACAGCCCTGTTAGTTGTGGAATTGCAGTGATTGGCCGGCCTGCACAGCGTCACCGAGCCTTTATATAGGCCGGCGCGCTGTGCTCTGCTCACAGCTATTCTGACAGTGAGTGTAGGGAGAGTGTCGCTGATTCAGGGAAAGCTTTGCGGCCCTTTATAGCTTTTTCAGTTGCAGGGCTGCAAACAGTGTGACCAAAAGTCCTTCTCAGGACTATTCTAGTTGTATACAGGCAGGCAGGGTATAGCCAGGTCGGCGTACAGTAGCAGAGTCCTTCTCAGGACTATTGTTGCTATATACAGGCAGGGTATAGCCAGGTCTGAATACAGGCTAGTGACCAAAAGAGTCCTTGTCAGGACTATTGTAGCAGTATACAGGCAGGCAGGCAGGCAGGGTAGTGGTGACCATATACCAGCCTTCATATCTGGGGCTGGTGTACACAGTGTAAAACAGTCCAGATAGTGTCTGACTTGTCTGTACTGTAATTGTCGCTCCCCAAAAAAACCTGTTAGGTTATTATTGCGTCCGTGCTTGGTTTTTAAAACCGCACGTGTGTGCCTGTTGGTGGCAGCGTACAGGTGCACTGGTGTGCGTTTTTACCAAACTATTATATAACGCACAAGTGTAGTGTATAATACACGTCAGTCAGCAGTGGCTGATAGTGTCAGAGTTCTTAATTTTTGCTCCTAAAACCTGTGTTAGGTTATTATTGCGTCCGTGCTTGGTTTTTAAAACCGCACGTGTGTGCCTGTTGGTGGCAGCGTACAGGTGCACTGGTGTGCGTTTTTACCAAACTATTATATAACGCACAAGTGTAGTGTATAATACACGTCAGTCAGCAGTGGCTGATAGTGTCAGAGTTCTTAATTTTTGCTCCTAAAACCTGTGTTAGGTTATTATTGCGTCCGTGCTTGGTTTTTAAAACCGCACGTGTGTGCCTGTTGGTGGCAGCGTACAGGTGCACTGGTGTGCGTTTTTACCAAACTATTATATAACGCACAAGTGTAGTGTATAATACACGTCAGTCAGCAGTGGCTGATAGTGTCAGAGTTCTTAATTTTTGCTCCTAAAACCTGTGTTAGGTTATTATTGCGTCCGTGCTTGGTTTTTAAAACCGCACGTGTGTGCCTGTTGGTGGCAGCGTACAGGTGCACTGGTGTGCGTTTTTACCAAACTATTATATAACGCACAAGTGTAGTGTATAATACACGTCAGTCAGCAGTGGCTGATAGTGTCAGAGTTCTTAATTTTTGCTCCTAAAACCTGTGTTAGGTTATTATTGCGTCCGTGCTTGGTTTTTAAAACCGCACGTGTGTGCCTGTTGGTGGCAGCGTACAGGTGCACTGGTGTGCGTTTTTACCAAACTATTATATAACGCACAAGTGTAGTGTATAATACACGTCAGTCAGCAGTGGCTGATAGTGTCAGAGTTCTTAATTTTTGCTCCTAAAACCTGTGTTAGGTTATTATTGCGTCCGTGCTTGGTTTTTAAAACCGCACGTGTGTGCCTGTTGGTGGCAGCGTACAGGTGCACTGGTGTGCGTTTTTACCAAACTATTATATAACGCACAAGTGTAGTGTATAATACACGTCAGTCAGCAGTGGCTGATAGTGTCAGAGTTCTTAATTTTTGCTCCTAAAACCTGTGTTAGGTTATTATTGCGTCCGTGCTTGGTTTTTAAAACCGCACGTGTGTGCCTGTTGGTGGCAGCGTACAGGTGCACTGGTGTGCGTTTTTACCAAACTATTATATAACGCACAAGTGTAGTGTATAATACACGTCAGTCAGCAGTGGCTGATAGTGTCAGAGTTCTTAATTTTTGCTCCTAAAACCTGTGTTAGGTTATTATTGCGTCCGTGCTTGGTTTTTAAAACCGCACGTGTGTGCCTGTTGGTGGCAGCGTACAGGTGCACTGGTGTGCGTTTTTACCAAACTATTATATAACGCACAAGTGTAGTGTATAATACACGTCAGTCAGCAGTGGCTGATAGTGTCAGAGTTCTTAATTTTTGCTCCTAAAACCTGTGTTAGGTTCTTAGTGCGTCCGTGCTTGCATTTAAAAACCGCACGTGTGTGCCTGTCGGTGGCAGCGTACAGGTGCACTTGTGTGCAATTTCCAGAAACTTTGATATAACGCACAAGTAGTGAATATACACGTCAGCAGTGCACAGCATTGCAAAATGCGCAAGGGCATTGGCAAGGAACAAGGAAGTGGACGTGATGGTGGTGCAGGCAGAGGCCGAGGTCGTGGGCAAGCTCTAATTTCGCCACAACAAAGGGCCACATCTAGTCGCTCGCACGTCCTGTCCCAAATTCTTGGGGACCGCAGCAGTACACCGCTCTTGAACCAAGACCAGTGTCAACAGGTTGTTAGTTGGATAGCGGATAATGCTTCCAGTCAGATTGGCACCACCACAAACACTCTGTCTTCCACACGGTCAAGTGTCAGTAGCCGTGATACTGCACCGCACATTTCTGAACCTGATCCTCCTTCCTACCACCAGGCTGAGTACACGTCCTCCTCGGACATTAATGATCCCACACTTGGACACTCGGAAGAGCTGTTCACGTTTCCATTCACACATTCTGGCCTCTCGCCAGCTCATATTGAAGTGGGTCATGAGGAGATCGTCTGTACAGATGGCCAAATATTTGAGCAGCCACGTTCTCACGAAGTTGGCAACGTGTCTCAACAAGTGGTGGACGATGATGAGACACAATTGTCAGCAAGTCAGGAGGAGGAGCAGGGTGCGGAAGAGGAAGACGACGTGGTGGATGATCCAGTAACTGACCCAACCTGGCAGGAGGATATGCAGAGCGAGGACAGCAGTGCACAGGGGGAGGGAGGCGTAGCATCACAACAGGCAGTAAGAAGCAGGGTGGTGGCCCCAGGCAGAAGTCAGGCAACCGTTCCCCGGAACAACACGACGACACAAGGTGCCTGTACAAATGTTAGGTCTTCACGAGTCTGGCAGTTTTTTAAGTTGGATCCAGATGATTCAAAAAAGGCCATTTGCAACACCTGCCGTGCCAGCATCAGCAGGGGTACCAAAACTAGCAGCCTGACCACCACCAGCATGATCAGGCACATGTCAGCCAAGCACCCGACTTTGTGGGAAGTACAACAGAGTCGAGGAGCAGTGCTTGCTGATGTCACTGCTACGTCTTCGCTGGTTGTGCATGCGAGCCAATCCTCTGTCCATGCTGCCTGCGAACAAGCCTCCTCCACTCCTGCACCTGCAGTTGCCTACGCAGAAAGAACACCATCATCAAGCACGTCCTTGTCCCAGCGCAGCGTTCAGTTATCCATTCAGCAAACCTTTGAACGCAGGCGCAAATACACTGCCAACACCCCACATGCCACAGTTCTAAATGCTAACATTTCGCGACTGCTTGCGCTGGAAATGTTGCCTTTTAGGCTGGTGGAGACAGAAGCATTCCGTGACCTGATGGCGGCAGCTGTCCCACGTTACTCGGTCCCCAGCCGCCACTATTTCTCCCGGTGTGCCGTCCCCGCGTTGCATAACCACGTGTCACAAAACATCACACGTGCCCTGAACAACGCTGTTTCACCCAAGGTCCACCTAACCACAGACACGTGGACAAGTGCTTGTGGGCAAGGCCGCTACATCTCGTTGACGGCACACTGGGTTAATATTGTGGAAGCTGGGACCCAGTCTGAGCGAGGGACGGAACACGTCCTTCCCACACCAAGGTTTGCAGGCCCTACCTCAGTCAGTGTTTCACCCACACTCTACAGCTCCGGAATGTCATGCTCTTCAGCCTCCTCCTCCTCCTGCGCATCCTCATCCACTGTGCCCTCCACACCAGTCACAAGCTGGAAGCACTGCAGCACTGCCTCGGCGAAGCGGCAACAGGCTGTGCTGAAGCTAATCTGCATAGGTGACAAACCCCACAATGCAGAAGAGCTGTGGACAGCTCTGAAACAGCAGGCAGATCACTGGCTCACACCTCTGAACCTAAAGCCAGGAAAGGTCGTTTGTGACAATGGCCGGAACCTGGTGGCGGCTTTGAGGCGAGGCCAGCTGACACATGTTCCATGCGTGGCCCATGTGCTCAACCTCGTGGTTCAGCGGTTTCTAAAGTCATACCCAGAGCTGTCTGATCTGCTGGTAAAAGTTCGCCGCCTGTCTGCACATTTTCGAAAGTCACCTACTGCTTCAGCCGGCCTTGCCGGCTTTCAGCGCCGTTTGCATCTTCCGGCTCACAGACTGGTGTGTGATGTCCCCACGCGTTGGAATTCAACTCTGCACATGTTGGTCAGGATATGTGAGCAGAAGAGGGCAGTTGTTGAGTACCTGCATCACCTAAGCCGTCGGGAAATGGGTCAAACTCCACACATAACACCTGAGGAGTGGAGATGGATGTCAGACCTATGTACCATCCTCCAAAACTTTGAGGACTCCACCAAGATGGTGAGTGGTGATGACGCCATTATTAGCGTCACCATACCGCTACTCTGCCTTCTAAAACGGTCCCTGCTGAAAAACAAACATGATGCATTGCAGGCGGAGCGCGATGAGTTGCAGCAAGAAACAGTAGTGGGTGTGGGTGATAACACACAGCCCAGCCTCGTCTCATCACAACGTGCAGTGGAGGACTATGACGAGGAGGAGGATGAAGACATGGAGCAACTCTCCGGCCAAATTGAGGATATGACATGCACACCAGTCATATCCTCGATTCAGCGTGGCTGGCCAGAGGACAGGGTAGATGAGGAGGAGGAGGAGGAGGAGGAGGAGGAGGAGGACAGCATGTTCAGTCATCTTGTTGGTCAGGCTACTGAAGTCCTGGCTGTTAAGAGTCTGGCGCACATGGCTGACTTTATGGTAAGCTGCCTGTCTCGTGACCCTCGCGTTAAGAACATCTTGGCCGACAATCATTACTGGTTGGTAACACTGTTAGACCCACGCTACAAGGAGAACTTTTTGTCTCTTATTCCCGTGGAGGAGAGGTCAACCAAAATGCAGCAGTTTCGGAAGGCCATACTCACGGAAGTAGGCAAAGCATTCCCCTCACAAAACGCTAGCGGCATAGGTCAGGAATCAGTGGACAACCGAGGCGTACAGCCGAGAGAGGCACAAGTCCAATCCGCCAGAGGTAGGGGAACAGTCTTTAAGATGTGGGACAGTTTTCTCAGCCCCTCACGTACCACAGCCCCTGAGGTGCGGGGTAGTGCCACAAGAAATCCTAAGTTTGCCCAGATGCTGAAGGAGTACCTTGCAGATCGAACAACTGTACTCCGACATTCCTCTGTGCCTTACAATTATTGGGTATCCAAGCTGGACACGTGGCATGAATTGGCTCTCTACGCCTTGGAAGTCCTGGCCTGCCCTGCTGCTAGCGTTTTGTCAGAGCGTGTTTTTAGTGCCGCAGGTGGAATCATTACAGATAAACGCACCCGCCTGTCAACTGAAAATGCTGACAGGCTGACTCTGATAAAGATGAACAAGGGTTGGATTGGGCCAGACTTCACCACACCACCAGCAAATGAGAGCGGAATTTAAAGTTTGCCATGTACCTCCACTCACCCATGGGTACACTTCTCGACTTTGGATAATCGCTGGACTGCTCCTCCTTCTCCTCATGCGCCATCATGATGACCGTTACAATAGTTAGGTCTTTGTTTCAGGTATACCCCCAGTGGTAAATTTTTTCGCCCATTCTTTGCAGAATGGACATTACAACGACAGGAGACCCGCTCCTTTGCAATGGGAACAATGTTTTGAGGCCCTCATGCACGTCTCTACCCAGGGACAACGTGGAGCCTCCCAATTTTTGGCTGCCCTGCCTAAGGGCTATACTGAAATACACCCACTTCCTTAAAATGGACACTTAATGTTTTGAGGCCCTCATGCACGTCTCTACCCAGGGACAATGTGGAGCCTCCCAATTTTTGGCTGCCCTGCCTAAGGGCTATACTGAAATAGACCCACTTCCTTAAAATGGACACTTAATGTTTTGAGGCCCTCATGCACGTCTCTACCCAGGGACAATGTGGAGCCTCCCAATTTTTGGCTGCCCTGCCTAAGGGCTATACTGAAATACACCCACTTCCTTAAAATGGACACTTAATGTTTTGAGGCCATCATGCACGTCTCTACCCAGGGACAATGTGGAGCCTCCCAATTTTTGGCTGCCCTGGCAAAGGGCTATACTGAAATACACCCACTTCCTTAAAATGGACACTTAATGTTTTGAGGCCCTCATGCACGTCTCTACCCAGGGACAATGTGGAGCCTCCCAATTTTTGGCTGCCCTGCCTAAGGGCTATACTGAAATACACCCACTTCCTTAAAATGGACACTTAATGTTTTGAGGCCATCATGCACGTCTCTACCCAGGGACAACGTGGAGCCTCCCAATTTTTGGCTGCCCTGGCAAAGGGCTATACTGAAATAGACCCACTTCCTTACAATGGGCACTTCAGGTTTAAAGGCCATCATGCACGTCTCTATCCAGGGACAATGTGGAGCCTCCCAATTTTTGGCTGCCCTGCCTAAGGGCTATACTATAATACACCCACTTCCTGACAATGGACACTTAATGTTTTGAGGCCCTCATGCACGTCTGTATGCAGGGGCATTGGTGAACCTCACAATTTTGGACTGCCCTGGCAAAGGAAAATACTACAAAGACTCACTTCCTCAAAATGGGCACATTAGACTCAAGAGGCCTTCATGTACGTCTCTTCTCAGGGACATCGGAGTGCCACACAATGTTTTCACGTAAAATCTTTCATGTATTAATCTCAAAAAGTAACATACACCAGCTCTATCTCACTATTGGGTATGTGCCCTTAACATTTCCGCCATGAAAAATCATTTTGGGGTCATTTTGGAAGGTTTTCTGGTGAGTCCGTAAAAATGGCGTAAAACGCGGACAAAATTGTTCACAGCTGTGACTTTTGAGTGATAAATGCTTCAAGGGGTCTTCCCCATGCTGTTGCCATGTCATTTGAGCACTCTTCTGAGACTTTTGTGCCATTTTTAGGGTTTCTCCATGCTGCCGGGAGGTCATTTCACAAAAATACTCGGGTCTCCCATAGGATAACATTGGGCTCGTTGCTCGGGCCGAGTACACGAGTATCTTGGGAGGCTCGGCCCGAGCTTCGAGCACCCGAGCTTTTTAGTACTCGCTCATCACTAGTCACTATGCTTCCTGTTCTGAAATTTAGATAGATGACATATACACATGGTCAAAATTCTTGGTACCCCTTGTTTAATGAAAGAAAAACCCTCAATAGTCACAGAAATAACTTGAATATGTCAAAAGTAATACATAAAAGAGCTATGAAAATGAACAAACGAAAGTCACACATTGCTTTTCAACTATGCTTCCACAGAATTTAAAAAAAAATAAAACTCAGGAAACAAGCCAAGACAGAAATGATGGTACCCGCCTTATCTTAATATTTTGTTGCAATCACTGCAATTAAATGATTCCTGTAACTGTCAAGGAAATTGCTGCACCCATCAACAGGTATTTTGGTCCACTCCCCAAGAGCAAACTGCTCCAGTTGTCTCCTGTTTGAAGGTTGCCTTTTCCACACTGCATGTTTCAGCTCTTTAAAAAGATGCTCAATAGGATTTAGGTAAGGGCTCATAGAAGGCCACTTGAGAATAGTCCAATGTTTTCCTCTTAGCCATTCTTGAGTGTTTTTAGCTGTGTATTTTGAGTCATTATCCTGTTACAAGACTCTGACCTGCGACTGAGACCAAGCTTTCTGACACTGGGCAGGACATTTCTCTCTAGAATCCCTTGATAGTCTTGAGATTTCATTGTACCCTTCACAGATTCAAGACACCCTGTGCCAGATGCATCAAAGCAGACCCGGAACATAACAGAGCCTCCTCCATGTTTCACAGTAGGGACAGTGTTCTTTCATTGATATGTTTCATTTTTCCATCTGTGAACATAGAGCTGATGTGCCTTGCCAAAAAGCTCCATTTTTGTCTCATCTGTACATGGGACATTCTCCCAGAATCTTCTGATTGTGTCTCCGTGTGGCGTACACGCGTGTCCGTGATTGCCGCACGGAGACATGTCCGTTTTTTTTCTGGCATCTCAGATGTCCCACGGACCACACTATGGTGTAATCCATGAAACACATACCAGAAAAACATGGACATTGAAAATAAAAAGCAATTTTAACTCACCTTCTCCAGCGACGCTGTCTCCAGCCTCTGTATGCTGCTGCTTCAGAGCCGGCTGCTTATTCTCATGCATATTCATGTATGCAGCCACAGCCAACCCGGAAATAGCTGCAGTGGGGGCGGAAACACAGCAGAGTCGGAGAATTCAGCACCACGGACAGCAGGAGTGGGGACAGGTGAGTATATGTCCATGTGCAATCATGGATAATGTATCACGGATTGCACATAGACAACCCGCGTATGCCGTGAATCACGGGCACACTTAGGGACATATGCGTTTTTAACACGTCAGTGAAAAACGTCTGTGTTTTTCACTGACGTGTGAAACAGGCCTAAGACTGAGAGTGGAATGCTGGTGAATGAAATACCTTAATCCCTAACCGGGATCAAAAAGCTCTCCAAAACGTGGAACTAAACTTAGTTTCTCTATTCGAGATAATATTAGAGGGAACTCCATGGAGTTTGACAATCTCCCATCAAACACTAGGGCTAAATTCTTTGCATTAGACACGGTAAAGCAATAAAATGTGGCATCTTTGAAAACCTATCCTACATGTGACCATATTACCATCATAGTAGGTTAAATACGTTATAAAATCCATATAAAAGTCTCTATAAAGTTTTCTAGAAACACTCAAAGGCTGCAAAAATCCCAGATGATGGCAGTGAGATGCCTTAGAGCATGCACAGGTGGCAAAAGGCAGATAGGTTACCACACCCCTCCAGATCCCAAGCCAGTAAAAATGACGCAATATGAGATGAAGAGTATCTTTTATTCCAGGGTGACCAACCAGGACAGAGTCATGATGGTCTCCAAGAATCTTAAGATGAAGATTCAGAGCAAAATACGACTTGTTCACCTAAACTCCAGATGGTGCATCACTTTGAGCCTGTCTGACATGTTCCATATGAGACCCATAAACCCTTGAATGTATGAGAATGTCATCAAGGTAAATGATTACAGACTTCCATAAAAGATGAGAAAACACATCATTAACAAATTGTTGGAATACAGCAGGTGTGTTACTAAGATTGAAGGGCATTATCAGATTTTTAAGTATCCCTCCAGTATATTAAAAGCCGTTTCCCACTCATCCCCCTGCTTCACCTGAAGCACAATATAGCCCCCCCAAGGTCAAGTGTAGAGAAGTATTTAGCACTTGCAATCTCATTAAGTAGGTCAGGAATGAGGGGCAGAGGATATGGGTCGTTTGGTTGAGCTAACAGAAGTCCAGGCATGGCTGAAAGCTCCCATCCTTCTTTTTAACAAAGAAGAATCTAGCAGCCATTATCGACGAAGACAGCATAATGTACCCTTTAGTTAAACTCTCCTTTAGGTGTTCCCAATTCTAGCACTTTTTTCTAGAATTAAAAAAAACAGTCATTTGCAACTTGTGCCTTACCAAGGTCAGCGGGGCCTAACCACTACAAGCCTGACCACCACTTCCATGCTCAAGCACATGTCATCAAAGCACCCGATTAGGTGAGCCGAAGACCTAAATGCACAATCGGTGTCTGCAGGTAACACCACTGCATCTACTCCTGTGCTATGTGCTTCGGGACCCAGGTGCAGATGCCTCCCACCTTGTAACTGTCGTTGCAAATTCTCAAGCACCACCAGCAACCTATATTGGTTCTGGGTCCCAGCGCAGCCTGCATCTGTCCTTACTACAGGCCTTGGAACACAAGCAGAAATACGCAGCCACCCACCCACAGCCGCAGACTGAATACTTGCACTTATGGCATAGGTTTTAGCACTGTAGGAAGCCCACTCTTTTCTAAATTTGTCAAAAAAATGTATTTTTGTACTCAACTCTACGTGCCTTCTATTGTACTGTATATTGTAATCCCTCCTTTACATTTTTGCTAGGCCTTGCACTTAGTGCATAGGTTTTACCACAGTAATTTTAAAATTGTCCAAAATTGTATTCTGAGGATCTCCTCTATGTGTCTTCCAGGGTGTATTGCAATCCTTCCTTTAAATACATATGATGAAAGATGGCCCTTCTATCAAGGCTATGGTCACTTGTTGCATTTTTGCTGTGCTTTTTTGCAGTGATTTTTCATGTTTTATGCAAATAAAATAGATGTTTACAGTACCAGCAAAAGCTAGGAGATTTCCTAAATCTAAAGCACACAATTGTGTTTTTTTCCTGACTGAAATGGAAAATTGCCGTTTTTGAAAGAAACAGCATGTTAATTCATTCAGCATTTTTGTGATGGTTTTTCAACATTTAAAGCAATGAGAAAGTACAAAAATGGAAAATGGTATTAGAAATAGTAGGCAACATGACCTTACTAAGGACAGAAATTGTCTAACCAACACAAGTTTATTTTTAATAAAACAGTGAGTGGAATTCAACATAAAGGAGTAGCTGTGGATAAAGTGCTTTTGGAATTTGAAAAGGCCTTTGACACTGTCCTTAAATATACCTAATCTGTAATATAAGGACTAAAGGCCTAAAAGTATAGTTTAAAGTTGTGATGAAAAGTCTTACCATTACAATAGACATACAGTTGTGGGGAATGATGCCTACTATGAATAGTCCTCTATTCTAAAGCGGGTTTTACACGCTGCGATCGTACCTGCCCCCGTCGGTAGTGTGACACGGACAAATCGCTGCCCGTGCCGCACAACATCGCTTAACCCCGTCACACGGATTTATCTGCTCTGCAACGTCGCTCTGGCCGGCGAACCGCCTCCTTTCTAAGGGGGTGGTTCGTGCGATGTTACAGCGACGTCACACGGCAGGCGTCCAATAGAAGCGGAGGGGCGGAAATGAGCGGGACAAAACATCCCGCCCACCTCCTTACTTCCGCATTGCCGGTGGACGCAGGTAAGTAGATGTTCGTTGCTCCTGCGGTGTCACACATAGCGATGTGTGGTGCCGCAGGAACGACGAACAACCTCGCTAATAAGCAGAAAACAATTTTTTGTTTCAGGACCACCTCTCCGCGGCAAACGATTTTGACTGCTTTTGCGATTGTTTAAGGTCGCTCATAAGTGTCACACGCTGCAATATCGTTAATGACGCTGGATGTGCGTCACAAACACCGTGACCCCTACGAGAATTCATTAACGATATCGTAGCGTGTAAAGCCCGCTAACGTGTTATTCCCATCATCTATTAGAGTTGAATCGAATTCATCTAGAAATGAAACCATTTGGATTATTCAGAATCCAAAGTTATATTTTCTTTTCTTTGGGAGAATCCAGCAATATGTAAGCTTGCCAGCATTCATTTTTTGGAATTACAGTATCAAGGGTTGTATAGGGGCTAAAAAAAGACTTCTTTTCCGGCTGGATCTTCCATTCACAAGACATCATATGAGGTGGAAGGCACGTTAGTGACATGTCAAATCTTACATAAGTGCATGCAATGTGATGAACCTCAAAATGATGCACTGTGCCTTATAGAACAATGTGGACGTGATGCACAGCATGACACATGTGGACGCATGGATCAATGATTTGTTTCACACCCCATGTTCCAGCCAGGGGCCTAGTGATTAGTGGACTCAACAAAAAGGAAAATAGAATATAGCGGACAGTAGAGAGACAGAAGACAAAAGATAAACTAGCTGATCAAGGTACTCAAATTTAATAAAGGCAAATAAAATCATCCACCTCCCCTCTAAATTGAGCAAATTTGCATGGATTTTATTTAAGGAGATTCAGACAACCATAATTGTTAGTGTGATGCCCCTGGACTAGTCAGGACATGACAGGGTTCTGCATGCTCTTTATCTCTTAGTGCAGGACTCAACCCCCATGGTTCTGGGTTCCCAACCTATGGTACTGCCTCCATCCGCATCCAAATGCCAACCACACCTCACATCACACCCTGCCAGACACACCAGTGGGCTGCTGATCTGGAATAGGGCCACCCACCTAGGGGTCAGGCAGACTGGGAGGGAGTAGAGGAGAGTAGTCAGCTCCAGGGGAGCAAAGGGAGAGGAAGCAGAAGAACAGAAGTAGCTCCCAGAGATTGAGGAGCTGGGGAGAAGCAGCTCCCTTCAGAACAGTGGTAACCCTTGAGTAGTGAGGAGCTAGGGGAGCGTGTGGCTCCCGGGGAGTTACAGATTGGGTCGCAGACAGTGGTCTGGGACTGGGAAAGTCGGAGATCCGGTCGCAGGGGATTGAGGCTGGGTGCCCAGACCTGGTCTTGGAGGACAGTCAGCAGCTGAAGTCTAATCACCGGTCTAGGACCAAAAGCACGGCAAGGTACTGGACCCTTGGTCGGGTAGTAGCTTCAGGCAACCTGGCAATTAACCTGCGGAGGATAGTGACTTTATGGACTGTCCCCAAGAAGCTCAGGGATCAGGGGCACTAGCGCAATGAGGGGGATAGGGCTTACCAACCCAAGCAGCCAACAAAAATCCCAAGCGTAAGCCCTTGAGAGCACAGCTCCAATACGAACAGTAGAGAGCGGGGCCCGGACAGCTTTATGCCAACCGTCCACTAGAACACTTCAAATTTGTGCACGGAGTCAGGCTCCGGACCACTCGGCAGTACTATAGGGGATGGATACCTGGACAGGCTCCCCCAAGAGGGCAGCGGAACCCAGAGACTTGGTTTACCTTGTTGTCAGAGTCTGCTTTCCATCACTGATGCTGCCTGAGTGAGTACATGGTCCTCCCTTGCTTTCCACTAGCCCTGTGCTCCCCTGCACTACCGTCCCAGCATCTAGAGTCCCGGGGCTTTCCCTACCCGTGGAGGGAACGTCATCTGGCTGCCCCACTCCATCTCCCCTGGGTACTCCCATCGGCAGCGGCGGTACTCCCCTTACCGTGAACCACGGGTGGCGTCATCAACTCTTATCCCTTTTAAATACCCCCCCTTTACATTTGAGTGGCCACATGCCCCCAGGTTCGGAGACCCTTGAGCCACAGCAGGCCCCCGAATGCGAGCAGTTCGACCGCTGCAGGGGCAGCAGATTAGCACTTTTTCAAATTTTGCAGCTTCCACCAATATATGTAGTTTTGTGCAGACTATAGACTCTTTATCATGCAGAACAATTATGGGCACCAGTTTAACAGACGGATACCCTGGAGTTGGGAATACAAAGATCACAAACTCAATTTATAAAGGAGATTGAGGATCTTAGGAGAATTTATTGATTTTACAGTATTTAGTTTTTTGAAATTTAAAAGTGGGCACATTTATTTGTATAAAGACATAAATAACATGTTCAAAAAATAGAGTGAAAACCATTTCCATGTAAAAGACATGGGGGCAATATGTGAAAAGAACTGCCATAAGTGGCAAGCCATCTTAACACAAAAACTTTAGTTGGAAAGCCAACCTCAGCAACAAAATGTATTGACTTCAAGATATGGTTAGAAGATATCCTATATCAAAATAAATTCATCTTCTATGTAAATGTATAGAATTAGTTGGAATTTTGATCCCGTTTCTTCTTTTTCCTGCGGCTAAAGGGACTCTGTCAGCAAACTGCATGATGATGTGGCCAAACATCCAAAAAGTTAAGACTATCTTAGAACCCAGTAAGAAACAGAAAAACAGCAAGCTTACCTTATTATTTTAGGCTCAGGGAGTGCGTAGAGCACAGAAACCGTGTAGCAACACATGAAGAAATGCAGAGGTGTAATAGAAAAATTCCAGCTACATAAAATCAAAGCATTTATTTAAAAAAAAAAATAAAAAGCACTAAAAAAGTTCACATTGGGTGCACTAAAAGCAACACGCTTTGAACGGCAACATGCTACTTTTCAAAACTGATTTGCATATACACATTCACCACATATTATACTGAAATGCAAACAATGATAATGATTAAAAAAACGCATGTTAAAAAAGGGAGTGAAAGAGAAAATTGGAAGGGAAAAAAAAAGCACGAATAGAAAACACTCACTGAAATACAAAAAATTAGTGATACTTATAAGAATCTAATAGTATCCTCCTTTTAACATAAGTAGTCCTAAAAAGATACAGTTGTGCTCAAAACATTATATACCCCAGCAGATTTTTTGCTTTCATGGCCTTTTTTCAGAGAATATGAATGATAACACAACATCTTTTTTCCACTCTTGGTTACTGGTTGGGTGAAGCCATTTATTGTCAAACTACTGTGCTTTCTCTTTTTAAATCATAACGACAACCTAAAACATCCAAATGACGCTGATCAAAAGTTCACATACTCTAGTTCATAATACGGTGAATTTCCCCCTAACATCAATGAAAGCTTGAAGTCTTTTGTGGTAGTTGTGGATGAGGCTCTTTATTTTCTCAGATGGTAAAGCTGTCCATTCATCTTGGCAAAAAGCCTCCAGTTCCTGTAAATTCCTGGGCTTTCTTGCATGAACTGCGCGCTTGAGTTATCTCCAGAGTGGCTCAATGATATTCAGGTCAGGAGACTGAGATGGCCACTCCAGAACCTTCAATTTGTTCTGCTGTAGGCAATGACAGGTTGACTTGGCCTTGTGTTTTGGATCATTGTCATGCTGGAACGTCCACGTATGTCCCATGCACAGCTTCCGGGGTGATGAGTGCAAATTTTAGTTACATAGGTTAAAAAAAGTACTAAGTCCATCTAGTTCAACCTTCCTCCACCATGCATACATTTTGTCATTAAGTCATTTATAACCAGCAATGTTGTGTGTACTGAGGAAATCATCCAGCCCTTCTTTAAAAGCTCTTATAGTGTCTGCCATTACTACCTCTTGTGGTAGGGCATCGCATAGTCTGGCTGCTCTAACTGTAAGTAACCCTTTCCTATTTAGCTGCCGAAATCTCTTTTCTTCCACTCTCAGTGAGTGCACCCTGATCCTTGACCACACATGTATTTATATATATAAATGAGATTTCCCCTGAGACGTTTTTTTCTAAGCTAAACAAATCTAACTTTTTCAACTTCTCATCATATGGGAAGCCTTCCATTCCTTGTAGTAGTCTAGTTACCCGCCCTTGAACTGATTCTAAGTTCTGAATGTCCTTTTTATAATATGGAGCTGAAAACTGGATCCCATATTCTAGATGTGGACTTACAAGTGATTTATAGAGGGGTAACAATACGTTGGGATCATGAGATCAAATCTCTCTTTTTATACACCCTAAAATCTTGTTTGCTTTAGCAGCTACTGCTTGACATTGAGTGCTGCTGCTCAGCTTATTTGTAATCAGAATATCCAAGTCCTTCTCCTGTTCTGTAGTCTCAAGTTTACTTCCATTTAATGTATATTCAGCTATAGGATTACTCCATCCTAGGTGCATTACTTTACATTTATTAACATTAAATCTCATTTGCCAAGTATCTGCACATTCTGACATCTAGTCCAGATTGTTTTGTAATATTGTACTATCAAGGTCCGTTTTTAAGATCCCATAAAGTTTGGTGTCATCAGCAAAGACTGAGACTTTTTTATCAATCCCCTTCACAAGGTCATTAATAAAGCGATTAAAAAGAATCGGTCCTAGCACAGATCCCTGCGGTACCCCACTGCTGACTATAGCCCATTTGCCTCCAGTATTTGCTGATAACATGCTTTATTCATCTTTCTTTACCCTTTGACCAAGTTTCCTGTGCCTTTATAGCTAATTCCCACATCATCATCAATCCACCTCCATTCTTTACAGTAGGAATGGTGTTCCTTTCATCATAGCCCATATTGACACCTCTCCAAATGTAATGTTTATGGTTGTGGCCATAAAGTTTGATTTTGGTCTCATCACTGCAAATTACCTTGTTACAGAAGTTTGGAGGCTTGTCTCTGTGCTGTTTCGTGTATTGTAGGGGGAGATACTTTCTGACATTTGCACAGTAATGGCTTGCTTCTGGCGACTCGACCATGCAGCCCATTTTTATTCAAGTACCTCCTTTTTGTGCATCTTGAAACAGCCAGACCGCTAGTTTTCAGTGAGTCCTGTATTTCAGCTGATGTCATTTGTGGGGTTTTTTTGCATCTAGAAGAATTTTCCTGACAGTTGTGGCCGAACTTTTTGTTGGTCTACCTGATCGTTCTTTGGTTTTCATAGAGTCCCTGATTTTCCATTTGTTAATCACAATTTGAACACTGCTGACTGACATTATCAATTCCTTGGATATCTTTTTGTATCCCTTTCCTGTTTTATACAGTTCAACTATCTTTCCTGTAGATCCGTTGACAATTATTTTGCTTTCCCCATGACTCACAATCCAAAAACGTCAGTGGCTGGAAGAAAGATGCAAGAGTCTGTCTGGATCCCAGAAACTCACTCAGTTTTTATGCATACACACTGATTTCAAGCAAACAGGTCACAAGTAAGAATGTTACCTTTATTAGCCATTCAAATCCATTTGTGTCAACTTCTATGCATGTTATCAGACCACAATCACCAGGGTATGTGAACTTTTGATCAGGGTCATTTGAATGTTTTGGTTGTCATTATGCTTAAAAAGAGAAAACACAGTCGTTTGACGATAAATGGCTTCAACTAACCACTAACCATGAATGGAATAAATATTTTGTGTTATTATTCACATTCTCTGAAAAAAAGGTCAAGAAAGCAAAAAATGTGCTGGGGTATGTAAACTTTTGAGCACAACTGTGGTAGTTTAGACTACATTATGGATGTTTGATTATCCACAAAGTAAAACACATTTAGATATGATGAGTAAATTAGAAAGACTTGAAAACGAATGATCCACTTCACAATGAAATCACTCACTGTATGCCACTACACTGTTACATACTGTATATACTTCACAAGGACATGTACTGCACATGCATTTTTCATACTGATCTACTGCTGTTAACCAGAATGAATACAAGGTCTTTACTAGACTCTATTTTGATCAAGATGCATAAGGTCACTTTTAAAAATGGATGTCCTGTCTGCATAAGTCTTCATTTTTTATACTATTACTTAGAAATGAAACACAGATATTATCAATTATTTAGCTTTATGTACAGTACTTAGTTATTAGTTTTGATTCACACAATTGAAATATTCAATTTATAACATGTTACTATGGGGAAAAAATGCTGTAATGGAGCGAATGCATTACCTGCTAATTATGTCTGCAGTGGCGCTTGTCTTATCTGTGTAAATAGATTAATAATACATCTTCATACTATTCACTAGATTTAATTGAAGAGTGACCGAAATAATACATTGATTTTGCAAATATGTTCATAATACAGCCAAGGCAATATGGACACTGAAGAGCTTCATACATCATTGAATTAATGCCATTGATGGATAAAATATATATGAATATTTTATATTGTATATGAAAAACAATTAACACTGAGTGTCAGGCTTGAACTCTAACACGGACCTTTAAAAAAAAGTCTGTGTCTGAGATCGCAGTCCAGGTTCTTTTCCTATGCTAATAAAGTTTGTTGAATGGAAACTAGCTTTATTTCATGCAGAAGATGACTGCACCAATGCAATCGGGAAGAGCTGGGCAAAGCTCCAGAATTGGCACATCTAATGGATGCGCCACTTCTGGGGCGGCTGCGGGCTGTAATTTTTAAGGCTGTATAGGGCCCAGAAGCCATGGACCTTCCCAGCTTGACAATACCAGTCCCCAACTGTCTGCTTTACCTTGGCTGGTTATCAAAAATAAGTGAACTCCTTGCCATTTTTAAAAGTTATTTAAATATATAATTTAAAAAACGGTGTGGGATCCACATTTTTGCAGGGTAATTGCCCAATTTGTGCTTCCTTTTGCAGCTCCCCAGCCCTTACCATGACCATTTTACAACACCAAAGTTTGGGTCCAAATTTACTTATGTGGGATTCTGGGACCAAAATCAACTTCAGACCAAGTTTGGGTCTTTTAACTAAAGTCCGACTGAACTCAGCAAACCCAAACTTCCACGTGTCCGGTCATCCCTATTCATGATCATTATTTATAATCAAATGGCCATTTTATCTGTAAGTTTTGTTAATGGAAATGTCACGTTTAATTTTCATTAAAGGTAAGGTATCGCGGTTTTTTATTTTTGTATTAATAATAGTGATTATGAAATCAAGTATTTTTAATACAAACATAAAATCACTGCTTATTTAGTTTTTATTTAATTCTAGTTTTACTGAAGGCACTGAGGGCTGCCATGTTGGAGTCGCTGTGTGTAACGACAGCTAGTCACCTCCTTTATGGCAGCCCCCTGTGCATAGAGAACAGTGGTCAGGATCCGACCCCATAGACTAACGTTACAGTAGGCGTCTGCTGTGACCTGGATGCGCCCCCTGGGCTGTCCAAATCACAGCAGAGGGAGGAAATCAGCATCATCTGGAGCTTCCCCCCTGATGGGTGGGTACCGGTACGCAGCATCGGACTGACTACCAGAGTAATCTCCAGTAATGCCAGTCCTGGCTGTTGTTACCTGCAGTGAACTCCGGAGCTCTCACCTGAGCTCCGGCGTGCACCCTGAACTGCACTGCAATCGCCGGGGAATCAATCACTCGGCGCTCGCAGTACAGTCCTGCAACCTCTGAGATCAGTCCAGGCTGCAGGTGAGAGCTCCGTAGCCAGTCTGAAGCTACCGGTACGCTACTCCCCCCACTGCCGTCGCTGCTCCCCAGCCCCCACCGCTTCGCCCCCCCACTACCAACTGCCGCCGCCGCTCCCCCACTTGTGTGTGCTCACCCCTGGCCTCTTCTCCTAGCAGCTCAGTGGGGCAGCGTGGTATACTGTATATCTCCCTGCTTGTGTCAGTCTGCAGAGCGTTGCTCCTCTTGACACATACACAGGAATAGCCTGCAGAGCGTTGCTCCTGACACATAATACAGGAGGAGCGACGCTCTGTAAGCTATATATCCCTATGTATGTGTGGTTTCCATTCACTGACAGCAAGCACAGATGATAAATGTTTCCACTTATTCTTTTGGAAAAACTCAGATTGGGAGGGGGTGTGTGACACCACACACAGGAGAGCAGACTCCACCCACTTTACTGCAGCTATAATGTGAGCTCTTTCTACAGTGGAATTTCTGTAGGATTTCAGCAGCTGCTCCCCCTAGTGTTTAAGAGTGAAAAATATCAAACTTTTAATGTTTTTTTTAATATTTTTGTCAATTAAAAACAAATAATAATATGTACACATAACATTAAAACATTATTACTTTATATTTTTACAGTTATTGAAAAAAAAAATCTGAGGATACTTTCCTTTTAACTAAATTTAAGTATTTAATATGTAATAAAATATGTTCTATCTTTTAATTGCTGTAGCACTTTTTTATTTTAAATATTTTTCTTTTAAGTGGGAGGAGTGTGGACACATATTGAAGTCCCACACTTTTTATTCCCGCATTCTCTGAATAGGCAGTGAAACAGTGTATGGGTGATATGGCAGCTGCAGTGAGCGCAAGTTAATTTCTCCTTCAGAAATCAAAACTTTAGGGTACCGTCTCACTAAACGACGTACCAGCGATTCCGACCACGATATGACCTGGTCAGGATCGCTGGTGTGTTGCTACATGGTCGCTGGTGAGCTGTCAATCACGCAGATCTCACCAGTGACCAGCCACCAGCCAGCAGTGACTCGTGGAAACGATGCTGCACTTGGTAACCAAGGTAAATATTGGGTAACTAGGTAAAATGCTTTGCTTGGTTACCCAATATTTACCCTGGTTACCAGCGCACACCGCTTAGCGCTGGCTCCCTGCACTCGTAGCCAGGGTACACATCGGATTACTAAGCAAAGCGCATCGCTTAGTTACCCGATGTGTACTCTGGCTACATGTGCAGGGTGCCAGCACTGGCAGCCTGAGAGTGGCGTACGCTAGTAACCAAGGTAAATATCAGGTAACCAAGCAAAGCGCTTTGCTTACCCGATGTGTACCTTGGTTACCAGCGTCCGCAGCTTCCAGACGCTGTCTCCATGCTCCCTGCACATTCAGATCATTGCTCTCTTGCTGTCAAACACAGCGATGTGTGCTTCACAGCGGGAGAGCAACGAGCAAAAAATGAACCAGCACTGTGTGTAACGATCAGCGATTTCACAGCAGGGGCCAGGTCGCTGCTTAGTGTCACACACAGCGAGATCGCTGATGAGGTCCCTGGTACGTCATAAAACCTGTGACTCAGCAGTGAACTCGCTAGCGATCTCACTATATGAGAAGTACCCCTTACAGGGGGTAACATGTAGAGACCCAGCTGTGTGCATATCTTATAGTTTTGTTCTCCTACATTACTTAGACCACATGAAGTACAATAGAGCTGTCACTTTAACCTTAGTTGTCTCTATGAGCAAAATGGCTTGGATCTCAGTTCACATGTCACAGAAGATGTTGAATCCTTGGGCAGAGGAAATATCTGTCCACAGATAGTTCATAACTATCTTAAATCAGCATTTATTAAAGATGGGCAATCGTTTTAGAAATTCGAGAGGTAACAAACAAGAGAATTTGAACTCTGCACATTAGGTATTTGAAGCAACAAATCTCTATATATCTAGTCTCAACTTGGGCACCTAGTAAAAATGTGAAAGTTTGATATAAGGATAACTGAAAAGTAAGGAGGAATGTGGCCAACAAAAAACTTTCCAAACTATTTGGAAATAAGCGATTATCTCTTTGGAAGAATATTGGGAGGTGCATTGATGACTGCTAGAATGCGCATCGGTTAAATGATTTGGATAGAAATTTTTTAATGTGTCTAAATGATCAAGGGATTAGGAAAGTGTGTCATCTCTGGAATTATCACTTGGGCAAGAGTAAGGAAATCCTGAAAACACAATCTTTTGTTGACTTTTGAGAACTTTAGTTGGAGAACACTGAGCAGAACAACCGGAAAGAAAAAAGAGCACCAAGTGTGCTTGTACTGAATTAAATATGTGGGCTGGTTAAAAATATTCAAGAATTTTACCATTATTAGTGTTTATTGTAGGGGTGGGGAACTTCTGACCCATGGGCCGTTTATAGCTCGCAATATCTTTCCTCCACACCGTGGGCAGATTCCTGGAGACGGCAATGCTCAGTGGCAACTGCCAACTCTTTAATTACACCTTACACTGCAACTATGCGTATGCAACATTCAATACTGAAACTTGTTGAAAAAGACATCCATAGGATTGTTGCTCAGGGTATCTGCCTGAGAAAGCTCTATATGTAAGTACATTCATGCAAGTGCTTGGCCTGCTCCATGTCATCCAAATACTTGTCAAAGTTAAACTCCTCATCTTGATGAGGATGAAGATATGGCAGCAGTAGCACTGTCAGCACCCAAGTCCTCTTGCGCCTGGCAGTCCTGTAGCCTCTCATCCTATCTGCTACCTCACTCAAAGCTTCTTTTCCTTTAGTAAGCTGTTGATCATCAAGCAGTATATGATGACTTGGGTCCACATAAACAGCTGCCAGAAGAATTTTATTTTCCAATAGCTGTATCTCTCTCCATTTCATTGAAGCAGAAATGCCATCTGGGATTAAACCTCCTCTTTGGGACAGGCAAAATAGCAAGTTCTTCCACTCCCTTATGAAAATGCCAGGAGTTAAATCCTCAGCTTGTAATTTTTTAGTCAAGGTAAATGGGTGATTAAGCAATTCCTTCAATTCAGCCACCTGTGTGCATTGACCTTCATTTAAGGTTACTTGAGGGTTCACCATATCTATAAGAAATGATTTTAGTTCAAGCAATCGCTCAGTCGTTAAATAAGTGCTGCCTCACCGAGTAGCTTGATCAACAATTGCCCCTTTCCCAGCACGTCTCTTCAAGATGGAATCAATTTTAGGGGTTCTGGTGGCAATAACCAATTTCCTCACTTTTCCAATCAGATTTCCAGCATGTCCGCCCAGTTTCACACATCCGGCTTTTCGCCGGTTTGGCATATGTGGCGCACGCCAGTACAGTACGATACAGTACAGTGGCAGCGCCGCAACTTCTGGGTCACATGACAGCATTTCACCGGATTTTGACGCGCTGCCACTCTACTGTATACACTGTACTGGAGTGCGCCGCATCGGATGTGTGAAATCGGGGTCCCTCTTGCAGACTATCTCTTATTGCCAGCTGCAGTGTGTGCACAACATAGCACATGTGATGAATATGAAAGTGTTTTGAAGCAGCTTCAACAAGATCATCTAATCCTAAAGTATCATTTTGCTGTTCTTCTGTTGTAATATCTGTTTGTTCCTCAGTTACATCAACAGCACTGTAGCCTTCCATCTCACACATACTGAATCCTAAATTGTCTTCTAGCTGTTGTTCATTACTCTTATTCATGAGTTTAATTGTACTTATCATATTTGAAGCATTGTACGTTACAACAGCAAGAACCTGTTCTTTTTTGAGTTTGTAATCTTGCAGAACGTTTTCCACTAAGGCCTGGAAAAACTGGCTGCTGTGATGACCGTTAGTATCTTTTATTGCCAGTGTCTTGCTAACAATTTCTTTCTTGTAACAAACATATCGAACATTGATGGCAAAATAATTCAGTGAAATGTAGTGACTCTGGCATCCCAACAAAGGCAATGGGTTTCAAGATAGGACATTCAGACACAGCGTTTTGTGAGGATCCGTTTTTGTGCTCAAAAACAGATCCTCACAAAGAATGAGCATGTCAATTTGTGGCGGTATGCTAATCTGCTTTTGCTATTGAAAGCATTATTTATGAGCTTAAAAACCTTTCAGGTGATGCGGTTTTTTAAAAAGCTGATCTGCTTTGCAGCTGACAAACGTATCCTCAAAAAATGCAGCAAAAACGCTGTGTGTGAATGTGGCCTTAGATCAGGAATAGAACAGTCATTTATAGGACATTTCATAACTTTCCCAAATTCCTATGAAAAAATATTCAGCACATTCTGCATTGCACTACTGTCCCCAATTTATTATATATTTTAGGAGTCGGAGTCGGTGCATTTTATACCGACTCCGACTCCACCAAAATGAGCTCTGACTCCGACTCCACGACTCCGACTCCACAGCCCTGCTTTTAACTTTCAAACTCCATATCTCACCATGCACTACAGCTTTGAACATGAGACTACCATTAGGGGTACTTTTCACACTACGACATCGCAGGTGCGATGTCGGTGGGGTCAAATTGAAAGTGACGCACATCCGGCGTCGCTGTCGACATCGCAGTATGTGAATCCTTTTACATACGATGAACAAGCGCAAAAGCGTCGTTATCGTATGATCGGTGTAGGGTCCGACATTTCCATAATTTCGCAGCAGCGATGGTACGATGTTGTTCCTCGTTCCAGCAGGCAGCACACATTGCTGTGTGTGAAGCCATAGAAGCGAGGAACATCACCTTACCTGCGTCCCAGCTGCAATGCGGAAGGAAGAAGATGGGCGGGATGTTTATGTCCCGTTCATTTCCGCCCCTCCGCTCCTATTGGCCACCTGCCGTGTGACATTGCTGTGACGCCTCACGACCCGCCCCCTTAGGAAGGAGGCGGTTCGCCGGCCAGAGCGACGTTGCAGGGCAGGTAAGTGCGTGTGAAGATGCCGTAGCGATAATGTTCACTACGGCAGCAATCACAAGATATTGTTGCTGCGACGGGGGTGGGGACTATCGTGCTCGGCATCGCAGCATCGGCTTGTGATGTCGTAGTGTGCAAAGTACCCCTTATTCTATCGAAAATCATCTTGGCTATCTCATACATAAATTTGACTTGCTACAATTCAGCATATGATTAGTTATGCATATTTTTGTCATGTCACTACATTGTATTTGCTTTGCTTATAAAATGTTAAATTTTAATGTTTATTATTTTGCTAGTATTTTGTAAATCCACCTAAGTCTTTCAACAATGCACAATCCTCCTGGGTGTCCTATCAATCAGATTCAAGCATGTCTCAACTGAAATCATAACTCAGGTCTCTCCTATATGTTTCCAATGTTTCAGCATACTGGTCGACTCAGTTGGGTATGTATACAGCTGTTTCTTCAACAAGTGTTCGATTGGGTTGTGGTCCGGGAACTGTGCTGGAACACTATGTCATTTTTGACATACCCATTATATACGAAGTAAGTCATCTTGCAGGACACTCACATATAACCCAGTATTCGATCCTGGTAAAGTAGCCAATGCTTTTGGCTGTGAAGCATCCCCATATCATCAGGCTTCCTCCATGGAACTTGACGGTTTCTTCAATTTCTCGATCCATTAGCCAATTTTTCCCTGGCGTCTTCCAGACCCATTTTCACTCATCAGAGCCTAGTCTATTGACTTTGTCTCATTACTCCAAATCAACCATTTGCAATCTTCGACAGTTCCCCTTTTTGTAAACTCAACACAACGCTTCTGATAACAATATTGAAGTTGAGGCTGCTGCACCTTTTTTCGGGCCACCACTGCAGACTTGTGCAACTTGTGTTGCACGTTGCTTGCATGGACACCTGTGATCTAATTAGTGCGAGTGAGCAAAACCATGCTCGAGTGCTCAGTACTCATTAAGAGCAGTTGGATGCTCAGATGGAGTCAACTCAAGCACCCGAGTATAATGGAAGTCAAGGGTACACAAGCATTTTGCCAGAAGATTTCCTGGAAAAAGCTTGAGTCTCTCATTAACTTCCATTATACTTGGGTGCTTGAGTTGACCCCAACCAAGCCTCTAACTGGTTTTAATGAGTACTGAGCTCCCAAGTATGGTGGTGCTTGCTCATCACTACTCATTATTAGAATGCATACGATCCGCCTCCGGCTACCAGGTTTGTCGTGCCCAAACTGGTAGACCTTGTAATGAGCCGACTTGTTGACTCTTAGTATTATTCCAAATGCCATGGCATTCATATGATGCTGTATGGCAATTTATTGGTCGAAAAAAACACTATCAATGAGCTGGATGATGCTGTTTCTCTTTTGTTGGGAAATCTTGTTCATGGATGCTCCTTGATTTGAACCAGGGATTTTTGGCTTGGGAATCAACCTAATAAAACAATTCTCTATTAGGGAATATGAGAACAGGTTGTAATTTGTAGTATACAGGAAGGAAAATATTTATCCATCACCATGGGCAAAACATTAATAGTGCAGTGACAATAAACAAATATGTATAATGTGCACACTGATTCTGTCCAGGTAATGAAAACTTACAGCACTTACATATGAGTAACATATAATTATTTAGCAGCAATGTTTCATCTAAACGTTCTACTTCAGCCTTGTGTACAGTAACACTGATTTTTTTTTTGCACTTTGCACTTTCTATTATGTATACAAACTGTTGCTAGTTTTTCAGCTACATATTGACATATATACATATATTAATTGTTGCGATTGATATGTGCATACCTTATTAACACTTATACGTTATCGTATCATGTATTAACTTCAGGTTTGCGCTTAGCACTTTCACTATATCTGCAGCTAGTGATAGTCTTGTGGTATACACATGTATACCCAGAGTCAATATATATTGCTGCTTAAAATATTATCACACATTCTACTGGTTCTGGGTATTGTATTCACAGTTTAACACATATCAGAAAACTATTGGGAATTAGTGTTTAATTTTAGGGGGTTTTTATATTTGTAGTGACATCACTTTTCTGCAACTCTGTCACTGTTTGTACATTTTTAAACAATACAAAATTTTCTTTGATTATATTTGACCTTTCATCGGTTTTCTTGTTTGGTTTGCTTTACACATTTTACCAGTTAGGTCTCCATACTGTCCATAACAGATGCACTGTACTCTATTGAGATATATATATACAGTATATACGGTATATATATAATATATATATATATATTTCACATCTATGGTTAGTTGTTCTTGAGCAATTCTCTCTACCTTTGGATGTAAGCAGAGTCAAGGATCATTGTAGGATGTCGTTGTGGATTACGTCAGACCTGTGGGAATGTTTTGGGAGTTAATGAATAGGTGAAAAAGGGTGTCTGTGTTTTTTATTTCAATTAAAGGATTGCTATTTATTTGTGCTTATTTCTTTTGACTTCCAGAGTTAGTAATGGGGGTGTCTCATACACACTTCGTTACTAACTCAGGGCTTGATGGCAGCTGTGATTTTTGACAAATCACAGTTGTCATTAATCCCATATATTACATCAATTGTCACTGCACTTGGGCAATTGGGATAAGGTGAAGCACCAGAATTGGTCCATCTAATGTAATGCACCAATTCAAGGATGGCTGTGGGATGCTATTTTTAATACCAGCCCCCAGCTGCCTGCTTTACCATGGCTAATTAGCAAAACCAGGAAGACTCTATGCCATTTTTTAAAATTATTTATTTAAATAATTTAAAAAAAATGTCATGGGAGCTTCTCTATTTTTGGTAACCAGCACAGTAAAGCAGACTGATGGGTGCTGTTAATATCAGGGTGGGATAGACCATGGAAATAGGCCCCTTCCAGCCTAAAAATAGCAGCCCACAGCCCTCCCCTAATTGACGCATTCATTAGATGTGCCAATTCTGTCGATTTACCAAGCTCTTCCGATTGCCCTGGTGCACTAGCAATCAGGGTAGTATAGAGGGTTGATGATGATAAATGGTAACGTCACTCAAGTCACCAGAGTTCACAGCCAGGGGTTCCCTTTGTAATAACTGTGACAGCTGGTGAACTGGCTGCCAGATTACTGCACTGTCGGATTGCATGACGTTGAGGCAGGGCAGTCCGGCATTCTGGCAGCGAATTCACCGGTGGTCACAAATGTCATTTTGTGAACTGCAGCTGGGACCACTGGTGAACTTGCTGCCAGATTGCTGAACTGCTCTGCTGCCGTGTCATGCAATCCAACAGTCCGGCAATCCGGCAGCGAGTTCAACTGTGGTCACAGTTGGCGGCTTACACAGATGGTACTGTAGGAACCACCAGCTGTGACCGCAGTTGAACTAGCTGCCAAATAGTGTCAAATGATGTCCCACCACCTTAAATTATGCTTAAATGACTCGATCATTTAAACTTTATGATTCAGTATTGTATAATACTATAGACTTATAGACGTCTTAGTGGTACAGTGGTTAACTTTGGCTGGTTACAGAACTTTGCACAATAGTTTGATGCTCACAATGAGGAAATTAAAGTGTAAATATGGTATTTGTACAAATTACATCAAGAATTACATTTTTCCTGTGTTTAGCTCTTTGAAGGGAATTACTTTACAAGTTTTGATAGTTTCCAGCAATGATGATATAATTGGGTACTGAAAGACCATCTTTAGTAGTGAATTTTGTTCTCGGTAAGGATACCATGCTTAGCACATTAGTATGCTACATTAAAATAACTACAAAATTATTCTGAAATAATGGTATATTTTTAAAAATAAATTGTACAACACGTAGTGTGATTTGCAATATTCAAATTCCTATATAAATAATCATGGCCAGTTTTTTGGTGTAAAAAAGTACCAGATTATGTTGAACATTGTTTTTGTGTGCATAAACTTGTGACTTTTTGTATTTTTATGCTGCTTTTGCTGCTTTTGAAACAGGGATAAGAATGTGGGCAGGTGAATAGCTTTATGTCAGACTTACAATCAGACGTCAAAATGTTGGCTCCTATGAAATTGTTCCTGAAAATGAAATACTACTCACAGAAAATTATGGCAATTATACATTTTGTTATACTTATCTTTATTTCCTTTGTGTATATTGGGCCAACAAAACAAAAGTCAGGAAAAAAGGCAAATTGGACATAAGTTGACACAAACCCCCAAAGAGGTCGGACAAAATTGTTGCACTCAACTTAATATTTGGTTGCACACCCTTTGGAATAAATAACAGTAATCCATCGCTTCCTATAATCATCAACAAGCTTTTTACACTTCTCAATTGAAATATTGGACCACTATTCTTTTGCAAACTACTCCAAGACATATTTGAAGGGTGACTTCTCCCAACAGTAATTTTACTATCTCTCCACAAGTATTTACATGGGATTTACAGTCGGACTCACTGCTGGCCACTTCAGAACTCTCCATTGCTTTGTTTCCATCCATTTCTGTGTGTTTCTTGAAGTATAGATGGGGTCATTGTCCTGCTGAAAGATCCATGACCTAGGATGCAAACCCAGCTTTCTGACACTGGGCACTATATTGTAACCCAAAATCCTTTGATAATCTTCAGATTTCATGATACCTTGCACAAAGTCAAGGCACCCAGTACCAGAGGCAGGAAAACAACCCCCAAACATCTTTGAACCTCCAGCATATTTGATTGTAGGTACTGTGTTGCTTCCTTTGTAGGCTTCATTACATTTTCAGTAAAGAGTGGAATGATGTGATTTACCAAAAAGCTCTATCTTGGTCTCCTCTGTCCACAAGACACTTTCTTAGAAGGATTTGGCTTACAAACGTAAATTTTCATGAACTGCAGTCTAGCTTTTTTATGTCTCTGTGTCAGCAGTGGGGTCCTCCTAAGTCTCCTTCCGTAGCATTTTATTTAATTTGCACTTACACTGATGCACCCTGAGCCTTAGGGGTACTTTGCACACTACGACATCGCAGCTGCGATGTCGGTGGGGTCAAATCGAAAGTAACTCACATCCGGCGTCGCTGTTGATATCGTAGTGTGTAAAGCGTTTTTGATACGATTAACGAGTGCAAAAGCGTCGTAATCGTATCATCGGTGTAGTGTCCGACATTTTCATAATTGCGCGTCAGCGACGGTACGATGTTGTTCCTCGTTCCCCTGCGGCAGCACACATCACTGTGTGAGAAGCCGCAGGAGCGAGGAACATCTCCTACCTGCGTCACCGCGGCTCACGCCGGCTATGCGGAAGGATGGAGGTGGGCGGGATGTTTACATCCCGCTCATCTCCGCCCCTCCGCTTCTATTGGCCGCCTGCCGTGTGACATCGCTGTGACGCCGCACGACCCGCCCCCTTAGGAAGGAGGTGGGTCGCCGCCAGAGCGACGTCGCAGGGCAGGTAAGTGCATGTGAAGCTGCAGCAGCGATAATGTTCGCTACGGCAGCGATCACAAGATATCGCTGCTGCGACGGGGGCGGCGACTATCGCGCTTGGCATCGCAGCATCGGCTTGCAATGTCATAGTGTGCAAAGTACCCCTTAAGGATAGCTTGAATATCTTTTTAACTTGGTTGGGGCAGCTTATACACCATCCTGACTATCTTGCATTGCAAACTGTCATAATTTTTCTCTACCACCGATGTCTCATGATATTGGTTACAGTGCCATGGATTGTAAACGTCTTGATTATGTTGTGCACCTTGGACAAAGGAACTTAAAGATCTCTGGAGATGGGCTTGTAACCTTGAGATTGTTGATATTTGTGAACAATTTTGATTCTCAAGCCCTCAGACAGTTCTCTTCTCCTCTTTCTGTTTTTCATGCATAAAGTGCCACACACAGACACACAATGCAAAGATAGAGTCAACTTTTCTCCTATTTACCTGCTTTCAGGTGGGATTTTCATATTGCCCATACCTTCTAGTTGAGACAGGTGAGTTTCAACGAGCATCAAATGCTTAAAGCAAAAGTTGTTAACCCACAATATTGGAAAGTTGCCAACAATTTTGTCATTCCCGTTTTTGGAGTTTTGTCTGAAATCATGTCCAATTTGCTTTTTTAAAAAGTTTTTTTTGTGTTCCAATACACACAAAGGAAATAAACATGTGTATAACAAATTGCCATCTATATATATAATTGCCTTATTCTGTCTGTCTGTCTGTCTGTCATGCTTCAAAATTGTGTCCTTCCGGTGACATTGTGTCCTTACGGTGACACAAAGCTGATTGGCCGCTGGGCTCGCCATGGCCCCGCCCCCCCACACCGATTGGCCGCTCGCCCAGGCTGTGCCCCCACACGGATTGGCCAGCCGCTCGCCCAGGCTCCGCCCCCCCACAGATTGGCCTCTCGCCCGGCACCCTGCAGGCATTGGCAATTCGGCCACGCCACGCCCCGCCCCCCTCACGCAACGCACGTTAGCTCTGGCCCCGCCCACCTCCCCCCGCGCATTCCCCGAACTGACACGGCTGTCACGGAGGTGAGTACTGTACTCCCCCCCCTCTCCCCCCCGCGCATTCCCCGAACTGACACGGCTGTCACGGAGGTGAGTACTGTACTCCCCCCCCCCGTCCTCCATCCCCCGCTCGCACGGGAGTAGTGTGGGCTCCCGTGCGAGCAAGGGACGGGATACGTTGGCATGGTTACAAGCGCATCAAGGTCCTGCAGCGGCGGAACATCCACACGCACACACATAACAGCACACACACACACATACACACACATCAGATCACACACACCTCACACACACCTCACACACACATCACACACACATCACACACACATCACATCGCATTCACACACTCACAGCATCCGGCGATATCGCTTGCTTCTCGTCCTCGATACTGTGCTGTTGTGACCTTCCAGGACCTGACGGAGGATCACATGGCCAGAAGCATGTGGTATCTCCGGATGTTGTGACTGTGAGCGCGTATGTGCGATATCGTCAGTGTCTGTGTGTGTGAGTGTATGCGATCGGGTGTGTGTGAGTGTCAGGATCGGGTGTGTGTGAGTGTCGGGATCGGGTGTGTGTGAGTGTATGCGATCGTGTGTGTGAGTGTCGGCAGAGGAGCACGGCGTGCTGGAGGAGGCTGGGAGCAGAGAGGCTGATCTTGGGGAAGGCTGGGAGGGGGAGGCTGATGCTGGGGGAGACTGGGAGGGGAAGGCTGATGCTGAAGGAGGCTGGGAGGAAGAGGCTGGGAGGAAGGAGGCTGGGAGGAGAGAGGCTGATCCTGGGGAAGGCTGGGAAGGGGAGGCTGATGCTGAGGGAGGCTGGAAGGAAAGAGGCTGATGCTGGGGGAGGCTGGAAGGAGAGAGGCTGAGGCTGGGAGGAGAGAGGCTGATGCTGGGGAAGGCTGATGCTGAGGGAGGCTGGGAGGGGAAAGCTGATGCTGGGGAAGGCTGGGAGGAGAGAGGCTGATCCTGGGGAAGGCTGGGAGAGGGAGGCTGATGCTGGGGGAGGCTGGAAGGAGAGAGGCTGATGCTGGGGGAGGCTGGAAGAAGAGAGGCTGATGCTGGGGGAGGCTGATGCTGGGGGAGGCTGGGAGGAGAGAGGCTGATGCTGGGGAAGGCTGGGAGGAGAGAGGCTGATGCTGGGGACAGAGAGGAGAGGCTGATGCTGGGGACAGAGAGGCTGATGCTGGGGACAGAGAGGCTGATGCTGGGGACAGAGAGGCTGATGCTGGGATGAGAGAGGCTGATGCTGGGAGAAGAGAGGCTGATGCTGGGGACAGAGAGGCTGATGCTGGGGACAGAGAGGCTGATGCTGGGGACAGAGAGGCTGATGCTGGGGACAGAAAGGCTGATGCTGGGGACAGAGAGGCTGATGCTGCGGGCAGAGAGGCTGATGCTGCGGGCAGAGTGGCTGATGCTGGCGCAGCATGGCGGATGGAGCACGTTTGGGAGTGCGCAGCATGGCGGATGGAGCACGTTTGGAAGTGCGCAGCATGGCGGATGGAGCACGTTTGGGAGTGCGCAGCATGGCGGATGGAGCACGTTTGGGAGTGCGCAGCATGGCGGATGGAGCACGTTTGGGAGTGCACAGCATGGCGGATGGAGCACGTTTGGGAGTGCGCAGCATGGGGGATTCAGCACGATGGGGAGTGCGGAGTATGGCGGATGGAGCACGTTTGGGAGTGCGCAGCATGGCGGATGGACCACGTTTGGGAGTGCGCAGCATGGCGGATGGAGCACGTTTGGGAGTGCGCAGCATGGGAGATGGAGCACGATGGGGGGTGTGCAGCATAGGGGATGGAGCACGATGGGGAGTGCGCTGCATGGGGGATGGAGCACGATGGAGAGTGCGGAGTATGGCGGATAAAGCACGTTTGGGAGTGCGCAGCATGGCGGATGGAGCACGTTTGGGAGTGCGCAGGATGGGAGATGGAGCACGATGGAGGGTGCGCAGCATGGCGGATGGAGCACGATGGGGAGTGCGCAGGATGGGAGATGGAGCACAATGGAGGGTGCGCAGCATAGGGGATGGAACACGTTTGGGAGTGCGCAGCATGGCGGATGGAGCACGTTTGGGAGTGCGCAGGATGGGAGATGGAGCACGATGGAGGGTGCGCAGCATAAGGGATGGAGCACGTTTGGGAGTGCGCAGCATGGCGGATGGAGCACGTTTGGGAGTGCGCAGCATGGGAGATAGAGCACGATGGGGAGTGCGCAGCATGGCGGATGGAGCACGTTTGGGAGTGCGCAGCATGGGGGATGGAGCACGATGGGGAGTGCGCAGCATGGGGGATGGAGCATGTTTGGGAGTGCGCAGCATGGCGGATGGAGCACGTTTGGGAGTGCGCAGCATGGCGGATGGAGCACATTTCGGAGTGCGCAGCATGGCGGATGGAGCACGTTTGGGAGTGCGCAGGATGGGAGATGGAGCACGATAGTGAGTGCGCTGCATGGGGGATGGAGCACGATGGGGAGTGCGCTGCATGGGGGATGGAGCACGATGGGAAGTGCACACCTCCCCCCAACACACACACGCGCGCGCGCACTGCACAACACACCACACACACACACTGGGAACCACAAACAACTGCCCTACACAGACACCCACACACAGACAACGCTGCACACACAAATATACGCACATACCGCACAACACACACATTGCACAAAACATACCTCCCCCCAAAACACACCACACACACACAAATCGCGCAACACACACACACAACGCTACACACACAGCGCTCCACAAACATTGCAACACACAAACAACACTGCTCTCACCCCCCATCACACCCAGACAACACCCAGAACATGTACAGCGCCCTACACAAACACTTGGTAACTACACACAACAACATCTATATATATATATATATAACAAAAATCATACATGAACTACACAATACGTAAATTCTAGAATACCCGATGCGTAGAATCGGGCCACCTTCTAGTAATAACATAATTGCCATAATATTCTGGGATAAATACTTTATTTTCTGGAACAATTTCAAGTGTGTCATTACTTTAAGTCATGACTGTATTTTTCCTTCTTAAAACAATAACAAAAAGTCTCTATTTTGTAGGGGATGGTAGAAAAACTGCAGTAAAATCCCTTGATACAGTGCTGTATTAAAAGATATACTAGATTCATCAAATAGCATGCAACATTTTGATAAATTCCACATCATCACCTTAGGGTATGTCCGCACGCTACATTCTTGATTTGACAAAAAAAAAATGCACCCTCTGGCAGACTTTGACAACTGTAAACACCGTGTTTGACAAAAAAAAAACGCATCCAAAATGCATGCTTTTGGATGCATTTTGAATGCGTTTTGGATGTGTCTTGGATGCGTTTTTGACAGTGCGGACCCACGGCAATTCAGCTCTGCTACATCCCTGTCCTGTCACAGCAGCACCATAGAGCATAACTGGCCGCTGACCACAGACAAAGACAAAGTCGTGTGATATGAATGAACTCAAGTGAACCTCTGACGTCAGTGCTGCAACACAGGCAGTAGTGTGGGACCCGCAGCTGTGACGTCAGAGATTCACCAAATTCATTCTCATCGCGCGCCTCTGTCTGTGTTGTGGGCTAATTTGCAGTCACAGGTGAAGGACTCTAGCTGTGACCGAAAGCACCTGAATGATTGCCTTGCAGATCGCGCAGCTCACTTCAGTCACTCGGGTGATTTGCTGTCACAGGTGGAGGACTCCAGCTGTGGCAGCGGCTAACCTGAGTGACGTCACTGCTGATAATGCAACTCACTTCAGTTGCTGCGTGGCGTTCACAGTGAGTAGTCATGCTCTATGGCCGCTGGCTGTGAGTGTCAGATGTAGCAGTGCTTGAAACTTTGTGGGACCTCGTGTGGATTAAGTCAGACCTGGAGGGGTGTTTGGGGGTTAATAAAGTGGTGAAAGATGTTTTTTTTTGTCTTTTATTTCAATTAAAGGATTTTTGGGTATTCATGTTTATTTACTTTTACTTACAGATTAGTGATGGAAGGTGTCTCATAGACACCTGCCATGACTAATCTATGACTTACCGGCAGCTATGGGCTGCCATTAACTTCTTATTACCCTGATAGCCACTGCACCAGGGCAATCGGGATGAGCCAGGTAGAGTCCCAGGACTGTCGCATCTAATAGATGCAGCAAGTCTGGATGGCTGCTGGCTGATATTTTTAGGCTGGGTGGCTCCCAATAATGTGGGTCTCCCAAGCCTGAGAATACCAGCCCTCAGCTGTGAGGCTTTATCTTCGCTGGGTGTCAAAATTGAGGGGGACCGCACAACTTTTTTTCAATTATTTATTGTACTGTACAATATAGACCCACCCACCAGCAGCTGTGATTGGTTGCAGTAAGACAGCTGTCACTCAGCATGGGGGCGCATCTGACTGCAACCAATCATAGGTGCTGGTGGCCAGGGTAAGCAATGAATATGAGATGAGCCTAATAAGCGTCCGGCACTTTCAGAAGCAGGAGAGGACGCTGGAGCAGTGTGACAGCCGCGTCTGTGATCGGGGAGTATGACGTGGAGAGAGAGAATGAAGAAAAGTTGGTGACCTGCGTTTTTGTTGACAAGAACGAATCCAAAATACAACCAAGCGCACAGGTAAACATTTTGGTTGCATTTTGACACACTTCATTCATTTCAATGGGTGGAAAATGTTCACAAAACGCAATGAAGAAATGAAATGCTGCTTTTTTTTAGGCAACGATTTTGACAAATATTTGTCAAACAAAACACTACCAAAAGAAATCCAACGTGCGCATGGAATTTCTAATTTATCATAGACTTTGCTGGGAAAGGAAAACGCATTAATTTTGTCAATGACACAGTGCAGTTTAAAATGCAACCAAAACACAAGAAAAAAATAGAACATGTGCACAATGCCTTTTAGTATTGCACAGTGTATTATCACACAGAAAGAGGACAATGCTATAAATGCTTTGCATTTGGCCTGAAACAATGTTTCAATAAACAAGAAAACATATTAATTGTTCCAGTGTATATACACATGAAAACCTACAGGAAAAACACTGAAACACATGCTGTAGAAACAAAAATGTTTATTATTGAATCAATTTTATGAAAAGATTAAAAATTACAAAAGAGAAATTGTAGAAAAAGGAGAGAGGGAGAGTACAAAACAGTGGTTAAAAAAACCCCAGTAGGTCACCCAATGCTTGCAAGGAGGGTATGTATACAATCAATGCATAAAATAGTAGGTATACCTATGGAATAATGAAAACCGAATTAGTCCATATAACATGATGTAATCTAGGGCTCATATAGAACCATAAATATGGATGTATAGATAGTTAATCATATAAGGTCATGGTTACCCTTGATGGATATCAAGGGAGTATAGTAAATATTCCTGACTATGATAAAGGGGCTTTTGTAGGAGGACAAATTCAATTTGCATGAGACCATATATATACAGTTAGGTCCAGAAATATTTGGACAGGGACACAATTTTCGCGAGTTGGGCTCTGCATGCCACCACATTGGATTTGAAATGAAACCTCTACAACAGAATTCAAGTGCAGATTGTAACATTTAATTTGAAGGTTTGAACAAAAATATCTGATAGAAATTGTAGGAATTGTACACATTTCTTTACAAACACTCCACATTTTAGGAGGTCAAAAGTAATTGGACAAATAAACCAAACCCAAACAAAATATTTTTATTTTCAATATTTTGTTGCGAATCCTTTGGAGGCAATCACTGCCTTAAGTCTGGAACCCATGGACATCACCAAACGCTGGGTTTGCTCCTTCTTAATGCTTTGCCAGGCCTTTACAGCCACAGCCTTCAGGTCTTGCTTGTTTGTGGGTCTTTCCGTCTTAAGTCTGGATTTGAACAAGTGAAATGCATGCTCAATTGGGTTAAGATCTGGTGATTGACTTGGCCATTGCAGAATGTTCCACTTTTTTGCACTCATGAACTCCTGGGTAGCTTTGGCTGTATGCTTGGGGTCATTGTCCATCTGTACTATAAAGCGCCGTCCGATCAACTTTGTGGCATTTGGCTGAATCTGGGCTGAAAGTATATCCTGGTACACTTCAGAATTCATCAGGCTACTCTTGTCTGCTGTTATGTCATCAATAAACACAAGTGACCCAGTGCCATTGAAAGCCATGCATGCCCATGCCATCACGTGGCCTCCACCATGTTTTACAGAGGATGTGGTGTGCCTTGGATCATGTGCCGTTCCCTTTCTTCTCCAAACTTTTTTCTTCCCATCATTCTGGTACAGGTTGATCTTTGTCTCATCTGTCCATAGAATACTTTTCCAGAACTGAGCTGGCTTCATGAGGTGTTTCTCAGCAAATTTAACTCTGGCCTGTCTATTTTTGGAATTGATGAATGGTTTGCATCTAGATGTGAACCCTTTGTATTTACTTTCATGGAGTCTTCTCTTCACTGTTGACTTAGAGACAGATACACCTACTTCACTGAGAGTGTTCTGGACTTCAGTTGATGTTGTGAATGGGTTCTTCTTCACCAAAGAAAGTATGCGGCGATCATCCACCACTGTTGTCATCCGTGGACGCCCAGGCCTTTTTGAGTTCCCAAGCTCACCAGTCAATTCCTTTTTTCTCAGAATGTACCCGACTGTTGATTTTGCTACTCCAAGCATGTCTGCTATCTCTCTGATGGTTTTTTCTTTTTTTTCAGCCTCAGGATGTTCTGCTTCACCTCATTTGAGAGTTCCTTAGACCGCATGTTGTCTGGTCACAGCAACAGCTTCCAAATGCAAAACCACACACCTGTAATCAACCCCAGACCTTTTAACTACTTCATTGATTACAGGTTAACGAGGGAGACGCCTTCAGAGTTAATTGCAGCCCTTAGAGTCCCTTGTCCAATTACTTTTGGTCCCTTTAAAAAGAGGAGGCTATGCATTACAGAGCTATGATTCCTAAACCCTTTCTCCGATTTGGATGTGAAAACTCTCATATTGCAGCTGGGAGTGTGCACTTTCAGCCCATATTATATATATATAATTGTATTTCTGAACATGTTTTTGTAAACAGCTAAAATAACAAAACTTGTGTCACTGTCCAAATATTTCTGGCCCTGACTGTACATATGTATAAAATAAGTATGAAGATGCTCAAAGCCCTGGACTGAAGGAATGAATTCTTTGAACTTCTGTATGTAGACTAGACCAGCAAATAAGGTCACATCAGAAAATTCTTTTTAATGATATATAAAACACAATGTGGTCTCACTGTCAGATGGAGCAGAGATGGAGTATATCAAACTTTGATAGGTTAGTGCCTGAAAAAACAGTGCTTAAATATAAGAATGCTGGATCATACCAACATAAATATATGCAGTGTAGATAAATAAATATATACATGAACACTCCATATATGTTCCATCTAGCTAGAGAACCCACATTAGCCAAAAAGGGGGTGTAGTTGTTTAACAAAGTTGTTAACCAAAGCGATGTATATAGATGTAACCAGTTATCGGACTAGTAAGATATAAAGTGCCCAGTAGACTAGTTATTACAAGGGAACCTATACGTGTGAGCACATATAGGTATGTATCCTATAATTCAAAATTAGACATCTATCAAAGGGTAGAAAAGGGAGTCAATCAAATAAATACATATGTATGGACTCCATTTATAATAATATATAATATATAATGGATTATAAATGGAGTCCATACATATGTATTTATTTATTTATGTAATTATAGGATACATACCTATATGTGCTCACACGTATAGGTTCCCTTGTAATAACTAGTCTACTGGGCACTTTATATCTTACTAGTCCGATAACTGGTTACATCTATATACATCGCTTTGGTTAACAACTTTGTTAAACAACTATACCCCCTTTTTGGCTAATGTGGGTTCTCCAGCTAGATGGAACATATATGGAGTGTTCATGTATAAATTTATTTATCTACACTGCATATATTTATGTTGGTATGATCCAGCATTCTTATATTTACGCACTGTTTTTTCAGGCACTAACCTATCAAAGTTTGATATACTCCATCTCTGCTCCATCTGACAGTGAGAACACATTGTGTTTTATATATCATTAAAAAGAATTTTCTGATGTGACCTTATTTGCTGGTCTAGTCTACATACAGAAGTTCAAAGAATTCATTCCTTCAGTCCAGGGCTTTGAGCATCTTCATACTTATTTTATACATATGTATATATATGGTCTCATGCAAATTGAATTTGTCCTCCTACAAAAGCCCCTTTATCATAGTCAGGAATATTTACTATACTCCCTTGATATCCATCAAGGGTAACCATGACCTTATATGATTAACTATCTATACATCCATATTTATGGTTCTATATGAGCCCTAGATTACATCATGTTATATGGACTAATTCGGTTTTCATTATTCCATAGGTATACCTACTAATTTATGCATTGATTGTATACATACCCTCCTTGCAAGCATTGGGTGACCTACTGGGGTTTTTTTTTATTAACCACTGTTTTGTACTCTCCCTCTCTCCTTTTTCTACAATTTCTCTTTTGTAATTTTTAATCTTTTCATAAAATTGATTCAATAATAAACATTATTGTTTTTACAGCATGTGTTTCAGTGTTTTTCCTGTAGGTTTTCTGAAACAATGTTTGTTATGTTAGTTGTGTCAAATTTACAGTATATCGATATTAATCATACAAGCCATGATTTTCCTAAAGAATGTTACCCAGAGAATCACACTTCTTCTGGAGGCATTTCGTCTTTCCAAAGTTTATCTTTGTCCATCATTAGGGATCAGCGGATCTGTGAATGTTCTCCAGGTTCGGCCAGACTTTAGGTAAAAGTTTGGTTCGGTTCTTGGACTTGACCCAAACTTGACCCCGGATTCCAAACCCCATACAAGTAAAAGGAGACTTGAACTTCTGTGCTGTAAAATAGTTGTAATGGCTGTAGTAAGGGCTATGGGGCTACAAAAGGAAGCAAAATGAGGGTAAGAGCAGGATAATTGCCCTTCAAACAAATGTGGATAGGATAATTTCTTAAAAGGGTTTTCTTACCATAGCAATCATGGTTACATAGGAAGTAAATGAATGAACTAAATATTTTAAGAGAACCTGCATAGATACTTTCAGAGTTCTCCCACAGAGCAACAATTTAAAAAAAAAGAAAAAAAAGGGGGCCCTATACAGAGCTTGTTTTCACAGTTGATCCACACAGCCAAGATTGGAAGAGTTTCTCCACAGTGCAACAATTTTAAAATAGCCCCCTGCGGAGCTTGTTGTCACAGCTAATCCGCACAGCCAAGAATGGAAGAACTATCCCACAGAGCAACAATTTTAAAAAAGCCCCATGGAGCCTGTATTAGGAGTTGACCCACACAGCCAAGATTGGAAGAGTTCCCTCACAGATTAACAATTAAAAAAAAGCCCCTATAGAGTCTGTTTTCACAGTTGACCACACAAAGCCAAAATTATATAAGTGCTGCCACAGAGCCTGTTTTCACAGTTCCCACTACAGTGCCTAAATTTCAGCTCCAGTAGCATACACTACAGCTGCTGCAGTTAAAAAGCTCATAGTTGCATTTGGTATCGAGCTGCTAGTCTACCATTTAGCCTTGTTACCACCAGTCCCAGCCGCAATGCCTTTGAGCACCTTTGAGCACCTCCTTAATGCTTTTGAGTGAGTGTTCCAGGGACCTGAAGCGTTTAGTTTGAAAAAAATGATTGTTCAAAGCAGGCAGCCATGCCTAAATGCTACAGCTAGAAAAAATGGAATAGGAGTCAGTTTCTAATTTATTTGTTGTTGGTACTGGGGCCATGATGAAAAAAAGATCAGGGAACAGAAAGTAAAGGAACTGAAACTATGTGGAACAGAACCATCACTCGGTACGTGGAGAAGTGTGGACATATACTGTTCCACCATGTTGAAACGCTGCTTCCTGCTAATATGGAGTGTATCCCATTGTGGTGCTGGATGTTGTGGTGTGCTGAGAAATGTTCTGTCAGCTGCGTGCACCAGAGGAAGGTGTTTTATTTGGGCGCATAGCAGGCACAGATCAACTATGTTCTCTTCCTGCAGCAGCTCTACCTCCACCAAGAGCAGCAGCAGCAAGGCCACGCTCCCTACTTGATGCTCTCTACATTCTTTGCATCCCCAAAAATTGCAGAGCATTACATGGCCTGTATACAGAGAGAGAGCGACCATTAGATTATTACACTACCTGTTTTCAGTTTCTCCACGGGACCTACATTTCAGTTCCAGTACTGTACACTATAGTTGTTGCAGTTAAAAAAAAGCTAGTCATTGGATTTGGGATTGAGCTTGCGGTCTACCACGAGGCTTGGAAAAGTTTCCCAACAGAGCAACAATTTAAAAAACGGCCCTCACCAAGCCTGTTTTCAGAGTTGACTGACATAGCCAAGATTAGCAGAGTTCCCCATAGAGTAAGAATTTTCAAAAAGGCTCCTACAGAACCTGTTTCCACATTTGACCTACACAGCCACGAGTGGCAGAGTTCCCCCACAGACCAACAGTTTTCAAAAAGGCCCCTACACATCCTGTTTTCACAGTTGACCCACAGAGCACCCAGGATCCCTTTAAAATACCATAGTCTAAAAAAAAAAAAAAAAAAAAAAAAAAAAATGGTTGATCCAGGAGGAGGAGGTACAAGTGGAGAAGTGTAGGTGGACATGGCGGTGTATGTGGAGGAGCCGGAGAAGGAGGAAGACAAAACTTTTTTTTATTTCTTTATTTTTGATTATTTTTTCATTTTTTTTTTTATTTGGGGAGGCCCCAAAACATTGGGAATGGCAAATACAGTATACCAATGGCTGGGTGCAGCTGGTAAATTTCTATAGTCAGCCAATGGTAAGGACAAGTCAAGTAATCCACACCTGGTTAATTTTCATGAATGTGAGCTTGTCCACATTGGCTGTGTACAGGTGGATGCACGTGTCTGTGATCACACCACCTGCAGTGCTAAAGACATGGACCAACAGTACACTTGAAGCAGGGCAGCCCAGCACCTCCAAAGCGTAAAGGGGAAGCTCAGGCCATGTGTCCAATTTTGAGACCAGGAAGTTAAATGGTATAGACTCATCATTTAGTATGGTTAGATGAGTGTACACGTACTCCTCCATCTTGTTAAAATCCTTCCTCCTGCTAGTACAGACAGTAGCAGATGGTAGTGCCGAGTGTTGTGGCGTGCTGAGGACATTTTTCCACATTTCAGCTATGATAACCTTTCCTTCCGAGGTGCTACCAGTGCCCCAGCTGAGTTGGGCTCTCCCTCCTCTTCTGCCTTGTTCTTTCACTGAGCCCCCACTGTCAGGTCATCAGTAGTGCCTCTACCAACATGGGCTTGTATTTATGTATTTTCCTATCATGCTCCAGTAATGGAAGTAAGGATGGTACATTGTCCTTGTGGTGTGAATACATGAGGGTGGCCACACAGTAATCATTACTGGTAAAAATCCTGTCAACTCGGCAGTGGTTGCTCAGGCACAGCAGCATGTATTGGCTCATGTGTGCCAGGCTGTGCTCTGTATCCCTACAGCATTGCTCCAGTGATGAGCTGCCTTGAGTGCCACTCTGTTTCTCCTTCTCCTAAACTGCCCCCTTCAAGCAGGCAGCATAGAAGTGGGATAGTAATACTGATGATGATGTCATCAGCGCTGACCATCTTGCAGGTGTATTCAAAGCAGTGTAACATGGCACACATGGAGGACCACTCATTGGTGGTGACATGGTTTTGTTTTGTAGAGCGACTCACCCTTGTGTGCTGCAGCTTCGTTGTCCTGAGGAAGGAGACTGCGATCTCTGAAACACGTTGACCTATATAAAGAATAAAATACATGGAATAATTAATCAGCATCGATTCATCTTGGTAATAGCGTGGCTTAATACCCGATTCATCTCTGACGTTTTATCAGAAGAGATACGCAAGTGTGGCTCTACCCTAACCCAAATTTTCAATTTTTCTTTCATAGGATTATCTCTACCAGTAATACAGATGAGAGGTCTTTTATGTAAACAGGATACTAAAGTCTTCAGTAGCTCAAATACCAGCACAGCTTCTGTCCTGCACTTATTTCCTCTTCAAATGTATTTAGCATTTTTCATAGCCTGTTTTCTCTGCTCTTCCTAACATTGTGCTTTATTTGACCCATGTCTGCCTGTGCTGTGGAAGTCTGTATACAACCCTATTTCTATAACTAAGAGACAAGATAGATTTTAGAATTGAGCAGGCGTTCTGAGAGACTTTCAATAGTCTTGTAAATACAGCTAACTTACAACAGCATAATAGACATTTTCTAGAAAGTTGCATTACATTGTACTAAGAAAGCAAATAAACAATTAAAAAAATTCTTTCTTAAGTAGTACATAGCCTTTAAGGAGCTGTAGTAACATCATCAATCAAAAATCAAATCCCCTTATCAAAAACAATGTCTATTTTCCTTTGGGACTCCTTTGAACACTCATGGGTATAATCCATCAATTATCTGTATAATTACTGGATTATTCACAAGGATTTACAAGATAATGCACTTATAGCTTGTTTATAATCCACTAGCTTTTAAGTCACCTTAATGGCAAGAATAATATTGGACATAATATTGGACTCTAGCCTGGTCCAAGAAAGCAAATTTAACTCTTTCCCTATGTGATTTAAGTTATTGATGTTCAAACATGTGGCTAGATAAAAATACCAATGGACATACAGCATTTATTTATATACAAGCATTAGCTTCTACATTCAGCTCACATTGTATGCACTCTTAAATGAATAGGGTAATATTTTTTACTATTATTGTTAATATTTCCTATTAAATTTACAGTTTTGCATAGTTAAGATATTCCGGAGCAAGCTTTGATGTACAATTTTTTTTACCTGAAAATAGATCTCAGTGAATGTATTAAAGCTTGTCCTTGACTACATCCAAAAAATATTCTTATAGTGATAAACGCAATATGCAAAACAATTTACCAGTAATGACAGGCAAGCAGTACAATACAGTTCTTACAATGATGAGTGAGCTATCGTGCAGTGTTCTGCTTCGCACTCGCTGGGTGTCATGGTGGAGTCGGAATCTGTTCACACTGCAGAGTCTGACAAGCAGCCTGGGATTCTTAAGCTGCATGGCCTGTCATGGGCTTTGACTGGTTCTGGCTTCACTGCTCTCCAGCACATCAGAAGTTAATTTCTGCTAGTCTGTGATCAGCTGCTGGGAGCTCAGGCTGCTGATCACCATCTTCAGCCTTTATAAGCTTTTGGAGACTGGGGCTCAATGCTGGATATAGCGCTTTTCTTACTGGTGCTATCTAGTTGCATGGAAACCATCAGTTTGTGGTTCAACATGGTGTGTAAAGTTATTTCTTACTCCTTTTGCGTTACTCACCAGTCCACATACTATCCCTCCTTTGTGTTTGAGTGCTGTGTGCTCGAGTTTTCGTTTACCCTTGTCTGTACCTATTTGTGGGATGTTAGTAACTGGGTTTCTGACCTGCTCCCTGGTTGGGGGGAGGAAGCATCAGGGCTTGGACAGGAGACAGGGTCACACTGGAGGCTCGACCTTCACTACCATCAAGTCTACCATTGGGATAAGGGACAGCACAGTCCATACACCCCCGTGACATGAGCACTACAATGCTCGAGTATTTGTTGATAGAGTTGAGAAGGTCAGATTCTCAGACGGCCTCAACTCGAGTGATGAGTATAATGGAAGTTAATGATTGGGCAGTTCGGGTCTCCGCCCACATACAGACAGCCATAAACAGAGCATTTCTGGGGGGAGGAAACTGGGTTTTCTTGTTTGTTTGCTTTTGGATACACTACATCCAAAAAACTTTTTTTTTTTTTCCCTCTAGAGAGAGCCATTCAGAGACTGCAAGTGGCTCTCACTCTGGTGCCTGCGCACATCATTCAGTGAAGTGAGTCTATGCTTTGTCTTTGCTGTGTCATGAACAACACATCCCAACACCCGCAATACTCAGCTACTGAGTACAAGTTACTTTGGACTCTGTCTAGCCACTGTTCAGCGGTGTCCTTTTCAAAAGTGCACAAAATTGGTTGACCGCACTTGTATGAACCACTGAAAAGATGGACACCACCGGCTCATAGGCAGCCACAGTACAAAATGACTCCCTCTGATTCACTATAGAAAAATTTTATCTGAAGCATGTATTTCAGAAATTTATATGTAAACCCTGGTGTAAGCGCTCAGCGTAGAATGCAGGATAAATGTGAGTCGAGGCTTAAGGCCACTTTACACACAGAGATAAATCTTTGGCAGATCTGTGGTTGCAGTGAAATTGTGGACAATCAGTGCCAGGTTTGTGGCTGTGTACAAATGGAACAATATGTCCATGATTTCACTGCAACCACAGATCTGCCAAAGATTTATCTCTGTGTGTAAAGTGGCCTTTACTACCATCTTTGGGAAGAAGAATGAATAAATCAACAACAGGTCAAGAATTACTTTTATTTATTGTTTACACAGTTCACCGTGTGGTATAAGCGATTAAACAGTTTTATTCTTTGGGTTGATGCGACTTCAGATTTATACTGGGGTTTTTTTTTGGGGGGGTGGCTGCTGTAGGACATTAGAAAAGTTGGATTTTGTTTTTTGTTAAAAAAAAGGTTTTGCATATCCCCATATTATTAGAGCTATAATATCTCTAGATTTCTGTCGGCAGAGTCATGAGAGGGCTTGTTTTTTGCTGAATGACTTGATGTTTTTATTAATACTATTTTTGGGTACGTAACATATTTGGATCGTTTTTACTCTGATTTTTAGAAGGCAGAATGAACATAAAATTGTAATTCAGGAATTGTTTTTTACACCATTCACTGTTTGGTAAAAGTAATAAGACAGGTTGATTCTTTAAAAGGAATCTGTCACCACGTTTTTTGCTCCCCATCTGAGAGCAGCATAATGTAGAGACAGAGACCCTAATTCAAGTGATGTGTCACTGAGCTGTTTACTCTAATTTTGATAAAATCAATGTTTTCTCTGCTGCAGATCTAGCAGCTATACAGAGCTTATGAATATGCTAGACTACCTGGCAGCACCCGAAGTAATCCTCTGATGATGATCTTCTGCTGATTAATCAGTGATTTTATCAAAACTACATTAAGCAGCCCAGTAAGTGACACATTGCTGGAATCCGGGTCTGTGTCTCTACATTTTGCTGCTCTCAGATTAGGTGCAAAACCCTGATGACAGATTCAGTTTAGTATAGGCAGGGAGAGGGAAAAGGAAACACAGCTCACCAATTAATTTGACATCTGCCCCGCCAGAAAAAGTTTGTTCGGCTCTGCCCAGGTCCAGGCACCACACAGGTAACTGCAAAGAAAAAAGGTCCTCCAGCGAAAAAAAGATTCCATATATAAAATGTCCAGTATATTACAGCATATTAAAACTTCTTACATATGGTGCAATGGTAAAAATTCAATGCATTTCGGCATTATGCCTTACTCGTGGTTATCATCATATGTATTCTTTGGGTCAGTATAATTACATCAATGCCACATTTATATAATTTTTTTATGTTTTGCCACTTTTACACAATACATCTTTTTTCTAGAAAAAAATACTTTTGCATTGCTATATTATGAGAGTTATAGCTTTTTTATTTTACCACTGATGGACTTGTATGGTTTCTTGTTTTTTGTGGGATAAGATTACGTTTTAAACTACAGCATGTGGTTTTTATTTACGTATCAACTTTTTGATTGCATTTTATTCCACTTTTTTTGGCAGTATGATAAAACATAGGTTTTTTTGCCACATTTTTTATTTATTTTTTTCACTGTTTACCGAAGGAGTCAAATAGTGTGACAGTTTGATAGATCGGGTGAGTGTACCGGTACTTTTTTTGTTTATTTTTGGTTTTAGATAAATTACGGTATTTCTTGGTATAATATTTATTTTTTTGTTCTTGATCGCAGCATGTGGAAGATAGCAAAGGGTTAACATTATCGGAACCTAATCCAATCAGGTCCTGATGATGTCGCCAATCAGAATTAGCGTTTGCGGGACCCTGGGGATCCTGATCCCAGCATGACCGTTGACCTTTAAGAAATCTCGGAGCTGCACAAAGCCCAGCAAGCGCTGACATTAATTTACAGAGGGCGATCAGGAAGAGGTTAAGTATTTCTGGTCCGCCCTTAGTGTATAAATGTCTAGCAGTCAACACTTTACTCTGAAGTTTCATTCTAAAATATAAGTGCAGAGTAAGCAGCTTGTGGGAGATCGTGCAGCTGGGGGAGGGCTGGTGGGAAGCTGGCTGTCATATACAGCCGGACTTCCCTCGAAAAAGTAAAAAATGATTTTTTACCTCGTTTGCTTTCTTAATCAAAGTATACAAAATGCTTGACTAAGGCTGCTTTCACACATCAGTTTTTTGCCATGAGGCACAATTCGGCAAAAACCTGAAAAAACGGATTTGGCGTATGTTGCTGCCGGACCCGTTTCCCCCCCCATAGACTTCTATTAGCGCCGTATTGTGCCGGATGGCCTTGCATTCCATCCGGCTTTCGCTGGATCCGGCAAAATTTGCTCGTCCGGTGGCCAGATGGAACGCTGAGCGGAGCGTTTTTTGTCTCCGGCGAAAAATTGTATCGCGCTGGATCCACCACCGTACGGCGTGTTTTATAATGGAAGCCTATGGACGCCAGATCCGGTGTAATGCGGCAAGAGTAAAAAAGGATACGGTCGCCGGATCCAGTTTTTTGAACTGAGCATGCTCAGTATCACAACGGATCCGTCCAAAAGCTGAAGGAACTGATGGAAAAAACTGATGCAACTGATCCGTTTTTTTCGCTGGATCTGTCACATCAGTTTTTTTTGCCGGACCGTGCCTGATGCCAAAAAACTGATGTGTGAAAGCAGCCTAATACTTGCTTATGCAGATGAGTAAGCACTGACTTTGCCTCCTACTCCAGACTCAGTGATCATGTAATCACTGTTTATAGTATGGCGTGAACAGGAGCTGCTGGTTCCTAAGGGACCCAATGCAGCCAGGAAAATTAATTACCCCTGTAGCTTATTGGTCTCTTGTGGTCAAAATGAAAAATTAAAAATAAAACATTTGGAAAAATAGGCACATATTTCCTATTTTCATCTGTCTCTGATATCATAAAAAAGAAAGGAAAATAAAAATTAATTCTGATGTTAAAAAAAAAAAAAAAAAAAAAAAAAAAAGATTCAATCGTATTTGACTATCCAAACGAGAAACTTTTTTTTTGAGCAGTTAAAAATGTATAAACTCGAAAATGTGCCTGATCAGGAACAGGGGAATAGACCCAGTCCTGAAGTGGTTAAAATGAAATAAAATAGGATGTACCCTATTTTCTATATTGGATTATCAAGATCAGCTCATCAGATAAAACCTAGTCACATGACATATTGATATAGGTCTCTCAATTAAGGCTTACAGTAAATTCCACAGTAACTGGAAATTGAATATACATTGACTTTCCTTCAGAGGCCATTGCAAGTCACAATATCCAATAACTGCTATACTGAAGCCGTTCTTGTATTTGCATGATGTATATGTACTGTAAAGATTTTATCAGACTACTAACAAAAAACCTCAAACAATGCTAATTTGCAAAAAAATAACACAATATATTATCCCTAGCAAAATAACATGCAAGTACGTCATCAGTTACATTTAGCTACAGCAAAATGTGCATTACAGTGATCACTTACATGAATGCAGCTGGAAAAACGTATAATCTATAAAGGTATGATCTATAAATCTGTTTAACCTAAAGGTTACAGATGACAGAAATATTTGGCATTATCATAACAAATAGATGCAGGCTGAGAAAATTGATGCAATTATCAGAAACTACATGAGAAATTATATAAACTTTGCTATATTTACAGCCTTTAGCTGTAATAAAATGGCTTAATTTATTTCAAATCCATGTCTGAACATGCTGCTGTAATTCCTGCCCTAGACACTAGGTGGAGCCATTCTAACACTACCGATGCTGCGTTATTACACCAGCAGCATGTGGTTGTTTAGATTTCAGATAGCTGAGACTGTGTCACTGCTGAGAGCCATGGGTGAGGCTCTGTTCTACAGTAACGCCTCTTCCATAGTGGCTATCCATTAGATCCTGTTGTAAAAGGATTCCCCTGTTGGGACTCCATCAGCACAGGATTACAGTTCACACCAAGTATAGGCGCTCAGTTCATCAAGGTGGGGCTAATCATTTAAATACACCTTCACACCTGCTTGTTTTCACTCATTCTCTACTCTCCCCTCTTCTGTGATTGACAGCTCTGACTTCATAGAGCCAGAGAAGGGAGGAGATAGATAGAAAACCAGCAGGTGGGAAGGGGCATTTAGATGATTAGCCTGGCCATGATGCACCAGCGCCTGTATTTGGTATGAACAGTCACCCTGTGCTGAAAAAGTCCATTTAAAGATTAAAAGGTCTCTGGTTTCTCTGCAATCCACCAGAGGGAGCAGTTGTGCTAAGTCTGTCTGAGGTAGTCTTTTTGAGTTTGTGGCCTCTGACAAATGTAGCAATTCATCAATTAATACCTAAAAAGTTGTGATGGGCGGACTTCCAGATACCCGAGATCGGCGGATCCAACCGGTTTAAAAAAAACCCGGTTTGGGCCCAGAATTGGTCCCTGATATCTGGCTGAACATCAGTCCCCCATATAAGTCTATGTGGACCAGAATCCAGTGCTTTAAAATGGTGGTAGAAGGGATAGGGGGATTGGAGCAGGCGCGTTATACTTACCGGCTCTAACGCTACTTCCGGGGCTGCTCATTATCCGTCATACATATTCACTGCTTCCTTCACCCAACTCCAGTCACCACATCTGTGATTGGTTGCAGTGAAACGTGCCCCTACCTTGTGTGACAGCATGTCTGACTGCAACCAATCATAGGCGCTGTCTGCAGGTCACTGTAGATTGGTGTAAGGATAAATAAGCAAAAGATTTGCATAGGGTCCCCTCATATTATGATACCCAGCACAGATAAAGCATATGGCTACAGGCCACAGCCCCCAGCTGTGTACTTATCTTGTCTCTATATCAAAATAAGAGGAACCGCATGCATCTTTTTAAAAAAAATATTTAAATAAATAATTAAAAAACAGAGTGCGGTCTCTCTCAATTTTGATACTCAGCCATGATAAAGTGCAACAGCTGGGGGCTGGTATTCTCAGGTTGGGGAGACCCATGCTTATTGGCTCCCCCAGCCAAAAAGTAGCAGCCATATGTGATAAAATATCATAATCCGTGGTTAGACCCTGATCCCATACAGAATATATCAATCCCCAATTGCACAGAGTACCATCTGGATATAGTAAATGGGGGATACGTCTGGTTAGGGTCCTAACCCACATATATAGATTATAGGCCTGAAGGTCCAAGTACTTATCTGCTAGGACTGATGTTGATCCTGACGCGTTCCCCCCCCCCGTGTGTCGGGGTTCATCAGGGGATATATAAATTGTAGGTGTCTGCGATGGCAGCGTGTCACTGTTACACTGGCTGCATAATATTATTACTATTATGCAGCCAGTGTAACAGACATCCCTCTACATGTTCCTACTACCGCATAATAAAAACTGGGTGTGACACCACAGGAACGAGGAACATCACCGTACCTGCCCCACAAACACTGTATGATCCCCCACAGTAAATTCTTCCACAGTACCCTCCACACACAGTATGATAACCCTACTGTACTCCACTTTAACTACCCTGGCAATGAATGGTGACAACGACACAGTATGATCCCCAGCTGTGACCCCCACACAGCCCTCCATGCAGTATAATGGCCCTTACTATCCTCCAAATAGTATAATAGCCCCCACACAGCCCTCCACACAGTATGATAGACCCTACACAAACCTTCACACTATATAATTGTTTAAACATAGTATAATGGCCCTCATATAACTCTATATAAATTATAAAGGTTCCCTCATAGCCCTCCATCAGACCACATAGTGACCAAATAATACAGCATACAAGAGAGAAATACCATCATACCGTGACCACACCACATATTGCGATGACATAGTGACCAAATACAACCACATACAAGGAACAAATACTAACACCCCATGACCAGACCACAGTGACTGAATAATATTACAATAATGTTCATGAATAAAAACCACAATACTAAAAACACTAATATTACCATCAGTACCATTATACACAGGAGCTCTGTATACAGTGTGTCCACCCATATCCTGTCCACCACCATTAACTTGAGAATGGCGGCAGCTATAGGCATAGAAGTGGTGTCTAGGTATAGTAAAGTAGCCATGCACTACACAATGAAACCACCTATAGCGCCACCTGGTGAAAAAAAATGGAGTTAGCATTTTTTTCTCAAAAACGGAACGAGACAGAGAAAAAAAGTGAATTACAAAGTTGTATGACATCATCAATTCAATACGAGTCGACATCTTGCATGCAGAAATGCTATGATTAGAACGTGTAAAACTCACAAGGCTGTGGATGTGAAGCGATACCTCATAGAGACCTTCCTACAAGTCATTGGGTATGGTGACTGAATGGAGTGGCCTCCACGCTCACCTGACCTGACCCCATTGGACTTCTTTCTGTGAGGTTACATCAAACAGCAGGTGTATGCGACCCCTCCACCAACATTGCAGGACCTACGACGTCGTATTACAGATGCTTGCTCAAATGTTTCACCTACCATATTACACAACGTGCAGCAAGAAAGAGTATGCTGTCCAGAGTCCAGATGTGCATTGCAGCTGACGGTGGCCACTTTGAGCATCAAAGTTATATGAGCGCTATATTAAATGTTTTGGGGGGGGTCATGGGTTTCATATCATAGCATTTCAGTATGCAAAGAGTCGATTCATATTGAATTGATGATGCCCTACAATTTTTTAGTTCACTTTTTTTCTCTATCTCGTTCCGTTTTCGAGATAAAAATGCTACCTTTGTTGTTTTCCACCAGGTGGCGCTATAGGTGGTTTCATTGCGTAGCGCATGGCTACTTTACTGTACCTAGACCTATGCCTATAGCTGCCGCCGTTCTCAAGTTAATGTCAGTGAACAGAATATGGGTGGACACACATATATACAGTATATATAGAGTGAGAAAAATAGACATACATAAGTAAATAAGTAGACGCTTCCTTTAGTTCTTGACCAAGTGCACACAATGTAGCAGGGATTTGGCTCACTTCTTCATACAGATCTTCTCCAGATCTTTCAGGTTTTGGGGCTGTCACTGGGTAACATTGAGTTTCAGCTCCCACCAAAGATTTTCTGGTGGGTTCAGGTCTGGATACTGAATTGGCCACTCCAGAAACTTGAAATGCTTCTTACGGAGCCACTCCTTAGTTGCCATGGCTGTGTGTCTCGAGTTTTTGTCATGCTGGAAGACCCAGCCACGACCCATTTTCCATGCTCTTACTGAGGGAAGGATGTTGTTGGTCAAAATCTTGGAATATATTACCCCATCCATCCTCTCTTTAAGGCCTGAAACACACATCCGTGAAACACGTGCGTGTTTGGTCCGTTTCCGTGTATACTGGAGACACGGCCAAATGTGCACCAATGTTATTGTATGATAAAAGCTCCACGTGTGTTTTTGATGCATGTCTGTTTGTCCGTGTCCGTGATCCGTACCTGTGTGCGTTTTGCACGGAAGCATGTCCGTTTTCTGCACGCAACACGCAGCACGGACCCAATGAAAGTCAATGGGTCTGTGCGCACGTCTGAGTGACACGGACGCATCTCTGTTTGCTCCCTGTACGTTTTGTGCTTTTTTCATGTGATGTCGGTCTTTTTTCTTTTTCTGTTTCGTTCTTTCCCACAGTCCGTCGGTCGGTCTATATGTCTGTCGGTCGGTCTCTCTGTCTTATCTGTCCCTCTCACTGTCTGTCGGTCAGTTCCCCCCCTCTCTCATACTTACCGCTCCCCGATCTCCGGCGCGGCGCTGCATGGCTGTTACAAAAACTCCGGCGGCTTTTACTATTTTGAAAAAGCCGGCCGCCCATTAATCAATCTCGTATTCCCTGCTTTCCCCGCCCACCGGCGCCTGTGATTGGTTGCAGTCACACACGCCCACCATGCTGAGTGACAGCTATGTCACTGCACCCAATCACAGCAGCCGGTGGGCGTGTCTATACTGTGCAGTAAAATAAATAAATAAATAATTAAAAAAACCGGCGTGCGGTCCCCCCCATTTTAATACCAGCCAGATAAAGCCATACGGCTGAAGGCTGGTATTCTCAGGATGGGGAGCTCCACGTTATGGGGAGCCCCTCAGCCTAACAATATCAGTCAGCAGGCGCCCAGAATTGCCGCATACATTATATGCGACAGTTCTGGGACTGTACCCGGCTCTTCCTGATTTGCCCTGGTGCGTTGGCAAATCGGGGTAATAAGGAGTTATTGGCAGGCCATAGCTGCCAATAAGTCCTAGATTAATCATGTCAGGCGTCTCCCCGAGATTCCTTCCATGATTTATCTGTAAGTGACAGTTAAAAAACACACACACACCCGAAAAAATAATTTATTAGAAATAAAAAACACTAACAAAGTCCCTCATCACCAATTTATTAACCCCGACAAAGCCCTCCATGTCCGGCGTAATCCACGGACCTCCAGCGTCGCATCCAGCTCTGCTGCATGCAGGTGACAGGAGCTGCAGAATACACCGCCGCTCCTGTCAGCTCCACGCAGCAAATGAAGTGAGTAGCGCGATCAGCTGCTGTCAGTCAGGTAACTCGCGGCCACCGCTGGATCCAGCGGTGGCCGCGGGTAACCTCAGTGACAGCTCACTGAGCTGACGCCTGACATGATTAATCTAGGACTTATTGGCAGCTATGGGCTGCCAATAACTCCTTATTACCCCGATTTGCCAACGCACCAGGGCAAATCGGGAAGAGCCGGGTACAGTCCCAGAACTGTCGCATATAATGTATGCGGCAATTCTGGGCGGCTGCTGACTGATATTGTTAGGCTGGGGGGCTCCCCATAACGTGGAGCTCCCCATCCTGAGAATACCAGCCTTCAGCCGTATGGCTTTATCTGGTTGGTATTAAAATGGGGGGGGACCGCACGCCGTTTTTTTTTAATTATTTATTTATTTATTTCTATACTCCATAGTGACACGCCCACCGGCTGCTGTATTTGGGTGCAGTGAGACAGCTGTCACTCAGTGTGGGGGCGTGTCATACTGCAACCAATCATAGGCGCCGGTGGGGGGAGAAAGCAGGGAATACGAGATTGTTTAATGAGCGGCCGGCTTTTTCAAATTAGAAAAAGCCGCCGGAGCAGTGTGAACGCCGTGCAGCGCCGGTGATCGGGGATCGGTGAGTATGAGAGAGGGGGGGACACTTCAGTCACTCGGGGGATTAGCGGTCACCGGTAAATCCTTCACAGGTGACCGCTAATCAGTCCACGGCACACAGACAGAGCCGTGGCATGACAATGAAGTCGGGTGAAGTTCACCCGAGTTCATTCTCATCCCGCTACTCTGTCTTCCGACATGTAGTAACGACATTTTGCATCACACACGTACATTTCACACGGACAACACACACACACATGTCAGTTATTTCACTCACGCACACACGGACTTTCCACACGCACATTCGGCTAGCATACGGGATACACACGCAGGCCACACATACCATAAAAACGGACCTAAAAACCGGAAAACGGACCCGAAAAACGGCCCGTTTTACACGGACGTGGTTTTCCCGGATGTGGGTTTTAGGCCTAATACAGTGCAGTCATCCTGCCCTTTTACAGAAATGCACCCCCAAAGTATGATGTTTCCACCCCTATGCTTCCACCCCTATGCTGATTGGAATTGTGTTCTTGGAGTTATACTCATCCTTCTTCCTCCGTGTGGATTTGATATCAAAAAGTTCTATTTTAGTCTTTCCTGTCCACATGACTTTTTTCCATGCCTGCTCTGGATAATCCAGATGGTCATATTCAAACTTCAAATGAGCCTGGACATGTGCTGGCGTGAGAAGGGGGACCTTGCGGGTCCTGCATGATTTTAATCCATAATTACGTAGTTTGTTACTAATGGTAATCTTTAAGACTGTATCCCAGATCTTTTCAGATCTTTAACCAGATCCTCCCATGCAGTTCAGGGCTGATGCCACCAATTACTAATCTGGAAACAATGAAAAAAGAGGAAAAAATGACAGCTTACCAAGTTGATTCAATGAATAGGCTGCTATTCCATATAGACACTCAGCAACGGGTAAATGGCAGGAGCTCTTGCCAACAATTGATATAAAGGAAGGATAGATCCAGCGAACCAGGCTTGTGATGAATAAAAAATCTTTTTCTTTATTTCAAATATAGATTAAAAATCTTTTCAATAGCAGCATAATACAAATACAGGCAGAGATGAAAAATTACTGCTGTAGAGTGCACGGCAAGACGCGTTTCGGCTAAACCTTTATCATTGCCATGATACACATTGCTATTTTACTGGAATATAAGAAGGAAAAACTCCTAAAGTAGGTGGTGCTAGAGTTAATTTGTCCATAATTGATCACACTTGTGAGCTTCCACCTATGACATTAACTATTTAAAATCAAGTATTGATCCTAAAAAAGGCTGATACGCTAGTAGTAATATTTCTAAACAGTTTACAATACATGATATAACAGATTTTGTATACAAAAAATTTTTCTTTCATCATATTAACATGTGCAAAGAGAAGAAACAATTGACCCTCAATATAACTTTAGCACATGATTATATTTGTGAACCTAGAGAGAAATGGTCCATAGTTAACGCTAGGATCATTATATTTAGATTATTAATACATTCTAATTAAATCTTGTCTATTATTTAAGCCTATTGGCATCCTCGTTTCTAGAGTAAATATCCAAGCGGACTCTCTATTAAGAAGTTTATGTTTTCTATCGGCCCCTCTGGTAGATCGTGTTACTAACTCGATTGCTTTAACCCTTTAGTGACGGAGCTAATTTTCACCTTAATGACCAGACCAAATTTTGCAATTCTGACCAGTGTCACTTCATGAGGTTATAACTCTAGAACGCTTCAACGGATCCCGGTGATTCTGAGATTGTTTTTTCGTCACATATTGGACTTCATGTTAGTACCAAATTTAGGACAATATTTTTTGCGTTTATTTATGAAAAAAATTGAATATTGGCAAAAATTTTGAAAATTTTGCAATTTTCAACTTTTGAATTTTTATACCGTTAAACCAGAGATTTCTGTGACACAAAATAGTTAATAAATAACATTTCCCACATGTCTACTTTACATCAGCACAATTTTGGGAACAAAATTTTTTTTCGTTAGGAAGTTAGAGGGGTTCAAAGTTTATCAGCGATTTCTCATTTTTACATCAAAATTTACAAAACCAGTTTTTTAGGGACCACATCACATTTTAAGTGATTTCAATAGGCCTAGATGACAGAAAATACCCAAAAGTGACACCATTATAAAAACTGCACCCCCCAAAGTACTCAAAACCACATTCAAGAAGTTTATTAACCCTTCAGGTGCTTCACATGAACAAAAGCAATGTGGAATGAAAAAAAGCAAAAATTAAATTTTACCTAAAAATGTTGCTCTAACCCAAATTTATTCACTTTTAGAAGAAATAACACAACAAAATGGACCCCAAAACTTGTTCCCCACTTTCTTATGAGCGCGCCGATACCCCACATGTGGTCAGAAACCTCTGTTTGGACAAATGGGAGGGCTCGGAACAGAAGGAGCAATATTTGAATTTTGGAAAGCAAATTTGGCTGAAATAGATTGCGGGCACCATGTTGCATTTACAGGTCCGCTAAGGTACCTAAACAGAAGAAACCCCTCACAAGTGATGCCATTTTGGAAACTAGACCCCTCAAGGCTTCTATCTAGGGGTATAGTGAGCATTTTAGATCCACAGGTACTTCACAGATTTTGTTAACGTTACGTTGTCATATTGAAAATTTTAATAATTTTCTCAAAAATGTTGCTTTAGCATCAATTTTCTCACTTTTTCAAGAGGTAATTCCAAAAATTTGACCTCAAGGTTTGTTAACCACTTTTTTATGAGTGCGGTGATACCTCACATGTGGTCTGAAACCTTTGTTTGGACAAATGGGAGGGCTTGGAACGAAAGGAGCAATATTTGAATTTTGGAAAGGAAATTTGGCTGAAAAAGATTGCGGGCACCATGTCACATTTGGAGGACCCCTAAGGTACCTAAACAGCAGAAACCCCGCACAAGTGACCCCATTTTGGAAACTAGGCCCCTCAAGGAATTTATCTAGATGTTTGGTGAGTACCCTGAACCCCCAGGTGCTTCACAGAATTTTATAACGTTGAGCCATGAAAAAAAAAAAATAAAATTTTACCACAAAATTGTTTTTTCAACCAGGTAGCTTTTTTTTTTACAAGAGTAAAAGGAAAAAATTCAGCATAACATTTATTGTGCAATTTCTCCTGAGTTTGGCGATACCTTATATGTGGTGGAAATCAACTGTTTGGGCGCATGGCAGGGCTCGGAAGGGAAGGAGTGCCATTTGACTGCAAAATTGGCTGGAATCAATAGCGGACGCCAGGTTGCATTTGGAGAGCCCTTGAGGTGCCTAAACAGTGGCGGTCCCCCACAAGTGACTCCATTCTGGAAACAAGACACCTCAAGGCTTTTATCTAGGTGTATTGTGAGCAGTTTGAATCCACGAATACTTCACAGAATTTGATAAGCTTAGGTTGCCATATTGAAAATTTTCATTTTTTTCACAAAAATGTTGCTTCAGCATCAAATTTCTCACTTTTTCAAGAGACAACAACAAACCGTGGACCCAACAGGTTTTTATCCAATGTCTTATGAGCACAAGGATACCCCACATGTGGCCAAAATCCTCTGTTTGGATAAATTGGAGGGCTTGGAATGGAAGGAGCACCATTTGAATTCTGGAAAAGTTGAGATAAATTGCGGGCACCATGTCACATTTGTAGGGCCCCTTGGGTACCTATACATTAGAAACCCCCCACAAGTGACCCCATTTTGGAAACTGGATTTTATTCAGGAGTATAGTAAGCATTTTGAATCCACAGGTACTTCACAAAAATGTTGCTGTAGCAACAAATGTCTCACTTTTAGGCTATGTGGCCATGATCCAGCGACACGGCGTCTAGTACACAGTGTCAGCCTTCCTGCAGAGATGTGAGTGTTGTCCACGGGAGAAGGCAGCTGTCCATGCCCACGATTTGGGTTCAGGCTGCTGTGGACTTTAGCTCTATGCTACCTGCAGAGAACACTCTTGTCTCCGCAGCATAAACTGACATGCTGAGGCTCGGGAAGCTGCGCCACAGGTCGGTTTATGCTGCGGAGAAGAGAAGCACAGTGGGCATGGGATTTCTAAAAATCCTTCCACTGTGCTTCTACTGCACAACGCAGCGTTATGGACGCAGGGAAAACACTCTGCGCCCAAAACGCTGCAAACCCTGATCGTGGGCACACAGCCTAAAATGCTACAATGGATGAATGGATAGATGTCAAACATAAATAACGTCCCACCCCCTGCATATTCTAAGCTGGCGCCCTTTAGTGCCTTTCATGTGGCACTAAAGGGTGCCTAGCCTTGTATTTAGCCCCCCAAAAAATTAATAATTAAAATAAACGACGTGGGGTCCCCCCTATTTTTGATAGCCAGCTAGGGTAAAGCAGACAGCTGTAGCCTGCAAACCACAGCTGACAGCTTCACCTTGGCTGGTGATCAATTTGGAGGGCTCCCCAGGCGTTTTTTAAAAAAAAAAAAAAATGTGGGGTCCCCCCCAAATTAGATCACCAGCCAAGGTGAAGCGGACAGCTGGGGTCTGGTATTCTCAGGGTGGGAAGAGCCATGGTTATTGGACTCTTCCCAGCCTAAAAATAGCAGGCCGCAGCCGCCCCAGAAGTGGCGCATCCATTAGATGCGCCAATCCTGGCGCTTCGCTCCAGCTCATCCCGCGCCCTGGTGCGGTGGCAGACGGGGTAATATATGGGGTTGATACCAGCTGTAATGTCACCTGGCATCAAGCCCTGGGGTTAGTGATGTCACGGCATCTGAACAGATACCCGACATTACTAACCCAGTCAAGTAATAGAAAAAAAATAAAGACAAAAAAAAAATTTATTTGAAAAAAAAACTCCCCGAAACATTCCTCTTTTACCAATTTATTGAAAATAAATAAATTTCGGTCGCTGTAATACATTTTGGAGGTCCCGCGCCGACTCTGGATCTTCTAGAATATGGGGGGCACGTTCAGGGAACGTATCCCCCATTTTCTGGAAGAGCAAGCTCTCCATGAGCAGTGTGGGTGCAGTAATCTGAGAATACTGCACTCACACTGCCCCGGTCCAACCTAGGGCAGAGTGACCTGCAGTAACCTCATTTTAGAATATGAGGGGCACGCTCACAGAACGTACCCCCCATTTTCTAGAACAGCAGTCTCTCCATGTGAGGAGTGTGACTGCAGATTACCGCACTCACCCTCCCCCGGTCCACAGTGGAGTAGCCTGTGCAGTAGCGACGTCAGCAGGATCCCTGCTTGCAGGGATCCAGCTGACAGCCGCTGTCTGCGCATGCGCCGTCAGTTTTCAAGAAGGAGGCGGCGTGCTGTGATCGCGGGGCCGGAGCAGGAGCACCAGCAGCCAGGTAACGTAAAACCGGGGGCTGGGGGGGGGCGACGGCGACGGCGGGACCTGGGGACAACTTTCTGCCGCATGTGACGTGTCACATGCGGCAGAAAGTGCAGGATGAATGCGGCCGCCATCTTCCACGCTCCGGAGGGGGGAGGGGGGAGGCGGCTCTGGAGACCGGAGGGGGCTCCGGGGACCAGAGATCTCCGGTGGACCGGAGGAGGGGTCAGGGGGAGGACATTTCCCTCCGATCTGAAATGTTTGATCATTTCAGATCGGAGGGAAATGAATGCAGAGCCGGCGGCGGCGGGAGTTTTCAGCGCGCGTCGGCGCCATTTTGGATTTTCCGGAGGGGGGGTAGGGGTGGTGGGGGGACTCTCCGGTACCGGGGGCTTTGGGGGCACTAAGGGCTCATATTTATTTCTCATCTGACATGTTTGATCACGTCAGATGAGAAATAAATCAATTTTACCGGCCATTTATTTTTTTTTAATGTTGTCGCCGGTATACGGTGTATACCGGCGATCGCATTAACGGGGTCCAAAAAAAACACCCCGATTCATAATCTTGGGGGTCTCAGCTACCTCCGGTAGCTGAAACCCCCGAGATTTTTCGTCACTGGGGGGCGCTACAAGCTTTTTCCGGCCTGACGTCTCAAGACGTCGGAACAGAATAAGTACCCTGTTTTTCCGACGTCTTGAGACGTTAGGCCGTCGCTATGGGGTTAAATCTGAAGCTGTCAAAATTGCCAGAATGATATTGTGAAAAATGTCTGGAGACCGCTGATAGGTTGAAAGTGGAAGGGTTAATAGCATCAGAAATGTGCCTTCTGATTCTTTTTCTCAATTTTCCCATTGTACAACCTATATATTGTTTACAACATGGTGTACAGTCAATCAAATAAACAACGTAGGTGGAATTACAGTTCCAAAAATTGTTGATGGAATATTCCTTGTTATTATGAAATGAAGAGAATTTATTAGTGTTATATACATATTGACAACAAGTACATCTCTTGATTCCACATTTAAAAAACCCTTTAACCAGGTATCGCTGGTCTACAGGGAAGAATTCAGATACAGACTTGGCGATAATTTATCCTGCAATGTAGGTGCCTTTTTTGTCACATAAGAAATTTGGTTTTCTGCAATATTTTGTTTTAGTTTTGGATCCTGGCTCAATACTGGAATGTATTTTTTTTTATAATTGAGACTATTTTATTATATTGAAGGCTATATGGAGTAGAAAAAAATATTTTTTTCTTTGTAGGTTGAAATTTTTTTATTTTATTATTTATTAACAGATCTTTCCTATCGATGTCACTGACTATTTTAGTTGCTCTTTGTAACATTCAATCTGGATAACCTCTGTTTTTTAGTCTCATATTAATTGATTCCTGTGCGCTTTTATATGTTTTGGGGTCAGTAGAATTGCATTTGTATCTTATCATCTCTCCTATGGGAATGTTTTTTATTACATGTTGGGGATGGCAAGAATCCGCTGCCAGCAACGTGTTTTTGGCAGTGCTTTTGCGATAGGGGCTGATAGAGACTTTTTTTTTATCATTTTTGTCAAGACCTGCTGTTAGTGTAACATCTAGAAAATTCACTGAGTTTTTATTCCAATAATGTGTAAAGGCTAGATTGAAATCATTCACATTAATGCTATTTATAAAACTGGAGGCTTCCTCCTGTGTTCCTTTCCATATCATGACTAAGGGTGGCTTTACATGCTGCGATATCCGGCCCGATATCGCTAGCATGCGACCCACCCCCATTGTTTGTGCGAAACGGGCATATCGCTGCCCGTCACGCACAAAATCCGGCACCCCACTTCACACATACTTACCTGCATAGCAACGTCGCTGTGACCGGCGTTCCGCCTCCTTTCGAAGGGGGCGGTCCGTCCGGCGTCACAGCGATGTCACTAAGAGACCGCCCAATGAAAGCGGAGGGGCGGAGATGAGCGGGACGTAACATCCCGCCCACCTACTTCCTTCCGCATTGTGGCTGGAGGCAGGTAAGGAGATGATCCTCGTTCCTGCGGCGTCACACACAGCGATGTGCACTGCCGCAGGAACGAGGAGCAACATCGCCCCTATGACAGCAGCAATAATTGGGAGTGGACCCTCATGTCAACGAGGAGCGATTTTGGATGTTTTTGCAACGATCCAAAATCGCTCCTAGAAGTCACACACTACGACATCGCTACAGCGGCCGTATGTGCGTCACAAAATCCGTGACCCCAACGAGATCGCTGTAGCGAAATCATAGTATGTAAAGCCCACTTAAGTCATCTATATAACGCCCTGTCAACACTAGGTTGTTAGAAAAAAGACTGGAGTCAGCATATAGGACCAATTCCTCCCATCTGGCCATTACAAGATTAGCCAGAGACGGGGAGAATTTGGCCCCCATGCTGACTCCAGTCTTCTGCAGAAAAAATGTGCTATTGAAAGAGAAATAGTTATGGCTAAGTAAAAACCTAACTGCCATTACCAAAAAATCTTTAATTTTTAAGGCATAATTACTGAATGTTTCTAGGTGATAGATTAGAGAATCCATGGCCACTCCATGAGGGATCGATGGATATAATGCGACTACATCACTTGTAATCCAGGAGTATTGATCATCCCATATAAAATTCTCCATCATGGTGACTAGGGCTTTAGTATCTCTGATGTAGCTGGGGATTTTTTTCACCAGAGGCTGCAAATAATGATCGACCCATTCTCCCAATCTCTCTCCCAAAGATCCAATACCTGCCCCTATGGGGCGCAGTGGAGGTGGAGAAATGTCCTTGTGTGGGCGGCGAACATCCACTTCCTGAAGGGGGTGGGACGTTCGGCGTCACAGCGACGCCACACAGCCGCCGGCCAATAGAAGCGGAGGGGCAGAGATGAGCGGGACGTAAACATCCCGCCCACCTCCTTCCTTCCGCATAGCCGGCGGGTGCCGCGGGACGCAGGTAAGCTGTGTTCATCATTCCTGGGGTGTCACACAGAGCGATGTGTGTTGCCCCAGGTACGATGAACAACCGCGCAAAGAAAAATAAACGACTTTTTAAAAATGGGCGACGTGTCAACGATACACGATTTGTTACCGATTTGCGACGTTCAGAGTCACTCGGAGGTGTCACATGAAACGACGTCACAAATGATGTGCGTCAAGAAAACCGTGACCCCGACGACATATCACATGATAGATCGTCTCATGTGACGCCCGCATTACACTTGATCTCCTTTTGAGCTTTTTAATGCAAACACAGCCACATCCAAGTGATATCATCCTATCTTACATACGAATGGTATCTGCTGGTAATTAACAGCTGTATAAAATAGTATGTACAGGTCTAATATTGGACTATTGGAAGGGGGCAAAACATTTTTTTTTTTTTACAACTTTCATTTACATTTCTGGTATAAGAAGTTTTTTATTTTGTCTTTAAAAAAGTTTAATTAAAAAAATGGCTTTTCAATCTGACAAGCTAGAAAGCAGTTTCATGACACACAAGTTTTGGTTTCACAATCTTTCTTTACAGGAGAAGATGGAGCTTCCCATAATGGTTTGCTGGAGTGTTTTGTTTAGTAAGGAAAGCAATGTATCACGACTAGTGATGGGCGGAAAAGTCTGGATCCACATGGTTTCAAAGTTGCCCGGGTGTCAGGCCTGGGATTCCGGGTGTTTGATCCAGACTCGGCACTCAAGAATTTAAAACAAAATAAATAAATAAAGGAAAAATAAAGAAAATAAGAATGAAGCGAGCGCTTCATACTTGCCAAGGCTATGTCGCAGCTGTATGCTGTTCCCGTAGCCTCCCTGGGCTGCTCATCATCCATATGCATTGCTTTCCCTGCTTTCCTCGCCCACCAGCCTGCCAGGCCTCTGTAATTGGTTGCAGTCAGACGCCCCCACATCTTGTGTGACTATGTCTGCCTGCAACCAGTCATCGCTTATCGCCGCATATTCATTCTCTCCCTGGAACTCACAGCGGGCAATCATGCTCTATGGCCGCTCGCTGTGACTGGGATGCAACAGAGCTGGAGTTGCCATGGGACCTCGTGTGGATTACATTGGACCTGCAGGTGTGTTTAGGGGGTTAATAAAGGGGTGAAATAGTTTTTTTTTTTTTTGCATTTTATTCCAAATAAAGGATTTTTCAGTGTATGTGTTTGTTTACTTTCATTTACAGATTAATGGGGGGTCTCATAGATACTTGCCATCATTAATCTAGGGCTTAGCACCAGCTGTGGGCTGTAATTAACCCCTTATATTCCAATTGCCACCGCACCAGGGCAATTGGAAGAGCCAGGTGAAGTGCCAGGCTTGTCACATCTAATGGATGTGACAATCCTGGGCGGGTGCAGGTTGCTATTTTTAGGCTGGGGTCGACCAATAACCATGGCTCTCCCTAGTCTGAAAATACCAACCCCTAGCTATTGGGCTTTATCATTGGCCTATTCTCTTATCCGATTCCATCTTATCGGATGTCCTGACTGACACTCCACTCATGACGGCACGACGTTCCCGAAATATTAAAGATATTCTGGTGAACAGTCACTATGCCCCCCCTGTCCACAACCCCTTTAGTATTGGCCCTCCTTTAACAGGCTGCTACAAATGCGGACATTGTATGGCCTGTAGGAATGTGATCCGTACTAGGACCTTTGTGTCTTCAGATGGAGTGCAACGCTTTGATATAAGGAGATATATCACTTGTAGCACCACATATGTGGTTTACTATGCTACATGTCCGTGCTCCCTGATTTATGTGGGGCTCACTTCCCGTGAGCTCCGCATTACAGTCAGGGAGCACGTACGTGATATTGAGGCAGCTAGGACTGCCGATGATAACACCCTTTTAAAAACCATCCCTCGACATTTCAAAGCGTTCCACTCCTGTGACTCCTCTAAGTTGGAGATAAGGGGTATTTATGTGGTAAGTGGTGGATCTAGAGGTGGTGACCTCAAAAAAACGTTGGCCCAGTGTGAGGCCCGGTGGATCAGCATCCTTGACACGTTGGTCCTCAAGGGACTGAACGAAACTATTATTTCGTACCATTTTTGTAATATGCTGCCCATCTTTGTCAACCCCCAATTTCCCTACTGTGATTTGTATTCCCATTTTATAATTTTTTTAAAAAATGTTTTTGACTTTTCTGTTCTCCCTGGCATAAGCATATGTGATATGCTCTTCACTAAAAAATATTTTGCTTTTTCATTTAATATAGACCTGGACTATCTGCCACTTATGTTGTCTTGAGAGCCTGAGTATTGAAGACTACTTCATTGGATGAATCTGTCCCCTCATAATACGGATAAAGAATGAGATGAACATTGTCTCTGCCCCTGAAGTGACGACATAACTATATATACTTCTGCTCCCCTTATACATATACTGTACATTCATATAATGTGGCATGCTTTCTTATTCCCTGAATGGTATTTTGTGCCATCACAATCAGTTTCCCCTATAAGAAGCTCCGGCTTATGCTTATCTGCTTTTCATTTGTGTCTGCCGCTCGCGTCATCCCTCTGCACGCGTGCACTGTTGTTCACTGCATCATCGCCGTCGGGATGCCGTCTTGTTGACGCCGGCGCATGCGCAAGATCGGAATGACGCATCTCCGCTCTCGCGCATGCGCCGTGCCTATCTGACGGCTTCCCCGCACACGGTGGTGTGTTCTGCATCTGCGCATGTGTCAATCAATCGGATGACGTGGCCGGCAAGAGTGAAGGGCGGGCTATTTAAATGTGACCGCTCTGAAGTGCTTATGTGATTCTCCCTCCCTGATGAAGCTTGCACTTGCGCCCTGACAGCGAAACACGTGTTGGTGGGTTGGGGGGAACCTTTCTTCTGGGACCTGGCTGTTTGAGCGCTCATCATTGACATCCATAAAAACTGCACTTTTTTGGTGGGTATTCATATTTGAATGGTGGCTATTATGCCCTGTATCTTAGGCTACTTATGCATTTAACACTTTAGAGATCATTGTCTTACATGCAGGCATTTTATTGTCTATTTCCTAATCGAAATACTTTGGATGTGCACTGTCACTTTAATTAGTATCTTGCCTGCAGTTTTCATAGTACTTTTTTGATATTTACCCATCTTTTATCAGCATAGCCTTGCGAATCATGCATTTTATATGCCCACACCCAGCTCCCATTTTTGTATGTTTTTAATCACATAATGTTTTATGTATTCTCACCTGAACCCCCTTTGTTCCCCCTCTTTTGAAAATAAAATATTCTGCACAATTAATTCCCTCTCCTCCTTTTTTTGCATGGGCTTTATCATTGTTGGACATCAAAATTGGGTGGACCACAAGCTGTTTTTTTAAATAATTTATTTAAATAATTAAAAAAAAGCTGCATGCAATTCCTCTTATTTTGATACACAACTAAGATAAGCGCAGGGCTGGGGCTGCAGCCTGTGGCCGTGGGCTTTATTTGTGCTGGTATCATAATATGGGGGGACACTACACCGATTTATTTATTTTTACTGTACGGGTAGAGTCACACTGACGTATGACTCGCACGAGTGCAGTGAGAAAATCTCGCATTGCACTCGGCCCCATGTAAGACAATGCTGCAGCTCAGATCTGCGTGTTTTTCTTCAGCCCTAATTGTACTGAGGGAAATAATTGCAGCATGCTGGGATTGTGGCCGGTGTTGCACTTGCGTGTGACTCGTGAGAGTATTAAGTCAGTCATCACCTGTCCTGCCACTTTCTGGACACGAGCGTGCAGCTGCATAGAAATACATGCAGATGCACGCTCCTGTCCACAGCGCCAATTACCCTGTACTAATACACACTATTTGTTTATACTGTTAATACTGATTCAGACTGGCTTGCTACGGAGGAGGTGTGACTACACCCCACATAACCTGATACCTCTGAATCACTCCCAGTGCAATCCTGTACTCATATCTTAACTGGTAAATATTACTTATTCTCCTTATTTTATACCGAATTAACTGTCTACTGACACCTGACTTTTTATTGCTTAGACATAGGCTATATTCCAAACAGCCAAGTGACCACACTAAAGAGACTTAACAGATCTCCACATTTGATCCTGTTATGCATAATTACATGCAAATTAGGTGAGAATCCACTGTATCATACTTTTTTCTTATCATTCTTCTAATCTGCTTTCTAAAAAAAAACACCATTATTTGTGATGCACCTTGATACTACGTATATGTTCCATTAGGACTATCCTTTCTTTATGTACATAATTGTAAATATGAATATTACATAATTGCTTGTATATAGCACCATCACTTATTTTATTATTCTCCTCTTTCTAGTGATTAATTGTGACCAAGGTCCAGGAGGACCGAAGCATCAAAAAAGAATCTCAGTTATCGCTGTTGTAAATAAAGTATGTGTTAATCTTGCATGAAAAAAGTCTCTCTAACTTTTTGCTAAATAGGGAGTTTGCAGAGTTATACTTGTATTCCTGTTCAGAGAGCAGCAGGCCTTGCCGAGTGATGCAACTCAATACTCGCACGAGTCACATGCAACTGTAAGGGTACCTTCACACTTAGCGATGCAGCAGCGATCCGACCAGCGATCTGACCTGGTCAGGATCGCTGCTGCATCGCTACATGGTCGCTGGTGAGCTGTCAAACAGGCAGATCTCACCAGCGACCAGTGAACAGCCCCCAGCCAGCAGCGACGTGCAAGCGACGCTGCGCTTGCACGGAGCCGCCGTCTGGAAGCTGCGGAGACTGGTAACTAAGGTAAACATCGGGTATGGTTACCCGATGTTTACATTAGTTACCAGCGCACACCGCTTAGCTGTGTGTGCAGGGAGCCGCGCACACTGAGCGCTGGCTCCTTGCTCTCCTAGCTACAGTACACATCGGGTTAATTAACCCGATGTGTAATGCAGCTACATGTGCAGAGAGCAGGGAGCCGCACACACTGCTTAGCGCTGGCTCCTTGCTCTCCTAGCTGCTGTACACATCGGGTTAATTAACCCGATGTGTACAGCAGCTACATGTGCAGAGAGCCGGAGCCGGCAGCACAGGCAGCGTGAGAGCTGCAGAGGCTGGTAACTAAGGTAAACATCGGGTAACCACCTTGGTTACCCGATGTTTATCTTGGATACAGCTTACCGCAGCTGCCAGACGCCGGCTCCTGCTCCCTGCTCGCTTCATTTGTCGCTCTCTCGCTGTCACACACAGCGATCTGTGTGTCACAGTGGGAGAGCGCCTTTGAAGAAAACGAACCAGGGCTGTGTGTAACGAGCAGCGATCTCGCAGCAGGGGCCAGATCGCTGCTCATTGTCACAAACAGCGAGATCGCTAATGAGGTCACTGCTGCGTCACAAAAAGCGTGACTCAGCAGCGATCTCGGCAGTGAGCTCGCTGTGTGTGAAGCACCCCTAACACTGGCATGTCTGTGAGTCTCCTATCTCCTATCACTCGCACCCATACCAGTCTACGGGTGCGATAGAAACATCAGACTGCACTCTGATGTTATCCAAGTGCAGTACGATATAAGCACAGGCTGATAATGGAGGAGATAGTTTGTTTAATCCCTCCCTCTCCTCCACAGATGTCATCCAATCGCATCCAATCAGGTCACAGGCACATGACACTCGGACCATGCTCGCAGCACAACCTGCACCGTGGGTCTTTAGCATATTAGCTCTCACATTGGATGCCATATGCCAGGGTGACCCCGACCTACAATAAAGACGAGCATAGCACCTGTGAATGGAAGCAGTCAGCTGACATGCAGACACACTGCCACTCAGTGTGGGGGCGCACCTGACTGCAACCAATAACAGGCACCGGTGGGCAGGGAAAGCAGTGCATATTCAATGAAGGCTGCTCCGGAAGTGAATGCGCAACCTGGAAGCAGCTTGCCACCATGACAGATCCTTGGTGAGTACAGCTATCTGTCACGCTCCCCGGCTCCCCTGCTAGGCTCCCCGGCTCCCCTGCCATGCTCCCCGGCTCCTCTGCCATGCTCCCCGACTCCCCTGCCTTGCTTACTGGCTCCCCTGCCACGCTTCCCCGCTCTCAGGTCACGCTCCGCCGCTCCCGTGCCAGGCTTCCCGGTCAACCGCTCCACAGCCTTACTGCTCCATCGCCTGCGGCCCCCAGGCAGCCCGGTCCCCGCTCCCGGCGCCCGTCGGCAACTCGGCCCCAGCCCGGCTCTCCTGCCTCCTGTTCACCGCTCCCTGCTCTGGCTTCTGGCACCCGGGCCTCGCGCATGCGCATTAGGGAGCGCGCGCGGTCATTGACCCTCTCTTAAAGGGCCAGTGTCCTCCAACAGGATATTGAAGAATCAGGTACAGGGTATATAGGGGAATCCTTTCCAAGTGGGCGGGGCCTGTTCTTCGTGTTTTGCTAAGCTAGGAGTCAGGTCTCCTTGTGTCTTGCGGTATACTTACCTATCTCTCTCCTAGAGCCGCTCCTGCCTCGCCATCCGGTCCTGACGATTCTCGAACCCCGAACGGTGACTGTCCGCCATCCCGTCAGTCCATACCATCTCTGATCCCTGTGGTGACCCGTCTTCTCGCTCCGTCGCTTCCGGACTCTGCCTGACAACATCTCGGCCTCCGAACCTGAGCTCCGTCATCCGTACTACCTTCGGTGACTCCGTGGTCCCAGGGACTTCTACACTCCACTCCTTTGAACGGACTGTCCTGCTACCTGTAGTGCTCCGGCTACTGGACCCCTTGCCTTCAGTGAGGTGTTCGGCCCAGTGGATCCACCTCCTGGGTCTGCCCGTCCACCTGGCCCTAACACTATCTCCCTATCCCTTCTACCAACATTTTTAATCTCTGGTTTCTCATCCCAATAGACTTCGATGGGTACCAGATTCTGGATCAGAACCAGGCTTTAAAAAAATAACAGGGACCCACCGGTTCCAGTTTTCTGTGAGTCTGCCCATCTCTAATCACAACATGTAACCGGAAAGTGCATACTGCCTACAAAGCATTCATAAAGTGTTGTGACTACTGTCTAATGTACATGATTCACAGTAAGTTAATGTTCATTAAAAAGTTTATTTTTGGACTTTTGTCTTCCTCAGGTCATCCTACTCCATCTGGTCTTGTTCTGCCATGTCCAATGGCAGCATGTGGTCTGTGGAGACATATCACCAGGTTAAACCCTAAGCGCACATACATAGCTAGGTTCTGGATTTCATGTAGAAAACCCAAGATGAAAATAATATGGACATATACCCTGCTGTAACTAAAAAAACACTATTTTGATCAAAAAAGAGTAAAGCCATCCCACCGCGACAAGGTATACGCAATCGGGACAGTACCTACACTCTCTAGTATTAAAACCTCACCATGCGTCAACAGATATCAATCTGAATAAGGGCAGCGAGTGACTGGGTCCCAACTGGACACACAGCCATGGGAGGCACTATAGATGAAATGCCCAGCTCAGTGAAAAGTCGGCCGCACCCTATTTGTACTGAATAGTTTCATGTAGCGTGTGTGGAAGACAAGTAACTTGTCCACAATTACTGCCCCACATCACATAAAGCTCTAACATAAGATAGGAGAAAGAGTTAAAATATTTGAGGGAATTAACACGTGAATGGAATCACATCGCTATGGGGTAACTTTTATTTAAAGGAATTTGCTAAATACAAGACACTCAATACTGGAGTCCTTACAACATAAATAAAATTCCACTTTTACTTGTGTGATCATTTATTTGTTTTGAAGATTAAGAAACAATTAATAACAATACATAAAGAGCAATTTTTAGGTACACTCAAATAAAACACACGTATCACAACATATTAGATAAAGCATATACAGGATAGCACTATCTATATTTTTGGGTAATTGACAATTAAGGTCGGTTAAGAAAAGGGTCACAAGTCGACCAATATTTATAAAGTACTGAGCCTGTTTAGTTGTGAAACAAAAAAATACTATGATATAGAAGATTTGGAGCGGAGACTTGGACAAAATAACAACCTCACAGTGGGGAGATATATATGGAGCTGTCGCCAGGACATCATTAAATCATTCTCATGTCATGATTCAAATAATTATAAATCGTAGGTTATATTATACCTCAAGGCAGTTAAAAATGGGTCTCAGATAGGATGATAACTGCCCAAGGTGCGCAAATTATAAAGCTGACCTGATTCACCTTTTTTTTTAACAAACATCCAAACCTTCAAAGATAATGGGAGGAATTTCAGGAATGGAGATATCCCATTTGACCTCATAGTAATGATCTTACGAGAGAAGGGTGAATTTAATGGTAGGAAAAATGTGGCCTCAATTCTCCAACTTTTATTTGAAATGAGGTGGAACATCATAAAAAATATGGTTTTCTAGAATTCTAACTACATGTAAGGGATGGAAAAAGAACAGGTGAAACAGGTCATGCTAATGCAAAGGGAAAAGGGATATCATGTTACAAATCTGGATGAATTTTACTGCAAATGGACATCATAGATAAATATATTAAGTGATATAGTAAAAGTAGCCTTGGAGGGTATAGGGATATGATATGATTATGATTTCATATAACATTACAATATATTATTTTTCTCTCTCTGTTCCGCCTCTCTAATCTGTTAGGTTTGGGGAAGAACCAGGAATGTAAACACAAAGCAAATCTGAGGTTATATCAAATGGTAATAATAATTATAGAAGAAAAAGAAATATATTAGTTTTTAATAAAGATATTAGTTTAGTATTAGGAAAAATATAAACAAATTGTGGACATCTCTATTGACTCGAGAACGTGGATGGTGCCTGTACATTAAAGTGTAGGGTGGCCATGCACTAAAGTTTAGGGTGCCCTTACACTTTGTCACTACATATGGTTGTCCTTAATGTTTTAGTACTAAGGGGTATATTTTGATGTATCGACTGAGTTAAAAATGGTTAAAAAAGTATTATTACCCCAAACTAATATTGATTATCAAAAATAAGTTTTCTATGAATATGGCAAGATATCATTTTCTGTGGTAAGGAGTAGAGATGAGCAAATTGACCAGCGAAGTAGGATCAAGGTTTAGATAAATTCCCTGAAACTCAGTCTTTCACGTGAATTCAAACCTTCGAGATTCACCTCGCAGTTAACAAAACTCCAGAAACATGCCTGGCTTTAGAGCATGCTAACATCTTTTTGCATTGCCACATAAGCTTCCCCATATTAACCTGCAGCTATGATAATTTACAGATGATCATACGTTGTACAGTAGTTGTCACTTTCTGGGCCATCCCAGATCCTTGGTACCCTGCAGAGCACAGTTTGTATGGGAGTCGTTTACCATCTCTAGGGTCACTCTCTCTTCTGTAATCTGTAAGCTCTTATGGTCAGCGGGGACTTCTCGCTTTCTGTCTTTCTCACTTCGTTATTCTGTAAGCTTTTATGGTCAACGGCGTCCTCTCTCTCTTACCTGTACAGTATAAACTCTTATGGGCACTTGGTCCTCTCTCTCTCTTTCTTTCTTTCTTTCTTTCTTTCTCTCTCTATTTCTTTCTTTCTTTTTCTTTCTCTTTCTTTCTCTTTCTTTCTCTCTTTCTTTCTTTCTCTCTTTCTTTCTTTCTCTCTCTATTTCTTTCTTTCTTTTTCTTTCTCTCTCTCTTTCTTTCTTTCTTTCTCTCTTTCTTTCTCTCTCTATTTCTTTCTTTCTTTCTTTCTTTCTTTCTCTCTTTCTTTCTTTCTCTATTTCTTTCTTTTTCTTTCTCTTTCTTTCTCTTTCTTTCTCTCTTTCTTTCTTCTGTAATTTGTAAATCTTTATGATTAGCAAGGTCATCTCTCTTGCTTATCTGTAGAGTGTAAGCTCTTATGGTCAGCAGGGTCCTTTCTCTCTTATTCTCTCTTTTGTAGTATGTAAGCTCTTATACTTAGCAAGGTCCTCTCTCTTGCTCATCTGTAGAGTGTAAGCTCTTATGGTCAGCAGGGTGCTTTCTCTCTTCTCTCTTTTGTAGTATGTAAGCTCTTATGATTAGCAAGGTCCTCTCTCTTGCTCATCTGTAGAGTGTAAGCTCTTATGGTCAGCAGGGTGCTTTCTCTCTTCTCTCTTTTGTAGTATGTAAGCTCTTATGGTTAGCAAGGCCCTCTCTCTTGCTCATCTGTAGAGTGTAAGCTCTTATGGTCAGCAGGGTCCTTTCTCTCTTCTCTCTTTTGTAGTATGTAAGCTCTTATGGTCAGCAGGGTGCTTTCTCTCTTCTCTCTTTTGTAGTATGTAAGCTCTTATGGTCAGCAGGGTGCTTTCTCTCTTCTCTCTTTTGTAGTATGTAAGCTCTTATGATTAGCAAGGTCCTCTCTCTTGCTCATCTGTAGAGTGTAAGCTCTTATGGTCAGCAGGGTGCTTTCTCTCTTCTCTCTTTTGTAGTATGTAAGCTCTTATGGTTAGCAAGGCCCTCTCTCTTGCTCATCTGTAGAGTGTAAGCTCTTATGGTCAGCAGGGTCCTTTCTCTCTTCTCTCTTTTGTAGTATGTAAGCTCTTATGGTCAGCAGGGTGCTTTCTCTCTTCTCTCTTTTGTAGTATGTAAGCTCTTATGGTCAGCAGGGTGCTTTCTCTCTTCTCTCTTTTGTAGTATGTAAGCTCTTATGGTTAGCAGAGTCCTCTCTCCCTCTCACCTGTAAAATATAAACTCTTATGGTCAGCAGGGTCCTATCGCTCTCTCTGGCCTGTAGAGTAGAAGCTCCTATGGTCAGTGGGGTCCTCAATCCCTCTTACTTAAGTGTAAACTTTTATGGTCAGTGGGGTGCTCTCTCTTTGTCTTTTCTATAGTGTGCATGCCTTTATGGTCAGCATCTCCCTCTCTCGCACCTGTTAAGTTTTAACTCTTATGGTCAGTAGGTCCTCTTTCTCTCGCCTCTAGATTGTACACTCCTATGGTCAGCAGGGTCCTCTCGCTCTACTTTAAAGTGTAAATTCCTTTAGTCAGTGGCGGTCCTCACTTTTACTTGTAGAGTGTAAGCTCTTATGGTCCGCTCTGTGGTTTGGTAGGTCATAAATATAATCTCATGGGGTCACACAGGACTTGAGCACCACTGAAACTGGTAGAAGATCGGGACCTGTGAGGATGTTATTACCTTCGTTAAGTGTACTTATATGGTGTCTAACTAAGGGGCAAATTAAAAAAAAAATATCACTGGCGTAGTACTTTAGGTGCGATCAGGAGATCACTCTATTAGCTTCTGCTAAGCAATCAAATGATCCATAGTAAGCTTCTGGCTTTCCTAGTACTATGCTCATCATATAAATTAAAATGTCTAATAAAACAGTACATTAGAAACACGAGCTATATTAGTGCTCAGCAGATGTCATGCCCTTTCCTCCTAAAGCAATGATAGAATATTGCTTAAAGTTACTTAATTCTGATCTATAATTGACTATATTTAAACTAAGAAATACATGTGAAATGTCTTCTGCTATTTCTACTAGATTTACATTATGTTTAGAGGCCCATACACTCCTGGGCTTGATATTTGAGCTATATTATAATTGATGTAGAGGGATTTGTTACAGTTGTCTCTATTCATTATGGAGCAGCTCTGATAGAGGAGAACTTGTTATGCTGGCTTTTCAATAACCTCTGAATTTTTCCATTATTACAGAACAGTTTCAATTGGCAAACAACCAATTAACCCGATGGTCAATCCTTACATCAGGTTTATTAGGACATATTTTTTTTTGTTCGTAGCAACTGAATATTGTTGTAGTTTCATGCCATATTCGGGAAGTGCAGGTGATGTATGAATAAACACACCGGCTAACAATCCAGCACGTCCATAAAATCCAAACTTTATTATGCAATGTAGATTAATCCATTAAAAATTGATACACAGAGCAATAGCTCCATGTATCAATTTTTAATGGATTAATCTATAATAAAGTTTGGAATTTATGGGTGTGCTGTACTGCTAGCCCATGTATTCTTAAAGCTGCCTCCAAGCCACTGAGGGGCCTGTGCACTACAAGGATTATCAACTAAGCTCTGACGCAAGCTGAGTGAGCACTTCTAACAATTTCTTGTATGAAAAAGACCCTTGGCCCTGATTATTGACAAGACACACAAGCACAGAGAATCATCAGCATTTAAAGGGGATGTCCACTACAACCCCTTTCATAGGCCATACATGCACAAAGAATATCAGCAGAATTTAAAGGAGTTGTCCACTTGTAGTACAACCACTTCTCAATCCACATATTTCTTTCAATTAAAAAAAAAGCCTATACTCACCTCCTTGCACCATTCCAGTGGTGTTGGGACTCACATTTCCATGGCTCACATGAGGTTGTGACGTCATCCAAGCCTCGCACCCAATCACCGCCAGCTTCTTTTTCCCCATCGTCGGACAAATGAGTTAATCAACAGGAAGTGAGCAGCAGCCACAGCTCATCCATCCTGTTGATTAACTCATTGTCAAGCTGCCACCAGGGGGAGCCGGAGCTCTGCAGCAGAAGACACTACACGGAGCAATAAGAACCAGAAAGTAGATACACAATGTGTGCTTGTACACTGCCTCACAGCACAGCTGGGAAGCAGAGCTGCGGGGCGTGCGAGGAATGGTCAGGCAGGCCGGGTCAAGCACAGTACGGGCAGAAGGAGGACCGGAGGAAAAAGCAGAAGCGGAGTCGAGGTCAGGCCAAGGTCAGTACCAGAGAAAGCAACCGAGTGGGGAGATAGGAGAGGGGACAGAGGAATGGGGGGACGAATAGGGGACGGAACACAGACAGGGCATGGGGGCACAGGCACAGATGAATCAGGATAACACTTACAGGACCAGCAATCACAGGCAAAGCAGCGCTAAGCTTATAGCCGATGCTGGTTCACTGGAGATGTCAGTTTTTAAAGCATCCAAGCTCCGGAATTGATGCTCGGGAGAAGGCTCCACCCCCTAGCCATTGGGACGGGGAGGCGGAACCATGACACTCATGTGTCTGAAGGCGGAGAGAGAGAAGACAGCGATGACTAGTCACCAGGCTCACATGACATCATAACCTCTGAGCCCTGGGAACACGAGTCCCTACACCGCTGGAATGGTGCAAGAAGGTGAGGTATAGGCTTTTTTTATTTTAATTGGCGATAACATATAGAATGAGAAAGGGTTGTCCTAGTAGTGGATCACTCCTTTAAATTCTGCTGATAAGCGGGCTTTACATGCTACAATCTCGCTAGCGAGATTGCAAGCAATCGTACCCGCCCCCGTTGGTTATGCGACACGGGCAAATCGCTGCCCGTATCGCATAACCTCGCTTACCCCCGTCACACGGACTTACCTGTCCTGCGACGTCGTTCTGGCCGGTGTTCCGCCTACTTTCTAAGGGGGCGGGTCGTGCGGCATCACAGCGACATCACATGGCAGCCATCCAATAGAAGCGGAGGGGCAGAGATGAGCGGGACGTAAACATCCCGCCCACCTCCTTCCTTCCGCATTAGCGGTGGAGGCAGGTAAGGAGATGTTCCTCGCTCCTGCGGTGTCACACATAGCGATGTGTGGTGCCGCAGGAATGAAGAACAACATCGCTAATTAGAAGAGAACGATTTTTTGTTTTAGGACGACCTCTCCGCGGCAAACGATTTTGGCCACTTTTACGATCGTTTTAGGTCGCACATAAGTGTCACACACTGCGATAATGACGCCGGATGTGTGTCACAAACAACGTGACCCCGACAATAAATCATTAACGATATCGTAGCGTGTAAAGCCCGCTATGGTCTTTGTGCTTGTGTGTCCTGTGAAAGGGATCGTCTTAGTATTGCGTAACCCCTTTAAGTGTTCTGTTCTAATTGTGAAGTCTCCTCTGTCATCCATTGGCCCCCTCAATATGAAATTGTGTGTTGTGCATAGCTTGCCAAGGTAGCCAGAGGCTTTACAAATGTACCTGGCGTCACCTTTTTAGTACACCTATAAAGGTCATGCACAGGCATAATGCTTGAGATGTACAGTAAATACCCCTTTGAATAAGGTAGATAAATCATATATTTTGTTATGTGCTGGTGAAAGGTAGATAGGCTGCCAGGACCCAAACACCACCTTTTCCCCCCTAGAAAGACACCACAGAGTTCATTCTAAATTAAATTACTTTTATTTTCACTTATGGAGAGGCATAGGGAAAAAACACTCTCATCTTTTACTTTGGCGTAAATTATGGTCGCAGCTTTCAAATTAGGCATTACCAGCCAACACCATGGGGTTTTGGGAAATTTTCCGCCACCGGCCGTCCGGTGCGGGTATTTCACCACCACTTTTCCTACCCCTTCCGCCAAGGAGCAGCACAGCGCTAGCAAGCTGCGACCCCCCCAAAAACCACAATACCTGAACCATCTCCTCGCACATTCCCACTATCAACCCATCCGAAACCGCATCATTGAAGATGCACCCGCTCCCTCATAAGGACAACAAAGTTAATACCTTCCAGCTGGCGGTACCACACCATTTTTTTTTTTTAATTATATATATATATTTTACACAATCAACTTAGGTAGGCACTGGTTGCCCGTGCACCAAGGACAGCCCCTTAACACATCCTTCCTTGGATACGTTCCAATATGAGCTGAAAATCACCTCTGCCTTGCCCATCTTAAATTAGGAAAATAACAGGAAAAGTTGTACCATCTCTGACCGGATGAGGGTACGAGGCGAAGCGCAGCTAGGTTGCAGGAGACCAAATATGTGACATCTACTTGTGTCGCCAAGTCAACTGTGGAGGGCGGCTCACCAATCCTGAACACCTCAGGTAACACACTCAGCTCAACCAGCTCCCAGCAACTTCTCCAATCACATCCAGGCCAATGGAAACCACGGACCAACCGCCAGGGCGAGGGTCACCTTTTCCCGCTGCCCGAAAAGTATGGGCATGACCTAAGCTTGAAACCTAGGCCGACTTACATCTGAAAAGGAAAACATTGTCAGAAAGGAAAAACTCTCGAAACCATCAAAATTCTCTTAACCAGCAGACCCCCTTTCCCTTGGGGTGATTTGGCAAAAACTCGCGTTTTTTTTTATTAATACACAAATCTGGAACGTATGTAATGTTACGCTAGCCTATATGACAGTCAGTAGCCTCTTGCCCTTCTACTAGTGACGGTTCAAAATGCATTTGCGTTGTCAAACCCATCCCATTGAAACCACACTCATACACACTTGCCCCAAAGCTTCAGCAGCACCCCAGTTCTGGGGGGGGAAGGGAGTGGTGTTTACATCCCAGGTACTGCAACTAGTGCACCCACAATAACAACCATCACCAATTTACCGCCATGAAATTGTCCGCCAAATATGGGAAAAAATCTTCATGGTTCAAAGATGCTCCCCGTCATCCCTGTTCGTCTGAGGGCTATCACTAACACCTTAGGCATACCAACCAGAGGTGGGGAAAAAGATCCCAAAACTGTGAGGAAAGACAGGCTTGGCTAGATAGACCTAGGCCTTTCTTCAGCCTGTGTGACTAAGCTTTAAGATCAAAACCACAATGGGCGTAACCACCCGACCCGGCACCTTATAAGATCGACAAACAGCCAGGAGTATTAGGCCTCCTGACATCCACCCACTTGCCGCTAAACCACTACCCATTCCATACCGTGGGTCCCACTAGGCCTTGGTCGCGCAGGTCCAGTTCCGCAACTGAAAAATTGCAGGGCAAAAACCCCGTACCAGTTTGCTCACAACAGGAAAAAATGGTACCCGTTGGTGAAGTAGAATCACTAAATACTGCCGGTTATACATTAGCAAGGGATCGCTTGAAAATCATCATGCTTTTCACCCGCCTGGTAAACCCCACTCGCTGCATACCCTACTATGGGCCCATTATGTCTGTGTTTTAACGAGAGGCCGGGTCATCGGCCTCCTTTCGATGGGAGTACCATTACGAATTTAAGGAATCAAAACCCTTTGGACCTGCCAGCGGACGGAGTTAAGAAGGATACCTGGAATTGGAAAATCAATAGGGAGTAAACAATACTATCACGGCAACTGGATACCTGGTATGACTTTAACCTTTCGTTAACTTATGCGCATTCTAAAAACCGAAAAGCCTAAGCAGCCCACTACTGATAAGGAAAGTTGTAAACAGGTGGTTAGACGGGTTTTTCCCCCCGGGCTTGGTAACCAACTGATAATACCACTTTTTTTTTAAAAACGTTGTGTTGAAAACAAACCCAAACAGCCAAACCTGCTGCTGTTAAATACACCCCCTATCGGTTCAGCCGTTACTGCTCTTGAAGCGAATGTAGCCGTTGAAGCTTAAAGAAAAATTCAGCTACACCATCAGTTCCTCCTTTTAAGGTGCCTGATTCCATGTAGCGGAAAATAAAGTTTAATCTTACCGCACCTAGGGTTGGACCAATGTACCGATACCGGGTAACGTGATCCTGCCGCTTAAGGTCCAGTCACACTAAGCAACTTACCAGCGATCCCAACAACGATAGGGATCGCTGGTAAGTTGCTAGGAGGTTGCTGTTGAGATGTCACACTGCGACGCTCCAGTGATCCCACCAGCAACCTGACCTGGCAGGGATCGCTGGAGCGTCGCTACACGAGTTGCTGGTGAGCTCACCAGCAACCAGTGACCAGCCCCCAGCGCCGTGTGGAAGATGCTGCGCTTGGTAACTAAGGTAAATATCGGGTAACCAACCCGATATTTACCTTGGTTACCAGCGCACGGAGCTACACGTGCAGAGAGCAGGGAGCAGCGCACACTGAGCGCTGGCTCCCTGCTCTCCTAGTTACAGCACACATCGGGTTAATTACCCGATGTGTGCTGCAGCTACATGTGCACAGAGCAGGGAGCAGTGCACACTGCTTAGCGCTGGCTCCCTGCTCTCCTAGTTACAGCACACATCGGGTTAATTACCCGATGTGTGCTGCAGCTACATGTGCACAGAGCAGGGAGCAGCGCACAATGCTTAGTGCTGGCTCCTTGCTTTCCTAGCTACAGCACACATCGGGTTAATTAACCTGATGTGTCCTGCAGCTACATGTACACAGAGCAGGAGCCGGCACTGACAGTGAGAGCGGCGGAGGCTGGTAACAAAGGTATATATCGGGTAACCAAGGACAGGGCTTCTTGGTTACCCGATGTTTACTGTGGTTACCAGCCTCCGCAGAAGCCGGCTCCCGCTGCCTGCACATTTAGTTGTTGCTGTCTCGCTGTCACACACAGCGATCTGTGCTTCACAGCGGGACAGCAACAACTAAAAAATGGCCCAGGACATTCAGCAACAACCAACGACCTCACAGCAGGGGCCAGGTTGTTGCTGGATGTCACACACAGCAACATCGCTAGCAACGTCACAAAAGTTGTTCGTCAGCAGCGATGTTGCTAGCGATGTTGCTTAGTGTGACGGGGCCTTTAGTCCTACACCGGAAGCCTAGGAAAGGCGCCTTGGAAACAATGACAGCAATAGAAATGACCTTAACCGCAAAGTTGAAGTTCATACCTATGGAACCGCAGGGGCCGAAAGATAAACCTCCATACGATGGGTAAAAGCCGATAAACGCTATTTTCATGCGGCAAAACCTTCCAAAACAAAAGTCAAACCCAAAGGGAGGGGCTTTTCCATAATTTTTTTTTTTTTTTTTTTTTTAAATTCATAATAGGTGCTTCAAATAATGAAGCTACTTGACACCCTCTATAGTCTAGTATTAGAATGATTGTTGTCTACTAACACATGGGAAAGCACTTGTCAGTTGTGCACACCTGAGACCTAAACTAAAATTGTGTATTTTTTTTTTGAGGCTATTTATGTGGACCTAATTGCTCAGGAAATATTAGCGGGCATAATTATGCACTTACATAAAATGACAATTTTCGCATCTCACCTGTTCATTTTCGTCTGTTGAACTGAAACTCCAACAAACACGAAAATGCACAGAAATACACTTTGCTATTACCATAAAGTTATCAGTGACGAACATAGCTTACACCTTGTTAACTACAGCCCTAAGTTAGAGTGTATACCAAGGAGAGGTGATCTCCTGTGAGCCCACATAATGTCACCCTCCTATAAATCACTTGACAGGCCACATCTAAAATCTGGGATCCAGTTTTGCTCACATTTTTTTTTTTTTTTTTTTTAAAAAGGCGGTGGGGGACATTCTGAGATTAGTCGGTTCAAGAAGACAACTAGATTATTGCAAGGAATGGAGGAGGAGATTCCATTTTTTTTTTTTTGCATAAATCGTGTGTGGTCACTATAAAGGACTGGAACATTACTTCCTCCTACCGCAGCTAAATGTGAAGGGTTCTTTACAGTAAAAGCAATCAGACTGCGGAATGCCAACCACAAGAGGTAGTAATGGCAGCTACTATAGCGCCTATTAAGGTGGGTGTATGATTTCCTCAGTACACCTATAGTGTCGGTCAAACATAACTTAATTACAGAATGTTGAATAGGGAGGAAAACCTGTTGCCTGGTGACATCACGTGACCCCCCCCAGGGCGCTTATTCCACCCCGCAATCCCACGTAACGGTACTTGCCAGAATGTGCAGAATAAAAAGGGGGCGGATGTTCCTGCCCAATTCCAACAGCACTCCGCTGTCCAGGCCAATGTACACCCTGATGCTCATCATCCCGCCGCGGAACCCCACCAGGGGTTAGTCTGAAGAAAAAGGGGGTCTAAATCTACATGTGACTCATGACGCCCGGGGCCCCAACGCCCGTGCATATCCCTAGGTGGGGGGGGGGGACCAGAGTCCGATCCAAGCCGCTACCCACAGAAGGGGAGGTAGGGGATTATACAAGTGAGTGAGGGTTGCACAATGCACATGTCACAGCTTACCTCCCCCCCCACCCTGCATAGTTGAAGTGAGGCCTGACCACACCCCATAATTCACCCCACTGGCCGGGATACCCAGATGACCCCTAGCTCCTTCATGACTAACAGCTTTTTTTTTTTTTTTATAATTTATTTATTCAATTTATTTATTTATTTATTTTATTTATAATTTATTTACTTAATTTATTTATTTTTTATTTCTAATTTATTTATTTATTGTTTATAATTTATTTATTTATTTTAACTTGTCTGGGGATACCAATGGGGATGGGTGGATTCTGCTGACTTCTGCAGTCAGCACAGACACCAATGCAGCACCTCCAATCCGAGCTGCATCAGAGACTGTGCCCATCCACAGCCTGCCCCCGCATTCTCCCCGCTCCCCTGTACTGGCTGTGACAGGGCAGGGGTGACAGGGCAGTGGAGGGAGCAGGGGCACGGGGTTTGTTATTCCCACAAGAACCGGCGGGTCCTCCGCTGCAGCGCTTCCACCTGTGCTGCATCAGGGACCGCCCGGCTCACAACCTGCACTCGCACCCACCGCTGGCAGAGGCAGGGCGGCGGGCGGATGGCACCATAAGCAAAGAGCGCTTTCGCGCTCTTTTCAAAATGAGGGGCGGGCTCCAGCTGACCGGCGGGCGGGTAGTTCACTCAGAACGCCGCTCGCCGGCACACCTAGCTGGAGCCTCAGCAGGGAGGAAGCCGCTCACAACTAACAGCGCTGTGAGTAGGACACTTCCTTCCCTGCTGATGGGGGATTTGCAACGGACGGCGAGCACAGGCGGACCGGCGGGCGGGTATTTCCCTGAAAACACCACTCGCCGGCACATGTCACCTTTTCCTCAGCAGGGAGGGAGCCGCTCACAGCTAAAGCACCGTGGGCAAAACTCTCCCTCCCTGCTGATAGCTCTCTTACCGCCTTCCGAAGCGGGTATACGCCACCGGCCGCCCAAACAGGTCCGGGTCCAGGAAGAAAGAGACCGGAAGCTGGGCAGCGCAGTGACATATATCCGATCAGGTCATACCACAGGAGCCGGGGGTAGCTGGTGAGTCTTTCCAGGGGGAGAAACCACCTAGCATTAGCATAGGGGGCCTGCAGTCAGGTGGTAGCCTCTCAAATTTTGGCTGCAGTGCCCCTCAGTAGGGGGGTTGTCCCACAAACATGCTTCATTTTAATCAATAGATCTTGGTATAATAATAGTTTACACAGTTGGATGTGTTAAACTGTTCCTGTTATGAGATAATCTTATAAATATGATGCTATGTACTGTGTAATGTCTGTATCTCACAGTGCAGGAACATAACACAGATCCTGGCCAAGGGAGGAAGAAAAAGAGAATATAAAAGACATTGAACAGGATTGCAGCTGATTCTTTCTGTGAGGTAATACACTTTTGAAATGGACAAGGAAATGTTTTACCTTTCAGAAAGAATTTGCTGTTATCCCATGCTGTAACATCTGTATACTCTTTTTTTTTTTACTACATGCTCAGATCATGTTTTTGCACAGTCAGGTACGACCATTACACAGTATATAGCAGGGACACATATATAAGATTCTCAGCAGAGGGACATTTTTTTTTAAAACATCTAATTTTTAAACTTATTATTATTCCAAGATCTGTTATTTAAAATAATTCAATAGTGGAACAAGCTCATTGAAAGGGTGGTTCACCAATATTTTTTATTTTTTAGATCGATATTATATTGAGAAACAAAGTTTCTCTCAAATACCTTATGTTGGCAATAGTGTCTGTGAGAGGCGTTATTGCAGACCGCTGTTCCCCGCTCTGGTGACGTCATGTCAAGTTCCGGACACGTCACATCCCTGCGGCCGGCCCCAGTCTTCCTGACTCACTGGGCTGTAAGTTTAACTGATCATTGTAACCCCATTTCCATATGCCAATGTTATGAGCTAGAGTCTCACACTGAAGCAGATCTAATATTAATACATATGTAGTCATTCATAAAATCCCAAAGATATCAACATCCAAAAGGATATCCTCGTGCAGAGGAGTGTAATTCGACACCTAACAATACACATGTAATAGCTTTGTTGTGTCAACTTTCTGCTCCATGAAATCTTGTTAGTTTACAATGGTTACATCTGTATGTATTACATGCATGAATAAATGTGATCTTTTATTGACCCGTAGTATTGCACAATCTAAGGCCTCTGCCACACTCACGTGAAATTCACGCACGTGCCGCGAGACACGTATTTTCCCTGCGTGTTGCGTGCAGGTAAGTACGTGTCTCTGGTTTGTGTGGGCCACGTGTGTTCTACGTGTGCTATCCGCGATAGCACACGTAGAATCAGTAATTATTATACTCACCTGGTCCTTCCTGCTGTCCGCGCTGCTGTCCGTGGTGCTGATCCTCGGTCTCCAGCCCTCCCGTCTCCCCGCTGCTGCTGCTGCCAGGCAGTGAAGTGAATATTCTATGAGAATAATGAGCGGCGGTCGGCAGCAAGAGGCAGCAGCGGCAGAGACAGGAGGGCTGGAGAAGGTGAGTAAATGTTTTGTTTTTTTTTCACTGACATGTGTGTTTTCTCCAGCGCGTGTCACACGGGACCGCATCCACACTACACCCGTGTGGTACGGGTGCGGGCCGTGTGACACCCGTGCTGCCGGAGAAATCACTGACATGTCAGCGCTTTGAAAATCGCACACACGTACAAACGCACACGGACACACGTTCCGTGTGGTTTTACGTGTGTGTGCCTGCTACAATAGGGTAGCATTGGTTAAAGTGTCTCCGTGCCGCCGGGACGTGTAAAAAATGACAAACACGTACCGGAGGCACGGATGTGTGGCGCAGGCCTAAAGTGGATCTGTCACCAATTTCACAAATTGCATGTGTTAATATTATCTTCCTGTTGGAGCCATGTCCCATTTTGTGCTCTTCTTTTTTCCTCACCTTCTTCCAAGAGTCATAACGTATTTATTTTTATATTAATATAGCCATATGATGACTTATTTTTCTATGGGATGTGTTGTAGTTTTGAATGACATTCATTTTGCCATAGTTTACTATATAATATATTATATAACAGGGAAAATAATTAAAGGGAGGTGAAATAGTGAAAAAATACAATTCATTGTTTTTTGGGTTTAGTCTTGTTGTAATGTAATGTAGTGCAAAGCGCTACGGAATATGTTGGCACTATATAAATAAAAATTATTATTATTATTATTATTATTATTATTATTATTATTATTATCTGAGGCAAAAATGTTGGGTGCCATCTCACACATGCTACACGCTAAGTGATCGGGCTAGGCTTCAGGCTTCCTTATAACGCACTACACCAGTCTGATCACTTGGCACAGCTTAGGCTAGGTTCACATTTCCATTGTTTTGCATCAGTCACATGCGTTGCTTGATGCTTGTGACTGATGCATTGTACAACGGATGACAAGTATTGGAAGAGAAAGCGGATTGCGTCATAAAACAAGAGAGAGAGAGAACGATCAGCTGATCACTCACATTAGCCGGCCTCCGGATGATCAGCTGATCACTCTCATTAGCCGGCGTCCGGTTGATCAGCTGATTGCTCACAGAAGGCTGCTGCCGGGCGATCAGCTGATCGCTCGGCCGCCGAGAGAGAGCATGCGCAGCGAAATCAAAAGGATTCTTCTCCTCAAAAAATGCTACATGCTGTGTTCCTGCCACCTAGCGGTCAGTCGTTCCACGACTGATCAGTCGGTTGGTGGATGCAACGCAGCGTCATCAGTCACAATCCGCCGCTCATACAAGTCTATGGGAACAACGGAATCCGCCAAATGGATTGCGTTGTTTATCAGAGTGGCGAATTGTGACTGATCATAAAAAAACGGAAATGTGGACCTAGCGTAACTGTCACATCTGTGTCTGAACATATTGCTGCAACCTATGCCCTGATCACTAGGTGGTGTTGCACTACTACCAGTTACTGTAAGATGTCAGCAGTGTATAGCAGTTTAGCTTTAGGATTGCTGAGACTAGTTGTACATTTTCTGTGCACCTGTATTTTGCTGCAGTGAGCTGGTATATAATTAGCTCTCTTCTGCGAGCCATGAGCAGGGCTCCCTTCTATATACAGTAAACCCTGGCAGACAATCTCTCACTCCGAGATAGTTTAGCTAGACCTGGTCACTGACCTGATTGCTTCTGTGTGCTATTTTGTATATCCTTTTGTCTGACCTTGGCTTGCATTTTGACCACCTGTTTGCCTTTTGATTTTGTTCTTGATGTAATTTCTTGGTATTGACTCATTGTGATGACACCTCATGCCTCTGGTTCACTTCTTTGGCCACCAGCCCTTCCGTGGAAGCAATCCAGTGAAACCCAGTGTACTTTGGGCTGCTGATAAGTCTTTGGCTTTATGATCTTTTTTGATTCTATGGTAACGAATGTTATGTGCCGCCCCGACGCAGACCGGGGTGCTCGGATCCGGGGTGGTCATGGCTCGAGGGGTCCGGACCCGGGCTCGGCACTCGCTCCGATCCTTGAAATGGGATTATTTACAGGGGAGACGTTCGTGACGCCACCTGCAGGTTGTAGTAATGGGAGTACCGCCGCTGCTGGAAGGAGTACCGGGGCAGATAGTGGGGAGCAGCAAGGTGTCAGTCCCTCCGCAGGTAGGGAAGGCCCCGGCCTCTGGGGTATTTTGGTGAGATGTTTGGGAGCACAGGGTGCAGGGGAACCAGGTTAGTCAGTGTGGGTAGTCGTGGTGCAGGATGAGGATTAGAAGGCAGACACTCACACTGAAGATAAACCAAAGACTCTGTGCATCACAGTCTCTACAGGGGAACCCGTCCAGGTGTCCGCTCTTACCGGTGTCACTGGGTAATCTGGAGCCGCCTCCGTGCACAAGTTAGTTCTATGTGTGGCCCCTCGGCTTGAAGCTGTTGGGGCCCCGCACACTATGTTTTTAGTGTAGCTGTTCTCTTGATGGCTGGCACTTGGGATTTTAGTGGGCCGCATTACTGGAAAGCCCTATCCTACCGTGATGTGCTGTCGCCTTCAATCTCTGAGCTCCTAGGGAAGTTCATAAAGAGACTCTCCGTCCCAGGTTAATTATCAGGACGATGAACTGCTCCTGATCTAGGGTCCTCTACTCCGTCGTGCTCGGTAACGATCAGTTCTTTTGGATGTCTGATGCCGACAGTCCTCCTAGATTATGTCCGTCACACCCTTCCAATGTAGCTGCCCCCGGTCACTGACTCCTCTGGTCCCGGACCACTGTCTGCGACTCAACCTCTGTCTAGCTCCCAGGGAGCAACTACTCCCCAGGTCCACACTCTTTGAGGGCTACCAATTGACACTCTAGACTCAACTCTCCTGACTTCCCTCCCACCAGTCTGCCTGACCCCAGGTGTGTGGCCTTATTCCACTTAACCAAGCCACTGGTGTGTCTGACAGGTCGTGATGTGAGGTGTGATTGGGATTTGTGCTGATGTTAGTGATACCGGCTTCTTAAGAACCTGGAACCATGGAGGGTAGGTCCTGCCCCCTGGGTAAGGATTGCAGTGGCACCCTGATATACTCAGGGGCGCCACAGTTACATCCTATGAAAGCCTTATGTGTCTAATATATGTTTTCAAAATTTTGTGTTTTTGTTGCTTGCGGCAACAATGTTATACGAATGCTGGAAAACAAAATGGCGGAGTCTAATGTGATATTCACAGAAACTGAGAGCAGAGGAGTGATAAAATCCTTGTTTCTGCAAGGAAAGTCCGCGATGGATATTCATGGTGATATGTCGCAGACATTGAGGGATCATTGCCATTCATATTCCACAGTTAAGAACTGGGTTGCCAAATTTAAAACAGACCACTTCAGCACCAATGATGAGGAACTTCCTGGATGACCGAAAGTGGTTGTTGTTCCAGAGATCGTCAATGCTGTGCACAACCTCATACTGGAGAACCGACAAATTTCAGCTAAAGCAATAGCAGACATCATGGAGATTTCCCATGAATGTGTTTGTGTCATTATCCATGAACATTTGGACATGAGGACGCTATCTGCAAAGTGGGTCCCCAAATGTTTGACAACAGATCAGAGAAGCATGAGAGGGAAAACTTGACTGATAAGAACTTCCTGGATCGTCTGGTTACTATGGATGAGACCTGGATTTATTTGTATGACCCTGAAAACAAGGAGCAGTCAAAAGAGTGGAGGCACAGTGGTTCTCCTCATCTAAAGAAATTCAGGGTGCTAAATAAGGCACTAAGCTAATGTCATCTGTGTTCTGGGATAAAAAGGCTGTGCTGCTAATGGACTACCTTCAAAAGTATTCCACCATCAATGCAAGTACATTGAACTTTTTGACCAATTGAAGGCAGCTCAGAAGGCCAAAAGGCACAGCAAGCTGTACAAAGGAATCTTGTTCCTTCAAGACAACGTCTCCGCTCACACTGCACAAGCGACCACAGCAAAACTGGCAGAGCTTGGCTTCCAGCTGGTTGACTACCCACCTTCTTCACCAGATTTGGCTCCCTGTGTCTATCATCTGTTTCCAAACTTGAACAAACACCTCAAGGGTACCAAATTTTACACCATTTCTCATGCCATGGCTGCTATGGATGCCTGGTTTGAGGCACAACCGAAATACTTCTTTTTGCTAGGCTTACAGAACTTGTAATACCTATGTAAGAAGTGTGTTGACATCAGTGGAGAGTATGTGGAATAAATGTAAAGTTTCATCATCCTATCTCATTTCTTTCTGGATAAAGCTAAAGACTTATCAGCAGCCCCTTGTAAGATTAGATCACTGTACAGAAGTTAAAGGTTAAAGGCCAGGGTTCCTGTGGAAACTGCCACAGTGGCTTGTGGCAAATCTGTTTGAAGTAACCTTTTTGATCCTGTGGCCTCTGACAGACGTAACACCAATCAGTTGGGTTATAAAACAAAAGGCTTGGCAAAGGAATGTTATTTTATGCCTGTACTGTGTAGGGTTAGGAGCCCTCAGAGCAAATATCATAGGAATAGAAAAGATTGTGGTATTCTACTTCAGTGCTGATGTGTGAGATTAAAAATGTGAGTGATAGTCTAAGGTGCGCTTTGCACACTACGACATTGCAGGTGCGATGTCGGTGGGGTCAAATTGAAAGTGACGCACATCCGGCGTCGCAGTCGATATCGTAGTGTGCAAATCCTTTTTGATATGATTAACGAGCGCAAAAGCGTCGTTATTGTTTACATTCTGCTCATCTCCGCCCCTCCGCTGCTATTGGCCGCCTGCCATGTGACGCCGCTGTGACGCCGCACGACCCGCCCCCTTAGGAAGGAGGCGGATCGCCGGCCAGAGTGACGTCACAGGGCAGGTGAGTGCATGTGAAGCTGGCATAGCGATAATGTTTGCTACGTCAGCAATCACAAGATATCGCTGCTGCGACGGGGGCAGGGACTATCGCGCTCGACATCGCAGCATCGGCTTGCGATATCGCAGAGTGCAAAGTACCCCTAAGTATGTGAATATAAACCCAAGAATTAAGTGATACACAGTGAACTGTTGTAGGAGTCTCATCATCACCAACCACAAAATGTGTCACTGTGAACTAATGTGTATAAAAAACTGCAGCAATAGGACCTAAATAGCTACTTTTTTGTTTTGTTTTCACACTCTGCCGGCAAACAAGGATAGTACTAAACTACTCATGGTAGATTTTGCTGCTAAATCCAAATTCTGAGTTCAAGGCTTTTTTTTGTTTGTAAATGGAACTGAAATCCCTGTGTTTTTAGAAGCACCATTTTTTAAAAAGAGAAGTCTCGATAATTCTGAAGCTTAAACACAAGTGTTTACTACCAAAGTGTGCACCTTGTTTTAAATATTTTTTGAGCTGGCTTTATTGTACCAATAGTCTAATATTGAACATAAGCAACCTGAATTCAGCGGCCAGCTGCACGCATTTGCTATTGGGATGTCATTCTACCTAGATTTCCGGGTATCATCTTATTTTGTAAAGGTACTTGGCCTTTTTTAATATAAACTATCTCTTACACACTACACCAGAGAAACTTCTTTTGGGAGGCATGAATTGTCAGCTGTTATTCTCAAAAAATATGGCGCTGGAGGAGATTGATAACAGGATTCTAATGTCAATCCGTGTAGCAGACTCTGTGAGCCAGGGTAGAAGGGACACTGCCCATGGTTGATAGCCCGAGCAATCCTCGGGTTGGGAATCAGGTGGTGCAGCAAAGAGTGCTGGCAATTTCACACAGTGGTAACCTGTCAGTGAATTATGGGTGATGATGATTCTGTGTGGGAAAAAAATCTGGGAACTATTAAGGATGATGAGGAATAAAGTTAATCAGAGAAGAAGGTTGCCGGCATTGGAGACACATAATATAGGAGACATGTGTGATGACATGGACAATCACTGCCTAGCACAAGTTAAAGTTTCTTAATATTCAGCCGACATAAAGACAGCTTGTTTATAGATGGGGGATAATCCCTCATTGTTCTACAAGACTCTTGGGAGTTTAGTATTGAAGTTTTGTTGACTCATGTAATTGTTTTGGCCACTGAAGGCCAGACACTCAGATAACTCAATTATGCAAACTTCCCATTGTATTGCTAAGTGAATTGCTAGATGTGATGTAATTTACCTGTTTCACCCTTGTCTCTGGATATTTGAATATAGCTTCAAATTCATCCAATAAGAGAAGCAACCTTGTACAACCAATCCGATAAGGGCACAGTATATACTAAGGGAAGGCTCTGGCTATGAAAGGGGACTTCTTGGAGTCACCAGGTGGTTGATGGATGCTGCATGATCCAGTCTAAGCTCTTAGGAGCTGGCTAGGGGATCAGAACCAGGATGCCTTGTGGACTCAGTCTAGGGACTTTGGCTCCGACTACAGGATCACTTGGCTACATGGCTTCAATCTAGGGACTCCGATTCCGTTGGAGACCATACCACAGCGTAGGAATTTCGACTCCGGCTGCCAGGATTATATCATCATACCAGAGACTACTTAAGGAAGAAACCCAGGTTGGGACAATTTGGTCACCTGGCTACAGACTTTGCAGACCTCAGCCAGCTTCCTAAATCTGGTGTTATTCCAGTCTCGGTGGGTGCCCGCCGAAAGCGGGGTGCTGCTGGATTGGAGTAAGTAGCACGGACCTTCTAATCCCTGGTGAGCCAGCAGAAGGGTGAGACTCAATTGCCTGTTACATTTGTGTGTTTTGCTGGTTATGTTATGTGCGGTTAATTGTTTGGGGACCCAATAAAGTCTTAATATTGTGATTCCCTCACCCTGTGTTGTCTGAGTAGTGTTTGGCCCACGGTTAAGGAGGTCGGCGTTCAGTTGGGATGAGCCCTGGGCCAAGCTGTCTTTCTAAAGGCGGCCGGGCCAGCGGACGAGATCACCCACTGATCCCCGTGTCTCCACAACATGCATCAAAAAATCATCTGGGATTAAATAAGTTATTTTTACTGTTACTTTGGAGCAGGTAATGCTACACACGCTGTTGGTAGAGGATGCTCACACTTTAAAAATCCAGTCTCATTGTTCGCGAGTCGTCTGTGCTAACTTTCCATGCATTGGAGTTCTTTTGCATGTTGAAACCATACAATTATTTTCCAGTTTGCAGCCTCTGCTCTTATAGACTAGGGACTATGGCTTTCCAGCAGTACATGAAGTGAGATCACCTGATCATTTGGCAAATTCAAGCAGGTCAGAAATCAGAGCAACCCTCAAGTTTCCTCCTTAACCTTCTCACCATATTTGTCTTTCTGTCAACCAAGCTACTCCGTTATGTAGCACCTATTTGGTGTCATTATCATCACCACCATGATCATCATTGACTGTACAGTCATGTCAGGGTCACATGTCCTAGTTTCCCACTGGGCTTTATAGCACTATACTATACTGTTGCTGCTGGAGCTGGTATTGCTGAGCTTATACTACCAAACATCTTGTCTTGCCTGTCATTTTTTTGTGTGACTTCTAATGGTTCCAGTGCCACTAGATGCATGAACACATCTTCTGTCTAGTGTATTGTGTAGTTATTAGTACTAAACTGCTCGAGTGCTCTTTCCTCAAATTGAGCAAGTCCGACACTGGGATGGGCTCGATTTGAGTAACGAGTATAATGGAAGTCAATAAGTAACTCTAGAATTTTTCCTGCAGTCACCCCTAGGAGGTTTGGGGGGCCAGGAAATTTGCTGAACTGGATGGAAACAGCACTTAGATGAATTGGGAACAGCATGGTAAAGACGCATTGACACATCTCTGACTACCAGTGTCACTGATGGGAAGTAAATAAATAAATAATTATAAAAAATGTCTTGGGATTCCCTTATTTTTGTTTACTAGCCAAGATCCGAGCAGCTGACAGGTGGAGCTAACAGGCACTGGTGAATTGTCATTCCCCACCTCCATCGGTGGCCCGTCACATTATCATGGAGTGCCGATAAGTTGTCATTGTGACGACATAGACTCTCATGGGTTACAGTTTCTTAACATTCAGCCAGACATGAAGACAGTTTGTGTATAGATGGAGGATAATTCCTCATTGTTCTACAAGACTCTTGGGAGTTTAGTATTGAAGTTTTTGTTGACTCATGTATTTGTGTTGGCCACTGAAGGCCAGACACCAAGATAACTCAATTATGCGAACTTCCCATTGTATTACTAAGTGAATTGCTAGATGTGATGTAACGTACCTGTCCCACCCTTGTCTCTGGATATTTGAATATAGCTTGGAATTCATCCAATAAGAGAAGCAACCTTGTACAACCAATCCGATAAGGGCACAGTATATCCGAAGGGAAGGCTATGGCTATAAAAAGGGACTTCTTTAAGTCACCAGTTGTTGATGGATGTGCATGATCCAGTCTAAGCTCTCAAGAGCTAGCTAGGGGATCAGAACCAGGATGCCTTGTGGAGTCGGTCTAGGGACTTTGGCTCCAACTACAGGATCACTTGGCTACTTGGCTTCAATCTAGGGACTCTGATTCCGATTGGAGACCATACCACAGTCTAGGGATTTCGACTCTGGCTGCCAGGATTATATCATCATAACAGAGACTACTTAAGGAAGAAACCCAGGTTGGGACAATTTGGTCACCTGGCTACAGACTTTGCAGACCTCAGCCAGCTTCCTAAATCTGGCGTTATTCCATTCTCGGTGGGTGCCCGCCAAAAGCGGGGTGCTGCTGGATTGGAGTAAGTAGCCCTGGAATCTCTGAAGCACGGACATTCAAATCCCTGGTGAGCCAGCGGAAGGGTGAGACTCTGTTGCCTGTTACATTTGTGATTTTTGCTAGTTATGTGTTATGTGCCATTAATTGTTTGGGGATCCAATAAAGTCTTAATATTGTGATTCCCTCACCCTGTGTTGTCTGAGTAGTGTTACGCCCACGGTTAAGGAGGTCGGCGTTCAGCCCTGGGCCATGTTGTCTTTCTAATGGCAGCCGGGCCAGCGGACGAGAGCACCCACTGAGCCCCGTGTCTCCACAGTCATGACAGCCTGGGGTCGGCTGATGACCCCTTTCACTCTCATGGAGTCATTAGCTGAGTGCCGCCATTCACAGGGTGTCATCATTTATGCAATTAATGCTTTACAACTAACTGCTAGAGAACTGGGTGAAATGTAACCTTCTTTAGTGCAGTGGCCACATTTCAACACTATAGAATATTGTATAGTTATAAATAGCTGTGATTTTTATTAGCATGTGAATTTCTCCAGGGTGCAGCCTATATGATATTAAATTAACATGAAATACTGCCAACAGGTCTATTTTTTTACCTGCAAATGTCTATGGCTGCAAGCTTCTAACAACATATATCTTCCTTGGGTCAAGTGCACATTGCACTCTGTGTTACTGTGCTTTGATTGCTTTAGGGATACTATCTCTATCGTCATAGTAACACTGTTCAAGGACTAAGACTCTGGTTACAATATTCTTGGACCCTACTAAATACTAGGTAATAGAATACTTTACTGCATCTTTGTAGAATACGGTGTACCATGTGGATTCCGCCATAGAAAACGCCTGAAAAACCTACCAGGAAAAGATCAAGGAAAAGAAGTCATGCATTGAAAACAACTTGTTGTGCATGTTTCAGGTTTCTAAAATTGCTCAGCAGTTAAAAGAGATGACATATCATTTCTTCTGGTGTTTTACGCTTGGAGGATGCTCTTTACAATGAAAGTCAATGGGAATCTCAAATGACGCCCCAAAGATAACCTGGGATCTTTTGGAGCATTTTGCCAACATTTTTGCTTTAAAAAAAGATGTCACAAAAGCCATGAAAAAACTCTCAAACCCCCGTTAATATAGGGGAGGAGAAGGAGAACAAGAAAAACAAAAAACTATGACCCGAACACCTTTTTGGGTGGGAAGTGGTGCATGGGAATAGACAAGAAAAAAAGGAAGATTTAATTTGGCTTTATGTTCTGCTGCCGTCACCTGGTAGCTTGCCTATTAAAGCTTTGTTCACACATTTCATTTTTACTGTATTTTTTGCTGCGTTTTTAAGCTGATTTTTACCGTACCAGCAAAAGCTAAGAGATTTCATAAAGCTAATGCAAATAATTGTATTTTTTTTCCTTACTGAAATGGAAAACTGCTGTGTTTTTGAAAGATATCAAGATGTGAACATAGCCTAAGGGGTGGAGGCGGTGGTTACGTTTTTTTAAAGTTTTTTAATTTGCCTTGTACGAGTCATTATACAGGAAAGAATGTTTCCAAACATTTTTGGCCTGTAAAATCCATTTTATATTTAGTTTTGAATGTTTTATTGTCATTCCGTAAAAGTGTCGCAATATTCTGAGAACATTGTTCCCATCAGCGACACAGGAGCAAGATATGCATCCAGGCGTCTTCCCCATGCTGTTCCCATTCCATTTGTGAGCTGTTTCCATCCATTTCATTAATTTTTTTTCCGGCTTACCAGACCTCCTGGGAGGGTCTTTCGGAAAAATGCTTGAGACCAGCTGAAGCACTGTGTAAGTGTGAAACGGCCGTCGTCTGACGTGTCCGGCGTGCTCTCCCTCCCCATCAGCCCTTTCCGCACATGTAACCTCCACGTTTGGAAATAAACCATACCCTACACAGCAAAGACCTGGTGAGTGCCGTTCCTTCCTACATTGGATCATACCTTGTCTCCTCGCACATGTGCACCCTAGAGCAGCACTGATTCATGCCTATATGCTTTAGACTTTACCTTAGGCCTGCGACACACATCCGTGCCGCCGGCACATGTTTGTCATTTTTTACACGTACCGGCGGCACGGAGACACGTTAAGCAATGTTACCCTATGGTAGCAGGCACACACACGTAAAACCACACGGAACGTGTGTCCGTGTGCGTTTGTACGTGTGTGCGTTTTTCAAAGCGCTGACAAGTCAGTGTTTTCTTCCGCAGCACGGGTGTCACACGGCCCGCACCCGTACCACACGGGTGTAGTGTGGATGCGGTCCCGTGTGACACGCGCCGGAGAAAACACACGTGTCAGTGAAAAAAACCCCAAAACATTTACTCACCTTCTCCAGCCCTCCTGTCTCTGCCGCTTCTGCCTCTTGCTGCCGACCGCCGCTCATTATTCTCATTTAATATTCACTTCACTGCCTGGCAGCAGCAGCGGGGACACGGGAGGGCTGGAGACGAAGATCAGCACCACGGACAGCAGCGCGGATAGCAGGAAGGACCAGGCGAGTAAGTAAATTACCGGTTCTACGTGTGCTATCGCGGATAGCACACGTAGAACACATGTGGCCCGCACGTACCAGAGACACGTACTTACCTGCACGCAACACGCAGGGGAAATACGTGTCTCTCGGCACGTGCGTGAATTTCACGTGAGTGTGGCAGAGGCCTTATGGATATGTTTGTTGCTGAGTAGTGCCCTGATCTCCTCTCTCACCATTGGAAAAATGCTTGAGTTTCCCTATAACTTCCGTTATACTCATTACTCGAGTCGAGCACCCGAGCAGTCCGACGTGCTGGATTCAAGTATCATGTTAGCGCTCGCTCTTCACTACTGGACGACATTATGGAAGCCATTCTATTTTCTTTCTTCTTAGTGGTGGCCCCAGAGAGTGAAACCATGAGGAATTTTCAATTCTGTGCAACTGAATTCACTTCTTATAGAGAGAGATTGATATATTAGGTTTTTATGGATTAATAACTCATAATGCAATTTCCTTACATATTATAACAAGTGGCTATAATGTGAAAGCTTCACTCTAAAGGCCACATACATTATTAATACATTATCGCTGTGTTGCTATAGTTCAACAAGTTTTTAATTCAACCTGCAGGCAAAACAGCCTAACAACACATTTTCATGAGAGGTCATAAAGTAGCCAGACTAAAGTACCCGGCATATTGTATGTCCAACATAAACACGCATGTAAAATAAATTGATTCCTCCTGGCGCTAAGAACGCTGATAGAAAATGATACTTAATACTAATGACTGTTAATTATCTAACTCATCCAAGCAGTATGCACAATTTAGAAGGGAACCTGCCTAATGAAACTCCGCTGTGTACATATTGTACAGAAACACTGTAATAAATGGCAATTTAATGGCTGTATCATGATGGTATAATTATTCTGATTAACATCATAGTCCATCAGATCAGCTATTTTACAAAAATTACCGATCTTTTGGGGGAACTACTTGTTATAAGAAGCTTTTGCTAAAATTATACTGACATAAAATCACAAAGAAAGTAGGATTTTATTAATAGTCTCATAAATATGTAGTTATGTCCTCAGACGCTGGCATTATTCTATAATCCCGTGGGTATTAATGCTGATGGCAAACATTTTACTGTTATAGCACATTAAAACTGTTCTAATTTACCTCCTTTTTGGGTCGGTTTTACTAATATATCCCATACATAGGATTCCTCAGAATGTGCCTGGGGATCCAAGTGGGGGGTCCTGGGAGCCCTAAATTGAGACACTATTGTGCACTGATGGCACCACATCTGTCCTTACTTAAGCATTATAGAAACTTCACAAAACAATAGATGAGTAAGTGGTTTGTCTAGTTCTCCAAATTGTGAATCATTTTAAAGGGGTTGTCCCATCTGGGATTTTTATAGCATATCCTATCAATATGGCATAAATTTCACAACCTCTTTAATGCACTGTAAATCTTGAACCTGTAGAATTGATCTTTGTACAGAACATCACAACCATATCACTGGCACACAGTTGACATCTTGCTAAGACATACCATCCAAGCATCACCTAGTTCTGAGATTTTGTTATCGTCAATATTGAGTCGGGTAACAAAACTCCTTTAGACTTGTGAAGAAATGGAAATGAGAAGATAGCTATAGATCGTTATGGCTCATACGTCTTTAAACCACAATGTAGAGGTCCAGCACCAACCTTAATGATTAACTCCACTAAGCAACAAAGATTCTGATGCAAGGAAAATAGGACTATTTAAGCGGTACGCTGCACAAATTAGACACTCAAAATGATACAAAATGGAATTGAAGAAGCAGCACTCACCATTTATGTCCAAGTCTCCTTTATTGTAGATTCATAAATTCACCAAATGATGTAAGAAAGGGGGAGCGGGGAATGTCCAAACGTTCTCCGCTCCCCCTTCCTTGCACCCCTTCATTTGGTGAATTTATGGATCTACAATAAAGGACACTTGGCCATAAATGGTGAGTGCTGCTGCTTCAATTCTTTTTTTGTATCATACTTCTTTAAAATGAATCTGTCAGCAGGTTTTTGCTATTTAAGCTAAAGACAGTATACCGCAAGGGTTAAAACATAGAATTCAGGGATGTCCGTTTTGTCAAGGTTCAACTTGTTGTTTAATTGTTATGTTTGTTTACAGCGCACCAATCACCAGGATTTCCTATATACAGTCATATGAAAAAGTTTGGGCACCCCTATTAATGTTAACCTTTTTTCTTTATAACAATTTGGGTTTTTACAACAGCTATTTCAGTTTCATATATCTAATAACTGATGGACTGAGTAATATTTCTGGATTGGAATGAGGTTTATTGTACTAACAGAAAATGTGCAATCCGCATTTAAACAAAATTTGACCGGTGCAAAAGTATGGGCACCTCAACATAAAAGTGACATTAATATTTTGTAGATCCTCCTTTTGCAAAAATAACAGCCTCTAGTCACTTCCTGTAGCTTTTAATGAGTTCCTGGATCCTGGATGAAGGTATATTTGACCATTCCTGTTTACAAAACAATTCCAGTACAGTTAAGTTTGATGGTCGCCGAGCATGGACAGCCCGCTTCAAATCATCCCACAGATGTTCAATGACATTCAGGTCTGGAGACTGGGATGGCCATTCCAGAACATTGTAATTGTTCCTCTGCATGAATGCCTGAGTAGATTTGGAGCGGTGTTTTGAATTATTATCTTGCTGAAAAATCCATCCCCTGACAAACTTCAATTTCGTCACTGATTCTTGCACATTATTGTCAAGAATCTGCTGATACTGAGTTGAATCCATGCGACCCTCAACTTTAACAAGATTCCTGGTGCCGGCATTGGGCACACAGCCCCAAAGCATGATGGAACCTCTACCAAATTTTACTGTGGGTAGCAAGTGCTTTTCTTGGAATGCTGTGTTTTTTTGCCTCCATGCATAACACCTTTTTGTATGTCCAAACAACTCAATCTTTGTTTCATCAGTTCACAGGACCTTCTTCCAAAATTTAACTGGCTTGTCCAAATGTGCTTTTGCATACCTCAGGCGACTCTGTTTGTGGCGTGCTTGCAGAAACGGCTTCTTTCGCATCACTCTTCCATACAGCTTCTCCTTGTGCAAAGTGTGCTGTATTGTTGACCGATGCACATTGACACCATCTGCAGCAAGATGATGCTGCAGGTCTTTGGAGGTGGTCTGTGGATTGTCCTTGACTGTTCTCACCATTCTTCTTCTCTGCCTTTCTGATATTTTTCTTGGCCTGTTACTTCTGGGCTTAACAAGAACTGTACATGTGTTCTTCCATTTCCTTACTATGTTCCTCACAGTGGAAACTGACAGTTTAAATCTCTGAGACAACTTTTTGTATTCTTCCTCTGAACAACTATGTTGAATATTCTTTGTTTTCAGATCATTTGAGAGTTGTTTTGAGGAGCCCATGATGCCACTCTTCATAGGAGATTCAAATAGGAGAACAACTTGCAAGTGGCCACCTTAAATAACTTTTCTCATGATTTGATACACCTGCCTATGAAGTTCAAAGCTCAATGAGGTTACAAAACCAATTTAGTGCTTTAGTAAGTCAGTAAAAAGAAGTTAGGAGTGTTCAAATCAAAAAATTGATAAAGGGGCCCATACTTTTGCACCGGTCAAATTTTGTTTAAATGCGGATTGCACATTTTCTGTTAGTACAATAAACCTCATTTCAATCCAGAAATATTACTGAGTCCATCAGTTATTAGATATATGAAACTGAAATAGCTGTTGCAAAAACCCAAATTGTTATAAAGAAAAAAGGTTAACATTAAATAGGGATGCCCAAACTTTTTCATATGACTGTAACCTAAAGCCAGTGCTATACTGGCACTATCAGGGTGATGCTATACATACCTGTAGTGGTCAGCTTGGATGTTTAGGTTTTGATATCCAAGAAAGTAAAGTTTATAAAATCATCTGCTTCTTGAGTGACAGCAGCTGAGGATCAGATAATAGCTGGGAGGCATTCATTGTTATACCCTCCCTCTGTTAGAATTAGCATAAGCATTATACAAGTGATTTAATTTTTGACTAGCAGGACCTGTGCTGAAGTCATACCCATATGACCAGTAGGGGCGGGGCCTCAGCCAACAGAAAAATGTTGCTTCCTTGTATCAGCTTTGTTGGCTGAGGCCCCGCCCCTTCTGGTCACATGGGTATGATCTCATCACAGGTCCTGCTAGTCAAAAATGAAATAGACTGTATAATACTTATGCTAATTCTAATGGGGGAGGGGATAAGTATGAATACCCACTGAGCTATTATCTAATCCTCAGCTGCTGTTACTCAAGAAGCTGATGATTTTTTAAACTTTACTTTCTTGGATTTCAAAACCTAAATATTCGAAGTGACCACTAAAGGTATGTATAGAATCAGCCCGATAGTGCTAGTATAGCACTGGATTTAGGTTGCATATGAAAATCCTGGTGATTGGTTCCCTTTAAGCAGCAGAACATAGCAGGACTTATCTTTTCTAGAACTCCCACACCCTCCTCTGGTTTACACCTCTCTGTCAATGTACAATCTCTATTGAGAGTCTGATGTGGGCGGGACAGCTCTCTCAGGTCTGCTGCATGGCTAATTCTAAAAATTCTGATTGTGTCAGAATGGCTGCACGCAGTAATCCAAGTGATACATCGATGGATTCAAGATCTCTTTTCCTACATCATGCTACTCTCAAATGAGGAAGCAAAAACCTGTTGACAGATTCTCTTTAACTATAGCTGTAGGAGGTGAAAGGTAGCATTAAACACAAAATGTAATGCAGCGTATAGGGAAATGGTGATCCCTTTCCAAGTCCATATGTTGTGGTAGTGAATATTGACATGAACTGTCTTGATATCTTTAATGGTGAATATGATACAATTACAATCTAGTATATTTAAATGTAACTCTGCAGCTAGAAGAAGGATTTAATGGGTGTAATCATTTTGTTTGGACATTGTGAAACACTTCACAAAGGGCTGGATCAGAAGCTCAGTTGGAAAAAAAATCCCATCCTTAATATTCATGTTGGAGTATAGCAGACGTACTGTTCAGATTCTTTTATGTGATTGATTCACCAGGTTCAACACTCACAGTGAATGGCTCTATCCTTGAAAAATCTATGAAGAATACAATTTTTAACAATTTACTCATCTCTTACTGTAGCCCCTTGATGACAATATTGAAGTGCCATTCATGTAGAGCCTGCATGTGAAGGCGTCATTCCTAGCAGTCCACTTACTCCCATATCCTATATATATGGAAAATATGGGTCATACTCCCCCTTCTTATGTCCTTTCACCAACGCAGTCGGTTGACATGTGCTCATCTCATGTCATACTTCATTTAATGATGTTCCATAAAAAAAATAAGTTGAATTTCATGGCGCAGTGTCTGATTCCTTCCTTGCTGTGTTCTATCATCAATACCATTAGAATAAAGCTATCTGATGGTTTCACACCATAAAACTGTTGACTTTTCTACCATTGCCACGGTTTATCATTCCACGCGATTGGGTCTTACTATTTTGTGGACAATTTCTCTATCATTGTACACTTTTGTGTTTATGATTCCCATTGTTAATATTTTTTTATCTATTTTATTTATTAAAGAGTTATTCCCAAAATCAAATTAATTTTCACAAAACATAGTAGATGCAAATTTAGGATTAACCCCTTCCTGACATGGCCACTTTCCATATTTGCGTTTTCAGATCCCCCCCCCCTTCTTCCAAGAGCCATTACTTTACATTTTTCAGTCCACATACTGTAAAGTAGATGTATGTGGAATTATTTTTTGCAGAAAGTTATACTCTTTCAAGGGAATCTGTCACCAGGTTCCCCCTAATCTGAGAACAGCAAAAGGAAGGGGCAGAGACATTGATTCCAGCCATGTGTCACTTACTGGGCTGCTTAGTGTAGTTTTGCTAAAATCACTGATTAATCAGTAGTGGATTATCATTAGAGGAATACTTGGCGTGCTGCAGGTAGTCCAGCATATTCATGTATAACTGCTAGATCTGCAGCAGAGAAAACAGTGACTTTATCTAAATGACAACAAACAGCTCAGTAAGTGACACATCACTGGAATCAGGGTCTCTGTCTCTACATTGTGCTGCTCTTAGATGGGGGAGCAAAAACCTGGTGACAGGTTCTCTTTAAGGTCTCACTCACACCACCGCATTATCCAGAGTGTGGTTAGCATAATCAGACTGACTTTTTTCGAATAAGAAATAAAACGGTCATCAGAGCATAGCCTATCATACTTGTGTGGTTTAACTTTTTTCACAGACCCATAGACTTGAATGGCTGAATGCAATCTTATTTTAAGAGGCAAATTGTGCATGTTGCGATTTTTTTTTTTTCTTGGACCGAGTCATTGAATAATATTAGTCCAACTGTGAGCCACTGTTTTATCAGATCACACTCGGCACTAAAATACAATCATTGCGCAGGCCCTTATGGAGGTGATATATGCACAATGGGGCAAATTTAAAAGAGTTATATTGGTACAATGGAATAAATATATTTGTACATGATTATAAAACCACATATTGATTGAAGCTTGACCTTTAATATGTACCGTATTTTTCAGATTATAAGATGCACTTTTTCTTCCAAAAATTTTGGGAGGAAAATGAGGGGTGCGTCTTAAAATCTGAAAGTAGCTTACCGGGAGGTAGTGGAGAAGGGTCACAGGAGGCTGTGCACTGTGCTGTTCTGTGCAGCAGGTGACCCTGCTCTGTGCGGCGGGCGGCATTGCTCTGTGTGGCAGGCGTCGAGGCTCTATGTGGCAATCGGCAAGGCTCTGTGTGGCAGTCGGCAAGGCTCTGTGCGGCGGGCGGCGAGGCTCTGTGTGGCAGTCGGCAAGGCTCTGTGCGGCGGGCGGCGAGGCTCTGTGTGGCAATCGGCAAGGCTCTGTGTGGCAGTTGGCGAGGCACAGGCTATTCTGAAGATGTTGGCAGTAAGGAATTGAAATAATGGTGCCCAGAGTTGCCGCGTGCGCAGATGGAGCTCTCAGCTCAAGCACTCATCTGTGTACGTGTCAACTCCGGCCGCCATTTCTTTGAAGCCTGCACCGCCGACATCTTCAGAATGGCCAGGGCATCACCGCCCAGGGCGAGCACCAGAACAGAGCAGCGCTAGCTGCCCCAGCACAGAGCAGTGCCGTCTGCCCCAGAACAGAGCAGCGCCAGCTGCCCCAGCACAGAGCAGCGCCGGCTGCCCCAGCACAGTGCCACAGCCCACAGTGAGTAACTAGGTCCCCCCTCTGTACCGCCCACAGCATCACCGTACTTCAGCACTGTCCCAGCCTCCTATGACCCCGCTCCACCATCGCTGCCGCCCCACCTCCCCGGTAAAACACCACCGGATCAGAAAACGGACCCCATATTTTTATTTTTTGTTATCTCTAAATCTGGGGTGCGTCTTATGATCCACTGCGTCTTATAAAATGAAAACTACAGTACTTCTTTCTGATCTTGCACTTTTTTAATTTTACACCAGTACAAAAGTACGTCGTGATTCAATATACAATGTGTATGTGAATTTTCTGTACTTTTATGTTTCACGCACCATTCACTTTTTAGTGTGTTTGTGTAGTTTTTTTTTCAATATGTAAGAGTGATTTTTTGTAATCCCAATACAGAAATATTATTTTTATTTGTGTATATGGTCTTTTTTTGTATATATAAGCTGTATATGAATGTCATGGTGGGGATCGGCATAGGGTTCCAATATGCACATTTTTCCAGAACTGAAGCCTCTTTATTACCCACATCTCACTTGTTCGTACTCTAAATTTGCAGAAATGACCTTGAGCATCTACTGGTTTCCAATGTTTTACAATTTTAACCTCTATACTACCTCTTACAGCTATTGGATGGAACTTATCCAGTGCTACATAATATTAATAATTTTTATGTTTCTTCCTGTATCCAAAACAAATTGACTTCCTGCTGATTTCAGTTTGCTTTATATCACCCATCAGCTGTTAAACAATGTGTTCCTTTGTTTCAGGTAGAATCCTTAGCTGTATTAGTTCACCATCTGTTCTGCCTAAGGTAGAAATGCCTCTTGTGAAATCAATGTGCTGACATAATGTGTATTTATTAGATTATATGCTGTTTATTATTTAAACTCTCGCTGCTCTTTTCTGTGAGCGAGGCTTGATATTTCTCTTACACCATTAGCGAGTATTAAGTGGTTCCTAAATATATCGCCAAGCACAAGGGCAAAATAATGGTGAGAACTGTGATCGCTCCGGGTCCTGTGATTACACCAGCGTTTTAAGCTAAGTTGCTGTGATGAGTGTTTGGTGCGTTTTTGATATTGCAGATTGTTGGAAGTATTTCTGTACCCTTTAGCTAATTAGGGTTACTTGTGCTTTTTATTGCATTTTTAGTGTGTTTTTTTTTTCTTTTTCCTCTGCTGTTTTGTCTAATTTTTTGTTACTTTTTTTTTTTTAAAATAAGGGCTTGTTCAGACACCACTGATTTTCTTGTACAGTTTCAGGCCTGTTTCACACGTTAGTGATTCCGGAATGTATGTCATCATTTTTATACATACCGGAATCACGGACATACGCAGACCCATTAAAATCAATGAGTCTGTACATACATCAGTGATTTGTCTGGGACCGTGTTTCCATGCGGCGCATACATGTGTCCATGTGCTCCACACGGAGACAAGTCCGTTTTACTCCGGCAGCACTGATGTTAGACGAACAACACAGTGGTGTAATCAGTGGGACACATACTAGAGAAAACACGTGTGTGCTGCCCCTGCAGCGGTCAAACTGCTCGGATCCGGGGGGGGTTGCTGCTGTGGCTTTAGGGTCTCTGGACCCGGGGGCTCGCGGCCACTTCAAATGAAAAGGGGGTATTTACAGGGGATAAGAGTTTGTGACGCTACCCTTGGTTCGCGGTCAGGGGTGTACCTCCGCTGCTGATAGGAGTACCCGGGGGAGATGGTGTGGGGCAGCCAGATGATTTTTCCCTCCATGGGTAGGGAAGGCCCAGGGAGTCCAGATGGAGAAGGTGGTGTAGGGGAGCGTGGTGCAGGTTGGAAGCAGGGGCGAACCACATACTCACTCAGGCAGTGTTGGTGATGATGCAACCACAAAGCAGACTCTGACAAGGTAAACAAGTCTCTGGGTGCCGCTGCCTTCTTGGCTCATCTGGTTATCTGTCCCCTCTGGTACTGCCGGGTGGTCCGGAGCCTGCCTCCGTGCACAAATTAGAAGTGTTCTGGTTGCCTGTTGGCTTAACCTTTGTCAGGCTGCATAATTTTGCCAACATTTCTCAACCCCTTATCTCAGAAGGGGGTGGAGATGTTTTATTGAAATTTGGCCAATATATTCTGGACCAAAACTGCTGAGATGTCACGAAATTTCAGCCCTCTACTGCTTTTCGAAAAAAAATAAAATTATTGCAATTTAAAAAGTAGTTACAATTGTACCTATTCAGCCGGACGAAGGTTAAACCTGTCCTGGTTCCGTTCCCTACTTGTTGGTAGTGGAGCTGCGCTCTCAAGGGCTCAAGCTTGGGATTTCTGTGGGCTGCGTGGGTTGGAAAGCCCTATCCCCCTCGTTGCGCTAGTGCCCTTGATCTGAGCTTCTTGGGGACAGTCCATAAAGTCACTATCCTCCACAGGTTAATTGCCGGGTTGCCTGAAACTACTCCCCGACCTAGGGTCCAGTATCCCGCCATGCTTTCGGTTATTAGGCTCGAGCTGCTGATCGTCCTCCAAGACCGGGTCTAGGCACCCAGCCTCAATACCCTGTGACCGAGTCTCCGACTCCTCTGGGCCCAGACTACCATCTGCGACCCAACCTGTAACATACAGGGAGCCACCACTCCCTCAGCTCCTCACTTCTAGAGGGCTAACACTACTCTCCTCTCTACTTCCATCCCACCAGCCTACCTGACCCCCTAGGTGGGCGGCTGTATTCCAGCTCAGCAGCCCACTGATGTGTCTGACAGGGTGTGGTGTGAGGTGTGGTTGGGATTTGGACGCTGATGGAGGCAGTACCATAGGTTGAGAACCCAGAACCATGGAGGGTTGAGCCCTGCACAAAATAATAGAAAGTGCAGTACCCTGTAACACCCTGACTAGTCCAGGGGTGTCACATGTGCCGGTGAAATAAAATGATTTTCTATACTCACCTTCTCCATCGATGCTGTTTTTGGCGCTGCTATCTCCCCCTTCCAGGCCGGCTAATTATGTTCATTAATATTTAAATTAAATTCAGCAGTCGGAGACAGCAGCATCGGGGATGGGTGAGTATAAAGTTCCTGTTCTCTGTGTGCTATCACAGCACCCGGAGGGACATACGTACCTTTAACATGTCACAGGAAAAACGTGTGTGTAAAGGTATGTATGGACTCAGCCTGATAGTGCCAGTATAGCACCGGCTTTAGGTTATATACGAAAATCTTGATGATTGGTTCCCATAAAAGGGTTACTCCCACCATGACAAGTTATCACCTATCATCAGGATAGATGAAAACTTGTAGCCACTGGGGGGTACTACTCCTGGGACCCCCACAACCCTGAGAACAGGGACAATTTGAATGAAGCATTGTTTGTGGACTGTATTAACTGTCTATGGGACTGCTGGAAGTAGTTGAGCACAGTGCTCATCTATCTACGGTAGCCCTACACAATGAATGTGTCATCACAGCTCTATTTCAATGCAAAATTTCGCTTATTCAGTTATAATTATTTCCCATCTACCTATCATTGTTATGAGTAACCCTTTAAAATATTTTTTTTTTAAATGAAAAATGTAAAACAAATTGTGAAACAAAATATACAGAGATAGAAGTTCTGAAAGTACAAATACTTTTTCATGGCACATTACAGGGAAGTAATAAAATATAACATTTTTGCAGTATATTGTGTGGGATGACTTTACAGGGAAATGTCACTTTAGTTTATTAAGCAGTTACAATTGGAAGAGGAAGCGTTCTCTACAAGCAATTAAATATTATCTCTGAATGAGTGGCATATCCCAATGATAATGAAAGATGTCATGTCGAGTCCACTTTTACTGATCCTGAGTCCCCCCTTTATTGATACTGACCTGGGGTTTACACACATATATGACACCAATGGAGTGGAAATCACGGTACAGAACACTTCTTACAACTGTTGATTTTCTGTATCTAGAAGTAATTTAACTGACATAACAATTTACTCTCAGATGCTTCTGAGAAATTCACTACAGGAGAGTTACTGTTTTACTCATAACAGAGAGATGGGAGGTGTGAATGTTTTGTACTAGAACTCGAAAAGTGGAATTATGTGAATTCCAAGCGCATATCTTCCCCCATTATGTTACATTTTTCTGTCAATTTTTGGTATAGACACAGTAATATAGCTAATGCTGAAATATGCACATACACAATACTTAAAGGGGTGGTTCACACATATTTATTATTGGCCACATCGATATTATGATCAGAAACAATGTTTATCTCATATACCTTGTGTTGACAATAGTGCCTGTGAGCGGCGCTATTGTGCTCCACTCACAGCCTTCATGTGACCAACGGGCTCCGTGACCTCTAGGATCCGGTGATGTCACGTCAACTGAGGTGGGCCGCAGTCTCCGTGAGTGACTGGGCTGTGGGCGGTGTTTCACCACTTATCACAGCCCAGCGTCACAGCCCAGTCTCTTCCTGCTTCTTCCATCACTGGAAAGCGCGCAAACAGGAGATACGCTGGCCAGTGATGACCAGTGAAATGCCTTTCACAGCCCAGTCAGGAAGACTGAGGCCGACCACGGTGATGTCAGGTGAACAGGAAGTTAACAGGTAATACAGTGAGGTCACGGAGCCCGGGGATCAGGCAATGGGGAAGAGCAGAATGCAATAGCTCCACTCTCAGGCACTATTGCCAATGTAAGGTATTTGAGAGAAACATTGTTTCTCAACATAATATTGATGTGGCCAATAATGAACATGGGTGAACCACTTCTTGAATAACTGCATACCGTATATACTTAGTGTAAGCCGGCCTGAATATAAGCCGAGGCATCTAATTTTACCACAAAATACTGGGAAAACTTATTGACTCCAGTATAAGCCTAGGGTGGGAAATGCAGGAGCTACTGGGAAATTTCAAAAATAAAAATATATACCCCCCCAAAAGAATCGCACTCAAAAGACACCACAAGACCCAAAACATGCTGGATCACCAAGGCAGCTGACAGTATTTCAGGGTTTGGAGAGTTTGGTATGATAATATTCCAGAATGTGATGACATGACTATATTTGCATAGAGCAGCCTGTGTTAGGGCTGGTACTATACACTGTGTGTTAGTGCATCCACTGCATTACTACATATGCTGCCTTACTGCATGTACATAACGCAGATTGCACTGTGTGAGTCATAAGGTTATGTTCACATGCGGCATCTTTTTTCTACCACAAAAATGCAGCGTTTTTGTCCCAAAACACGCACCAAAAACACACCACGGCAAAAACGCATCAAAAACGCGATGCATTATGACGATGCGGTTTTACACGTTTTGCCCAATTAGTTTTTTAAGTCAAATCTATTGACTGGATGGGCTCAAAAACACTAGTAAAACGCAAAAAGAATTGACATGCTGTATCTTGGGTGCATCTTCAAAAATGCAGCCAAGATGCAGCCATCAAAAGATGCCCAGTGTGGACAGCAAAATCAAAATCTCATAGACTTTGCTGGGAGAAGGAAATGTGTAGCACCCATGGGGCAGGGGTTAAATGTACTCGTTGCTGGGCCAGTGATGTCAGGTCTGGGGATGTCACAGCCTTGCCCGGCTTCATGGCCCCAAGGTGTACACCAAAAGGGGATGGATGGTGAATGGGATAAAGGATGTTGGGGGTATTAATTGTCTCAAGACGCCACCCGCGGTATGCAGCCAGGGATTAGCCGCTGCTGCGGTCACTATCCTCTGGGGTGGGTGGTGTTGCAGCTAGGATAGTTCAGCTTCCCACAGGTGAAGCTCTCCTCTCGGCAACCGTGTTTTTCCTTTGTCCCACAGGAGCTATTGGTCAGCCAGCTCCTCCACTGTCGTCCCCTGCTCCTCACAGTCTGCCCGGTCCTAGATGTGGAAGCTCTGAAGCACTCTCCACAGCCACCATTTGTTCTGAGTCTCAGACTATTCTAAAGAAAAAACTGTGTGTTCTCTCACTTCCCCTGTGCTGCCCCCACCTTCCTGATGACTCACTGGTGGCTGGGAAAAACCCATTGTTATGGTGACCACCTTTAGCCCAGTTCTAGCGGGGAAGCACCTAAGCTGTGTGTGTGTTGTGTAAGTGAAAACCAGTGGTTAACCTCTTCCTTACCAGGGATGAGTATTGCACCTTAAATCAGATGCAATACCCTGTGGTGTCTGAAGCCTCAGGGGCGCCACAAATGCATGTATTTTGGTGCATCTTTGTGACTTCAAAAATGCACCAAAAATGCAGCAAAAGATGCCCTGTGTGAACTTAGCCTAGCGCAGGCTGATGATATTCCAGAATCTAATGACATGTCTACGTACAGCAGACTGTGTTAGGACTCATACTATACACGCTGCTCTGTGTACGCACTATGTTACTGCATGCATTGCGTTACTACATGCGCAGCATTACCGCATATGTATGGAAAGTGCTAACACAACACATGCTGTAACACAGGCTGCTCTATGCAAGCATAGTCAAAACTGGGTCCAGATAGGGTTAATAAGAAAATAAAAAATAAAATATAGTAAACTGAGTACTTTCAATAACCGTACTGTATATCCAAGACCAGAGATATACCAGTGCTGGTATTTAGCAATTCATGGGCAGAGCAAGGGGATGTGACTAAACATGGGTAAGACTATAAAGGATATGTCATTGGTCACAGTCCTGGAGAAGAGCGGGAGAAGAAGAGCGGCCGCATCCGGCATTCATCTGACAAGGATGCGGTGCGCTCCAGGTACCAGCACACGGGAGCGGGCAGGTTCTTTCCCAGTACGGCTTTGACAACACAGCAGGCATGCAGGAGAAAAGAAGAACATTGATATTAGACGTCATCGGACCACCCACAGAGTCTACAGGTGCCCACAGATGAGTGGAGAGACTGGAGAACACTACACTGCAGCGGAGAACAGGTAAGTGCGGCCCTGACTTGTATAAGCCGAGCTGGGATTTTTCAGCATAAAAAAATGTACTGAAAAAGTCGGCTTATACACAAGTATATATGGTGCATGCTCATGCCTACAGAAATACACACATATTGAATACTTAAACTGCTTCTATTTGCTTCCAATATTTAAAACCATATACTATATATCTGAGACCTGCAACACACATCCGTTTAATTTGTACGTGTGCGGTTCGTATTTGCACGTACCGGAGACACGTAGACACGGAGACCCATGTTATTCAATGGTTGATGGCACACACACGTAAAATCACACGGAACGTGTGTCCGTGTGGTAAGTACGTGTGTGCGCTTTTCTACACGGATGACATGTCCGTTTTTGGCCGGCAGCACGCAGGCACGGACCCGCTTTAGTCTATGGGTCCGTGCCTGCACGGACTGCACACGGAGTATGTCCGTGTTCAGCACGTATCGTCCGTGTCCATTTTTCATCACAAAAATTTGTAACACTTGTTACCAATCTATTAGTTCAATTGTAGGCCATTAATTCTGGCGCCAAACATGCATTTCCTGTCTCATTTGCACGCCAGACAGCAGCTGGGCACCTGTCCTCTCACTGCAGGGGAACTTTGAGCACAGAGAACACCACAGGTACTGAGCATGGCGCCCAGAATCAATACAGAGAGGCTGATTGGAGAAGTGGAGAGGCATCCAGAGCTGTGAGACACACGTGTTGATGGCTACCATGACAGGTTAATAGTGGAACGAGCATGGATGTCTGTGGCAGAGGTAGTCTACCCTAGGAATGGATGGTCTCAATGTACCCCTGGAAATAAAAATAGATATGGTGAGTACAGATATTTGCATTGCTTCTGTCTTTACTTACATGTGCTCATTCTGTAGGCAGATTAGATCCATATTTGTATAGTTTGTTTGGCATGTATTAATGGGCCTGACTCATTTTGAGCTACACTGGAGACACACAAACAGGAGAGTGTAGTTTTTTGGCCTTTTGAACTATTCATTGCAGTTTTCTAGTAATGTCAGCATGTGTATATGTGGCCTGCAAAGCATTTAATGCATGTACAAAAGGCATTTCAGGGTGGTCAAGCAACAATTAAACATGTTTGATTTATATTTTTGTGTTCAATTTTGTGCTTTTTCTATTGTAAATGTGAAATGTCTATACATTTTGAGTTGTATTTTCATGTTTGGTTTATTATGCATGTCCCTTGGTGTGACCATGTCTGGAATGGTAACAGTAATATGTAGTGTATAATGGAAAATCTTTGAGGAACATATGCCACTTCATGGGTTTATAGACATTTTGTTTCTCATGGCTTACTGAAGGTTTAATTTTTTTATTTTTGTAAGTAAAAAAGGAGATAAATGATTATACAGTGGTTTAATCTTTTTATTGGAGATCTTGTTTACTTTGTCATGCTTATTGTGTTATTATGTCACTATATGAGTGTCATGGGTTGTTGTTTTCATACACATGGATGTGTGCTCCAATTTATTTAAATTGCTGCAATACAAGAATAATGTTTTATTTTTTTTTTATTGTTCAATTGTTATAATTTGTGACCTTATTATACAATTTTTTGTTTTTAAACAGTGGATCTTGTTAAACGGCGATGGCGATCAGCACGTGACCAGTTCAGAAGAGAGTATAACCCAGTGGCGACCACAGCTGCCGCAGCCAAAAAGAAAAAAATATGTCCATTATGAAAGACTCAGCTTCCTCATGCCCATTATGGAAGTACCAAAGTAAGTTTAAACCATTACATTTAAACCATTACATCACATGGCGTTTTTTTTGGAAATGCACACATTAATTTTTTTTTTTCTTTCTTCAAAGTACAGAGGATAATCTGGAAGCTAGTGAGGAAGCCCAGTCAGCAGTATTAACAGCGACCTCTGCTTCTGAGATGGAGCCTACCTCCTATCAACCACCAACAATCCCCAACACCAGCCAGCCAGACGCAGAAGAAATGTCCTCTGATTTGGGTTTGGGAACAAGTCAATCCACTAATGTAATTCCAGGCCAGTCTACAGGGCAACAAAGTGGCCCTTCACCAGTTCTTGCAAAGAGTAGTCCACAGCAACATGCAGGCACACAGGCAAGAATAACAACTAATACCATGCGCACAGTAGCCCAATCTATCCGTGGTCACAGACATAGGCGTTATGAAGATTTACGTTTCCTGCCAGATATCATTGATACCAGAATTATACACATGATGAATTTACTGATACCAGAGAGTGGTGGGGAGAGATTTTGCTGCTCCCTTTCTCCCTCTTTTGCATTGGTTCATGCTGATAGGCAGGACAGATTGAGGGTGTCCTTAATAACACTAATATCTGCTACCCAACGTGAGCCAGAACCCATATATTGTTTTGAAGTGATAGAGCAATGGAGAGCTAATCCACGTGGTCCACACACAAACACAACCCAACAAACTGTGGAAACCCAAACTGATGAACATTACTCTAATTTTCAACTAAATCCTGTAGTGCAACAGACACATATACAGTGTCCATCTTCTTCTATGGGACGTGATGTACAAATTAGGCCAACAATTGTCCCACACCAAACAGGTACATTAATGACACCAAGGCCATCTCAACAGCCATCATTTGTCCCACAAGTACCCCAACAGACACCAATGCAAACCTCTGTTACTATCCTAGTATTGTTAGTAATGTTCATAGACTACCTCAAATGTTTCAACAAACAACATCCTACCATGTTCCTAATAATGCACAACAACAGTACTTTCAACAACAGACTTACCCAACTAACTTCAAATACACACATACTCAGCCTCTTCCAACACATCAATATGTACCACCTACACTTGGTCTTCCATCTGCTCAAACAACTGCATCATTATTTGTTCCAAGTACAACTGTTACTAGTGGAAACACTGATCAGTCACTCACTACAACATCTAGTGTTGTGCAGCAAACATATTCTGTAGGTGTCAATGTAATGGAGACTACACAGGAAAGCATCACTAGCTTAGAGGATTTAGTTGAATCATAATGTGATATTGTATGTATTATTTTACATTTTGGTATGTTTTCTAGGCTATTGCTGGTCGGAAAACATTTCAAAATGTAACACATTACTTACTCTATATGCATGGGGTCATATTTGTGTTTTCCTTTCAAAAAATTCAATAGCAATTACTCCATCACTTCAAAAACATTACCTGCCTGTTAGAATGTTGCCTTGCTCTGGACATGTTGTTTGGACCATCCATTAGAAAAAACTGGGTTTAGGGAAAAAATGCATTCACATAAACTACTACACTAACATTCAGACACCTTTATTATTAAAAATCCAGCCACTATGCAGTATCTGCATATTGTCTGGTCCCATACTTGTATTCCAATAGTGTCAAACAAATTATGTTTGCGTGACATTATTGCATAATAAGATATGGTGTTTTGTATGGGCTAATGTCCCTGACAAAATTCTGTAAAAAAAATAATAGAATACAGGGTGTTTTGCAAAAGATAACATACATACATAGGTTCAATAAAAAATCTGGACTAATTTTTACAAATCCAATTTGCCATATTTTTATTAGTCATGTACATTTAGTAGTACTGTTACTTGCAAAACAAAAAAATCCTGATTTTATAGCAATAAAGGTAAATCACAATAGCTTATTGGTACCACAAACACAACCAACCAACAAAAAACCCCACAAATTATACCTATGTATGGTCATTTTCTCTTTTGTATTACATATGTGTTTGTGCTTATGTAGCCAAGTGATAAAAAACTATAACAATGTCAAATTTAGACATGACTATGGCGATTTAAACTAAAATAATCTTTAAACTGATTCCTCACTTGTAGACCAGAAGTGGACATATTGGTTCTAACACTACCATTCTCTACAAATGGTGCATTTAAAGCTGGCAACTCCTCAATGTCTTCATCATTGCTTTCATGTAATCTACAGTAATTATGTAACACTACTGTAGCTTTACTGACAGCCTTGACGGTGGTTGGTTGGAGTTGGATGGTGGTTTGATAAATGTGCCATCTTGAGGCCAAAATGCCAAAGGCACGTTCAACATAGCAACGTGCTCTGGCCAATTTGCTATTAAATAGGGCTTTTGATCTGTCCAGCCCCCTTCTGGGATATGGACACATCAAATGCCTAGACAATGCAAACCCCTGATCTGCAACCATGACAAAAGGAACAATAGGGCCATTATTACCAGGCAATGGTCTTGGTGCAGGCAAACTTAAACTATCAGACATTAATCGTCTTGCTAAACGTGAGCTTCTGAAAATGCGTGCATCTGAGGCACTGCCATAGGCCCCAATATCGGCAAATAAAAAGCAGTAGTTTATATCTATCATGGCCAAAATAACTACAGAAAAAAACTTATGATAATTAAAATATCTTGATGCAGAGTTAGGTGGTTTTTTCACTCTAATGTGCTTTCCGTCAATGGCGCCAATACAATTAGGGAAAGCTGTTTTCTCCAAAAATTCATCTGAAATGTGCATCCATTCCTGTGTTGAAGGCAGCTGCATGACATGATGCCTAAGGGTCTCCCATAGCACAGTGCAGGTATGCAGGATAATCTTGCCAATTGTAGACCTTCCCAATAAGAATTCGAAATGTAGATTGCTGATGGATTGCCCAGTTGCAAGGTAACTGAAATAGAAAAAAAACATGACATTACTTTGACTATTCATGAAAGTTGTTTTTCAAAACTAATATTTCTGTCATCCAATGACAGGCGAGATATTGTGTATGACTATTATTTTATTGCTTTTGTTGGAAATACATATGTGTTTATATTTACTTTCCATATTGTAAAATTAATTACTTTTCTGTTTAATAAACAACATTGTTTGATTTATGACTCTTGTTTCTTTAATTTTGGTAGAGTTAGAATGGTAGATGTGAGCACTCAGATCATATTTTAAGATAACAATGAGGTTATTTGATCTATGTAAGTTTTCAACAAATACCTAAATTTAAAATTACATAATTTCTACAAAATGATACCTTTGAGATTTAACATGTATTTCAAAATAACAGATAAAGCATGAGTATACATGACAACACCTAGCGTAAAGTTACCAACAGTCGTTCCTCAGGGGAGATGCTGAGGCGCATCCAGGTGTCCTGATGCTTCAAATGATGGTACACAAGGCCAAGGATGTTGTCAAATGAATTCATGGTGAGATGGCAGTAGGCTTGGAATTTTGGTGGAAATTTCCGCATTTTGCCATAGAGAATATTAAAATTCCCATGTGTTTTCCTGAGCTTCAGAAGGGGGTGAATCCACATCCTTCTCTCCTGTGGTGGCTCTTCTTCAATCATATGTCGCCTAACCCCAAATCTCATAGATATCAATCAGAGCAAATACATGGTTGCTTCATTGGAGAGAGGCATTTTGGACTGTGTATAATGTGAGAATGAACTCAGAAGCCATGTTTTTAAGTGTTTTTTAAGCAAACTAACCAAATTGGGTAGTTAAGTGACCAATTAAACACACCAGGAGCACATTATGATGGGCTAACAAGGTTATTTGTGTGAAAATACGGATCTTGAAAAATGGACGGCACACGGACTGCACACGTACGTATTTTATGTCAATGCGGACATTCCACACGCACACACGGCTCACATACGCCATCACACTGATGCCATACGCACCAGAGAAAAACCCCTAAAAAACGGAACACGGACCCGAAAAACGGATTTACGTTTTTTTTGCGGAAGTGTGTTTTAGGCCTGAAACAAGTAAACAAGACTGCCATTTGAAATACTGTATTTCTGCCCAAGTTAATACAATGGTTGGTCTCCAATCCATACCTATCTTCTATATCTCTCTTTATTCATAAGTTTGCACATCTGATGGGAAACTGAGGATGGACGTTTTGCATAAAGGGGATCACAAAATACTTATTAAGCTTATGTATTTTTTATGTAGTGAAACTTTACACTATTTACAATTAGTGATGAGTGAGTACGCTTGTCACTAGTCGGTACTCGCACGAGTATCACTGTACTCGGGCTACTCAGCGGGTACCGAGTAATCTCGCGATACTCGTGCTGTACTCGTGGTCTTCCTCCCTTCATGTTGGCGCTCTTTTGAGAGCCAGCCCTCATGCAGGGATTGGCTGGCAGACCACTGCAATGCCACAGCCCTGTTAGTTCTGGAATTGCAGTGATTGGCCGGCCCGCACAGCGTGACCGAGCCTTTATACCGGCGGGCGCGCTGTGCTCTGCACACAGCCATCCAGACACTCAGTGCAGGGAGAGTGTTGCTACTTCAGGGAAAGGTTTGCGGCCCTTTATAGTTAGTTCCGGAGTAGGGCTGCAAACATTGTGACCAGAAGTCCTTCTCAGGACTATTGTAGCTGTATACAGGCAGGCAGGGTATAACCAGGTCGGAGTACAGGAGAAGAGTCCTTCTCAGGACTATTGTTACTGTATACAGGCAGGGCAGACAGGGTATAGCCAAGTCGGAATACAGGCTAGTGACCAGAAGAGTCCTTCTCAGGACTATTGTAGCTGTATACAGGCAGGCAGGCAGGGTATATAGCCATTCCTAGTGGTGACCGTATACCAGCCTTCATCATATCTGGGGCTGGTGTACACAGTCTAAAACAGTCCTGATAGTGTTAGGCTATGTGCGCACACTGCGTTTTTTTGACGCTGCGTTTTTTGCGTTTTTGGCCGCTAAAAACGCAATAAAACGCACCTGCGTCGAAAAAACGCGGCAAAAAACACACGCGTTTTGCCGCGATTTGGTGCGTTTTTTGCTGCGTTTTGCTGCGTTTTTGCTCACTGCGTCCTTATGCGTTTTTTATCAGTGAACAAAAAAAAAAGGTCTGATGTCATTTCCTTCTTCAATGTGTTCTTCATTCTCCACTAGTGTATGCAGAAGAGCAGACAGCTGCAGAACTACAAGGCTCAGCATACTCCATCCAATAGTGTATGCAGGAGAGCAGACAGCAGCTGCAGAACTACAAGGCTCAGCATGCTCCATCCAGGACTGTATGCTTGAGGGAGAGTCAGGGGGAGCAGACCTACAAGGCTCAGCATCCTCCATCCAATAGTGTATGCAGGAGAGCAGACAGCAGCTGTCGAACTACAAGGCTCAGCATCCTCCTTCCAGGACTGTATGCAGGATTTCTTTGCCCCCCAAACAAAAAAAATGACGTGGGCTTCGCCATATTTTTGTATGCTAGCCAGGTACAGCAGGCAGGTACGGGCTGCCCCCAACCCCCAGCTGCCTATTTGTACCCGGCTGGGAACCAAAAATATAGGGAAGCCCTTTTTTTTTAAATTATTTCATGAATTTCATGAAATAATTTAAAAAAAAAATGACGTGAGCTTCGCCCAATTTTTGAGTCCAGCCGGGTACAACTAGGCAGCTGGGGATTGGAATCCACAATGCAGGGTGCCCATGCTTTCTGGGCACCCCCGCTGTGAATTGCAGTCCCGCAGCCACGCCAGAAAATGGCGCTTTCATAGAAGCGCCATCTTCTGGCGCTGTATCCAACTCTTCCAGCTGCCCTGATGCCGGGTGGCTCGCCGGGTAATAATGGGGTTAGGGCTAGCTGTATAGCTGGCCCTAAGCCCGAAATTCATGGTGTCACGCCAATATTAGACATGGCCACCATGAATTTCTAGTAAAGATAAAAAAAAAACACAACACACAGAAAAATATTTTTATTAGAAATAAAACACAACACAATTAGTGACTCCATCTTTATTGAAATAAAGAACCCCCCCTCCGCAGTAATCCTGGGTCAGGGTCCCGCGCCGTCCAATCCGGATCCAATATCATCTGATCGGTTTGCTGGAAGGCAAAGCGATCAGATGATGTGTCAGGATCAAGTGCCTGAATCCCATCACACAGCAGCTGATTGTATAAAAGCCGATTATACAATCAGCAGATGCATCAGTGCAAAAAAAAATAAAAAAAATAATACTCACTTATGTGCTGATTACCGGCAGCTCCTGCAGCGATGGGGCGGGAGTCTGATCCCGTCCGATCGCTGCAGCAGCTGCCGGTAATCAGGGATGAAGTCTCCTGACGCATCCGCTGATACCGGCCGGGCGCCCGCGTCACCGCGATACTTACGATCACCTGATGCGTCAGGTGACTGCATCAGGTGATCCATCACCAGGTCCTGCATCCATCGGAGGTTTCCCGGCCGTCTGCACACAGCCGGAGCGTGGGTGGCGATACCGTGGGAGGAGATGGGAGCGGGCATGGCACCGGGAGGCTGCAGACAGGTGAGTATAACTTTTTTTTTTTTTTCTACTGTTCACTTTTGTTTTTGCAGCCGCTTCCATCTCCCGCCCAGACATGGCGCCGCACGGCAGCATACATGCCCAGGACGGGAGGTGGAAGCGGCGGTGACGGTACCGGGAAGATTCACGCTTCTGTATATACTGACAGACGGAATCCTCTTCCTGTACACGTCACTTTAATACCCACCTCCTGCGTTTATAGCTGCATTTTTGGTCTTCAAAACGCACCAAAACGCAGCTATTTGCGTTTCTCATTGCGTCTTTCAACATCCCATTGAACTCAATGGATGAAAAGCGCAGTGAAAAACGCGGGAATAATTGACATGCTGCGTTTTTGTGGCACCACAAAAAAGCAGCTGAAAAAAAACAGATGTGTGCGGACAGCAAAAATTAAAACTCATAGACTTTGCTGGAGAAGCAAAGTCCTGCAGTTTTGAGGCCAAAAACGCACCCGAAAAACACGCAAAAATGCTGCGAAAAACGCACTGTGCGCACATAGCCTTAGACTTCTCAGTAATTGTCGCTCCTAAAAAGCTGTTAGGTTCTTAGTGCGTCCGTGCGTGCATTTAAAAACCGCACGTGTGTGCCTGTCGGTGGCAGCGTACAGGTACACTTGTGTGTGTTTTGCACAAACTTGGATATAACGCACAAGTCTAGTGAATAATACACGTCAGCAGTGTCTGATAGTGTCAAACTTCTCAGTAATTGTCGCTCCTAAAAACCTGTTAGGTTCTTAGTGCGTCCGTGCTTGCATTTAAAAACCGCACGTGTGTGCCTGTTGGCGGCAGCGTACAGGTGCACTTGTGTGCGTTTTGCACAAACTAGGATATAATGCACAAGTCTAGTGAATACACGTCAGCACAGCATTGCAAAATGCACAAGTGCGTTGGCAACGAACAAGGAAGTGGACGTGATGGTGGTGCAGGCAGAGGCCGAGGTCGTGTGCAAGCTCTAATTTTGCCACAACTAAGGGCCACATCTACTCGCTCGCACGTCCTGTCCCAAATTCTTGGGGACCGCAGCAGTACACCGCTCTTGAACCAAGACCAGTGTCAACAGGTTGTTAGTTGGATAGCGGATAATGCTTCCAGTCAGATTGACACCACCACAAACACTGTGTCTTCCACACGGTCAAGTGTCAGTAGCCGTGATACTGCACCGCACATTTCAGAACCTGATCCTCCTTCCTACCCCTAGGCCGAGTACACGTCCATGGATATTACTGATCCCACACTTGGACACTCGGAAGAGCTGTTCACGTTTCCATTCGCACATTCTGGCCTCTCGCCAGCTCCTGTTGAAGTGGGTCATGAGGAGATCGTATGTGCAGATGCCCAAATATTTGAGCAGCCACATTCTCACGAAGTTGGCAACGTGTCTCAACAAGGGGTGGACGATGATGAGACACAATTGTCAGGAAGTCAGGAGGAGGAGCATGGTGCGGAAGAGGAAGACGACGTGGTGGATGATCCAGTAACTGACCCAACCTGGCAGGAGGATATGCAGAGCGAGGACAGCAGTGCACAGGGAGAGGGAGGCATAGCATCCCAACAGGCAGTAAGAAGCAGGGTGGTGGCCCCAGGCAGAAGTCAGGCAACCGTTCCCCGGAACAACAACACGACACAAGGTGCCTGTACAAATGTTAGGTCTTCCCGAGTCTGGCAGTTTTTCAAGTTGGCTCCAGATGATTCTAAAAAGGCCATTTGCAACACCTGCCATGCCAGCATCAGCAGGGGTACCAAAACTAGCAGCCTGACCACCACCAGCATGATCAGGCACATGTCAGCCAAGCACCCGACTTTGTGGGAAGTACAACAGAGTCGAGGAGCAGTGCTTGCTGATGTTACTGCTACGTCTTCGCTTGTTGTGCATGCGAGCCAATCCCCTGTCCATGCTGCCCGCGAACAAGCCTCCTCCGGCCCTGCACCTGCAGTTGCCCACGCAGAAATAACACCATCATCAAGCACGTCCTTGTCCCAGCGCAGCATTCAGTTATCCATTCAGCAAACCATTGAACGCAGGCACAAATACACTGCCAACACCCCACATGCCACAGTTCTAAATGCTAACATTTCGCGACTGCTTGCGCTGGAAATGTTGCCTTTAAGGCTGGTGGAGACAGAAGCATTCTGCAACCAGATGGCGGCAGCTGTCCCACGTTACTCGGTCCCCAGCCGCCACTATTTCTTCCGGTGTGCCGTCCCCGCATTGCATAACCACGTGTCACAAAACATCACACGTGCCCTGAAAAATGCTGTTTCAGCCAAAGTCCACCTAACCACAGCCACGTGGACAAATGCTTGTGGGCAAGGCTGCTTTATCTCATTGATGGCACACTGGGTTAATATTGTGGAAGCTGGGACCCAGTCTGAGCGAGGGACGGAACACGTCCTTCCCACACCAAGGATTGCAGGCCCTACCTCAGTCAGTGTTTCACCCAAACTCTACAGCTCCGGAATGTCATGCTCCTCAGCCCCCTCCTCCTCCTGCGCATCCTCATCCACTTTACCCTCCACACCAGTCCCAAGCTGGAAGCACTGCAGCCCTGCCTCGGTAAAGCGGCAACAGGCTGTGCTGAAGCTAATCTGCATACGTGAAAAACCCCACAATGCAGAAGAGGTGTGGACAGCTCTGAAACAGCAGGCAGATCACTGGCTCACACCTCTGAACCTAAAGCCAGGAAAGGTCGTGTGTGACAATGGCCGGAACCAGGTGGCGGCTTTGAGGCGAGGCCAGCTGACACATGTTCCATGCGTGGCCCATATGCTCAACCTCGTGGTTCAGCGGTTTCTCAAGTCATACCCAGAGCTGTCTGATCTGCTGGTAAAAGTTCGCCGCCTGTCTGCACATTTTCGAAAGCCACCTACTGCTTCAGCCGGCCTTGCCGGCTTTCAGCGCCGTTTGCATCTTCCGGCTCACAGACTGGTGTGTGATGTCCCCATGCGTTGGAATTCAACTCTGCACATGTTGGTCAGGATATGTGAGCAAAAGAGGGCAGTTGTGGAGTACCTGCATCACCTAAGCCGTCGGGAAATGGGTCAAACTCCACACATAGAGTTAGGTCCAGAAATATTTGGACAGTGACACAAGTTTTGTTATTTTAGCTGTTTACAAAAACATGTTCAGAAATACAATTATATATATAATATGGGCTCAAAGGGCACACTCCCAGCTGCAATATGAGAGTTTTCACATCCAAATCGGAGAAAGGGTTTAGGAATCATAGCTCTGTAATGCATAGCCTCCTCTTTTTCAAGGGACCAAAAGTAATTGGACAAGGGACTCTAAGGGCTGCAATTAACTCTGAAGGCGTCTCCCTCGTTAACCTGTAATCAATGAAGTAGTTAAAAGGTCTTGGGTTGATTACAGGTGTGTGGTTTTGCATTTGGAAGCTGTTGCTGTGACCAGACAACATGCGGTCTAAGTAACTCTCAATTGAGGTGAAGCAGAACATCCTGAGGCTGAAAAAAAAGAAAAAATCCATCAGAGAGATAGCAGACATGCTTGGAGTAGCAAAATCAACAGTCGGGTACATTCTGAGAAAAAAGGAATCGACTGATGAGCTTGGGAACTCAAAAAGGCCTGGGCGTCCACGGATGACAACAGTGGTGGATGATCGCCGCATACTTTCTTTGGTGAAGAAGAACCCGTTCACAACATCAACTGAAGTCCAGAGCACTCTCAGTGAAGTAGGTGTATCTGTCTCTAAGTCAACAGTAAAGAGAAGACTCCATGAAAGTAAATACAAAGGGTTCACATCTAGATGCAAACCATTCATCAATTCCAAAAATAGACAGGCCAGAGTTAAATTTGCTGAAAAACACCTCATGAAGCCAGCTCAGTTCTGGAAAAGTATTCTATGGACAAATGAGACAAAGATCAACCTGTACCAGAATGATGGGAAGAAAAAAGTTTGGAGAAGAAAGGGAACGGCACATGATCCAAGGCACACCACATCCTCTGTAAAACATGGTGGAGGCAACGTGATGGCATGGGCATGCATGGCTTTCAATGGCACTGGGTCACTTGTGTTTATTGATGACATAACAGCAGACAAGAGTAGCTGGATGAATTCTGAAGTGTACCAGGATATACTTTCAGCCCAGATTCAGCCAAATGCCGCAAAGTTGATCGGACGGCGCTTCATAGTACAGATGGACAATGACCCCAAGCATACAGCCAAAGCTACCCAGGAGTTCATGAGTGCAAAAAGTGGAACATTCTGCAATGGCCAAGTCAATCACCAGATCTTAACCCAATTGAGCATGCATTTCACTTGCTCAAATCCAGACTTAAGACGGAAAGACCCACAAACAAGCAAGACCTGAAGGCTGCGGCTGTAAAGGCCTGGCAAAGCATTAAGAAGGAGGAAACCCAGCGTTTGGTGATGTCCATGGGTTCCAGACTTAAGGCAGTGATTGCCTCCAAAGGATTCAATATATATATATTGTTTAATATGGCCAGTTTTTTGTCAGGACCAATAAATAGTGATTCCTGGGTGGAGGACGCAAACCAGGCGTTCTGCACTAAAGAAACCCCGGAAAGTGGTATTGGAATTACTTCCTTGAGAACTAAATTTAATGATCTGTACCTCTCCTACAAAGAGTACACTAAGTCCTGGTGGGAAATTAAAGCACTTGAAAATTACCTAAAAAACAAAATTGTCCCTAAGGGTCTCAGGATAAATATCCGTCCATCCCCCCGCACCTCAAGTCCAAAGCTCCTTGAGGCTTGGCAAAAAGAGTCGGTCGAATCTTCCCTTAGACTAATGACCATCCTCCTACAGGAGGAAAAAGCTCTTCTAGAACAAGCTACGGTCAAATTGAATACAGATATTGAAAGCATACTTAAATGCAAATCGGATCCTGATTTTAATAAACGTGAAAGTACCCTACAGACCTCAATCGAAAAGTATCAGGGTTATTTGAAGGAGAGAAAACATCTACAGTTTCAGAGGGATCTAAGGGAATTCAACACAAATCAGGCCTATCACTTTGCCAGCCAAGCCCAGAGGGAGACGGACGTCTCCTCATCAGACTTGGAATATTCAGATACTGAAAAAACAGGAGCAGAGGGCTGGAGTAACAGAAGGGGGCAGTATAATAAGAGATGGCGGGGAAAAAAGGGGTACTCTGGGAAGGGACCAGGAAACCCAAGACCTTATGGACAGGAATCAAATTTCTCCTCATCCTCGGCTTCATCCAATGCATCCAAGGCACCCTCTTTTTTAGAACAGGGGATATCCAAGGTTTATCAATTGAGGAGTCGAGTGAACTAGTGTCTAGTGATATAGTGCAGGGTGGACTCAACAGGAATCAAATCATTAATCTATCTAGCTGTTCATTGAGTGAGAAACAATATGATGTCTTGAAAAAGGGCCTATCGTTTGTCCCCACAAATGACTTCAACTGCTTCCATTGGGTGAAAGATCTACAACTCTTTGGAAGGAAGTTGAAGTGGAGGAAGTTCTTTCTGAACAATGATAGGGAGAATTGCAAACGGATGGGGCTGACAGAGGAAGACTTGGAGGGCTATCAATCATTGATGGGGCTTCTGCAAGAACAGAGCACCACCTCAGAAAATGGTCTTGGTCCATTCACCAGACTTAGGGGGAAAAGCAAGAAAATGCCTCCACAAGGTGACACCCTTAATATTGATATCTTTCTGGAACTGGTGGAAAGGGACCTAAAAAGGATCCCACGTAAAGGGGGAAGCAATTCAGAGAGTAATCTTTCTAGTGAGGAATGGTCAGTACTAGAGGAACTGGAGAAAAATGATAACCTCGTACTGAAACCATCTGATAAGGGTGGAAACCTTGTAATTATGGACCATGAAAAATATCTGGGGATGTGTCAGCGCATTTTGGGGGATAGAAACATCTATGCGGTTCTCCCCTCTAACCCCATGAATGACTTTGAGTCAGCCCTTGTGGTGATCCTTGAGGAGGCCAGGGAAGGTGGTTTACTATCAAACAGTGAATTTGATTTCTTGAAGCCTGTTTCCCCGATGCTACCTACTTTCTATGCCTTGCCCAAGGTTCATAAGGGTCTTGATGTACTTAAGGGGCGTCCTATAATATCTGGAGTCGATTCATATATACAAAACAGTGGTATCTATATTGACGAGATTCTCCGTCCATTTGTCATCTCACTCCCTTCTTACACAAGGGATACTGCAGACCTGTTGGGCAAAATTGATGGCATTGTTGTAGGGGAGGAGGTATTCTTGGCCTCCATTGATGTGGAGGCACTGTATAGTAATATACCACATGATTTGGGTCTTAGAGCTGTTGAGTATTATTTAAACACCAGAAATATTGAATGCTCCAATCATACTCGGTTCCTTCTGAGTCTCCTTAAATTTTTGCTGTATCATAATGTCTTTAAGTTCGACGGTAAGTACTTCCACCAGCTCAGGGGGACAGCTATGGGGAGCCCTTGTGCTCCCTCGTATGCTAACCTCTTCCTGGGCTGGTGGGAAGAAACCGTCGTATTTACTGATGAGGACCATTGGTGGCAGACGCATATTATTTTATGGACTAGATTTATTGACGACGTTTTTGTTTTGTGGTCAGGGACGAGTGCTCTGTTTGAAAAATTTGTAGAACAGCTTAACATCAATGATTTGGGGCTCCATTTCACATTTGAGATTAATGCTAATGAATTGCCATTTCTGGACGTTACTATACTGAAGGAGCGGGATGGTGGTCTTTCCACTCGAACTTATCGCAAACCTACTGCGACAAATAATCTACTTCGATGGGATAGCCACCACCCGACTCCCTTAAAGATGGGTATCCCGAAGGGCCAATATTTGCGCCTGAGGAGGAACTGCTCCACCATGACGAGCTTTAGGACACAGGCTAGGGACATGACCCGACGCTTCCTGGATAGAGGCTACCCTGGCAAGATTCTACATACAGCCCGTGATTTTGCAGAGAAACAGGACAGAGCAGCACTCCTGCATAGATGTGGCAATAGGGATAAATGCAATGAGGATATCACCAGATTAATTGGCACCTTTGATTGCCAGAATGAGCGGGTGCTAGGAGTCCTGAGAAAACACTGGGATGTACTCACGCTGGATCCAGATTTGAGGGGGATGATATCCCAGAAACCGAGTGTTACATATAGGAGAGGTAGATCGATCAGGGACAGATTGGTTCACAGTTGGTATACAAGACCACAACCTGTGGGCACTTGGCTCAATAGAGGTCTCTGTGGTTTTTTCAGATGCGGTGACTGTATATACTGTGGCTCCATGAAACCCTCAAAGTCTGTGATCAGTGCCAAAAATGGCAAAGAATTTTTTCTGAGGAGTTTCTGTAACTGCAAGACCACAGGGGTGATATATGTGGCCACCTGTTCATGCCCCCTAGACTACGTAGGGAAGACTAAGAGGGAACTACGTAGGAGAGTTGGGGAACACCTGGGTGATGTCCGCAACCAGCGTGATACGCCGCTAGGGAGACACATGAATGGACATCATGGAGGGGATATCCATCAGTTATCCTTCCGTGTACTAGAGGTGGTAAAAAAGAACCCTAGGGGGGGTGATCATGACAGGATCCTCCTGAGAAAGGAGTGTGAGTGGATCTTCAGGATGGAGTCGGTACACCCTGGGGGGCTTAATGAGCAATTATCGTATGTTTCTTTCCTTTAAGCCCAGGAATGCTACTTTGTTGGTTTGTGATGGTCATACTGGTCTGTATCCCGCAACTGGGAGGTAAATACTTTGCATTAAATGACATTTTTGTGCATTTTTAACATTCATATGTGATGCCTGGCACGGCGGGCCCTCCCCTTCCCCCTTCCCCTTTTCCCCCTCCCCCCCCTGTTTTTCCTACTCCCGACCAATATTTTTCCCTTGTGTTTCATTAAGGGTATTTTTTGTTTTATTTGACCACATGATTAAATGGCATTTTTTTCAACATAAGAACATTAGTGCCTCATGTTTGAGACTTTAATCAGTAAATAATTAAACCATAATGAAATATTGGAATAATTGATGAAGGGTGATGAAGGGACAGAAACTATCTATGTATACATTTGTATACTTTGTTTATCTATTGTCCTTGTATGGTCGTCTATATGGTTGAGGGATGACTGATGCCCATGGTTTATATACTCAGCAGTGGTTTGGAGGAGAGAAGGGGGGTTCTCAGCCCCTATTGCACCAGTTATTAACATGGTGGTGCGTTCCAGACTGGAAGGCAAACACCGGTCACATGATCGCGGATGTTACCGCATCACTTCCGGTTTGATGCTGGATATCGTAGCGTCACTTCCGGTCATGTGATGCGGTCCCGGTCATGTGATGCGGTTCACCCTGGAACGCAAACGGCCTCCACATGCCTGAATTGGCCGGAGGGAGGATTACATTAGTCACCACGAGGCGTGTGAGTAACGCCTTTGTGGCACCAAATGTTGATAAGCATGCTGATGGGTGAATCATGGACATTTAGGTATATTATCCATATCTATGGGGCGTGGATGGATGGGGGGTGGGGCTGGGAGGGGGTGGGCCCAGAGGTGCCTGGTTCAGTTTAAAAGGGAGCTGCTGGCATCAGGCCCCTTTTCTCATCTGCTCATCTTTACATCTGTCTGTCACGTTGAATATCAGGCCTCCTGATGACCCTGGAGGGAGAAACGCGTTGAGGCAACCAAAGGCGACAATTGGATCATGTATCAGTGATGAGTACACCCCTTTCTTAGTCCCCTGCATCTTTGATTAAGCACATGCACTTTCTGGTTTAAAATGCTGCTGTAAATTTATTATTGCATCCTAGTATAAGTGCCTCCTTATCGTTATTTATCACTATGCACTTTAGGCCCACAGCACAGGCACTTTATATTTGTATGCATATTGTCTGATAGGGTGCAATAGGGACTCTTTAGGGGCAGCCTTCGTGGTGTGGGGGCGCCATATGTTATCGTGTATTCAGGGTGCCGACCCCCGCTTGAGGTAGGGAGTGGTTAGGAGACAGTTATTAAGGTCCCCTCCACGTTTTCTGGCGCATCCTCGCCTAACCTCTAAGGCCAATTGATTTACATGATCCTCTTTTTATACCTCATTAGCTATCCGCACTTATGCACTTTATGAGTTTTTGAGCACCTTTCATACCTGCCGCTAGGGTTAACTAGGGCAGGCTAAGGATAGCCGGCGGTGAGTGGGGGCGCCATATCGTGCTTTTAGGGTGCCAACCCCCGCGTGAGGTAGTGGACAGGAGGGAGGTTTATATTTAGGGGTTACTTTATCCTTTACCCTCCTCCCTTCTCCACCTGTGCACTTTAGGTTCTATAGTGTGTATTTTGGATGTTTTTAGATTTTATAATAAAATGATGTTTTAAGGGTTTATAGATATATTTGTCCCTCCAAAGGATTCACAGCAAAATATTGAAAATAAAAATATTTTGTTTGGGTTTGGTTTATTTGTCCAATTACTTTTGACCTCCTAAAATGTGGAGTGTTTGTAAAGAAATGTGTACAATTCCTACAATTTCTATCAGATATTTTTGTTCAAACCTTCAAATTAAACGTTACAATCTGCACTTGAATTCTGTTGTAGAGGTTTCATTTCAAATCCAATGTGGTGGCATGCAGAGTCCAACTCGCGAAAATTGTGTCACTGTCCAAATATTTCTGGACCTAACTGTAACACATGAGGAGTGGAGATGGATGTCCGACCTATGTACCATCCTCCAAAACTTTGAGGACTCCACCAAGATGGTGAGCGGCGATGACTCCATTACCATTATTAGCATCACCATACCGCTTCTCTGCCTTCTAAAACGGTCTCTGCTCAAAAACAAACATGATGCATTGCAGGCGGAGCGCAATGAGTTGGAGCAAGAAACAGTAGTGGGTGTGGGTGATAACACACAGCCCAGCCTCGTCTCATCACAATGTGCAGTGGAGGACTATGACGAGGAGGATGAAGACATGGAGCAACTCTCCGGCCAAATTGAGGAAATGACATGCACACCAGTCATATCCTCGGTTCAGCGTGGCTGGCCAGAGGACAGGGTAGATGAGGAGGAGGAGGAGGACGACAGCATGTTCAGTCATCGTGTTGGTCAGGATACTGAAGTGATGGCTGTTAAAAGTCTGGCACACATGGCTGACTTTATGGTAAGCTGCCTGTCTCGTGACCCTCGCGTTAAGAACATCTTGGCCGACAATCATTACTGGTTGGTAACACTGTTAGACCCACACTACAAGGAGAACTTTATGTCTCTTATTCCCGAGGCGGAGAGGTCAGCCAAAATGCAGCAGTTCCAGAAGGCCATAGTCACGGAAGTAGGCAAAGCATTCCCCTCACAAAACGCTAGCGGCATAGGTCAGGAATCAGTGGACAACCAAGGCGTACAGCCGAGAGGGGCACAAGTCCAATCCGCCAGAGGTACGGGAACAGTCTTTAAGATGTGGGACAGTTTTCTCAGCCCCTCACGTACCACAGCCCCTGAGGTGCGGGGTAGTGCCACAAGAAATGCTAAGTTTGCCCAGATGCTCAAGGAGTACCTTGCAGATCGAACAACTGTACTCCGACATTCCTCTGTGCCTTACAATTATTGGGTATCCAAGCTGGACACGTGGCATGAATTGGCTCTCTATGCCTTGGAAGTCCTGGCCTGCCCTGCCGCTAGCGTTTTGTCAGAGCGTGTTTTTAGTGCCGCAGGTGGAATCATTACAGATAAACGCACCCGCCTGTCAACTGAAAATGCTGACAGGCTGACTCTGATCAAGATGAACAAGGGTTGGATTGGGCCAGACTTCACCACACCACCAGCAAATGAGAGCAGAATTTAAATTTTGTAACGGGAATTTGCCATGTACCTCCACTCACCCATGGGTACACACTTCTGGACTTTGGCTAATCGCTGGACTGCTCCTCCTTCTCCTCATGCGCCACCATGATGACCGTTAGAATAGTTAGGCCGTTGTTTCAGGTATACCCCCAGTGGTAAATTTTTTCACCCATTCTTTGAGAATGGGCATTACAACGACAGGAGACTCGCTCCTTTGCAATGGGAACAATATTTTGAGGCCCTCATGCACGTCTCTATCCATGGACAATGTGGAGCCTCCCAATTTTTGGCTGCCCTACTAAAGGGCTATACTACAATAGACCCACTTCCTTACAATGGGCACGTCAGGTTTACAGGCCCTCATGCATGTCTCTATCCAGGGACAATGTGGAGCCTCACAATTTTTGGCTGCCCTGCCAAAGGGCTATACTACAATAGACCCACCTCCTTACAATGGGCACTTCAGGTTTACAGGCCCTCATGCACGTCTCTATCCAGGGACAATGTGGAGCCTCCCAATTTTTGGCTGCCCTGCCAAAGGGCTATACTACAATAGACCCACTTCCTTAGAATGGGCACTTCAGGTTTACAGGCCCTCATGCACGTCTCTATCCAGGGACAATGTGGAGCCTCCCAATTTTTGGCTGCCCTGCCAAAGGGCTATACTACAATAGACCCACTTCCTTACAATGGGCACTTCAGGTTTACAGGCCCTCATGCACGTCTGTATGCAGGGGCATTGGTGAACCTCACAATTTTGGACTGCCCTGGCAAAGGAAAATACTACAAAGACTCACTTCCTCAAAATGGGCACATTAGACTCAAGAGGCCTTCATGTACGTCTCTCCACAGGGACATCGGAGTGCCACACAATATTTTCACGTAAAATATTTCATGTAATCTCAAAAAGTAACATACACCAGCTCTATCTCACTATTGGGTATGTGCCATTAACATTTCTGCCATGAAAATTAATTTTGGTGTCATTTTGGAAGGTTTTCTGGTGAGTCCGTAAAAATGGCGTAAAACTCGGACAAAATTGTTCACAGCTGTGACTTTTGAGTGATAAATGCTTCAAGGGATCTTCCCCATGCTGTTGCCATGTCATTTGAGCACTCCTCTGAGACTTTTGTGACATTTTTAGGGTTTCTACATGCTGCCGGGGGGTTATTTCATAAAAATACTTGGGTCTCCCATAGGATAACATTGGGCTCGGTGCTCGGGCCGAGTACACGAGTATCTTGGGATGCTTGGCCCGAGCCTCGAGCACCCAAGCTTTTTGTTACTCGCGCATCACTATTTACAATATATAGTTTCTGTATTAAATTCTTCATCATTTTTAATATCTGCCTGCTTTTATTCAATAAAAACTTTTGTGGTTCTGGATAAACCTTTCATAGTGTTGTGATGGACACACTTCCATGACTGCTTACAAGTTACACCCCGATAACTATGCTATAGTGAGCTACCTGTGTCTTTATCACATGAGCAGAACAGAAAACAGAGTTTTATCCACTAAAGGAGGACAATAACAATTCATATTGAACGTCAGAAAGTTCGGATGCTCTGAGATTGAATCTGTATTCTGACTCATGGATACATAGGACGTGATGGTGCCTGAACAGACCGTTTTCTTTGGGTATTCATATTACTGTACTCACATTCATATCGGTTCCTCAATTAGTTTAACTCGGCCACAATCTTATTGTAAGAAGACTCCAGGAAAAGATGAATGTTTTAACTGAAAATCTTGTATTGATGATAATGCAGCCGGTTAAATAGAGTGCATTTTTCACAGAGAGCAGACAACATGTTACATGAAGATGGCTGATACAAAACACTACATGGAGAAGGGCGGAAAATGCTGACATCACAGAGCTACAGGGAGGAGGAAGGGACAAAATACAAGGAAAGTCAAAGTATCTGCCTAACAACAGAAAGGCAATACACAGCAATAAAAACATTGAATAATTCCCAAGTTGTGAGACATGACAATCTGATCTAGGGCAAGCTATCAGATTGAATGCTCTGCATTTTCAGTTTGCATGAGTTTCTGCCAATTTCCATCCACACTCCAAAGAAACATTGATAGGGAATTTTGATTGTGAGCCCCATAAGGACCAAAGATGACCATGCTACAGAATAATTTTTTCGGATATAAGTAATAGAGATAAATAAAGAAGTAAAGGGTTAAAAAGCTCCTGTTAATCATCCTGTTTGGGGAATTATAGGTTCAGTCATTAAACAGATAAATTCACAAGATGGCAATCTAAGCAATCCTTTATTACAAACCATGATACAAATTACCCAGTCAATCATATTCAAGTTTTTAATTGGTTTTGGTTAGCTAAGGGGTTAAGCCATTAAACATAATAGTCTTGACCAAAGCATTTGGGCACCATATTCATCCTGAATACATTAAAACTAAAAGGAATCTGGCATTTATTGATCACCAATGACAAAAACAATTCTTTTTTTATTATTTATTTATTTATTTATTTTTTTTAAATGATTATCTTATGTTTTTTTGTGATTTGTAGTGATGAAGCCGAGGACACAGTGGCTCCATGTTGTGGCTCCGTATGTTGTTTTCATCAAATAGCGTGTACTATACTAACAACAAGAGAGTAATAAAGACTCAAACATGGAGATGCATTAACAATGCTTTGCAAAACAAGTGTTTTCACCATGCTGGGCACTGCATGGAATAGGATTGTAGCAAAATGGATATTGCTGTTCATAAGCCTTTGTACTTGGCAGTTTAATCCTCTTGGCAATCTGATTGCAGCATGGGGATATAATCTGTACTCTGCAAAAAAATAAATGAATGTGTATTTAACTCTCAATACATAGTATTAGATATCTGCATAAAGAAAAGCAATGGTTTACAGATCAGCAAATAATATATTATTAATCAGGGAATAAAGGGAGAAGTGAGACGCAGCATCCAGCATTGCTAAAGTGGAGATAAATGACTGGAGACATCATGAGATTTAGGTTGCGTGCTGCTAACTACACATTTGTCATGATTAAGGTGAAAGGATCATTTGCCCCCTATATAAAATGTACATAAATCATTCAATGATAGAGATTTAGCCTAGCCGTATCCTGGAATAATGGCTGTGCACAATTAATTTTTAGTAAAGGTTGTAAAATTAGCACTTTGACACTCTCGTTAGGCTATATGTGGATATATAAAATGTGTATTTTCCCACGATGGTCCAACAGCAGTAGTATCTTGATTTGTAATAATAATACATTTTGTGGGTGTGATAACATGATTTACAAGGGGCAGTATCATCGCCATTGCTCTTTGAAGTTGAGACTCATAAGCGGGCTTTACACTCTACGATATTTCTAGCAATTGCTAGCGATATCGTACGCAAAAACACCCGCCCCCGTCGTGCATGCGATATCGTGTGATCGATGCCGCAGCGAACATTATCGCTACGGCAGCGTCACATGCACTTACCTGGTCGGCGGCGGCGCTGTGACTGCCGAACAATCCCTCCCTCAATGGGGAGGTGCGTTCAGCATCACGGCGACATCACCATGACGTCACTAAGCGGCCAGCCAATTAAAGCGGAGGGGCGGAGATGAGCGGGACGAACATCCCGCCCACCTCCTTCCTTCCTCATTGCAGGCAAGACGCAGGTAAGGTGATGTTCCTCGCTCCTGCGGTGTCACACTCAGCGATGTGTGCTGCTGCAGGAACGAGGAACAACATCTATAAACAACCATTAACAATTTTTGGTTTTAGGATGACCTCTCCATGGTGAATGATTTTCACCACTTTGGAGGACGTTTAAGGTCGCTGGTAAGTGTTACACGCTGCAATACTGTTAATGACGCCGGATGTGCGTCACTAATGACGTGACCCCGACGATAGAACATTAACGATATCGTAGCGTGTAAAGCCCCCTTTACACTTGGCTTCAGAGTCTTGGTGATGTGAGTTTGGAAAAGAAAGCCATACACTCTGAATAAACATTACAGATAGTGTGTGACAGCAATGCAATGAAGAATGGTTACCATCGATTTACCCAGAGCCATATACTGTATGTTAAGGTTGCTTTGACTTTACTATGGTTGTCTTGAAGATCTTGAAATGAGTATGATCCTGTCCTAAGAGATCTCTCAGTGTTGTACACATCTTTTTAGAGCAATTGAAGTAATTGTGAATTCAAAGTTTACAAGATCTGTTCATCTATAGTAATAATCATAGATTATTATTATTATTATTATTATTAATAATAATAATAATAATAATAATAATAATAATAATATAATATTTTCCTGTCACGAACACTATAGCCATCAACCCCAAGCCTAAAATTACTGGGAACAAATGATTTCATTCAACTAAACAACAAATTAATGTAGGAGGACAGCTGTCAGATTTCTGTGGGCTGGATTCATCATGGTGGTGTCTGTGAGAGGAGGACATCTATCAGAATTCTGTGGCCTGGGTTTAACATGGTGGTGTCTGTGATAGGAGGACATTTATTAGATTTATGTGGCCTGGGTTCGTCATCGTGGTGTCTGTGAAAGGAGGACATCTATCAGATTTCTGCGGCCTGGGTTCATCATGTTGGTGTCTGTGAGAGGAGGGCATCTATGAGATTTCTGTGCCTGGATTCATCATGGAGGTGTCTGTGAGAGGAGGACATCTTTGAGATTTCTGTGGCCTGGGTTCATCGTAGTAGTGTCTGTGAGAGGAGGACATTATTAGATTTCTGTGGCCTGGTTCGTCATAGTGGTGTATGCGAGAGGAGGACATCTATGAGATTTCTATGGCCTGAGTTTGTCATGGTATGGGTAAGAGGAGGACATATATCAGATCCCTTTGGCCTGGGTACGTCATGGTGGTGTCTGTGAGAGGGGGACATTTATCAGATCCCTTTGGCCTGGGTACGTCATGGTGGTGTCTGTGAGAGGAGGACATTTATCAGATTTCTATGGCCTGGGTTCGTCATGGTGGTGTCTATGAGAGGAGGACATCAGTCAAATTTCTGTGGCCTGGTTTTGTCATGGTTGTGTTTGTGAGAGGAGGACATCTACCAGATTTCTGAGGCCAGGGTTCATTATGGTGGTGTCTGTGAGATGAGGACATCTATCAGATTTCTGTGCCCTGGGTTCGTCATAGTGGTGTATGTGAGAGAAGGACATCTATCAAATTTCTCTGGCCTGAATTAAATATGGTGGTGTCTCTGAGAGGAGGACATATATCAGATCTCTTTGGCCTGGGTACGTCATGGTGGGGTCTGTGAGAGGAGGACATCTATCAGATTTCTGTGGCCTAGGTTCGTCATGCTTGTTTCTGTGAGAAGAGGACATGTATCAGATTTCTGTGGCCTGGGTTCGTCATGGTGGTGTCTGTGAGAGGAGGACATCTATCAGATTTCTATCACATGGGTTCGTCATGGTGGTGTCTATGAGAGGAGGACATCTATCAGATTTCTATCACCTGGGTTTGTCATGGTGGTGCCTGTGAGAGGAGGACATCTATTAGTTTTCCATGGCCTGGGTTCGTCATGGTAGTGTCTGTGAGAGGAGAACTTCTATCAGATGTATGCGGCCTTGGTTTGTCATGGTGTCTGAGAAAAGGACCTTCTATTCACATTATCATTGATGCAGTTTTTGGTGTAGTTTTGTTTAGCCCAAGCAAAAAGTGGATTCAAGTTCCTTTGCCTTTGTTGCCAAAGCTAAAAGTAGCTAAAAAAAGCTATTGAAAATTACATAACTATGAATATTAATATTGAAATGCCTCCTCCTATAGGTAGAGCAAGTGCTTACAATATATTAAGCCCTCTAGGCAATTTTTTGTTTTTCTTTTTAACTACCCTCCTTCCAAGAGCCATTCCTTTCTTATTTTTCTGTATACGTTGCCATATGAGAGCTCGTGTTTTGAGGGACGAGTTGATCTTTTGAAGGGTACCGTTCATTCTGGCACATGTACTGGAAAATGTTTTTTTCTTTTATACCATATTCATTATATGGTAAAACTGACCTGACATTGTGATTCCCCAGATCAGTACGAGTTTATAGATACCAAACATGTATAGTTTTACTTTTAACTAAGTGGTGAATTATTTTTTGAAATTTCACAAACAAACGCTTTTGTCTTCATTTGCTGAGACCCGTGGAATTCTATGTTTTTGGGGATCTAGGGCTCACTGATGGCTTACGTTTTGCGTTTTGAGCTAAAGTTTTTAATTTTACTATTTTATGGTGCATGCAATAGTTTGATTGCCTGTAATTGCATTATATTGCGATTTTGCAGCGACCAAAAAAAAAACCATAATTCTGGTGTTTTGAGTTTTTTTTCTTGCTATGCCCTTTACATCAGACTGATTAATTTAAAATTTTGATACATTGGGCATTTCTAAAAGCGGCTATACCAAATATATGTATTGACTTATTTTCAACTGGGCAAAGGGGGGGTGATTTTAACTTTTGTGTTTTTTTATTTTTTCTTATTTATTTTTTAACTTTTTATGAATTTCATACTGTCTTATCACTTCTGCTGGTCAGGGCATGGCTATGATCAGTGTTAGAAGCGTTTTGGACGCAGCATTTTTTTTGCTGCTTCTAAAACACTGCATTGTACAATACAAGCACAGTGGATCTGATTTATAGAAATCTCCTGCCAACTGTGCTTCTTTTTAATGCTCTGTAAACTGACCTGCGCATGGGTTTCCCAGCCGCAGCATGTTAATTTATTCTTGAGGAGCTGCTAGTGTTCTGAGTGGGAGAACACAGCGAAAATACACTGCATCCACAATCCTAATCATGGGCACGGACAGTGCGTTCTCCTGCACAGGACACTAGCATCTTCACAAGAGAAATTACGCTGTGTCCAGAATGCGAGAAAGACTGATCGTGGGAATGTACCCTCTGCATCCTTGCAGGGTTTTTTCACCCACCTACTTCCATTAAGTCAGCCAAACATGATATAAAAACACAGATGTAAAAATGATTGTGGATATGCTGTTTATTTGCTGCACTTTTGCAACATTTTTGATTGCTTTTTTTGCATACATTTTTAGACATCAGTGAATGCTATAGTGTCACAGGGTATGAAATGACATCGAATGCTAGGCTGGCCCTCAGACTTGAGAACCTGTGCTGTCCCTTATCTCCGAGGTAGGCTTGATAGTAGCAAGGTCTAAGCCCCCACCTCAACCCTGACTCCTGTCCGAGCCCTGATCCTACTCTCCCTCTCCCCCACTCTAGGGGCGGGCTGGAAACACAGTAACAAAACCCCACAGAAATGACATGGACAAGGGAGAATGAAAACTCATACACACTGCATTCAAACACAAAGGATAGACTATATATGTACAGGGGAATAAAGAAAAAGGAAGTAAAAACACAACAGGGAAACATCCACATCACTCAAAATCTCAACTACAGATCACCACAAACTGGGTCACTACAAAGACTGGAATCGCTGGAGCTAGGCTGAAGCTATAATCCGCTCTATGTAGCAAGGTCCAAAATCTATATATCGAGGAGATGGCTGTGATTGGTACTTAGCAACTCGAGTTCCTAGCAGAGTTCCCAAAGTCAGCAGGAATTAATTCCTGCAGGTGTGAGGAACAGAGCACATAAAACAGCTGATGCCCAGCTCTGGCTGAGCAACTAGTAGACATCAGGTTGCCTTAGTGTCAAATGGCTCCTGGGCATCCCTGGGGCACATTCATATGGTAATTCTGCTCCTGCATTAGTTACAGGTGTAATAAATATATTATCATGGTTATGTGTGATTGTCATTTCATTTTGCACCTTGGTCTGCTCATTTGTTTGCACTGGCTTAGTTCTCTCTTTTTGAGACTCCAATACTTTTAGAACTTGGAGACATTACTTTATCTTTATAAATACATGCTTATCTATTTATCCTATGTATCACATTAACATCCATTATTTAAATGTTATTTATACAATCAATCTGATAGTTTGATTCAGACGACAATGTTTTTATTTTGCTCACTGGGTCTGTTTTTCACATTCTACATAATGTGAAATTCACATTCTACACATTCTATTTTCTCTTTTAAATGGTTTTAATATGTATGCCACTTAAAAATTGATGTACCAATTAACGATTTTTACATTAATCATTGGAGAAGTCTCTTTATTTTGGTTGGATCTATAGAGATAGATAATAAATAGAAATAAATAAACATAGAGCACAACTGACATATAATAAAATTGCACCCTGCGGACTACTTTTTATGATTAAATAGATAAAAAAATGAAAAAACTACTTGGGACCCCTATTTTGATAACCAGCAAAGGTAAAGCAGAAGTCTGCGGGCTGATAAAGGCTGGGAAGGTCCATGTTTATTTGGCCCTTCCCAGACTAAAATTACCAGCCCGCAGTTGCCCAAGAAGTGACGCATTACATTTGATGCGCCAAGTCATAGGCTTCATAGGCTTTGAGCAGCAGCCAGTCCTGACTCCTGCTGCACACCATAAGACCCGGTACTAGCTCCTGCACAAATCCTATGAAGCCTTGTTCTGATGCTTTTTAGTCTTTGATCCAGGTAATTCAGGATCGCAGTGGGAACTGCCGAACCACGTTGGACCTAGGAACTTGGATTTCTAACAAATTGCTAAACGAAGGACAGTTGCTTGTTTTTTTTCTCTTTTTATGTCTTTCAGGTTTCTATTAGCTGGACTACAGTGACAGAAATAAAGGATTATTATGTCCATCACCTTATTTCATCCATTTTTTTTGGGTCAATCATGTTTTAACCTTTTTTGTTGTCAGCCTTAAATGTTTTGCATCAATAAAAGTCAAGCTTATATATATACAGTACAGACTAAAAGTTTGGACACACCTCATTCAAAGAGTTTTCTTTATTTTCATGACTCTGAAAATTGTAGATTCACATTGAAGGCATCAAAACTATGAATTAACACATGTGGAATGAAACATTTAACAAAAAAGTGTGAAACAACTGAAAATATGTCTTGTATTCTAGGTTCCTCAAAGTAGCCACCTTTTGCTTTGATTACTGCTTTGCACACTCTTGGCATTCTCTTGTTGAGCTTCAAGAGGTAGTCACCGGAAATAGTTTTCACTTCACAGGTGTGGCCTCTCAGGTTTAATAAGTGGGATTTCTTGCCTTATAAATGGGGTTGGGACCATCAGTTGTGTTGTGCAGAAGTCTGGTGGATACACAACTTATAGTCCTACTGAATAGACTGTTAAAATTTGTATTATGGCAAGAAAAAAGGAGCTAAATAAAGAAAAATGATTGGCCATCATTACTTTAACAAATGAAGGTCAGTCAGTCCGAAAAATTGGGAAAACTTTGAAAGTGTCACCAAGTGCAGTGGCAAAAACCATCAAACGCTACAAAGAAACTGGCTCACATGAGGACCGCCCCAGGAAAGGAAGACGAAGAGTCACCTCTGCTGCGGAGGATAAGTTTATCCGAGTCACCAGCCTCAGAAATCGCAGATTAACAGCAGCTCAAATTAGAGACCAGGTCAATGCCACACAGAGTTCTAGCAGCAGACAGATGTCTAGAACAACTGTTAAGAGGAGACTTTGTGCAGCAGGCCTTCATGGTAAAATAGCTGCTAGGAAACCACTGCTATGGACAGGCAACAAGCAGAAGAGACTTGTTTGGGCTAAAGAACACAAGGAATTGACATTAGACAAGTGGAAATCTGTGCTTTGGTCTGATGAGTCCAAATTTGAGATCTTTGGATCCAACCACCATGTGTTTGTGCGACGCAGAAAAGGTGAACGGATGGACTCCACATACCTGGTTCCCACCGTGAAGCATGAAGGAGGAGGTGTGATGGTGTGGGGGTGCTTGCTGGTGACACTGTTGGGGATTTATTCAAAATTGAAGGCATACTGAACCAGCATGGCTACCACAACATCTTGCAGCAGCATGCTATTCCATCCGGTTTGCGTTTAGTTGGTCCATCATTTATTTTTCAACAGGACAATGACCCCAAACACACCTCCAGGCTGTGTAAGGGCTATTTGACTAAGAAGGAGAGTGATGGGGTGCTACGCCAGATGACCTGGCCACAGTCACCAGACCTGAACCCAATCGAGATGGTTTGGGGTGAGTTGGACCGCAGAGTGAAGGCAAAATGGCCAACAAGTGCTAAGCATCTCTGGGAACTCCTTCAAGACTGTTGGACGACCATATCCGGCGACTACCTCTTGAAGCTAATGAAGAGAATGCCAAGAGTGTGCAAAGCAGTAATCAAAGCAAAAGGTGGCTACTCTGAAGAACCTAGAATAAAAGACGTATTTTCAGTTGTTTCACACTTTTTTTGTTAAGTATTTCATTTCACATGTGTTAATTCATAGTTTTGATGCCTTCAATGTGAATCTATAATTTTCAGAGTCATGAAAATAAAGAAAACTCTTTGAATGAGAAGGTGTGTCCAAACTTTTGGTCTGCACTGTATATATATATGTATATATATATATATGTCTTCCTCCTAGTATATATGCCCTCTTCCTGGTATATATGCCCCCTCCTTTGCCTTTCCTGGTATATAGTTCCCCCTCCTGGTATGCAGCTCTCCCTCCTGCTATAAATGTCCCCCTCCTGGCATATATGTGCCCCTCCTCGAACATATGTCCCCTCCTGGCATATATGTCACACTCCTGATATATATGTCCCCCTCTTGGACCTCTACTGGTATATATGTTCCCCTCTTTGACTCTTCCTGGTATATATGTCCCCCTCCTGGGCTCCTTCTACTATATATGTCGCCCTCCTGGGCTCTTATATATGTTCCTCTCCTTTACTCTTGCTGGTATATATATCCTCCTGGGCCTCTCCTGGTGTGTAGGCCCCCGACCTGGTAAATACGTCTCTGTTCTCTAATGCAAAAACAAAAATATATTTTTACTTACCCTCCCCGTCTCCCATGTTGTGCTGTGTCCTCTCTGTGCTGAATTTCATTTGGATGTGCGCTTTCAGACCCATATCCAGCTGTAGCAGGAGCTGGGGTCGGCGGGCCCCTTCACCGCCCTCAGCCCTTGGGATCACCCTGCCGCTGTCTTGAGCCCCTCCATGGAGCACTTACCATTCATAGCCAGCTCCCGTTTCCTTGCCACCTCTGTGGCTCTGCATTGCCTGCAACAGTGTCATGAGGTCACATAGTGATGATCTCATCACACTGCTACACCCTGGGTCGCGAGATGACGCACACTGCTCTTCCCTATTGCAACTGGCCCTACCAGTAGTGCTCCCTCACTTACAGTGGCTGAAGCGACACGGCCGGCCACCTCTGCTGCGGCCATACTACAGACTGCCGCTATGATTAGGGCCTGGCCGGGGATTAATAAAGCAAAGTTATTAACCCGGTTCCCCCTTTTCACCAAGCCCTGTACACCAGTAAGGGCAGTAATGCCCTGCTGGCAGCTCTGTCTAATAGCTAACTTTATGTATTACCTATCTCTATTGCATTGATTGCTTTCCAAAAATACAGGTGAAACCGTACGCAGAAAAACCTGCAAAAATGCATTGAAAACACAGCAAACTGCATGTTTTTGCATTTTTCCTTCCAAGAGATGCAGAAATGGTGCAAAAATTTCTGCATCCAAATATTCAATGTGCCCACATACCCTTATGCTTTTACTCAATGCGGTTTATTAGGTTTTAGGTCTTATGTTTGTTTTTTTGGTCTGTTCTGAATAGGTTCTTAATTGCACCATTATATATATTTTTTTCTGTAGATAGGGTCATTTTCCTATTATAGGCTTTAGTTTGTTGGGATTCTTCCTTTTGGCCATGGGTCCTTTGACGCCTCCTTATTATTTTCCCACCATTGCAGTAGTGGTGGGGTATGACAATGGTTTTTAGTGCATGCTGAAAACTTTACCTCCCTGTTCTAGAGCTCAGAAGCTCCAGCCTCCATTAAGGTCCTACTCTCTTCTATTTTCTCTTTCAAACTTCATGTTTCGAATACACTGTCAATCATGCCAAGGGAAAAGAACATCAGCAGTTCTGTCCCATGAACAAGGCAGTACTTTGGAGACGCAGTACTATGTGACGGCTCGACGTGCCTTCAGCATTGCCTCATAACCAGCAGGCCAGCCAAGTTTGAAAATCACATCAATCACTGTTCTGCGCTGATTCATGTGACCCTTCCAGCGCCTCCTCTGTATTCCTGTACTGATGTTGTGTCGAGGAGGTCACGTAGTCAATGTGACATCACCTCTCATTTTTCTCTCTCTTGACATCGTGAACATTGTATTCTGATGGAGCAGAATCCTGGGAAATAGAAGTGACCAGGATTTGAATGGATGGTGGAGCTTCTGAGCACGAGCCCAGGGAAGGTGGATCTTTCAGCATGGGAATGAAACTATTGCCATACCATGCCACCACAGAGATGAGAGCTAAATAATGAGGTGAAGTCACCGAACCACTGGCCTATGGGAGAAATTGGGTCATCTAGGCTACAGAGGAGGAGAGTCATTATCACACTACAGCCACTTAAAAAAAAGAGGAGATCCCTTAAAAGTTTTTTTCCCATTAAAACAATCCTAGTTGATATTTAGAGCACATGTCCATCACCGAGAAGGCAACCCTTTCTCGGGACTCTACTATGACGCAGAGTGGAAAGCCCCTTTGTAGGAAAGACTTGTCTTCTGGTAGACATAAGCCATACTTGTATCGATACTACATTTCCTGTGTATAAGCAGCTGAAGGAAAAATGCCTGGCTGCTCCCCCAGCAAAATAAGCTGTGAGCAGGAACTGTCTGCAACTCAGGTCTAAATATAACCAGACACCACGTTGCCTATTATGCATTTTTTATTAACACACAGAATATATTAAGGTAAACAATATTTAATGTGATTCTAATATTTACTGACTGAAGGTTAGTGATAAGATATATTACAAAGTTGCTTATTTTCCTGCTTACTATTGATTTATGAAATAAATTTAAAACGACGGCTATGCCTTAACCCCGTCACGACCTATGATGTACCGGTACTTCATAGGTCGTGCCTGTCTCTTTAACATAGGCTCACATTTCCCTGCACATATTGGCTGATCAGAGATTTATCTGCGCCTGTTATTCAGTTAAATCCCACTATAAATCTCTGACAGTGGGATTTAACGCGCGTTTGTTGGGGATCACATCATTCCCTGCTGTCACCGATGGCCCTGTGACCCAATTGTAACACCCCGGGGTCGAGGGGTTTTCACCCGACATGTTGCCGGGCCGGGGGTGCAGATCCTCTGCGTCCTCATGGGCTGCCCTGGCCCGGTTTCGTTACCCTGAGACTGAGGAGGGAGGGAAGGCGGTGGACGGGAGGATGTATGGAGGTTGGGGGTGGTAGTGATGGTGAGGAAAGTCTTTTTAGATGCCACGGATGGGTCGCTGCTGTGGGTGCTGCTCTCTGGGGCTGATGGTAATGCTCGCAGCCGGGATGGTGTTGCTCCCCACAGACGGAGCGGGGTTACCCCGGGGAGGATGATGGAAGACAGACGGGGGTCGTGGTAATCTCCATTGGCGCCTCAGTGTTGGGCGACGGCGCTGGCAAATGAGACGCAGAGGCAAGGGCTGCAGTTCCAAGTTGTTTTACTCACAAGTAGTTCAGGCACTGCCCCAGAGTACTGATCTCTGCCACAATGGGCTCCATCCGATCCCAGATAGTCGGCGGTCACTGCCGGCGCCCGTGAAAGTCTTTCTAGTGAAATGTCCCTCGGTTACTATCCGGAACCCGGGACGAGCCTCCAGCTCCAAGCCACGGGCCCACGAAGAAAGAGAACACCAAACTCCACTTGTCTGTGCTAGAGTTATCCCAAGCTGTGCAAGGGAAGGTCTGCTCTAGTGTGATGGTTGTGCCTACTTCTTACCCCATGTGGTGCCCGTGCCCAGTGTGTGTCCTAGCGACTGGGGAAGTTACATGGTTCGTGATGGCTAACTAACCTGTCTGCACTAGTCCAACCGCCTGTGGGAAAACACCTTGCTGTTGTATGTGTGTGTTTTGTGAAGGCACCAGAAGTTAACCCCCTCCTAACCTGGGATGGATATTACCCCTTAAAAGTGGCGTAATACCCTGTAGCGCCTGAAGTCCAGGGGCGCCACACAATCACGGGGCCCCAATGGGTTGTGATGACAGTTGGGGGTCAGCTGATAGCCTCTGTCACTATCATGATGTAGTTCCTGTGAACGTTGGCTGAGCGCCAGCATTCACAGGAGGTCAGCATTTCTGCTGTACAGAGCAGTGCTGAAGCATTGCCCTGAACAGCAAAATCGATCGGAGTATATGAGCTTCAAGTCCACTAAGACGACTAGTAAAAACAAGAAATAGTGTAAAAATATGTTTTTTAAAATATGAAAAAATAAAAAACCCCACAAAAGTTAATATAATCCCCCTTTTGCCTCATAGAATCCAAAACAATAAAAAAAAAACTACACATTGCATCTACCGCAAAATGGTATAATTAAAAACGTCAGCTCAGGATGCAAAAAATAAGCCATCACTGAGCCCCAGATCTGAAAAATGAGAATGTTACGGGTCTCGGAAAATGGTGACAAAAGGTAAATTATTTTTTTTTACAAATTTCAGATTTTTTTTCACCACTGAAGTAAAAATAAAATTGTACATTTGGTATCTACGAACTTGTACTGACCTGGGGAATCATATTACTATGTCAGTGTTACCATATAGTGAACATGGTAAAAAAAAACAGAAACAAAAAGCAATTGTGGAATTGCACTTTTTTTTGCAATTTCACCACAGTTGGATTTTTTTTCCGCTTTTTGCAGTACAATATGGGTCAGAGTGAATCATGTCATTCAAAAGGAAAAAAGCCATAACGTTTTTATTTTTCCGTCCATGTAGCCATATGAGGGCATGTTTTCTTACGGGACGAGTACTTTTGAATGACATGATTCACTCGTCCCGCAAGAAAACAAGCCCTCATATGGCTACATGGACGGAAAAATAAAAACGTTATAGCTCTTGGAAGATGGGAGGAAAAAATGAAAATGGAAAATTGCCCAGGTGGTAAAGGGGTTAAATCGACATTCAGTTTAAAAATTTAGTCTTCGGACTGCCCCTTTAAAGAGTGCTGTTAAAGCTGCTGATTGGAGTAGATCGGCCGACAGAAAGGGGACATCTATGTATTCCCCTTCTTGGTGTCCAGCAGAATTAATGAGAAAACTTTCCTGCCCGGAGGCTTCATAGGAGGATCATTTACATGTAGTTTAATTATGACACATGGTCTTTAACTATAACATATCATGAATGAATATATAGTAAGAAGTCTGGGTATAAATCACAGTGATCAGGTCTCATTGTTCTCATACATTAGGGCACTTATATTATAGCAAAGTGCTTAATTACCATATGAAACAACCTCTGTATGGCTATATGGAGGGAAGAATAAAAACGTTATGGCTCTTGGAAGAAAAGGAGGAAAAATGAAAACGGAAAACAGAAAATCATCAGGTGGTGAAGGGGTTAAGCATAGAAAGACGTGACATAAACTGTGCAGAAGTGCAGCTCCAGAAAGGGTTAATGAAGTCAATATGAGGTGAATGTTTTGGTGAATATATAAGAAGTAACAGAAGGAGCAGGGAGAGATGACACCTCCAGGAGTCCAGAAGGTGCAGCACCAAGGGCAGAGACTTCCAGGATGCTCCTCACCTTGCAGGGGCTGGAGGAGGAGTGACTGGCAGCAGCCTGAGCATTCACTGGCTCCTTCTTCTGCGTCCCTCACTCCCAAGGACTTTAATTAGCAGTTCTCAGAGCAGAAGAACAGATCTGCTCCGACTGGAGGAGTATTGCCTCCCATCTACGGTCTGTCCATCAGTGTGTGACCACAACTAGAGCATCCTACTGCTGGAGGAGCACCAGGAGGCTGGGCACTGGGACTTGCCAGCATCTTCTGTCACCTGGAGAAGAAAGGAGACCCTTCTAACCACAGAGCAGAGAGCAGTAAGTTACTCTGCACTTGATATTATGTATAGGGGGGACTGGCTGCTTCCCTAGTGTCACTTCTGACTATGCTCACAGCAGAGGTGACTGACTGCAGGTTAATGTGGGCTGCACCCATCTGACGGCACAAACAGCTCTTTATTCTACATTGTGTCAATATTGGTTTTCCATCACATAGTCACATAGATGGTAACTATAGTCAGTAACACATGCTGCCAGCTCTGTGCTGGAGGAAGCCGGCAATATCACAGTATGGGCAGATATCAGATGGACTGGAAAAGTACTAGTGTCCAATAAACGAGTGTGCTCTGTGCTATTTATTATCTATCCATTCATATATCTATCCCTCTAGCTATGTACCTACCTATCTCTACACTTTCTATCTATTTATCTATGTATATCTATAAATTCTATCATCTATAGCTACACTTTCTATCATCTATTATCTATCTCTACACTTTCTATTTATCTATCTATGATCTATCTTATCTTATTATATATCTAATATGTTTATATCATCTATCTTTCTATCTATCTACAGTATCTAAAGTATCTATCCATCTTTCTATCATCTACAGTTTCTATGTTCTATCTATCTCTATATCCATCTATCAATTTATTTACAGTATCTATCGATATATCATATCTCCAGCATCTATCTACAGTATCTATCCATCTTTATCTCACCTATCATCTACAGTTTCTATTTATTCTATCTATCTATCTATCCATCTATCTATCTCTACATTATCTGTCCTAGCTATCTATGTGCCTATCTATCTCTACACTTTCTATCTATCTAACTATCTATCTATCTATATCTATATATTCTGTCTATCTACAGCTACACTTACTATAATTTATTATCTATCTCTACACTTTCTATCTATCTATCCCTCTCTCTATCTATCTCTCTACATATCTATCTATCTCTATCTATCTATCTATCCCTCTATCTATCTATCTCTCTATCTATCTATTTATCTATCTCTTTATTCCTCTATCTATCCCTCTATCTATCTATACCTATGTATCTATCTATCCCTCCCTCTATCTATCTATCTATCTACATATCTATCTATCTATATATCCCTCTATCTATCTATCTATCCATCTGTCTATCCATCTATCTATCATCTATCTATCTATATTGATCTATCTATCTATCTATCTATGTATCTATCCCTCTATCTATCTAACTATCTATCTCTCTCTCTATCTACATATCTATCTATCTATCCATCCATCTATCCATCAATCCATCTATCTATCTATCTATTTATCTATCTATTTATCCCTCTATCCCTCTATCAAATCAAATCAAATCAAATCAAATCAAATAAGCTATCTATCTATCCATCTATCATCTATCTATCTATCCATCTATCTATCCCTCTATCTATCTAACTATCTATCCATCTATCATCTATCTATCTATCCATCTATCTATCCCTCTATCTATCTAACTATCTATCTCTCTCTTTCTACATATCTATCCATCTATCTATCTATCTAGCTATCCTTCTATCTATCCATCCATCCATCTATGTATCCCTCTATCCATCAATCCATCTATCCATTTATCTCTCTGTATCTTTCCCTTCCAGTGTGCAGGAACACTCTTCTATTTTTAGTTTTTCTGCCTCCCATTCTGTTCAGTTCAGGATTTATGCCAAAGTTACACGTTTCACTGCTGTTTTTTAATCTTCTTGGGATTGGCAGATATAGCCAGTGTGTTTTTGTAGAGTATAAGAATATAGCCACAAAACGTAAGAAAAGCAATGTATGCACACAGCAGGTTTCTCATTTTTAACCATTTAAAGCTAGTATGTGTGTAGGTTAATATATCATGGGCAAGATAATGTTTGTTTGCAGTTTTATGTAATAATATTACACACAGCGCATTGTGACCATTAGAATCTCATGGTCACTTTTTGTTCCTAATTTTAAATATATCTGAAAAAGCCGCGGATGTCAAAAGAATTGAGTCTGGTAATGATGGCTGAAATATTTTAGCAATCAAAACTATATGAAAATTCCAATATTAGTTATGACCAGCCAGGCCACGTTTGTCAATATTATCTACTCTTTCTGCTTGCTTTAGTAAACACAGTATGTTTATAAATGTCAAAAGAGGCTATGCCTGAAGGGTATGTCACACAGAGGATTGTATGTACATTTCAGAGCAGCTTCTGCTCCAAAACCCCCATGAAAAACCACTTCAAAAGCTGTAAGAAAAAGCTTCAAAAGAGAAAGAAGTCTATAGGGCACATGGTGCTGTTTTTTCTATGATTTTTTTCCATGTGTTTTAGTTTTCCAAGTGGAAATACAAGCAGCTTGCCAATTTTTGAGTTATTTGTAGTTAAAAAAATGTTCATCATATGACATCAGAATACGTTGAAACAGAAAAAAAAAAAAAAAAAAAATCACAAAAAACTGGAGAAAAATCAACATAAAAAACAGTGTAAACATACAATACTCCAAAAGTATATAAACAGAACCATAGTGACCGGCTACATCCACATCAGACAGGAGAGAGGACACGTCGCTCCCCTGTCCCTCTGTGCTCATCATTAGTGCATTCATGTAACCTATAAAACATGTAAGTAATAGCCAGAGATTACCTATAAAACATTTACGTAATAGTCAGAGATTAGCTAACCGTGCTATTAGTGGACATTTGTGCTTGTTCAGGGTTAATTTTCTATAGAAAATCAACAGACTCCTGTCAATAGTATAAGGAAGCTGCTAGACCACAGCTCCAAGGAGTAAATCCAGAGGAGTAAATATATCAATGCTGTCATGTCTTACAAGGGGCATAGATAGATGATATTGTATATGTACTTACCGTCAGCATACTGTATATACAGAGGTTTTATTTGGCATTTAAGCACTTGGCTATAATAGAAGTGTCCAAATTACACTGTGATTTATACCCAGGCGTCTTACTATATATTCATTTATGATGTGTTACAATTAAAGACTGTTTGTCATAAGGTTTATTAAAGCTATATCTAAATGATCCTCCTGTGCAGTCACTGGGCAGGGAACGTTTTAAATGTATTCCTGCTGGACACCAAGAAGGGGAATATCTATCAGTTGGCAGGTCTTCTCCAATCAGCAGGTTTAGAAGCTCTCTTAAAGAGGTGGTCCAAATAAATTTTCAACCAAATCTCTGTTTAACAGGGTAATGTACACTAATTCCTAATATGGTTGTATAAAAATTCCCTACTGTTCACTAACTACACTAATTGATGCAAATTATTTTACCTACTTCCTGTCTGACTCTTCAATTGAGAATCCCAGTGCATGCTGGGATTCTAAAACGAACTGTCATTAGGGGGCTGAGGCTGCAGTCACTGTCCCTACCCCCTTCCTGAAATGAAGCATCATCAGTCACCCCCGCTTCAGGGACTGATCTGATTCCTGCTCTGTCCCTGTGCACTGTCATTGTGCGATGTGCACAATGACAGTGCACTGTGTTGTGTCAGAGCAAAGCAGACAGTCAGTACATTTTATCAGAGCAAGGCTCAGAGATCAGCGCTAATCTCTGAAAAGTGACTAGTAATCTGACACAATGTCCTGACTATCTGCTCTGGTCTGTTGCCAACTCATTACAGCTAATCTTAGCCGGTAGTACAGAGCACGCTGCACAGTTCACTAAGACAGCATGCAGGGATAGAGCAGGGACCAGACCAGGTATTCAAACGAGTGTGACTGATGCCGATTTGTTTCAGGGAGGAGGCAAGGGCTCTCATAGGGACTGCAGTCTTTTCCACCTAATGACGCTTCATTTCAGGATCCCAGCATGCACTGGGATTCTCAAACAAAGAGTCATAGACAGGAAGTAGAATAAAAAAATCAATAGTAGTTAAGTAGTTTGGAAACAGTAGGAAACTTTTAATGCAAGTATATTAGAAATTAGTTTAGATTATCCAGACAAATAGATAGGGATTTGGTTAGCTTTCGGACAACCCCTTTAACTTCAGTGATTGGAGGGGAGAGGCAGATGGACAAAATCTCTTCCTGCTTCACCACCTAAATCTAAATTGACCAGATTATCTGGTAAGCTGTTAGTGACTTTTAACTCTATTGCAGACACCTTGGAAAGACACTAGTTGAGAGGAGATGTCCAAGTATTTTTAAAAAAGAAGAGCAGCCGTTTCAAAATAGCAGCAGTTAATCCCCCGCCGATACAGTGCACTTGCTTCTGTAGTCTCCCACTGATTTTTGTTGACAGATTGTCAGCTGTGACATTCTTTACTAGCAAGTGACTGCTGCAGCCAATCAATATCCTCAGTGGCCACATGCTGGGTGCTGCACTAAGTATTATTCTTTTCTAGAATCTAAGCAGGTTATTAAATCCTTGCTGCTTAATTTAATAATATACTGTACCTTTTTAGATGTAATGTATCCAGCTCATCCAGATGGTAAAAAAAAGTCTTTTTATTTTATACGTGTAACAGATGTAACATCCACAATCACTTCTCATAAAAAGTGATGAATTTCGAACAAATGTTTCTTTGTCATGTGTCTCAAAATAAGGACAGAATCCAACCCCTTATTGGGGTCTTCTAAAATTTGAAAACTTTCTAATATCCATGGATATCTTAATACTTGGACAACCAATCTCAACTCCACACACAACCACAGTTCTGAGAACTGGGGTTGTGAAGAGCTCTTCATGAATGGAGTGGAGTTCGATCATGCACACTACTGCTCCGTTCATTCTTATAGGCATGCAGAAGACCATCTGAGCACATCGCCATTAAAAGTGAGGGCATGATCGACTATTGCTCCATTCACATTTTTCTGCACCCCAGTTCTTAGTTTTCATGCATAGTTGAGTCACTTGGCCTTGTTTCCATATCAAAGGTATGGCTTTTTGGCCACAATTCTTGCATGAAGATTTCTTTTGGCCAGACTTCTCTTAACAGAAGACAGGTGTAGCAGGGACCTGCGGTTTACTGCCAATTCTGAGATAATGGCACTGCTGGACATCTTCTGGTCTTGAACGGAAGTAAGCATGATGTGTCTTTCATCTATTTCATTGTTTCACTACTTCTACAGTCCTTAACCACTTCATGACCAGGCAATTTTCTGTTTTTTTTTTTTGTTTTATGCTCCCCTTCTTCCGAGAGCTGTAACCTTTTTATTTTTCAGTCAATCTTGCCATATGAGGGCTTTGTTTTTTTCAGGACGAGTTGTACTTTTCAATTAAACCATAAGTTTTACCATATTGTGTACTGGAAAATGGCAAAAAAAAATGCTATTGCATGATGGTTTTTGTGCAATTTTATTCACTGTATTCACTATATGGTAAAACGGATGTGTTGGTGTGATGCCTCAGGTTGGTATGAATTCATAGATACCAAACATGTAAAGGTTTATTTTTATCTAAGGGGTTTAAAAAAAATTCTGAATTTTGTCGAAAAAAGTGGCACACTTTTTGCGCCATATTCCACAACCCGTGGCATTCTCATTTTTCAGGATATGAGGCTCTGAGATGGCATTTTTTTTGCGTCTTGAGCCAACATTTTTATGGTACCATTTTTGCGCAGGTTCGACGTTTTGATCACCTGTTATTGCATTTTGCGCAAAATTTGCAACTACCAAAAAATGTAATTTTAGCGTTTCAAATTTTTTTGCTGCTATGCTGTTTACAAATAAGATTAATTGATTTTATATTTTGATAGATGGGATGTTTCTTAACACGGTGATACCAAATGTGTGTATATTTTTTATAACTCTTAATTTTCAATGGGGTGAATGGGTTGTGAATGGAACTTTTAGGTTTTTTCATTTTTTTCAATTTTTTTTAAAACTTTTTTTATTTTACCAGTCCCCCTAGGGGACTATAAGGATCAGCAGTCCGATCACTCATTCGTCCTGATCAGAGCAGCATCGCTCTGAGCAGCAGAAATGCTGCATTCATGTTACAGCTGGCTCTCTGTCGGCTCTAACAGGAAATACGTCATGATAGTGACAGGTCATTATATGACCCTGTGCTACCATGACAACCATAGAATCGTATCAGCGGAGCAGTGCACGTTCCACGCCGCGCCACCAGCTCACCGCAGAAGCCGGTGGTGATCACCCCTTCATGATTTAGGACATACCGTTATGTCCTCGGTCATGAAGGGGTTAAATTTGCTATTTCTTGGTGTCCGCAATGCTGAGAAATACAGGCATATACTTATCTATTATGCAATACTATTAGGGAGATATTTGATTGGTTGGCAATTTTTGTTCTGCAGCAGGACAACAACCTCAAACATGCAGCCAGTGTCATTAAGTCTTATTTTCAGAGTAAAGAAGAACAAGGAGTCCTTGAAGTGATGATTCCACACTACACAGCCCAAATCAACAGGACTGAGTCTGACTTAGATTTCACAAAAAGACAGAAGGATTTGCACAACCCTTCATCCAATGATTTGTGGTTAGTTCTCCAAGATGTTTGGAACAACGTTCCTGCCGAGTTCCTACAAAGCCGTTTGTAAATGTACCTAGAAGAATTGATGTTGTTTTGAAGGTAAAGGGTGGTCACACTGAATATTGATTTGAGTTAGATTTCTCTTTAGTTCATTAATTTTGCATATTGATAAAAATAAACTAACAACATTTCTATATTTGAAAGCATTCTCACTTTGCAACAATTTTTACACACCTGCCTAAAACCTTTTTCACTGTACTGTATATCACATGTCACATAGCGATACTGTAAACAAAAATATTACTTACAAAGCCTTATAAACCATTTGATATACTGCTTAAAATAATAAAAAAGTAATATTTTGAGACTAAATTATGAATATATCAATACTCTATAAGCAAGATTTTAACTTTATAATGTTTTAAGATTTTTATTTATGGAGTTGTATTGCCTTACATTAAATGAACAGTAGTACAACATTATGCCTCTCCATGCCACTCCAGTTCGGAAGCTTGTTCTGTTCAGCAGGGGCTTCCAGCAGGGAAGGCATTTAAAGGGAATTTATCAGCAGGTTGTTGCTATGTAATCTAAGGACAGCATGCTGTAGGAGTTAAAAAACAAAAACCAACTATGCTTCTCTTATCAGGTTGTGTGCTGTTGTTTACTTAAACTAAAAGCTTCACCACTTAGTGATTATCATTGCTGGACTACAATATCACATGCATGACAGTCCAACATGCCCCCTCCTTTTATTGACATCTCACTGTAAATGTACAATCTCTATTGAGAACCTGGTATGAACGAGATCTCACTCTCAGGTCTACTGCTTTGCTTAAAAAAAAAAATCTTTTATTGTGTCAGAACAGCTGCAGCCAGTAATCTAAGTGATACATCCTTGGATTCAGAATCTTTTTGCCTACATCATGCTGCTCTCAGATGAGGTAGCAAAAACCTGTTGACGATTCCCTTTAAAAATTAGATTATGCTCTTTGTACGAGGCATGACAAAGAACTGTTTGTTCGAAATGTGCTGCCTATCATTGGTAACCCAAGTCATTGTGGATTTTTTTGACTCGTATATATGAAACAAAAAGCAGATTTTCTTTTCATCATCTGGATGACCTGGATGGTTCATATAATCCTTGAACAAGGTGATCTCATGCCTCCATGCACCAGTAGACCAAATAATTGCAGACATGGTGAGCTCACTTTGGAGAGCAGCTGTGTAGGACCATTGTTGGAGAAGTAGGGCCCAAAATTGAACCATGGCGAGGTGCATGCAATCAAAAAAACCCTTGAGCCAGTCCAGGTACATAATGTCCAAGCTAAGAATAATCTTTAGACTGATGAATAACCATCACTACCAAGATAGTTACTGTGATCTGCATTAATGGATTATATTTGTCTTCCTTCCACCAGGAGAAGCAGATTTCTTAGAAAGAGATTGAGTAGCTGTGACTGGCATGAGAACCGTGCTTGTCATTCTGGTGACAACAGCTAGTGTAATGGGAGCAACCTCCTGACACTAGAACTTCTGGGATGGATTGTGTTCCCCTCTTTAGGGAGATAATCGCTCTTGTTACAGCCGCTCCGCAGTAGACCTCTATGGACTGAACACTTTGCTGTTAAATTACTGTATTAAAGTAAATGTGCTTCAGTTGAATGTCACCATCAAGCTGTGCTTCTCTGGAGCAAATTGTTTGTATGCTTACAGCGTGCTTGTCCTGTCAGGGTTCATCGCCACACCATACTACATACACACTTTGCAGACACATTAGGTGAAGTTTCTGAGAGGGAATTTAAAGAACAGCAGGCAGCACAATAAGGAGAATGTACCAGTAATATCTTACATCCGAGCATTTTTACTAAATGAGTCTATTACAGAAATTGTTCTAGTTTTCCTGATTTTACAAGAAAAAAAATAATACCTTTTTTGTGGAGAAATCATTTAAAAACACGTTTCCTGAATCTCCACGTCTGTCTTGATCATATCCTGCCTCGTCATGAAAGCAAAAGTGGAAAAGTCATTATTCTACTATTCTTCTAAATCACATTTTCCTTCTCAAAATTAATGACGTATTTTTGTTTAATGCTTGAGTTTTTGTGCCTTCAAGTGGCGTTTTAGGGTAAATGAGCTTTACAGAAAAGAGTACCCTACCTAAGTGACCAGCTTCGGCAAAGAGCAGCTCTCTCATGGCCAGGTATACAGTAGCTCTCCTATCTATAGAAAAGAGTTTATCAGGACCTTCATACCTGTTTTTTCGGCATTAAAAAGTCAAATATTTTGTGACATGTTTTTAATGCATAAAAAATGCACTTTTTATATATTTTATCCACTTCAAGAAAGTTGTAATGTCAGTGTGGTGAGCTAGATAAATTAGATGAAGGCTGGGAGTACTCCCCAACTTTGGCCGTGACACCTGTAGTGCAACCAAGTTTCACTAGGTGTCACTGTTACATTGCAGTGCAAACACATGAGTAGGACGTCAACATAGCCCCACAGGTACTGCGACCGCAATAAGCAAGCCAAAACAAGTCCAACCGTCTTGGATTTTTTGCAACTGCCCAATCTCAGTTCTCTCAAGGTTGCAAATTGACCCTATTCACTTTTATTGTACTCCAATGTAGCAGTGACACTTACCAAACTTTGGTTTTGTGACAAGTGCCCAAAGTCCCTGTATAGCCCTAGCCTTAAGCTAAATGCATGAACAGCATAAACATCTATATTTATTAAAGGGGTGGTCCGAAGGCTAAAAAATTGTCAAACAAATCCCCACCTATTTAATGGGGTTTTCTAAACTAATTTCTAATATGGTCGTATTAAAAATTCCCTACTGTTCACTATCTACACTAACTACTACTAAGTGACATCACTTGGGGGCAGCGCTGATCTCTTAATGCTGCTCTTAAAATGCACCCTAACTGTCTGCTCTGCTACCAGCTCATTGCAGAACGCAGGAACAGAGCAGGGACCAGACCAGCCCCTAAAACGAGCGTCACTGATGACGCTTCATTTCAGGGAGGGGACAGAGCTTGTGGCAGTGACCACAGTCTCTGCTCCCTAGTGAGGCTTGGGATGCACTGGAATTCTCAGAAGAAGCGTCATATGCAGGAAATAGTGAAAACATTATTAGTAGTTAAATAGTGTAGTTAGTGAAAAATAGGGAATTTTTAATGCAAAAATATTAGAAATTAGTTTAGATTACCCCCTTAAATAAATCAGGATTTGGTTGAAAATTTGTTTAGACTTCAGACTACCCCTTTAAGGAGGGGGTTTAAAAAGTGGAAATCAGCTCTAAAATGAAGTATTTCTGAAAAAGACAAGATACACTGATGATCAAAAGGGTAACAATGTTTTGACCTTTTGACAATTCTGAACTGTAACTATGAACTAAGGTTATATAAGTTAATTAAAGACAGCTTGGGGAGTTGAATTGGAAATGGCATTGTTTACTTTCACACATTTTTAGGGCATTCGGTTAGTAGGGCATTGTTAACGGTCACACATTATTCTGTCATGGTTAAGGGTGCCGTCACACTTTAGCGATGCTCCAGCGATTCCACCAGCGATCTGACCTGGTCAGGATCGCTGGTGCGTCGCTACATGGTCGTTGGTGAGCTGTCAATCAGGCAGATCTCAACAGCGACCAGTGACCAGCCCCCAGCCACCAGCGACACGTGGAAGCGATGCTGCGCTTGGTAACTAAGGTAAATATCGGGTAACCAAGTGCTTGGCTACCCGATATTTACCTTGGTTACCAGCGCACACCGCTTAGCGCTGGCTCCCTGTACTCCTAGCCAGAGTACACATCGGGTTAATAAGCAAACCGCTTTGCTTATTTACCCGATGTGTACTTCGGCTACGTGTGCAGGGAGCAGGGAGCCAGCACTGGCAGCCTGAGAGCGGTGGACGCTATTAACCAAGGTAAATATCGAGTAACCAAGCAAAGCACTTTGCTTGGTTACCCGATATTTACATTGGTTACAGCTTACCGCAGGCTGCCAGAAGTCGGCTCCCTGCTGCCTGCACATTCAGATCGTTGCTCTCTCGCTGTCAAACACAGCGATGTGTGCTTCACAGCGGGAGAGCAACGTCCAAAAAATGAAGCAGCACTGTGTGTAACGAGCAGCGATCTCACAGCAGGGGCCAGATCACTGCTCAGTGTCACACACAGCGAGATCGCTAATGAGGTCACTGCTGCGTCACAAAAACCGTGACTCAACAATCTCGCTATATGAGAAGTACCCCTTAGGCTAATCACTAATTTAATTATCACTTATTTAAACTGTACAGAGTCAGGAGAAATATCCATGGTCATGTGAGACTATCAAGACATTATGGTTTATACTTGGGAAAATTACTGCTGTACGTGTTTGTTCACGAAAAATGTTGCAAAAACTGATAGCAGCATATTTACACTCATTCATTGTTTTCTATGTAGGAAATGCGCTGCAAAAACGTTGAATGAATTGACATGCTGCAGGTTTTAAAAAAGTTTTCTAAATCAGTAAAGGAAAAAATCAAATTTCTGAAATGCCACAGCTTTTGCTGGTACTGCAAAAACCAGCTTTTAATTTGGATTAAAAAATGCAGCAAACATGCACTGTGTGAATAGAGCCTAAAAGTGACTCTAACGAGTACCTTTCACTTGACATATATGTTTCTTTTTTTTACATAAGGCTCTTCTCATGAGTGTGGCATTATATTGTTTTTTTGTTCTGACATCTATCCATTCCTTAAATATTGCCCGTATGTGCAGTTTCTTGAAAATGTTTTAATATTCTCTGAACTTTTCTACATTTTTTCATGATATACCCACAAACGTAAATGTATTTTATTGGGATTTTATATGGTACACCAACGCTAAAAAGCAAGTATATGTGAAGTGTAAAGGAAATGATACATGATTTTCTAAATATCTTATATATTTGAATATGGTGACATCCATTTGTATTCAGTCCCCGAGTCAATACTTTCTAGGACCACCTTTCACTGCAATGACTTCTGCAAATCTTTTGGAGTTTGTGACTACCAGCTTCAAGCATCTAGAGGCTGACATTCATCTTATCCAAATACAATAGCTCTATCTGAATGAGATTGGAGGGAGAGCATCTTTAAACAGAAATTTTCAAGTTTTGTCACAGATTCTTAATGGCACTTAGGTTCTGGACTGTGACTGGGCCATTCACACACATGAATATGATTTGAGCTAAACCACTCCATTGTGGCTCTGGCGGTATGTTTATGTTTTGTTGTCCTGCTGGAAGGTGAAGCTACGCCCCAGTTTCAAGTCTTCTGCAGCCTCCAACATGCTTTCCTCGAGGATTGTCCTGTATTTAGCTCCGTCTTCCCGTCAACTATAAAAAGCTTCCCTGACCCTGCTGAAGAAAAGCATCCCCTCAACCGATGTTGCCACCACCATGTTTGATGGTATTTTTATGGTGATTTGCAACTTTAGTTTTCTGCCATACATAGCATTGTGTATTTAACAAAAACAGGTATACTTTGTTTTCTTATGTCAAGAGTGCCTTTTTTCACATGCTGGTTGTGTGCGCTACATGACTTTTTGTAAACTGCAAATGGGATGTCTAATAGCTTGTATTCAAAAGTGACTTTCTTCTTTCGACTCTTACATAAATGCCAAATTTGTGGAGTATATGACAAATAGTTGTCCTATGGACAGGTTCTCCAAAGGGCAACTGTGGATCTCTGTAGCTCCTCCAGAGTGAACGTGGGTTTCTTAACAGCTTCTCTAATTAGTTATATCCCTGCTTACAATGTTAGTTTAGGCGGAAGGCTATGTCATGGTAGCTTTGCAGTTGTGCCTAACTCCTTCCTTTTTTGGATGATGGAATTAACAGTGCTCAATGAGATGTTCTATTTTTTTTTATAACCTAACTCTGCTTTACTATTCTTTACAAGTTTACCCCTGACCTGGTGTGTTCCTTGTTTTTCATGATGCTTTTTGATGTTTAATGTTCTCAAACATCATCTGAGGACTTTCCAAAACAGCTGGAGTTACATTGAAAACAAATTACACAAAGGGGGACTCAATTTAGTAATTAGTTACCTTCTGGAGGCAATTGGTCACTCAAGATTATATTTAGGGGTATCAGACTACAGGGAGCTGAATAAACAAAACCAAAAAAGAAAATAGTGAAGAGGAGGTTCCAATAATTGTATCACCAATAAGAAAATATAAAAAAAAAACTATAATATAAATTGCAAGCCTCGCTTGCATGAGGGAAAAAATCTGACAAGTGCAATGCAATAAAATCTTGCATATCACTAGGACCAATGTTAGTCAATGAGGCAGAATAGATAAGTGATTTTTTTTTTCCTCATCCAAATTTGGGATAAGAAAAAAGTTGCAGTATGCTATGAGTAGATGTGTAAATTGGACAAGATTCGCCAATACTAGTCAATGGGTGCGAGAAAAAAAATAAATGGTATACAGACCATATATATGCTGTCCGTTCTTTACAGATACATTACCATTCTGTAGCACAGAACACTGTAAATGGTTCTGTAAATGACTGTAGAATAATAGTTGCTGAGAATAAAAACGCATGTCATATGGATGTGTGGCGCCCTGGACTAGCCAGGTCGTCACAGATAACACACAAACACCCCCGCTCCCATTAGACAGTGACACCAGCCAAACACAAAACCCTTGTTGCCTCCCTCCAGTGTCTGATGTCCACACCAGGTGGGGTGGAGCCAAGCAGTTGGCCCCACCCACTGAGGAGTTCACAGGCCTGGAGGCGGGAAAAATAACAGTTTAGTCCAGGAGGTGGAAGTGAGAGGAGTAAACACTTGAGTGTCTGGGTTGTGGCTCAGGCACTGACAGCAAGGTTGGCAGACGGTGGTGGCCATCTGCAGGAGTGGTGGAGCAACGCGGAACCGTAGGACCGGGTCGGGCGTTGGCCCGCCGGTACCGACCGGGGAGCGAAGTGAAGCCAGCACACACAGGCAGGGCCATCGGACCCCGACCAGGCTTGGAGCCGCCGACAATAGTCAAATCCGAGTGTGACCGGAACCCCAGGGGTTTCCTAACAACCAAAGACCCGATAGAAGGCAACCGCCCACACCGTGAGGGTATACAGCTACCGCCTAAGGCTAGAGACCCAAGGGCCACCGCCTGTGGGCAAACGGGCTCCTCCGGCATCCATCCACCGGGGAGCGGACTACCGTTGGGGATCCATAGTAGTCAAACGAGAACATCAAGGTGCAGGGAAAGACAGCCGCCATCACCTGTCCAGGGAGAGACACTGCAGCCGGCTGCGGGACCCGTCCATCCAGCCGTTTGGTTTACCGAGGACTTTGTGCATCTCTTACTGAGTGAGTACACCCATGCCATCCGGCACCGCGCCGCGCTGTCCCTGCAACCCTGCACCTCACCAACCCAGCCTCCCCATCACATCACCGGGCCCCGGGACCACCGACCCCTACCCACGGAGGGGGAAAAGAACATCCCAGCTGCTCCCTACCATCGCTCCCGGGATTCCCGTCACCAGCAGCGGTGGTGCCCATCTTCACCACGACCCATGGGTGGCGTCACGGACTAAATCCCCCAAACCAACCACCCCTTTCACTCACGGGCAAGGATTTCCGCTCGAGTTTCCGAATCCGGCCCACCGCTCAAGTTACCGAGCGGCAGCAGCCGCAGCAGTGCCGGACCCGAGCGTTGGCGAGCGCGCAGCAGCGGCGGCGTCCTCCCCGCCCGTGACAACTTGGCGTCATGAACAGGATTGAACCCCTCTACTTACCAGTAGAAGTGCGCCTTGTCATCTCCGCCGGCGGTGTCCGGCCGAAAATTTTGAAGCGCCGCCATCTTGGCGCGAAAATCTTCCGCTCAAGCATCTTCTCCGAGCAGGGAAGGCGCGAAAGCAAAGCCCCACCCCCAACAAACGGAAGTGCTGAAGAGAACCAAGGGGGGGCGGGTGTGTGTCTGCCTAATGTAGCCGAGGCTATAAAAGCGGGGACGCCAGGACTCTGCAACCAATTGGTTCCTGGAACACGGCCGCGTATGATGTCCCGTCCGTCCGGCACCGCGGAGATCCCCGAGCCCACACCAGGAACAGCGGCATGGGTGGAGGCCCGGGCCGCACAAATATGCTGTCGCATTCAAGCCCAGGTCCGGATCTTGATGGAGCGCTGGGTGGCCGAGATGGAGGAAGTGGCGGCGGCCATGCGGAGACGCGAGGTGGAGGCAGAGTTGGAGGAGCGGGTAAGCGACCCACGCCCCTGTGTCCGAGAAGGACCGGCCGCTGCGTCTGAGGGGCCCGGCCTGCGCCCGCTCACCCTCCTGCCTCCCCCGCCATCCGTACCGGTTGCTGTTGCCCCTCCGCTCGGTTCGCTACCCCCAACACCGGTAGCGGAATCCAACCCATCCGCCCTAGAGGACCGGTCTGGGGGCGTTATTCGGGAACGGCCTGTGTCCCTCCCGCTGCCATGGAAGGCCCCGCAGGAAGTAGCCGTGCGCGACGAGAAGCCGTCGGCCCCGGAGGTGGCCGCACCTGAGACCGTCCCGGCTCCGGCAGTCCGCCCGACCGTGGAAGAACCGGCCGCTGCTGGCCCGAAGGCCCAACCGGTGAGGCCAACTGTCCCTGAATCCCCCGCCTAGGCTGAGGCTGCGCCAGGCCGCCACTGCAAAGCAGCAGTACAGGCCACATCACCGCAGGACCCCCACGAAAGAGTACCGGTAGTGGCCGGTGTGGGCGCGGTCCAGCGGGGCCCGACCCGGGCGCAGGGGTCTGCCAACACCCCTTATTGGGACAGGGAACCAAACCCGTTGGGCCAGGAGATTGCCGCCAGGGAGCAGCAGAGGGCCGAAGTAATGGCGCGGGTGATCAAAGAAAAAGATGCACTCCGCCATGCCACCTTTCGGGTGCGGGGCCCGGTGTACGAAGGCCAAGTCCGGCAGTTCGACACGCGGAGGGGGTTCGGATTCATATACAAGCCGGGCCTGGAGGCCGAAGTGTTTGTGGCCCGCCGCGATGTCAACTCACATCTTCCCACGGGCCACCCAGGTCGTGATCTATTGCCGTGCGACCTGGTGACTTACACCCGCCACTGCGGAGAGAGGGGCTGGTTCGCCCTGGACGTTAAGCAGAGGAAGAGCCGCGGTGAGCAGATGTGGCCCCAGCCCCCTCCACCTCCACCAAGCCGTCTGGATGTGGAGCTGGAAGAGGTCCTGGAGGAGTACGACCTCAAGTAGTGGCAGCAGTCCGCCGTTGCAAGCAAGTTGTCCCCCATTGGGACCCTCAGCAGTTTGAATGAATGACAAAAATCAACCGAGTTCTTCACCTGATTGTCTACTTGATTATTCCGGCCGTTGCCGGCAAGTTGTCCCCGGAGGGACTCTGTGTGTTTTACCACCCACATGAGGAACTACTCATGGACATGGCTGAGAACTGGCAGGCCACCCACGAACTGGTGGGCATGTAAATAATTTTATGGGATGGAAACCATTGCCGCCTCCGGAGAGGCAGATTGGAGGAAGGACCCGCAGCAGAGCAGGCTGGGGCCCGGCCACCACCAGGACCGGTGGCCATCCTCCGGGGGTCAGGGCTCCCCCAAGGACGTGCGGTCCCCTGAAGTGACAGCCGGGTGCGAGTAGCCGTACCCATTCCCGCTCGGGCAGCCTGAACCTGGACTTGGGTCAAGGGGTGCTGCCCACTTCGTAAGGGCAGCATCAGGGCTAGGTTGCTTGGGTGGGAGAGCGGATGACATCCGTCCGTCCGTCCGTTATTATTAAAAATGTTTTTGTTTATATGTGCAACGTTTAAGTGTCCTCAGAAAAATGCTTATATGTTTGAAATGTTTACATGTAATTTATATTTTTACAGTTTTCGGAAAAAAAAATAAAACCGGTGATGGACGGGCAGCCCGCGGATGGTCTGCATTTCACCAAGGGGGAATGTGGCGCCCTGGACTAGCCAGGTCATCACAGATAACACACAAACACCCCGCCCCCATTAGACAGTGACACCAGCCAAACACAAAACCCTTGTTGCCTCACTCCAGTGTCTGATGTCCACACCAGGTGGGACGGAGCCAAGCGGTTGGCCCCACCCACTGAGGAGTTCAAAGGCCTGGAGGCGGGAAAAAGAACAGTTTAGTCCAGGAGGTGGAAGTGAGAGGAGTAAACACTTGAGTGTCTGGGTTGTGGCCCAGGCACTGACAGCAAGGTTGGCAGACGGTGGTGGCCGTCTGCAGGAGTGGTGGAGCAATGCGGAACCGTAGGACCGGGGTTGGGGGTTGGCCCACCGGTACCGACCGGGGAGCGAAGTGAAGCCAGCACACACAGGCAAGGCCATCGGACCCCGACCAGGCTTGGAGCCAATAGTCAAATCCGAGTGTGACCGGAACCCCAGGGGTTTCCTAACAACCAAAGACCCGATAGAAGGCAACCGCCCACACCATGAGGGTATACAGCTACCGCCTAAGGCTAGAGACCCAAGGGCCAGCACCTGCGGGCAAACGGGCTCCTCCGGCATCCATCCACCGGGGAGCGGACTACCATTGGGGATCCATAGTAGTCAAACGAGAACATCAAGGTGCAGGGAAAGACAGCCACTATCACCTGTCCAGGGAGAGACACTGCAGCCGGCTGCATGACCCGTCCATCCAGCCGTTTGGTTTACCGAGGACTTTGTGCATCTCTTACTGAGTGAGTACACTCGTGCCATCCGGCACCGCGCCGCGCTGTCCCTGCAACCCTGCACCTCACCAACCCAGCCTTCCCGTCACATCACCGGACCCCGGGACCACCGACCCCTACCCACGGAGGGGGAAAACAACATCCCAGATGCTCCCTACCATCGCTCCCGGGATCCCCGTCACCAGCAGCGGTGGTGCCCATCTTCACCACGACCCGTGGGTGGCGTCATGGACTAAATCCCCCAAACCAACCACCCCTTTAACTCACGGGCGAGGAGCGCCGCTCGAGTCCCCGGATCCGGCCCACCGCTCGAGACACGGAGCGGCAGTAGCCGCAGCAGCGCCGGACCCGAGCGTTGGCGAGCGCGCAGCAGTGGCGGCGTCCTCCCCGCCGCGACACATGTCATTCGCATGTTATATGGATGTTAGGCAAGGAAAAATTGCACACTAACATAGCAGGACATATGGAATACAAACAGATTTCACTTGTCCTACTCTCCTGGATGAAAATCGGTCAGCTATTTTATACTCTTGTGTGAACCCAGCCAAAATTAATATCTCTAAGGCCCCCTTCACATGTCCGTGTCTCCGGTACGTGCTAGGTCCGTGCCCGTATGTACCGGAGACACGGGCCCACGTATACCCATTAAAATCAATTAGTATATGTGCACGCACGTGTTCTGCCAGAGGCCCCTCTGCTCCACACGGATGCATGTCCACACGTCTGCTCCACACGGATGCATGTCCGTGTTTCTCCGGCAGCACGGGCCCGCACACGTACCACACGGAAGTAGCGTGGATCTGGGTGCACGTGACATGCGCCGGAGAAACACACGTGGCATTGTAAAAAATAAAAAAACACAAACTCACCTCCACCATCCCTGCAGTCTCTGCCGCGGCTGTCACCTGCATCCGTCCCCCAGTGAATTTGAACAACGCGTCTTCCTCACTGGGGGCCGGAAGCAGCGTCAGCGGGGTGTGGCCTGTGCCGGACGCTGTCATTCAGTTCCACAGACAGCTCCGGAAGAAACAGGTAAGGCGGGGCTTTCCGTTCTTCGTGTGTTATTACGTATAACAAACGGTGAACAGGAATGTGCCACAAACACGGCACACGGGGAGCAAACCACCCCTTTAACACGTACGTGAAAAAACGGATCGTTTTTTTCATGGACGTGTGAAGGGGGCCTAAAAGCAAGGCAACGCCAAATGATAAAAAGGAAAAGGGTATAGTAATGCAGACAACTAGGGGAATATGAGGACTATCTGTCCTTAATGAACCCTAACATGCCCCTGTCTGTGCCCGGGAAGGTTGACACACTAACCATGCACAGTGCAGCAAGGTTAGCACTATATGACCCTATATGTGCCCAATGTAGGACAAAATAAGGAAAGATATATCCACAGAAACTAAATAAATTAATAACACAAATATAGCAAATGGAAAAAACACATTGTAGAATATCCATGTTAATAATCCATATTATGCCTAATAATATAATTTTAGAACCCAGGATTAATAATAATAATAATAATAATAATAATAATAATAATAATAAATACATCAGATAAATTCAAAACATCAATTATGCTTTGGAAACCCCCCCAAATTATCAGAATTTTCCAAGCATATTATACTTAGCTTAAAATGCAAGTGCTGGTAATGGATCCAGAATTAATTGCAAACTGTGCCAAAGCATTTCCCCCCAAGGTTTCTGGGTTCATCTGGGGACCACTTGTTGCATGGAGCCCTAACAATGAACAATGGGATACTGGTAATACAGCATCTAAAACTTATAGACCTGTGGATATAGGTACGGTATTACGTGTGGGTCCTAAGCCGGACTGTGCACCATAAATGCCCAGGAGGGATATCACCTCTGGAATGTAGAAAATTAAGTAATTTTGGGCTGTGGAATTCATCATGCATTCCATCGAATACCATGCATTGGAAATGACGTTCATCACTTGTATAGGGACAGGAAGTGATGCACCCTTGAGAGCAGTGGAGCGCAGATGCACTACGCTGGCTATGCCCATCTGTCATGCATGTAAGCTTAATAAAAAAGCACATATCAATGCAAGATGGTTATAAATATAGCAAATATAATATACCCCAACCAAATGTAGGCTCAGTTAAGGCAACACACTAACATGCAAAAGGGTATGCAAACTCTTTTCATGTCAATATATTGTTACTATTTTGCTCCCAAAAATGTAAACTTTTAAATATTATTATTTTGTAAGCATTTTTTAAATCTGTTTTGATATTGAACACTTCCTGAACCCTTCTGTGCATTTTCTCAATCCGATTCAAGCATTTCTCAACCAATATCTGATCTCAGATCCCTTCTGCACCTTCCCAATGTTGGTGCATATTGGTCAACTCACTTGGGTATGTATACCAATTTTTCTTCAACTCTACCCACAAGTGTTTGATTGGATTGTGGTGTGAGAACTGTGGAGGCCAATCCAGCACCTATACTTCATTGTCATTGAACCATTTCTTCGCCTATCTCGACATAGGCTTCTGGTAGTTGTTCTGCTGGAACACTATGTCATCCTTTTCATACCCTAAGTACTCATCAGAGCCTAGTCTATTAATTTTTGTTCCATTGCTCCAAATCACCCGTTTTCAATCTTCTACTATCCATTCTTCGTACTTTTTTGCAAATGCTTCTTATGACGATATTAAAGTCAAGGCTTTTTCACCTTTTTTAGTCCACCATTCCAGAATTGTGTAACGTGCATGGCACAGTGGTTGCACGGACATCTGTGATCTCACTATTACAAAGCATACGAGCCATCTCCACTGCCATTTGTGTCACACCAGAACTGATATATTTTGTAATGAGCTCACTTTTTGACTTTGATTTTTTTGCCTCGGCATCTATTGCTTTGTTTTTTAATGGATGGACGGACTTCACCTTGTATTCTTATAACTGTTGTGACACTCACATGATGCAGTATCTTACTTTTTTGGACAGAGAGACCGCTACTGGTGAGCTGGATGATGCTGTTTCTCTTTTCTTAGGAAATCTTCAGGCTGCTTCTCGATTTGAACCAGTAACTTTTCGCTTGTGAGTCAACCTAATAACACAGTCAGCTATTAGGGAATGTGAGGATAGGTTGTAATTTGTAGTATACAGGAAGAAAAAGATTTTTCCACTATAGGAGACCAAATAGCTATTGGATGATAAATACCATCAGTGGCCACCAGGGCCTATCCTGTACAAAAGGGCACCCTATAATGTGAACACCATTAAAAGCGATCAGACTAGATGAAGCTAACAAAGCTAACTAAAACTAGAAGGTCCACCTGGTTTCCATTTGTAATATCTTGTTATTACCTTGTTCGTTGAATGGATGATGGGATTGTTTCAATCACGCAAATTGATATTGAATCTATATCTACACTATGTATGGCTTTACCATCATGTGCCAATGTGATCTCCCTAATATGTCTAATGTTCCCAAAGTGTTCGCTAATATGGGCCTGGGTTTGGCATTTAATTGTACCTATGTAACCCATGAGGTATGTGCAAGTGAACAGATATACTACACCAGATGTTTTGTAGTTGCCAAAATAGTTGTTTTAATTGATCCTATTAGGAGCTACACTACCAAGGATATTTGAAGGAGTAATATGTCTGCAGAAACTGCAGTTTACACACCTGAAAGTTCCCAATGATCTGTTGTCCTTTTTCTGCCTTTCTAAATGTGACAGAAGCAGTCAGGGAAATATAATATAACCACATATGTCAGGATCCACCCTGAGAATTCCCCAGTATTTTCTGAGGCTACCCATAATATGATCGGTGTGGTCATCATAAGTACCTATCGGTAATACTTTCAGAGGTGGATTTTGGTGTAGAGGTGAGTAATGATTATCTGTTCTTGCTCAATGCATGTTTGAATGCTGATTCAGTGACTGTTCCAGGGTAGCCCCTATTGCGGAATCTCCTCTTAAATTGGCAGCCTTGTTCTGAAATTCTGCCAGAGAGGAGCAGTTCCTCCTCAATCTTCGAAAATGCCTCTTTGGTATTCCTTTTATTAAGAGAAGTTGGGTAATGGCTCTCCCACCTTAGTAGTCTATTTGTTGATGTTGGTTTCCAAAAAATGGTATTCCTTAAAGAGCCATTTAAAATATATTGAAATGGTGACATCAAGAGATGTGATTTTATCCATGCCAGTTTCATAAGATGAATGAGAGCCCGAAATCATTTTAAATAAGATGTTTAACAATGGACTCAAAAGATAATTTGTCCCGAGACCACAAGATCAGAATATCCTGTATCATGTAATATCTGCAATATAATATATTGCACACACCACATCCTCATCCCTAAAGACTATTGTGTCTTCTCACCAACCCAGGAGCAAGTTAGATGGGGGCATAAAGGCTCCTCACGGCTGTGCCAATGAGCTGCTGGTAGTATTTGCTATTAAATAAGAAAAAAAAAATGAAAAATGCAAAGTGCAGAAATGTCAATAGAAATCTGTTGTGAAGACGTGACTACTGTGAGACCAGAGAAGAGGGGGATGGTGCTGTAGAGAGATTCTATATCTATTGAGGCAAAAATAGTCCCTTGGGCCATCACTATACCCTTCAACAGATCAGTGGGATCTTCCAGGTAGGGCCATGACATAGCCGCCTCTTAGTTGATCCAAATAAATGCTGTGGTTCTAGCACAAAGCATCAACCTCTGAAACAATAGGCTACCACTTTATTGGGTTGAGACCCAGTGACAGGTTGTTTAGGGAGTAGAAAGTCAAATTCATTCATAGGGCGGCTTTGCACATTGCGACATTGCACGTGCGATGTCGATGGGGTCAAATCAAAAGTGACGCACATCCGGCGTCGCAGTCGATATCGCAACGTGTAAAACCTTTTTGATACGATGAACGAGCGCAAAAGCGTCGTTATCGTATCATCGCTGCAGCCTCCAACATTTCCATAATGCCGATGGTGCGACAGGTACGATGTTGTTCCTCGCTCCTGCGGCAGCACACATCGCTGTGTGTGAAGCCACAGGAGCGAGGAACATCACCTTACCTGCCTTCCGGCTGCAATGAGAAGGACGGAGGTGGGCGGGATGTTTACATCCCGCTCATCTCCGCCCCTCTGCTTCTATTGGCTGCCTGCCGTGTGACGTCGCTGTGATGCCGCATGACCCGCCCCCTTAGGATGGAGGCGGGTCGCCGGCCAGAAGGACGTCAAACGGCAGGTATGTGCGTATGAAACTGCCGTAGCGATAATGTTCGCTACGGCAGCTATAACAAGATATCGCATGTGCGACGGGGGCGGGACTATCGCTTTAGCATCGGTAACACATTGTTGCCGATGTCGCAACGTGCAAAGCCCGCCTTAGAGACAAGCCTATATGTAAGGCATTTTCAAGGATCTCCAACAACTTAGAGGTGTAGATGAGTATAGGATCGCTACGGGGGATGTCATATGTGGGGTGATCTGATATAGTAAGACACATTTTGACATAGTTCGTATTGTCCATAATCACTGTGTTACCTACAGGCAAAACAAATTACATATTTATGGCAAGTAATAGGTCATCTTTAAATATTTCCCTTATGGTGAATTCCCCCTATAGACTTAATAATCACAATGTCTGCATGTCAATAACTAATCAAAAAGGGATTTTAGCAGCTGATTTTCTCACCTCCTTAGGGAAGGGAGGGACCTAATTATAAACTGGTAGTGTAGTGAAGAAAGGGTAAGTAATAGGAATTCAATTTTTAAACAATTACCTGGTAGTTTTTGTCTTGAGTTGTCCAAAAAAACCTTACTGTGAGAGATAAATTAATTGAATTCTGCTTGAATTTACAGAAAATCAACATTTTTGAGAATACAGGATTTTTATAAATTTGCAGTGCACAGATTCAGTCATTTTGCTGAAATGTGGACAGCTGGCAAAAGTTGTTTATTTTTAACATACCTTACCAGATGAATGCTCGCTGCCTGCCGTCTTGTCCTCAGAGCTACCTCTTATTTCCCCTGTCGCTAGCCACATCTCCCGACTTTTCACTCTAGGCTGAGACTTCTGGCTGTGACCTGCCCTTGGATGTCAATGCACATCGTATATCTATATATATAATTGCCTTATTCTGTCTGTCTGTCTGTCATGCTCCAAAATTGTGTCACGGTGACATTGTGTCACCGTGACATGTCCTTACGGTGACACAAAGCTGATTGGCCGCTGGGTTCGCCATGGCCCCGCCCCCCCACACGGATTGGCCTCTCGCCCTGGCTGCGCCCCCACACGGATTGGCCAGCCGCTCGCCCAGGCTCTGCCCCCCCCCACAGATTGGCCTCTCGCCCCGGCACCCTGCAGGCATTGGCAACTCGCCCACGCCACGCCCCGCCCCCCTCACGCAATAGACGTTAGCTCTCGCCCTCCCCCCCGCATTGCCCGAACTGACATGGTCACGGAGCCACGAATGCCAGGTGAGTACTGTACTCCCCCCCCTTTCCCCCCTCCCCAACGGGAGCCCACATCAGCGTACGCCGCCGCCGTATGCTGGTGTGGGCTCCCGTGCGAGCGGGGGACGTGATGCGCTGGTAACCATGCTTGCATAGTTACCAGCAAATCAAGGTCCTGCAGCGGCGGGAGTTCCACACGCACAAACATAACAGCACACACACACGCATACACACACACATCAGATCGCACTCACTCTCACAAACACCTCACACACACCTCACACACACCTCACACACACATCGCATCCACACACTCACAGCATCCGGCGATATCGCTTGCTTCTCGGCCTCGATACTGTGCTGTGAGCTTCCAGGACCTGCCGGAGGATCACATGGCCAGAAGCATGTGGTATCTCCGGATGTTGTGAGTATGAGCGCGTATGTGCGATATCGTCAGTGTCTGTGTGTGTGAGTGTATGCGATCGGGTGTGTGTGAGTGTATGCGATCGGGTGTGTGTGAGTGTATGCGATCGGTGTGTGTGAGTGGATGCGATCGGGTGTGTGTGAGTGGATGCGATCGGGTGTGTGTGAGTGGATGCGATCGGGTGTGTGTGTCGGCAGAGGAGCACGGCGTGCTGGAGGAGGCTGGGAGCAGAGAGGCTGATCTTGGGGAAGGCTGGGAGGGGAAGGCTGATGCTGAAGGAGGCTGGGAGGGGGAGGCTGGGAGGAAGGAGGCTGGGAGGAGAGAGGCTGATCCTGGGGAAGGCTGGGAAACGGAGGCTGATGCTGAGGGAGACTGGAAGGAGAGAGGCTGATGCTGGGAGAGGCTGGAAGGAGAGAGGCTGAGGCTGGGAGGAGAGAGGCTGATGCTGGGGAAGGCTGATGCTGAGGGAGGCTGGGAGGGGAAAGCTGATGCTGGGGAAGGCTGGGAGGACGGAGGCTGGGAGGAGAGAGGCTGATCCTGGGGAAGGCTGGGAGAGGGAGGCTGATGCTGGGGGAAGGTTGGAAGAAGAGAGGCTGATGCTGGCGGAGGCTGAGGCTGGGAGGAGAGAGGCTGATCCTGGGGAAGGCTGGGAGAGGGAGGCTGATGCTGGGGGAGGCTGCAAGGAGAGTGGCTGATGCTGGGGGAGGCTGGAAGAAGAGAGGCTGATGCTGGGGGAGGCTGATGCTGGGGGAGGCTGGGAGGACAGAGGCTGATGCTGGGGAAGGCTGGGAGGAGAGAGGCTGATGCTGGGGACAGAGAGGAGAGGCTGATGCTGGGATGAGAGAGGCTGATGCTGGGAGGAGAGAGGCTGATGCTGGGGGAGGCTGGGAGGGGGAGGCTGATGCTGGGGGAGGCTGGGACGAGGGAGGCTGATGCTGGTGGAGGCTGATTCTTGGGGAGGCTGATGCTGGGGGAGGCTGGAAGGAAAGAGGCTGATGCTGGTGGAGGCTGATGCTTGGGGAGGCTGATGCTGGGGGAGACTGGGAGGGGAAGGCTGATGCTGAGGGAGGCTGGGAGGGGGAGGTTAGGAGGAAGGAGGCTGGGAGGAGAGAGGCTGATCCTCGGGAAGGCTGGGAAGGGGAGGCTGATGCTGAGGGAGGCTGGAAGGAGAGAGGCTGATGCTGGGGGAGGCTGAAAGGAGAGAGGCTGAGGCTGGGACGAGAGAGGCTGATGCTGGGGAAGGCTGATGCTGAGGGAGGCTGGGAGGGGAAAGCTGATGCTGGGGAAGGCTGGGAGGACGGAGGCTGGGAGGAGAGAGGCTGATCCTGGGGAAGGCTGGGAGAGGGAGGCTGATGCTGGGGGAGGCTGGAAGGAGAGAGGCTGATGCTGGCGGAGGCTGATGCTGGGGGAGGCTGGAAGGAGAGAGGCTGATGCTGGTGGAGGGCAATTATATATATAGATTATTCAATCTGCTAACAAACATACACATTCTAGACTACCCGATGCGTTAGAATCGGGCCACCTTCTAGTATATATATATATATATATATATATATATACACACACACACATTATACACACACGCATTATACACACAAACACACACACACATTATACACACATTATACACACACACACACACACATTATATACACACATTATACACACACACACACACATTATACACACACATACACACACATTATATACACATTACACACATACACACACACACACTACACACACACACACAGTGGCGTAACTAGAGTTTGATGGGCCCTGGTGCAAAATTTGGACCGTGGACCCCCCTCCACGTACACCGACACTAAGGCGGGCTTTGCACACTACGACATCGCAGGTGCGATGTCGGTGGAGTCAAATTGAAAGTCATCCGGCATCGCATGCGACATCGTAGTGTGTAAAGCCTAGATGATACAATTAACGAGCGCAAAATCGTCGTAATCGTATCATCGGTGCAGCGTCGGCGTAATCCATAATTACGCTGACGCGACGGTCCGATGTTGTTCCTCGCTCCTGCGGCAGCACACATCGCTGTGTGTGAAGTCGCAGGAGTGAGGAACATCTGCCGGCGTCATCGCGGCTTCCGTAGGATATGCAGAAGGAAGGAGGTGGGCGGGATGTTTACATCCTGCTCATCTCCGCCCCTCCGCCGCTATTGGCCGCCTGCTGTGTGACGTCGCTATGACGCCGCACGACCCGCCCCCTTAGGAAGGAGGCGGGTCGCCGGCCAGAACGTCGGTCGCAGGGCAGGTGAGTGGATGTGAAGCTGGCGTAGCGATAATTTTCGCTACGCCAGCTATCACACGATATCGAACCTGCGACGGGGGCGGGGACTATCGCGTGCGACATCGCAGCATCGGCTTGCGATGTCGCAACGTGCAAAGCCGCCCTTAGGGTATGGGATAATGACACTGACACTCGGGGTACAGGATAATGACGCTGACACTTGGCTTTTAACCTCCGCACCCAGGTTTCCCATGATCTGAAATCCCTCCATCAGCACCCAGCTTTCCTATGTTCTGATATTCATCTTGTCCTCGGCACCCAGCTTCCCCATGCTCTGCTATACATCTTTCCCTCAGCACCCAGCTTTCCCATATCAGAGCATGGGAAAGCTGGGTGCTGAGAGAAGATGTATAGCAGAGCATGGGAAAGCTGGGTGCTGAGGGAAAGAGCCTTTTTCCCTCAGCACAAAACATTACCATCCCATACTTGTATCTTTGTCCCCCCTTGTATATAGAGCTCCAAATACTATAATGGCCCCCACATAGCCTTCCATATAGTATAAAGGGTCCCACATAACCCGTCATATATTATAATGCACCCCCATAGTTCTCCATGTATTACAATGCATTTTCCCAAAGTTTTCCATGTATTATAATTCACCCCATAGTTCTCCATATATTATACTGCACCACATAGTCCTCCATGTTTTATAATGTGTAACGCCCTGGACTAGCCAGGTAGTGACATACATACCAACACACACCCCCCCACCCTAGGCAGTTACAACAGTCAATCAAAAACCCTTGTTGCCTCCCTCCAGAGTCTGATGTCCACATCAGGTTGGGCGGAGCCAGGCGGTTGGCCCCACTCACCGAGGAGTTCACAGACCTGGAGGCTGGAAAAGTGTCAGTTTAGTCTTGGAGGTGAAAGTGAGAGGAGTGAACACTTGAGGTGTCTGGATTGGAGCCCAGACACTGACAGCAAGTTGGCAGATGGTGTTGGCCGTCTGCAGGAGTTGGTGGAACTCCGCAGAGCCGTAAGGACCGGGGTCGGGCGTCGGCCCGCCGGTACCGGACCGGGGAACGGAGTGAAGCTAAGAACACAGGCAGGGCCATCGGACCCCGACCAGGCTTGGAGCCGCTGTCAATAGTCAAATCCGAATGTGACAGGAACCCCAGGGGTTTCCCAACTACTAAGTCCCGATTGAAGGCAACCGTCCACCCAGAGAGGATATACAGCCACCGCCACAGGTTAGAGATCCAAGGGCCAGCGCCTGCGGGCAAAACGGGCTCCTACGGCACCTATACACCGGGGAGCGGACTACCAGTGGGCAACCACAGGAGTCAGAACATTCTCAAAGGTGCAGGGAAAGACAGCCACCATCAGCCGTCCGGGGAGAGCACAACAACAACACTGCAGCCGGTTGTGGGTCCTGTCCATCCGGCCATTTTGGTTTACCTACGACTCTGTCAGTGATTGTCTGAGTGAGTACACCAGTGCCGCCCGGCACCGCACCGCGCAGTCCCTGCACCCCAGCCTTCCGACCTCCACGTTACACCATCGGGCCCCGGGATCCCCAACCCCTGCCCACACAGGGGACAACATCCTAGCTGCTCCCTACCATCTCTCCCGGGATCCCCGTCACCAGCAGCGGTTGTGCCATCATCACCACGTCCCGTGGGTGGCGTCACGAACAATCTCCCTAACCAAACCATCCCTTTTCACTCATGGGTGAGGAGCGCTGCTCGAGTTCCCGGGTCCGGTCCACCGCTCGAGCCACCGAGCAGCAGCAGAAGCCCCGGACCCGAGCGTGGCGAGCGCGTCCCCTCCGCCCGCGACAAATGCACCCCCATAGTCCATGTATAAGGTAGCCTCCATATTTCTCCATATATTATAATATAGCCCCCATTGTCCTATATGTATTATAATGCAGCGCCATAAATCATCATATTGTATTATGCAGCCCCATACTCCTCCATGTATAATGCACCCCTATATTCCATGTATAAGGTGTCCTTCATTTTGTATTATGCAGCCCCATACTCCTCCATGTATAATGCACCCCTAGTCCATGTATAAGGTGTCCTTCATGTTTATTATGCAGTCCCATAGACCTCCATGTATCATGCAGCCAGGCCCCTCCAGGCCCCCATGTGTCATGCAGCCAGCAAAATAAAAAAACAAGTTCCACTATTCTCCTTCCGACCCCTGCGACCCCGGTAGTTACATCCCTGCCCCCATATGTCACACACCCTGCTCCCAATACAGCCTGCACCCCCATATCACACACACTACACCCCCATATCTCACACACCCTGCCCACATATCTAACCCTGCCTGTACCCCAACTTACCCCTGTCAAACACTCTGCACCCCTTCACATTCTTCTGTCACAGTCTGCAGCCCTCATATGCCACTCACCCTGCAGCCCCCCTCATGTCCCCTCTTTTCTCATTACCAGTCATGTGTCCGAATCTCTTTCAGGAATCGATATCTTCTGATGCTTTCTGCCCGGCATCCTGTGTCTCTTCCCACACAGTCACATGGGCGTGACATCATCGCAGGTCCTGCAGGATGGATTGTTCCGTCTGCTGTGCAGGTCAGGAGCACTCCTGCTCTGCTGCACCTCAAAAATGGCTGGTGGCCTCTCCAGGTCAGGGGCCCTTTTACCGACACTGGGCTCCCCTGACTCACAGGCCGGCCCCCTGACGGTCGCATTGTCGGCCACTACACAGCGGCACTACACATAGGGGCCCGGCAGCCGGCTCTGCAGAGCGGCTGCCGGGCCCCTATAACCCTGCGGGCCCGGTCGCAGTGGCGACCTCTGTGACCGCGGTCGTTACGCCCCTGCACACACACATTATACACACACATTATACACACACACATTATACCCACACACACATTATACACACACATTATACACACACACACACACACACACACACAGCTGTGAGTGCTTTCCTGCAGTGACCTGGCACTCAGAAAGTGAGCCCAGGTCAACGAAGGGGCACACACACAGCTGTGTGTGAATGTGTGTGCGCGCGCCTGCTGGGGCAATGACATCACAGGTGCAAGTAATTTCATTCACCTGACCCCGTGAAGACAGTGCCGCGCGATATCACTACCCGTGACCGAGTCTCACAGCACTGCCATGGGGTCATGTGAGTCCATTGTGAACCTCACCTGACCCCCGATGTCGCTGGCAGGCTGCTATCGGCTTTTTCCTCTTCGTCCTGTGGCGTCCCTGTGTCCTAGGCGGCTGCTGTGCTGGCCCGGTGTCCTGAGGCGGCACGTTATCGTAGCTGCAGCTAATCCTCTGATCAGCTGTTCTCCAGTCCTGTTGTGACCACGCGCGCTCCCGCGGTCACAACGTGATCTGAAGAAGCGAGGAAGCGAGGGCGCATGCGCCACCCTCTCATGCACAGTACTAGGTACTGTGGGCTTCAGAAACATGGCGCCGGAGATAAGCACTATGCGCAGGTGCCAACTCCGGCGCCATGTTTCTGAAGAGAGAAATTTACATACAGCCAGAGTGAGGGTTGAACAGGAGGCGGGATGGGGGGGGGGGGCGGTAATCCACGTGCATAACCCGCCCGTACATTATCAGCAGAGGTGCACACGTCAATCAAAAAGTGCATGAATTTTAAAACTTTATAAACTTGAATTTCACAGCCTAAACACCCGAACTGCCCACTAATGCTATGTACACAATGTGCCTGATAGTGCCAGTACTGCACTGGCTGCACCTTATATACCAAAATCCTGATGTTTGGTTACCTTTAAAGGGAACCTGTCACCAGATTTGGCGACTATAAGCTGTGGCCACCACCACTGAGCTCTTATATACAGCAATCCAGAATACTGTATATAGAGCCCAGGCCTCTGTGCAGAACGTAAAAAATATTTTTATAATGCTCACACAAGGGGTGATTTGGTCCAATGGGTATCGAAGCTCTTCAGTCTGGCACCTCCTCTCTGCTGTAATCGCCGTCCTCATTCTTCCGAGGCCCGTGTGCATTACGCGTCTACGTCATGCACACTAGCTGGCATTGAGGTTCTGCGCAGGTGCACTTTAATCAGCCATTCTCAGAGCAGATAAAAGTATTGTAGTGTGCATTCCCAGGTGGTCTGTAACTTTTCCTCGCACCTGCGCATTACAGTACTTTGATCTGCCCTCAGCAGGGCAGATCAAAGTGCACCTGTGCAGAACCACAATGTGGGCCTGTGTGGATTACGCAGATGTGTCATCCACACTGGGCTGCATAGAAGGAGGATGGAGATTGCAGCAGAGAGGATGTGCCAGACTGGAGAGCAGCAACACCCATTGGATCCGACCACCCCTTAGCTGAGCATTATAAAAGTGGGTTTTAATGTTATATAGCGCGGCTTGGGTTCTTATATACAGCATTCGGGAATACTGTATATAAGACCTCAGTGGTGGTGGACGCAAATCTGGTGACAGGTTACCTTTAAGATGGAGGAAAGTAGAGGTGGCCCTGAGGACGAGATGACAGACAACAAGCAGCGGAGGTGCCACACAGGTGAGTAGTGAGGTCAGTATATACAGTGCCTACAAGTAGTATTCAACCCCCTGCAGATTTAGCAGGTTTGATAAGATGCAAATAAGTTAGAGCCTGCAAACTTCAAACAAGAGCAGGATTTATTAACACATGCATAAATCTTACAAACCAACAAGTTATGTTGCTCAGTTAAATTTTAATAAATTTTCAACATAAAAGTGTGGGTCAATTATTATTCAACCCCTAGGTTTAATATTTTGTGGAATAACCCTTGTTTGCAATTACAGCTAATAGTCGTCTTTTATAAGACCTGATCAGGCCGGCACAGGTCTCTGGAGTTATCTTGGCCCACTCCTCCATGCAGATCTTCTACAAGTTATCTAGGTTCTTTGGGTGTCTCATGTGGACTTTAATCTTGAGCTCCTTCCACAAGTTTTCAATTGGGTTAAGGTCAGGAGACTGACTAGGCCACTGCAACACCTTGATTTTTTCCCTCTTTAACCAGGCCTTGGTTTTCTTGGCTGTGTGCTTTGGGTCGTTGTCTTGTTGGAAGATGAAATGACGACCCATCTTAAGATCCTTGATGGAGGAGCGGAGGTTCTTGGCCAAAATCTCCAGGTAGGCCGTGCTATCCATCTTCCCATGGATGCGGACCAGATGGCCAGGCCCCTTGGCTGAGAAACAGCCCCACAGCATGATGCTGCCACCACCATGCTTGACTGTAGGGATGGTATTCTTGGGGTCGTATGCAGTGCCATCCAGTCTCCAAACGTCACGTGTGCGGTTGGCACCAAAGATCTCGATCTTGGTCTCATCAGACCAGAGAACCTTGAACCAGTCTGTCTCAGAGTCCTCCAAGTGATCATGAGCAAACTGTAGACGAGCCTTGACATGACGCTTTGAAAGTAAAGGTATCTTACGGGCTCGTCTGGAACGGAGACCATTGCGGTGGAGTACGTTACTTATGGTATTGACTGAAACCAATGTCCCCACTGCCATGAGATCTTCCCGGAGCTCCTTCCTTGTTGTCCTTGGATTAGCCTTGACTCTTCGGACAAGCCTGGCTTCGGCACGGGTGGAAACTTTCAAAGGCTGTCCAGGCCATGGAAGGCTAACAGTAGTTCCATAAGCCTTCCACTTCCGGATGATGCTCCCAACAGTGGAGACAGGTAGGCCCAACTCCTTGGAAAGGGTTTTGTACCCCTTGCCAGCCTTGTGACCCTCCACGATCTTGTCTCTGATGGCCTTGGAATGCTCCTTTGTCTTTCCCATGTTGACCAAGTATGAGTGCTGTTCACAAGTTTGTGGAGGGTCTTAATTAGTCAGAAAAGGCTGGAAAAAGAGATAATTAATCCAAACATGTGAATCTCATTGTTCTTTGTGCCTGAAATACTTCTTAATACTTTAGGGGAACCAAACAGAATTCTTGTGGTTTGAGGGGTTGAATAATAAATGACCCTTTGAATAAACTTTTCACAATTTAAAAAAAAAAAAATAAAAAAAGAAATAACATTCTGTTTTGCTGCAGTGCATTTCACACTTCCAGGCTGATCTACAGTCCAAATGTCACAATGCCAAGTTAATTCCGAATGTGTAAACCTGCTAAATCTGCAGGGGGTTGAATAATACTACTTGTAGGCACTGTATATATATATATATATATATATATATACATACATATACATAGTATATATATATATATATATACACATATGTATGTATGTATGTATGTATGTATGTATATATATATATATATATATATATATATATATATATATATATATACATATTTATTTATATATTTGTTTTACATCTTATGTTTATTGTAGTCTGGGGTCTAGATAGACCCCAGAGCATAATAATGGACTTTATTTTCACATACAATAGTTTTGCTGCAAATTGAATTTGCCAGGAAAATCCACTCGTCTCGTTACTATCAGTTACCAACAAAGTTATACATTTGAACATATGTGAATATCTATGTTGTAGATATTGAGTAGTCAATGACCTTGGTCAGTTACTGTACAGACCGCATTGCCCCAAGTTCATGGCATCCAAATAGATTGCTTGTATAGATAAGTCAATAAAAAGTCACTTGGGATCAATTACTAAAATTACATTTATGTGCAATGCTTGAAATTAAGCAGAACACCCAATCAGACATGTCACATTGTACTGAGCAAAAGATTTGCTGCTCGTTGATATGGTACAAGGCACACGTAAATCCTGCGATCCTGATTGGGCCCTTCTGCACTGAAAAGTTGCAAATATAACATTATTCTGGTTAATGCAACATCTCTCGTCAGAAGAAAAGCCTAAAAGCTTACACCATTTTATATCATTTAGGGGAGGACTGGACAGTATTACAAATGGTAATCTCATTAACGTGCCATTTGCTGTCAGCTGCTTGGATTAAAAAATAAAACCAAGACGCCAGTCAGTAATGTTTCCTCTCAGAAAAGATCAAATAGATTGTTCTGAAAAAGAGTCTCCTGCCAAATAGAATATCACTGAAACATTCCCCAATTAGTCAGTAAATATGTTCTCCACATTTCACGGGTTATTTGTTAACATTTCCCTAACAGTTGATACAAAAAATGGTTAGCCTTTTCTAATTTGCATTTCTCTCCACCATGTGTGTGCCCCAGATGAATTCTGCAGTATAGAGTATCAGGCACAAATGTTCTCCAGCTAAATTGGTCATCTGATACATTGTGGCTGCTATGTCTGTTTTGTGATAACTCTTGGAGAAAAGCTAATGCAGGAAACCTGAGAAATCCTAAAGCATAGATTAGGCTTGATTCACATCACATTTGGCTTTTGTGCATGAAACAGTCCAACGTATGTTTTGTCTAAATATGTGTGTATGTAATAGAGCTGGGGGTTGCTGTATCCTGACATATACCAGTCACGTGCACCTATGGGCCACTTGTTTGGCAGCATTTGGCTGTTAGGATGTATGCAATTAGTGTAAACATGCAGCACAATTGTGTTATAAGGGGTCCAACCTGTAGAACCCCCAATGAGAGAAAAAGGGCACAGCACTACTTTAGTGCTACATCTGCTTGTCTTGGAAATGTCCTCTGCTTACATCACTACTGCAGCCAATCAATGACATCAGAGGCTTGGTTGACATAGATGGAAGAACTGCACAGCTCAGTGATTGGCTGTAGCGGTGATGTGAGCTGTGAACATGATGTAACCATGGCAGCCAAAAACAATGACACCAAAGTAGCTGATAGGATCCAGCGCTGGACCCAAGGAAGGTGAAAACTATCTGATTTTGTTATTGTCACCGGTGACAGACAGTCATGTGGTTTCTGGCCATACAAGGTCACAGCGCCTGGCTGTGCAGAATGCTCCCTGACTTTCCATTGTTCCTGCTGTCTGTATTCATTGGTATAGGTAGCTTACCTACTGGATTCATCTCTCTCCCTTTTGGACTCAGCAAGAGCTAGCCTTCCTTCCAGCAGATGATCCTCCGCATTCTCTTGGTGCTTACATACCCCCTCCTTCCTGGGACTGGTGCTGGTGATATTTTTCAGATCACTCAAGCCTTGGTTGCAAGCAGGGGGCTTGTACTTCTGGGTGGTATCGTGGCTAAACATTTTTCCAAATTTCTACCTGTGTCATCTGGGGTTAAGTGGTTTATGCTTTTTCCCATTTGTGTCCTCCTTGTGCTTTCTACAGTGTTTAGTTGGGTTGGCAAAAAGCTCATCCCATCCATTCCCTACTTAGGGCCAAGCACTAGGGATACTTAGGGTCAGGAATCCAGCTCGGCAAACAAGTGCAGAACCTATCAAAGGAGGTGAGGAACCCCAGGGACCAGCAGTAGGTTTGGTCAAGTGTCACCATCTTTCCTTTCCCTAGACACAGGGTTTCCCTTCCCTTTCGCAGTTTGCTTGCTACTTCCCCATACCTGGCTTGACAGTTATTTTACATCACAGGCAATGTTTAGGTCTAATTTTCTAAAAGTGGGAAAACCCCTGTCTGCATAGATATTAATATTTTTTATTTAGTGTGCATATGTACTTTTCTCGTTTGCTGTTGTTGACACCCATATATCCATATTAATGTTTTGTTATACGTTTCACACTGCTTTCCCATATTACATTAGCTTTCACCCAACAAGTCAATGTAATCCTCATCCTTTCCGTGAATATGAGTTCTAATGATTTCCTCCCCAAGTTGGCGGTTTCCTTTCGTCTCATGGGAGATGCCACCACTCTTATCTTACTATCGAAGCCTAATAATAGGAATATGGCTAGCAAATTTATATCTATGTCTATGCTTAAAGTCAAGCGATAACAAATTAACAATGGCGTTTTAGAAAAAAAATGTTAAGCCTCTCATTACATTACTTTGGTAATAGCTCTCCAAGCTCTTACATTTCAGCCTTAGTATTCACAACTGCGCCCCACACTCTTTGCGGGTTTAAAAATAACCAGTAAGGAGAGAAAGCTATACAGTTAATTGGAGGCAGCTTAAAAATGAAGGTGAATGTTGTTATGGGAAGATTGACAATTTTTATTGGAAAATGGATTTCTCTGCCGGCAGTATGTGTAGACAATATTGCATAGTGTTGTATGTAGTCACGGAGAAAAGGTTCTTCAATGACTGCTTACTATTTCACTAATGACCACACAATGGCAACAATTCATGGAAGATTTTTACTGTCTAGATTCTTCAATATTTACATTTTAACACTTAATGTGAATGTAATTAGGCAAGACGAGGTGCCCTTTTTACCCCAATAACTATATTTTACAGGCTAAGAGAAATTTGGCTATCCGATTAGTGTACAGGGCTTAACATTTTGTACCTATGTAAAGGGTGTAGGGCTTAGCCCACCCCAGACCTGCAAATCCATTTTGTGTAAGATGTAGTGTATATTCAATATTGGTGTGATATTCATGTGGCCACTAGGTGGCCACATTGGGCTAGCTGCTTCCCCTGGTACTCCCAGGCTAGAGAGAGTTAATAGCAGGGAGGAGTTTAGCTAACAAAAAGCAGAGGGACACAGGAAAGGACATGAGAGTGCCAGAGAGAGTGAAATGGGAAGCAGACCCCAACCAATCTAATTAGACTGACCCTCTGGGTCAAATCCTGGTTCCGAACACTTAGGACCCTAGTGTGGAGAGGGCTGTGTGAACCACGTCCTAGAGTGTGGATAATGTCCGGACGGCCTGGATGATGGTCACTCCCTGGCATATACCCAAAAACTCCCCTCAAACAATGGAAGGTCAGTGGGCTCCAACAACAGGAGTAAGTCCTGACAGAACCAGGCAGAGGAGTGCCATCCCCGAAAAGCCTGTCCTAGCTTCTGTCCTAGCTTCTAGCTGAAAATCCCTGTGGGTGGGAGGACGGGATACCTGGAGGACTATTTGATCCTGCCCAGCACTATGAAGATAAATTAGGGGATGAGAGTCTTAGGAGCTCGACCAGAAGCCCGAGTACCAGGGAAGTGGCTGGCCTGCAAAATAAGAGTGTCTCCGGTTGCTATTGGTAACCCCATCAGGGGACCGGGGCCTACGGCGAACGTATTATGGAAAACAACTTGTGTAACCTTTATAATTGAGAAGGAATGTGCCCGCTATAGGCGTGATGAGAGACTTGATGATGCTTTGTTCAGTAAAGAAACATTGGTGTTTAAAGAGACCTGTGTCCTTGTGTGGTGCTTGAAGGTAGTGGTACCTGCTGCAGCCGGCAGCTTGGAAGTGGTCCAGCAGAATGTCTCCTCCCTGGCCTCTTGGCTAAAAGTGAGTACCTTGCACTACAAGTCCCAGCATAAATCATCTTGCACTAAAGAGGCAATCGTGGTGCTGAGACATTTCACAGGGCTGCGCTGCGGCTGAACAGCAGTCTCTGCTGCAACTACCACAGCACCCGACCACCCCTTTAACGCCTATTTAAAAAAATAGAGTGTTAGCCATCAATAATTTCTACTTTTTAGTATTTCCTACAGTTAGGCTGGATTCCCAAATATTAGTCTGCTGCTCAGCCAATTGCTATCCTGCAATAATGAACGTTTTACAGAAAATTAATTGGTATTAGGTTATTGGCCTTATGATGAATTGACCATGGGCATAGTATGAAATATGTAAAGCTAGCCTGTCGCTGGGATTATGAGCTGTGTTAGGCTTCGTTAAGGGACCAGATGTACCTGAAATAAAGGTAAGTGAAAGGAAAGTTTTAACATTTACTAAATCAGGGCTTGTAAATAGCTGTGAATACAATCAGTTACCTCATTAGAGGTTGACAGTAATTAGATTTACTAGTAATTAGAACACATTTCTAGCAAGAAATGTAATTTAAATATGGGTACTTAATGACTGTTCTGGTCAACAGAAGAATATATGTTTAGTTAAACTTTTAGTGAATGAAACAAAAGAGACAAGTATGCCAGTCAGGTTATGGAAGTCATGCTGTCATGTTTCACCAGGTGAGGTTCACTCTCAAAGCCCCTGCACTCACTCAAAATGAGCAGTTCTTGAGCAAGGCAGACAAATGGCGCTGGTGCAGCAGAGCAGCCGAGATGTGGGTGAGGTGGCATTAAAGATGGAATAGGCTGAACAGTAGATACTGAACAGCAGGGAGAAGCTGTGCCATAAGGCAGAGTTGCAAATGCCCCAGGTTCTGGTAGCTCAGCTGCTGTTTAGGACTGCCCAGCTGCCTGCGACTTCAGCAGCCGCCGGGCGGCATGATACCTTTAAATGTTCCTGTTTGGTCACATCAGTCATGCCTATGCAGCACACTGTGCATGGCCAGGTCCTATCATGTAGAGCAGGGGTCCCCAAACTACGGCCCGCGGGCCGCATCCGGCCCCCGGAGGCCATTTACCCGGCCCGCCTCACAATTTCCTTGTGTTATTGCAATTGCAAGCGCACAGGCGCTTACAATTGAAATAACCCGCCGAGCGCTACACGGGAAGTCTCGTTCCTGTGTAGATGCTCGGCACTCGTTGTCCGGACCTGGAATGATTACGTCATGACGCACGACGTGCTCATCTAGGCCTTACAGCCGAAGACAGAGGAGCCGGTACCACAGCGTGGGAGCGGCTGCAGTGGAAGGTAAAGCATAATTTCACTTTTTTTTTACTGGGTATGAAAGAGAATCAGAGTGCTGGATCTATATGGGGGATTGATGGGACCTATATGGGGGAGAGCTGGACATATATGGGGGAGAGAGCTGGACTTATATGGGGACAAAGTGCTGGACTTATATGGGGACAGAGTGCTGGACTTATATGGGGACAGAGTGCTGGACATATATGGGGGAGAGAGCTGGACTTATATGGGGACAGAGTGCTGGACTTATATGGGGACAGAGTGCTGGACTTATATGGGGACAGAGTGCTGGACTTATATGGGGACAGAGTGCTGGACTTATATGGGGACAGAGTGCTGGACATATATGGGGGAGAGAGCTGGACTTATATGGGGACAGAGTGCTTGACTTATATGGGGACAGAGTGCTGGACATATATGGGGGAGAGAGCTGGACTTATATGGGGACAGAGTGCTGGACTTATATGGGGACAGAGTGCTGGACATATATGGGGGAGAGAGCTGGACTTATATGGGGACAGAGTGCTGGACTTATATGGGGACAGAGTGCTGGACTTATATGGGGACAGAGTGCTGGACTTATATGGGGACAGAGTGCTGGACTTATATGGAGACAGAGTGCTGGACTTATATGGGGACAGAGTGCTGGACTTATATGGGGACAGAGTGCTGGACTTATATGGGGACAGAGTGCTGGACTTATATGGGGACAGAGTGCTGGACTTATATGGGGACAGAGTGCTGGACATATATGGGGGAGAGAGCTGGACTTATATGGGGACAGAGTGCTGGACTTATATGGGGACAGAGTGCTGGACTTATATGGGGACAGAGTGCTGGACTTATATGGGGACAGAGTGCTGGACCTATATGGGGAGAGAGCTGGACCTATATGGGGAGAGAGCTGGACCTATATGGGGAGAGAGCTGGACCTATATGGGGAGAGAGCTGGACCTATATGGGGGAGAGAGCTGGACCTATATGGGGGAGAGAGCTGGACCTATATGGGGGAGAGAGCTGGACCTATATGGGGGAGAGAGCTGGACCTATATAGGGGAGAGAGCTGGACCTATATGGGGGGAGAGAGCTGGACCTATATGGGGACAGAGTGCTGGACCTATATGGGGGAGAGAGCTGGACCTATATGGGGACAGAGTGCTCGACTTATATGGGGGAGAGAGCTGGACCTATATGGGGACAGAGTGCTGGACTTATATGGGGGAGAGAGCTGGACCTATATGGGGGAGAGAGCTGGACCTATATGGGGACAGAGTGCTGGACCTATATGGGGAGAGAGAAGCACATTTCAGAGGTGCACTGTGCTGTATTTGGGGGGTACAGTGTATGTAAATGTTATATTTACTATTTCTTTATTTTGAATGTTGTATTTGTTCCCTTTTTGTTTTACTTTAAAATGAGATACGTGTAGTGTGCATAGGGATTTTCATAGTTTTTCTTATAGTCCGGCCCTCCAACGGTCTGAGGGACAGTGAACTGGCCCCCTGTGTAAAAAGTTTGGGGACCCCTGATGTAGAGCATCGGCTTGAAGGGCATTCTCTGCTGTCTTCTTTGCAGTTCAGTACCTACTTCTTCCTGTACTGTGTTTCAGGGCTTCTCTACTGCTGCCCAAAGAGCTGGCCATGTATATTATGAGGGGTTGAGGTATACTGTGGACATGTATATTATGAGGGGCTGGGGGGGTCTGTGGACTTGCATATTAGAAGAGGTCCGGGGGGTCTGCTACAATGTATTATTAGTAGGGATGAGCGAATACCTCAAATATTCGGCTTTGCGAATATTCGACGAATAACTTGCCGCTATGCAAATATTCGATGCGCAATGTATGTCTATGGGAATCCCGAATAGTTGTTATTCGAGTTTCCTATAGACTTACATTGCGCATCGAATATTCATGAATAGTCGAATAGTGGAGACCTATTCGGGAAATATTCGCAAAGTCGAATATTTGACGTATTCGATCATCCCTAATTATTAGCGGTCTGTTGCACTTGTTGCGCCCCTTAGCCATCAGGAGCTACAGGGAACTGCATCCTGTCAAAAGATGCAGAGCCTACCACCAGGGACCCAGAAGACTAGTGCCGGTAACACCAAAACATTCATACAATCCCTGTTTTCTCCCTCAAAACTGGTGACAGGCTAGGGTTGGACTCAATGGATGGCCACCTAGGGGTGGAACCAATCCAGTCCACTAGACGACAACCAGGGAGGAGGGGCCAGGCAGTCAGTAAGTTAGAGGAGACGGATGTAACGGTACTGACAGGAGAGTGCAGCAGTGACCTGTCAGGCTCAGGCGTGTGGTTGCCGAAGGAATATGGTGGAGTACTCTCGGAACCATAGCACCAACAAGGTGCAGAGCCCTAGGTCAGGAAAATGCTCCAGGCAGATATGATAATAATCTGCATGGTGAGGGGACCATCCAAGTTCTCACCGACCATAAAGTTTAGGTCACAGCAGTGATGGGAGAACCTGGGACCGGGAACAGAGGACCGACCAAACAGGATTCAAACTGCCTGCCGTACAGACTAAAGGCTGCTTTACACGCAGCGACATCGCTATCGATGTCGCTAGCGATAGCACCCGCCCCTGTCGTTTGTGTGTCACGGATAAATCGCTGCCCATGGCGAACAATATTGCCAGTATGCGTCACATGAACTTACCTACCTAAGGACGTCGCTGTGGCCGGCGAACAACCTCTTTTTTAAGGGAGCGGTTCGTGCGGTGTCACACAGCTGGCCACCAATAGAAGTGGAGGGGCGGAGAGCAGCCGAATGAATGTCACCCCCACCTCGTTGCCGGAGGATGCAGGAATGCTGTTGTTCGTCGTTCTCGGGGTGTCATACATAGCGATGTGTGCTGCCTCAGGAATGACGAACAACCTGGGTCCCAAACGAGCAACGATATTTTGAAAATGAACGACGTGTCAACAATCAACGATTTGGTGAGTATTTGGAATCATTAGCGGTCGCTCGTAAGTGTCACACGCATCAACGTCGCTAACGAGGCCGGATGTACGTCACAAATTCCGTGACCCCAGTGATATCTTGTTAGCGATGTTGTTGCATGTAACGGGGCCTTAAGACTGAAAGGCTACCAGGAGGGGTCGCCTCCTGGTAGCCAGATGCTCCAAGCCACGGGGACCCACCACCCAGAGACAGGTGCAGAGGAAGTAAGCCACCAGGTCACCACACCGGCACTAGAACTAAGGGGACCAGTAGTGAGAAGCAGCCTCCATCGAGTAAAAAACTAGTTACACTGCAATCCTTTGTGTGGCCTACCTTCTTCCCACGCCCCAGTATTATCAACAGACATAAACAACAAACACCATCATCTATCCTCTGGGGCCCGGCCCTACTTGCAGAGGGCCCGACATCCAGGCTGCCTTAACATCAGCCCCAGCAGTTAGACACTGTACAGCGGTGGCTCCATCTATATAGCCGCAACCCGCAAGTGGCGTCACGACAAATACTTCATTATTAACCCGGACCCCAGGTTGCAATTGAGGGGAAAGGTTTTGTTTCTTATATTTCACTTCAATCCGCCAGCCCCGTTACACTTGGTCCACTTATTCACAAGATGTGCATTTGGGCCTTTCTCCAGTTGTATCAATACATTTTCATTTATTTTATTTACACGGAATTGAGGCAAATCTGAGGCTCACAGGCTGCAGTCACTGTTCCCTCCCTTGTCCCCTCTCTGCTTAAGCTTCCATGGGGTTTTAGTGCCACTGGGGGCATAATAACTAATAATGGGCTCGGTACTTGATCAAGCATCTTGGTGTTTGGAATCTTGCGGCGCTAAGCTTAGAATTGCGGGTGCTTGGATATGTCATCTGTGAAACAATGAACAGGCTTGCTTCACTGCATGATGTGATTTACACACCCCAATGAGAGCAGCTTGCAGTCTCTGAATGGCTCTCACTGGGGGTGAAAATAACATTTTTGAATTTAGTGCGTAAAAAAAAAACCAACCCATCGCCCTTCATTTCCCGGAAATGCTCTGTTTATGGCTGGCTGTATGTGGGTGGAGAACCGAATTGGTAATCATTGACTTAAGCTGGCTTTACACGCTACGATATATCTAACAAGATGTCGTCGGGGTCACGTCGTAAGTGACGCACATCTGGCATCGTTAGTGATATCGTAGCATGTAACAGCTACGTGTGACGGTGAACGAGCTGAAATACTCACCTTCTCGTTCATCGTTGACACTTCGCTCATTTTCTAAAAATCGAACGTCTAGTTGTTCATTGTTCCCGAGGCAGCACACGGCGCTCCGTGTGACACCCCGGGAACAATGAACACAGCTTACCTGCGGCCGCCAGTAACGAGGAAGGAAGGAGGTGGGCGGGATGTTTATGTCCCGCTCATCTCCGCCCCTCCGCTTCTATTGGGCGGCCGCTGTGTGCCGTCGCTGTGGCGCCGAACGTCCCTCCCCCTTCAAGAAGTGGATGTTCACCTACCACAGCGAGGTCGTTTGGAAGGTAAGTACGTGTGACGGGGGGTTACAGCATTGTGCGACACGGACAAATTGTCCATGCCGCACAAACGATGGGGGCGGGTGCGATCGCAAATGCGATCGCACCAGAAATTATAAGGTGTAAAGCAGGCTTTACATTATACTTGTTAGTCGAGTTATGCCCTTTCAGAGCCTCTGACCTGCTCGACTCGAGTAAACAGTACACAAGTGTTTCAGTGTTCACCCTTTATTAATAAAAACTAGTAGGTGGATCCACCTGTCAAATAAAAATGCTGACAGGCTGAGTTCTCAAAATAAACAAGGCCTAGATTGACCCCGACTTCTTAACCCAAGTGGATGACAATAGCGGAACATAAAGCCAATTTCAAGTTTATTTTTTTCCAGTGTTTTCATATGCACTTCTTCCCACACTAAAAAGGTTATACGGTTCATGGTTTATTATATTTCTTGTCCTCCTTCTCACCCTTCCCCTTTTACACCATATCAACAGGGTTATAATGTGGCCCTTGCTCCAAATTTTTTACAGGGCCATCAGGTAGCGCTTACTCATACCTGGACGTCCACCTCTTGGCTTTTGAATGGATAGAGATACTTTTGTATTCATCTCGCTGTCAAGGCACTAACTTTATGTAGTTTGCCCATTTTCGTGGCTGAGAGACGTCAGTAAGCTGGATGATGTTGCTTTTTTTTTCTTGGAAAATCTTGGGAAATTGTCTTCATGGCTAGTCTTTGATTCAAGGCAGTTACCTTATGCTTGAGAATCAACCTGATAAGACACTGAGTTATTATGAAATGTGAGAACAGGATGTAATTTGTAGTATACAGGAAGAAAACTATTTTCTCACCACCAGGTGCAAAACAGTAACAATGCAGTAGCATAACAAGAATCTGCATAACTAATATTTTAAATAGTTGAAAGTGAAATTTGTATATGAGAAAGCCAAGATGATGGTCTATAAAATTAAGGTAGTCTCACGTTTGAAGCTGTAGTGGATGGTGAGACATGGAGCCTAAAAGTCAAAAGTTCCAAACATTGATACCCTTTTGCTCGTCAGTGTATTTACTCTCAAATGGCTGTTCAAGGCATGAAAATATCCCTCAAGATGCACAGCTGGTAGCATTGTCCTTGAAGCACATTAAAATGGGGAAAACAGTACAGTTAAAAGCAGAAAAACAATGTAAAACCAGTAAGGAAACATCAAACTACAGTATGATCTTATGTCACACTATGATTTATGTTTAACTATGCACACCATGTTTCAGCATCCACTACAGGGTTTTGGGATGGCCACTCCAAAACATTGACTTTGTTATACTAAAGTCACTTTGCAACCAGTTTGGTCTTTGTCCATTTGGAAGACTCAGCTTTAAGTTCCTGACTGATGTCTTGAGATGTTGCTTCAGTATTGCACACATAATCTTCTTTCCTCATGATGCCATCTATTTTGTGAAGTGCACCAGTACCTCCTGCAACAAAAACCCCCAACATGATGCTGCCACCCCGTGTTTCACAGTTGGGATGGTTCTTAGGCTTCTAAGTTTCTCTCTTTTTCCTCCAAACGTAACGATGGTTTATTATGGAAAAATAGTTCAGTTTTAGCTTTGTCAGACCCCAGGGCAAGTCTCCAAAAATTATGGTATTTATTCCTGTGTGCATTTTCAAAGATTACCTTTTTTTAATGTTTCTTTTGGAGTAATGGCTTATTTTTGGCAGAGTTGCCTTTCAGCCCATGTTGATACAGTACTCGTTTCACTGTGGATAATGACACAATCTTACCAGCTTCCGCTAGCATCTTCACAAGGCCTTTTGCTTTTGTTCTTGGGTTGATAAGCACATGTCTAACCAAACCACGTTCATCTCTGGTAAACAGAACCCATCTCCTTCTTGAGCGGTATGATAGCTGGACATTCCCATCTTGTTTGTACTTGCGTATAATTGTTTGTACGTATGAATGAGGCACCTTGACTTATCTGGAAATTGCACCCAAGGATGAACCAGATTTGTGCAAGTGCACAATTCTCTTCCTGAGATGTTGGCTGATTTTGTTGGACTTTCGCATGATGCTACACAAATAATCAGCATGTTTCAGGTGTGCAATAAAATACATCCACAGAAGTGTCTCTAATTAATTCAGATGTTGCAAATAAACCTATCAGAAGCTTCCAAAGACAAGGCATCATCATATGGGCTGTCCCATATTGTTTAAATGCTTAGTACTCTTAAGGCCCATTTACACACAACGATATCGCTAACGATATGTCGTCGGGGTCACGAAATCCGTGACACACATCCGGCGTCGTTAGTGACGTTGTTGCGTGTAACAACTCAGAGCGAGTGTTAACGATCAAAAATACTACCTAATCATTGATCGTTGACACGTCGTTCATTTTCAAAATCTCGTTGGTCGTTGTGAACGTAGGTTGTTTCTCGTTCCTGAGGCAGCACACATCGCTATGTGTGACACCCCGGGAACGAAGAACAACAGCGTACCTGCGTCCTACGGCAACGAGGTGGGCGTGTCGTTAATGCGTCTGGTTTCCGCCCCTCCGCTTCTATTGGTCGGCCACTGAGTGACGTTGCTGTGACGGCGCACGAACCTCCCCTTTAACAAACATGTTTTTCTCCGCCCACAGTGACATCGCTAGAAAGGTACGTATGTGAGACGGGTGTTACGATATTGTTCGCCACGGGCAGCGATTTACCCATGATGCACAAACGACGGGGGCGGGTACGCTCGCTAGCGATATCGTAACGTGTAAATGGGTCTTTAGTGTATGTAAACTTTTGACTTTGCAGAAAGTAATAAAAATGCCTTAAAACATTCACTCTCTCTCTTTCATTACGCTAGAATTTGGCAAATATAAATAATTTTGGTTCCTAATTGACCTAAAACGGGAAAGATTTATTCTGATTTCATGTCAGGTAGTGAGAAAAACATGTGTCTTGTGTAGTAAACTTCTGGGTTCAACTGTATACCCAATGGGAATAAACAAATTAGAAACAGGTGGAAGCCACTATGGCTAAATGGAGCTGTAAGGGGTGCAATAAATGACAAACAGAAAGTGTTTAAAGAATTAATACAAGATGGTATTGAGGACCCATTAGCCCTTTACGATCTAGGACGTAAAAGGGTTAATGCAAGCCTGCATTACTTCCCTCATATATCTGCTGATCTGATCAGCAGACATTTGCAGCTAACAGGCACAGGTGGATTGACAATCCATACATGCCCGTTAACCAGTTAGATTACGTTGTCAAACTAAGCTATGGGTTCAACTCGATGGGCTTAAGTCTATCTTCAACCTTAAAAACTATGAAACTACAAATGTATGAAACAGCATGAACTAAACTGCTGAAATACCATATACATGGCATAAAGACCGTTGGACATGAACATTATTGGGGAAATTGATTCATTCTTCAAAGCACTACCTTTAAATAGTTTATTGTGTATTTTTCTAAATGTATTGTTTTATGCTGCAATTGTAATGTACAAAATCCCTATTCTAGATTTGTACAATGTTTTGAATTGTTTCTTACAGGTAAGGATTTACACAGGCTTTTTCTGATGAATTTGGTTTTGAATTACATTGGTGATGGATATATTTTTCTTCTGATTGTGCAACGCTGTTGCTGAAACGGATTGTTAGAGACATTTATTGGATTTGCCACTGACTTTAACATGCAGAATCCTATCTATTTGTGCTATGCTGTTAGGATTCCATTATTTTCACTCACTTTCTCTATGATTGTCACATGTCTATTCAATTTACATATAGCGGATCACGAGCCTGACCAGTGTGATAACAACTGAGAGAAATGGAAAAGAATGAGGTCGGCTCATAATCACAAGTGTGCATCACATATGGAGTGTTCTTCTGACGAGTGCAGTGAGTGTGAAAACATGCAGTTTGAATAAGAAGAAAACTTTGAGGACAACATGTAATTTTCAAGCCACATGCTTATGTTTCTGACATCCAATTCTGTTCCTGTATCTGTGTAATAATTTTTGCTTATGATTAAGTATACATATAGGAAGTTTGGTGTGCTCCCATACATACGTATGTACTAAACTTTGTTCTGTTACGTTGTTTATATTTACTATAGTTAGAATAGCTTAGGTGTATTCCCGTACTTATGTAGCTAGTTCAGTTCTGTTCCTATATCTATGTAGTTAGCTTGGATGTGTTTCCATACTTATATACTAAGCTCATTTTTTATCTTCTTGTAACTTTGTAGTGGGTTGGTTTCTGTTCCTGTATCTATGTAGTTAGCTCAATTCTGTTCCTGGATTTATAGTAGGTACGGAAAGTATTCAGACCCCTTTATATTTTTCAGTCTTTGTTTCATTGTAGCCATTTGGTATATTCAAAAAAGTTTTTTCTCATCAATGTACACTCTGCACCCCATTTTGATAGAAATAAACAGAAATGTAGAATTTTTTGCAAAAACTCAAATATCACATGGTCATAAGTTTTCAGAGCCTTTGCTCTGTATTGAGTAGAAGCACCCTTTTGAGCTAGTACAGTCATGAGTCTTATTGGGAATGATGCAATAAGTTTTTCACACCTGGATTTGGGGATCTTCTGTCATTCTTCCTTGCAGATCCTCTCCATTTCAGTCAGGTTGGATGGTGAACGTTGGTGGACAGCCATTTTCAGGTCTCTCCAGATATGCTCAATTGGGTTAAGGTCAAGGCTCTGGCTGGACCAGTCAAGAGTGGTCATAGAGTTGCTCTTAAGCCACTCCTTTGTTATTTTAGCTGTCTGCTTAGGGTCATTGTTTTGTTTGAAGGTGAACCTTTGGCCAAGTCTGAGGTCCAGAACACTCTGGAAGACATTTTCTTCCAGGATATCTCTGTATTTGGCTACATTCATCTTTCTTTCAATTGCAACCAGTCATCCTGTCACTGCAGCTGAAAAACACTCTATAGCATGATGCTGCCACCACCATGTTTCACTGTTGGGATTGTATTGGGCAGGTGATGAGCAGTGCCTGGTTTTCTCCACACATACTGTTAAGGTGAACTCTTAACCAGAGATCACTAGTTGCCTACTGCCTGGCCGAATTGATATGGGCCAAGTGCATGCATAAAAGAATCCACACCAGACACAGTCGGATGTGTAATCTCTTCTTGGTCACAATAGAAAATGGCACCAAAAACAGACAGAGAAGAGCATGCGTCCTCTTGATATAGGCTAGGGGCGTACACAAGTTCAGATATGCACATTTAGTGGGACAGTTCATGAGCTAGCCAATGGGGAGATCCGTGTTGCTGTTGATGGGCGGGTCTGACTTCAGTGGATGAAACCATGATGATGGGAGGGACGTCATCTGGTGCATCCATGCTGATGGTTTGGTCTGTCTTCCCTTATATGGTGGTCTTCTTTCATCTGGACATTCCTTGCATTCCAGGCAAGGTGTGGAGAAACAGGCAATAGCAGCCATCTTTATATCTGTGTCATGTATATGATCTGAACCCTGAATTATGTAAGGCAAATCGACATTTCCCACAATCCCTTGTCAAGAGGTTAATTAAGTATTTAATCTTATGGCTCTCCTCAACAGTCCCCCCTAAATACTTTATTAACCTTCTGACCCTTCCGTGGTCCTCTAACACATCAGCTCTAATGCTTTAACTGCAACCTTTTTTCATTTTGCTATCCGCTATACAAGCAATACTAAGCCTTTGCCCCCACTGATACAGACTGCTGATCAGAGAGTTGATCACATCCCGCACACACAATTCACAGAGGCACAGGTAACTAGAACAGACTATTTAATGCTGACGAGCTCACTCAGATTTCGAGATTAATCGATTAGAAAGAGTAAGGCAATTGTAAGAATAAGCTTCTTACTGTTATGCTGCAGCTTTTAGCGTTACTGTTTCTGAAAGACTGATTCTCAGTCAATATCCGAGTGCTGTCCGCGTTTTCGAGACTTTTCTACCCGAATACACCTGATTGTATCACAACACTAATGGATCTCTTCTTGTCTCTGGTCTATAATCTACCACCAGGAGGCTTTTAACAAGATTTCCCTTACACATGGATCCGATTACCTTCAGTAACACAGAGTAGCACTTTTACGGCTTCAAATTCCAACAAATAAAACAATACCAGTTACCTATAAGTGTATGTTATCCTTAAGTCACTTAAACCCTTAAAATAATTGATTGGTTCAGGTCAGATAATGTCTTTCCCACCATGAGCCCTTATTTGTGTAATGTTCCTGTACCCAATGTTCCCTTATCGTTATTTCACATGTATCATCCCCAATCTAGAAATTCTCCATAAGGTTCTATGTGAGATAATCCAGCACTATGTGTGTTGTGACCCTCATTCTGCTGGTACGATGGACTCTTTACAGCCGCTGTTGTCTGGGTTTTCCCTCAAGCTTCATGGAAGTCGCTGTGGTTGGGATAAGCTGGATCGGTCCATCTGATTCTGACTCATGGCTCATTCTGACTTGTCTTTTTAGGATCACCCAGTCTCCTGGCTGGAGACCACGTGCTCCTGACACTGATTTAGGATCTGTAATTGGAGGATACACATGTTTAACACACTATATAGGCAGTTGTATACGGCTCATACATCACTGGTCAGGATATCACACTGTATCTGCAGTATCTGTGAGAAATATAATCACGTTCTAGGTACTAAACCAAAAATACCTTATGTAAAGATCTACTTATTAAAGGAAAACGAACATTTGTTACATGATTTGCAGCGTTCACCATTATCTTGTGGATCGTTACATGTTTATGTTATAATCATTAAAATTCCAAACAACATCCACCCATTTGACTATAGAGACAATTAAATATTCCAATACAGGAGGGGGCAGGGATTGGGGCAATAGCCCTAAACTCTCCCTACCTCGCAGCGGAGGTCGGCACCCTGTAAGGCGAATTGGCGCCCCCGCTCACCGACGGCTCACCCTCCCTATCCCTACACTGCTAAGCTAATACGTGCTGCTAATGTTAGTGAGGGACTATAGAAACCGTGAGATACCGGGGATAAAGAGGCGTCAATATGCAAGTATATATATATCCAATTCATTCCCAAAGATTAAATATTCACACTCTGTATTTACATAGCTGTTTGTAGCTTAAATCAATATGATACAGCAAATTCAAGGACCAAACCCTAAAATAAATTAAATATCTCACATGTATAACATGTACCCACTGTATCAATATAATAATAATAAGGCCAGGTAAAGTCATGAGGAGATCTCGTCCAATCACAGACTCTCCACTGTACAATTCACACTCAGGCTAATAAAATAAACGCATATTTATCAGACACTTAGCATGAAAGAAGCGCAACGCGTTTCTCCCCTCTTCACAGTGGCAGATGGGTTCATCAGGGGCATCCCCAGGTACTGACCTCTATAATGACCTCTGCTATAGGATATGTACTTTTACCACTTTTTAGGAACTCCATCTTTTCATACCACCAGCATCATGAGTTTTTCAGCAGTAACGTTTTCCACACTGAATATGTTTCAGAGCAGACCTGAAAAGAAATTCACACAACACACACAAAACTCATATAAACCTACTCATGGTAGATGTATATGACTAATCTGCAATCACCGGAGCAGTAGAGCGGATGAGGGGGTGTTTCTACGAGGTCTTTACAGTTTTTTCTACCTTAATAGGCACACGTCTTACAAGACTGGAGGTGTCTGGCCACCTGGGTACTGAGCAGTGGTGCCGCCAATATCTTGTCCATCCCAACACCTTTGTCACATGGGTTACCTGGGCCATTATTGAGTAGAACGCTCACGGCAGAGAAAGCTTACCGCCCTTTATCCACAGACCTTCCTCAGTCACTGGCTCCCTGCGTCTCACACGCCGTTCCTTGCTGAATCGCTTGTTCCTGTAAGGATTTAACAACACAAGGAGTGACCAATGTCACGGACGACGTGACAGGAGCCACCGAGGTACTGGTCTGCTTTGTATAAGGACTCTCAACTCTAAGCCCATTCACTGCTTCTTTGTTGTGCACCTGTGCGAGCATCTCCTCCGGCTGCTGCCTATATCCACATTTTGACTATCTTACCCCTTTCCGCTCTACAAACCACAGTGATCGCAAATCTTCATCTCATTCTCCTATTCCGATGGGAGAGGAGTGGTTTGATTTTTATTACCTCATGTTGCGTAACCTCAGCATATCCAGTGCAGAATCAACCAGCATCTTGGTATCTGGATCCATCTACGGAAAAACTCAAAATCTGCATTAGCAATGGCCTCATCTGAGACATGTTCAAAACCTGACGATTCTTGTTACATCAGAGCAATCATGAGATATATGTGTGTCTGCTGTATCCTCCTTACAGATAAAATATAAAGAACACTTAATAGAAAAACTCAATTGATGAACAAATTAAAACCTTAAATAATAGGTGTGACTTTCCACATCATCTTTCCCCCCTTTTTTGAATCTATTATCCAAAACATAATTAGATTCAAAAAGTGTGTGGCCCCGGAGCTCTACATTTAGGCATGAAAGTCACATTGTATAGATTGTACCCAATCAGGAACAGCAGAAATATTGTTTTTATCTGTAACTTAATAATGGAAAACCCTTTCAATGGCTTTTATAACCTTTGCTTGGACCACAGAAATCTGCACTGCAATCATTCATTCTATGAAAAGAAAGCAGATTATTCAATACAATAAATATAAAACACAGAATTCCATAAATCATCCACATTCCTTAAATCAAATTATTGTAATTATTAATAAATGATTATTTTTATGATTATTATTATTATTAATAACTATAATAATAACATAGCACAACCTCTGGATATTGGACGTAGGGGCGTTCATATTTGAAACATTGAGGAGATTATCAGCATCTCTGTGATACTGTCCTATAATTTGAAGGGATAAAAGAATCTAGAACAAATAAACTGGCCATGTGGGAAAACAAAATGTTGATTTGCCATAGAAAAATTATCTAACAGACTTCTATGCTTGAAAAGCTATCAATGAATCTAAACATGTCCACAGTTAACTTTTATTTCTTTGGGATAAAATTAGTAAAATAAAACTATTGTCAATGACCTTTTTCCAATATAAATTGCAATGAATTAAATGCAGAAAGCTCCCTTTTTTTTTTTTTTCTCTTGGGCTGCTCTCACAATAGATCGAAGGTGAGATAATAAGCCTGCACTACAGGGTTTTTTTTATCTCTAAAAGTTGCTCCTTCCCCCAAAAGCCAAAAACACACTGTTCATTTCCCTGGACACAAGTGAAATCAATTTCCCTCCTTCTGTTGGATTTTTTTTTTTTTATTATTTATTTATTTATTTTTTTTCCTTTCTGCAAGACAACTCAACATTACGACCTCTTTTCCCATGGATATATTTATTTATTTATTTATTTAATTATTTTTAAAACATTCAACTCTCAGGATTATTCGCCACATTCATAATTGGAATATGTATTATTTATCATGACATCTGCCGCAAAGGTACGTTATTTTAAGGTTTTTCTCTTATTTTATTGCTTACTAAATAAGATATTGCTCCTTGTGACTGTCCTGACTCAATCCAACCTGCACACTGGATCTATATTTAGTGTTTTCCACAACTACCCAATCATTCAATGTTCCATCTTTTAGTGCTATAAACATTTACTAACACTTCATATGTTATTTGGTGGGAGCAGTTTTGTCAACTTTACACAGATTTACTAACAAAATGGCCACTGCCAGAATAGCACATGGCTTTTCTCACACCTCCCCCCCCACTAACTTCCTTTCTTTGTCTCAAACATGCCTCGGCCACCATGTGGCCTTCATCCACCATTTTGGCATGTGGCAGGGAAAAAGGACCTCACATCTGCTCCAACTCTCTCTCTCCTATTTTCTGTAGTCTGTACTTATATATATATACACAAACACACACACACACACACACACACACACACACACGTGTCCACGATCTAAGTCTAATTATAGATAAAAACACTTATTTTTCTGGCTAAGTATATAGTACTCCATCCAATCCATTGCTCAAACATTTACAGAGCACATGGTCTTCTTCACACATCCCCCGCCTTTTCTTTGTTTAAACCATGCATGCCTCGGCCACCATGTGCTTCATCCACCATTTTAAACCATGCATGCCTCAGCCATGTGCTTCGTCCACCATTTTAAAATCTGACCTAAAATGGCTGCAACCAAAAATAGCACATGGTTTATCACAGGATTGCAGCCTAGAGTCCCCCCATCCCAACAAAATCCACTCTCATCCGGATTTTTCCAGCACAACTAGACGCAACTTCACCAATTTCTCCATCTTTCTCTCAAGATAAACAACACCAACAAAACCAACAAACAAACACAGGAGGAGATGACTCACAACTGACACTCAACTTGAGCACTAAGTAAAGTTTTGTTAAGTCTGCAGCAGGCGCCTCGTCACGGTGTCCCTGCCCAGTTTCTACATGGTCCGTAATTCATCAAGACACCAATGGTGTCACCCCTGGCTACAAGGTGCCCGTACCAGCCGATTCACGTCCAGCACTTTTTCTAGACCCCAAGACACCTCATACCAATTATATCACCCAAGCTTGCGCTAAGCCCCAATGGTATCCGTACCAGCCATTTCACGTCCAGCGTTAGGCCCCAAGACTACCACGTACCAGCCACAATGCGCAACTTAAACGCTATGCCCCAATGGTATCCGTACCAGCCATTCCACGCTAAACTGCGCTAGGCCCCAAGATTACCACGTACCAGCAGTCCCACGTATTTCCTCACAGAGCCATAAACTGTACCACAGGCGACAACCGTATACTATACCACAGACAAAATCCTTTACCATATCAACAAATTTGAGAGCCCGTGAAAAACACGTGCCTAACCTGACCAATTAAAACCTGCGCTATATCTCTAGGTCTTGTACCAAACCGTATTAACTACTTAAGTCTCCACTAGAACCACAAACCATATCACAGGCGACAACTAACAGAACTCACAAACCCACATGCTCTCTTAATTTCCCCTCTTCACAAATACACACAACAGGCAGCAGGCAACTGAATATGTGATGGTTCTTCCGAGATTAATATGGCCAATAGCCGTGAGACCCGTCTGCCCGTCAACAGATACCCCAACAAACCGGACACAGTCAGGCAATCAGTGCCACACACCCCACCGAGACCACGGGAAGACTACAGATTATGAAAAATCAGCAGACCTACCGTACTCTCGTTCGGAAGTGATCAGTTTCCTGGGGTGTCCAGCACGTCATGCCATTCCAGTTGCCGGTTCATCAGGATTTCAGGTGTCTACGTCTATTGGCTCCACGTTGGGCACCAATAATGTTAAGGTGAACTCTTAACCAGAGATCACTAGTTGCCTACTGCCTGGCCGAATTGATATGGGCCAAGTGCATGCATAAAAGAATCCACACCAGACACAGTCGGATGTGTAATCTCTTCTTGGTCACAATAGAAAATGGCACCAAAAACAGACAGAGAAGAGCATGTGTCCTCTTGATATAGGCTAGGGGCGTACACAAGTTCAGATATGCACATTTAGTGGGACAGTTCATGAGCTAGCCAATGGGGAGATCCGTGTTGCTGTTGATGGGCGGGTCTGACTTCAGTGGATGAAACCATGATGATGGGAGGGACGTCATCTGGTGCATCCATGCTGATGGTTTGGTCTGTCTTCCCTTATATGGTGGTCTTCTTTCATCTGGACATTCCTTGCATTCCAGGCAAGGTGTGGAGAAACAGGCAATAGCAGCCATCTTTATATCTGTGTCATGTATATGATCTGAACCCTGAATTATGTAAGGCAAATCGACATTTCCCACAATCCCTTGTCAAGAGGTTAATTAAGTATTTAATCTTATGGCTCTCCTCAACAATACCACTTAGAATTATCACCAAAAAGTTCTATCTTCATCTCATCAGACCAGAGAATCCTATTTCTCATAGTCTGGGAGTCCTTCATGTGTTTTCTTGCAAACTCTATGCTGGCTTTCATATGTCTTGCACTGAGAAGAGGCTTTCGTCAGGCCACTCTGCCATAACGGCCCGACTGGTGGAGGGCTCCAGTGATAGTTGACTTTGTGGAACTTTCAAACATCTCCCTACTGTATCTCAGGAGCTCAGCCACAGTGATCTTGGGGTTCTTTTTTACCTCTCTCATCAAAGCTTTACTCCCATGATTACTCAGTTTGGCTGGATGGCCAGGTCTAGGAGGAGTTCTGGTGGTCCCAAACTTCTTCCATTTAAGGATTATGGAGGCCACTGTGCTCTTATGAAACTTGAGTACTACAGAAATTCTTTTGTAACCTTGGCCATATCTGTGCCTTGCCACAATTCTGTCTTTGAGCTCCTTGGGCAGTTCCTTTGACCTCATGATTCTCATTTGGTCTGACATGCACTGTGAGCTGTGAGGTCTTATATAGACAGGTGTGGGCCTTTCCAAATCAAGTCCTATCAGTTTAATTGAACACAACTGGACTCTAATGAAGGAGTACAACCAACTCAAGGAAGATCACAAAGAAATGGACAGCATGTGACTTAAATATGATTGTCTGAGCAAAGGGTATGAATACTTATGACTATGTGGTATTTTAGTTTTTCTTGTTTAATAACTTTGCAAAAAGTTCTACATTTCTATTTTTTCTATCAAAATGGGGTGCAGAGTGTACATTAATGAGAAAAAATGAACTTTTTTGAATTTACCAAATGGCTGCAATGAAACAAAGAGTGAAAAATTTAAAGGGGTCTGAATACTTTCTGTACCCACTGTAGGTAGTAAGACTGTTTCTGTTACACATCTTTGTATCATGCTTGGTTTTGTTAATGTATCTATGTAGTAAGCAGTAGTAACAAGGAGGATTTGCGGGGCACTACTTCCCCTGAGGACTGTCCACATTAAACAAACAGCGACTTGTTGCAGAAAGCACACACGGTGCTGTTAATCTCTGCTATGACCAGAGAAAACTTCCAGGTCGGACTATACTGAATACAGCTACGGGGTGCTTGTTCCAATCATTACCGAATTTAAAAGCATTATGTGTGAGAACAAAAAATAATGCTTCTTCAATAAAATTGATTGGTTCTTACAACATAGTGGGGTGGCGATGGGGACACCGGTGGCTTGCACATTTGCAAATTTATATCTAGCCACAGTGGAAGAGGATCTGGTATATAGTCTGAATAATCCCTTTATCAGGCATATAAAATTGTATTTACGCTTTGTGGATGATGTCCTGATTGTATGGGATGGAGAAGAGGCAGATGTAAAAGCTTTTGTTCAGCATTTAAATTTAACAAATAAATACAACATGTTATTCACTCATCAATATGGAGAAAGTGAGATAGAATTCCTAGATGTTAAATTAGTGATAAAAGAAGGACAGATCACACGAGAGATCTTTAGGAAACCCATAGCAGTGAATAATTTATTACAGCATAAAAGTGCCCACCCAAGACACGTCCTCAAATCCATCCCATACAGCCAGTTTTTGCGTGTTTACAGAATTACAAATGACATCGAGAAATTGAACGAACAAATTCAGGATCTTCAGAAAAGATTTTTAGAACGCGGTTACCCAAGAGCCGAGGTAATTGCAGCGCAGGAACGAGCTAACAAAAAAGTAGCAGAGGAAAAAATAAAAAATAAAAAATTGTCCAGAAAAATAGGTTCCAATCCAGATCAGCAAAATAATGCACAAAAACGTCTGATTTTTAATTTTAAGTATAGTCCAATGGACAACATCATTAGGACTACAATAAATAAAAACTGGCACCTAATAGAAAAAGACAGAGATTTAGCAGATTCAGCTAAAAATAGACCGTTAATTACATACAGACGGTCTAAAAACATCGGAGACATACTAGTAAAAAAATGCTACACACCAACCACAACCTGGCTGCATAACCTTAGTCCTTTGGGTAACCACAAATGTGGTAATTGTTCATTCTGTCAGTACCATCTTACTGGTAAATCTCTAAAAGTGGGCAATGCCTGGCACAGGACTAAACATTTGATTACTTGTAGAACCAAAATGGTAATTTATATCGTCTTCTGTCCTTGTGGTTTATACTACATAGGGAAGACGATTAGACCACTCTTCGTGCGTTTCCGCGAACATAGAAATTCCATATCCACAGGAATTGGAGCAACTAAGATGATCCAGCATGTGAAAAATTCTCATGAAGCAAATTGCAACGTTTTAATGTTTGCTGGATTAGAATTAGTTGAACCGTCTCCAAGAAGTGGTGATACTCACAAGGTCCTTTTGCAAAAGGAAGCTGAGTACATTATTAAATATAATGCTATGGGTCCGCTAGGCTTTAATGAAAAACACGACTTAGTCGTATTTTTGGGATGAAAAAGTATAATTTATTATATCATCATATAATGTTAAAACAATGTGTCCGTCATTGCGTTCCATTTAGTGATATCAAGTCCATTCTGGGCTTTTTTGTTTTTAATGTTTTTTAACTCACCTGCACACATGATTGGAGCTTAATGCTTTTTTATAACCTGCTAGTGAGGTCACTAATTTGTAAGACCCGTCGAAGCCCCACCTACAGGGGCGAAACGGCCGTAGTCTTTTTGTGCTAACCATCCTCATTCCCTCCCTGTTACGCCGAAGCATGTATCCTCCGATTATGGAATAAAACCTGAATACTTCACAGCAATTACTGGTGAGTGCTGTTCCTTTTTTCTTCCTGTGCCTAATGTTCTATGTTCTGATGCTTTTGGAACAAGCACCCCGTAGCTGTATTCAGTATAGTCCGACCTGGAAGTTTTCTGTGGTCATAGCAGAGATTAACAGCACCGTGTGTGCTTTCTGCAACAAGTCGCTGTTTGTTTAATGTGGACAGTCCTCAGTGGAAGTAATGCCCCGCAAATCCTCCTTGTTACTACTGCATATGTGTGGTTTTTTTCCCTTTGTGCGGTGAGCACACTTTGTTTTTGGACTTTATTACCACAGACAGAATATTGATTAAAAAGGAAAACTTCTAAAAGAGGAATGGACTCAGAACTTATGGAGGAAGCTAGTTCAGCTGAACAAGGCATTTTTTCAGGGAGGGAGGATGCAAGCACATATTTTTTGGATTGCAATGAAAAAGCCGACACCGAAACAATGAGTACTAGAAATTTAGAGTACAAAATAACTAGCCTAGCAGAAAAAGAAATTTCTCTGTTCTGGTCAGCACAGTCTTTACGATCTTACAAGGAATGCGGCCGGGTGCCAAGAGGCTTAAGAGTCATGAAGGCGATTTCCTTTTATCAGGAAGACACTGAATTTAAAACTTATGGGAACAAGTCCAAATTGACAGCTCCAAAAAATTTCTGGAGTTAGTTCTACAGAAAAATGAACAGGAACATGAGAATGTTACAGCAGCATTAATGAAATTAAGATCAGAATTAGAAAGTAGGATCACAAAAGAACAATGGAAAAAGTTCCTTAATAATTTAGACAAGAAACTAATCCCCTTCCAGACTATAGTAAAAGAACGTAAAAAAGAAAAATTCTTGAGAGATAAAACAGATTACGAGACAGGAAACATCTTCAGTTGGAATAAAAATACTGAATTATCGTTTTTTAAGAAAAACAAACCTCATAAAAAATCTTTCAGATCCAATAATAAAATTAAATATGGAAAGATGGCATGGACTACAGACTCGGATTCTAGTGGCCAAGATGAACCACCACCACAAAAAAGAAGATTAAGGGCAGATTCTGGGGCAACATCACAAATTAACCCTTTAGACATCGGACAAGAAGGGGCCGGGGGAAGCACAGACGGCATCAACACCGGGAAAAGGAAAAAAGTAGCCTGGAGAGCTTAGATACTGCATCCGAACAAAAAATCTTTAACTTGACTGACCAAATCCTAGACAAAGATATGATTTCGGTGCTAAAAAAAGGCCTTAACTATTGTGTCCCAGAAAGCTTTGATATTGTAAATTTTGAAATAGATTTGTACAAAGCCTGTCGGAAATTGCACTTGAAAAAATTCTTTTCAATTAAATCTGATGAAAAAAAGAAGAAAAAAACTTTGTCTACAACGGATTGGTCAGAAAGACAATGCAGCTCAGATTCCATCGGGTTTAATTTCGGAAGTTTAGAAAATGACACTATTTTGACAGAGGCAACATTGCTACTGAGTATTAATGATGAAAACATATCCAGAAGCGATGTTTCTTCAGTCAGGGAGCCACATGAGGAATTTTCAATATTTACAGGAGGAGTGAAATCCACGTTTTTTCCACCAGTTTCACCAGGCAACAATATTGACTTGTTCCAAGAAGTGGTGTTGCGTGACATACGAGCACTGTCCTACCCCACCTTTCCTGATAATTTATCGGGAGCAGAAAAACTTGCTTTAAAAAAACTACAGTCATGGAAAGATGTGACCATAAGAAAAGCAGACAAGGGGGGTGCGATAGTGCTTTTGGACACGCGATACTACTTAAAAGAAGCGTCAAATCAACTCAGTAACAATGAGGTTTATAGAGTTCAAAAAGGAGACCCCACAGTAAAATTTAAAGAAAAATTGAGAAGTTTTCTGAATAGACAGGTCAGTGTGGGATTCCTGACAAAAAACAGAGCTGAAAAATTACTCCCTTCCTTTCCTATTAAACCTCATTGGTACTCAGTTCCTAAAATCCACAAATCGATTGTTGCACCCCCAGGGAGACCAATCGTCTCAGGAATTGGCTCCCTGACTGAACCTTTGTCTAAGTACCTTGATTGGCTACTTCATCCTCTATTGGCATGTATTCCATCATTCATAAAAGACACAAGTGATCTATTGTACCATTTAGAGAATTTTGTTTGGCAGCCCTCCTTTAAATGGGTGTCCTTAGACATCGAGAGTCTATATACAAGAATACCACAACGCCTAGGAGTGGAGGTCATTGTAGATAGACTCAGAACAATAGGAGAAGCCCCAGAACAAATTAATTTTATTGAAGAAGCATTATTTTTTGTTCTCACACATAATGCTTTTAAATTCGGTAATGATTGGTTCTTACAACATAGTGGGGTGGCGATGGGGACACCGGTGGCTTGCACATTTGCAAATTTATACCTAGCCACAGTGGAAGAGGATCTGGTATATAGTCTGAATAATCCCTTTATCAGACATATAAAATTGTATTTACGCTTTGTGGATGATGTCCTGATTGTATGGGATGGAGAAGAGGCAGATGTAAAAGCTTTTGTTCAGCATTTAAATTTAACAAATAAATACAACATGTTATTCACTCATCAATATGGAGAAAGTGAGATAGAATTCCTAGATGTTAAATTAGTGATAAAAGAAGGACAGATCACACGAGAGATCTTTAGGAAACCCATAGCAGTGAATAATTTATTACACCATAAAAGTGCCCACCCAAGACACGTCCTCAAATCCATCCCATACAGCCAGTTTTTGCGTGTTTACAGAATTACAAATGACATCGAGAAATTGAACGAACAAATTCAGGATCTTCAGAAAAGATTTTTAGAACGCGGTTACCCAAGAGCCGAGGTAATTGCAGCGCAGGAACGAGCTAACAAAAAAGTAGCAGAGGAAAAAATAAAAAATAAAAAATTGTCCAGAAAAATAGGTTCCAATCCAGATCAGCAAAATAATGCACAAAAACGTCTGATTTTTAATTTTAAGTATAGTCCAATGGACAACATCATTAGGACTACAATAAATAAAAACTGGCACCTAATAGAAAAAGACAGAGATTTAGCAGATTCAGCTAAAAATAGACCGTTAATTACATACAGACGGTCTAAAAACATCGGAGACATACTAGTAAAAAAATGCTACACATCAACCACAACCTGGCTGCATAACCTTAGTCCTTTGGGTAACCACAAATGTGGTAATTGTTCATTCTGTCAGTACCATCTTACTGGTAAATCTCTAAAAGTGGGCAATGCCTGGCACAGGACTAAACATTTGATTACTTGTAGAACCAAAATGGTAATTTAGATCGTCTTCTGTCCTTGTGGTTTATACTACATAGGGAAGACGATTAGACCACTCTTCGTGCGTTTCCGCGAACATAGAAATTCCATATCCACAGGAATTGGAGCAACTAAGATGATCCAGCATGTGAAAAATTCTCATGAAGCAAATTGCAACGTTTTAATGTTTGCTGGATTAGAATTAGTTGAACCGTCTCCAAGAGGTGGTGATACTCACAAGGTCCTTTTGCAAAAGGAAGCTGAGTACATTATTAAATATAATGCTATGGGTCCGCTAGGCTTTAATGAAAAAAACGACTTAGTCGTATTTTTGGGTTGAAAAAGTATAATTTATTATATCATCATATAATGTTAAAACAATGTGTCCGTCATTGCGTTCCATTTAGTGATATCAAGTCCATTCTGGGCTTTTTTGTTTTTAATGTTTTTTAACTCACCTGCACACATGATTGGAGCTTAATGCTTTTTTATAACCTGCTAGTGAGGTCACTAATTTGAAAGACCCGTCGAAGCCCCACCTACAGGGGCGAAACGGCCGTAGTCTTTTTGTGCTAACCATCCTCATTCCCTCCCTGTTACGCCGAAGCATGTATCCTCCGATTATGGAATAAAGCCTGAATACTTCACAGCAATTACTGGTGAGTGCTGTTCCTTTTTTCTTCCTGTGCCTAATGTTCTATGTAGTAAGTATGGTTCTGTTCCCTTATCTATGTAGTACACTTGTTTCTGTTTCTGTATCTGTGTAGTAAATGTTTGATCTCTTGTGCAGTTATTTCTATATTGAGAGTGCGATGTATTGAGTTCACTCAAGCAGGACTTTGGTGTAGTGGGCTACTAGGTTTGTATTTGGGTTGCAATTTTCCATATCTGAGACAGATAATTCTAATTATAATTATTTAAACTAAAATCTTATTATGGTCTTATATCAATGAACTACACAGAGCAAACAACTTCTGCTAGTGTAAAATAAATGACAATATTAGTCCTTCTAAATGATCGAGTGGTTACAAACAGTTAAATAGTTACAGATTAATGTATATAAAATTGCAAATTTGTTTGTGATCCCAATATGAAAACAGCACCAATCTCCATGTTTTAAGGACTTGCTACCTCTTCTGTTTTATGAAGGAGCCTGAGATGGGCAGGTTAAAGATAGGATGCCGCAACTCATGGACCACTGATATGTGCTTGCCCCCGGGCTAAAATTTGCCAACTAGCCCCTGCCGAACAGATGTACCAAAGCTGGGACAGCAATGATTGGAGTAGCAGAGCTGAAACTATGATGAACGGAATAGCAGATTTGTATAAGCAGTGTCTGATATACCGTATTTTTTCGATTATAAAATGCACTTTTCCTCCCAAAAATTTGGGATGCATCTTATAATCCGAATGTAGCTCACCTGGGGAAGTTGAGAGAGGTCACAGGAGATGCTGCAGGCTCACTGCGGGCAGTGCACTCTGCTGCAGGCAGCGCGCTGTGCTGCGAGCAGTGCGCTATGTGCCGAACTGTGCTGCGGGCTTTGAGGTAGGGGCCATTCTGAAAATAGCAGTGCGGGGCTCAAATAATGATGCCCGGAGTCGGCACATGCGCAAACGGAGCTCTCGGCTCAAGATCTCATTTGCGCTCATGCCGCCTCCGACCCATTGATATCCCCGCAGCAGACTTAAGGAAAATGGTACACAGAGGTGGCACATGCACAAATAAGATCTCAGCTTGTCATTGAGCTGAGAGCTCCATCTGTGCATGTGCCAACTCTGGGCACTATTTCTTTGAAACCCGCACCGCCAACAGTTTCTGGATGCTCTTCCTGCCTGATAGTGCCCACAGTGAGCATTCAGGACACCCGATGCACTGCCTGCAGCATCGCCCTACTCCAGCACTGCTCCTGCCTCCAGTGACCCCACTCTACCACTACTGCCGCTTTCCCTCTGATAAGACATCACCGGATTATAAAACGGATGCCATATTTTTTCCCCCCTTTTTATTCTCTAAATTTGGGGTGCGTCTTATAATCCGGAGCATCTAAAACGAAAAGTACAGTATCTGTGCTGGAGCTTCAATGACAGATATAGCAGAGTTGTAGCAATGGTAACTGATGTAGCAGTACTGGTACAACATTGACTGGAGTAGCTGACTTTTATCAGCAGTGACTATTGTACCAGTGCTGGAAAGTGATGATCAGAAGAGGTTTTATAACAGTTCCATTGCAATTATAACCTGATAGCTGAGGTGGATTAGCAATAGCTTATGTGTTAGAGCTGGTCAAGTGATAACTAATGTAGCAAAGCTGACACAGTGGAAACTGCGTGGCAATGCTGGAACTATGAAGTAGCAGAGTGAAGTATGATGTAGCATAGTAGAACCACACACAGCATGGTGTAGTAGCAGAACGTCAACTAAATACTAAGATGACATCTTGTCATCTAAACTGGGTTAAAGTACCGAGCTGGATAATGTTACTAGAGAAGAGTAGCAGAGGACAGCAGCTGAAGGTAACAGAGGATTCAGAGCTCAATATTGAAGCCAGGAGAGGTAACACATGTAATATGGACAGAAGCAGTATAGGCATCTTTCAGGGCACTGGTGCTTTGTTTTCCTCCTAATCATCATTAGTTCAAGAGGTTCAACATTATTTTCTTCTGTAATCCCATTAGCTTCAAGTGTATAAACCAGTGCAAAACAAATTATATGTTGAAAATAAAACCTGTAGAACAATTATGCAATGACTATTAGTAATATCTACAAATACTGAATATAAAGGTTTACATAGTTCATCATAACATAGTAAAACAACTTCAGTAAAGACTGATGTTTAAAGGGGACCTGTCAACTGAAAAAACACTATTAGCCTGCAGGATAATAGCGTTTGGATCCTGCTTTGTGCCTGCATTTTGAACCCTGCTGCCGGGAGGAAAGGTTCTTTATTCCTCTTGGCAGCGTTTGAGTTTCGGTTGTAGAGGCTGCACCAGGTGTCAGTCTCCGCTCTGTGTTTGGAGAGCGGTGGCTGTAACCATGCTCCCTGCCACTGGTGGACACAGACAGAAAAGGGCCCCTGTGCAAGAAGCATATATGAGCCCTTTTCAGCTCAAAAGCTCATCAAAATGCACAATTCTACCTGCTTTGAAGTAGAAATGGGCCCCATAAACTCTTGTGCCCCAGTGTAACTGCACAGGCTGTACAAGTGATATGTCCATGATATGTCCACCCCTTCCCTGTTAATCCACATTGAGATAATTGACTTGTATGTGCAAATGGTTTTAATGAAAACAAGAGGTTCTTTTCCTGTTTCCAATAATAATTGCTTGGATTTAAGCCTTCTAATCAATGCACAGTACTCAATGCACTTCAGTATGAAAATATAAGCATGACCATAAGGCTAATTTGTTTGAACATTCTAAATTTACACTTCTCTCCTATGATAGGAATTTCAGTCCTATAGGTCACTTCTTTCCTAAGATAGGTAATTTCACACATGACCATTCCAATAGAAATATTGGTTAAATGAAGTTACCTGACATTCATAAAAACAGAGAGGTTGAATTGCTTAAAATAAGTTGTACATATGCAGACATTTCATTTAAGATTAAATTGCTTCTCAACAATCACATTAGAAAGAAGGGAATTTTGTTACTTACCGTAAATTCCTTTTCTTCTAGCTCTTATTGGGAGACCCAGACGATTGGGGTATAGCTACTGCCCTCCGGAGGCCACACAAAGCACTACACTAAAAAGTGCAAGGCCCCTCCCCTTCTGGCTATACCCCCCCGTGGTATCACGGGTTCTCCAGTTTTAGTGCCAAAGCAAGAAGGAGGAAGCCAATAACTGGTTTAAACAAATTAACTCCGAATAACGTCGGAGAACTGAAAAACCGTTCAACATGAACAACATGTGTACCCGCAAACAACAAACAAATCCCGAAGGACAACAGGGCGGGTGCTGGGTCTCCCAATAAGAGCTAGAAGAAAAGGAATTTACGGTAAGTAACAAAATTCCCTTCTTCTTCAGCGCTCTATTGGGAGACCCAGACGATTGGGACGTCCAAAAGCTGTCCCTGGGTGGGTAAAGAGATACCTCATGTTAGAGCTGCAAAACAGCCCTCCCCTACGGGGGTGTCACTGCTGCCTGCAGGACTCTTCTACCTAAGCTGGCATCCGCCGAAGCATAGGTATGCACCTGATAATGCTTGGTGAAAGTGTGCAGACTCGACCAGGTAGCTGCCTGACACACTTGTTGAGCCGAAGCCTGGTGTCGTAATGCCCAGGACGCACCCACGGCTCTGGTTGAGTGGGCTTTTAGCCCTGAAGGAACCGGAAGCCCCGCAGAACGGTAGGCCTCTAGAATTGGTTCTTTGATCCATCGAGCCAGGGTGGCTTTAGAAGCCTGCAACCCCTTGCGCGGACCAGCGACAAGGACAAAAAGTGCATCGGAACGGCGCATGGGCGCCGTGCGGGAAATGTAGATTCTGAGTGCTCTCACCAGATCTAGCAAACGTAAGTCCTTTTCATACCGGTGAACCGGATGAGGACAAAAGGAAGGCAAGGATATATCCTGATTAAGATGAAACGAGGATACGACCTTAGGGAGAAACTCCGGAATGGGGCGCAGCACTACCTTGTCCTGGTGGAACACCAGGAAGGGAGCCTTGGATGACAGAGCTGCCAGCTCCGACACTCGCCGAAGCGATGTGATCGCAACAAGAAACGCCACTTTCTGTGACAGGCGAGAAAAGGAAACTTCCTTCAGAGGCTCGAAAGGCGGCTTCTGGAGAGCAACTAGTACCCTGTTCAGATCCCATGGATCTAACGGCCGCCTGTACGGGGGCACAATATGACAGACCCCCTGCAGGAACGTGCGCACCTTAGGAAGACGTGCTAGACGCTTCTGAAAAAACACGGATAGTGCCGAGACTTGCCCTTTAAGGGAGCTGAGCGACAAGCCCTTTTCCAACCCCGATTGCAGGAAGGAAAGAAATTTGGGCAATGCAAATGGCCAAGGGGATACTCTCTGTGCAGAGCACCAGGATAAGAAAATCTTCCACGTTCTGTGGTAGATCTTAGCAGACGTTGACTTCCTAGCTTGTCTCATTGTGGCTACGACTCCTTGAGATAATCCTGCGGACGCTAGGATCCAGGACTCAATGGCCACACAGTCAGGTTCAGGGCCGCAGAATTCTGATGGAAAAACGGCCCTTGGGACAGTAAGTCTGGTCGGTCTGGCAGTGACCACGGTCGACCGACCGTGAGATGCCACAGATCCGGATACCACGACCTCCTCGGCCAGTCTGGGGCGACGAGTATGACGCGGCTGCAATCGGATCTGATCTTGCGTAACACTCTGGGCAAGAGTGCCAGAGGTGGGAAGACGTATGGGAGCCGGAACTGCGACCAATCTTGAACTAATGCGTCTGCCGCCAGAGCTCTTTGATCGCGCGACCTCGCCATGAATGCCGGGACCTTGTTGTTGTGCCGGGACGCCATTAGGTCGACGTCCGGCACTCCCCATCGGCGACAGATTTCCTGAAACACGTCCGGGTGAAGGGACCTCCTGAGAGAGGAGGGGGGGCGGGCCCTGGGCGTTCCTGGCTAAGAGCGGGAAGCCTGCTTCCCTCTGTGCCTAGTGAGAGGGCTGGAGCATGTAAATCAGGCTCCAGCCCTCGTCGCTGCGGTGAAACAGCGTCTCTCCCCTACCCTGATTGACAGGGTGGGGGCGGGAACGAAGCGGAGCTAGGCCGCAAAAGCCGGGGACTGGATTTATAAACGCCGCCGCCGTAAAAGCGCGGTCGGCGTGTCCCCGGCGCACTACAAGTCACAGCAGCGCCGCCCGGTCCAGTGGGGGTCGGCGCTGCGTTCCCACACTACAAAGTCCCCCAGTAAACTGTAGGGACACTAACTCCCACGTTACGGTCCCCGGCGCACTACAACACCCAGCCAGCCCGGAGTGTGTCTGTGCCTGCCGGGGACACAGAGTACCTGTATGATGCAGGGCCATGTCCCTGATTGTACTCATGCTCCGAATCCATCAGGTTCTATGGGTCTGTGGATGGAGCCCGGCGTCAGAGCTTAGAGGCCGGCAGGATCCCACTTCCACAGAGCCCTACAAGGGGATGTGGAAGGAAAACAGCATGTGGGGCTCCAGCCCCTGTACCAGCAATAGGTACCTCAACCTTACAACACCATCCACGGGTGAGAAGGGAGCATGCTGGGGGCCCTATATGGGCCCTCTTTTCTTCCATCCGACATAGTCAGCAGCTGCTGCTGACTAAAATCTGTGGAGCTTATGCGTGGATGTCTGACCTCCTTCGCACAAAGCTTGAAAACTGGAGAACCCGTGATACCACGGGGGGGTATAGCCAGAAGGGGAGGGGCCTTGCACTTTTTAGTGTAGTGCTTTGTGTGGCCTCCGGAGGGCAGTAGCTATACCCCAATCGTCTGGGTCTCCCAATAGAGCGCTGAAGAAAGTTTCTGTTTGTACAAGGTGTCAGAATATTTTTTCACAGTCCTCCATGAGCCATAATTACAATGAATCAAATGCAATATTAAATATGTTTAAGACTAAAGGCCCCATCACACGCCTAACGATATATCGCCCTGGTCACGGATTCCGTGACGCACATCCGGCATCGTTAGCGACATTGTTTCATGTGACACCAACGAGCGACCATTAACGATGGAAAATACTCCCCTTATCGTCCATCGTTCATTTTCAAAAAATCATTGATTGTTGAGGTCGCAGGTTGTTCGTCGTTCCCGAGGCAGCACACATCGCTACATGTGACACCGCGGGAACAATGAACTACAGCGTACCTGCGGCTGGTGGCAATGAGGAAGGAAGGAGGTGGGCGGCATGTTACGGCCGCTCATCTCCGCCCCTCCGCTTCTATTGGGCGGCCGCTTAGTGACGTCGCTGTGACACCGCACGAACCACCCCCTTAGAAAGGAGGCGGTTCGCCGGCCACAGCGACGTCGCTAGGCAGGTAATTCCGTGTCATGGCTCTGAACGATATTGTGCACTACCGGCAGCGATTTTCCCGTGACGCACAAACGACGGGGGCGGGTACGTTCGCTAGTGATATCGCTGTGTATGATGGGGCCTTAAAAGTCATTTTTGCATTTGTTTAATTTGTTTTTGCCTTAAAAATGCTGCAATATTTGCCTTCTATATCCTCCATGTTGCATCGTCTATTGTTGGCTGCAAAATGAGTTAAAGGGTTATTCTCAATTTAAGGCCCCGTCACACGTAGCGACGTATCTAACGATATATCGCCGGGGTCACGGATTCCGGGACGCACATCCGGCATCGTTAGCGACATCGTCGCATGTGACACGCAGGAACGACCGTTAAGGATGGAAAATACTCACCAAATCGTCCATCGTTGACACGTCGTTCCTTTTTAAAAAATCGTTGATTGTTGAGCACGCAGGTTGTTCGTCGTTCCTGAGGCAACACACATTGCTACATGTGATACCTCGGGAACGTCGAACTGCAGCTTACCTGCGGCCACTGGCAATGCGGAAGGAAGGCGGTGGGCGGGATGTTATGTCCCGCTCCTCTCCGCCCATCCGCTTCTATTGGGTGGCCACTTAGTGACGCCACTGTGACGCCGCACGAACCGCTCCCTTAGAAAGGAGGTAGTTCGCCGGCAGCAGCGACGTCGCTAGTCAGGTAAGTCCCGTGTGATGGCTCCGAACGATATTGTGCGCCACAGGCAGCAATTCGTCCTTGACGCACAAACAATGGGGGTGGGTGCTTTCACCAGCGATATCGCTAGCGATATCGCTGCGTGTAACACCCCTTTATTCTGTCTTGAACAACTCAAAGCTCTTCATACTCCTTACTACCTTATTGCTTGGGGGGTGGACAATCTTCCTTGCGTGACAGATCTAGTGAGTAGTTGTATTCTGCTACTACACACATGTCCTGTCAATATTTGACCTTTGCCTACACTGCTATCAGTATATTTACATACAGCTATAACAGGCACTTTGAACAAGCACACAGTTCTGGAAAGTGAGAGCCTTGATTAGAACTGCCTGGAAATTGCTGATGCTGGGTATCTGGGAATTGTGATTTTACATGACTAATAAATAGCCCTGTCAGGAGCTGAGAGGGAGGAGGATGGAGGTGAGCAGATAACTGCTGTATAGAAATCATCAATGGGCTGAAGTTTCTTCACAAGAACTTTTCACACAGCAAAATTGAGGTTTTGTGAAGATTAAAAATGCAACCAGTACATCACATGTTGTATATATCATTGCAGTCAGGAACCTGCTCAATGGGTCTGAGATGTTAGGATTTAACTCTTCTCCTTGAATGCAACTACTGCCCACACTCAGCCAGGCACTAGTGGCCGAGCTCCATAGAAACAAGATGCACACTATGTAAGATAAAAGCTCTCATTATTTTAAAATGATAGCTGATGTCTTTTTCTGAGCTCCTCTCAGTTGAGTTATGAACACAGACCAAATCAAAATAAATGTGCAGGTAAATGGAATCTGTTACCAGGTTTTTACCACCTAATCTGAGAGCAGCATAATATAGAGACAGAGAACCTGATTCCAGCGCTGTATCACTTACTGGGCTGCTTAGTATAATTGTGATAAAATCACAGATTAATCAGCTGGAAAAAAATCATTAGAGGACTACTTGGCTTGCTGCCAGGTATTCCAGCATATTATGAGCTCTGCTTAACCTGCCCCCACTACTGATTAACAGTTTTCTGTGTACACTATAGGGTTATAGAGCTCCATATTCAAATATCTGCAAGAAATACAGAGAAAACAGCAGCAGAGAAAACAGTGATTTTATCAAAATGACAGCAAGCAGTCCAATAAGTAACACATCTTTGGAATCAAGGACTTTGTCTCTAAAGAATACTTCCTTCAGATGGGGTAGCAAAAACATGCTGACAGATTCCCTTTAAATAGCCTGTAAAAGCCAAACAGGGCACAATTATTAATGAAACCAAGGTGCAAGAAATGATCTTTAGAGTCAAATGCACACATCTAAGTAAAAAAAATCCTTTAGGGGTACTTTGCACGCTGTGACATCGCTACTGCGATATCGTCGGGGTCAAATCGAAAGTGACGCACATCCGGCGCCGGTAACGACGTCACAACGTGTAAAGCCTAGATGCGCCGATAAACGATCGCAAAAGCGTCGAAAGTCAGTGATCTGTGTAGCGTCGGTCATTTTCATAATGTCGCACCAATAGGAGATACGATGTTGTTCCTCGTTCCTGCGGCAGCACACATCGCTGTGTGTGACACTGCAGGAGCGAGGAACATCTCCTTACCTGCCTCCACCGGCTATGCGGAAGGAAGGAGGTGGGTGGGATGTTTAAGTCCCGCTCATCTCCGCCCCTCCGCTTCTATTGGCCGCCTGCCGTGTGACGTCGCTGTGACACCGCATGACCCGCCCCCTTAGGATGGAGGTGGGTCGCCGGCCAGAGCGACGTCGCAGGGCAGATAAGTGCATGTGAAGCTGCCGTAGCGATAATGTTCGCTACAGCAGCTATCACAACATATCGCATGTGCGACGGGGGCGGGTACTATCGCGCTCGGCATCGCTAGCCGATGCTAGCGATGTCGCAACGTGCAAAGTACCCCTTATTCTCAGCGTTAAAGGGAATCTGTAAGAAAGCTTTTGTTATATAATCTGAGGACAACATGAGGTAGGGGTTTAATCACTGAATTTATCTACGTGTTTCTTATTACCTTTTGTGATGTTGTTTACTTACTGTGAAAATATTATCCCCAGGAACTTATCGCTGCTCAGACTAAAACAAATAATGAGCTCTTGTCCAATCATGTCCCTCTAATAAGCAGTTCACTGGGTTTAAACAATGAGCTTTTCTACTGATTGTGTCGCAACTGCTGTATCCAGTAATCTAAGTGATACATTTTTGAAGTCATGTTCTCTTTTCCTACATTATGCTGCTCTCAGATGAGGTAGCAAAAAACTGGTGACAGATTCCCTTTAATTTGATATCTTTTTTAATGTAAAAAGCCTCAGGAATTATATCCATATCTATTTGCCAAACTGGACATAATAAAGAAAGACCCTTACCCAGGAGTCACTACCTACAAACCAAAAATGTATTGATCTATAACATTGGCTTCCAGTTTGGCCAACCCAGTTTGCCCAGGCATTACAAACAGGGCAATTCATTTTTAGGAGAGTATACAATGTACATTTCTGGTGTTGACAGGGATTAGAGAAGCTGGACCAAAGTTAATCAGTTACTTTCTTGTTACATTTCTTATCATGGATCCTATGAGCAACAATTGAGTTGACACTGGGAGTATGATTGGGTATGAAGTCTAAGGGCGACTTTGCACATTGCAACATTGCACGTGCGATGTCGGTGGGGTCAAATCGAAAGTGACGCACATCCGGCGTCACTTTTGACATTGTAGTGTGTAAATCCTAGATGATACGATTAACGAGCTCAAAAGCGTCGTTATCGTATCATCGGTGTATTCTCCGACATTTCCATAATGCCGGTGCAGCGACAGGTACGTTGTTGTTCCTCATTCCTTCAGCAGCACACATCGCTGTGAGTAAAGCCGCAGGAGCGAGGAACATCACCTTACCTGCTGCCGGCGGCTATACGGAAGGAAGAAGGTGGGTGGGATGTTTACATCCTGCTCATCTTCGCCCCTCCGCTTTGATTGGCCGCCTGCCGTGTGACGTCGCTCTGACATTGTATGACCCGCCCCCTTAGGAAGGAGGCGGAACGCCGGCCAGTGTGACGTCGCAGGACAGGTGAGTGCATGTGAAGCTGGCGTAGCGATAATGTTCGCTACGCCAGGAATCACAAGATATCACTGCTGCGACGGGGGCGGGGACTATCGAGTGCGACATCGCAGCATCGGCTTGCGATGTCGCAACGTGCAAAGCCCGCCTAAAGGGGGCTTTACACGCAACAACATCGCTAACTAGATGTCGTTGGGGGTCACGGAATTCGTGACGCACATCCGGCCTTGTTAGCAACGTCATTGCAGGTTGCTCGTTGTTCCTGCGGCAGCACACATCGCTATATGTGACAACGCAGGAACGAAGAACATCACCGTACCTGCGGCCGCCCACAATGAGGAAGGAAGGAGGTGGGCGGGATGTTACGCCCGCTCATCTCTGCCCCTCCACTTCTATTGGGCGGCCGCTTAGTGACGCCGCTGTGACGCCGAACAAAGCGCCCCCTTAGAAAGGAGGCGGTTCGCCGGCCACAGCGACGACGCTAGGCAGGTAAGTATGTGTGATGGGTCCTAGCAATGTTGTGCGCCATGGGCAGCGATTTGCCCGTGATGCACAACCGACGAGGGCGGGTGCTTTCACCAGCAACATCGCTAGCGATGTCGCTGCATGTAAAGCAGCCTTAAGAAAGCATATTGGAGGGTAAGACAGAACCATAGTCAGAAGTCAAAATTCAATTCTAGGAATAGGCAACCAATTGTTGAATTAAAGTATATAACTGTTAGGGTGAACTCATAACCAGAGATCACTAGTTGCCTACTGCCTGGCCGAATTGATATGGGCCAAGTGCATGCATAAAAGAATCCACACCAGACACAGTCGGATGTGTAATCTCTTCTTGGTCACAGTAGAAATTGCACCAAACAGACAGAGGAGACTCATGCGTCCTCTTGATATAGGCTAGGGGCGTACACAAGTTCAGATATGCCCATTTAGTGGGACAGTTCATGAGCTAGCCAATGGGGAGATCCGTGTCGCTGTTGATGGGTGCGTCTGACTTCAGCGGATGAAACCATGCTGATGGGAGGGACGTCATCTGGTGGATCCATGCTGATGGTTTGGTCCGTGATGTCTTCTAGCTTGACCACCTTATATGGTATCTTCTTACACCTGGACATTCCTTGCATTCCAGGCAAGGTGGGGAGAAACAGGCAATAGCAGCCATCTTTATATCTGTGTCATGTATATGATCTGAAACCTGAATTACGTAAGGCAAATCGACATATTTCCCACAATCCCTTGTCAAGAAGTTAATTAAGTATTTCATCTTATGGCTCTCCTCAACATAACAAGAGATAATGCTATTTAATAAGGTATGACACTATATATGATAAGAGGTAATTCCATAAAATGAGACAGCGCTATACAGCTAGGGAACACTATGAAATTGTTCTAGGTGCTTTCCAGTGAAAAAAGGAAGCTGACGCTGAAAAATTATTTACCATATTTTTGAGAAATTTTAACTTATATTACTATCAAACTGAACTGACTGAAAATGTGCAGTTGGCAACCCCGAATCACATGACCGAGCAGCCATCTTGGACTTTGTGAGCACGTGTATGGGTGCGTGGGAGTGAATACATTTGCTCCATTTTTAGGTGCCATCAGTACAAAAGGTGCAAGTGAAGTGCAGTGAAATGCTTGGATGTTCATGATATCTCGTCTTAACTTTAATCTGCTTATAATCCACAAAAAAAGTAGTGCTTAGACAATTTGGCAATAATCAAAATTGTATTATACATTTCATGTCTGTTACAATTTCCAATTTGTAATGCTATAAGAGTACAGTTTGAAATTTTGGAAACAGTCACAGAAGTGGTAATTAGGTATCTGCTTTCAGTATATATTCAACATCATGATTTCTTGTTTCCTTTAAGCACTGTTACAGAAAGGGATGTAATTGATGTAAAATAGCCATTTAACGGACATAACATAACAATCATTTAGTCCTTTACAGGCATATACTGTATTTCTAACATTTACCATGGAGCCTGACATTTATATAAAAAAAAATACAAACATACAAAGCCTGGATACCTGCAAAATCTCTTTGACCTAATTCTAATGAAAACATTTCCAGGCTCTCTGACAGCCTATAACACTGTAATATCACTCGGGATGAAAAATGAATATATAAAATGTAATCTTACCAAGTTGTAGTTTACTGAGACAGTAGGCGCTGTAATATTACCATACAAGCATGTATGTAAATGCGGTATTAATCTATGTCACTTCTATCATGGATGCTTAATTACCCATGGTAAAGGTCCAGTTGATGGCATAGGTGGGATTATCAAGAGAGCCGTTTCGATCCACATTCTGCAAAGAAGAGTAGTAGTAAACTCATCAACTGGGTTTTACAACGTTGCTTGTTCTGACACAATCTGGGGGTTTACATGTTCAAAGAAGATGTAGATGAAAAAAAAATATGCAGGAAAGACCTGTGGACAAGCAGAAATGCTGCTGCCAAACCTCAACTCCATGACAAACATTACATTAGGATGAGTTTGAGATAGGTTTGAAATGTGAATCATCACGTTCAAATTTGAATGGATTTTTATCAAAGTGCCATCACAAGAGACGACGTCTGCAGTTTCCGCAGAGCCATTAGTTTCTGTTGCTTCTGTGAAGGATGTGTGCCGCCCCGGAGGCCTCTGATGTCACGGCGGTGGTTCCAAGAGGTGATGTAGCCGTACTGGGCGTGGGCGACAGGCTTTTTGTAATGGGGAGTAAAAATAATATTTAAAAAGGGAAGAAAGAAAAACAAAATAAATAAAGAGTTTGTGACACCAGTTGGGATGTTCGGCTGTGGTATAGCCGGGCACTGCTGGTGGGCCCCAGGAGTTAGGTGGTGAAGCACAGTGCCAGAGGGTTGTCCTCTTGTCCCCCCAACTAGGGCTGGCTCCTGGGTGATGTGTTGAGGTAGGGATGCTGCAACAGGGAATAATTCAGTCAGAGACAGGACAGGGAGCATTTACCTTTTACTGGAGGTCTGCATACAGTCCTGGACACTCTTTACAGCCTTCACAATGATAGTGGTCTGCTCTGCCCCAATGGGAGTTTGGCTTCTCTGCTGTCTGGTGATAGTGTACTTTTCCAGCCACTATTTCCCTACCAGGGAATATGTATCTTGGTATCCTTGGATCTCCAAGACAAGAACAATCCAGATTTGTAATCTTTTCTGGCAAGCAGGTGACTGGAATCCCGAAGGAAGTCTCTCTAGTTGTTCTAAAAGTTTCCAGACTCTCAAGTGCCACTGTGCTCCCAGGCACATGTCAATGCCCCTTATAAAAAGGCTGCAGTCTTTCAGTTTTGTCAACGACCTAGAAGGTACCGATGACCTAAGGACTGATACCCTGACAAGTGTATCTGGCCCCTCCAGGGGTTTCTAGACATCACCTCAGAGCAGGACCTCTCCTTAGTAGACTCTTCTCTTCACGTCATGCCGCTGCAGCTGGGTCTTTCACCGGGAAAGATGTTGGGTGAAGCCGGGATGGTGTCACTCACCACAGGCAGAGCGGCATTACCCCGGGGAGGATGACGGAGGACGGAGTGGTGGTAGTCCCCATTGGCGTTGCAGTGCTGGGCGACAGCGCTTGTAAAGGAGAGGCAGAGACAGGGGCTGCGGTTCCAGGTCCTTTACTCACAGGTAGTTCAGGTGCTGCCCCAGAGCACTGTCCACTGCCACGATGGGCTCCAGCCGATCTCGGATAGTCGGCGGTCTGTTAGTGAAGTATCCCTCAGTTACTATCCAGAACCCGGGCCGAGCCTCCTGCTCCAAGCCACGGGCCCACAAAGAGAGAGAAACACTTCAGTTGTCAGTGCTAGGTGTTATCCCAAGCTGTGCCCAGGAAGGTTCTGTCTCTAGTCTGTTGGTTGCACCTACTTCTACCCCATGTGGTGCCCGCCCCCCAGTGGTTGTCCTAGCGACTTGGAAAGTCCCATGCTTCGTGATGGCTAACTATCCTGTCTGCCCTAGTCCACCCTCCTGTGGAAAGCACCTTTATTGTTTTGTGTGTGTTTTGTGAAGACACCGGCAGTTAACCCCTCCTGACTCGGGATAGATATTACTCCTAAAAGAAGGTGCAATACCCTGTGGCGCCTGAAGCCCAGGGGAGCCACCTTTATACTTAAAGATAATTGTGAATGAGCGTTCTTAAAGAGAACCTGTTTTGTCGCCAAATGCTATTAGTCTGCAGATACAGGGTTAATTTGCAGGTAAATAGTGTTCTATAGCAGCCTGACTGATATACTGAAAACGTGGCTACTGGGAGGAAATTAGTTTTTTTCTACCTTAAGCCTCACGCTTTTCAGTTATAGAGGTGTAACGGCATAGCTCCAATATATAGTGAGTGGAAACTGTAAGCACGACCTGCTTACTGACAGCTTGCTCAGCACTGATACTCTGCAGAGACAACTGTCAGTCAATTTGTATCGTATGCTTACAGCCTCCGCTGTAATGTTTCTGTGAACATCACATCAACTTAGACAAGGCCACTGGGAGGAAGCCAAGAATGGCTTCCTGTAGTTACCCTGCCATTCTTTGTTGCTGACGAATCAGGAACATTTCATGCAAGGTGATGTATGCCACCAATGGTGGAAATAAAAAATTATAAGGAGGGTAAGGGTATGTGCGCACGTTGCTTTTTACCTGCTTTTTACCTGCTTTTTTGCTGCTTTTTCTTCTGCGCTGTTTAATGCCAAAATGGATGTGTTCTTCTATTCAAGCAAAGTCTATGGGAATTTGGGTTTCTTGTTCACACTATGTTGTTCAAAATGCTGCCTTTTTGTGGCAGAACTTTGGTCAAAAACTCAGCTTTGCAGTGCAAAACCCAAATGGCAAAAACAATTGACATGTTGCTTCTTTGAAAAGCTGAGTTTTTGACCAAAGTTCTGCCACAAAAAGGCAGCATTTTGAACAACATAGTGTGAACAAGAAACCCAAATTCCCATAGACTTTGCTTGAATAGAAGAACACATCCATTTTGGCATTAAACAGCGCAGAAGAAAAAGCAGCAAAAAAGCAGGTAAAAAGCAGGTAAAAAGCAACGTGCGCACATACCCTAATGGGCCCTCCCAGAGCCATGGCACTTGGGCAACAACCCAGATTGCTCTCATTAAACTCCACCCTGTAAACAACAAAACCAAAAGAAGAGACAGGATCATAGTCCAAGGACCAGAACATGGCAGGGTCAGGATCAGAAGCAATACAGTAACAGAAGCAAAAGACAGTCAGAATTGTCTATAGAGCACTATGTCCTCTATTAGCAACTGAAAATGGGAAGAAGTGGCATCCCATTACAACCATCGTGATCAGCGCCTAAAGTGATAATTCTTGGATAGTGAATGGATGAATAGTAGTTATCTGTAGATTGGAAAAACAATCATTACCCAAAACATACACAATAACCCTGTAAAGTTTGATTTTTAGTAAACTATCCATCTTTTCCTCTACTTCACCATCTATTTTTAAAGGGACTCAATCACCAGGATTTTCCCATATAAACTAAAGCCAGTGCTATACTGGTGCTATCATGCTGATTCTATACATACCTTTAGTTGTCAGATTGGATGTACCGTTTTTGAAATACAGGCAAGTAAAGTTACAGAAATGCACTGCTATTTGATTGGCAGCAGCTGCTTAATGCTACATGCACACGCTGCAGTTTTTTCTGCACACAAACTGCAACCAAAACTGTAACCAAAACTGCACCTTGTCAGAGAGAGCCCGGAAATGTAAAAAAAAAATGCGTGTAATTTAGGTGCGCTTTTGGTACGTTTTTGATGCATTTTTGATGCGTTTTTGGTGCTTTTTAGGGTGTGTTTTTGGTGCCAAGAAAGCACCAAAATGCAAGTAAAAGGCATCAAAAATGCATGAAAATGCAACAATTTGATAGCATGTGTTTTTCCTTGCATTTTCATGATAAATGTTGACAAAACCGCTAGAAGAATGAACATGCTGCTTCATTTTTGTCACAAACTTTTGTAAAAAAAAAAAAAACGTCGATAAATAAACTGCAACGTGAGCATAGCAAATCTGACTTCTCATAGACTTTGCAGGGAAGTCAAATGTCAGAAAGTTCTGACAACAAAACTGCACCAAAAAACGCGATAAAAAACATAGCGTGCGCATGTAGCCTAATAGCTAATATGTGGGTAAGGTTTTGCTATCTATTCCCTCTGCTGTCTGCTGCCTGTCCTCTGTAGATGCTAGAGCTAGACTGTATGGGCTGCATTTCTAACACGTTTCTATCATGTGACAGAATTACTCATACCTGGAAGAGCCCATACAGTCTAGCATCTACAGAGGCCAGACAGCAGACAGGGGCAGAAATAGATAGCAAAACCCCACCCACATATTAGCTATTCGGCAGCTGCTGCCAGTCAAAAAGCTACACTTTTCTGTAACTTTACTTGCCTGTATTTAAAAAACTGTACATTCAATCTTACAACTAAGGCTATGTGCGCACTTACCGGATTTTGCCGCGGATTTTCCGCGGATTTGCTGCATGTTTCGCTGCAGAAAATGTTCATAACATCTCTGCTGTGAATCACCAGCAAATCCTATGGAGAAAAAAAATCCTGTGCGCACTGGGCGGAATTTGACAGCTGCATGTTTTGCTGCGGGAATCCCGCAGCAAAAACAAGTGCATGTCACTTCTTTTCCGCACATCGCTGCGGGATTTCACTCCATTGACTCCAATGTTAATCGTGAAATCCCGCAGGGAATAACGCAGGCAGCAAATTCTGTGCGGTTCACTGCGTTTTCCTGCGTTATTCCCTGCGGTATTTCGCGGTTTACCTCCGGTAATGTGCATCGCTTGTCTGCGGTTTTGCAGGGAAGTGATGTCATTGCAGGAAGAGGAAGCCGTGCAGAGAGTAAACACACACACATCACACACACACACACAGACATCACAGACACATAGAACACATCACAGACAGAGAACACACATAGAAAGAAAACGGAAATATAGAAAAAAAAGAACGTGGGCTCCGCTGTATTTTTACCTTCCAGCCGAGGTAAGCACACAGCGGCAGCCCGGTATTCTCAGGTTGGGGAGGGAGAGGGGCAGGGTTAATGTCCCCCGCCTCACTCCCCCTCCCGCAGCCGAGAATATCAGCCGCAGTTGCCCCGGCACTGTCGCATGCATTATGCGGCACTACCGGAGTGTCCTCGGCTCTTCTTGCCACCGTGTAGCAGTGGTGGCAAGGTAATACAAGGGGTTAATGGTGGTGGGGGACCACCGCCATTAACTCCAGGCTTGATCATGGCAGCGTCTATGTGACAGCTGACATGATCAACCCGTAAGTAAAGTGAATAAAGCACAGACACCGAAAAATCCTTTATTTTAAATAAAACCAACAAGCCTCGTTCACCATTTTATTAACCCCCCCCCAAACAAAGCTCCGGCGTAATCCACAGGTCCGACGTCCTGCGCTGCTTCAATCCAGCCGCGACTGTCACAGACACAGCGCTGAATGAAAGCAGCAGACAGCAGAGGTAATTACCGGTCATTTCCCACGGCCGGTAATGTGAACTCACTGCCGACCGTGGGAAATGCAGCGATCTGTCCTCTATCTATCCCTCTATCTATCTGTCTGTCTATCTATCTATCCCTCTATCTATTCTTCTGTCTATCTACTATCAGAATTAAATGTATTTTTTTTTTTTTCTTCAATGTGCTTTATTGCATTGAATGCAATAAAGCACATCCCAACCCGCACGCGGCAAAACCGCGGCAATACCGCAAATAATACCGCGGTAAAACCGCAACAAACCGCGGCAAACCGCATGCGGTTTTCGGATGCGGTTTCCCACGGTTTTTTACCGCGGGTGCGGTAATCTTTGAGGACATGCGGAATTTTCTCAAGAAAATTCCATTTCCCAGTGCGCACATAGCCTAAGGCTACATGCCCACGCTGCATCTTTTTGTGTTCACAAACTGCAGCCAAAACTGCAGCCAAAACTGCACCTTGTCAGAGAGAGCCTGGAAACGTCACAAAAAACGCATGTAATTTTAGGTGCGTTTTCGGTGCGTTTTTGGTGCGTTTTTCACACCCTGCGTTTTTGCTGCATTTTTGTGACAAATGTTGACAAAAACGCAGGAAGAATGAACATGCTGCATTTTATTTGTCACAAACCTTTGACAAATAAAACGCTGACAAATAAACTGCAACGTGCGCATGACAAATCTGACTTCTCATAGACTTTTCTGGGAAGTCAAATGTCAGAAAGTTCTGACAACAAAACTGCAGCCAAAAAAGCAGCAAAAAAGCAGGAAAAAAAGCAGCGTGCGCATGTAGCCTAAAGGTATGTATAGAATAAAAACATTAAACAAAAGTCAATAATAGAATAGAGGTATATAAGAGTATGTGAACCTTTTGGTGCACACATGTATAGAATCAGCATTATAGTGCTAGTATACCACTGGCTTTATTTTATATAGGAAAATCTTGGTGATTGGTTCACTTTAAGGGGCACTTTGCATACTACGACTTCGCAGCTGCGATGTCGGTGGGGTCAAATCGAAAGTGACGCACATCCGGCGTGGCAGTCGATATCGGAGTGTGTAAATCCTTTTTGATACGATTAACGAGCGCAAAAGCATCTTTATGGTATCATCGGTGTAAGGTCCAGCATTTCCATGAATTGGGAAATACTGATATTACGATGTTGTTCCTCGTTCCTGTGGCAGCACACATCGCTGCGTGTGAAGCCGCAGGAGCGAGGAACATCTCCTACCTGCGTCCTGCGGCTCACGCCAGCTATGCGGAAGGAAGGAGGTAGGCGGGATGTTTACGTCCCGCTCATCTCCGCCCCTCCGCTTCTATTTGCCACCTGCCGTGTGACGTCGCTATGACGCCGCACGACCCGCCCCCTTAATAAGGAGGCGGTTCGCCGGCCAGAGCGATGTCGCAGGGCAGGTGAGTGCATGTGAAGCTGCCGTAGCGATAATGTTCGCTACGGCAGCTATCACCATGATATCGCAGCTGCGACGGGGCGGGGACTATCGCGCATGGCATCGCAGCAGCAGCTTGCAATGTCGTAGTGTGCAAAGTGCCCCTAAGTCTGAAAAATTGTCTCTAACTGCTGTAACTTTGAAGAACCCCTTGTTTGATTGATGTTTAAAATCTTGTACAGAATTATATATTGAGTAAATTAAGATGCAATAGGATTTGTAAATTAAACAGTCTTTATAATATATTTGGCCTTATTAATACAGTTTAACATTGCTGATTGTAGGGCTTCTCATGGAAATGTTACATGAATTATGTAAGTAATGGATAATCTGTATTGTAAAATATAATGCCACATTTAAATGTTATTATAAATGAGCCCATTAAAATCCTCTTAACCTTTGTAGTAAATATATATTTTTATTAAAGTTAATTATGATGTGACAGTGTTTATGTTTCTATAAAATGGTGATCATCTGTTAACGACATGCAACTCTGCAGATGTCACTTGTCTTTTTCTTTTTTAATTCTCAGTTTGTTCATGTTTAGACGTGCAATAAACTGCCTTAAAGGCCTACAGATCTTTAATACAATGGAAATACTACTTATCAAAATGATGGCAATAATAAAAAATAACACTTTATAACAGACATTACCATATTAGAATGCTCCTAGAGAGTGGAAATAATACACTATATACAATATTGTTTTAAAAGATCTTTAAGTGTAAAGGCCCCGTCACACACAGAGATAAATCTTTGGCAGATCTGTGGTTGCAGTGAAATCATGGACATATTATTCCATTTGTACACGGCCACAAACCTGGCACTGATTGTCCACAATTTCACTGCAACCACAGATCTGCCACAGATCTGCCACAGATCTGCCACAGATCTGCCACAGATCTGCCACAGATCTGCCACAGATCTGCCAAATATTTATCTCTGTGTGTGGCAGGGCCTTAAGACACCTCAGTAAAGAATATGAGAATTGAATTTTTCATCACATCTTCCTTATACAGCATATCCACCCATGCCCTGTCCACCTCCATTAACTTGAGATCGGCGGCAGCTATAGGAATAGAAGTGGTGTCTAGGCATAGTAAAGTAGCCATGCGCTACGCAATTAATATATATAACGCCACCTGGTGGAAAACAACGGAGTTTGCATTTTTATCTCGAAAACGGAACGAGATAGAGAAAAAAAGTGAATTACAAAATTGTAGGGCATCATCAATTCAATACGATTCGACACCTTGCATACAGAAATGCTATAATTAGAATGTGTAAAACTCACAGGGCTGCGGACGTGAAGCGATACCTCATGGAGATCTTCCTACAAGTCATTGGGTATGGTGGCTGCATGGAGTGGCCTCCACGCTCACCTGACCTGACCCCATTGTACTTCTTTCTGTGAGGTCACATCAAACAGCAGGTGTATGTGATCCCTCCACCAACATTGCAGGACCTACAACGACGTATTACAGATGCTTGCTCAAACGTGTCACCTACTATATTGCACAACGTGCAGAAAGATACAGAATGCTGTCCAGAGTCCAGATGGGCATTGCAGCTGACGGTGGCCACTTTGAGCCTCAAAGTTAAATGAGCGCTGTATGCGTGACCAGCATTCAGTGTTTTGGGGGGGGGTCATGGGTTTCATATCATAGCATTTCTGTATGCAAGGTGTCGATTCGTATTGAATTGATGATGCCCTACAACTTTGTAATTCATTTTTTTTCTCTATCTCGTTCCGTTTGCGAGATAAAAATGCTAACTCCGTTGTTTTCACCAGGTGGCACTATAGGTGGTTTCATTGCGTAGCGCATGGCTACTTTACTATACCTAGACACCACTTCTATGCCTATAGCTGCCGCCGTTCTCAAGTTAATGGCAGTAGACATGATATGGGTGGACACACTGTATACTTCATACTTTCAAGATACATGGGGCTTTAGTTTTGTCATTTTTATATATATATTTTTTTTTTACTGTAAGACAAAATATAAAGCAATGTAGGAAATACATGTTTATTGTGATGACTTTCACAATGTGAATGTGATGACTGCCACAAGGTGGCGCTAGACACTACTTGTATGCAGTAAATTTAGAGGTAGTCAGACAGGCCGATATCATAAACCAGGAGGTCATGACAGTACATGGGGGGCAGACAGAAATGAGGTCAAGATACAAGCTAAAGGTCAGGGTTCCAGGAGAGTACGTACAAAATACAGGGAGTATGCGGGGACGTTGTCAGAAGTAATCCGAGGTCAGAAGCTGGGAAGTCACAACAGAAACAGGGGAGGACAGGTAGAGATGGGTAAATAGCAATCCAGAGTCGTCAGTAGACCAAGAACTGAACACTGATCACCACTGGAGCCAACAGCACAACTGTAAACAGCTAGTATGACTGGCGGTGTCCTGAGCTATCAAGCTTCCTTAAGAAGCAAAGCAATCACCGGGAACGAAAAGCATCTTGCGAGAGCATCTCCCAAAACCAGCATGAAAACCAGTGCTTGTGAAACAACCAGCAGAGTATTCATCCTGCAAAACACTGCACCATAAGCAACATATACCGGCTCTACAGAAGAGCCTTGCAGAACGATACAGCATGTTCTGCACATCGGAATTGTGACATTTATTTTTCTTACTTTTGTGTTATTTATTTATTTTTCATTCTCCTTTCCATAGAAATTATTTCAAGATATTTAATATATATTGTTTCAAATGGGGCAGCATCAAAAATAACAATCCATACTGCCAGTGTCACTATTTTATCCTTGTTTTATTTATTTATGCTTTTTTTCTATTTTATTTTTACTTTTTTATTTTAGTATTTTTTCATTTATTTTAAAAGCTGAAACTCCCATAACGTTTTTATATACCTTTACTGGGCATTTTAACATATATAATACATTCTTTTATTTGTGATTTCCCCTGTAACTGGGGCTCATGTGTTAGCTAAAGGAGAAATTCAGCCAAAATGTGAAGTTTTGTCTTTCTTAAGGGGGCTTTACACGCAGCGACATTGCTAGCAATGTCGCTGGTGAAAGCACCCGCCCCCGTTGGTTGTGCGTCACGGGCAAATCGCTGCCCGTGGCGCATACCATCGCTAGCACCCGTCACATGGACTTACCTGCCTAGCAACGTCGCTGTGGCCGGCAAACCGCCTCCTTTCTAAGGGGGCAGTTTGTGCGGCGTCACAGAGACGTCACACGGCAGTCGTCCAATAGAAGCGGAGCAGCCGAAAGAAAGTGACGCCCACCTCGTTGCCGGAGGATGCAGGTAAGGTGTTGTTCGTCGTTCCTGGGGTGTCAAACGTAGCGATGTGTGCTGCCTTAGGAACGACGAACAACCTGCATCCTGCAACAGCAACGATATTTGGGATTAGAACGACGTGTCAATGATCAACAATTAGGTGAGTAATTTTGATCGTTAGAGGTCGTTCGTACGTTTCACACGCAACAACGTCACTAACGAGGCCGGATGTGCGTCACGAATTCCGTGACCCCAACGACATCTCGTTGCCCCCTTTAGGAGATTATCTATGTGTGCATAATTATTATGCAACATTTATTGTGCAGAATTATTCAAATAGTAAATGAATAACACACCTTTTCCAATCTCAATTGCTTATTTTTATTTGTTCAAGTGAAAATAATAACCAAACAATTCAAAATGTACAAATATACATTTCTAACATTTCAAAAAAATATGTCAGTGACCAATATACTGCGGCACACCACAAAGAAAATGAAAAAAGGACCTTGGATGGTGCTAAATGTTGTTTTATTGAGTGGAATAAAAAATAGTCTGTCCCAACGTTTCAAGCGGGCTTTACGCGCTGCGACATCGCTAATGCGGAGTCGTTGGGGTCACGGATTTTGTGACGCACATCCGGCCGCATTAGCGATGCCGTTGCGTGTGACACCGATAAGCGATTTTGCATCGTTGCAAAACCGTGCAAAATCGCTAATCGGCGACACGGGGGTCCATTCTCAATTATCGTTACTGCAGCAGTAACGAAGTTGTTCCTCGTTCCTGCGGCAGCACACATCGCTGCGTGTGACGCCGCAGGAGCGAGGAAGCTCTCCCTACCTGCCTCCTGGCCGCTATGAGGAAGGAAGGAGGTGGGCGGGATGTTACGTCCCGCTCATCTCCGCCCCTCCGCTGCTATTGGGCGGCGGTTCAGTGACGTCGCTGTGACGCCGCACGGACCGCCCCCTTAGAAAGGAGGCGGTTCGCCGGTCACAGCGACGTCGCCGGACAGGTAAGTATGTGTGACGGCTCTGGGCGATGTTGTGCGGCACAGGCAGCGATATGCCCGTGTCGCGCAACAGATGGGGGCGGGTACCCACACTAGCGATATCGGGACCGATATCGCAGTGTGTAAAGTAGCCTTTAGTCCTAATTGGACCTTTTTCAAGGGCTATCAGACTAGTGACATAAGAGAAAAAAATATACAGTGTTACAGAAAGGAAAAGAATTATTTTCCTTTCTGTAAACTGTATATTTTTTTCTCTTATGTCACTAGTCTGATAGCCCTTGAAAAAGGTCCAATTAGCACTGAAACGGTGGGACAGACTATTTTTTTATTCCACTCAATAAAACAACATTTAGCACCATCCAAGGTCCTTTTTCATATTCTCTGTGCCTGAGCTTTTCTGTGAGTTACTGGACTTGTTTTATCCAGAGCACTGAATTCTATAGTTGAGCAAGGTCTATTCTACTAAGTGACCAATATAGACACTTTTTCTACAATGAAAGTCAAAAACATTCCATCCACAGAGCCTGTTTGTCTCTTAATCTGATGGCGATCAACTTTTTGAGCAGTACTAACCACATACTTCCAGACACTGATCAGAGAGGTGGATTGTTTACCTTCTCCGTAAATCTCCTGTTTTTAAAAACTTCCCCACAAATGCTCAATAGGATTTAGATGAGTTGAGGAAGAGACCATATCATTTTTTTCATCTACAAGGACTTCACTGGCTAGCCAAGCAGTGGAGTACTTTAATTCATGTGATGGAGCATTGTCCATGGTTTTTTTGAAAGAAACAAACTTTTTCCTGTAACACTGCTTGAATAAAGTATCTTTTTAAAACTGCTAGTAGCTTTTGGAGTTTATTTTGAGTCCATCTTCAATCGAAAATGGTCCAACAGCGAACTCAGATGTGTGTGCCCGTTACTGATCTGGCCACTGGCCGATTCATCTGGTCAGCGAAGAGTTGCTCTCATCTCATTCAAAAAAAACTTTCAAAAATCTGTACATAGATAGTTCTTGACTCAGTCTTGATGTTTCAATTGCTGTCTTTTTATCAGTGGTTGTTGGGTTTCAGCCTGCCATAGCTTGGCCATGTCTCTGAGCACTTAAAGGCCCTGTCACTAGAGATGAGCGAACCGGTCCCGGTTCGGCTCGCGTTTGGTTCGCCGATCGGAGGTCTCGTTCGAGTTCGGTTCGTCGAACGTTCGACGAACCAAACTCGAACTGCATAGGAAACAATGGCAGGCAATCACAAACACATAAAAACACCTAGAAAACACCCTCAAAGGTGTCCAAAAGGTGACAGACAACTCACAACACAACACAAACACATGGGAAAGTGACAAGGACATATACACTTCCGAAAACAAAAGAGCTGGACAAGGAAAAAGAGGAGGACACACAGATATATGAGTATATGCAAGGAAACATCGATGCCATTACTGTGCAACTTGAGCCCTGCTCATTTTAGGCTTCCAATCTGGATAAATTGCCTGAGCTCGCCACGTACGCCTTGGGGATCTTGTCGTGTCCTGCAGCCAGCGTTCTCTCGGAACCTGTCTTCAGTGCTGCTGGGGGTCTGCTGGCAGATAAGCACACGTGTCTATCCACTGACAATGTGGACATGGCTCTCAGAGGACTTTTCTTCCCCTGGGTCAGCCAGGGGAGGCGAAAGGCACGCGTATTTTTGAGAGTGCTTCATGCAAAGCATCTTTTTCTTTTTCAAAAGGGGGGTCAACTGATGCCAGTCAAGTGGGGTGTGTGTGGCCAAATTAGTGGAAACGAGGGAGACTGTGGTTGGAGTCCCATCGCTGTGTTTGTAAAAGAACCAAGATGAACAAGTCATGGCTCTCAGAGGACTTTTCTTCTCCTGGGTCATCCAGTGGAGGTGAAAGGCACGCGTATTTTTGAGAGTGCTTCATGCAAAGCATCTTTTTCTTTTTCAAAAGGGGGGTCAACTGATGCCAGTCAAGTGGGGTGTGTGTGGCCCAATTAGTGGCAACAAGGGAGACTGTGGTTGGAGTCCCCTCGCTGTGTTTCTAAAAGAACCAAGATGAACAAGTCATGGCTCTCAGAGGACTTTTCTTCTCCTGGGTCATCCAGTGGAGGTGAAAGGCACGCGTATTTTTGAGAGTGCTTCATGCAAAGCATCTTTTTCTTTTTCAAAAGGGGGGTCAACTGATGCCAGTCAAGTGGGGTGTGTGTGGCCCAATTAGTGGCAACAAGGGAGACTGTGGTTGGAGTCCCCTCGCTGTGTTTCTAAAAGAACCAAGATGAACAAGTCATGGCACTCAGAGGACTTTTCTTCCCCTTGGTCATCCAGGGGAGGTGAAAGGCATGCGTATTTTTGAGAGTGCTTCAAGCAAAGCATCTTTTTCTTTTTCAAAAGGGGGGTCAACTGATGCCAGTCAAGTGGGGTGTGTGTGGCCCAATTAGTGGCAACAAGGGAGACTGTGGTTGGAGTCCCCTCGCTGTGTTTGTAAAAGAACCAAGATGAACAAGTCATGGCTCTCAGAGGACTTTTCTTCCCCTGGGTCATCCAGGGGAGGTGAAAGGCATGCATATTTTTGAGAGTGCTTCATGCAAAGCATCTTTTTCTTGTTCAAAAGGGGGGTCAACTGATGCCAGTCAAGTGGGGTGTGTGTGGCCCAATTAGTGGAAACGAGGGAGACTGTGGTTGGAGTCCCCTCGCTGTGTTTTACATGATTTTCGAAGGGCATGACATGCTTAAGAGGTTGAGTTTCATCATCTGCAACTTGTTGGCAACAGAAAGGCTGCCTTTACACCCTTTTGAGACCGAGGATTTTCGAGACCTTATGCCCATTGCAGTGCCCCAAGAGCCGATGGCCAGTAGTCACTCCTTCTCCAAGAAAGGCGTGCCCGCGCTACCACAGCAGGTCGCACACAACCTCACCGATTCCTTGAGAAACTCTGTGTGTGATAGGGTGCATTTCACCACAGATACTTGGACCAGTAAGCATGGACAGGGGAGTTACATGTTGCTGACTGGGCACTGGGTAACTATGGTGAGAGATGGAGAAGGGTTTGCTGTACAAGTCTTGCCGTCCCCACGACTTGTGTGTCAATCCTTCCTCTGTATGTACAAGTTCCTCCACTGCTTCTGCCTCCTCAACCACATGTGGGTCCTCCACCTTGGCCCAAATCCTGTGTGGTCAGGCCACCCTTCCTTGTACCTGTGCCCAAGGAATCCCACACACCTCCTTACTATGCTGGCAGCACAGCTCAACAGCATGATGCGGTCGACTCTTTACTTAGAAATGTCTGGGAAATGTGAGTCACACCGCTGAGGAGTTGTGGACAGTAAGCTCTGGAGAGTGAGACCGAGTTTCATCAATGGTTGTCTCCACTGAACCAGCAGCCAGGGAAGGTCAGGTGCGACAATGATGCAAACCAGTCTGCGACCCTTCTTCAGGGCAATGTGACACACGTGCCTTGTATGGCTCACGTGTTGAACCTGGTTTTCCAGCAATTTTTAAAACACTATCCCGGCCTACATGGCCTTCTGCAGAGGGCACGGTGTAACGCCTGCCTGGATCGACACACTCAGATGGGCTGTAAAGGATAGGCTAGAGGCAAGCCACTCACCAAGCTGGACACCAAGAACCCTGAAACCCTTTAACCCCTATACAGTGATTTGGAATTACACAGGGCCCAAGTTGATTAATACCTGTGGAAGGCTGCAGTTCCAGAGAATAGTAGTCATGCAGGGTCAAAAACATTAATTGAGGAAGAGGAACAGAATGGGATGGCCAGGACTTAATGAGAAAACAAGCAGAGGTGAAATGCGGATCGGCCAACGAGGTACATAAACAGCAAGCAGGAAAAGTAGTCAGGTAGCAAGCACACAAAATCATAAAACTGAACTGGGGGTAACAGTAACAAGAGGTTCATAGCTTTGTCTGACAGTGGTCTGCAGACAGGAGGGGCCTAAAAAGGGTGTGGTGTCTTCCCATTGGTTGTAGCTGAATGATGGTACTTCATCTGTGAGATACCCACCACCTACATTCAGCCTGTGGTTCTGTATCTGTCAAGGTAACGCAACCCAGTGGGTGACCATAACCTGCGTCCACCTGCGCCGCTGGCATCGACTCCTTTCCCATCATCAGCACTATGCACGAAAGGAACACGTTGTCATCTGGCGACCGGAGTACAAATTGATTGAGTGGACTACGTTGGTGACTTAACAGCCATGTGCGGCAATGATGCAAACCTGTCTGCGGCCCTTCGGCAGGGCAAAATGACACACGTGCCTTGTATGGCTCACGTGTTGAATCTGATTCTCCAGCAATTTTTAAAATACCATCCCGGCCTACATGGCCTTGTGCAGCGGGCACGCTGCTATGTGCTCACAATCATTAGGGTCTGGCGGTTAAACGCCGGAAATGCGATGTTCCGACACGCAGGAATTGGAATCTGCACATGTTGCAGCGTCTGTGGCAGCACCGCAGAGCCCTGCTGAAATATGGTCTGACGTATACCCTGGGCTAACTTGATCCAGAGGTGGTGCAGATCACGCTGCTGGAGTGGTGTCAGATCAAGGACCTATGCACCCTTCTACACAGTTTACAAATGTCGACGAAGATGTTTAGCACTGGCGATGCCATTCTCAGCGTGACAATTCTGGTCATCTACAAGATGGAGCACACTGTAAGCATTATTCGGAGTCAGGTGTTGGTCCAAGAGGAAGGGGAGGATGTACAGGAGGAGTCATATGCAGAAGGGATAATAAGATCTACAAAATTCAGACGGTGTGCGGCACCTAGGCGGCAGTCATGGTGGGGGAGAGGGATTAACAAGGGCGCATAGTATCAGCAAAAATTGTTGAGGAAGGTTCAGGAGCCCATGAAGAAATGGAGGACGAACTGGTGATGGGCATGGAAGACTCAGCAGATGCGTGAGAGCTTGCTCACATTTCGGTTGTGCGAGGTTGGGGGGAGAGGGCAGAGGAAGGAGGCACGATTCTCACCTCTCTGCCACCAACACACCAAGGACTTGGTCCTCCTGGATGCACAAGACACATGAGCGCCTTCTTGCTGCACTACCTACAACATGACCCTCGGATTGTATGAATTCGAAGTAATGCTAACTACTGGGTTGCCACACTGTTAGATCCCTGGTACAAGACAAAATTTGGCGAAATAATTCCTGCCATAGAAAGGGACGCACGTATACAGGAGTATCTGCAGAAGGTGGTACGGATTCTTAGATCTGCTTTTCCAGTAAACACCAGTGCTGCACAGAGTGAATCTCAACGCTTTGTCATGGATAGGAGGAAATGGTCTTTTACTTGTCCACATCTGAGGGACCGAGGGCTGGCTGCTGTGCTGAGATGGCATTGAGTATGGTGTCCCTGCAGAGTTGCACTTTTGGTCATATACCAAATGAGTTGAAAAAGGACAAATGCTGGTGGAAAGGGGAACAGTTGTGTTGGAAAGGGAAAAAAAGTTTTTGTCCGTGGGTTTGGTGGTTAAGCAAAAGTAACATTTGATGAAGAAACACCATCTGTTACGGTGGGACTGGCAGATTTGGATAAGGTGGTATGTACTATGTTACCGCTATATAACGAAAATTAATAAGAAAAGAAAGAGAAAGGTATATATCCCCATCAGCAGTCAATGTCCACCGTGCTCCCAGATGGAAAAGGAGAGGTTGGCATCTGGAAGGTTAGGTGGAGGATACAGATCTGTGTGGCTATGAAACTAATAGTTGCCTGAACCGAGTTAGACGCCACTCGGATCTGGAGACTGGGAGCCCTGTTAGCGTCACAGGGTCCACACGCCCACCCAGCCCAGGAACTCCCTGTTAACATCACAGGGGCCATTCAGTACGCTGACCGTGTGCATTGGGGCCACACCTGTGGACAGCAGGCGCATCAGCAGCAGCAGGCCTGTTAATGCCACTGGGCTGCACAAGCAGGACTGGTAGGACAGGAGCTGGTCTTAACCATTCTGCGTTACCAACTGTGGTGGTGGCCTGCATCGACGCCCTATCCCTGCCTACCTCTGGCCTAAAGCCGCAATGGGTTCAACACATGGAGGTGCGCTCTTTCGGAGCATAATAGAAGACTGCACACCTCCTTGTTGGCTCCAGCCCGTTTTATAACCTGGGTCCGCCCCAAACCAGGGTGGACCACAATGCACCTCCTGGAGACAAAAGCAGAGTGACACGTCATGAGTGGCATAACTAGTGTCCTATTTGGAACCGCAACTTCAATAATGAGCTCATGGCTGCCACGACACAAACACCTCACCAGTCATCGTCTGACCATCAATAATGAGGTGACAAGTCATAGGGGCGGGCCTCTGCAAGCCATTTGGGAGTGGCCTGGCCACATCGTCAGGACACCTGATGCCCTGTGGTCTATATGGGCCCCCCACATCAGGGGCAGGGCCAAAGAGTTCATTACCGGACCTAGTTTCTGATGCAGTAAGTGCCTGAGCATGCTCAGTAGCATGAAATACAGTCTCTGAAAAAAGACTATCAGCTTTAGCATGGTGTCTAGGCACAAAACAGGACTTAGACCCGGCACGGAATGCAAGTACCTGTGCAAAGAGGCTTTTCGCACTAAGTGTGGGAGCATGCGCTGTATCCCGAAATGAAGACTTAGCCTCAGGAATGGCACAGTCAGGCTGAGCATACTCACTAGGCGAAACACTGTAGTTAGGCTGCGGCTGGGGTAAATCGGCACACGCATGCGCACTAGCTGCCTCTCCACACTTAGACGTAGAGGAGAAATTGCTCTTCGGGTGTGGACTTGCTGTCTATGAACAGAAGGAAAAGCTAAAGAAAGCCTCACTTTCTATCCCTCCGAATGATCAAATGCAGCAACGAATTCCCTGAGTTTGCTATAAAATTAGCGTAGCAAAATGTGCATGAGGGTGTCATGCAGAGATGCTGCAAATAGATTTGCACCTGTGGGACACTAATGGAAGTCCAACAGTCACTTCTTGTATGCCACTAAATGGCAGCATTTTTTGCTATCATTATAGCTTATTAAAAACAGAGCACGAGGGTGTCCTGCACAGGTGCTAGAAATAGCTTGGCACCAGTGGGACACTAATGGGAGTCGAACAGCCACGTTTAGGATGCCACTAAGTTCACTCAGTGTTTGCTAGTATAATGGCTTAGTAACAATGAGTTTGAGTGTGCAAAGGACAGGAGGGTACAGTGCCAGGGTTGTGGGTCTCTGGGTAGAGGAAAGGAAGCCTCCCTTTCTATCCCTCCTAACGAGGAAATGCAGCGAGGAAATCCCTGACCTTAGCTACACAGACGCTGTCATCTTGTGTAGCTGTTAAACTCTGTTTTCAGGACGTGTCACCTATGGCCCTGACCCTGCCGGTATTAGCCCTTAAAAGGACTGATAGAAAGTTCTATACCTATTCTGTACAGCGCTGTGTATAGAGCGTACACAGCAGTATCGGAGATAGGCGCTGCGCCAGCGGTGACTGACACCAAGGACGCAGAAGGCAGATAATGGCGTGCTGGAGGAAAATGTCCGTTTTTATAATGCAGAGAGAAGAGTTCTGCCCAGCGCAAGAAGGAGAGATATGCCAGTAAATTTCCAGATGCTTTATTCTGCTTGGTTTCCAGTAAAAACGATCATATAAACATATGAACAGTTAAGACAATGTCCTCCATGGATAGTGACACAACAGCGACGCGTTTCGGCTACAGGAGTGTAGCCTTTGTCAAGTGGCTTTACTATGTAAACTGAGTCCTCTTTATACCCATACATGAAAAAGTCCTCTAAAACAAACAGGTGTAGATTCTTGCTGAGATCCCCAGAATTAACTCTTGATCCACTGGCTTTTTTTTTTTTCCTCACTAGTGCATTGAATGTTGGGTATGAGATATTTACTATATATGTCATCCAATCATATCTGTTGACAGGGCAATTAACACAACGTATGTTTATTGTGGCACACTCCCTTTGGTAACAGTTCACATCACTCTGATTGTTATGCATTTGCATATATTTTTTAGGTCACTTCCATTATGGGAGCTTTATGATTAGAGATGAGCGAACCGGTCCCGGTTCGGCTCGAGGCGGTTCGCCGAACGGGGGGTCTGGCTCGAGTTCGGCTCGTCGAACGTTCGACGAACCGAACTCGAGCCCATAGGAAACAATGGCAGGCAATCACAAACACAGTAAAACACCTAGAAAACACCCTCAAAGGTGTCCAAAAGGTGACAAACAACTCACAACACAACACAAACACATGGGAAAGTGACAAGGACATGTACTCATGCGAAAACAAAACAGCTGGACAAGGAAAAAGAGGAGGACACACAGATATAGGCATGGCACGCCCTTCTAAAGTCATGTAAAACACCGCAAGGTGACTCCAAGCGGAGTCTCCCTTTTTTCCAAAAATTGGGCCCCACACACCCACCCCTTCAGTGGCAGCAGTTGTGCCCCAGTTGTACACTTCACAGCTAGATTTGCATCAAGCACATTCAAAAATACGCCATTCTTATCCGTCCCCAGGATGACACCGGGGTAGGTAGCAAAGTCTTTCCTGATCCCAGCTCTGTTCATCTTGGCTTCTTTTAAAAACACAGCAAGCAAGGGTTACTCCAAGCGGAGTCTCCCTTTTTTCCAAAAATTGGGCCACACAGACACCCACCCCATCAGTGGCAGCACTTGGGCCCTAGTTGCAAACAGGATGTTTTGATTTGCATCAAGCACATTCCAAATCCACAAGCATTTACTCTCCCCAGGATGACACAGGGGTAGTAAATTCCTTCTGGATCCATGACTTGTTCATTTTGATGAACGTCAGTCTGTCCACATTGTCACTGGACAGACGTGTGCGCTTATCTGTCAGCACACACCCAGCAGCACTGAATACACGTTCAGAGACAACGCTGGCAGCTGGACACGACAAAATCTCCAAGGCGTAAGTTGCGAGCTCTGGCCATTTTTGTAGGTTTGAAGCCCAAAAGGAGCAAGGCTCCAGTTGCACAGTCATGGCATCGATGTTCATTTGGAGATACTCCTGTATCATCCTCTCCAGCCGTTGACTATGTGTCAGACTTGTTGTCTCTGGTGGCCTTGCAAAAGAGGGTCTAAAAAAATTATGAAAAGATTCCATAAAATTGCTGTTACCGGCACCAGAAAAGGTCCTACTGGTACGGGTAGACTGTTGAAGATGACGAGACCGTCCCATGTTTGTCAAGTTACAACTGGGAGATTCACTCCCTGCACCTGCACGGTTGTTTGGTGGAAAAGCCGAGCTAAGATCTAGTAACAGCTTCTGCTGATACTCCTGCATACGTGCGTCCCTTTCTATGGCTGGAATTATGTCACAAAATTTGGACTTGTACCGGGGATCTAATAGTGTGGCAATCCAGTAGTCATCATCACTTCTAATTTTGACAATACGACTGTCATGTTGGAGGTAGTGCAACAAAAAGGCACTCATGTGTCTTGCGCAGCCATGCGGACCAAGTCCATGCTGTGTTTGTGGCATAGAGGTGCTACCCGTTCTTTCTTCCTCTGACATCTGACCCCAACCTCTTTCAACTGAAATTTGACCAAGGTCTCCCTCATCCGCTGAGTCTTCCATGTCCATGGACAGTTCGTCCTCCATTTCTTCATGTTCTCCTGCACCTTGCTCAACATTTCGCCTGCTACTATGCGCCCTTGTCGATCCCTGTCCCCCATGGTCCCATGCCTGCTGCGTTGGTGATGATGAACGTCTGGACCTTCGTGATGTTGTTGTCCCTTGCGCATATGAATCCTCCTGTAGTTCCTCCCCTTCATGTTGTCCCACCCCCTGACTCCGAATAGTGTTTAGCGTGTGCTCCAGCATGTAAATGACTGGAATCGTCATGCTGATAATGGCATTGTCAGAGCTAAACATATTCGTCGCCATGTCGAAACTGTGCAGAAGGGTGCATAGGTCCTTGATCTGAGACCACTCCATCAGGGTGATCTGCCCCACCTCTGCATCTCGTTGGCCCAGGCTATACGTCATGACGTATTGCACCAGGGCTCTGCGGTGCTGCCACAGTCGCTGTAACATGTGGAGAGTTGAATTCCAGCGTGTCGCCACATCGCATTTCAGGCGATGAACCGGCAGGCCGAAAGACTTCTGGAGCGATGCAAGTCGCTCTGCTGCGGCGCTTGAACGGCGGAAGTGAGCTGACAGTTTTCGTGCCCTGTTCAGAAGGCCATCTAGGCCGGGATAGTGTGTTAAAAATTGCTGCACGACAAGGTTCAACACGTGAGCCATACAAGGTACGTGTGTCACCTTGCCCAGGCGAAGTGCCGCACCCAGGTTTGCAGCATTGTCGCACACGGCCTTACCAGGCTGCAGTTTGAGTGGAGACAACCATTTATTAAACTCGGACCGCAAAGCTGACCACAACTCCTCAGCTGTGTGACTCTTATTACCAAGACATGTCAAGCTAAAGACCGCCTGATGCCGTTGCGCTCTGCTGCCAGCATAGTAATGAGGGGTGCGTGATTCCTTCTGCGCAGTGAGAACGCTGGTGGCCTGACCAGGCAGGCTTGGGGCGGAGGTGGAGGACCCAGATGAGGTGGAGGATGCAGAAGCAGTGGCGGAACTTGGACAGACAGAGGATTGACACACAAGTCGTGGGGACGGCAAGACTTGTGCAGCAGACCCTTCACCATCTATCACCATAGTTACCCAGTGCCCAGTCAGCGACATGTAACGTCCCTGTCCATGCTTACTGGTCCAAGTATCGGTGGTGAAATGCACCCGTTCACACACAGAGTTTCTCAAGGAAGCGGTGATGTTGTGTGCGACATGCTGGTGTAGCGCGGGCACACCTTTCTTAGAGAAGTAGTGGCGACTAGGCATCTGGTACTGGGGCACAGCGACAGACATAAGGTCTCTAAAATCCTGTGTGTCCACTAGGCGGAAAGGCAGCATTTCGGTAGCCAACAGCTTACAGAGGGATAGAGTCAACCTCTTAGCTTTGTCATGGGTCGGAGGAAGTGGCCTTTTATTTGACCACATCTGAGGGACAGAGATCTGGCTGCTGTGTGTAGACGGTGTTGAGTAGGGTGTCCCTTGAAAAATGCAGGTTTGTGAGGAAAGTGCAGGCGGAGACATGATGTTGCCTTCATCCAACGTTGGTGCTATCGATGTCTGAGAGAGCTGTACACACTCACTTGTTTCCCCTTCCAAACCAACTGACGACCTTACAAGCAAACTGCCTGTTGCGGTTACAGTGGTGGAAGTTTTGCGTGGAAAAACAGGTGTGGCAGCTGTCCCCACAGTCCTAGAAGATGAAGAGCGCGCGGATGCAGTGGAAGGGGCGGGCGGTGGATGGTTCGCTCCACTAGGCCGCATTGCAGCACGGTGAGCTTCCCACCGGGACTTATGATATTTAGTCATGTGACGATTCATGGAAGAAGTTGTCAAACTGCTGAGGTTTTGACCTCTACTAACAGAATCATGACAAATGTTACATATCACATGAGTTGGGCGATCTTTTTCGATGTGAAAAAAGGACCAGGCTAGGCAAGGCTTAGAGGCCATGCGACCTGTTGATCCACCCCGAATAATGCTCATAGGCAGAGTGGTGGCTGAGGATGCAGTTGTAGACGTGCTACCAGTGCTCCGACTCTGTCCAGGAAGGCGCAAGGTAACTTCGTCGTCGGTTGCATCCTCCTCCACCGCCTCTGTTGACCTCCTCGAGTGCCTGACTGGGGGTTGACAGTAGGTGGGATCTAGAACGTCATCATCAATTGTTGTGTTTGCACTCCCCTCCCCCTCAGACCGAGCCTCTTCTTGCCCTGACGGAATATTTAAGTTGTCATCCCAATCGGGTATCTGCGTCTCATCTTCATCAGTATGTTCCTCATTGTCTATAACCACAGGTGTTACAGTTTGTGACAAAGGGTCAACATTATGCTCAGAAACTTGGTCCTCACGGCCTGAATCTGAGTCACAAAGGTTCTGGGCATCACTGCAGACCATTTCCTGTTCTGTACTCACTGTAGCTTGGGAGCAGACCTCTGATTCCCAGGCTATAGTGTGACTGAACAGCTCTGCAGACTCAGCCATCTCAGTTCCACCATACTGTGCAGGGCTGATGGAGACTTCAGAGCTGGGAGAAAGCAAGTTTGATTGGGATGACAACTCAGAGGACTGGTGTTTTTTGGATGCGGTACTTGAAGTGGCAGAGAGGGCACTTGTTGGACCACTTGAGATCCATTCAAGCATTTTCCTTTTTTGCCCATCATCTACCTTTGTTCCTGTTGTTCGTGTCCGTAACAAAGGGAGCACATCGGATTGTCCACGGTAAGTAGTAGACATCTTACTTTTGCTGGTAGATGGTCTATCTTCAGCAGATGATAATGGAGCTTTGCCACCTTCCCCACGGACAAAACCTTTTTTGCCTTTTCCACCACGCCTCTTCCCCTTTCCACCAGCATCTGTCATTTTGCCACTCATGTTGATTGCGACAAGATTGTGGACTGAAAATGTGGTAGTAAAAATTGAGAGGTGGTGAAGATTGCAGTGGTGGTCTAGCTTTATTAACAGCAGAATAATAAAGAATAAATATCCCTGACAATGCAACTTAGTTATAATTAGTTGGAGTGTGCAACGCAGGCAGACGTGCTGCAAATGTCTTTGCACTAGTGGGACTATAGCAAAGTCCAATAGCCACGTATAGGATGCCACTAGGTACACTGAGTGTTTGCTAGTATAATGGCTTGGTTAGAATGAGTTGTAGTGTGCAACGCAGGCAGACGCGCTCTGCAAATGTCTTTGCACTAGTGGGACTATAGCAAAGTCCAATAGCCACGTATAGGATGCCACTAGGTACACTGAGTGTTTGCTAGTATAATGGCTTGGTTAGAATGAGTTGTAGTGTGCAACGCAGGCAGACGCGCTCTGCAAATGTCTTTGCACTAGTGGGACTATAGCAAAGTCCAATAGCCACGTATAGGATGCCACTAGGTACACTGAGTGTTTGCTAGTATAATGGCTTGGTTAGAATGAGTTGTAGTGTGCAACGCAGGCAGACGCGCTCTGCAAATGTCTTTGCACTAGTGGGACTATAGCAAAGTCCAATAGCCACGTATAGGATGCCACTAGGTACACTGAGTGTTTGCTAGTATAATGGCTTGGTTAGAATGAGTTGTAGTGTGCAACGCAGGCAGACGCGCTCTGCAAATGTCTTTGCACTAGTGGGACTATAGCAAAGTCCAATAGCCACGTATAGGATGCCACTAGGTACACTGAGTGTTTGCTAGTATAATGGCTTGGTTAGAATGAGTTGTAGTGTGCAACGCAGGCAGACGCGCTCTGCAAATGTCTTTGCACTAGTGGGACTATAGCAAAGTCCAATAGCCACGTATAGGATGCCACTAGGTACACTGAGTGTTTGCTAGTATAATGGCTTGGTTAGAATGAGTTGTAGTGTGCAACGCAGGCAGACGCGCTCTGCAAATGTCTTTGCACTAGTGGGACTATAGCAAAGTCCAATAGCCACGTATAGGATGCCACTAGGTACACTGAGTGTTTGCTAGTATAATGGCTTGGTTAGAATGAGTTGTAGTGTGCAACGCAGGCAGACGCGCTCTGCAAATGTCTTTGCACTAGTGGGACTATAGCAAAGTCCAATAGCCACGTATAGGATGCCACTAGGTACACTGAGTGTTTGCTAGTATAATGGCTTGGTTAGAATGAGTTGTAGTGTGCAACGCAGGCAGACGCGCTCTGCAAATGTCTTTGCACTAGTGGGACTATAGCAAAGTCCAATAGCCACGTATAGGATGCCACTAGGTACACTGAGTGTTTGCTAGTATAATGGCTTGGTTAGAATGAGTTGTAGTGTGCAACGCAGGCAGACGCGCTCTGCAAATGTCTTTGCACTAGTGGGACTATAGCAAAGTCCAATAGCCACGTATAGGATGCCACTAGGTACACTGAGTGTTTGCTAGTATAATGGCTTGGTTAGAATGAGTTGTAGTGTGCAACGCAGGCAGACGCGCTCTGCAAATGTCTTTGCACTAGTGGGACTATAGCAAAGTCCAATAGCCACGTATAGGATGCCACTAGGTACACTGAGTGTTTGCTAGTATAATGGCTTGGTTAGAATGAGTTGTAGTGTGCAACGCAGGCAGACGCGCTCTGCAAATGTCTTTGCACTAGTGGGACTATAGCAAAGTCCAATAGCCACGTATAGGATGCCACTAGGTACACTGAGTGTTTGCTAGTATAATGGCTTGGTTAGAATGAGTTGTAGTGTGCAACGCAGGCAGACGCGCTCTGCAAATGTCTTTGCACTAGTGGGACTATAGCAAAGTCCAATAGCCACGTATAGGATGCCACTAGGTACACTGAGTGTTTGCTAGTATAATGGCTTGGTTAGAATGAGTTGTAGTGTGCAACGCAGGCAGACGCGCTCTGCAAATGTCTTTGCACTAGTGGGACTATAGCAAAGTCCAATAGCCACGTATAGGATGCCACTAGGTACACTGAGTGTTTGCTAGTATAATGGCTTGGTTAGAATGAGTTGTAGTGTGCAACGCAGGCAGACGCGCTCTGCAAATGTCTTTGCACTAGTGGGACTATAGCAAAGTCCAATAGCCACGTATAGGATGCCACTAGGTACACTGAGTGTTTGCTAGTATAATGGCTTGGTTAGAATGAGTTGTAGTGTGCAACGCAGGCAGACGCGCTCTGCAAATGTCTTTGCACTAGTGGGACTATAGCAAAGTCCAATAGCCACGTATAGGATGCCACTAGGTACACTGAGTGTTTGCTAGTATAATGGCTTGGTTAGAATGAGTTGTAGTGTGCAACGCAGGCAGACGCGCTCTGCAAATGTCTTTGCACTAGTGGGACTATAGCAAAGTCCAATAGCCACGTATAGGATGCCACTAGGTACACTGAGTGTTTGCTAGTATAATGGCTTGGTTAGAATGAGTTGTAGTGTGCAACGCAGGCAGACGCGCTCTGCAAACGTCTTTGCACTAGTGGGACTATAGCAAAGTCCAATAGCCACGTATAGGATGCCACTAGGTACACTGAGTGTTTGCTAGTATAATGGCTTGGTTAGAATGAGTTGTAGTGTGCAACGCAGGCAGACGCGCTCTGCAAATGTCTTTGCACTAGTGGGACTATAGCAAAGTCCAATAGCCACGTATAGGATGCCACTAGGTACACTGAGTGTTTGCTAGTATAATGGCTTAGTTATCAGTTGGAGTGTGCAGAGGACAAGAGGGTACAGTGGCAGGATTGTGGTGCTCTGGGTAGAGGAATGGAAGACTGCCTTTCTATTCCCTCCTAATGGTGAAATGCAGGTAGGAAATCCCTGACCTGGGCTACACAGACGCTGTTGCTGTTTGCAGGACCTGTCACCTATGGCTCTCTGACCCTGCCGGTTGGAGCCCTTAAAAGGACTGCTATAAAGTGCTCTCCCTAAGCTGTCTAACGCTGTGTATGCAGCGCATACAGCTGTATCGGCTATAGGACTCAGGAAGACGGAGCTGCGACAGTGATGTCTGACACCAAAGACGCAGAAGGCAGATAATGGCGTCCGTGAAGAAAATGTCCGGTTTTATAATGCAGGGACATGTGACATGCAGATCCTATCACACATGCCGTTGCTTCTCTGGCTCAAAGTCCACTTAGCTGTGTGTGTGTCTGGGATTGGCTGACATGCTGGCCCGCCCCACAAGACGCGCGCGCTTAGGGAAGGAAGACAAGAAAAAAAAAAAAAAAAATGGCGATCGCCATTATAGAAACAGCAGTGATCTGAAGGCGCTGTTCACGCACACTATACACTGAAATGTGATAATAGTTTGATTCACAGAGTGACTTACACTATTACAGCAGAAACCAAGCTATGATTTAGCTGTTTTTTGGCTGCTAGAACCGTTCTCGAACGTTTCTAGAACTACCGAGCTTTTGCAAAAAGCTCGAGTTCTAGTTCGATCTAGAACATGCCCCAAAATCACTCGAGCCGCGAACTGGAGAACCACGAACCACGAACCGCGCTCAACTCTATTTATGATATAGCATTCAAGTAGTGTTTTTTGATACGAGAAATTTGTTATGCAATTGCAGTTCTTGCTTTGGAGATACAGAAAAGGTATATATACCCACCAGAACCTCTCTCCCCTTTTTTTTTTTTTTTTTTGTATTGAATGTTGGGTGTGAGATATTTACTATATATGTCATCCAATCATATCTGTTGACAGGGCAATTAACACAACGTATGCTCATTGTGGCATACTCCCTTTGGTAACAGTTCACATCACTCTGATTGTTATGCATTTGCATATGTATTTTCTAGGTCACTTCCATCATGGGAGCATTATAATGTAGCACTCAAGTAGTGTTTGTTGATAAGAAAATTTTTTTTTATGCAATTATAGTTCTTGCTCTGGTGATACAGATAAGGTATATAAACCCACCAAAACCTTTTTTTTTTTTTTTTTTTTTTTTCCTTCTTTCCTCTTTCTCTGGATTAAATTGTATTTGTGCACTGATCATTGGGTACTTGCTACATAAGCTATTGCATCACTCCTAAGAAATAGGGCAATGATAACAATGCATCTGTACGGTGATACACTCCTCTGGGCAAAGATTCATATCACTATGTTTGTCATACATTCATGTACTTTTCATGTAATAATTTTTATTGTATGAATATTATCATGTAATTTACAAGCAATGTATTTTGATATGGAAGTAATGTCATATAATGTGCATATCGTTTGTTTTCTTCATATTGTATTTTAACCCATGTACCTGCAATGTGCTGTGATATATTCGAAGCCAGTGGATCAAGAGTTAATTCTGAGGATCTCAGCAAGAATCTACACCTGTTTGTTTTAGAGGACTTTTTCATGTATGGGTATAAAGAGGACTCAGTTTACATAGTAAAGCCACTTGACAAAGGCTACACTCCTGTAGCCGAAACGCGTCGCTGTTGTGTCACTATCCATGGAGGACATTGTCTTAACTGTTCATATGTTTATATGATCGTTTTTACTGGAAACCAAGCAGAATAAAGCACCTGGAAATTTACTGGCATATCTCTCCTTCTTGCGCTGGGCAGAACTCTTCTCTCTTCATTACACACAGGTAGCAGCACCTGCAGCCCGAGCAGCAGAAGAAAATTCGAGCACATGGAATGGGTGAGCTGAAAGTTTTTCTCTTTGTCTCTACAATTGCTGGTTTTTCGTGCTCCCCTGTGCTTCTATAACGGGGCTATTTTAGTCTTTGGTGATTTTTGTATAATATGGACACCGGACAAGAACCCGCAATGTCAGTCCAGGACAGACGCAAGCGCTTGGTACAAAACGTTTTCTTGAACAAGAATCAAGCAACTCCTCCAGAGGATATTGCTAAAGAGGACTTTAAAAACCTATACAAACAACTAATAGCAAAAAAAACAAAAGAAACAAAATTATGGCTGGATGCTGAATTCCTCAGTAATTATGTGGATAAAAAAATGGTGCCAAGAGGCTTGAGAATCACTAAAGACTGCACTTATCCTTACCCAGATCAATTTTTTTCGGATTGGAATGATATTTTGTCTACCTGCTCATTGAGTTTGATGAACTGCATTATTAAATATGAGCGATTGGAATTAGTGAAAATACAACAAACCATTACTGAAATAGAAGGAAAAATATCAGATGTGGTCAAACCTGACAATTACGATAATCTAATGAAGAAACTATCTAGTAACATAGAAAATTTAGAAAAGAAAATTGTGGCCATCAAAAGAGGTAAATGGGAACGAGATAATGAGGATTACTTAAAAAATCAAGTGTACACGTGGAAAAAACATAGAAGTGGATTTAAATCTGCATTTAAAAAGAATAAAAGCAGAAGACGTGTGAGTTTTTCCTATCCAGAGACATCAGGGGAATCCCTTACTTACTCCTCATCTGAGAAGTTGGATCACAGTGACAGCCAGGATGACTTAGGTCCACTGCAGTCAAAAAACGGGGACGGAGAGCCGGTAGAAAGCATAATACAAACAAGGCAATCTACCAAGAAAAAGAAAACATGAACACCATTTGGAATCTTACCACCAGAATCTTTAAACCTGAACATTTGTCTGCACTTTCTAAAGGTTTGGCGTTTGCTCCTAAAACACGCTTTAATTTGTTTTCTTCGCTGTTAGACATTAATAAGTTTACACGCAATTTAACATTGAAATGTCATTTTTTGGGTAATGAAGGAGATAATGTTGCTACTAATATTGATAGAATGGAAGAGACTAGTTTTGCTACTACTACTTTAATTCCCAGTTTTTCTGAACTGTGTGGTATTACCTCTTTGAGACAATTGGAAGCAGAAAGTGGTGGTTTTATCAAAGCAAACATGAATTCCTTTCATACACACAATAGGGATTACTACCCCATTAATTCCAGACCCTTTATTTTTGATATATTCCAAGACCTCATTGAGGAAGATTTAGTAAAATTGCACTCCTCACATAGGAATATTAGATCTAATCTTACTAAATTAGAAAAAGCAGCTTTACAAGAAATAAAAAATGATTGGCATATCACAGTGAAAAGGGCAGACAAAGGGGGCGCAATCACGATTATGGACACGGATCTGTATATTAAATGTAATGTAGAACTTCTCAGCAATAGTGACACCTATGGGATTTTGGCAGGAGACCCCACCTCACTTTTTCAAAAGGAACTACTGTCAGTACTACGGGATGGAGTGGAGATGGGTATTATCACGCAAAAATTAATGGATTTTTTATATGTGGATAATCCTGTTATCCCCATCTACCACTCCCTCCCCAAGGTGCATAAGGGTGGATTCCCCCCTAAATTTAGACCCATCGTGTCTGCTATAGGGTCTCTATCAGAAAGAATAGGGGCCTGGCTAGACCATGCCTTGCAGCCGTTAGTCAAGTCTTTACCTGGGTACATAAGGGACACTAAAAGTGTCCTTTGTGCCTTTGAAAACTTTCAATGGGAGGATCAATTTACATGGTTAACAGCTGACGTAGTAGCTCTTTATCCCTCTATCTCCTATGGGGTCATCATGACATCACTTAGACATTTTTTATGTAAATATAGCGATTATGACAGTCACATGCAGTCTTTTATACTTGACGTTACCAAATATCTTTTGAATAAAAACTACTTTCTCTTCAATGGAACTTTTTACATACAGAAGCAGGGTGTTAGCATGGGAGGGAAATATTCACCCTCCCTTGCTAACCCCGTTATGGGTCTCTGGGAAGAGATTTTCTTGATGAATGATGGTAACCCATGGCAACGGCGCTGGGCAGAACTCTTCTTGCGCTGGGCAGAACTCTTCTCTCTTCATTACACACAGGTAGCAGCACCTGCAGCCCGAGCAGCAGAAGTAAATTCGAGCACATGGAATGGGTGAGCTGAAAGTTTTTCTCTTTGTCTTTTTATAATGCAGGGACATGTGACATGGACTTCCTATCACACGTGCCGTTGCTTCTCTGGCTAAAAGTCCACTTAGCTGTGTGTGTCTGGGATTGGCTGACATGCTGGCCCTCCCCACTACACGCGCGCGCTTAGGGAAGGAAGACAAGGAAAAAAAAAAAAAAATGGCGATCGCCATTATCCATACAGCAGTGATATGAATGCGCTGATCCCACACACTATACACTGACATTTCATAATAGTGTGAGTCACAGAGTAACTTATACTATTACAGCGGAAAGCCAGCTAGTAATTAGCTTGTCTTTTTGCTGCTAGAACCGTTCTCAAACGTATCTAGAACTATCGAGCTTTAGCAAAAAGCTCGAGTTCTAGTTCGATCTAGAACAGTCCCCAAAATCACTCGAGCCGCGAACTGGAGAACCTCGAACCGCGAACCGCGCTCAACTCTACCTGTCACACACAGAGATAAATCTGCGGCAGATCTGTGGTTGCAGTGAAATTGTGGACAATCAGTGCCAGGTTTGTGGCTTTGTACAAATGGAACAATATGTCCATGATTTCACTGCAACCACAGATCTGCCACAGATTTATCTCTTTGTGTGACGGGGCCTTAAGACCTTGTACTTTTGGGTTCTCCAGGGAGGTTGCATGTATGGAATATGACTGCACTGGAGGATAATGGATTCCTAGTCACTTCATGATTATTTTTTCTCAAATCTCTATGGCAGTTAATAAGCATCTTTTTTTCTGTTGACTATTTGAAACAAAACTTTTGATGGTTCTGTGATTACACTCCAATATCTTAACAATCTTCTGAGTGCTGATCACTCTGTAAGACTTTTACTAATTATTTCTTTTTCAGAGTCAGTGAAATCTCTTTTTTTTGGCTCATTTTACCTGAGTGAAACAAGCTAGCTAATAATTCTGTACACCTTGGTACATGGTGCTGATACCCTATGGCCACATCCTCCCTCATTACACAAATACACATCACCTTATATGCTTCATCCAATAAGCTTTCAAATTTATACAGCTTGGAGGTGGAAAATATACATAAAAATAATTATATGGTTCGAGGAGATACATTATGTGTAATTTTGTAGTTTAACATACCGGTAATCATAATGTATTGCATTATATGATTATTGATTATCTGTTTTTGTTATTAAAAACTAATAAAAAGAAGGTTAAAAAATAAATAAATAAATAATAATTATATGGTCATAATATTCAAACTTCCTTAATAATTGTCCCACAGTGTAGAGGACAAAGTAGAGTTAATTCCTAATCTATATTCATAAGTGCTGGTTTAGGACTGTGTATACAGAGATTGAGAACATAAACATGGTAATAAACCATGTTTTATCTTCTCTGGGTGTGTTTGACAACCAGCTTCTCACCACCATAGTATTGTGCTAGCTGCTTATACCACGTTGACATTTTGCAGTGCAGGGTAATATATGGACTGTGGACAATGACACCATGCAATAATAAGATTCATGGACATTTATTCTGGATTTAAAGGAAGTTGGAAAGCACAACATTTCTATTCAAACCAATCACAGGCTTGGTCAAACAGTTCGGTGTACCTTCCCACAGCTGACACACCAGACCCTGTTCCCCATATACCAAGCTGCTCTCTACAGGTGCCAGCATGGCTTCACCATAGACTCTCTCTGCCTCCTCTTATCTGCTGGCACCGGTATTAACCCTTGCACCCAGCCTCCAGGCACTAGTATTGGGGTATGTTCACACAGTTCATCTTTTTTTTACTACAAGGCTATGTTTACACAGTGCATCTTTTTTAACCACAAAGATTTTTGACCCCAAAAAATGCAGAAAAAAACACACCTGTGGCAAAAACGCATCGTTTTTGCCATGGGTGCATTTTTTCAGTGTTTTTTTGGGGCCAAAAATGCTGCATAAACGCATCTTTGTGGTTAGAAAATATGCAGTGTGTGAACATACCCTAAAGCGGGCTTTACACGCCGCGACATCGCTAGCCGATGCTAGCGATGGCGAGTGTGATAGTACCCGCCCCTATCGTTGTGCCGATATTTGGTGATCGCTGCCGCAGCGAACATTATCAGCGTCACACGCACTTACCTGGGCGGCGGCATCGCTGTGACTGCCGAACAATCCCTTCCTCAAGGGGGAGGGACGTTCGGCATCACAGCGAAGTCACCGCGACGTCACCAAGTGGCCAGCCAATCAAAGCGGAGGGGTGGAGATGAGCGGGACGAACATCCCGCCCACCTCCTTCCTTCCTCATTGCTGGCGTGTGGCAGGTAAGGAGAGGTTCCTCGTTCCTGCCGCGTCACACGTAGCGATGTGTGCTGCCGCAGGGACGAGGATCAACTTCGCCCACGCGACAGCAGCGATATTTGAGAATGGACCCCCATGTCAGCAAAGAGCAATTTTGGACGTTTTTGCAACGATCCAAAATCGCTCCTAGGAGTCACACACAACGAGATTGCTACAGCGGCCGGATGTGCGTCACAAAATCCGTGACCCCAACGAGATCGCTGTAGCGATCTCGTAGCGTGTAAAGCCCTCTTTAGTCTACCTCACAAGCACTTTGCCTTGATCTGCTGAAACATTGGCAAACTGATGGTTTGACTTTATGCAGAAATAATTACATAAAAAATAAAAATACTTTCTCATATTCCTACATGTGCCAGAAATATCTCTTTCCATAATGTCTATTATTTTTCTGAGCACTGGCCTTATATAGTTGCAGCGGAGCCCTATCTATTTGATTGGATTTTCACATGTGAGTGAAAAACACAAACGTTTTTCACGGCTGTGTTAAAGGTGCATATGGCTCTCATATGGCCGTGAGTTTGGCACATGTGTGTTCTCCGTGTACTATCCGTGATAGTACATGGAGAACAGAAACTTTTTTCTCACCTGTCTCCAGCGCTGCTGTCCATGGTGCTGATGTTTCGAGTGCTGTGGTGACACTTGCTTCCCGGTCCGCGGTGCAGTGATTATGCATAAGCATAATGAGTGGGCTCTGAAGCAAGAGACAGCAGTGCCAAAGACAGCAGGGCTGGAGACAGGTGAGTGTAGAAATTAATTTTATTTCAAAGATACGTGCTTTCTCCAGTATGTGTCACACGGATCACACTACTGTCTAGTCCATGTAACATCAGTGCTGCCTTAGAAAAACACTTGTCTTCGTGTGGAACACACGGAGACGCGTGTGCGCTACACGGACACACGGTCCATGAGAAATCACTAATGTGTGCGCAGACCCATTGATGTTAATGGGTCTGCGTATGTCAGTAATTCCGATATGTATAAAAATGGCATCATATGTATTGGAATCACTGACGTGTAAAGGGGGCCAAACACAGTACATATACAGCGGATGTTGGTAAAGGGTTAAAAAATAACATTGCAAAATATTCAGCGTAGCCACAAGAATAAAATAAAAGCAAAAATTGGACACCTGATCTGATGAAGGATATCTTTAAGAAATGACAGATTGTACTTGCAAAATAGTTTATATTACAAAACAAATATGTTTTTTAGCATATAATGGAAACAGATTTAAAGGCCACTTATACCTTTGGTGACAAGTGAGAAAGACTCTTGTTTGCACATCGAAATTAGCACGGTTGTGGTCAAAACCCCGTAAGAATTATTTTAGTCGCTATAAGAGCAAAATAAGTCAACCATAAAATTACGCAGGCCATTTGCATGGACTGATTATTGCCAGATGAAATTCCGGGTAGGGCGCTACATGATTCAAGGATTTAATGAACCTTTGAGAATGTGTCATACACCGCCCCCTCGGGGCACTTGGCAGAATGCAGTGAATCTGGTTTGCCTGTTACTATAATCAGAGCACACACATTGAAAGCCTGTTAACCACGTCAAACATATGGCACATTACACTTACCTTCTTATATTGTGAGTATTGAGCACTGATTTCCATGCAATGCAAACTATGCATTCTGCTCCAGCATGTATCAAAGCCAGATCTCTTGCTACATCCCCTAATATTAATAATAATAATAATTTTATTCATTTGGTTCTGATTGATATTAGTTCATATCATTTGGTTCATTTGGTTCTTCTCAATAAGGCAACTAAGATCTCCTTGCCCAATCAAGTGAATCATTCAGTCAAGAAAGAAGTAGCACTCTGTCATCTATATTTCATTTTGAGTTCTGGCTGCTTTATATTGTCTATTGGAGAAGCTTGTATTACCGTATATTTTTTTGTGTTTGAAAAAAATGGATGCCATAATGATAACAAAAACAGACAAACAGTCTGGTACCTGAGAAGGTCCAAAAAACGCACCTACATAACAATGCAAAGAAGGAAGAAAAAGGCTTACACACTCTAAAGATATCATTATGGTGATACTGTGATATACTATTCTAAGGTTTATATATTCTGATAATTTATCTGTCTGAACATCCTGAATACTATTTGATGTGGTTTATTGGAATTTGAAATAGGACTGTGGAAGTATAGGTAGCCGGGGAAAAAGGGTTACAGCTGGCAAGAACAGATAGTAGGGTTTCTTCTGAGTAAGGCTGCTTTTACACTTGCGTTGTGCGGCATCCATTGCAAAACGCCCCCTTGAGGAATTATGGTAACCGTTGCAGGAAGCCGTTTATTCCTCATAGGCTTCTATTAAGGGCAGATTGCAATGGATGGTCTTGCGTTGGATCCGCCCCGCGGCGCATCCGTTTTTTTGCCGGTGACCGTCGGGTGGAAGGAACGCTGAATGTAGCGTTTTTTGTTGCTGTAAAAAAACACACATCCGTTAAGAGGCATAATGAATGTCTATGGTGCTAGATTGTGTCGCCATGCATTTGGCAACGGATTCCAGCTCAGGATTCCGTCAAGTTCTACTGAGCATGCTCAGCATGTCCAGCAGAACGTTCTAAATCATTTAAAATCACTCCTGGTCTCTCTCTCTCTCCCTCTGTCGGTCGGTCTCTCTCTGTCGGTTGGTCGATCTCTCTCTGTTGGTTAGTCTCTCTCTGTCTGTCTCTCTCTCTGTCGGTTGGTCTCTCTCTGTCTGTGGGTCTCTCTCTGTCGGTCGGTCGGACTGTTTGTCGGTCTCTCTCTCTCTCGGTCCCTATCTCTCTCTGTCGGTTGGTCTCTCCCTCTCACCCTCTCTCATACTCACTGATCACCGGCGTGGCGCTGCACGGCTGTCACACTGCTCTGGCAGCTTTTCCTCTTTTGAAAATGCCAGTCACTCATTATTCCATCTCGTATTCACTGCTTTCCCTGTCCATCGGCGCCTATGATTGGTTGCCCCCATGCTAAGTGACAGCTGTCTCACTGCAACCCATCACAGCCGCCGGTGGGCGGGTCTATATCGTTCAGTTATATAGATGTTCATAAATTAAGTTATGTGTAATACTGAGAAATAACACAGGAAAAAAGTATTGAACACATGAAGAAAGAGAGTGTCACATCTCCACTAGAACCTGGTCTTCCAACGTCTGCTTCTGTCATCAGTCATTGCCATATTTACTCTGTCAGTGGTGTTGGTGATAGAGGAGAACCAGAAACTCTAGACAGCGCAGGCTCTGTCCATCCATTAAAGCGGCTGGGACCTTCAGTACTTTCCTGTCTGACAGAATGGGTGTGTTTGTGTTGTCCAGCTAAAGTTGTCAGCCCCTGGCTTCAGATTATTAGAAGGCACCACATCCTACTAAAGCTTTCAGCTTACTGGCTGCTGAAAGTGGACAGATATAGCTTGTGCTTCCTTGGTTAGGTCTGGGTTTGTTTATACTACTTAGAATTGATGTTTTCCTATTTTGAGCTAGCCTTTTATTTGACGCTTCTCCTCCCTGACAATTTTGTACTGGGCTGCCCTGCTGGTTTTGACCCAGAGACTTGACGACTTTTACGGATCTTGATATTGTTTTTTTCGTGACCTCCAGGCTTAGACCCTGCTTGGAGACCATTCATGCCTCTGGTTTGCATCTTTGAACAGCAGCCCTTTTATGGGTAGCAATCCTCTGGACCCCATTCTAAATCTAGATCTCTGTATAGGGGTAAAAGGGTGTCAAGTTTGCTCTGGATTTTGCCATACGGAAAGGCTTGTGGCAAGTCTGTCAGCGGTAGCCCTTTTGAGCATGTTGCCTTAGACAGACCTTACAGAGAGGTGTGAAAAGCCATGGAAGTCATGACACTAGCTGAAATCTATCCGTGATTAGAAAGCAATCCTGCCACTTAGCTAAAAATAATTTCAGCAGGTTCAACTGATGGCCTATAAAAAGGTCTCATTACCAAGGTGTCACACAAGAAACATCTCATGATGGGTAATATCATGGGTAAAAAAAGGTCTTAAGACCTTTGCAACCTTATTGTTGCAAAACATACTGAACATATTCTAGTATTCCTGCTATATCTGAGGGTATGAGCCTGAGTGAGAAATAACAGCAAAAAATAACAACCCACACCTTAGGTAACCCATGCCACTAGAGTTTAGTCACCACAGTGCACTATGGCCCATGCAACCCATGGCCCATGCAATCTGAGCTCGCCCTTGCTTCTCCTCCTCTACTCTTATGAATTACACACAAGTCAAGGAAGAAAAAAAAATTAGACTATGATTCTCCTCCCGCTTTCCCTCTCACAGTATCGTTTGCTAATTAATATTTACTGGTTTAATTTTTATTTAGAGGAAGGAGTTTTCAGAACATTTACATGCATTCATGCAGAGAAACAGCAGCTAAAGCAATTGTAAAGGAGATGGCACGTTCACATGGAACACTGATTTATGCAAAACAATTAAAACAATATGTAAAGGATAACTAATGACTTCAACGGCTGCTCATAGTTTAGACCCCAGGGGCCTGATTTATTAAAACCAGCTGACTAATCCATAAATACTAAGCATGTTTTAGTACTCATTACTAGTTTGGATGGGTCTACACTATATTTCTGAGGCCTCTTTCACACGTCCGTGAAAATCAAGCACGTTTTTTCACGGACGTGTCAAAGGTGCGTATTGCCCTCTGTGTGTCGTTTGTATGGCACATGTGTGTTCTCCGTGTGTTATCCGTGATAACACACGGAGAATGGGAACTTTCTACTCACCTGTCCCTGGCTTTGCTGTGCTGATCTTCGGCCTCTGGTCTTGCCGACTCCCCGCTGCTGCTGCTTCCAGCCGCAGTGAAGTGAATATTCAATGAGCATAATGAGCGGCAATCGGCAGCAAGTGACAGCAGCGGCAGAGACAGCAAGGCAGAAGAAGAATGTGAGTAAAGGTTTTTTTTTTTTTTCTCACAGACACATGTCTTTTCTTCGGTGCGTGTCACACGGAACACATCCATGTGGTCCGTTTGCATTACGTGTGACACGTTTGCTTTCCGTGTGACACCCGTGAAGCCGGAGAGAAAACGGACATGTTGGCGTGAGAAACACACGGACACACGTAAGTACGGAACGGACACACGTTCCGTGCGCAAATACTTACGGGTGTCCAAAACCATAGAAACACATAGGTCTACGTGTGTACGTGTCTCCGGTACGTGAGAAAACTGCCAAACACGTACCGGAGGCACGTACGTGTGAAAGAGGCCTTAAAGGGAATGTTTAACCAGGATTTCACCACAAAACTATTTATAGATGTATGTAGATCTTTGAAAGAAAAGTCCAGAAATACCTGTACATGGCCAGTTTGTTCCTTTGTTATGGACAGATCAGCATTTCAATTGCTCTGCAAGTGAGGCTGAAGAGCTATTGTCATATTTTGACAGCACGATCCAAGGGGTTAACAGGCGTTGGTGTGTAACGGGGTGCCAGGGGTGCCTCGGGGGTTGTAGTCGTGGCCCCATTTTCTATCAGGCTAACCCCCGGCTCCCCCGTCACTATTGGGACAGGAGATGGCTTGGTGGGGCAGAGTGTGGTGATGCAGAGAACGCTGTCAGACATATAAAGACTTTGCAGACGACGGTCAGTTGAATCAGAAGGCACGTTTATTGCACACATCTTCACAACAGTGGCAGTAAGCTGATAGCGTCGTTTCACAACTCCTGATGGGGGGGAAAACACCTCTTCTTATAGTCTCCTCTCGTGGGGATGTGCCCGGCTACTCTACTTCACCTGGGCTCCCACTCCGGCTACCGCAGACCTGACCCCCTCAAACCTGTTTCACCATAGAGGACACTTTCTCTTTCTCTGTTCTTCGTACGCTGCTCACTTAGCTCCCACACCCTGCCCCCACTGCTCCTTCTCTCCTGTCCCGGACTCAACTGCCTCAAACTCAAACTTTTTCTCCACCACACTTTCTCTCCTTCCCCCTAAGCTGCCGGCTCCTCCTTTCTCCTGCACTGTTTCTATGGGGACAGCCGTCCCACCCGGCCTCTGGGGGAAAACCCACTGACACAGTAAAAACACAGTTTATCAATAACGTTAACATTAACATTAACAGCTTTATCTACCCCAGCGTGGGGTATCTTCAGGGGGAAAACTGCGCCTCCTTGTAAGGGGACCGTCCACCCCTTACAGGTGTATCTCAGATCCACCTGCGCCTGTTAGCTGCACATCTCTGCTGTTCAACTCAGTAGACATGTACAGGGATGTCCGCCAGCTCACTGATTACCCCGACATGGCTTAGGATTTTGCCAGTACCGGCTCGGTTGTATAGGGGTTTAAGGGAATCTATCAGCAGGTTTTTGCTCTCACATTTGATAGCAGCATAATATAGAGACAGACCCTGATTCCAGCGATGTGTCACTTACTCAGCTGTTTGCTGTCATTTTGATAAAATCAATGTTTTCTCTGCTGCAGATCTAAGGGGCCCTTTGCAAACTACGACATCGCAAGCCGATGCTGCAATGCCGTGCGCGATAGTCCCCGCCCCGTCGCAGCTGCGATATGATGGTGATAGCTGCCGTAGCGAACATTATTGCTACGGCAGCTTCACATGCACTCACCTGCCCTGCGACGTCGCTCTGGCCGGCGAACCGCCTCCTTATTAAGGGGGCGGGTCGTGCGGCGTCATAGCGAGGTCACATGGCAGGCGGCCAATATAAGCGGAGAGGCGGAGATGAGCGGGACGTAAACATCCCGCCCACCTCCTTCCTTCTGCATAGCCGGCGTGAGCCGTAGGACGCAGGTAGGAGATGTTCCTCGCTCCTGCGTCTTAACACACAGCGATGTGTGCTGCCGCAGGAACGAGGAACAACATCGTAACATCGGTATTTCCCAATTAATGGAAATGACCGACGCTACACCAATGATACGATTATGACTCTTTTGCGCTCGTTAATCGTATCATAAAGGATTTACACACTACGATGTCGAGAGCGACGCCGGATGTGCGTCGCTTTCGATTTGACCCCACCGACATCGCACCTGCGATGTCGTAGTGTGCAAAGTGCCCCTAACAGTTATACAGAGCTCATGAATATGCTGGACTACGTGGCAGCAAGCCAAGTAGTCCTGTAATGATAATCTACTGCTGATTAATCAGTGATTTTATCAAAACTACTCTAAGCAGCCTAGTAAGTGAAACACCACTTACTTTAGTTTTCCAGAACTAAATATTGTTTTAGTGATTTATATTAAAGCTAACTGTGTACACAAAATTCAGTTTATGCTGTAAATATTCGCGATTGTAAACGAAAAAGCAGACTCTGGTATTTTTTTGAACAGCTCTTTTCTTCATTTTCGGTTTAAAAATTAATATTTTGTTCATGTTTTCATTTGGAATTGAATAAATTTTATTATGAGGATTGAGCTTTTTCTCAGTTGTTTTAGACATAACAGCATATGCAGTGCTGGCCAAAAGTATTGGCACCCCTGCAATTCTGTCAGAGAATACTAAGTTTCTTCTTGAAAATGATTGCAATCACAAATTCTTTGGTATTATTATCTTCATGTATTTTGCTTGCAATGAAAAAACACAAAAGAGAATGAAACAAAAACCAAATCATTGATCATTTCACACAAAACTCCAAAAATGATCCAGACAAAAGTATTGGCATCCTTAGCTAATACTTAACTGCGAACAACCGCTTCCGGTAACCATCAATGAGTTTCTTACAATGCTCTGCTGGAATTTTAGAGCATTCTTCTTTGGCAAACTGTTCCAGGTCCCTGAGATTTGAAGGGTGTCTTCTCCAAACTGCCATTTTGAGATCTCTCCACAGGTGTTCTATGGGATTCAGGTCTGGACTCATTGCTGGCCACTTTAGTAGTCTCCAGTGCTTTCTCTCAAACCATTTTCTAGTGCTTTTTGAAGTGTGTTTTGGGTCATTGTCCTGCTGAAAGACCCATGACCTCTGAGGAAGACCCAGCTTTCTCACACTGGGCCCTACATTATGCTGCAAAATTTGTTGGTAGTCTTCAGACTTCATAATGCCATGTACACGGTCAAGCAGTCCAGTGCCAGAGGCAGCAAAGCAACCCCAAAACATCAGGGAACATCCGCCATGTTTGACTGTAGGGACCGTGTTCTTTTCTTTGAATGCCTCTTTTTTTTCCTGTAAACTCTATGTTGATGGCTTTTCCCAAAAAGCTCTACTTTTGTCTCATCTGACCAGAGAACATTCTTCCAAAACGTTTTAGGCTTTCTCAGGTAAGTTTTGGAAAACTCCAGCATGGCTTTTTTATGTCTCGGGGTAAGAATTGGGGTCTTCCTGGGTATCCTACCATACAATCCATTTTCATTCAGACGCCGACGGATAGTACGGGTTTACACTGCTGTACCCTCGGACTGCAGGGCAGCTTGAACTTGTTTGGATGTTAGTCGAGGTTCTTTATCCACCATCCGCACAATCTTGCATTGAAATCTCTCGTCAATTTTTCTTTTCCTTCCACATCTAGGGAGGTTAGCCACAGTGCCATGGGCTTTAAACTTCTTGATGACACTGCGCACCGTAGACACAGGAACTTTCAGGTCTTTGGAGATGGACTTGTAGCTTTGAGATTGCTCATGCTTCCTCACAATTTGGATTCTCAAGTCCTCAGACAGTTCTTTGGACTTCTATCTTTTCTCCATGCTCAATGTGGTACACACAAGGACACAGGACAGAGGTTGAGTCAACTTTAATCCATGTCAACTGGCTGCAAGTGTGATTTAGTTATTGCCAACACCTGTTAGGTGCCACAGGTAAGTTACAGGTGCTGTTAATTACACAAATTAGAGAAGCATCACATGATTTTTCAAACAGTGCCAATACTTTTGTCCACCCCCTTTTTTATGTTTGGTGTGGAATTATATTCAATTTGGCTTTATGACAAATGTTTTTTTTTTCATTGAAGACAAATTAAATGAAGATAATACCAAAAAATGTGTGATTGCAATCATTTTCAAGAAGAAACTGAGTATTATCTGACAGAATTGCAGGGGTGCCAATACTTTTGGCCAGCACTGTATATATACAGTATATAAATATTATAGATTATATAGAGATAAAAAGATAATCAAAAAAGACAATTGTTTTCTGTATAGTTACCAAAAGTAGGGCAAAAACAATTGTAATAAAACATATTTTTCAAACCCCTTATTAAAGGTGTATTCTGGGGTGAGAAAAAAAATTGTGCAGTCACTTTGTGTGACTGCAGACTAGAGATGAGCGAACCGGCCGTGGTTCGGCTCGCCGAACCGAGGTCTGGTTCGAGTTCGGTTCGGCGAACCACTCGAACCGCATAGGAAACAATAGGAGGCAATCACAAACACATAAAAACACATTATAAATGTACACATACAGTTAATAAACATTGCCATAACACTTACCGGTCCCCACGATCCCTCCTGCACTCTGTCTCCTGCCACTATTCCATCTGATGATCGCTGAATCCTCCCGGTAACCAGCACTGCCAGCAGTGATGCAGGACCTATCGTGACATGAAAAAAAGCCATGTGACCAGTCACGTGCCTGTTATCTCATTGGCTACAGACTGGTCACATGACTATGACGCGTTATGTAGGACCTGTCATTGCATCTCTCTGTTACATGGTGCACGTTTGTGTATCGCCGTGTACCGGCGACATGCTCTAGCTTGACTCCCCGCTCTGCTTCCCCGTTCCCTTAAGGTACCGTCACACTAAGCGACGCTCCAGCGATCCCACCAGCAACCTGACCTGGCGGGGATCGCTGGAGCGTCGCTACACGGGTTGCTGGTGAGCTGTCACACAGGCAGATCTCACCAGCAACCAGTGACCACAGCCCTCAGCCAGCAGCACGCGTGGAAGCAATGCTGCGCATGGTAACTAAGGTAAATATCGGGTAACCAACCCGATATTTACCTTGGTTACCAGCGCACACCGCTTAGCGCTGGCTCCCTGCACTCCTAGCCACAGTACACATCGGGTTAATTTAACCCGATGTGTAGTCTGGCTATGTGTGCAGGGGGCTGGCACTGGCAGCGTGAGAGCGGCGGACGCTGGTAACTACGGTAAACATCGGGTAACCAAGGAAAGGGCTTCTGGGTTACCCGATGTTTACCGTAGTTACCAGCGTCCGCAGAAGCCGGCTCCTGACCGGCTGACACAGCCGGTCAATCACGGAGATCACCGTTGCCATAGCAACGCGCTTGGTAGCGGTGACGGGGGCGTCCCGCTACCAGCACGCAGCGGCACCGGAATCACGTGATCGGAGCAGCGTTGCTATGGCAACCCGTGCCACCGCTTACAGCCGGGAGCCTGTGGTCACTCTCACAGAGTGATTTCTGCACGGAGCGTCTTCCCAAATGCAGCTGTGCTGTCTGATGGAGCAGACAGAGCTGCATGTGTTGAAGGGGAAAGAAGACAGAAGAGCAGGATCGTGGAGGGGTGACAGGGGGTAATAAAGATGGAGTCTCTAATGTGTCTGTGTATTTATTTCTATTAAAGTATATTTTCTCTGTGTGGTGTTTTTTTTTAACCCTTTATTGGAGATTCTTAATGGCCGGGTCAAACGTGCCTGACATTAAGAATCTCTGGCTTAATACTGGCTAGTAAAACAAAGCCAAAATTAACTCATGATTACCCAACAAGCCACCCGGCTTCAGGGCTGTTGGAAGAGTTGGATACAGCGCCAGATGATGGCGCTTCTATGAGAGCGCCATTTTCTGGGGCGGCTGTGGACTGCAATTCGCAGCAGAGGGGCCCAGAAACCTCGGGCTAACCTGTGCTGTGGATTCCAATCCTCAGCTGCCTAGTTGGACACAAAAATGGGGCGAAGCCTACGTCGTTTTTTTTTTTTTTTTTTTTTAAATTATTTCATAAAATTCATGAATTAATTAAAAAAAGGGTTTCCCTATATTTTTAGTTCCCAGCCGGGTACAAATAGGCAGCTGGGGGTTATGGGCAGCCCGTACCTGCCTGCTGTACCTGGCTAGCATACAAAAATATGGCGAAGCGCACGTCATTTTTTTTGTAGTTTTTTGGCAAAAATAATAAAAAATGCTTCCCTGGATTTTCCATTGCCAGTGAAGGTAACATCAAGCAGTGGGGGTTAGCAGCCAGTAGCTGCTTGGATTACCCTTAGCTAGCAATACAAAAAATGCAGCGGGAGCCCATATATATTTTTTTTAATTATTTATTTAAGTAACTAGAAACAAAAAGGGCTTCCCTGTATTTTGATTGCCTGACATGACAGTGCTGTAAAAATAAATCTTTAAAAAAAATGACGTAGCGCTCCGCGGTATTTTTGATTCTCAGTGCAGATAAAGCAGACAGCTATGGGTTGCCACCCCATCTGCCTGACGTTACCTTGGCTGGCAATCAAAATACAGGGAAGCCCATTAATTTTTTTTTATTTAAAAAATAGTTAAAAAAAAAATGATGTTGGGTCCCCCCATTTTTGATAGCCAGCTAGGGTAAAGCAGATGGCTGTAGCATGAAAACCACAGCTGGCAGCTTTACCGTGGTTGGGGATCCAATGTGGAGGTCACCCCAGGCTCTTTTTTTATAATTATTTTATAAATAATAATAATTACAAAAAAAGTAGGGTCTCCCCCCAAATTGGATCACCAGCCAAGGTAAAGCGGACAGCTGTGGTCTGGTATTCTCAGGGTGGGAAGGTCCATAGTTATTGGGCCTTCACAGCCTAAAAATAGCAGGCCACAGGCACCCCAGATGTGGCGCATCCACTAGATGCGCCAATCCTGGCGCTTCACCCCAGCTCATCCCGTGTCCTGGTGCAGTGGCAAACGGGGTAATAAATGGGGTTGATAATAGCTCTAAAGTCACCTGACATCAAGCCCAGCAGTTTGTGATGTCATGGCGTCTATCACATACCCGACATCACAAACTGTCAGTACTAACAAAAAAAATCGACAAAAAAAATTTATTTGAAAGAAAACTCCCCAAACCATTCACTCTTTCACAAATTTATTGTAAGGAAAAAACGGGAACGTATCCCCCATTTTCTAGGAGTGCAGACCCTCCATGTGAGGAGTGTGGGTGCAATGAATCTGCACCCACTCTCCCCGGGTCCACAGCACCAGAGTCCATGTTGTAACGGTTTCTACCAAAGCTGCAATGCCCTGCTCATGAGGTAAGGGCATGCCTAATCAGGAGAACTATTCTACATTTCCAAATATTGGTATTTGCTGATATTATTGCTATTCCACCTACTATATATTGGGGATAGGATCTTGGAGATGGAATACCCCTTTAAGTCCAGTTCTCCAGCTGAATGAATACTAAACAACAGAGCTGCTATTTAGATGTGTTTTCTTGTGGTGTATAACGGACTGTCATGTTTGGTAGTCGTTCAGCAGGGCAACTATAAAATCAAATGCCTCCATTTGGATATGTAGTATAGCTCTCCTGATCAACTATGTTCCTTACCTCATGAGCAGGGCATTGCAGTAATAATAATAATTTATTCATTTATTTAGCGCTATTCATTCCATAGCGCTTTGCATACATTGGGAACACTGTCCCCATTGGGGCTCACAATCTAAATTCCCTATCTGTATGTCTTTGGAGAGTGGGAGGAAACTAGAGTACCCGGAGGAAACCCACGCAAACACAGGGAGAACATACAAACTCCTTGCAGATGGTGTCCTGGGTGGGAATTGAACCCAGGACTTCAGCGCTGCAAAACTGCAGTGCTAACCACTGAGCCACTGTGCCGCCCATTTAGCTTACAGATGCATAACCACCACTCACTGTGTCTGAACACAGGAAGCTGAGCTGACAGCCGCTCTGTGCATGCGGCAGTGTCTATTGTGAAGGAGAGGGCCGCGGGGGATCAACGCTGCACAGGTACCGTGGGACACCGGGGAACACTGGTGGGGTTATAGGGGGTGACCTGGCAGGGCCTGGGGAGGAGTTTTCTGTCGCATGTGTCATGGCACATGCGACAGAAATCAGAGGAGTAGGGTGAATGTGGCCGGCGCGCTGCTATGCGCGCGGCCATCTTGGATTTCTGGGAGGGCATCAGGGGGGCACTTTGGCGACACCGGGGGACCGGAGGGGACCGGGGAGGAGATTTATCATGTTTGTTCATGCCAGATGGGAGATAAATAATTTTTTAGCGGCGCTGTCATTTACTGTAACGTGATCATCGGTATACGGTGTATACCTGTGATCACGTGAGCGGGGACCGGAAAAACCATCCTGAATCAGGATCTCCAGGGTCTCAGCTACGCCTGAAACCCCGGAGATTTTCTGACGCTGAGGGGCGCTATTCACTTATTTCTGCCTGCTGTTTATAAAGGGCAGACCAGAATAAGGCTACATTCACACGACCGATCCGTTTTTGCGGTGTGCAAAAAACAGTCCGTTTCTTTTCACGGGTGCATCCGTGTGGCATTCGTTTCCGTTCCGTAAACGGTCCGTATGTCATCTGTTTGTCATCCTTGTGCCTTCTGTTTTTTTTGCGTACTGCAAAAAAACTGAAGGAGGGAAAATACATAAATTTACCCAGGATCCATAGCTTCAACCTACATGAGGCGGTCACATGTTCACTCCAGCGCCATTTTCTACTGCTTTTCACAGCGTAGAGTGCTCTGGTGATTTTACAGTGCTTGTACACTTCATATCAGTCTTTTCTGTCATTATAATGGCAGAAAGACACATAATGTCCCACTCTCCTGCATTTTGTAATTTTGCACCCTTTGGTGCCTTTCATGTGGCACTAAGGGATACTTAGCTTTGTATTTAGCCAAAAAAATGAAAAAAAAAAATGACGTAGGGTTCCCCCTATTTTTGTAGCCAGCTAGGGTAAAGCAGACGGCTGCAGCCTGCAGACCACAGCTGGCAGCTTCACCTTGGCTGGTAATCCAAAACTGAGGCACCCCACGCTGTTATTTTAAATTAAATAAATGATTTAAAAAAAAAAAACAAACACGTAGGGGTCCCCCCAAAATTGGATCACCAGCCAAGGTAAAGCAGACAGCTGGGGTCTGATATTCTCAGACTAGGGAGGTCCATGGTTATTGGACTCTCCCCAGCCTAAAAATAGCAGGCCGCAGCCGCCCCAGAAGTGGCGCATCCATTAGATGCGCCAATCCTGGTGCTTCGCCCCAGCTCATCCCGTGCCCTGGTGCGGTGGCAAACGGGGTAATATATGGGGTTAATACCAGATGTGTATTGTCACCTGGCACCAAGCCCTGGGGTTGGTGAGGTCTGGCGTCTATCAGATACCTGACATCACCAACCCAGTCAGTAATAAAAAAAAATAGACGACAAACACATTTTTATTTGAAAAAACACTGCCCAACACATTCCCTCTTTAACCAATTTATTAGAAAGAAAAACAAATCCAGGTCTGGTGTAATCCAAGGGGTTGCCATGACGATCCACACTGTCCCAGTCAATGAAGAGCAGGATGTTCCCCATTGGCTGGGAGAGCAGTGCAGTGACCTGAGCTAACATCAATGGGTCAGCCCAGGTCACTGCAGGGGATGACAAGTTCTGCTGTCAGCGAGGTACATTACCTGCGATGATCTCCTGCACTGCTGACAGCACCTGTTACTGACTTCAATCATCTTCACAGCCAAGTATCGCGAGCGGCCAGTGACGTCACCGCTAGTCAGTCTCGGGTCGGAAGCGAGAGAAGGTGATATGACAAGCGGCGGCCATGGAGAACAGTGACAGCGCTGAGGTCGGGACTTCATCACTGCAGGTAAGCCGAGCGGGGCCATGTGTGCAGAGTGCCAGGTGGGCGGAGCCTAGTGGAGTAATGTGTGCAGAGTGCCAGGTGGGCGGAGCCTAGCGGGGTAATGTGTGCAGAGTACTAGGTGGGCGGAGCCTAGCGGAAAATGTGTGCAGAGTGTCAGGTGGGTGGAGCCTAGCGGGGTAATGTGTTCAGAGTGCCAGGTGGGCGGACCCTAGCGGGACCATGTGTGCAGAGTGTCAGGTGGGCGGAGTCTAGCGGGGTAATGTGTGCAGAGTGCCAGGTGGGCGGAGCCTAGCAGGACCATGTGTGCAGAGTGTTAGGTGGGCGGATCCTAGCGGGGTAATGTGTGCAGAGTGCCAGGTGGGCGGAGCCTAGCGAGACCATGTGTGCAGAATGTCAGGTGGGCGGAGCCTAGCGGGGTAATGTGCGCAGAGTGCCAGGTGGGCGGAGCCTAGCGGGGTAATGTGTGCAGAGTGCCAGGTGGGCGGAGCTTAGCAGGACCATGTGTGCAGAGTGTCAGGTGGGCGGAGCCTAGCGGGGTAATGTGCGCAGAGTGTCAGGTGGGCGGAGTCTAGCAGTTCCATGTGTGCAGAGTTCCAGGTGGGCGGAGCCTAGCGGGACCATGTGTGCAGAGTGCCAGGTGGGCGGAGCCTAGCAGGACCATGTGTGCAGAGTGCCAGGTGGGCGGAGCCTAGCGGGACCATGTGTGCAGAGTGCCAGGTGGGCGGAGCCTAGCGGGGTAATGTGTGCAGAGTGCCAGGTGGGCGGAGCCTAGCGAGGTAATGTGTGCAGAGTGCTAGGTGGGCGGAGCTTAGCATGACCATGTGTGCAGAGTGCCAGGTGGGCGGAGCCTAGCGGGGTAATGTGCGCAGAGTGTCAGGTGGGCGGAACCTAGCAGCTCCATGTGTGCAGAGTGCCAGGTGGGCGGAGCCTAGCGGGACCGTGTGTGCAGAGTGCCAGGTGGGCGGAGCCTAGCGGGACCATGTGTGCAGAGTGCCAGGTGGGCGGAGCCTAGCGGGACCATGTGTGCAGAGTGCCAGGTGGGCAGATCCTAGCGGGACCATGTGTGCAGAGTTTCAGGTGGGCGGAGCCCCGCGGGACCATGTGTGCAGAGTTTCAGGTGGGCGGAGCCAAGCGGGACCATGTGTGCAGAGTGTCAGGTGGGCAGAACCTAGCAGCTCCATGTGTGCCGAGTGCCAGGTGGGCGGAGCCTAGCAGGACCATGTGTGCAGAGTGCCAGGTGGGCGGAGCCTAGTGGGGTAATGTGTGCAGAGTGCCAGGTGGGCGGATCCTAGCGGGGTAATGTGTGCAGAGTGCCAGGTGAGCGGAGCCTAGCGGGACCATGTGTGCAGAGTGTCAGGTGGGCAGAACCTAGCAGCTCCATGTGTGCAGAGTGCCAGGTGGGCGGAGCCTAGCGGGACCATGTGTGCAGAGTGCCAGGTGGGCGGCGCCGAGCGGAGCCATGTGTGCAGAGTGCCAGGTGGGCAGAGCCTAGCGGGACCATGTGTGCAGAGTGCCAGGTGGGCGGAGCCTAGCAGGACCAAGTGTGCAGAGTGTCAGGTGGGCGGAGCCTAGCGGGGTAATGTGTGCAGAGTGCCAGGTGGGCGGAGCCTAGCGGGGTAATGTATGCAGAGTGCCAGGTGGGCGGAGCCTAGCGGGACCATGTGTGCAGAGTGCCAGGTGGGCGGAGCCTAGCGGGACCATGTGTGCAGAGTGACAGGTGGACAGAGCCTAGCGGGACCATGTGTGCAGAGTGTCAGGTGGGCGGAGCCTAGCAGCGCCATGTGTGCAGAGTGCCAGGTGGGCGGAGCTTAGCGGGACCATGTGTGCAGAGTGCCAGGTGGGCGGAGCCTAGCGGGACCATGTGTGCAGAGTGTCAGGTAGGCAGAGCCTAGCGGGACCATGTGTGCAGAGTGCCAGGTGGGCGGAGCCATGTGTGCTGACGGTGGAGTGCGAAGTGGGTGGAGCCTAGCGGGGTCATGTGGCGCTGAGGACGTCAGTGTCGTGGACTGCATGGCTGGGGACAGGTGAGTGTGTGTGTGTATGTATGTGTACATGCCGCATGCAGGAGGGGGCGGAGCGAGCTGAGCGGGGAAGTGTGGGCTTCCTGCACGTAACTAGGATAAACATCGGGTTACTAACCAAAGCGCTTTGCTTGGATACCCGATGTTTATCTTGGTTACCAGCTTCTGGCAAGCTGCCAGCGATGGCTCCTACACACTGTAGCTGTAAACAGCCCTGCTTTTTGCTCCTAGAACCGTTCTCGAACGTAACTAGAACTATCAAACTTTAGCAAAAAGCTCGAGTTCTAGTTCGATCTAGAACAGCCCCAAAAATCACTCGAACCGTGAACTGGAGAACCGCGAACCGCGCTCAACTCTACTGCAGACTACTGAATAGTGACAGTCCTTTGTGTTTTCTGTGTGAGTGGGCAGTCATGTGACCCTATGTATGTAATTTGCATACTTGCCGTCACATGCAGACTAGACTTCTGCATGTCCATCAATGTTCTATTGAAAGAAAAATGCAGAAGAATGTACAGTAGTGTTAGGTGCTAGTAAGAGGCTGCTATACTAATGTAATTTAGAGGCATCATTGCAACTGACATTGTAAGGAAGGGAACTAATTTCCGATAGCAGAGATTGTGTCAGCTGTACAAACAGTATGGATTAGATATACTTTCCTTACCACTGGTATTTCTGACTAGATGGCAGACATTGATGCTCTACCCATCTACAACACCAACACCTCTCAGTAGGACTATTTTCTTTATATTTCATTGATGGCCACTCAGGTATGTTAACAGAATTGCATAATGTTTGAAAACATACATTGTAGTCTGTAGGTTGTGAGGTATCAACCTTGTGTTGGGCTTGGAAAATTGTGTTTAATGATGATCTGAAACAAAACTTGTGCAAACAGTGTTTTATGGTGTTTCTTTTTTTGTAGACTTATCAGCCTTATATGTTAAAAGGAAGGTGTCATTAGAAAATGTCCTATTGTTTAAATCAGATTTTTGTGTTAAATGTACCGGATTTTAATTTTTTTGGGAAATGTTTGTTTTTTTACGTTACAAATTGCATAAAAAAATATCTTGCAATTTTAAAATTGGCCTTAAATACTTTTTTTAAACGCTAAATAATTAAATTAATTATATTAAATACTTTAATTTTTTATTGTTTCAGTAAATAACACAATGAATATAGCCACAATGATCAGATCCGACCCTATCTTTTGTAGTGAAGTGTCAAATGAGCCTATGTAAATGTCATTGTGAAGGTAGAAGGAGCAGAGTCAGCTGTGACATTGGTGCATTCTGTGTTATCCGTCATTACAAGGGCAGGTGCAGATGGTTGTAAATTCTGTCATCCGTGAGAATTTTGTTGATAATGGAAATGACACTGATTAAACTCTTATATGAGTTTGATCAGAGTGTCAGCATACCATGCTCCGATTCTATGAGATGAAAAGAAAATGGGGACAAAATTACTCCATCTTCCTCATTCTGTCAGTGCGCAGAAATCAAACTGCACTCAGATGTCATCCAAGTTCAGTCCAATGGTTTCCACTGATTCATTGACATGCATGTGCAAGTGTGATCCAAAGTGTGATCCAAATAATCAGATCAAACTTGGGCATAAAGTGATGTCCGAGGGAAAAATCTGACATGTGCACAGCCCCATAGACTAACATCAGTCAGAGTGCAATCCAATGTTTTATCATATATGACAGAAAATATGCTCATCTGCACCTGCCCTATTCCTGCCTCTGGTAATATGGTATTTTTTTTTATATTTTCACAGCTCAACGTTATAAACTTCTGTGAAACCCCTGAGGATCAAGGTGCTAACCAAACATCTAGATAAATTCCACAAGGGGACTAAATTACAAAATGGGGTCTCTTGTGGGGGAGCTCCACTGTTCAGGCACATCAGGGGGTTAACAAACGTATCATGGCATCCGCTAATGATTCCAGCTAATTTTGCTTTCAAAAATTCAAATGACGCTCCTTCCCTTCCAAGCCCTGCCGTGTGCCAAAACAATTGACTTCCACCACATATGAAGTATCTGTGTATTCAGCAGAAATTGCACAATAAATGTTATGATGAATTTTTTCCTAATACCTTATGAAAATACAAAATTAGGGGCTAAAGGAACATTTTTGTGCAAAAAAGTAAACATTTTTTTTTCTTTAGACATTTCTTTGGTTCTTGTAAAGCACATAAAGGGTTGATAAACTTTTTGGATGTGATTTTCATCAGTTTGAGGGGTACAGTTTTTAGAATGGTGTCACTTTTGGGTATTTTCTGTCACCCAGGCCTCTCAAAATCACTTCAAATGTGATGTGGTCCTTTAAAAAATCGTTTTGTAAATTTTGTTGGAAAAATGAGAAATTGCTGATGAATTTTGAATCCTTATAACGTCCTAACAAAAAAAAATATGTTTCAAAAATTACAGTAGTGTAAAGTAGACATGTGGGAAATGTTATTTATTACATATTTTGCTTGACAAAGCTCTCAGATTTATAGGCAATTTCAAAGTTTGAAAATTGAGAAATGTTCAAAATTTTCACCAAATTTATGATATTTTCACAAATAAACAAAAAAAAAATTGTCCTATTTTACCACTATCATGAAGTACGATATGTCACGAAAAATTTGTGTCAGACTGTCCAGGATCTGTTGGAGCTTTCCTGAGATATAACCTGTCAAAGTGACACTGGTCAGAATTGCCAAAAATGGCCTGGTAAGGAAGGTGAAAATGAGCTTGGGGGTGAAGGGGTTAAGATAATTCTTGCTAAAAAGAAAAACCACACATGAAGAATAATTATACCTGAAAAACATTATTGAAAATCTGACTTGCGGCACTTTTAGGATTTCTTTTCCAAGAATAGTTTAGCATTTTATTTTTTCATAAAGCAACACACATATGATTATTCTAAAAGTCTTTAAACAGTCTTTGAAGGAAAAACTAAATACTCAAATGGGCAGCATGTATCAGCCACTAAGTGCAATGGTGAAACACTGCGTGTATAGTATAGTCAGAGACCTGTCAGTTACTGTCAGTGGGTGGGGAGAAGCTGCCGGGGATCCGCCTATATGACTACTGCACAGCACGGCTCGGTCCGCGGCGGCTATTAAATGTATGTTTTTCTCTGAAATGCCGCAGTGTTTCAAAGTGTTTTATACTGGTTGTAATCATATAGCTGGAGGCTGATCATGCTGCCTACGATTTGGGCAGCATGTATCAGCTGACAGGTCCTTCTTCATAATGGCACCATGCCAGATCTGAGGAATTACATTATTGTAGAACTCTTATATTGGCAAACAATATTCATTTACAAGTACCATACTATTTGGAAGGGATCAGCCCTTAGTTAGCCAGGACAATGCCTAAGTGTAATCGTAACCCCAAATCATGTTCTGATCAGAAATTGTTTGTTTTTCATTGTGGAAATAGCTTTCAATTGATATTCATTGATAAGCCTTGATGCATCCCATTACTGAGGCCATGGACCTCTAATAGTCAGATCACTGTATCTACATAGAGATTGTATGTTCTCAAGATTATTTTATATTTTCAAAAACAGCTACTATCTGGTTTTCTATTACATTGTTCCATATATGTACAATTTATTACTATTTTGTACTTCTATTAGGAAGCTAAATGATTCTATCGTTATGGTAGAAAAATTGATGGATGAAACCTGGCAAATTCATGAGTAATTCTTAAGAAAGTTGTCATCTTGTCAGCAGGACATCTTTCTTTTAGGATGCATTCACCCAACAATCAATTGGTATTGCTACAGAAATTGCTGGGTATTGCTGAGAAGCTATGTTACATATCATAGTGCCTATTACAATAAATGGACAACCATGAAATACATGACCATGTTGAGTCATTCACAGTGAAGGACAATAGGACAATAATGACACATTTCACTTTCTTTTCTGAATACTATGTTTGAATTATGAGTAGTGATGGGCGAGCGCTACCATTCTCGGGTGCCCACTATTGCAATGAGCATATTGACATTCAGATGGTCTCGACTCGTGTATGGAGTATAATGGAAGTCAATGGGGGACGCAAATATTTTTCCGGAATATCTTCTGGTAGTTCTCTCTCATCACTAATTATATGTTTTTCAGTGTATTGTTCTCATTATGTGACCTTACAGCTCTCTACACATCACTTTTAGTGAAAAAAAGAAGAATCTTTTATTTCTTATTGAAAAAAAAATGCTCGAAGGCTATTTCTTTGAACTCCGTGTTGTTATGTTCTTCCTCTGGGAAATGTAAATAAATTCACAAGTAGACAATTCCCTTCGTTAATAGGATTGTCCCTACACAGTCTGACAGTACAAGAATAGAATAGAGAGAGTATGTAAAGGCACACAAGGGGACAAGGGGAACAAGGGGAATTTTAGCAGCCACATTCCAATTTATTTATATATTGTATTTCCAAGAAAAGAAACAAAAAGAGGAAACATGCAGGGTTCAAAGACAGACATGTCAGATCCTATTTAACTAATCCTTAAATATTAAACAATGATGAAAATACAATTTATAAGTTATGGTAAAATGAAACCTCTATTCCATGGTAGTGTGTTTCTTCAATGTAAGGAAACATTCTTGCATCACACATACTGTACCATACACGCTATGAGAAAGGCTCTGGTGCCTTGGGGCTTTCATAAGGCAATTTTACTGGTACATGTGCTCTGATATTGGATTGTTGAGTTGATTGCATTTAAGTATATTATCTTATTCCCCTATGACACACTAATGTGGATTAAGGAAGCTGAAATATGAGCTATGAGAAAGGCAGTTGTACTGTGACGTTCTGTGGATGGGGACAGTTATATATAAAGTACTGTCTAAGGTTTAGGCAAGTGTGAACAAATGCTGTAAATTAAGAATCATTAAAAAATAGAAGTGTTAATACTGTATTCTTAACATTTTTATTTATGATGAAAAGTGAATTTACACAAGAAAACTCTAAATCACATACTTGGTGGCTCTAGAGTTCAAGTCCTCTCTGAAGAGGCAATTTGGGTATATAAAAATTTCATCAATTCTTCCAGGTACTCTTGCACATAATTTTTGAAGGAAATTAACATGGAGGATGTTTCAGATATCTTGAAAAACTAACCTCAGATCTTCTGGGGCTGTGGGCTTTCACAAATCCTTCTGTCTCTTTAGTAATCCCCAACAGACATGATGACGTTGAGATCAGGGCTCTGTGGGGGCCATATCATCACTTCCAGGGCTCCTTTTTCTTCTGTACACTTAAAATAGTTCTTAATGACATTGGCTGTGTGTATTTCTCAGCATTGAAGATATGATTAATCCTTACGAAATCCACAACTACATATGCTGAAATGCAGCCCCAATGTTGCAAAGAACACCCATGGTGCTGCATCGTTGCCTGCAGACATTTATTAGTGTACCACTCTCCAGCCCTTCAGAAAATAAACTGCCTTCTGTTACAAACAAGTATTTCCTGCTGACATTTTTCTGTACCCCATTTCCTATGTCTTCGCACAAAGTTGAGTCACTTGACCTTGTTTCCATGTCAATAGTATGGTATTTTGGCTTACATGAAGATCTTTTCTGGTCAGACTTCTCGAAACAGTAGATTGGTGTAGTGAGTCCTACTGATTGAGGACACTTTTGAGCTGATAACACTGCTGAACATCCATCGATTTTGAAAGTGATGCATGATGTGTCTTTCATTCACTGCACTAAGTTTCCTTGGCTGACCACCATGTTCTCAATATCGCCAATTTCTGGTGTCTTCAATGCTAAAAAATATATTCAGATACTTATTCATCCACTTATTATAATGTAATAGCATCAATGAGGCATCTAATTGTTTTCAAATTTATTTTCCGGCATAACAACCTCAAACATACAGCCAAGGTCCCTAACCTCTTCACGACACATGACGTACTGGGTGTGTCATGGATCATGAAGTTAATCCCTGCCGGTAGCCGTGGACAGTCATCAGTGATCCCCACACGTGTCAGCTGCTTTGAACAGCTGACATGTGAGACTATCAAGCATGAGTGGATCCACTCTCTGTTCATGCCTGTTAATCCCTTGCATTTCGCTGTCAAAATGTGACAACGAGATGAAACAGTGCGCCGCGGTAAGCTATCACTTACCACCGGAAGTCACGTAACATGATCACGTGAAGCCGATAGTTGCCATGGTAGCACAGGGTCATGTGATGACTCCTGTAGCTATCATGAGTCACTTCCTCTTACACCCGGCAGACTGCCCTGTCTAATAGGAGAGCTGCTTTTTTGCAGATCTCAGCTGTGTAGCTGTGATCTGGAGAAATGGAAGAGCGATCAGACAGCTGATCCTTATAGTCCCCTAGGGCTACTAGTAAAATAAAAAAAAGTAAAAAAATAAGTTTTAAAAAATTAAAAAAATCTAAAAGTTCAAATCACCCCCCATTCGCCCCATTGAAAATTAAAGGGTTAAAAAATAAAAAATATACACACATTTGATATCGGCGCATTCAGAAACGCCTGATCTATCAAAATATAAAATAAACCAATCTGATCGGTGAACGACGTAGCGGCAAAAAAATGTCAAACGCCAAAACTATGTTATTTGGTCGCCGCGTATTTTGCGCAAGATGCAATAACAGGCGATCAAAAGATAGCATTTGCGTTTTTTTTTGTCAAATCAAGAACGCAGCGTGTGGACATACCTTTCCTTTATAGAATTTTTTTCACACCTGCATAAAATGTTTGCACAGTACTAATTTGCACACTACTGGATAAAGATTATTTTGGCCTATTGTCATTGGGCATATGTTTATGGTGGTCTGTAAGTGCTGATATCTCCTTTCTTTTTCATATCTAGAAACACCGAAAAAGGCTGATGTGGAGCAATAAAGAGCTAGGAACCTGCAAAGCACGGAGAGCCTTGAAAAGTAAGCAGCTGCACTACTGCTGAATGTACTGCTGTAGAAGGGGGGTTCTGTTGATTACTTTATTGCTAGAGTAGTGGGGTTCGGAGGTGTGTGCAAACGACTGGTAGTAAATGTATTGCCTTAGTAGCTGAGCACACCATAGGAAAGAAGTCAGACCCAGTGTGCTGGTGGATAAAAGAGTCTCTGAATGACTGAGACATTTTTTGTGGTAGGTGCATGTTAAAAGTCACAGTGAAACTTACTGTTATAAACATGTATACAATAATATAAATAATATAATAAAGTGATTTAGGAGAAAGTAAAACCAAAGGTCCTATCATACAAGAATTGACTGTATTGTTTCACAGACTATTTCTTCAAGTCAGAGAAACGTCTATTGACTAGGCAAAGAAACATATTTCAGAAAGCAAATGGATATAGTGTTCAGAAATACATATACATAAGTGAAATGTCAGCTCACTGCCATAAAGAGAAATACAACATATCTTCAGATTGGTATCCTCAAGTCAATGGAACAAGTAAGTATAAAAAGGTGTAAAAAGAAAAAAAATATATATTTTAATTTCCATCTTAATAGAATAATTATAAAAAAGATACAAGGAATAGAAAGAACGTATGACTGCCTAAGCATGCAGCCGTATGTACCTTCTCTCCATCATACTGCCTAAGTAGACACGAGAGAGAGGAAATTCCAGCATCACATCCACATTGAAAATAATTTAAAAACTCACAGCGCAAAAACATTACCAGTTATGTGAGAGGATTTTGCACTGCTGGGTGAGCTGAAAATTATTTTTTCCTTTTGATCTGCCTTATGTAGACAGTCATATGTGCCTTAACATTCCTCATACTGTTTAAGTAGGCAGATGTGCCGCCCCTGCAGGGGTCGAAACGCTCGAATCTGGGGTCTGCTGTTGCTCGACGGTCTCCGGACCCGGGGGCTCGCGGCCACTTCAAATGAAAAAGGGGTATTCACAGGGGATAAGAGTTCGTGACACCACCCTTGGTTCGCGGTAAGGGGAGTACCGCCGCTGCCGAAGGGAATACCCGAGGGAGATGGAGTGGGGCAGCCAGATGAAGTACCCTCCACGGGTAGGGGAGGCTCCAGACTCTGGATGACGGAGGTCTAGGGGGAGCATGGTGCAGGTCGGAAGCAGGGGAGGACAGCGTACTCACTCAGGTGTTGCTAGTAGTTTTCCAACCGCAAAGCAGACTCTGACACAAAGGTAAACCAAGTCTCTGGGTGCCACTGCCTCTCTGGGAGAGCTCGTCTGGGAATCCGCTCCCTTTGATGATGGCAGTGGTCTTGACCTACCTCCTTGCACTAATGTTTAGGTGTTTTCGTGTGACCCCTTGGCTTGAAGCTTTCAGGGTCCCACTCCCCACTATTAGGTAGGGAAGTTGTGCTCTCGATGGTTGACACTTGAGATGTCAGTGGGCTGCATGGGTTGGAAAGCCCTATCCCCCTCGTTGTGTTGGTGCTTTCGATCTCTGAGCTCTTGGGGACAGTTCATAGAGATACTGTCCTCCACAGGTTAATTATCAGGTTGCGTGAAGCTACTCCCTGATCTAGGGTCCAGTACCTCGCCGTGCTCGGTACCAGTTCGGTTATTAGTAGTGATGAGCGAGCATGCTTGTCACTACTCGGTACTCGCACGAGTATCACTGTACTCGGGCTGCTCGGCGGGGACCGAGTAATCTCGCGATACTCGTGCTTTACTCGTGGTCTTCATTTCTGCATGTTGGCGCTCTTTTGAGAGCCAGCCCTCATGCAGGGATTGGCTGGCAGACCACTGCAATGCCACAGCCCTGTTAGTTGTGGAATTGCAGTGATTGGCCGGCCTGCACAGCGTCACCGAGCCTTTATATCGGCCGGCGCGCTGTGCTCTGCTCACAGCTATTCTGACAGTGAGTGTAGGGAGAGTGTCGCTGATTCAGGGAAAGCTTTGCGGCCCTTTATAGCTTTTTCAGTTGCAGGGCTGCAAACAGTGTGACCAAAAGTCCTTCTCAGGACTATTCTAGTTGTATACAGGCAGGCAGGGTATAGCCAGGTCGGAGTACAGTAGCAGAGTCCTTCTCAGGACTATTGTTGCTATATACAGGCAGGGTATAGCCAGGTCTGAATACAGGCTAGTGACCAAAAGAGTCCTTGTCAGGACTATTGTAGCAGTATACAGGCAGGCAGGCAGGCAGGGTAGTGGTGACCGTATACCAGCCTTCATATCTGGGGCTGGTGTACACAGTGTAAAACAGTCCAGATAGTGTCTGACTTGTCTGTACTGTAATTGTCGCTCCCCAAAAAAACCTGTTAGTAGGTTATTATTGCGTCCGTGCTTGGTTTTTAAAACCGCACGTGTGTGCCTGTTGGTGGCAGCGTACAGGTGCACTGGTGTGCGTTTACCAAACTATTATATAACGCACAAGTGTAGTGTATAATACACGTCAGTCAGCAGTGGCTGATAGTGTCAGAGTTCTTAATTTTTGCTCCTAAAACCTGTGTTAGGTTATTATTGCGTCCGTGCTTGGTTTTTAAAACCGCACGTGTGTGCCTGTTGGTGGCAGCGTACAGGTGCACTGGTGTGCGTTTACCAAACTATTATATAACGCACAAGTGTAGTGTATAATACACGTCAGTCAGCAGTGGCTGATAGTGTCAGAGTTCTTAATTTTTGCTCCTAAAACCTGTGTTAGGTTATTATTGCGTCCGTGCTTGGTTTTTAAAACCGCACGTGTGTGCCTGTTGGTGGCAGCGTACAGGTGCACTGGTGTGCGTTTACCAAACTATTATATAACGCACAAGTGTAGTGTATAATACACGTCAGTCAGCAGTGGCTGATAGTGTCAGAGTTCTTAATTTTTGCTCCTAAAACCTGTGTTAGGTTATTATTGCGTCCGTGCTTGTTTTTTAAAACCGCACGTGTGTGCCTGTTGGTGGCAGCGTACAGGTGCACTGGTGTGCGTTTACCAAACTATTATATAACGCACAAGTGTAGTGTATAATACACGTCAGTCAGCAGTGGCTGATAGTGTCAGAGTTCTTAATTTTTGCTCCTAAAACCTGTGTTAGGTTATTATTGCGTCCGTGCTTGGTTTTTAAAACCGCACGTGTGTGCCTGTTGGTGGCAGCGTACAGGTGCACTGGTGTGCGTTTACCAAACTATTATATAACGCACAAGTGTAGTGTATAATACACGTCAGTCAGCAGTGGCTGATAGTGTCAGAGTTCTTAATTTTTGCTCCTAAAACCTGTGTTAGGTTATTATTGCGTCCGTGCTTGGTTTTTAAAACCGCACGTGTGTGCCTGTTGGTGGCAGCGTACAGGTGCACTGGTGTGCGTTTACCAAACTATTATATAACGCACAAGTGTAGTGTATAATACACGTCAGTCAGCAGTGGCTGATAGTGTCAGAGTTCTTAATTTTTGCTCCTAAAACCTGTGTTAGGTTATTATTGCGTCTGTGCTTGGTTTTTAAAACCGCACGTGTGTGCCTGTCGGTGGCAGCGTACAGGTGCACTTGTGTGCAATTTCCAGAAACTTTGATATAACGCACAAGTAGTGAATATACACGTCAGCAGTGCACAGCATTGCAAAATGCGCAAGGGCATTGGCAAGGAACAAGGAAGTGGACGTGATGGTGGTGCAGGCAGAGGCCGAGGTCGTGGGCAAGCTCTAATTTCGCCACAACAAAGGGCCACATCTAGTCGCTCGCACGTCCTGTCCCAAATTCTTGGGGACCGCAGCAGTACACCGCTCTTGAACCAAGACCAGTGTCAACAGGTTGTTAGTTGGATAGCGGATAATGCTTCCAGTCAGATTGGCACCACCACAAACACTCTGTCTTCCACACGGTCAAGTGTCAGTAGCCGTGATACTGCACCGCACATTTCTGAACCTGATCCTCCTTCCTACCACCAGGCTGAGTACACGTCCTCCTCGGACATTAATGATCCCACACTTGGACACTCGGAAGAGCTGTTCACGTTTCCATTCACACATTCTGGCCTCTCGCCAGCTCATATTGAAGTGGGTCATGAGGAGATCGTCTGTACAGATGGCCAAATATTTGAGCAGCCACGTTCTCACGAAGTTGGCAACGTGTCTCAACAAGTGGTGGACGATGATGAGACACAATTGTCAGCAAGTCAGGAGGAGGAGCAGGGTGCGGAAGAGGAAGACGACGTGGTGGATGATCCAGTAACTGACCCAACCTGGCAGGAGGATATGCAGAGCGAGGACAGCAGTGCACAGGGGGAGGGAGGCGTAGCATCACAACAGGCAGTAAGAAGCAGGGTGGTGGCCCCAGGCAGAAGTCAGGCAACCGTTCCCCGGAACAACACGACGACACAAGGTGCCTGTCCAAATGTTAGGTCTTCACGAGTCTGGCAGTTTTTTAAGTTGGATCCAGATGATTCAAAAAAGGCCATTTGCAACACCTGCCGTGCCAGCATCAGCAGGGGTACCAAAACTAGCAGCCTGACCACCACCAGCATGATCAGGCACATGTCAGCCAAGCACCCGACTTTGTGGGAAGTACAACAGAGTCGAGGAGCAGTGCTTGCTGATGTCACTGCTACGTCTTCGCTGGTTGTGCATGCGAGCCAATCCTCTGTCCATGCTGCCTGCGAACAAGCCTCCTCCACTCCTGCACCTACAGTTGCCTACGCAGAAAGAACACCATCATCAAGCACGTCCTTGTCCCAGCGCAGCGTTCAGTTATCCATTCAGCAAACCTTTGAACGCAGGCGCAAATACACTGCCAACACCCCACATGCCACAGTTCTAAATGCTAACATTTCGCGACTGCTTGCGCTGGAAATGTTGCCTTTTAGGCTGGTGGAGACAGAAGCATTCCGTGACCTGATGGCGGCAGCTGTCCCACGTTACTCGGTCCCCAGCCGCCACTATTTCTCCCGGTGTGCCGTCCCCGCGTTGCATAACCACGTGTCACAAAACATCACACGTGCCCTGAACAACGCTGTTTCACCCAAGGTCCACCTAACCACAGACACGTGGACAAGTGCTTGTGGGCAAGGCCGCTACATCTCGTTGACGGCACACTGGGTTAATATTGTGGAAGCTGGGACCCAGTCTGAGCGAGGGACGCAACACGTCCTTCCCACACCAAGGTTTGCAGGCCCTACCTCAGTCAGTGTTTCACCCACACTCTACAGCTCCGGAATGTCATGCTCTTCAGCCTCCTCCTCCTCCTGCGCATCCTCATCCACTGTGCCCTCCACACCAGTCACAAGCTGGAAGCACTGCAGCACTGCCTCGGCGAAGCGGCAACAGGCTGTGCTGAAGCTAATCTGCATAGGTGACAAACCCCACAATGCAGAAGAGCTGTGGACAGCTCTGAAACAGCAGGCAGATCACTGGCTCACACCTCTGAACCTAAAGCCAGGAAAGGTCGTTTGTGACAATGGCCGGAACCTGGTGGCGGCTTTGAGGCGAGGCCAGCTGACACATGTTCCATGCGTGGCCCATGTGCTCAACCTCGTGGTTCAGCGGTTTCTAAAGTCATACCCAGAGCTGTCTGATCTGCTGGTAAAAGTTCGCCGCCTGTCTGCACATTTTCGAAAGTCACCTACTGCTTCAGCCGGCCTTGCCGGCTTTCAGCGCCGTTTGCATCTTCCGGCTCACAGACTGGTGTGTGATGTCCCCACGCGTTGGAATTCAACTCTGCACATGTTGGTCAGGATATGTGAGCAGAAGAGGGCAGTTGTTGAGTACCTGCATCACCTAAGCCGTCGGGAAATGGGTCAAACTCCACACATAACACCTGAGGAGTGGAGATGGATGTCAGACCTATGTACCATCCTCCAAAACTTTGAGGACTCCACCAAGATGGTGAGTGGTGATGACGCCATTATTAGCGTCACCATACCGCTACTCTGCCTTCTAAAACGGTCCCTGCTGAAAAACAAACATGATGCATTGCAGGCGGAGCGCGATGAGTTGCAGCAATAAACAGTAGTGGGTGTGGGTGATAACACACAGCCCAGCCTCGTCTCATCACAACGTGCAGTGGAGGACTATGACGAGGAGGAGGATGAAGACATGGAGCAACTCTCCGGCCAAATTGAGGATATGACATGCACACCAGTCATATCCTCGATTCAGCGTGGCTGGCCAGAGGACAGGGTAGATGAGGAGGAGGAGGAGGAGGAGGAGGAGGAGGAGGAGGAGGAGGACAGCATGTTCAGTCATCTTGTTGGTCAGGCTACTGAAGTCCTGGCTGTTAAGAGTCTGGCGCACATGGCTGACTTTATGGTAAGCTGCCTGTCTCGTGACCCTCGCGTTAAGAACATCTTGGCCGACAATCATTACTGGTTGGTAACACTGTTAGACCCACGCTACAAGGAGAACTTTTTGTCTCTTATTCCCGTGGAGGAGAGGTCAACCAAAATGCAGCAGTTTCGGAAGGCCATACTCACGGAAGTAGGCAAAGCATTCCCCTCACAAAACGCTAGCGGCATAGGTCAGGAATCAGTGGACAACCGAGGCGTACAGCCGAGAGAGGCACAAGTCCAATCCGCCAGAGGTAGGGGAACAGTCTTTAAGATGTGGGACAGTTTTCTCAGCCCCTCATGTACCACAGCCCCTGAGGTGCGGGGTAGTGCCACAAGAAATCCTAAGTTTGCCCAGATGCTGAAGGAGTACCTTGCAGATCGAACAACTGTACTCCGACATTCCTCTGTGCCTTACAATTATTGGGTATCCAAGCTGGACACGTGGCATGAATTGGCTCTCTACGCCTTGGAAGTCCTGGCCTGCCCTGCTGCTAGCGTTTTGTCAGAGCGTGTTTTTAGTGCCGCAGGTGGAATCATTACAGATAAACGCACCCGCCTGTCAACTGAAAATGCTGACAGGCTGACTCTGATAAAGATGAACAAGGGTTGGATTGGGCCAGACTTCACCACACCACCAGCAAATGAGAGCGGAATTTAAATTTTGCCATGTACCTCCACTCACCCATGGGTACACTTCTCGACTTTGGATAATCGCTGGACTGCTCCTCCTTCTCCTCATGCGCCATCATGATGACCGTTACAATAGTTAGGTCTTTGTTTCAGGTATACCCCCAGTGGTAAATTTTTTCGCCCATTCTTTGCAGAATGGACATTACAACGACAGGAGACCCGCTCCTTTGCAATGGGAACAATGTTTTGAGGCCCTCATGCACGTCTCTACCCAGGGACAACGTGTAGCCTCCCAATTTTTGGCTGCCCTGCCTAAGGGCTATACTGAAATACACCCACTTCCTTAAAATGGACACTTAATGTTTTGAGGCCCTCATGCACGTCTCTACCCAGGGACAACGTGTAGCCTCCCAATTTTTGGCTGCCCTGCCTAAGGGCTATACTATAATACACCCACTTCCTTAAAATGGACACTTAATGTTTTGAGGCCCTCATGCACGTCTCTACCCAGGGACAATGTGGAGCCTCCCAATTTTTGGCTGCCCTGGCAAAGGGCTATACTGAAATAGACCCACTTCCTTACAATGGGCACTTCAGGTTTAAAGGCCATCATGCACGTCTCTACCCAGGGACAATGTGGAGCCTCCCAATTTTTGGCTGCCCTGCCTAAGGGCTATACTATAATACACCCACTTCCTGACAATGGACACTTAATGTTTTGAGGCCCTCATGCACGTCTCTACCCAGGGACAATGTGGAGCCTCCCAATTTTTGGCTGCCCTGGCAAAGGGCTATACTGAAATAGACCCACTTCCTTACAATGGGCACTTCAGGTTTAAAGGCCATCATGCACGTCTCTATCCAGGGACAATGTGGAGCCTCCCAATTTTTGGCTGCCCTGCCTAAGGGCTATACTGAAATACACCCACTTCCTTAAAATGGACACTTAATGTTTTGAGGCCCTCATGCACGTCTCTACCCAGGGACAATGTGGAGCCTCCCAATTTTTGGCTGCCCTGGCAAAGGGCTATACTGAAATAGACCCACTTCGTTACAATGGGCACTTCAGGTTTAAAGGCCATCATGCACGTCTCTACCCAGGGACAATGTGGAGCCTCCCAATTTTTGGCTGCCCTGGCAAAGGGCTATACTGAAATAGACCCACTTCCTTACAATGGGCACTTCAGGTTTAAAGGCCATCATGCACGTCTCTACCCAGGGACAATGTGGAGCCTCCCAATTTTTGGCTGCCCTGCCTAAGGGCTATACTATAATACACCCACTTCCTGACAATGGACACTTAATGTTTTGAGGCCCTCATGCACGTCTCTACCCAGGGACAATGTGGAGCCTCCCAATTTTTGGCTGCCCTGGCAAAGGGCTATACTGAAATAGACCCACTTCCTTACAATGGGCACTTCAGGTTTAAAGGCCATCATGCACGTCTCTACCCAGGGACAATGTGGAGCCTCCCAATTTTTGGCTGCCCTGCCTAAGGGCTATACTATAATACACCCACTTCCTGACAATGGACACTTAATGTTTTGAGGCCCTCATGCACGTCTCTACCCAGGGACAATGTGGAGCCTCCCAATTTTTGGCTGCCCTGGCAAAGGGCTATACTGAAATAGACCCACTTCCTTACAATGGGCACTTCAGGTTTAAAGGCCATCATGCACGTCTCTATCCAGGGACAATGTGGAGCCTCCCAATTTTTGGCTGCCCTGCCTAAGGGCTATACTGAAATACACCCACTTCCTTAAAATGGACACTTAATGTTTTGAGGCCCTCATGCACGTCTCTACCCAGGGACAATGTGGAGCCTCCCAATTTTTGGCTGCCCTGGCAAAGGGCTATACTGAAATAGACCCACTTCGTTACAATGGGCACTTCAGGTTTAAAGGCCATCATGCACGTCTCTACCCAGGGACAATGTGGAGCCTCCCAATTTTTGGCTGCCCTGGCAAAGGGCTATACTGAAATAGACCCACTTCCTTACAATGGGCACTTCAGGTTTAAAGGCCATCATGCACGTCTCTACCCAGGGACAATGTGGAGCCTCCCAATTTTTGGCTGCCCTGCCTAAGGGCTATACTATAATACACCCACTTCCTGACAATGGACACTTAATGTTTTGAGGCCCTCATGCACGTCTGTATGCAGGGGCATTGGTGAACCTCACAATTTAGGACTGCCCTGGCAAAGGAAAATACTACAAAGACTCACTTCCTCAAAATGGGCACATTAGACTCAAGAGGCCTTCATGTACGTCTCTTCTCAGGGACATCGGAGTGCCACACAATGTTTTCACGTAAAATCTTTCATGTATTGATCTCAAAAAGTAACATACACCAGCTCTATCTCACTATTGGGTATGTGCCCTTAACATTTCCGCCATGAAAAATCATTTTGGGGTCATTTTGGAAGGTTTTCTGGTGAGTCCGTAAAAATGGCGTAAAACGCGGACAAAATTGTTCACAGCTGTGACTTTTGAGTGATAAATGCTTCAAGGGGTCTTCCCCATGCTGTTGCCATGTCATTTGAGCACTCTTCTGAGACTTTTGTGACATTTTTAGGGTTTCTCCATGCTGCCGGGAGGTCATTTCACAAAAATACTCGGGTCTCCCATAGGATAACATTGGGCTCGTTGCTCGGGCCGAGTACACGAGTATCTTGGGAGGCTCGGCCCGAGCTTCGAGCACCCGAGCTTTTTAGTACTCGCTCATCACTAGTTATTAGGTACTCTGGTGCCAACTGTTCTCCAAAACTAAGTCTGGCTCCTTTCTCCAATACCCTACGAGCAGGTCTCCGACTCCTCTGGTCCCAGACCACCGTCTGCGACCTAGCCAACGTCTCCGAGGTAGCTCCAATTCTTCTAGCTCCTCACTCTCTGAGGGCTACCACTGTTCTAACTGTACCCCTCCCACCAGTCAGTCTGACACCTAGGCGGGTGGCCCTATTCCAGCTAAACCGCCCACTGGTGTGCCTGACAGGGTGTGGTGTGAGGTGACTAGGATTTGAATGCTGGTGGAAGCAACATCAAAGTTCAGGATCCCAGAACCATGAGGGGTTGAGTCCTGCACAAAAGGGTAGAGAGTGAAGTACCCTGTGATACCCTGAATAGTTCAAGGGCATCACACAGACATACGTGCTTTCCATTCCTTATACTGTCTAAGTAGGCAGTCACATGTGTTTTTCCTTTCCTCATACTACCTAAGTAGGCAATCATATGTGCCTTCCATTCCTCATACTCCCCAAGTAGGTAGTAATGTTGCACCCACAGGGCAGGGGTTAAATGATACTCATCACCGTGCCGGTGATGGTTATGGGGTCCGGGATGGGCCATGGGTGGCCCTGTCCAGCTTCGTGGCCCCGAGGTGTACAATAAAAGGGATGAGATGATGATGGTGATAGTGGATGAGGTGAGGGTGATTGTCCTGTGACGCCAACTGCGGTATGCGGCCAGGGATTAGCCGCCACTGCTGTCGCTGTCCTCCAGGGAGGATGATTGTAGCAGCAAGGATGGCTCTTATCCCCACAGGTGGAGCGGGCCCCAGTGAGGATAATGAGGGGAGTAGAGGCCATTGGCGCCAAAGCTCAGGGCGCTGGCAATCAAAAGGCTGAGTCAGCTGCTGCGGTTCCAGGTCTTTTACTCACTGTCTTTAGATTGCCTGGGAGGTACCGGTCACAAAGGAGGAAAATAAAGAGAAGGAAAGAATAACCAGACGACAGGAGGAATTCCAACGCGCACCAAGAAACACGCAGTAAATCACCAGTTACTGGAACACAACAGCACATGGACCAGTCTAGCAAAAGCTATAGTTGGCATGGCAAGACAGATTCCTCCATCTTAAAAAGGCAGGAGTAACTTTAATAGATCTCCCGCAATACGTGATCCAAAAGGTAACCAGCACGCTAGCAGAAATAAACTCTTGCTTGCCCGATCACTAATGAGCACACAGCAGTCAATGCCTGAGCCTGGCTTTCAACTTAGAAATACCAGTAAAAGCATAGGGTGGAGTGTCAGAGTCTGTAGCCTGAACGTCTGATGCCGCCATAACACTCAAACACTGTGTGCCACATGTGGTTTTTATACCTCATACGGTTTTAACCCCTTCATGACCTTGGACGTAATATATATATATATATATATATATATATATATATATATATGTCCTAGGTTGTTCCTCCCCAGTAACCACAAGCTCCAGCGGTGAGCCCGCTGTAATCCCCGCACATATCTGCTGATCCATTAAGCAGACATGTGCAGCTAACAGGTGCTAGTGGATTAGAGATCCACTTGCACCTTCTCATCAATTAGATCATTGACAGCTTGATTTAAATGGCCACGGCGGAGATTGCGCCATTTCCCGCTACCATCGGCGGCTCCATGACACAATCATGGGATGCCAATGGGTTGCTATGGTGAACTGAGGAAACCCTGATACTAGCATGATGTATTTCCTGTGAGAGCTGACAGAGCTCTGCCTCTCACAGGAATGCTGCATTTCTGCTGATCAGAGCGATGCTGCTATGATTGAAATGAAGAAGCAAACAGACTGTGCAGTTATAAAGTCTCACTGTGGACTAGTAAAATAAATAAAAAATGTAAAAGAAAAGTTTTAAAAATATGAAAAAGTAAAAAAACCCTAAACATTCAAATCACCCCCCTTTTGCCTCATTGAAAATGAAACAGTTAAAAAAAATAAAATACACATATTTGGTATTGCCGTGTTCAGAAATGCCCAATCTATCAAAATATAAAATCAATTAATCTGATCGGTACATGGCGTGGAGAGAAAAAAATTCCAAATGCCAAAATTATAGTTTTTGGTGGCCACAAGAAGTTTTTACAATTCAATAACCTGCGGTCAAAATGTAGCATCTGCACAAAAATAGTATAATTAAAAATGTCAGCTCAAGACACAAATATTAAGCCTTTGCTGAGCCCCGATCCCGAAAAATGAGAAAGCTACGGGTCTCGAAAAACAGCATAAATAGCATAATTCTTTTATTGGACAAACTTCGTAATTTTTTTAACCCCTTAGATAAAAGTAAAAGTGTATATGTTTGGCATCTACAAACTCACACCGACCTGTGGCATCATATAGACACTTTAGTTTTACCATATAATTAACACGGGGAATAACAAAACCCTAAAACAATTGTGCGTTTGCATTTTCTTTTGCAATTTCACTGCACTTGGAATTTTTTTTCCAGTTTTCCAGTACACTATTTGGTAAAACAAATGGTTTTATTCAAAAGTACAACTCGTCTTGCAAAAAAAATAACACTCATATGGCAATATTGACGGGAACTAAAAAAAGTTATAGCTCTTGGAAGAAGGAGAGGAAAAAAAACTAAATTGAAAAACGGAAAATCACTGGGGGTGAAGGGGTTAATAACTATTTTACTGAGATGGAAATTTAATAATACATACATATGTTTTTCCCACTTTTTTTACAGTGTCACATTTTAGGTCAGAAAAACAGTTTGTATGAAAAGTGTTAGTGTTGTCAATGGGAACCAAGTGGATGATTTCTTTATTTTCAAGTTTGCTTTGGAATAATATTGAGACAATGTTTCTTTGAACCTTTTGTTGTGCTGTTGCTCCTTTTAAAAACTGAAGGGTATATTGACAACTGGGTGTTACCAGTTCAGGCGTGTGCATCTAAATAGTCAAATCAGTTATATTAGTCTCAGACTGTGTATTTGAGGAGAGTGATAATACCTACAAGTGCTTCTCAATAAATTAGAATATCATCAAAAAGTTAATTTATTTTAATAATGCAATACAAAAAAGGGAAACACAGATATTATATACAGTCATTACACACAGAGTGATCTATTCCTATAAATTATATAGAGTCATTACAGAGTTATCTATTTCAACTGTTTATTTCTGTTAATGTTTAAGATTATGGTAGAGATAGATGAGAACGGGTTTTGAATGCCGTGCTATCACAGGAAGCAATGTTGATTAAATATTCTTTTTATTCATGTGCAGGTCAAGTCAACGCGTTTCCGAGGTCGCAGCCTCCTTCATCAGGACTACAGAGAAAATCAACGATTGATTTTCTCTGTAGTCCTGATGAAGGAGGCTGCGACCTCGGAAACGCGTTGACTTGACCTGTACATGAATAAAGAGAATATTTAATCAATATTGCTTCCTGTGATAGCACGGCATTCAAAACCCGTTCTCATCTATCTCTACCATTGCTTCCCCGGGGCTGCTGCTATCACAATTTCCATGCTGTTACAGGTGTTGTGACTATCACAACTCCGTCAGGTGAGTGGATTCAAGTACATTTGACCTGACATTTATATATCGGATAAGACCCTATTGCGCTATATCGCTCCACAGTTTCTTCTGAATGTTGATGATTATGGCTTACAGCCAATGAAAACCCAAAAGTAATTTTCTCAGAAAATTAGAATAATTACCACAAAACACCTGCAAAGGCTTCCTAAACATTTTAAATGGTCCTTCAGTCTGGTTCAGTAGCCTACACAATCATGGGAAAGACTGGTTACTTGACAGATGTCCAGAAGGCAATCATTGACACACTCCACAAGCCGGGTAAGCCACAAAAGGTCAATGCTAAAGAAGTTTGCTGTTCACAGAGTGCTGTATCCAAGCATATTAATGGAAAGTTGAGTGGAAGGAAAAAGTGTGGTAGACAAAGGTGCACAAGCAACCGAGATAACTATAACCTTGAAAGGATTGTTAAGTAAAGGCCATTCAAAAATTTGGGGGAGATTCACAAGGAATGGACTGCTGCTGGAGTCAGTGCTTCAAGAGCCACTACACACAGATGTATCCAGAACATGGGCTACAACTGTCGTATTTCTTGTGTCAAGCCACTTATGACCAATAGACAACGCCAGAAGCGTCTTACATGGGCCAAGTAGAAAAATAACTGGACTATTGCTCATTGGTCCAAGGTGTTGTTTCCACATGAAAGTAAATTTTACATTTCATTTGGAAATCAAGGTCCCAGAGTCTGAAAGATGAGTGGAGATGCCACAATCCAAAAATCAACATTAACAGAAATAAACACTTGCAATAGATCACTGTTTGTAATGACTATCTGCATGCATAATTACCAGTTGACGCTGTAACCGTACCCCACAATGCACTGCGGCACTATCAGTTTTGCAGCCGCAGTTCACGCCCACATCATAGCCATGGTAACCAGGGTCAACAGTGCAGGCGGAACCCAAATTGTGGGCTGAGTAAGCACAATTCTCTTCCCAGTGTAATATTGTGCTACCCATATCACATCCATGTATAATGAGGTGTAGGTGTTTTAAATTACACATTTGCGATGTCACGGAGCAGTAAGGAGGCGGGGCCGGGTCTGTCCATCCTTCCTGACATCGCCATGCCTTGAGCAATGTTGCGGCGAGTGACGAGACAAGGCAACACTGACGAGACATGACGAGACAAGGCAACACTGACGAGAGAGAGAGAGAAAAAAATACATATAGATTGTTTATTTACAATAAAAATACACACAGCCTTTAACACATTTAATTTAGTCCCCCCAAAAAATACGTTGACAATCCAGAGCAGGCCATGATCTGCTACAACCTCTTGAAGAGAGGGAGAATTGCGAGAGTTCCCGAGTCAGCCTGCTGCCATGACTAAGGTTAACTAAGGTCACTCCAGGGGTCTCCCCGCCTGCTTTTACATGGCCGGAAGAAAGTGATCGTGGAAGCCCTGGAGTCTGACCTCAGATACCCTCACTGCTGGCATTGTTCTCACTTATGAAGTCTCGCAGTTAATCGTGATTACTGCAAGAGTTCCTGAGTCAGCCCGCAAACATCACTAAGCTTGCCTAAGGTCACTCAGGAATCTAACAGTATTGCCACTTACCGAAGTGCAGTTTTTACACGCAAGAAAGGTTCCTCACTTCTCCTAACAGGCCCACATTTCAGTGCAAATCACTGCTCCTGGACTGCCGCAGCAGTGCCAACATGACTCCTCTGAAAAAATACAAAAAACAACAAGAAAACAATAAGGCTCGGGCACTACGTCAACAACAACACCGCGCGAATGAGATTCCTGAACAAAAACGCCATCGTCTGGACAAAAACAATGCATATAAACGTAGACATATCGCTCAGGAGTCACTTTGGGAATGGACAATCACATACACATCAAACTGCACAAAACAATGTACCACCTCCAATTATAGTCACAACAGTTTACAAGAGATCATATAGTGTAAACACACACACAGCACACAGGGGAGACACGACATAGTGAACACAGCTCAAGAAACACAACACCAGATACCAATATACAGCACACCACAAGGAAGTGCACAGGGGTGAAGAAGGTCAAATGATGCAACACATACAATACACAAATGCAGAGGGATGACATGCAACAAATATATTGGAAAGCACAAAACAGTGTGACACATGTCCACTGCTCCTGTCACACCACTAAGCATAGAAAGATGTTTATTTCACCGCACTCCTGATGCGATAGTGTGATGCCCTGGACCCCAGGGGTCACAGATAACAACACCTACCACATACACACACACTCCCATCCCTTGTGAGGACACACCCATCACCAGAAAGGGAGACCTGATGCTTCACTCAGGGCTAGTAGGGAACACCAGGTGGGCGGAGTCAGGCGGAAAGACACGCCCACCGAGGAGACTACTGTCCTGAGGCAGGTAATACAAAGAGTGAAGTTTTAGTCAGAGAGTTGACAGGAGGTGTGAGGAGAAAAGCTGTCAGGGACCCGAGTTGGAGCCTGGGATCCCAGTAACGTCAGCTGCAGGAGTACCGGTACAGCAACGGGCGGAACCGTAGGGACCGGACCAGGGTTGCAGCCCGCCGGCCCTGAACCGGGGAGTCAACCATTTACCGGAGCACCAGCAGCTGGGTACTCAGACCCCGTCCTAGCTTAGAAGCCACTGAGTGTAGGCAAATTAACTGATTGCAGTCTGGACCTCACGGGTTCATCCTCACCCAAAGTCCCGAAAGAAGGCAACAGATCACCGATACCGGGTGAGAGCCACCGCCAAGGGCCAAACATCCGATGGGCCAGCGCCAGCGGGCAACCGAGGGCTCCTCCAGCAGCTAAACGCCGGGGAGCGGGCTACCACTGTCCAGGCAGGGGAGCCAAAAACCACAACAAGAGGTGCAAGGGAAAGGGGCCACCATCAGCCTCACAAGGGACACAAGCAGCCGGCTGCGGGACCCGACCATACCCGAACTTTGGTTTACCAGTGACTCTGAGTGTGGATTAATAGTGAGTACACCAGTGCCAACCAGGCACAACACCACATCGCAGTACGGCACCTTGCACCCCGACAACACCGTTGCCCGTCCCACCGGGCCCCGGGAGACATCGCCCCTACCCACGGAGGGGCTAACATCCAGGCTGCGCCTTCAACACCGATCCCAGGAGCACCCTTCACTCCAGCCGCAGCGGTGGTGCATCCCTTCACCACGACCCGTGGGTGGTGTCACGACCCGTACGATGACAACTCGGCCCCCGGCTGCGAACCTCGTCCCACACCACCACCCCACTGCCTCCCCTTAACAGAGCGACGTGGCACCCGGTCCGGAGGCGCTCGTGCCACCGACAACCCGAGCCCGGACCTCGAGCGGCTCGGCCCGGCGAAGGGAGCGGCCGAGTTCCTCTCAGGGCAGTACACATCGTCTCTTCTGGCGTCTCGAACAGGATTCGGACAGTCCACTTACCTGTGGAAGTGTGCCTTAAAAGTATCTGTCAGCGGCGTCCTGCTGAAAAAGTTGAAGTTCCGCCATCTTGGCGCAAAAGTTTCCCGCTCGAGTCATCTTCCCCGAGCAGTGAAGGCGCGAAGGTGAAGCCCCGCCCCTGAAGGAGGAGTGCTAAAAGGAAACCAAGGGGGAAGCGGTTGAGGAGGCTGCCTGATGTGACCGAGAAGATAAAAAGGCAGGGACTCCAGGACCCTGCATCCATTCCATTCCTGGATCCCGACAGTGCAGCAGCAGCATGGCAACTCCCGTCCAGAGTCCTGAATTCCCGGACCCCGCGCCAGGAACAGCGGCGTGGGTGAAGGCCCAGACAGAGGAGATGTGCCGCCGCCTCCAGCACCAGGTAAGCTTTCTGGTGGCGCACTGGGCAGCGGAGATGGGAGAGATAGTGGCTGCCGTGCGGGTCTGTGAGAGGATGACGATGTTGGTAGGGTGGGAAGGCGACCCATGTCCCTGTGCCCTTGAGGGCTCGGTCTGCTGCTGCCCGCCATACCGCCTCCTCCATTCCCCGCAGTGGTTGCCACTGCTCCTCTACCCGTATCCCCACCCCCAACACCGGTGGCGGAGTCCGTCCCAGGCGCTCCTGGGAAGCTGCTTGGAGAGGCTGGCCTGGACCTGTTATGGAATCCAGCCACGCTGTGCCCGTTGCCCGAGAAGACCCATCTCCAGCCAGCATGTGATCACGAGATGGCGCCGGCTGTACCGGAAGTGACTGCGCCCAAGAGCACACCAGCCATGGCAGGCCGCTCGGCCAAGAAGGCCCAGAAGGCTAGGCAGGCCACTCCAGGGACACAGGCCTCGGCTGAGGTTCCACGGGGAGGCAGTTGCAAGGTAGCAGAGCCGGCCACGACACAGCGGGGCTCCGCTTTGAGAGTGCCAATCGTGACCGACACTGAGGAGCGCTTGCTGAGCCAGACCCCCACTGAAATAGACCTCGGGCATGTGGCTGCCCTGTATTGGGATCGGCAGCCTAGCCAACTGAGCCGGGAGATCGCGGCCAGGGAGAAGAGAAGAGAGGAGGTCCTTGCCCGCACCATTGAAGGGAAGGAGCATCTGAGGAGTGCCAGATACTGGGTGCGGGGCCCGACCTACCAGGGCCAGGTCAGAAGATTCAACCGGGACAAAGGCTGCGGGTTCCTGTATGACCCTACCTTGGAAGGTGAGGTCTTTTTCTCCCGGCGGGATGTAAATGCTCATCTCCCGTTTGGGCACCCGGACTGTGACCTCCTGCCCGGTGATCTAGTGTACTACACCTGGCACCAAGGGGAGAGGGGCTGGTTTGCCCTGGATGTCCGGAGCAGTAGACAGCCCCTCCTCCACCGTACAGCCCCGAAGTGGAGGTGAAAGAGGAGTATCCCCCCGATTAAGAAGCTGGTAGCCCGTTGGCTATAAAAAAGGACCCGTCCCCTTTGGGACTTGTGTTTTATCCCCAGTTTATCCCCAGTTGCGTGAGTGACTGCTCATGGACAAGGCCGTGGACTTGCTGGCCACCCAAAAACTATTGGGCTTGTAAATATTGCCCCATCTGCCCCTTTTACCATGCCTTCCTGTTCTGTTAGCCTCCGGAGAGGCAGATTGGAGGTAGGACCCACAGCAGAGCAGCCTGGGGTTCGGTCACTACCGAGACCAGTGACCATCCTCCGGGGAGCCCTTTGACAACTGCCAGGTGCGCTGCACCGTACCCGTTTTTGCCTGGGTGATCTGGCCATGTTCCTTTTTCTGGACTGGGGAAAAGGGGTGCTACCCATTTCTTAGGGGCAGCATCAAGGCTAGGTTGTTTGGGTGGGAAAGGTGGAAGGCCATGAACCCGTTCCGTTAATAAAGTTATGCAACGTTAAAGTAAAATACCTCCCATTATGGGAAGACCTTCAGTAACCTTGTGTTTGTTAAAATGTTATTATAATTGTAAATGTTTCCCATTTTTCCAGTTAAAAAGAAAAAAAAACCAAAAATAAGCCGTAGTTGGTTGGGCAGCCCGCTGACGGTCTGCATTAAACCAAGGGGGAATGTGATGCCCTGGACCCCAGGGGTCACAAGTAACAACACCTACCACACACACACCCCCATTCCTTGTGAGGACACACCCGTCGCCCGAAAGGGAGACCTGATGCCTCCCTCAGGGCCAGTAGGGCACACCAGGTTGGCGGAGTCAGGCAGAAAGACACTCCCACTGAGGAGGCTATTGTCCTGAGGCAGGAAATACATAGAGTGAAGTTTTAGTCAGAGAGTTGACAGGAGGTGTGAGGAGAAAATTTGTCAGGGACGAGAGCCACCGCCAAGGGCCAAACATCCGATGGGCCAGCGCCTGCGGGCAACCGAGGGCTCCTCCAGCAGCTAAACGCCGGGGAGCAGGCTTCCACTGCCCAGGCAGGGGAGCCGAAAACCACAACAAGAGGTGCAAGGGAAAGGGGCCACCATCAGCCTCACAAGGGACACAAGCAGCCGGCTGCGGGACTCGACCATACCCGAACTTTGGTTTACCAGTGACTCTGAGTGTGGATTAATAGTGAGTACACCAGTGCCAACCGGGCACAACACCACACCGTAGTACGGCACCTTGCACCCCGAAAACAACGTCGCCCATCCCACCGGGCCCCGGGACACACCGCTCCTACCCATGGAGGGGCTAACATCCAGGCTGCGCCTTCAGCACCGATCCCGGGAGCACCCTTCACTCCAGCCGCAGCGGTGGTGCATCCATTCACCACGACCCGTGGGTGGCGTCATGACCCGTACGACGACAACGCGGCCCCCGGCTGCGAACCTCGTCCCACACCACCACCCCACTGCCTCCCCTTAACAGAGCGACGTGGCCCCTGGTCCGGAGGCGCTCGTGCCACCGACAACCCGAGCCCGGACCTCGAGCAGCTTGGCCCGGCGAAGGGAGAGGCCGAGCCCCTCTCAGGGCGGTACAATAGCATCGGGCCTATTTCTAGTATAATATATGTTTCACTTTTTGTATTGAATAACTAAAACAAATTATCTTTTTGATGATATTCTATTTTATTGAGAAGCACTTGTAGTTGTCAATTTACAGCACATTAATACATTTTGCTAGGAGAAATAATATTGAGCAACACAATACAAAGTTGTAAAATCACATACTGTTTTTATTAGTCAATTTCAAAGCTGCAAAGACAATAACAAAAGAATACTTGCTCTTTTTAATGGTTAGCGTAACACCCCCCCCCAAAAAAAACCCTGAGGCAAGTAATACACACAGGTACTAGTCCTCAATGTAATAAGAAGAACAGAATTTCGAGCTATAATATATATAACAACAGACAAAGTGGAGGAAAGCTTGACACGCCCAATGGAATAGGTCACTACACATCCATGGAGGGTCTTCTGAATATGGATGGACTTTTTTAATACTATGTGAAAATAAAGAAAGAAATTATTTTACGTTGGATGTGCCGATTATTTTTTCCTTTTATTCATATAATATATATAATTGAAGCTCAGACATGAACAAAACGGAATGTATAGGTCATCAGGTATACATGAGTAATATGCAGGTATCATAAAAATTATAGCATGATGGTACAATCATCACAGTACAATAGAATCCATGTTTTCCAGCTCCCAAGGATCATCAAGCGTTGTTATTTCACTGGAAAAATAAGTATTAACCAAAATAAACATGTCAGTATTACTGACAGATCTGAAATATGTGCTTGTGTGTTTCTTAAGGTAATTTGTGGTTCAGACTCGGGTAATATGAGAGACACAGACAAAGCGTCACTGCTTACTGATCACGCTGCATGATAACTGAGAGGGCCAAAGGGCATAATCCTATTTACCTCTTGTCCTGCAATAATCTATATAATCAGTGCAGGACAGGAAAATTAATGTAAATGTATTAATTTTCCTATCACAGCCAGAAAACAGAGAGCCCAGAGGCTTATAAGTTGAGTAAACCATGCAAGGTTTAACCAATTCATAACCAATGATGAGTTTATCTCTCACTGTTGATTGCTTTAGGGCTATTAGGCACCAAAATATCCATTACTGTAATTTTGATGAGGATGATGTCCAAAATAGTGACAAAAAAAGAAAAAAACATTGTGCGTTCTTTTTTGCCAGCCTTTCAAAAAAGGAATGAGGGTTAACAATAAATTATATAAAATGTTATGTTTCTACGAATGCGGCAACACAAATATATTTTATTATATGAAACATGCTTTAGTTTAATTTTTTTGCATACAAAATGATGTTAAGAAAAACTACAAACATTATGAATTGAAGGCTAAATACAGACGCCTCATTAAGTATTTATTTTAAATTCTTTTGTACTCATTATCCTTAATTAACTAAAGTTACTAGGCAATAAACCCATTTACCACCCTAGACCACCAGTGATCTATTCTAGACCTTCTTACAATATTATTTAAAGGCTTTTCCCCATTGTGATATAAAAAGTCATTTTCTTTCATTTAGTTATATCAATCAGATGGTGGGTACTGGCTCAAGCATGGAAAATGATGGCATGTTTTCTGTTCTATAAAATTATTTCAGTACATGAGTCTGGAGAAGGTTTTTGCATAAATATAATTGTTCTCTGAAAAAATGGGAAATCTAGAAAGTTAATGTATTACTTGGTAATGTCCCTGGTTAATCTATATTCTACACTGTATGCAGACTTATTAGGCAAATAAGTATTTTGATCACATGACACTTTTTATACATGTTGTCCTACTCCAAGCTGTATAGGCTTGAGAGCCAACTACCAAATAAGTAAATCAGGTGATGTGCATCTCTGTAATGAGGAGGGGTGTGGTGTAATGACATCAACACTCTATATAAGGAGTGCATACTTATTAGGCAACTTCCTTTCCTTTGGCAAAATGGGTCAGAAAAGAGATTTGACAGGCTCTGAAAAGTCCAAAATTGTGAGATGTCTTGCAGAGGGATGCAGCAGTCATAAAATTCCCAAACTTTTGAAGCGTGATCACCGAACAATTAAGCGTTTCATGGCAAATAGCCAACAGGGTCACAAGAAGCATGTTGGGCAAAAAAGGCGCAATATAACTGCCCATGAATTGAGGAAAATCAAGTGTGAATCTGACAAGATGCCATTTGCCACCAGTTTGGCCATATTTCCGAGCTGCAACGTTACTGGAGTATCAAAAAACACCAGGTGTGCCATACTCAGGGACATGGCCAAGGTAAGGAAGGCTGAAAAACGACCACCTTTAAACAAGAAACATAAGATAAAAAGTCAAGACTGGGCCAAGAAATATCTTAAGACTGATTTTTCAAAGGTTTTATGGACTGATGAAATGAGAGTGACTTTTGATGGGCCAGATGGATGGGCCAGAGGCTGATTAGTAAAGGGCAGAGAGCTCCACTCCGACTCAGACACCAGCAAGGTGGAGGCGGGGTACTGGTATGGGCTGGTATCATCAAAGAACTTGTGGGACCTTTTCGGGTTGAGGATGGAGTGAATCTCAACTCCCAGATCTACTGCCAGTTTCTGGAAAACAAGTTCTTCAAGCAGTGGTACAGGAAGAAGTCGGTATCGTTAAAAAACCCCCATGATTTTCATGCAGGACAATGCTCCATCACATGCATCCAACTACTCCACAACGTGGCTGGCCAGTAAAGGTCTAAAGGATGAAAAATTAATGACATGGCCCCCTTGTTTACCTGATCTGAACCCCATAGAGAACCTGTGGTCCCTCATAAAATGTAAGATGTACAAGGAGGGAAAACAGTACACCTCTCGGAACTGTGTCTGGGAGGCTGTGGTCACTGCTGCACGTAATGTTGATCATAAACAGATCAAGCAACTGACAGAACCTATGGATGGTAGGCTGTTGAGTGTCATCATAAAGAAAGGTGGCTATATTGGTCACTCATTTTTTGGGGTTTTGTTTTTGCATGTCAGAAATGTTTATTTCTAAATTTCATGCAGTTATATTGGTTTACCTTGTGAAAATAAACAAGTGAGATTGGAATATATTTGGTTTTTATTAAGTTGCCTAATAAGGCTGCACAGTAATAGTTACCTGCACAAACAGATATCCTCCTAAGATAGCCAAATCTAAAAAAAAACACTCCAACTTCCAAAAATATTAACCTTTGATATTTATGAGTCTTTTGGGTTGATTGAGAACACGAATAATGAAAAAAATACGCTAACATACAACTTGTCTAATAAGTCTGCACATGGTGTAACTATTTGCACTAAGCCCAGAAAATAATTTTTAGAGTTGTTTCTTGTCACTCTGCCAAACAGGGGTGTACATAAAATTCGTGAGCCCCTTGGCAAAATTTTTAATTGTCTCCCCCTCTAAGGCCTTGTGCGCACTAGGCGTTTTTGCCGCGTTTTTAGCGGCGTTTTTTACCGCGTTTTTGTGCTGAAAACGCAGTGACATTGCTTCCCCAGCAATGTCTATGGGTTTTCATAAGTGCTGTCCGCACACAGCGTTTTTTTGTAGCTGCGTTTTTGTGGTGACCACAAAAATGCAGTATGTCAATTATTTCTGCGTTTTTCACTGCGTTTTTCACTCATTGAGTTCAATGAGATGTTCAACAACGCAATGAAAAACGCATATAGCCGCGTTTCTATGACTAAAAATGCAGCTATAAACGCAATGGGTGGGCAGTAAAGTGACGTGTACAGGAAGAGGATTCCTTCTGTTGGTAAACACAGAAGCATGAATCCTCCCGGTACCGTCACCGCTGCGTCCACCTCCCGTCCTGTGCATGTCAGCTCCGTGCGGCGCCATGTCTGGGCGGGAGGTGGAGGCAGCGGCGAAAACAAAAGTGAACAGTAGAAAAAAAAAAAATGTCATATATACTCACCTGTCTGCAGGGTCCCGGTGCCATGCCCGCTCCCAGCCCCTGTCTCGGTACCGCCGCTCTGGCTGTGTGCAGTCTCCCCGGGGCAGGACCTTGCTTGCAGGACCTGGCGTTGGATCACCTGATGCAGTCACCTGACGCATCAGCGGTTCGTAGTCTCGCCGGCTTTTTCACGCCCGGCCGGCTATCAGCTGATCCTGCCGTCAGGGGACTTCATCAGCTGATTACCGGCAGCTCCTGCAGCGATAGGACAGGATCAGACTCCTGTCCAATCGATCGCTGCAGGAGCTGCCGGTAATCAGCACAGCACATAAGTGAGTATTATTTTTTTTTTTCTACTGATGCATCAGCTGATTGTATAATCGGCTTTTATACAATCAGCTGATGTGTGATGTGATTCACGTAGTTTAACCTGACACATCATCTGATCGCTCTGCCTTCCAGCAAACCGATCAGATGATATTGGATCCGGATTGGACGGCGCGGGACCCTGACCCAGGATTACTGCGGAGGGGGGGTTCTTTATTTCAATAAAGATGGAGTCACTAATTGTGTTGTGTTTTATTTCTAATAAAAATATTTTTCTGTGTGTTGTGTTTTTTTTTTTTTATCATTACTAGAAATTCATGGTGGCCATGTCTAATATTGGCGTGACACCATGAATTTCGGGCTTAGGGCTAGCTGATAATATACAGCTAGCCCTAACTCCAATATTACCCAGCTAGCCACCCGGCATCAGGGCAGCTGGAAGAGTTGGATACAGCGCCAGAAGATGGCGCTTCTATGAAAGCGCCATTTTCTGGGGTGGCTGCGGACTGCAATTCGCAGTGGGGGTGCCCAGAAAGCTTGGGCACCCTGCACTGTGGATTCCAATCCCCAGCTGCCTAGTTGTACCCGGCTGAACTCAAAAATTAGGCAAAGCTCACGTCATTTTTTTTTTTTAATTATTTCATGAAATTCATGAAATAATTAAAAAAAAGGGCTTCTCTATATTTTTGGTTCCCAGCCGGGTACAAATAGGCAGCTGGGGGTTGGGGGCAGCCCGTACCTGCCTGCTGTACCCGGCTAGCATACAAAAATATGGCGAAGCCCATGTCATTTTTTTTTTCTTTTTGGGCAAAAAACTGCATACAGTCCTGGATGGAGGATGCTGAGCCTTGTAGTTCTGCAGCTGCTGTCTGCTCTCCTGCATACACTAGTGAATGGAGGATGCTGAGCCTTGTAGTTCTGCAGCTGCTGTCTGCTCTCCTGCATACACTAGTGAATGGAGGATGCTGAGCCTTGTAGTTCTGCAGCTGCTGTCTGCTCTCCTGCATACACTAGTTCTGCAGCTCTCTGCTCTCCTGCATACAATGAACATTTTGAAGAAGGAAATGACATCAGACCTTTTTTTTTTTTTTTTCATCAACAATCTTTAATGGCATTGTGCACTGATTAAAAACGCAGTGAGCAAAAACGCAGAAAAAACGCACCAAATCACGGCAAAAACGCATGCATTTTTGTAGCGTTCTTTAGCCGCGGGTGCGTTTTTTGAGACAAAAACGCACATAAAAACGCAGCGTGAAAAAAACGCCTAGTGCGCACATACCCTAAAGAAAAAAAAAAATTGATGGAGTAAGCTGGGCTATATCTAGAGATGGGTGAACCCGCAGATGTTCGGGTTCGGCGGGTTCAGCCGGATTTTTTAATAAATATGACAAGGGACCGAACTTAAACCCAAACATTAGCCTGAATGTTGATTCCCCATATAAGTGTATGAGGACTCAAACATTGTGCTCTAAAATTATGGTAGAAAGGGCTCTGGGGATTAGAGAAGAAACGTTATACTTACTGAGTCTCTGTCACGGCTGTAACACTACTTCCAGGTCTTCTCATGAAACCTCATGCATATTCACTGCTTCTGACACACCCACGGGGTCTGGGGTGACTCGTCACTGGGACGCAGTTCTTCTCCTGGGTCGCTGCAGTAGCCTTTCCTGGTTCCATGACCCCGGCGGTGTCAATAAAGATGGGAATGGCGATGATAGGAGTAGTTGTTCGTGGTGCAAACTTTGGTGTGGGGCCAGTATTAGCCACCGCTGTGGGACTTCTTCTCCAGGTTAGATGATAATGCAGCTCAGATGGTACAGCTCTCCACAGGCAGAGCTCAGGTCACCTCGAGGATGATGGTGGTAGTAGTCGCCAATGGCGAAGAAGCGCGAGGATGCGAGCGCCGGAGTGATTGGACGACACAGAGAGTTAGTTCAAGTTCTTTTACTCACTGAAAACACACTGCCGTTGGAGTACCGAGTTATGCTGTGATGGGCTCCAGCCGATCCCGGATACTTCGGAGGTCGAGGCCAGTGTTTCCTTCCATCTCCTTTCGACGGTTTCCCTCCACGCCAGCTCCTGGGCAGTGGAATGGGTCACGGGTACCTTCTGCACTCCTCGTGAACCCTGGGATCCCCCTTCTTTCCTAAGAACTAGAGTTGAGCGCGGTTCGCGGTTCGTGGTTCTCCAGTTCTAGGCTCGAGTGATTTTTGGGCTGTTCGAGATCGAACTAGAACTCGAGCTTTTTGCTAAAAGCTCGATAGTTCTAGAAACGTTCGAGAACGGTTCTAGCAGCAAAAAGCAGGGCTTTTTACAGCTGCAGTGTGCAGGAGCCATCGCTGGCAGCCTGCCAGAAGCTGGTAACCAAGATAAACATCGGGTATCCAAGCAAAGCGCTTGGTTAGTAACCCGATGTTTATCTTAGTTACGTGCAGGAAGCCCACACTTCCCGCTCAGCTCGCTCCGCCCCCTCCTGCCCGCGGCATGTATACATACATATACACACACACACACACACACTCTCACACACGCACCCCCCCTCCCCCCCCCCGCTCGGCTTACCTGCGGTGGTGAAGTCCCGCCATCCAGACCTCAGCGCTGTCACTGTCCTCCATGGCCGCCGCTTGTCACATCACCTCTCGCTTCCCACCCGAGACGTCACGGACCTCTCGCGATACTTGATGTGAAGGCGCCGGTCATTGACCTCAGTGACAGGGGCTGTCGGCAGTGCTGGAGATCAGCGCAGGTAATGTACCTCGCTGACAGCAGCACTTGTCATGCCCTGCAGTGACCTGGGCTGACCCATTGATGTTAGCTCAGGTCACTGCATTGCTCTCCCAGCCAATGGGGAACATCCTGCTCTTCATTGACTGGGACAGTGTGGATCGTCATGGCAACCCCTTGGATTACACCAGACCTGGATTTGTTTTTCATTCTAATAAATTGGTTAAAGAGGGAATGTTTTGGGGAGTGTTTTTTCAAATAAAAATGTGTTTGTCGTCTATTTTTGTTTATTACTGACTGGGTTGGTGATGTCGGGTATCTGATAGACGCCTGACCTCACCAACCCCAGGGCTTGATGCCAGGTGACATTACACATCTGGTATTAACCCCATATATTACCCCGTTTGCCACCGCACCAGGGCGCGGGATGAGCTGGGGCGAAGCACCAGGATTGGCGCATCTAATGGATGCGCCACTTCTGGGGCGGCTGCGGCCTGCTATTTTTAGGCTGGGGAGATTCCAATAACCATGGACCTCCCTAGTCTGAGAATATCAGGCCCCAGCTGTCTGCTTTACCTTGGCTGGTGATCCAATTTTGGGGGACCCCTACGTGTTTTTTTTTTTAATTATTTATTTAATTTAAAATAACAGCGTGGGGTGCCCTCAGTTTTGGATTACCAGCCAAGGTGAGGTTGCCAGCTGTGGTCTGCAGGCTGCAGCCGTCTGCTTTACCCTAGCTGGCTACAAAACTAGGGGGAACCCTACGTCATTTTTTTTTCATTTTTTTGGCTAAATACAAAGCTAAGCATCCCTTAGTGCCACATGAAAGGTACCAAAGGGTGTTCCACTTTTTCTCCATTTTTTTCTCCACTTTTTCTCCATTTTTTTCTCCACTTATTCTCCACTTTTTCTCCTCTTATTCTCCACTTTTTCTCCACTTTTTCTCCTCTTATTCTCCACTTTTTCTCCACTTTTTCTCCACTTTTTCTCCATTTTTTTCTCCACTTTTTCTCCACTTTTTCTCCACTTTTTCTCCACTTTTTCTCCACTTTTTCTCCTCTTATGCTCCACTTTTTCTCCACTTTTTCTCCTCTTATGCTCCACTTTTTCTCCACTTTTTCTCCACTTTTTTCTCCACTTTTTCTCCTCTTATGCTCCACTTTTTCTCCACTTTTTCTCCACTTTTTCTCCACTTTTTCTCCTCTTATGCTCCACTTTTTCTCCACTTTTTCTCCACTTTTTCTCCTCTTATGCTCCACTTTTTCTCCACTTTTTTCTCCACTTTTTTCTCCACTTTTTCTCCACTTTTTCTCCTCTTATGCTCCACTTTTTCTCCACTTTTTCTCCTCTTATGCTCCACTTTTTCTCCACTTTTTCTCCTCTTAATCTCCACTTTTTCTCCACTTTTTCTCCACTTTTTCTCCACTTTTTTCTCCACTTTTTCTCCTCTTATGCTCCACTTTTTCTCCACTTTTTCTCCACTTTTTCTCCTCTTATGCTCCACTTTTTCTCCACTTTTTCTCCACTTTTTTCTCCACTTTTTCTCCTCTTATGCTCCACTTTTTCTCCACTTTTTCTCCACTTTTTCTCCTCTTATGCTCCACTTTTTCTCCACTTTTTTCTCCACTTTTTCTCCTCTTATGCTCCACTTTTTCTCCACTTTTTCTCCTCTTATGCTCCACTTTTTCTCCACTTTTTCTCCTCTTATGCTCCACTTTTTCTCCACTTTTTCTCCACTTTTTTCTCCACTTTTTCTCCTCTTATGCTCCACTTTTTCTCCACTTTTTCTCCACTTTTTCTCCTCTTATGCTCCACTTTTTCTCCACTTTTTCTCCTCTTATGCTCCACTTTTTCTCCACTTTTTCTCCACTTTTTTCTCCACTTTTTCTCCTCTTATGCTCCACTTTTTCTCCACTTTTTCTCCACTTTTTCTCCTCTTATGCTCCACTTTTTCTCCACTTTTTCTCCTCTTATGCTCCACTTTTTCTCCACTTTTTCTCCTCTTAATCTCCACTTTTTCTCCTCTTATGCTCCACTTTTTCTCCACTTTTTCTCCACTTTTTCTCCTCTTATGCTCCACTTTTTCTCCACTTTTTCTCCTCTTATGCTCCACTTTTTCTCCACTTTTTCTCCTCTTAATCTCCACTTTTTCTCCTCTTATGCTCCACTTTTTCTCCACTTTTTCTCCACTTTTTTCTCCACTTTTTCTCCTCTTATGCTCCACTTTTTCTCCACTTTTTCTCCACTTTTTCTCCTCTTATGCTCCACTTTTTCTCCACTTTTTCTCCACTTTTTTCTCCACTTTTTCTCCTCTTATGCTCCACTTTTTCTCCACTTTTTCTCCACTTTTTTCTCCACTTTTTCTCCTCTTATGCTCCACTTTTTCTCCACTTGTTCTCCACTTTTTCTCCACTTTTTTCTCCACTTTTTTCTCCACTTTTTCTCCTCTTATGCTCCACTTTTTCTCCACTTTTTCTCCACTTTTTCACCGTTCTTTTTCTATGGTCAGTCTACCCATTAGCTCTGCCATGCATACTGTAGCTCTACACCTACTGCACATGTTACTTTATGATTGACATCTCTTTCGTACCAGAGCTGTCTAAGCCTACTCTGACCCCATATTTGTCATTACTATATTGTCCTTGTACTGTATTATGACATTTGTATCATGTGTTTCATTTCTTGCTGTGTTGCAATTTTTTTGCTGCATCCCAATTGTACCTCTACATTGTTCGAGTTTATGTTATTGTTCTCTCACTCTTATGTGATACTGATTATTGTCATTTTTCATGATTACATGCAGATAAGTCCAATCTGACGAAGGCTCAGGCCGAAACGTCATTTGTAACTTGTTTTGGACAAAAACATATATGCTTATGAAAAAAAAAATGTTCTTAATACGGACCAATAAAGAGTGATTTTGCATTACTATCCATTGGGACTTACTGACTTAGTCTGGGAGATTTAGAGTGCCGAGGTTACTCACTAATTTTATCTATTATTACCTCTGAGCACCTATATACCAGTGAGCAGAGCTTCCTCTACAGTAGTTCTCCTGATTAGGCATGCCCTTACCTCATGAGCAGGGCATTGCAGCTTTGGTAGCAACCATTATGACATGGACTCTGCTGCTGTGGACCCGGGGAGAGTGAGTGCAGATTCATTGCACCCACACTCCTCACATGAAGGGTCCGCACTCCTAGAAAATGGGGGATACGTTCCCTGAGTGTCTCCCCCCCATATTCTAGACGGTCCAGAGTCGTCGTGGGACCCCTTTATTTTTTTTCTTACAATAAATTGGTGAAAGAGGAAATGTTTTGGGGACTGTTTTTTCAAATAAATTTCTTTTGTCGATTTTTTGTTTTTGTTAGTACTGACAGTTTATGATGTTGGGTATCTAATAGACGCCATGACATCACAAACTGCTGGGCTTGATCTCAGGTGACTTTACAGCTAGTATCAACCCGATTTATTACCCCGTTTGCCACTGCACCAGGGCACGGGATGAGCTGGGGTGAAGCGCCAGGATTGGCGCATCTAGTGGATGCGCCACGTCTGGGGTGCCTGCGGCCTGCTATTTTTAGGCTGTGAAGGCCCAATAACTATGGACCTTCCCACCCTGAGAATACCAGACCACAGCTGTCCGCTTTACCTTGGCTGGTGATCCAATTTGGGGGGGACCCTACTTTTATTGTGTAATTATTAATATTTATAAAATAATTATAAAAAAGAGCCTGAGGGGACCTCCACATTGGATCCCCAACCACGGTAAAGCTGCCAGCTGTGGTTTTCAGGCTACAGCCGTCTGCTTTACCCTAGCTGGCTATCAAAAATGGGGGGACCCAACGTAATTTTTTTTTTTAACTATTTTTTAAATAGAAAAAATTAATGGGCTTCCCTGTATTTTGATTGACAACCAAGGTAACGGCAGGCAGATGGGGGTGGCAACCCATAGCTGTCTGTTTTATCTGCGCTGAGAATCAAAAATACCGCGGAGCGCTACGTCATTTTTTTAAAGATTTATTTTTACAGCACTGTGATGTCCAGCAATCAAAATACAGGGAAGCCCATTTTATTTTTAGTTATTTAAATAAATAATTAAAAAAAATATATATGGGCTCCCGCTGCATTTTTTGTATTGCTAGCTAAGGGTAATCCAAGCAGCTACTGGCTGCTAACCCCCACTGCTTGGTGTTACCTTCACTGGCAATGGAAAATCCAGGGAAGCATTTTTTATTTTTTTTGCCAAAAAACTACAAAAAAAGGACGTGAGCTTCGCCATATTTTTGTATGCTAGCCAGGTATAGCAGGCAGGTGCTGGAAGAGTTGGATACAGCGCCAGAAGATGGCGCTTCTATGAAAATGCCATTTTCTGAGGTGGCTGCAGACTGCAATTCGCAGCAGTGGGGCCCAGAAAGCTCAGGCCAACCGGTGGTGCGGATTCCAATCCCCAGCTGCCTAGTTGTACCTGGCTGGACACAAAAATGGGGCAAAGCCTACGTCATTTGTTTTCTAATTATTTCATGAAATTCATGAAATAATAAAAAAAGGGCTTCCCTTTATTTTTGGTTCCCAGACGGGTACAAATAGGCAACTGGGGGTTGGGGGCAGCCGTACCTGCCTGCTGTACCTGGCTAGCATACAAAAATATGGCGAAGCCCACATAATTTTTTCAGGGGGCAAAAAAATTCTGCATACAGTCCTGGATGGAGTATGCTGAGCCTTGTAGTTCTGCAGCTGCTGTCTGTCTGTATGGAGAAGAGCAGACAGCAGCTGCAGAACTACAAGGCTCAGCATACTCCATCCAGGACTGTATGCAGAAGTTTTTTGCCCACCAAAAAAATGACGTGGGCTTCGCCATATTTTTGTATGCTAGCCAGGTACAGCTGGCAGCCACGGGCTGCCTCCAACCCCCAGTTGCCTATTTGTACCCGGCTGGGAACCAAAAATATAGGGAAGCCCGTTTTTTTTAATTATTTCACTTATTTCATGAAATAATTAAAAAACAAATGACGTGGGCTTCGCCCTATTTTTGTGTCCAGCCGGGTACAACTAGGCAGCTGGGGATTGGAATACGCAGCACAGGTTAGCCCGAGGTTTGTGGGCGCCTCTGCTGCGGATTTCAGTCCGCAGCCGTCCCAGAAAATGGCGCTCTCATAGAAGCGCCATCATCTGGCGCTGTATCCAACTCTTCCAACAGCCCTGGAGCCGGGTGGCTTGTTGGGTAATCATGAGTTAATACTGGCTTTGTTTTACTAGCCAGTATTAAGCCAGAGATTCTTAATGTCAGGCACGTTTGACCCGGCCATTAAGAATCTCCAATAAAGGGTTAAAAAAAAGACACCACACAGAGGAAAAATACTTTAATAGAAATAAATACACAGACACATTAGAGACTCCATCTTTATTACCCCCTGTCAGCCCTCCACGACCCTGCTCTTCTGTCTTCTTTCTTTCTAGTGTAGTAGTAGTGACGATTGTAGTGAGGAAGGATGAGATTCACCAGCTCATCACTTGGGGCTGGGGAACCTCCATCCTCACTACAATGCTCACTACAATCGTGCAGCAGCGTGCAGCCTTCACTCCGTGAGTGATCACTGCTGGCTGCTAGCGGTAACGCTGACAGACGCGTTACCATAGCAACGGTGCTCTCGGAGCCGCGGTTAGCGGTGACGTCACCGCTAACTGCATTGCTATGGCAACGGTGATCTCCGTTAATGACCGGCTGTGTCAGCCGGTCCCTAACGGAACGGGGAGTCGACCGTGTGCTAGAGCATGTCGCCGGTACACGGCGATACACATATGTGCACCGTGTACCGGAGAGATGCACTCGCAGGTCCTACATGACGTGTCATAGTCATGTGACCAGTCTGTAGCCAATGAGATAATAGCCACATGACTGGTCACATGGCTATTTTGACGTCACGATAGGTCCTGCATCTCTGCTGGCAGTGCAGGTCACCGGGAGGATTCAGCGATCATCGGATGGAATAGCGGCAGGAGACAGAGTGCAGAAGGGATCGCGAGGACCGGTAAGTGTTATGGCAATGTTTATTAACTGTTTGTGTACATTTATAATGCATTTTTATGTGTTTGTGATTGCCTCCCATTATAGCCTATACGTTCGAGTTCGGTTCGTCGAACGTTCGACGAACTGAACTCGAACGAGACCTCCGTTCGGCGAACCACCTCGAGCCGAACCGCGACCGGTTCGCTCATCTCTACTAAGAACCCGGGTCGAGCTTCCAGCTCTGGACCACAGGCCCCGAACTGTCCGTGTCTTAGCTTGTCTGGCTCTCTGCGCCGGGAGCTAACTGACTGCTGTGTGAGATGGCTCCTCACTTCCCCTGTTGGTTCCCCGCCTCCCGGGTTACTGAACTAGTGGGTAAGAGGTCCCATACCTCATGATGGCCACTCCAGCACCTACTATAGCCCAATCCCAGTAGAAGAGCTCCTGTGTTATGTGTTGGATAAGTATGTTTGGTGATGATTACCGGTGATGACCTTCTCCATATCCGAGATGAATACTGCACCTCGGGTGAGGCACAGTATCCTGTGGCACCTGAAGCCGCACGGGCGCCACACTTTCCCCGCCAATCGTCAGTCCCAGCGTGTGGTTGGTGGCAGTCAGACCATGCCCCCACCATGTGTGACAGTGTCTGTGATTGTTTGGAATCACACAGGCTGTCTGCGTCCCTATAGTATAAAAATAAATAAATAAATTGGCATAGGGTCCACCAATTTTGTGATGCCCAACACAGATAAAGCATGGCTACAGGTCTTCAGCCATGTTATTATCTTGGCAGTGTATCGATATAAGAAGGACCCTGTTCGGCTTTTTTAAATTATTTGAATAAATAATTAAATAAACAATCCCCCCAAGTTTGATACCCACCCATGATCAAGCCTACTGCTGGGGTCTGGTTTTCTCAGGCTGTGGGGCCCATGGTTATTGGACCCCCCAGTCTAAAAATAGCATCTTGCAGCCACTGAGAATTGTAGCATCCATTAGATGTGACAATTTCGGCATTTTACATGGCTCATCCCGAAAGCCCTGGTGCAGTGGCAATCGGGATAATATAAGGGGTTAATTACAGCTCACAGCTGCCACAAAGCTTTAGATTAGTAATGGGAGGGGTTCATTAATAATCCTGTATGGGAAAAGAAATAAATAAAAACATAAGAAAAATCCTTTATTTGAAATAAAATTCAAAAAACCTACCCTATTTCTCTATTTTATTAACCTCAAACATCCAGTTCTGATTTAATCCACACGAGGCCCCACATTGATCCTGACTTTGCTACATACTGAATTTACAGCAAGTGGTCACCTTAGAAAATGGGACCACCGGACCACCCACTGTGGCTTCAGCAGAGATGGACTGAGCCACAGCTGTTAGCAGTGACATCATTCAGTTTATCTGCGGTTACAGCTGGAGGTTTCCATGGTACTTTACCTGTGACTGCAGGTAATCTGACCTCAGGTGACCTTATTGAACTCAGTGACTTTATATCAAGTGAACTCATTCAGTTCAATGAGACCTGCATCTCCTGGCAGAAAACTGTTTTTTTGAACAGAGATACAGATTTGGTGCCGAAATTTATACAACAAATACAAAATCTGCATCTTCTGCATCTTTGGTATGATATCCAAGAGAACAGCTAACCCCTACTCAATATGATGTTCCTCAGAGGCTTTACTCAGTATGGTGTCCCTATAGCCCACCTGCTACAAAATTTGATGCCCCCCAAAGGATCTTTAAATGCTCCCTTAAAGGCTCCTTTAAGGTTCCTCGGCCTCACAGCTACCAGACTGTCAGACTGCTGTGCCGCTGTGTCCCACAATTAGACAGTCTGGTAATCTGGAAGTCAGGTCACACTCGGGAGCTTCCCCACTGCTCTCAGTGAACTCAGTTGAGTTCTCAAGTGTGAACTCCGGTGACCTCACTGCCAGATTGCCAGGCTGCTTTGCTGCTGTGTCCCACAATTCAGCCATTCAGTAATCCGGCAGCATGTTCACTAATGGTCACATTTGATTCTGTGGGAGCATAGATTTGAACTCCGGTGACCTGACTGATGTCACCGCTTCTCACAGCCAGGTATCCCACTGTGCTCAGTGTGTAGCAGGATCTGCAGTGATCTTTCATGTTTTCCATGAGTGTTGTGGAACATCATGTGGATTACTTCGAAACTGCGGGGGTGTTTTGGGGGTTAATAAATTGGTGAAAAAGGGTGTGTGTTTTATTATTTAAAATAAAGGATTTTTGTGTGTTTTGTTTGTGTTTTTTTCTTTTTACTTACAGGGTTGGTAATGGGCAGGACATGATGGCAGCTGTGATTTTTGACAAATCACAGCTGACATCAACCCAATATATTACCCTGATTGCCACCACAGGCAATAGAGATGAGCCGGGTAAAGCGCCACAATTGGCGCATCTAATGGATGCGCCAATTGTGGGGCAGCTGCAGGCTGCTATTTTTAGATTGGGGAGAACCTAATAACAATGGACCTTCTCAGCCTGACAATACCAGTCCCCAGCTGTCTGCTTTACCTGTGCTGGTTATCAAAAATAAGCAGGAGTCCATGTCGGTTTTTTAATAATTTATTTAACTAATTAAAAAAAAATATCATAGGAAGCCTCTATTTTTGATAACCAGCCAAGATAAAGCACACAGCTGGGGGCTGCAGCCCACAGCTGTCTACTTTATCTGCGTTGGTTATCAGAAATAGGCAGGGGGCTGCACGTCAAAGTGACTTAATACTCTATTATCATTGTTCCCAGAAGTGACCTGTGGAACAGAGATGCATCCAGGCATCTTCCCCATGTTGTTCAATTTCAGCACTTTTACAGCTCCTCAAGACATACTGGGAGGGTCGGCCAGAAAATTATTCGAGTTTCCCATTGACTTGCATTAGATTCGTTATTCGTAGCAAATCGTAGCAAATACACTAATAGTACAAATTATTTGAGACAATTAGTCTGAACCCAAATATCTCAGTATTCGCCCATTACGAATCATTACCATTAGCCAGAGTTTAAGTTAGACCTTTTTGCCCTAGTTCCCCTTCTTCTAAACATCTTTTAATTTTTCCTCTCCCTGTTATTCTTTCCATTGTTTTTTGTATTTATGTTTTCACTGAATGAAAAAAGAACCTTTAGGTGTTTCCAATATTGTAAATCTATATTGTGTTTGTGTATTGTTGTGTTTGTTCCCCCCTTTCCCTGAGGTGATATTCCATTTCTGAAGCTTTTTCATCATTTCTATGTTGTTGTTTATCCCTATCTTGATTACTAGGGTTTCTTTTTTATTAGGTGATCATGTTGCCCTGTAGCCATGTGTGTTATTGTATGGATGATTGTCTTTGGTCTTGTATGGTGTTTTTAACAGACTATAATTATTTACATTCCTACTTTTATGTAATTCTCTTTGTCATTCTTGATAGAATATTGTTCCTTTGATAAAATTGAAACATGGTAATTCTTAGGTAAACTTAATGTGAAAATAACTGCCATTAAAGATTATTTTTATGATAAGAATGTAATAATTACCTTCCAGAATCAAGATAGACCAGCAATTTTAAAGAGACCCTTTAGTCCAAATATAAAATGTGTCTACACAAACATGTGCTGCAACGGCTTTCTTGGAGTCCAATATGGCACTAGCAGCTACTCATGGTGCGCAGGGGAAAGTTTGAACTATGACTCCCCATACCTTTACTGACACCTTTCCATGGTCAACACAGCATCATCAGTAATGTTTCATCCTCATGAGACTAATCTGGCCATTTTTGATAACAACAGCTGTAGGATTGAAAAACATAGGTACCAGGTATGGGATCTATGCACTAGTTGTGACTAGACAAACTTTATATTTGGGCTAGAGTTTCCAATTTGACTTTTAATTTTTTCTGGACAGCTTATAAAAAATATCAGACAGACAATATTTTTTATGGACACATTGGAAAACCATAAGAAATAATTATGACTATTAGTGATATATGTCTACAGCTCATGATTCTGATGTGACAACATGAGCTGCATTCACTGTAAACTGTAAAATGATGATAATTATAGTCAAAATAATCTGCACAAGTTTCTTCAGCTTCAAAAAAATCACGGACGTTTTAAATTTTTCTTTACAAACAGGGAAAATAAGGGCCTTATTTTTATGGGTTATCCTGGAATTTCTGAACAGATGGCACCCCTGACCTCGAATTGAGGATTGCCTTAAATCAAATCTTCTTTATATTTTGTGATAGAAACTAATAACTTTCAAGTATATGTCCGCCTTTGAATGCCAAAAAATATTAGTAGTTTTTTTTCTTCACTAATGCAATATCTCTTTCTATTTAAAAGAATTTTCCCTCGTCTGTTGCAGTTACACGACTAAAGGCCGCTTTACACGCTGCGATATCGGTACCGATATCGCTAGCATGCATACCCAACCCTGTCGGTTGTGCGTCACGGGCAAATCGCTGCCCGTGGCGCACAACATCGCTCGGACCCGTCACACTACTTACCTGCCTAGCGACGTCGCTGTGACCGGCGAACCGCCCCCTTTCTAAGGGGGCAGTTCGTTCGGCGTCACAGCGACGTCACTAAGCGGCCGCCCAATAGATGTGGAGGGGGAGGAGATGAGCGGGACGAACATCCCGCCCACCTCCTTCCTTCTTCATTGTGGGCGGCCGCAGGTACGAGGTTGTTCCTCGTTCCTGCGGTGTCACACATAGCGATGTGTGCTGCCGCAAGAACGACGAACGACCTGTGTCCTGCAACAGCAATGATATTTGGGAACTGGACAGCGTGTCAATGATCAACGATAAGGTGAGTATTTTTGATCGTTAGCGGTCACTTGTACGTGTCACACGCAACGACGTCGGTAATGAGAATGGATGTGCATCACGAATTCCGTGACACCAACGACATCGCATTAGCGATGTTGTTGCGTGTGAAGCGGCCTTAACAAAAAGTTAGAGATATTTGGCTTACTGGTGAAATGTATGTATCGCTACAATGATATTTCATCATGAAAGTAGGTTTTAAATTAGATGCATGGAATGGTGATTTCCTTATCTTAAGCAATTTATTAAAACAAAAAAAATGGTTGTACCCTCTCCAAAAATGTAATTGTCTCAATAATCTGTCATATTGCTTTGAGTATCAATTACAGCTTGACAACAATATCTTATGGTGTTCTCAAGTCAAGTTATTATCTGCTGAAGCATGGCATCCCACCCATCTTGAAGGGCGGTCCTCAGGACATTGATGTTCTGGGGTACAAAGTTACGAGCCTCTACATTGCAATTCAGCTGATCCTATAAGTTTTCTATGAGATTCAGATCTGAAGGAAGTGCAGGTCACTCTATGTGAGGTTCTCCAGTCTCCAGCAGCCGTTCCCTATTGATGCGACCTCGATGAGCTGGAGCATTGTCATCCAATTCATAAACCTGAAATTAGGCCTGTGTTGTTCATGCAGAGGCACAATGACTGGATTATTGATGTTATTCAAATAGTAGGTACTTGTCATTATTATTATTATTATTTATTATTATAGCACCATTTATTCCATGGCGCTTTACAAGTGAAAGAGGGTCTACGTACAACAATCATTAACAGTACAAAACAGACTGGTATAAGAGGAGAGAGCACCCTGCCCACGAGGGCTCACAGTCTACAGGGAATGGGTGATGGTACAATATGTGAGGACAGAGCTGGTTGCACAGTATTGTACTGGACTGAGGGCTATTGTAGGTTGTAGGCTTGTTGGAAGAGGTGGGTCTTGAGGTTCCTCTTGAAGATTTCCACGGTAGGGAAGAGTCTGATATGCTGAGGTAGAGCATTCCAGAGTATGGGGGAGGCAAGGGAGAAATCTTGTACGCGATTGTGGGAAGAGGAGATAAGAGAGGAGTAGAGAAGGAGATCTTGTGAGGATCTGAGGTTGCATGCAGGTAGGTACCGGGAGACTAGGTCCCAGATGTAAGGAAGAGACAGGTTGTGGATGGCTTTGTATGTCATGGTTAATGTTTTGAACTGGAGTCGTTGGGCGATGGGAAGCCAGTGAAGGGATTGGCAGAGTGGCGAGGCTGGGGAATAGCGAGGGGAGAGGTGGATTAAGCGGGCCGCAGAGTTTAGGATAGATTGGAGGAGTGCAAGAGTGTTGGAAGGGAGGCCAGAGAGCAGGAGGTTGCAGTAGTCGAGGCGGGAGATGATGAGGGCATGCACTAATGTTTTTGCTGATTCTTGGTTAAGGAAAGCACGGATCCAGGAGATATTTTTGAGTTGTAGTCTGCATGAGGTGAAGAGGGCTTGAATGTGTGGCTTGAAGGATAGAGCAGAATCGAGGGTAACTCCAAGGCAATGAGCTTGTGAGACTGGGGAGAGTGAGCAACCATCAAGTTTGATGGAAAGGCTTGTTGGAGGAGATGAGTGAGGAGGAGGAAAGACAATGAACTCTGTTTTGTCCATGTTAAGCTTTAGGAATCGCGCAGAGAAGAAGGATGAAATAGCAGACAGACATTGTGAAATTTTGGTTAGTAGAGAGGTAATGTCAGGTCCAGAGAGGTAGATCTGTGTGTCATTGGCATAGAGATGATACTGAAAGCCGTGGGACTCTATGAGCTGTCCCAGGCCGAAGGCGTAGATGGAGAACAGCAGGGGTCCAAGAACTGAGCCTTGGGGGACACCGACAGATAGGGGGCGAGATGAGGAAGTGGTGTGAGAATGGGAGACGCTGAAAGTTCGGTCAGTTAGGTATGAGGAGATCCAAGATAGGGCCAAGTCTGTGATGCCCAGAGATGAGAGAATCTGTAGTAGGAGGAAATGGTCTACTGTGTCAAAGGCAGAGGACAGGTCCAGGAGGAGGAGGATAGAGTAGTGTCGCTTGGCTTTGGCGGTTAGTAGATCATTGGTGACTTTGGTTAGGGCAGTTTCAGTAGAATGATGTGGTTGGAAGCCAGATTGTAGCCGGTCAAAGAGGGAGCAGGAGGAGAGGTATGAGGACAATTCAAGATTGACATGCTGTTCCAGTAGTTTTGAGGCATAGGTGAGAAGGGATACGGGGCGATAGTTTGACACAGAGGATGGGTCAAGGGAGGGCTTTTTGAGGATGGGTGTAATGGAGGCATGTTTAAAGCATGAGGGGAATACACCTCATTGTACCATTTACAAAGTGTATGGTAGTTCTGTATTGACTAGCCACACCTGCCCACACAAACACCACCACCATGACCAAAGGCTCATCTGGTGAAAACTCTCCTTGATGTCTCCAAGGAGTGGCCATCATATTTGCTCAGCATGAATCAACTTTAATCAGTGAACAGTACTTGGATGCCTCTCACCTCCCTTAATTGTTCCTGGAATTGTGTGGCATTCATCATCTGGTTACAAAGTGCATTGTTCACAATGAAGGGGTCATCAGTGTGGGATGTGGTCAAAGAACATCTGATATTATGCCTTTCTTTGACTCTTCCAGTCTCTCTGTATCTCTGTTGCAACCTGCTAATGACACTCTGCAACACTCTATTCTCAGTGGTCACTTCCATCTGAGAACATCCTGCTTGATGCCTCGCAATGGAGTGATATTGTTAATCAATTGTGTGCTGTCTTGGTCTCATGATGCCAAAATGTGAATATCATGATGAGGAGGACTGATTTTTTGCCTTTAAGCTCTTTCTTAGAGAACAGCAAGTTGAGCAAAACATATTGAAACATTGAACAGTTGGACATGTGCATTAAAAAGTTTAGAGAGAGTCACATTAAAGGAATGGTTCACCCACCCATATTCGTTATTGGCCACAACGATATGTTGAGAAACAAGTTTCTCTCAAATACCTTGTGTTGCCAATAGTGCCTGTGAGCAGCGCTATTGCAGTCCGCTCTTCCCCATGGCCTGACCCCTGGCTCCGTGACCTCAGGGATCCGGTGATGTCCCGTCAACTTCCTGCTCACCTCACATCACCGCGGCCAGCCCCACTCTCCGTGAATCACTGAGCTGTGGGCACAGTTTCCCCGCTCGTCACAGTGCAGCACCTCCCTGCTCTGAGTTTGCTACATACAAAGTTTTTTCTGTTTTCATAAAATGTTTTTATCTTTAACCTCTTAATGACTCCCAATACATTTAAAAATGGCGGCTGTTATGGGTACTTATTCCTTATCACCGGTTTAAGATGGCAGTAAGGAATAAGTAAATAGTGTGGCCCCATACATGTACATGACAGCTGACACCCAAGGGCATTAGCCCTGAGCGGTTTTGGAACCAATCAGGGATGATTATCCCCTTTAATACCACTGTCGCCTAGTATCTAAGAGGTTAAAGGTAGGGTGTTAAGAGAATCCCCACCTTGGCAGGATTGGCCCTCTCGCGAAGGTAACCAGAGTCACCTATCATTGCCATGGTACCCTGATCTGATCACCACAGGTTACAGTGTTCTATAAGATCATGCTATAAAGAGAGTCTTACAGGCACAGTCCGTGAATCACTGACAGGTCTACTGCACTGCTGTACATGGGTGTAGCAGCACATGAGACCAGTGATCAGACTAAAATATATTCATGTCCCACAGATGGACTCAGTAAAAAAGAGATAAGTGAAATAAAATGTGTAGAACAGTAAAACAACACACAAAAAAAATTGCGCAAAAATTAAGAAAACCCATTTTGTCACTAAAAATGTTGTATTTGCGTTAAAACAAAGAAAAAAAACCCCACATATAATTGTTAGCACTGCATCCATAATGACTTGAACTATAAAACACATATTAATTATTTCGTATGGCAAACACCATAAAGAAAATAATAAAAAATAATCACCAAAAATGTTACCTTTTTATCATAGTGACACAAACAAATAATCAAAATTGTTTTTTTAATTTTGTTGGAAAAAATAGAAATTGCTAACAAACTTTTAATCCTTCCTAACTAAAAAAATATATATTTGAAAAATGTTGGTGATATAAAGTAGACATGTGGGAAATGTTATTTATTAACTATTTTGTATGTCATACCTTTAAGGACATAAAAGCTCAAACTTTGAAAATTGCTAAATTTTCAACATTTTCACCAAATTTCCATTTATTTCACAAATAAACAAAAAATATCATCCTAATTTATCACTAACAGGAAATACAAAATGTCACGAAAAATAAAACTCAGAAAAATGGGATTCATTGAAGCGTTCTGGAGCTATTAACTCATAAAGTAAGGCTATGTGCGCACGCTGCAGATTTACAGCGGATTTTACCGTGGATTTGCTGCGGATTTACTGCAGAAAATATATCTAACATTTCTGCAGTCAATCCCCAGCAAAACCTATGGGTATAAAAAAATGCTGTGCGCACACTGCATTTTTTTTTTATACCCGTGGATTTTCCGCTGCGGAATTAATGAACATGTCACTTCTTTTCCGCAGGTACCTGCGGTTTTTACCATGGATAATGGTAAAAATCCGCAGGAACCAAACTGCGGAAAAATGGCGACAAATCCGCGGCAAATCCACGGCAAAACCGCATGCAGATTTTGTTGCGGTTTTGGTGAGGTTTTTTTACAGCAGGTTCTGGATTCTTTAAGAGGGCCCGGATTTTCCTTGAGAAAAAGTCACTTTCTAGTTCGCACATGGCCTAAAGGCCACATCACACTAAGCAAGATCGCTAGCAACATCGCTGCTGAGGCATGACTTGCTAGCGATGTTGCTGTGTGTGACATCCAGCAACAACCTGGCCCCTGCTGTGAGGTCGCTGGTTGTTGCTGAATGTCCTGGACCATTTTTTAGTTGTTGTTCTCCCGCTGTGAAGCACACATCACTGTGTGTGACAGCGACAGAGCAACAACTAAATGTGCAGGCAGCAGGAGCCTGCTTCTGCGGACGCTGGTAACCACGGTAAACATCGGGCAACCAAGAAGCCCTTACCTTGGTTACCCGATATTTACCTTCGTTACCAGCGTCCGCCGCTCTCACACTGCAAGTGTCGGCTCCCTGCTCTCTGCACACATAGCCAGACTACACATCGGGTAATTAACCCGATGTGTACTGTGGCTAGGAGTGCAGGGAACAGGGAGCCGGCACTGGCAGTGTGAGAGCGGCGGACGCTGGTAACGAAGGTCTGGTAACGAAGGTATATATCGTGTAACCAAGGTAAGGCTTCTTGGTTACCCGATGTTTACCGTGGTTACCAGCATCCGCAGGAGCCGGCTCCCTGCTGCCTGCACACGTAGCAGAGTACACATCAGGTAATTAACCCAATGTGTACTCTGGCTAGGAGTGCAGGGAGCCAGCGCTACTCGGTGTGCGCTGGAAACGAAGGTAAATATCAGGTTGGTTACCCGATATTTACCTAAAGGGGGCTTTAGACGCTACGACATCACTAATGCGAAGTCGTTGGGGTCACGGAATTGGTGATGCACATCTGGCCGCATTAGCGATGCCGTTGCGTGTAACACCTGTGAGCGATTTTGCATCGACGCAAAAACGTGGAAAATCGCTCATCGGTGACATGGGGGTCCATTCTCAAATATCGTTACTGCAGCAGTAACGAAGTTGTTCCTCGTTCCTGCGGCAGCACACATCGCTCCGTGTGACACCGCAGGAACGAGGAAGCTCTCTTTACCTGCCTCCCAGCCGCTATGCTGAAAGAAGGAGGTGGGCAGGATGTTACATCCCGCTCATCTGCGCCCCTCCGCTTCTATTGGGCGGCGGTTCAGTGACGCAGCTGTGACGTTGCTGTGACGCTGAACGAACCGCCCCCTTAGAAAGGAGGCGGTTTGCTGGTCACAGCGATGTCGCCAGGCAGGTAAGTACGTGTGACGGGTCTGGGCGATGTTGTGCGGCACGGGCAGCAATTTGCCCGTGTCGCACAACAGATGGGGGCGGGTACCCACGCTAGCGATATCGGTATCGATATCTCAGCGTGTAAAGCGGCCTTTAGTTACCAAGCGCAGCATGCTTCCACGCATCGCTGCTGGCTAGGGGCTGGTCACTGGTCGCTGGTGAGATCTGCCTGTGTGGCAGCTCACCAGCAACCCGTGTAGCGATGCTCCAGCGATCCCTGCCAAGTCAGGTTGCTGGTGGGATTGCTGGAGCGTCGTTTAGTGTGACGGTACCTTAACACTGGTTAGACTTCTACAATTTGGAATGGTCATTAAGGCCCAATTTGGCACTAAAGGGTTACGTTCACCCTCCTGATGGCAGTCGTCAGTTTTTTCTTGACCAAAATGGGAAATGATTATCAATTTCTGTTAAAAGATTTAGTTGTGGAAATCTTTAAGCAGTGATAGGAGGAATTCAACAGAGGAATACAGAGTTGGTGGTCACTAAAAAAAATAAATATTAATGATAATTATTATTATTACTACTGTTAGGGCAGATCAGAATTAATTTATGTCATCTTCATTGTATGCAAAACCATGTGCGTCTTATACTTCATTGCGTTTACCACCATTTATATATTTCTATTATCAATATCCTTTTGTGGTTTTTTTTTAAGAAAACTCCATTGCCAAGATAAGAAAAGAGGCTCTAGCATGCGAAAAGCTAGGAAAATATCACAGGACACATGATGTCTGAAGCTGCTAAGGACTCGGTGTAAGTTATTCAAGATATTTCAATATAGTTCCTGATTGTCCAAAGAATTGGTGTACGTGAACCTTTCAAAAATGATGGGAAAATGAAATGTATTCAATTAAGATTTACTTTGATTTTATACTTATGTACAAACAGCATAAAGCCAATTCATTGTATTTGATCAACTTGGGAAAAAATAGCCAAGAATAGTTGGTGTAGAAAAGAATTTGATATTTTTATTGTAAGGAGCATTGAATGGCTTATAAGCCTCCTTACACCAGCATGTCAAACATGTCACTCTCCAAAAAGAGACAAAATCCCTTTTTAGCTCCTTATCCATAGCCCACACACTATGAGCTACAAGTCTGTCAGTGAAGATCTATCCTGCTGCATGTCCTTTTTTTGTTCTATCTCCTTGCCCCCACCCTCCCCTCCAGGTTCCTTGCTGTATAGGCAACTGTCAGAAAGCAGAGTTAGGAATTGCTATAGTTGGATTGCTTGCTCTTCCTAATAACATACACATTGTGATGGAGTGTGCAACAGAGTAGTAAGGATCTCCATGCTGAGGAACAATCCAACGAGATTTATTGAGGCAGGGAGCATAGAACATCCAATATCAAAATGGTTCTTAAGAGTCCACAATGAGTCCACACAAAAAAAACAGATTCGTGGGCACCACCCGGTAATCCGACACCAAGGAAAATGCAACAACAGTCCTTAGATGAGTTCCTTAAATCCAGCAGTGTGGCCGAAACAACACAATCCCACGTGAGGGCTGATCTTCAATTCCCAATAGTCCATACATGGGCACCAGGACCTGGCTTCAGCAACAGCTCCTTGCCTTTCACCCAACAAAGCATCAATTAACTAACAAAATATGTGGCTCAATCTTCCACCTCTCCTTAGATCCACCCCTTGGATGGGCAAGGGTTCACACACACTTTTTGAGGATGTGACTTTATATGGAAAGTTTCCAGAAACTACAGGCTTGTATTGGATAAGCCCCATGCAGAGAAGAACAAAGACACAGTCGCCCACTGGATGTTGACCTACACCTGATTACATTAAAGTCTAGACACATAGGCCAGGGAGGGACACGCTGTTACAATACTGCTGGAGGCCTGATTACATTACGGTGCAGGCTGGGGGGGGACACACTATTACACACATGTAATTCATCTGTTGACACTGTTACACACATGTAACATATAAACTACAGACTACTAAAACACTAAAACATAAACTGTCAGGTAGCTGTCTTTCTATACAGAGGAAGGTGAATCTCAGTAGGGTATAGTCCCGAAGTTCCAGTTTTTGCTGGTTTTATTTATATGGGTGATTTCTAGGAAACATATAACATACTGATGTCAATCTATATAACAAATGACTGTATGTAAACTAGAGACTACTAAAACACTAAAACATAAACTGTCAGGTAACTGTCTTGCTATTCTGAGGATGGTGAATCTTAGTAGCGTATAGTCCCGAAGTTTCAGTTTTTGCTGGGTTTATTTATTCACCGAAATAGAATCAAATAAAATCTTTTGGATATATTTTTAGTATTCACTTCTCTATTTGCCTCTTTTTTTCCGATAGCCTTAAGTCCTCTGTGTTCAAATTCAGCCTGTGCAAATATTTTAGAACACATAGGAAATTATGCTACTTTGTTATAAATGAGCGCTCGGATCCCGCAGAGCGAGGTTTCTTTCATTACAGTGAGATATTATAGTTCATGGGTAAGGTTAATTATGCCCCATGTTCCAGTCTTGATGGCACTTTCCTACAGTGTATTCTGAGGATTTTAATTACCTGCTTGTCAATAGTTTCATCTGGTTTTCAAACCTGACCTCTATAATTTAAACTGAATAAATGCATTTAAAACTTGACTTTTAGCAGTATACTAACTATGGCCTATGCTTTTTTTAAAGGGTTTTTCATTTATGCAGAGAAGAAAACTGCACGATGAAGATGGGAATGATTGTTTCTGGGAAAGAAGAAAATACTACTGTGGATATCAAAATGGACATGGATACATTACATTATGTGCCTGGGCTCACCACACCTTACAATGATTTGCTCCCGAAACCTGAGCTTATCGATATTACAAAGCTCCTAGGTGTCCAAGTGATTCTAATCTTGGCATACTGCTCCATTATCCTTCTGGGGGTAATAGGAAACACCCTTGTAATTTATGTTGTAATCAAGTTTAAGACTATGCGTACTGTCACAAACTATTTCATTGTCAATCTGGCAGTGGCCGACCTGATGGTGAACACTTTGTGTCTGCCATTCACATTGGTTTACACACTCTTGGATGAATGGAAGTTTGGAACAGTGTTGTGCCATTTAGTGACCTATGCTCAAGGCTTGGCAGTGCAAGTATCAACAGTTACTCTTATGGTAATCGCCCTTGACAGACATCGATGCATTGTGTACCATCTAGAGAGCAAAATCTCAACAACAATTTGCTTTATTATCATAGGCATGACTTGGGCTTGTAGTGCTGTACTTGCCAGCCCTTTGGCAATCTTCAAAGAGTATTCCCTTATTGTTTTTACTCAAGATTTTCAAATTCAAGTGTGTGCAGAGCGGTGGCCCGGAGGACATCTGAACTACAGCACAATATACAGCATTTCAATGTTGTTGATTCAATATATTTTACCCCTGGCCATAATTTCTTACGCTTATGTAAGAATATGGACCAAACTAAAGAACCATGTTAGTCCAGGTGGGGGTAATGACCACTATCACCAAAGACGGCGTAAGACAACCAAGATGTTGGTAGCTGTAGTAGTGGTGTTTGCAGTGTGCTGGCTGCCTTTCCACGCTTTTCAACTTGCAAGTGACATTGACAGCAAAGTCTTGGATTTGAATGAGTATAAATTCATTTATACAATATTTCATGTGATTGCAATGTGTTCTACATTTGCCAACCCAATCCTTTATGGGTGGATGAATAACAATTACAGAACGGCTTTTATCACCACTTTTAAATGCGAGCAGAGGATGGATTCTATACACCCTGAAGTTTCTGTGGCCTATCAAGCCAAGAAGAAACAGCTACAAGTCAAGGAGATTAATGGACCAGTCAACAACTGTGAAAGCACTTGTACACAACCTACCAACGTGTAATGGCAGAACAAGCTAATGTCACGTGAAAAACTTTATTTCAGAAAGATGATAGTAAACGTCAGCAACATCAATGCAGATGGAATGAGAGCAGATATAAAACTATTATGGTAATGTCATGCTTTCTTTCAGAGAAGAGTAATCAATATAAGAAAACATTATGTTGAAGTTACTAATCCAAATTTGCTCCCAATATGTCTGAAAAATGTTTCTAATTGCTTAATCATATTTTCAACGACTGAATGAAATGAGATAATTGGTACCTGCACTTAAAATGATTTCTAGGACTTAATAATTGGTAATTCACTTAAGCTTGGTGGTGGTCTGACACCTGGCACCCCCAGTGAACAACTGAAATCTGCTCCCACAACGGGTGGATATATAAGCAATGTATGGAACTGAATGCAGAAGCCTCATTTGTTGCTTAATGGTCTCTGCAAATATTATTTTATTTCATTTGAAAGAGAGATAATCAGTACTTGGCAATTGCCATTAAAGCGCACCAATCACCCCAGGATTTTCGTATATAACCTAAAGCCCATGCTATACTGGCACTATCAGGCTGATTCTATACATAATTCTAGTGGTCAGCTTGGATGTATAGGTTTTGAAATCCAAGCAAGTAAATTATGTAAAATGAGCAGCTTTTTGATTCGCAGAGTAAACAGGTGGCACAGAGGGCGCTGTAGTAGTTGTGGTTGTGCAACCCCTGGACCCCTACTCACAGACAGACGATCTGGCCCAAGAATGTGTGGGGTGCGTTCACTGACTTGCCTTTTCGAGGTTATCAGCATCTCTTCTTTCCTTTCAGCAACTGGCAATAAACAGGAGACAACACCGGTGACTTTGTTTCAAACAGCTGTAACTTTTCTGGCATTACAGTTCCTCATATGATCACATTCAGTTGTTTTCTGTCTGCTCTTGCTTCCTTCCCTTGTATTCTCCTATGACCGCTGGCACTAGTCTGTAGTTCCCCTGTTGAACGCTCTCGGTGGCGCTCTGTTAATGGCGGACGATTGGTCTTTATCCCCTTAGCATTTGTTCACTTCTTCCTTTGTGTCCGATGAGTCCGCGAGACAACTATGTTGCCCAGCAGGTCGCCGGCAATGGATTTGTTCGTAGGGGGACCCGGGCCACTGACGGCACCTTGCTCCCTGCCACCTGGTCAGCCCTGCTTCAACTCCCCAACATTTACAGTCTACCCGGGACTCCCTCCCAGGGTCAGAAACTACATTTATCCCTTATAGTTCCTGCTGCACCTCTAATCCATTAAACTAACCCTGCATTTCACTTTACGCTTTGAACATGAATATTCACAATAATACATTACTAAAAATGATCATATTCAGCATCTTTAGGGGGAAGAGGAAAAGTCTGCTGTCCAGTTTCTCACAGCAGTAGCTGCCGATCAGCTAATAGGTGGGTTGGGTTTTGATAGGGATCCCTGCCTTCTGCCTGTTGTTCTTCCCCCTATCTATTATTCATGCTAACTCTATTGTAGAAGTGTTTTACTAAGTGGCTAGAAGGACCTTTGCTGATGTCATACCCTTGTGACCAGAAGGGGCAGGGCCTCAGCCAACATAGCTGATACAAGGAAGCAACATTATTTTCCTGTTGGCTGAGGCCCCGCTTCTTCTGGTCACAGGGGTATGACATCAGCAAAGGTCCTTCTAACCACTAGTAAAACACTTCTACAATAGAATTAGCATAAATAATAGATAGGGGAGGAACAACAGGTAGGGGGCGAGAATCACTATAAAAATCCAACCCCCCTATTAGCTGATCGGCTGCTGCCAATCAAAAATCTGTAAATTTTACAAACTTTACACGCTTGTGTTTCAAAACCTATACATCCTAGCTGACAACTAAAGGTAAGTATAGAATCAGCATGATAGCACCAGCATAGCATTGGCTTTAAGTTATATAGGGAAATCCTGATGACTGGTGCACTTTAAGCAATGTAACGGGCTGCTGTTTTCTGTCCTTATATGCCAAATCTGGCCATTGTCAAAGCTGATTTCAACTGATTGTAGGGAGATCCAAGTGTCAGATTCTCACTGATCTCATATTGATGACGTATTCTATGGGGAAGTCATCAATGTGTTAAGCTCTGGACAACTCCATTACTGCCAAATACTGGAAAGAGCTCTTTTTGAAAAGGGGCTGAAAATTGGCTGAGCTTTGTGACTCTTAAGGCCGCTTTACACGCAATGACATCACTAACGCAATGTCGTTGGGGTCATGGAATTCGTGACGCACATCTGGCCTCGTTAGCGACGACGTTGCCTGTGAAATGTACGAGCAACCGCTAACGAGCAAAAATACTCACCTTATTGTTGCTCGTTGACACGCTCCTCCATTTCCAAATATCGTTGCTGCTACAGGTACGATGTTGTTCGTCGTTCCTGCGGCAGCACACATCGCTATGTGTGACACCGCAGGAACGAGGAACCTCACCTTACCTGCAGCCGCCTGCAATGAGGAAGGAAGGAGGTGGGCGGGATGTTTGTTCTGCTCATCTCCACCCCTCCACTTCGATTGGGTGCCTGCTTAGTGACGTCGCTGTGACGTCAAACAAACCGCCCCCTTTGAAAGAAGGCGGTTCACCGGCAACAGTGACGTCGCTAGGCAGGTAAGTACGTGTGACGGGTTCGAGCGATGTTGTGCGGCTGTGCGCCACGGGCAGCGATTTGCCCGTGATGCACAACCGACGGTGTCGGGTACGCACGCTAGCGATCTCGCTAGCGAGATCGCAGCATGTAAAGCGGCCTTTAGCTGTGATCAATCCAATTTCATTCTTATACATAAATAAATAATACTGAAAGCACACTGTGCGGTACACTGGAAATTCAGCCATGGGTGTCTGAGTTAGGACATCAATGTAGTGAGGATCATAATTGTGTATTTGCAGAATGCAGAATACAGGCATTTTATCCCATGGTTTTATTCTGATTTTCAGGAAGAGAGAATTGTGTTAAAACCATGGGGAAAAAAACCTATTTCTGCAGCAATTCAGCCATCATTTTACACTGTGTGAATAAACCCAAAAGGCAATTTGTTTCAGTTTTTGAGCAAGCCTATTCTTTATTTTTACTATTTCTATTTACCAACAATCATTTAATATATATACATGTACAAGTTGTATATTACAACAATTTAGCATACTTCTACTGTATGTACGATATTGAATTATTTACATTGGTTTATGAATCTACTTTTTCATAACTGTGCATGTAGTACAATAGTGATCTATGAAGCAATCTAAATAACTTGTATATTTTTATAACTTGAAATTTGTTATTTTATGGTATTGCTGTTGTAAATGGTTCAGAATTACTCTATTAATTTATCAGTAAATTATGTATGCTGGTAAAGCTGCTTGCATGAGTTGCCAAAGTTTGTTAACTGCAGTGCCAAAACCTCTTCAGTATAGCTAAAGCTTAATGTATGCTGTTTTATGCCATTACCATAGTACATATACTGAACTGCAGACATTGATGTTTTGTACATGAGCAGTCTAAGTATCATGTCTGAATTATTCATTTGTACTAGATTTTTATTCCCAGTTGAGGTAACATATACTTGGAAGCACAGAGTAAAATACCCTTCAAAAGACTTTCTCAATGGCAAAATTAACAGATTAATATATAAATAAAAGCAAAAACCTAAAAAGTGCATTAAACTATGGAAGAAAAAAACCTAATTCATAATGGTTATGGCTATTATGAGTAATGGTGACCAATGTAATAAAAAGTTAAAAACTAAGAATATTTTATGATTTTTTTCATATACATATATTTTTGTTGCTTTATTATCAATAAGGCCCCTTGTAGGTCTATTGAACTGCACATGGGCAATCATTTGGGGATTTTTATTAAACAGTAAATATAAAACTGCATCTGTCTTTTTTAATTTTTCTGTTTACTAGCTTCATGTTATACTTAAATGTTAAACTCGTTCATTTCTTGGAAAATGCTACTGTTCATATCCACTTTATATACTGCTCTCAATACAATATAAAGTCTTCTATTCAGAATGGTAATTCGACATTTATCATTTTCTGCCATCAATAGACCATAAAGATATATGTGCATGGGCAGGCGTGTGGACAATGACAGCATTGGGCCTTGTGCTCCTTTTAATGTGATAAATGTACAGATTAAACATTCTGTGTGCATAATTAAAAAAAAAACACCAAACATATACATATATATATATATATACACATACATTGGCTGTTCTTATGTTTCATAAACAACAAGAGATGACACTATAAATTAAAGAGAGGGTGCTATGCATAACAATAATAGCAAGAAAGTACGCTATGTAATAAGGGACATCATTGTACATAAATACAGAGGATGCAACGTAATAAGGTATGATGCTGTACAGTACATAACAGTGGATGCTATGTAATAAGGGACAGTGCTGTATATAATTATAAAAGAAACTATGTAATAAAGGTCATCACTATACCTACCAAGACGGTACACTATACACTAAGTGAAGGCACTATAAATAACAAGAGTATACTATACTAAAGCGGGCTTTACACGCTACGATATTTCTAGCAATTGCTAGCGATATCGTACGCAAAAGCACCCGCCCCCGTCGTGCATGCGATATCGTGTGACCGCTGCCGCAGCAAACATTATCACTATGGCAGCGTCACACGCACTTACCTGGTCGGCGGCGTCGCTGTGACTGCCGAACAATCCCTCCCTCAAGGGGGAGGTGCGTTCGGCGTCACGGCGACGTCACCGCGACGTCACTAAGCGGCCGGCCAATCAAAGCGGAGGGGCGAAGATGTGCAGGACGAACATCCCGCCCACCTCCTTCCTTCTTCATTGCGGGCGGGACGCAGGTAAGGTGAGATTCCTCGCTCCTGCGGTGTCACATACAACGATGTGTGCTGCCACAGGAACGAGGAACAACATCTATAAACAACCATTAACAATTTTTGGTTTTAGGACGAACTCTCCATGGTGAACGATTTTCACCACTTTGGAGGACGTTTAAGGTCGCTGGTAAGTGTTACACACTGCGATACCGTTAATGACACCGGATATGCGTCACTAACGACGTGACCCAGACGATAAAACATTGACGATATCGTAGCGTGTAAAGCCCCCTTAAAGGGAACCTGTCATGAGAAATGTCCCCTAAAACCTCACAGATTCCCCCTCTGCAGCTCCTGGGCTGCATTCTATAAAGGTCCCTGTTATGATTGTGCCCACTTTCTGACCGAAAAAAAGTGTTTATAAAGTTGTACCTTTTTTGCTTCTGATTCTGTAAATACGTCCCGGGGGCGGGCTGCCTGATGGCCGTTAGTCTGCCCCCTGGTCCTGTATGCCGCCCCCCTCGCTGATTACAATAATGCTGGACGCCGCCCCCTGCTACATCCATCGCCGCGCATGCCCAGTGCCCATCTGTCGGGGATGAGCACTGTGCCTAGCGTCACCGCTGGTGACGTGCACGCAGGGTTAAGATTATGGGCGGTGCTGTGATGTTTATCGGCCTGCTTCGTTCTGCGCAAGCGCGCTGCTGGTAATCTGATCTCCGCGTCTCCTCCTGATCGGTGTAGTCACCGCTCCTCCCATCTATTTCCTGCCTCGGGGCAAGATGGGAAGGAGGTGACGTGGGGGTCAGCAGCAGCGCGCTTGCGCAGAACGAAGCAGGCCGAGGGGGCAAGCGCGGCCCCCGCGATTATGGGCGGTTGCTTAGGAATAAACATCACAGCACCGCCCATAATCTTAACCCTGCGTGCACGTCACCAGCGGTGACGCTAGGCACAGTGCTCATCCCCGACAGATGGGCACTGGGCATGCGCGGCGATGGATGTAGCAGGGGGCGGCGTCCAGCATTATTGTAATCAGCGAGGGGGGCGGCATACAGGACCAGGGGGCAGACTAACGGCCATCAGGCAGCCCGCCCCCGGGACGTATTTACAGAATCAGAAGCAAAAAAGGTACAACTTTATAAACACTTTTTTTAGGTCAGAAAGTGGCCACAATCATAACAGGGACCTTTATAGAATGCAGCCCAGGAGCTGCAGAGGGGGAATCTGTGAGGTTTTAGGGGACATTTCTCATGACAGGTTCCCTTTAAGGGATGGCACTATTAATAATAAGGTTACATTCACACATTCACATGAAGTGTTGGTGTGCTGCCCAGTTTTTCCTTGGATACTGCACAGATTTATTGTGTATATACATTGAGGATATCCTGTCTGATCCTCAAAAATGCATCAGACTGGGACAGTTCTTTGAGTCTCACAAAACTCATTCTCACATTGCTATTTTCATAGATGTATGATGGGATGTATGAAACGCTATGGATCCATGTGCTATCCGATAAAAAGAAATCTGGCAGCACATGGAGATTTCACACAAATGTGTAAACGGAGCCTGAGGGAGATTATTTTCCAAGACAAAGTATTAAGCTGGTGTCACACACAGCGACAACGATAACGACGTCGCTGCTACGTCACCATTTTCTGTGACGTTGCAGCGACGTCCCATCGCTGTCGCTGTGTGTGACATCCAGCAACATTAAGGAATAACGTTTGGAACTCCATTCTATGTCTGAACTGGGTGCAAAAAACCTAAAAAACATCACTATGGGGAGATAAGGTATGCACACCAGTGACTATGGAAGGGGAATACATGGAATAGCAGAAACTGCTGTGTGAATACTGACATGAAAAATTCAATAGCTATTTGTAAGAATGAAATGTGAAAAATGGAACCTGCATTACTGCCATGAATATATGAATAAAGAGAAATTTAGCTACTGAATTGATCAATGCAGAAGAGCCCCAACACTACGCCAAAGTATTTCTCTACGTTGGGGTCCCTAGCTTGTGTGTGTCCTCTCATGCAGTTAAAAAACTTACCGTGTATGGGACGCTGAGACCCAGGCTCTATATACGATGTGGATTGGCAATAGGTGTGTATGGGGAGGGTTCACAAACGAAAAACTACTAACATTAAGGAATAACGTTTGGAACTCCATTCTATGTCTGAACTGGGTGCAAAAAACCTAAAAAACATCACTATGGGGAGATAAGGTATGCACACCAGTGACTATGGAAGGGGAATATATGGAATAGCAGAAACTGCTGTGTGAATACTGACATGAAAAATTCAATAGCTATTTGTAAGAATGAAATGTGAAAAATGGAACCTGCATTACTGCCATGAATATATGAATAAAGAGAAATTTAGCTACTGAATTGATCAATGCAGAAGAGCCCCAACACTACGCCAAAATATTTCTCTACGTTGGGGTCCCTAGCTTGTGTGTGTCCTCTCATGCAGTTAAAAAACTTACCGTGTATGGGACGCTGAGACCCAGGCTATATATACAATGTGGATTGGCAATAGGTGTGTATGGGGAGGGTTCACAAACGAAAAACTACTAACATTAAGGAATAACGTTTGGAACTCCATTCTATGTCTGAACTGGGTGCAAAAAACCTAAAAAACATCACTATGGGGAGATAAGGTATGCACACCAGTGACTATGGAAGGGGAATACATGGAATAGCAGAAACTGCTGTGTGAATACTGACATGAAAAATTCAATAGCTATTTGTAAGAATGAAATGTGAAAAATGGAACCTGCATTACTGCCATGAATATATGAATAAAGAGAAATTTAGCTACTGAATTGATCAATGCAGAAGAGCCCCAACACTACGCCAAAGTATTTCTCTACGTTGGGGTCCCTAGCTTGTGTGTGTCCTCTCATGCAGTTAAAAAACTTACCGTGTATGGGACGCTGAGACCCAGGCTATATATACGATGTGGATTGGCAATAGGTGTGTATGGGGAGGGTTCACAAACGAAAAACTACTAACATTAAGGAATAACGTTTGGAACTCCATTCTATGTCTGAACTGGGTGCAAAAAACCTAAAAAACATCACTATGGGGAGATAAGGTATGCACACCAGTGACTATGGAAGGGGAATACATGGAATAGCAGAAACTGCTGTGTGAATACTGACATGAAAAATTCAATAGCTATTTGTAAGAATGAAATGTGAAAAATGGAACCTGCATTACTGCCATGAATATATGAATAAAGAGAAATTTAGCTACTGAATTGATCAATGCAGAAGAGCCCCAACACTACGCCAAAGTATTTCTCTACGTTGGGGTCCCTAGCTTGTGTGTGTCCTCTCGTGCAGTTAAAAAACTTACCGTGTATGGGACGCTGAGACCCAGGCTATATATACGATGTGGATTGGCAATAGGTGTGTATGGGGAGGGTTCACAAACGAAAAACTACTAACATTAAGGAATAACGTTTGGAACTCCATTCTATGTCTGAACTGGGTGCAAAAAACCTAAAAAACATCACTATGGGGAGATAAGGTATGCACACCAGTGACTATGGAAGGGGAATACATGGAATAGCAGAAACTGCTGTGTGAATACTGACATGAAAAATTCAATAGCTATTTGTAAGAATGAAATGTGAAAAATGGAACCTGCATTACTGCCATGAATATATGAATAAAGAGAAATTTAGCTACTGAATTGATCAATGCAGAAGAGCCCCAACACTACGCCAAAGTATTTCTCTACGTTGGGGTCCCTAGCTTGTGTGTGTCCTCTCATGCAGTTAAAAAACTTACCGTGTATGGGACGCTGAGACCCAGGCTATATATACGATGTGGATTGGCAATAGGTGTGTATGGGGAGGGTTCACAAACGAAAAACTACTAACATTAACTATTCCATGTATTCCCCTTCCATAGTCACTGGTGTGCATACCTTATCTCCCCATAGTGACATCCAGCAACGACCTGGCCCCTGATGTGAGGTCGCCGGTCGTTGCTGAATGTCCAGCTTCATTTTTTGGTCGTCACTCTCCCGCTGTGACACACACATCGCAGTGTGTGACAGCGAGAGAGCGACGAAATGAAGCGAGCAGGGAGCAGGAGCCGGCGTCTGGCAGCTGCGGTAAGCTGTAACCAGCGTAAACATCGGGTAACCAAGGGAAGACCTTTCCCTGGTTACCCGATATTTACCTTCGTTACCAGCCTCCGCTCTTGCTGCCAGCGCCGGCTCCTGCTCTGTGCACATATGGCTGCAGTACACATCAGGTAATTAACCCGATGTATACTGTAGCAAGGAGAGCAAGGAGCCAGCGCTAAGCAGTGTGCGCGGCTCCCTGCTCTCTGCACTGTGACATGTAGCTGCAGCACACATCGGGTTAATTAACCCGATGTGTACTGTACCTAGGAGAGCAAGGAGCCAGCGCTAAGCGCGGCTCCCTGCTCTCTGCACTGTGACATGTAGCTGCAGCACACATCGGGTTAATTAACCCGATGTGTACTGTACCTAGGAGAGCAAGGAGCCAGCGCTAAGCGCGGCTCCCTGCTCTCTGCACATGTAGCGACGTTATGATCGCTGCTTCTGCTGTGTTTGACAGCTAAGCAGCGATCATAACAGCGACTTACAAGGTCGCTGTTACGTCACCGAAAATGGTGACGTAACAGCGACGTCGTTGTCGCTGTCGCTTAGTGTGAACCCAGCTTTACTCCCATTATCTCTCTGCAAGTCATACAGTTTAGATAAAGAGTACATTTATACAACCAGTGAATTACCGCTGACATCTAATTTGATTACAGTTGTCTTCTATTGCTTGTTATCTATCCATCTGGCCAGTTCTTAATGTTGACATATTTAGCCATGAGATGTCACGATGTCTCTGGTACTCAGGAGATGTGTGACAGGTTTGGGATCTAAGTCTCACATTGCCTTGTGAGACTCTGGATATTAAACATATTTGCTTTCTTTTAGAGCAGCAAGGGTTAAGGACCCTTTTCTTGCTTGTAGTTTTTTGTTTGTTTATCTCAAGTGCAACCATTTTGTGACCACTCCCATTCCCTTTAAATAGTCCCATTACCTAATGCCGGTTATAGATCTGTATCCCATTCTGAACTGACCACCACTGAAGGAAGAAGTGTGTGAAGCTCTTGGAGCCATGCCACTTGCAGCCTTGGTGTTATTCTGCAGCAGTGAAGATGCGGATCTCCAGTCTCTTGCAGCTCTAGTGTTTGGCTGCAACTGTTGGTACATGCCCTTTTGTCTTTGCCCTCCTGTCTCTTTTCCTTCCCCTGTGTCCTGTTACTTCAGTAGTGTAGTCTAGAGTCTAGTGCATTCACCGTCCTTCGCACAAGCCAGGGTGAGTGGAGGGATAGCTGGGGGCTAGGCATGTGATCGCAGCAGGTGGAAGGACCCGCTTAGGGATGTTAGGGAACACAGGATGCAGGTACAGGTTAGTGTGAGTTGGTGACCCATCTCCTCTCTCCCTACTGTATAGGCCTTCCTACCTTTTTCCATCCCCCGAAGTAAGCTCTTTGTTTCGCCGTGTGTCGGACATTCCCTTGTCCAAGTATGACAGGGAGATGTCTTACCACACTGCAGCCTTGAAGATTGCACATATTCCTGCATATAAATGTGTCACGCCATTAATATTTAATTAGCTATGCACTGTTCAAAACATAAATTGATAAGCTAGCACTATTGACTCAGTAATTATAATTAGCCATTTTTCTTCCATATAATAAATTTATTAGTCACTGTAAACTTCCCCACAAGTTCATTCCAAATTCCTGTGTTGTGACCTGTCTCCCACATCACAATTGATTTTAAGTCCCTGTCCAATTTACTTTCTCCCACTAATTCATTCTAGGTCTCTTTCCTGTGTTTTCTCTTCCCCCAATTCATTACAAGTCCCTGTCTTGTGTTCCCACCTCCCACTTCATTACAAAACCCTGTCCTTAGTCCTCTCTCTCTTCCTAAATCATTACAAATCCTCATCCTGTATCATATCTCCCACCCCTCAATTCATTACAATTTGCTGTTCCTTTACTTTCTCCCACCCCCAATTTATTATAAGTCCCTGTCCTATGTCCTGTTTCCAACCCCACAATGCATTAACAGTTCCTTTACCCTGTAAACTCTGTCAAACCTAATTCATTTTAAGCTACTGTGTTTTGTTTTCTCTCTTCAATTGATTTACAAATCCCTGTCTTGTATCTTTTCTCCCACTCCTGATTCATGACATGCGCCTGTCCTTTGTCCTCTCACCCTCCATTCATTACAAATCCCTGACCTGTTCCTTTGCTCTCATTAATTCATTACAAGTCCCTGTTTATTGTACTCTCCTCCCAATTAATTTCTAGTCCCCATTCTGTGTCCTCTCTCCCTTAATCCATTACCTGTCCCTATCCTGTGTCCTCTTCCCTTCACTTAATTTTATATTTATATCTTGTGTTCTCTTTCCCATCACCAATTCATTATAAGTTCCTGTATAGTGTCCTTCCAATTCATTAAAGTACTGTACTCATAAAGCATCATTTTATCTCTCACCAAAATATAATTATGTGTGCACATCATTTATTGTTATTGTTGTTTTTGTGTTTATCTAATATATAAAGCTGAGTGTATGTATGTGTGTATGTTTGTGTTTATGTATGTGTGTATGTCCGCTAAAGGAATCCGCACCGTCGCATTTACAATCACAAAATTCTGCACAGACACCCCATGTGACTCAGGGAACGTCATAGACTATGTTTTGAGCGGAAATTTTAACCTTGTGCTTTACAGTTACTCTCCAAAAATCAAACCTCCATTAAAGTCAATGGAGCTGCGAGCTACAGGTTATTATTAGCAGCTGTGAGTGGTTGCTATAGGAACAAAATAAATTGTGAGTATAAGTAGCTTATGTGTGAGGTAATAATATGGTGGTGGGGAGACGGATAAAGAGAGACAGAAAGAGCCAGAAAGACATAGGCACAGATAGAGTAAGAGGCAGACAGGGAAAGAGACAGACAGAAACAAACAGGGAAAGAGACAGAGAAAGACAGACAGTCAACGAGACAGACAGACACAGACAGACAGGGAAAGAGACAGGCACAGACAGACAGGGAAAGAGACAGGCGTACAGGGAAAAAGACAGACAGACACAGACAGAGAGACAGGAAAAGAGACATACAGAAAGGGAAAGAGGGAAAGAAACAGATAGACAGGGAAAGAGATAGAGACATGGAAAGAGACAGAGACAATGAAAGAGACAGGGAAAGAGACAGAGATAGACGGGGAAAGAGACAGATGGGGAAAGAGACAGACGGGGAAAGAGACAGACCTGGAATGAGACAGACCTGGAATGAGAGAGATGAGAAAGAGACAGATGGGGAAAGAGACAGACAGGGAAAGAGACAGACCTAGAACAAGACAGACAAGGAAGGCGACAGATGGTGAAGGAGACAGACGGGGAAAGAGACAGATGGGGAAAGAGACAGATGGGGAAAGAGATAGACGGGTAAAGAGACAGATGGGGAAAGAGACAGACCTGGAACGAGACAGACCTGGAATGAGACAAACCTGGAACGAGACAGATGGGTGAAAGAGACAGATGGGGAAAGAGACAGACGGGGAAAGAGTCTGACAGACAGACAAAGAGATAGAGAGAGAAAGACACAGAGAGGCACATAGATAGAGAGAGACAGACAGACAGAGATAGAGAGAGACAGACAGACAGAGAGATAGAGAGAGACAGACACAGAGACTGATACAGAGACAGACACAGATACTGATACAGAGACAGACAGAGATATAGACAAAGACAGACAGAGAGATAGACACAGACAGATGGACATGGATAGAGACAGAGACACACATGGATAGAGACAGACACACAGACAGACAGAGACAGACGAGACACACATGGATAGAGACAGACACACAGACAGACAGAGACAGACAGACAGGAAAAGAGACAAACAGAGAGACAGACTCAGAGACAGATAGACAGAAAGAAACAGACAGGCAGAAAGAGACAGACAGACAGAAAGAGACAGACAGACACAGACAGAGATAAACACAGACAGAGACAGACACAGATAGACAGACCCAGACAGAGACTGGGAGAGAAACAGAGAGACAGTTACTATACCGGAGAATTCCTGGGTACTACAGCTAGTGTTGATATATAATTGGAAGTACAGTTAAGGACACTCAGGGTCAGTCGACGTCAAGTGGGGATGCCATTGCATAATCTTAAGGTGCCAATTGTTCCAGTAGGCACAAATCAGGGTCAGATTTAGGGCTTCTCCTAATCTGACTAGCGACCTATGGATTGTAGGTTTTATATTTTCCCTGGTTTGTTCATCTCTGTGTGATTGGTAGGGGTCAGCCATAAAAGACACAGCCAGTGTGATTACGAATCAGTTTCCTGCAACTCTTCTGCTATTTTCAACTGTAGTCAGCAAAGCTGCAGGAATGCTTCTTGCATGGCATGCTGCTAATGATGAGGATAATTTTTCTATAGGTCATCCGGAGCCTTGGACCCAAGGTAGCAGGTCACATTAATCTCATTTTAAGCTGCCTCTGCACATCGGCATGAGCTCCCACTGGTGGTATGTGAAACCCTATGAATGAGTGTGCTTACACAAACAAAATGTTCAAGGAGGGAGCACTAGGAATAGAAATATACACTGTGTGCAGAATTATTAGGCAAGTTGTATTTTAGAGGATTTTTTTATTGTTGATCAACAACTATGTTCTCAATAAACCCAAAAGACTCAAAGCAGGGGCTGCTCGGATCCGGATCCGTGGTTGCTCAAGGGATCTCCGGACCCGGGGTTCGGGGTTGCGCAGCCACTCAGAATAAAAGGGGGAAATATTTACATGGGAGGATGTGGAAAGTCCGTAACGCCACCTGTGGTGTGTGGTAAGGTGGAGTACCACCGCTGCAGTTTGGAGTACCCGGTGGTGATGGTGTGGGCAGCCAGGTGTCTAACCCCTCCTCAGGTAGGGGGGATGCCCCGGGACTCAATGAGGGCTGCAGGGAGATGCCGTTGGGACGGTAAGGGTCACTTATGCACTCATTCAGTCCAATAACGCTGAAACCGACAACTGTGGTAACTTGCTTGTTAGCCTGTGGCCTTTTCCGTGGCACCTTACTTCTAACTGGTCCCTTTAGCATAAAACTATTCGGGTCCCGCTCACCAGTATGGCTAACTGGGTGAGCTTGCTCTCAGGGTTCATGCTTAGGATTTTCTGGACTATGTGGTGGGAAAGTCCTATCCCCCTCGTTGTGCTAGTACCCCGATTTTGGAGCGGGTGGAGAACGGATCTTGAAGGCTCTGTCCTCGTCGGGTAAATTATCAGGACGCCTGAAGCAACTTCCTGGCCTAGGGTCCATGTACCCCATCGTGCCCTGGCCCCTGCGCGGTGATGGAACAAGGCCGCCGTCTGTCCTCCTCGACAGTCTGTGCCCCTTGTCACGATCCCTTGTGACCGAGGTCCAGCTCCTACCAGGCCGAGACCAACGTCTGCCACCTAGTAGTCTCAAGAAGACCAGCTCCTGACCTCTCTTCTTGAGAGTCACTCCACACTGAACTACTCCTGACACTCCTGACTTCCCCTTAACCAACCCCTAGTGGGAGACCCTATTCCCTTCAGGTTAGCCACTGGTGTGTCTGGTAGGTGTGGTGCAGAGTGTTCCTAGGATTTTGATTAGCTTGTTCTTGGCAACACCAAAGGTCAGGGACCCGTAACCAAGGAGGAGGTGGATACTGTGCAGAAGGGCAGATTGCACAATACCCTGTGACGACCTGATAGGCCAGGGCGTCACACTCATAAATATCAAAGCTTAATATTTTTGGAAGTTGGAGTGGTTTTTTTTTTTAGAATTGGCTATCTTAGGAGGATATCTGTTTGTGCAGGTAACTATTACTGTGCAGAATTATTAGGCAACTTAATAAAAAACAAATATATTCCCACTTGTTTATTTTCACCAGGTAAACCAATATAAATGCACAAAATTTAGAAATAAACATTTCTGACATGCAAAAATAAACCCCCCAAAAATTAGTGACCAATATAGCCACCTTTCTTTATGATGACACTCAACAGCCTACTATCCATAGATTCTGTCATTTGCTTGATCTGTTTATGATCAACATTGCGTGTAGCAGCCACCACAGCCTCCCAGACACTGTTCCAAGAGGTGTACTGTTTTTCCTCCCTGTAGATCTTACATTTTATGAGGGACCACAGGATCTCTATGGGGTTCAGATCAGGTGAACAAGGGGGCCATGTCATTATTTTTTCACCTTTTAGACCTTTACTGGCCAGCTACGCTGTAGTGTAGTTGGATGCATGTGATTGATCATTGTCCTGCATGAAAATCATGTTTTTCTTGAGCGTTACTGACTTCTTCCTGTACTACTGCTTGAAGAAGTTGTCTTCCAGAAACTGGCAGTAGGTCTAGGAGTTGAGCTTCACTCCATCCTCAACCCAAAAAGGTCACACAAGTTCATCTTTGATAATATCAGTCCATACCAGTACCCCACCTCCACCTTGCTGGTGTCTGAGTTGGAGTACAGTTCTCTGCCCTTTACTGATCCAGCCTCTGGCCCATCCATCTGGCCAATCAAGAGTCACTCTCATTTCATCAGTCCATAAAACCTTTGAAAAAATCAGTCTTAAGATATTTCTTGGCCTAGTCTTGACGTTTTTCGTTATGTTTCTTGTTCAAAGGTGGTCATTTTTCAGCCTTCCTTACCTTGGCCATGTCCCTGATTAGTGCACCCCTTGTGCTTTTTGATACTCCAGTAACATTGCAGCTCTGAAATATGGCCAAACTGGTGGCAAATGGAATCTTGTCAGCTTCACGCTTGATTTTCCTCAATTCATGGGCAGTTATTTTGCGCTTTTTTTGGCTAACATGCTTCTTGCGACCCTGTTTGATTGTTCGGTGATAACGCTTCAAAAGTTGGCAATTTCAAGACTGCTGCATCCCTCTGCAAGACATCTCACAATTTTGGACTTTTCAGATCTCGTCAATTCTCTCTTCTAACCCATTTTGCCAAAAGAAAGGAAGTTGCCTAATAATTAAGCACACCTTATATAGGGTGTTGATGTCATTACAGAGATGCACATCACCTGATTTACTTAATTGGTAGTTGGCTCTCAAGCCTATACAGGTTGGAGTAGGACAACATGTATAAAAAGTATCATGTGATCAAAACACTCATTTGCCTAATAATTCTGCACACAGTGTAACTCGTAACTCTAATGCCAACTACTAAATTAGCAATACCAAACATCACTATCAACCTTTTAAAGGGCTATGCCACAAGACATAGGAAGGTTAAAACTTTGGAGAGGACATCTGGGACACCCCAAAAGAAGAAGAAAAAAATTTGCTTACGATTTCTTACTTGTACTTGCCTTGTTATCCACAGCTCATTAAATGACATTTCACTAATAAATGGCATATATGACCCCATTTATGACACCCAAAATGAATACAGACTGCACTTTAGACTTATAAAACAAATATAAACCACAGAGACATGAATAACTGCATATTATAATAAGGTAGAATAATGTATGTATTACAGGAGGACACTACACACAAGAACGTACGCTCAATGTAATTAAGGATGATACTATTCATTATAAGGGAGGACATTGTATGTAATAAAGAACAATGCTATGTATAATAAGTGCAGACACTGGATGTAATAAATAATGATGAACTACATAGCAAAGAAATAAACTCTATGGAAAAAGGACAATCTTTACACAACAATAGGAGATGTAGCAAAGGACAAAACTATACATAATAAGGGAGACACTCAATACAGAGTATTGCATTTAGAGACAATTGATGTAACCTCTGTAGTTACGCTCTATTTTTTTCTATCTCATCTGCTGTAGGAATTCATGATGACTACTTCAAGCCAGGACTTATCTCTGCAGAGTTTGCTACCCGAATGTCTTTTTTTCCTCTCTTTTGCAGCAAATCCACACACTATACTGAAAAGAAAAAAATTACATATATTATACAATTGCTCCTTGGATTAGAACTACCTCACACTATGCTCTATGCTTCTATGAGCAAATATCCCCCTCAATGTGTCATTAACTGAGTCCCTATATATATAATGGTAGTCACTGTACCCTTTGAATCTAAATATAGCCACTGTAATTCCCCTGACTATAAAATTAGCTAGTGTCCCAAATATAAATGAGTGTATTATCAATGCCACAGTGCCCTCTGAATATACAGTTACATCCAGAAATATTTGGAGATTGACACAAGTTTTGGAATTTTAGCTGTTTATCAAACATATTCAACATACAGTTAAAAATTGCAGGGAATGGCCAGTAAGCGCCATCAGCGTACCAACTGCGGCACCAACTGTCCATCCGCAGTTTGCATGTACTGGCAATTCCTTTCAATTTTCTTCTCTTTGGAACCTTCTGGAGGGCTCTGATTCAGCAGGCCGGTCCAGCATCTTCCGGTTGGTTTTGGTGTTGTGACTATTACACACCTGTTACTATCACCATAAGGTGAGTGTATGCAATCCAAGCACTCCAAATTGTCTGAATTTCTGCACCCATGAAGCACTGTCTCCCTTCTTCCTTCACAGGAATCAGTCCAGTCTTTGTGCTCAACATACAGTTAAATAATCAATATGGGCTTAAATTGCAGACTCTCAGCTTTAATTTGAGAAAGAGTTAAGGAATTAGAGCTCTTTAATATGTTGCAGCCTTTTTTCCAAGGGACCAAAAGTAATTGGACAATTATCTCAAAAGTTTTTTTTAATAGGCTGAGTTTGGTATTCCATCATTAGTCCATCATCAATTAAGCAGTTAAAAGGTCTTGAGCTGATGCCGTGTGTGGCATTTGCATTTGGAAGCTGCTGCTGTGGACCTACAACATGCAGTCAAAGGAGCTTTCAATGAAAGTGAAACAGACCATTATGAGGCTGAAGAAATCCAATAGAGAGATAGCAGTAATTTTAGTACTGCCCAAATCAACAGTTCAGTACAAAAAAAAAAGAGCGCAGTGGTAAATTTGGGAATTCAAAAAGGACTGGATGTCCATAGAAGACAGCAGTAGTAGATGATTGCAGAATAATTTCCATTGTGAAAAATAACCCTTCACAACATCCACCCAAGTGAAGAATACTCTCCAGAAAGCATGTTTTTCAGGAGTTAAGTAAATCATAAAGAGAAGATTTCATGAGTGCAAATACAGAGGATTCACCACAATGTGCAAACCATTAATCAGCCTTAAAAATAGAAAGGCCAGATTAGAATTGGGGGGAAAAAAAACATTTAAAGAAGCCAGCCCAGTTCTGGAAAGCATTTTTTAAACAGATGAAAGAAAGATCAACCTGCACCAGAATAATGGGAAGAAAAAAGTATGGAGAAAACATGGAACAGCTCATGACCAAAGCATATCGCATCTTATGTAAAACTGTCACAAGGGTACTATGACACAGAGAGTGCTCCCTTCTATTTCTGGTGTCAAGAGATCATCTCCTTTATCCAGCGCTGCTAGGGTTAAGAAGATTCCCTTGTCTCCTGAACTCAGAATGAAAACTATAGCCAGCTGTTCTCTATTGCTAATCAGCTCTGCTATAAGACTTTCCTCCTAGCCCAGATAATCGCTGCTGATAGGTTCCCTCTGGAGGAAAGAAAAGTAGAAACTGTGTGCTGTGGACCAGGAAGACCTTCAAAGAACATTTGCTGTGTGAAGTTTTATTCCTTCCTTAGTCTATTTTGTTTTTTCACCTCTGGTCTATTCCTCATTATTTCCGTCTTGCTGTTTGGAGTGCTTTGTGTGATTGCTGTTTATTTTACCACATGCACATGATCGGCGATGGAGTGGAAGAACCCGTATGGGGACAGTAGGGAGTGCAGAGATCAGCCTCAGGTGAGTTTAGGAGCTGACAGCTAGGAACTGGTTCTCTCAGATTGGTGAGACCAATTGTTATTGGGCCCCCCAGCCTAAAAATAGTAGCCTGCAGCTGCCCATTATTATTGCATACATTAGATGCGACAATCCCAGACCTTTACCCAGCTCTTCTCAATTGCCCTGATGCAGTGGCAATATGGGTAATGAGGGGTTAATGACAGCTCACAGCTGCCGCTAAGCCCTAGATTAGTAATAGGAGGCATTTATGAGATGCCCCATTACTAATCTTTAAGTGAAAATAAATAAACACAGAAAAAACTTTTATTTGAAATAAAATAAAAAAAAATCTTTCTGCCCTTTATTAATCCCCTAAACACCCCTGCAGGTCTGACGTAATCCACACGAGGTCCCACGGGGATACCAGTTCTGCTACATAATATTAAAGGCACAGCGCGCAAGCCCAGAATATGTCGCTTAGTAAGTGCCCACCAAGTAGTACTAGAGTGACATTCCATCCAGATGGCATATTCTTGGCATTGCCTATGAATTGTCCAGTGATATTCATGGCTATCATTGCATCCAACACAAAAGTGGGACTCATCGCTGAAGAAGGTGGAGGTCCATACCAGCCTCTACTGTTGTATTTCAGCCTTTTGTCTCTATGTCGAGGCCAAGTTGGCAACACCAAAAAGAAGCCTTCAGAAGGGAACATCACACCAATCCTAGTTGCAGGATTATGATATCATGTGGCATAATGTACAGTGGCAGGACCTCTAAAGTATTTAGTCCAGGTACACTAATAGCTATGGACAATCCACCAATGTGTCTCAGGAGCCTTTCTTACAACATAATAATGCCAGGCCAAAATTTGCTCATGCTACTGTGAACAGCCTACGTGGCCTGCAGAGTTTCAGGACATTTCTTCTATTGATCATATCTAAGACATCATTAGTCAAATGCAAAGGGAGCTGCCAGCAGCGGATCTTAATGAATGGTTTGCCCAAGTGTAGTAGAGCATTTCTCAGTCAATTAATAACCTCATTGATACCATGATAAGGCATGTGTTTCAATTTTTGAACATGGCACTTACATCCCCACTTGAAAACTATCTGATAACACCCACTGGGAGTTAATACCTACAGTATTAACTCAATAAGTTGTATATCTGTAGGTGAATTAAAAAGAAAATTCAGCTCTACAGCCATTATTACATTCCTGTCCAGTTGAACATGAACAATTGTTGAACTGTCCTCTTTAAAGGGGTATTCACATCTCCAAGTTCCTATCCTAATATATAGTGGGTGTAGTAATAATAATAATAATAATAATAATAATAATAATCTGATAGTAGCATATTTTGGGAAAAGAGACCCTGATTCCATCACTGTATCACTTAGTTTACTGGGTGCAGCAGGTTTGACAGAATCAGAGTTCTGTGATGTAGCAGAGCTCAGAAAACTAACCCCACCCCAGCACAGCTTTCTATCTGCATTGTCTTTTGACAGTGAACTGCTTTTCAGAAGAGGAGGCATGGTCAGATAATTGCTCGTGTGTGCTGTAGTTTGTGCAGTGATAATCTAAAACAAAACACTAGCGCTCATGGAAAAAAGATGAAAGGGGACTGTATCAACTCTAAAACAAATGGGGTTTATTGAGAGCATAGCTAGTCTCACAATTTTGAAAACTGCAAGCAGTGGACAGCGTCAGGGTAAAAAAAACAAAACGGAATTATGTTTATGACTGCTGCGCTAATAAAGGAAACACAGTGAGAAGGGAATTGGATAAAATATGTATGAATATATAAATATTAAAAATATTTTGGATACCTGCAGTTTTGGAGGTTAATTGAGTGATCTTTAAGGAGGTAATGTAGATCCAAAGTAGTATGTTTCACTAGTTTCACTAGTATGCCAAAAACAAAAAAGGTTTAAAAGGAGTACTCAACAAAATAGTGGGGGGGAAGTGAGAGGATTAATGGATTACAAGGGTCATAAACTTGCCTTTTTGGGTTCCTGGATGAAGAGAGGGCTTGTAGTTCCCTAGATAGTGGACTCTGAATGGGAAACAAGGGTTTATGGTTGACTGAATGCTGCCTAAGGGAAAAAAAATCAGTGAATGGGGGAGGTTAAAGGCCCCGTCACACTAAGCAACATCGCTAGCAACATCGCTGCTAACGAACAACTTTTGTGATGTAGCAGCGATGTTGCTAGTGATGTTGCTGTGTGTGACATCCAGCAACAACCCGGCCCCTGCTGTGAGGTCGTTGGTTGTTGCTGAATGGCCTGGGCCATTTTTTAGTTGTTGCTGTCCCGCTGTGAAGCACAGATCGCTGTGTGTGACAGCGAGACAGCAACAACTAAATGTGCAGGCAGCAGGAGCCGGCTTCTGCGGACACTGGTAACCACGGTAAACATCGGGTAACCAAGAAGCCCTGTCCTTGGTTACCCGATATTTACCTTCGTTACCAGCCTCCGCCGCTCTCACTGTCAGTGCCGGCTCCTGCTCCTTGCACGTGTAGCAGAGTACACATCGGGTAATTAACCCCATGTGTGCTGTAACTAGGAGAGCAGGAAGCCAGCGCTAAGCAGTGTGCGCGGCTCCCTGCTCTGTGCACATGTAGCTGCAGCACACATCGGGTAATTAACCCAATGTGTGCTGTAACTAGGAGAGCAGGGAGCCAGCGCTAAGCGGTGTGCACTGCTCCCTGCTCTCTGCACGTGTAGCTGCGTGCGCTGGTAACCAAGGTAAATATCGGGTTGGTTACCCGATATTTACCTTAGTTACCAAGCGCAGCATCGCTTCAGTGCGTCGCTGCTGGCTGGGGGCTGGTCACTGGTTGCTGGTGACAGCTCACCAGCAACCCGTGTAGCGAATGCGATGCTCCAGCGATCCCTGCCAGGTCAGGTTGCTGGTGGGATCGCTGGAGCGTCTGACTGTGTGACCTCTCACCAGCAACCTCCTAGCAACTTACCAGCGATCCCTATCAGGTTGTATTGTTGTTGGGATCGCTGGTAAGTTGTTTAGTGTGACGGTACCTTAAGATTAGGTAATACTGTTACAAGATAGGATAGTATCTTGTAACAGTATTGTACTATCCTATCTTGTAACAGTATTACCTAATCTTAACCTCCCCCATTCACTGATTTTATTCCCTTAGGCAAGATTCAGTCACCCATACACCCTTGTTGCCCTTTCAGAGTCCACTATCTAGGGAACTACAAACCCTATCTCCATCTGGGAACCCAAAAAGACAAGTTTATATCTATGACCCCACTGTAATCCATTACCCCCTCCCCCTCTCACCTCCCCACCAGTTTTTTTGTTTCATACTCATTTTAAACCTTTTGTTTGTGGCATACTAGTGAAACTCTCCATACTACTTTGGATCTACATTACCTCCTTAAAGATCACTCAATTAACCTCCAAAACTGCAGGTATCCAAAATATTTTTAACATTTATATACTCATACATATTTTATCTAATTCCCTTCTCACTGTGTTTCCTTTATTAGCACAGCAGTCATATACATAATTCTGTTTTGTGCAGTGATAATCACCTGGTGATAAAACCTTCATTGCAAGTAAACAACAGCGTAATAAGTGACACATTGATGAAATCTGTGTTTCCTATTTCCTGCTGTCTCCAGATTACATAGCAAAAACCTGCTGACAGATTCCCTTTAATTGAGAAAACATCCAGCAATGTGGAAAACAGAATATGTACTGGCAAAGATTTAGTCTACCAAGATAAAATGTGTTCCCAATGCAAATGTATTTTGTATGGTGTCATCTAAGCACACTCTGAACAATGTAACCAAAAAAAGCTGCTTTAGGGCAGTATTGGTTTCTCTAGCAGGAGCATAGCCGATGATGGCTTACAGTGTGACTCTAACAACAAAGATCCAGTTTTCTTTGTTTTGCAGGTGAAGTAATTAGGAAGACAAAACTAAATATATCATGAAATACCTTTGTATCTTACCACATAAGGATGTCCTAAAGGACAATCTCACGAAATTCAGACCTGTGGATGAAGAGACTTATCCGATTACTTGTTATGCTCCTGCGTAAAGACAAAAATACCTGATTCCTACTGTAAATGCCTGGAGATCCCAGTGTGAATTAAAACATGTTACATGTATTATTAAAAAGTCCTGTTTGTATAAAGCTCACAACCCAAATTTTATGACAAACATGTTGTATCTACAGACTTGGAATTCCATTTTTCCTTAAGTAGGAAAATGGAAAATCTCAGTTGTTTTATCACTTAGTCAATGGATAAGAAAGCCACGGACCCACTTGGGGGGGGAGGGGCGACATGACCAAGGGGGAGGTAGGCAGTGATGGGGTTAATAGGGACAGTGGTGTGTATGCCTGATATGGCATTGGGGGTTGGTCTTAGCCGGGGAGGAAGAGGAGGAGCAGGGAAAGGGTTAGTCTGGGAGAGGGAAGAGTTACCTCCTCTTCTGTTTCCGGACGCCGAACGATCCCCGCCCACCCTCCCTTTGTGTTGTCATGTGGGGGATGTTTTTTGGGTAGTTGGGATAACCTTTGTCACAGCAGCGGTGGGGGTAGGTCTGGTCCAGAGGTTTGGAAGTGATTGGTGGCTGGACCGGGAGTCATTGTCTTGGTATGGTGGCTCTCGGTTTCCGGGATGTGGCAGGCACGGGGTTCTGCCAAAGTGTGGGGGTCAATCCGTGGGTGATTGGCACCTCGTCTCTGGGTCGGTGTGTTGCGGCCGGGGACAGGGGGAGTAGTAGTTAGTGGACTGGGCCTACCCCGGGGGGTATTGTAAATGTTATTGTCTATTGTTACCGTTATGTGGTTGTTTTGGGTCGCCCGTTGGACGGCGTCCCTAAGGTGCTAGTGTGGCGCCCCTGACCTGGTCAGGCACCACTGAGTACTGCACCCATGCTGGGGACAGTACAATACAGGTAATCCAGAAGGCTGACCGGGGTGTGGAACACAGGCGCATAGTGATCAGGTCTCACACATGTACCCATGAGAGGACCCCTGGGGATCCCAGGAGGGGGAAAAGCCTTCACCTTCACTGGAATAGTGGAGGGGGCCAAAAGCCTCCATCTCCTCTCAAGGGGTGTGGTAAGAGAGTCTGGTTGCTAGGTGGCGTAGGCAGGCACAAAAGGGAAAAGAGAAGGAGGAGTAAAGAGTCTAGAGTCTGCAGCAGAGTGTGGAGGAGTGAGGAGCAGGAAAGTGAAGCTCAGACAGGAGCAGCAGTGAAGGTCCCAGATGTGAGCCGGTTCAGTGCAGAGTCCAGGGAGCTCGAGTGAGGAGCAGATCCCGTGGGCTGCTGTAGTCTGACAGCGTCCGCGCAGTGGCTACCGACGGGGGAGAACGGTCAACTAGGAGTGCTACCCGAAATCCATCTTCAGCTAGAGAGAGAGCAACGGAGTGGGAAGTAAGGAGACTGCTAGAGAGTACCAGGCCCAAACGGGCGGCAGATCCCGAAGCGGAGATAGATCCAGCCTTCTTTTGCTAAACCTGCCGGTGTGGGGCTCTCAAAGCCCACGCCACAACACCACAAAAGCCGCAGCCACGTAGCCACAGTTAGGGCCCATAGGTCACAGGAGGCAAGCAGCTGGAGTGGCCTGGTCCAGGCGACAAGCAAACGGCAACTGAAGGGGAGTGAGGCTTCAGCAACTTCCCTGGGTGACCCCCATAGGGACTAAAAGTCGGGGTTACCCCAAACCACCAAGGGCTAAGGAAGGCGAGTTAGTAGTCACCCTCACAAGTCAGCCTGAAGGACACCTGATTCCCACTTGGTTCATCCCAGCTACGCTCGGGTCACTCACCCTGCCATCAACTGTGAGTAAAAACCCTGAAAGACATCCTGCCTGTGTTGAGTCATTCTGCGCCTTGTAGTTCTACACATCTACACAGGGCCCTGGGGCTTGCCTCACTCTCAGGAGGCTACTACAACTGGCTGCACTCATCATCAGCCCCAGGCATCCCTTAACCTGCAGTGGCGGTCCCCACTGACCGCAAATCTGAGAGTGGCGTCACGACAAACTACAAAGAAGGTTTCCCTACCTGTGACCAGACAGATCCATCTACGTGGAGTCCCTGAAGGTAATGCACCGACACAGCGTTTGCGGGGCTCCACACTAGTCTGTAAAACAATAGGCAATAAAAGGCTGCTGTGGCCATTTTGAACCAAGTCGCATGCAGTCCGTGTGTTTATTCTTAGAGGATAAGGGGGTTTGGTTACACAGACATCACGACCGGAGAATCCTCCCTCAGCTGGTCATGAATCTATCCAGGGAGTACAGCGTGTGCACTGTGGAATTAATACCGTTATACAAGTAAGCTAAATAAATCTTGCATTAGTTAGATGCCTTTCCTACATCAGGCACATACTATATAGAGGGTATTAATAGGTTAAACAGATGTCTGATTTGATTAATAAGGCTGTGATTTATGATATTGATATTGTGCCATGAGTCTAACTTATTGTGAGAGGCAGCAGCCAGAAAATAACTTCTCCAGCGCTTAACAACATTGGAAAGGAAAATCTAATAGATTTGCAAAAAAAACCCAAAACCCCAAAACCCAGAGGAGCTCCTGCACATTTCAAAAGCAATGCATAAAAGTAGTACATTATGTAACTCCTCTTAAGGTCCAGTCACACTAAGCAACTTACCAGCGATCCCAACAACGATAGGGATCGCTGGTAAGTTGCTAGGAGGTTGCTGGTGAGATGTCACACTGCGACGCTCCAGCGATCCCACCAGCAACCTGACCTGGCAGGGATCGCTGGAGCGTGGCTACACGAGTTGCTGGTGAGCTCACCAGCAACCAGCCCCCAGCGCCGCGTGGAAGATGCTGCGCTTGGTAACTAAGGTAAATATCGGGTAACCAACCCGATATTTACCTTGGTTACCAGTGCACGGAGCTACAGAACAGAGCAGAGAACAGGGAGCAGCGCACACTGAGCGCTGGCTCCCTGCTCTCCTAGTTACAGCACACATCGGGTTAATTACCCGATGTGTGCTGCAGCTAAATGTGCACAGAGCATGGAGCAGCGCACAATGCTTAGCGCTGGCTCCCTGCTCTCCTAGCTACAGCACACATCGGGTTAATTAACCCGATGTGTCCTGCAGCTACATGTGCACAGAGCAGGAGCCGGCACTGACAGTGAGAGTGGCGGAGGCTGGTAACAAAGGTAAATATCGGGTAACCAAGGACAGGGCTTCTTGGTTACCCGATGTTTACATTGGTTACCAGCCTCCGCAGAAGCCGGCTCCTGCTGCCTGCACATTTAGTTGTTGCTGTCTCGCTGTCACACACAGCGATCTGTGCTTCACAGCGGGAGAGCAACAACTAAAAAATGGCCCAGGACATTCAGCAACAACCAACGACCTCACAGCAGGGGCCAGGTTGTTGCTGGATGTCACACACAGCAACATCGCTAGCAACATCACAAAAGTTGTTCCTTAGCAGCGATGTTGCTAGCGATGTTGCTTAGTGTGACGGGGCCTTTAGATATGTCCTTTGATTTTCTACTACAGTCTTTAGCATTTCAGTTGGAAATATGATACGTTTTGCCTCACAAGTGAAAAACCAACAGTGGTTGTGGTATTTTAGAGTCTTAAGATTCATCCTCTCTAACCTCCTTACGTTTAACCCCTTCGAAACCAAAGAAGTACCTATATGTCATTGGTCGTGTATAGCCCTCATTATTTCCCGCACATGTCTGCTGATCTGGTCAGCCAACATGTGCAGCTAATAGGCGAGGGGGGATCAGAAATCCACCACTCCTGTTAACCAGTTAATTCGAGCTGTCAAACTCTGACAGCGCTATAAAATACGGCCAGCGGGGATTGTCCCATTCCCTAGCTCCACTGGCACTCACGTAATGCGATCACGGGGTGCCGATGGCTTGTCATGTGACCGCAGGTGAAATCACCTTAGGTGAACTGATTAAACTCAGTAACCTCACCTCAGGTGAACTTATTGAGTTCAATGAGACCTGCATCTCCTGACAGAAAACCATAGGTTTTTTGGCCAAGAGATGCAGATTTGGTGCTGGAATTTATACACCAAATTGCTGCGCTAAATCTGCATTTTCTGGCAAAAAAACGCATCACAAAGAAATGCAATTTTGATGCTATTTTTCGCAGAAGATGCAGATTTCTTGCAGGAGTTTGGTGTTTAAATTCCAGCAAGTGAAGAAAAGAAATCAGCTTCCAGGAAAATTTCAATAAAATGCGTTTCTTTATTGGATTCTTTAAAATCGTACAAAATAGTGGATCTCACAAGAAAAAGACAGGAGTCACAACCAGCACTGGACACCAGATGTGTTTCGATCAAGAACTGATCTTAGGGGTACTTTGCACGCTGCGACATCGCAAGCTGATGCTGCGATGTCGAGTGCGATAGTCCCCACCCCCGTTGCAGCAGCGATATCTTGTGATTGCTGGCGTAGCGAACGTTATCGCTATACCAGCTTCACATGCACTCACCTGTCCTGCGACTTTGCTCTGGCCGGCGACCCGCCTCCTTCCTAAGGGGGCGGATTGTGCTGCGTCACAGCGACGTCACACGGCAGGCGGCCAATAGCAGAGGAGGGGCGGAGATGAGCAGGATGTAAACATCCCGCCCACCTACGTCCTTCCGCATTGCAGCCGGGACGCAGGTATGAGATGTTCCTCGCTCCTGCAGCTTTACACACAGCGATCTGTGCTGCCGAAGGAATGAGGAACAACATCGTTCCTGTCGCTGCACCGGCATTATGGAAATGTCGGACCCTACACCGATGATACGATAACGACGCTTTTGCGCTCGTTAATCGTATCAAAAAGGATTTGCACACTACGATATCGCCTGCGACGCTGGATGTGCGTCACTTTCGATTTGACCCCACCGACATCGCACCTGCGATGTCATAGTGTGCAAAGCCCGCCTTAGACTTGGTGAGTCACTGAGAACAGCAGCGGGATCTTGTGCTTCCATGGTGTTAGAGGATTAATCGCCAAAGTATGTGGTGAGCTGGACTATCTCTATTTCTACATATAAATTCCAGCACCAAATCTGCATCTCTTGAGAGAATACTGCACAAAAATGGTGGTTTTGACACAGTTTCAGTGCAGTTTTCTGCCAGGAGATACAACTTTGGGGCAGAAATCTTTTGCACACATTTCAGCACCAAATTTGTATCTCCTAGTAGAAAACAGCACCTAAAGTGGGTTTATTTATTTTTTTTGCCAGGAGATGCAGATTTGGTGCTGAAATCTGTACACCAAATTCCTTCACCATATCTGCATCTTCTGGCAGAAAAAGCATTAAAATTACTTTATTAATCCTAGCTTAGAGAGTATATCCACTACTTGCAGCAGAGCCTGAGCCCAGTCATTAGCATATCGCATTGGATGCTTTCACATCGGATGCCATATGTTAATGTGTCTGCATACTTAAAAGCAGGGTTGGGGTTCGAAGTTCGGATGCTTAATATGGAAACATATCTCACATGAGCAACACTGTGTCAGGTATGCTCGGTGCTCAGCCATGTGAGAGATGCTTGCAGTGTTTGAACGGCATACATTGGGGGTAACAACAGCATGGGGGTAACAACAGCATGGTCACATGTGGTATGTAGCAAAAAAGAAAAATTGAAAAAGCCCGCTCACCCTCCCCCAGAAGGATTCTGCTTACAGTTGGCTGTATGTTGGCAGAGACTCAAACTGCCAATTATTGATTCTGAACCACCTTGGGCTAAGTTCGGACATGTGGGGGTCTAGTTCATTTGTTGCCAGCGAACCAAACTTTCAAAGGTTCACTCATCTTTACTTAGAAATACCAAGGTAAAAAACTCACCAAATAATTAATGTGAGGACACTGTATGGTTGGACACTGCAAATAAGGCCAAGTGCACACCTTATGGTTTTACAATGGACCTCACAGTCCCCAGATCTGAAAATCATTGAAAATCTGGTATTAGGCCTCAAGAAAGCAGTGAATGGAAGACAACCCAGGAATCACACAGAACTGGAAGACTTTCCAAGGAAGAATGGATGAAAATCCCTCAAACAAGAATTGAAAGACACTTGGCTCGCAACAAAAAGCATTTACAATCGATAATAACCGCCAAAGGGTATGTACTAGGTACTACCCATGCAGGGTGCCCAAACGTTTGCATCGGCCCATTGTGCTTTTTTCTTAATTATAAAATGTAAAAGGTGAAAATATTTTTATTTTTGCCTAAAATACAAAGGAAATGTTCCATCTTTAACTTTATTTTTTTTTAGAGATCAATTTATCTTTAACTTGCTTAACTGTTCAAAATAACAGTAATTTTGACCAGGGGTGCCCAAACTTTTACATCCCACTGTAAATCTAGTATTACTGTAATCATACCAACCTGATTAATAAAGCCGCTTATCAGCTCATCAGCAAGGTGAACTTTGTAAGCCTTTGTTTTTCCTAACTAACTAACCCCAAGTTTAATAACCTGTCTTGGTATTGCAGCCCACCCATTCCTCTAATAATCTTGGTCGCTCTTCTATCTACCTGTAAGATTATGCTATTTATAACCTTCTATACTTTTGCTAACAAGAAATGCATCCATTCCTCTCTTAAATTCATTCAGTGAGTTGGCCATCACCACTTCCTCAGGAAGAGAGTTCCAGAGCCTCACTGCTCTTACCGTGAAGAACCCTCTTCTATGCTGATGTAGGAATTTTCTTTCCTCCAATCGAAAAGAATGCCCCCTTGTTCTTGTCATAGTCCTTGGTACAAACAGATCATGGGAGAGATCTCTATATGGCCCTCTGATATATTTGTACATATTTATTAGGTCTCCCCTAAGTCTTCTCTTTTCTAGAGTAAATAGACCTAATTTTGATAACCTTTCCGTGTATTGTAATGCACCCATTCCATTTATTATTTTAGTAGCCCGCCATTGAACCCTTTCAAGTTCAGTAATGTCTTTCTTCAGCACCGGCGCCCAAAATTGCACACAATACTCCAAGTGTGGTCTGACTAGTGATTTGTACAGAGGGAGAATGATGTTTTCATCTCGTGCCCCCAGACCTCTTCTAATGCATCCCATCACCCTATTTGCTTTGGTGGCTGCTGCCTGACACTGGGCACTCCAATTTAGATTCTTATTCACTAAGATGCCTAAGTCTTTTTCCATGTCTGATTTCCCCAGCAGTTTCCCATTTAGTAAGTAATCGTAGCATCTGTTTCTCCTTCCCATGTGCATAACCTTACACTTATCTGTGTTAAACCTCATTTGCCATTTTTCAGCCCAATTCTCCAATTTACTCAAGTCCATCTGTAGTTGCAAACTGTCCTCCTTTGTGTTAACTACCTTACATAGTTTTGTATCATCTGCAAATACTGATATTTTACTCTGTAAACCATCCACCAGATCATTAATAAATATATTAAATAGTAGGGGGCCCAATACAGACCCCTGTGGCACCCCACTAGTAACCCTGGCCCAATCTGAGTATGCACCATTAATAACCACTCTTTGTTTTCTACCACTAAGCCAGCTACCTACCCATCTACACACATTTTCCCCGAGCCCAAGCTTTCTCATTTTACTTAGCAGTCTTTTATGTGGGACAGTGTCAAATGCTTTACCGAAGTCGAGATAAATGACATCCAATGCTTCTCCTCGGTCCATGTGAGAGCTTACATCCTCATAGAAGCTGATCAGGTTAGTTTGACAGGAGCGATCCTTCATAAATCCATGTTGATATGGAGTTAAACAGTTATTAACATTGAGACATTCCATAATAGTATCCCTTAAAAACCCTTCAAACATTTTACCCACAACAGATGTTAAGCTTACCGGCCTATAGTTTCCAGGTTCCCTTTTGCACCCTTTTTTGAATATTGGTACCACATTTGCTAGCCGCCAATCCAGTGGAACAGACCCAGTTTCTATAGAGTCTTTAAATAAAAGGAATAGAGGCCTGTCTATCACATTACTTAACTCCCTTAATACCCGAGGGTGAATGCCATCAGGGCCTGGTGATTTGTCAATTTTAATGTTACTAAGTCAGTTCTGCACTTCTTCCTGGGTTAGGCAGGTCATACTTAATGGGGCATTTACATGATAACTCTGCATTTCCCCTGGCATATGCTTTTCCTGTGTGAACACAGTTGAGAAAAAAGTATTTAAAACATTTGCTTTTCCCACATCGCTTTCTATGATTTTACCCTCATAATTCTTTAAAGGGCCAACACCATCAATTTTAATCTTTTTTCTGTTTATATAATTAAAGAATAGTTTGGGATTTGTTTTGCTTTCCTTAGCAATGAGTCTCTCAGTTTCTACTTTTGCTAAATATATTTGTTTTTTACACATTTTATTTTTTTCTCTATATATTTTTAATGCTTCCTCGCTGCCTTCTTGTTTTAGCTTTTTAAATGCCTTTTTCTTATTATTCATTGCCCCTTTTACATCCTTATTTAGCCACATTGGTTTTCTCCTGTTCCTAGCCCTCTTATTTCTGTATGGTATGGCTAGCTCGCAGTGGGTGTTTAATACTATAATATTTAAAAATTTCCCACTTATTTTCTGTGCTCCCATTTTTGAGGACATTGTCCCAATCAATTTGGCGAAGGTCTTCTCTAAGTTGATCAAACTTTGCTTTCCTGAAATTCAGCGTTTTTGTAACCCCCCTCCAAGGCACCTTACTAAAGGACAAGTGGAATTGTATTATATTGTGGTCACTATTCCCTAGGTGCCCATCCACTCGTACGTCTGTTATTCTATCTGGCCTGTTGCTTAAAATTAAGTCCAGAAGGGCTGCCCCTCTAGTTGGGCCCGGCACAAGTTGGGACAGATAATTATCCTTAGTTACTGACAGAAACCGGTTTCCTTTCTGAGATACACAGGTTTCAGTTTCCCAGTCTATATCGGGGTAATTGAAGTCCCCCATAATAATCACCTCATTGTGATTTGCTGCTTTGTCTATTTGTTTCAATAATACATTTTCAGTGGTTTCTGTTATATTTGGTGGCTTATAACAAACCCCTATGAGGATTTTATTAGTTTTCCCTCCTTGTATCTCCACCCATAGAGACTCCACCTCTTCATTTCCCTCTTGAATATCTTCTCTTAGTCTGGGTTTTAAACTGGACTTTATATATAGACAGACTCCACCCCCTTTCCTTTTTTTACGATCCCTCCTAAACAATTCATATCCTTGCAGGTTAGCCGCCCAGTCATAACTATCATCTAACCATGTCCCAGTTATTCCTACTATGTCGTATTTCTCCTCATACATTACCAGCTCCAGTTCCTCCATCTTATTGGTCAGGCTTCTTGCATTGGTCAGCATGCAGGAAAGCAGTTTTGCTCCCCTTTTCTCAGCTTCCTTCTTAGTACCCTGTCTTGGGTCCTCTTTACGGCATCTAGTATCCTTGATTAGTTTGTCCTTCTGCTGCATGTTCTTGTCTGCTGTTTTTTCTCCCATCCCCTCTTCTTCTAGTTTAAAGCCCTCCTGATGAGTGTGGCAAGCCTTCTGGCGAACGTGTGTTTCCCAGGTTTTGTGAGGTGTATCCCGTCTCTTGCGAGAAGTCCATCGTAGAGGTAATTCACTCCATGGTCTAAGAATCCAAATCCTTGCTGCCTGCACCACCGTCGTAGCCAGTTGTTCAAATCTAGTATCCTATTCCATCTTCTGACACCATGGCCATCGACTGGGAGGATTGATGAGAAAACAACCTGTACGTTCCGTTCCTTTTATTTTCTTCCCCAGAATTTCAAAGTCTTCACAAATAGTTGGTAGATCATTTCTTGCCGTGTCGTTTGTTCCTACATGTATCAATAGGAACGGGTATTCGTCCTTGGATCCGAGGATAGTTGGTATCCTGTTGGCCACATCCTTGATTTTTGCTCCAGGGAGGCAGCATACTTCTCGTGCGGTTATGTCCGGCCTGCAGATAGTTGCCTCCGTGCCTCTTAGTAGTGAGTCGCCCATAACTACCACTCTTCTTTTCTTTCTGGACGCACTGCTTGTTGCTCCTGAGTGCTTTTGAGTGTCTTTTGTTTCTGCTTTTGTTGACAAAGTAACTTCTTTTGATGATACTGTGTCTTCTCCTGTAGAGACGGTATCATCCTGAGCTGTGCCATTTTCGTTCTCCAGCATGAGGGCTTCATATTGGTTGCTAAGCTGTGTGGGTGGTGCCGACCACTTGATCCGCTGGCTTCTTTTGGTCACATGTGTCCACTTTTCAGCCTCTGTATGTGTTCTGAAGCTTTTCTCACTTTCCATCCTGAATTGTTGCTTCTGCCTCGTCCAAGAAGTCCTCATGTTCTTTAATTAGCTTCAAAGTTGCTATTCTTTCTTCCAGTCCCCGCACCTTTTCCTCTAAGAGGGCAACAAGTTTGCACTTTTGACAGGTGAAGTTGAATTTTTTGTGCGGCAGATCCGTAAACATGTAGCATGTGTTGCAGGTGACCATGTGGATTTTCTTCTCTTCCATAATGCTGATGTAGCGTATGATAGGCGAAAGGTTTTGCGATGTCCTCAAACAGCGAGACCCGGCAAGTCCCAGCAATCGATCAGCTTACGGCGACTCTTCTCTTCTTAAACAGCTACAGTTATCACCACTATGAGATTGTGTTAAAACTATGCCACACTTATCTTCAGTCGTCTCCCTTTACTTCAGTACCTCGCACTCTCAGCACCTCGCTAGCTCTGGCTGGTTTATATAGTTCTACAAGGACTACTAGAAGCTTCTAGAAACAGGTGTGGCTAATACTACTGACTAAATCACTAGACACACTTTTTTTTTTTTTTTGCTTTTTCACAGTACCCCAGACAAACACAGACAACAAATCCCTAATGAAATTAAACAGTTACAGTTATCACCACTATGAGATTGTGTTAAAACTATGCCACACTTATCTTCAGTCGCCTCCCTTTACTTCAGTACCTCGCAGGTTCATTACCAAAACAAACAGGAACCTGAAAGTAGGTGCCATGGGATATGGTGGCCAAACAGGGGCTGCTACTGGTTTGTAGGCGGAGCCTAAAAATTAGTGTTTTGTTCAGCAATACCCTGCAGGTTATATGACAGAAAACACAGTTTATTCATCAGCTGTGGCATACACACTTTTCCCACCACAGTGATCTACTGCCCCATAGGTGTCCCATAGCTGGCAGCCCTTGTTCTTCCATCTCCTTTTTTTCCCTTTCCACATCTACTATAGAAGGGAATATGTCATCAGGAATATCCAGATGCTCCTCTCTCGGTACATTGTTAACCGAGTTTGATAAATAGCTGGCTCCGCAGAACCTGGAGCTAGGGAAGGCCATGCTCGATTAGGATGCAAACCTAGTGGCGGCACTACGGCTGATTTTATCACATATGCACTGCATGGATCAACCTGGTTGTACTGCAATTTCTATGGCAGTATTATGTCCTGGATGTGCTGCTGCAGAAGGCATGGTCGCTGTGTTCTCACTTTTTCTAATTCTTATGCCGGCCGACAGGCCTGTGTGTTGCATGGACCATACCTCCCAGCTCTTTAAAAGCCCTATGGGGAGGGGGGCAATTGATGCTATTGTACCACTGTATCCCTGGAAGGATTTTTAATTTCAAGACTCCAAAATGAGTGTGAAACTTATTTCTTGTGGGTAGTACCAGGATTCTGTGACCAAGAGGCCTAGACCGGTCACTGTAGCATGTCTTCCTTTTTTTATTTCTAATGCTGGACCACAGGTCTGTGTGTTGCATGTGTGGCGCCCTGGACAAGCCAGGACGTCACAGGTACTGCAACAACACACCCCACACCCCGGTTAGGAACACTAGAGTCACACACAAATCCTTGTTGCCTCCCTCCAGGGGCTGATGTCCACACCAGGTGGGGCGGAGCCAGGCGGTTGGGTCCACCCACCGAGGAGTTCACAGTTCTGGAGACGGGAAAAGGAAAAAGAAGACAGAGTAGTTGGGAGAGAACAGTTTGAGAGTTGAGGAAGTGGTAGTGGAGCAGACTGGCCGTGTCCGGGTACGTGGCCCGGGCACAGAAACAGCAAGGCTGGCAGATGGTGGTGACCGTCTGCAGGCGAGGCCGATTGACGCACAACCGTAAGGACCGGGGACGGGCGGTGGCCCGCCGGTATCGGACCGGGGAGCGAAGAGAAGCCAGCACCACTCGGCAGGGCCTACGGACCCCGACCAGGCTTGGAGTCGCCGTTGAACCGGTCAAATCCGTCAGCGATGGGAACCTCCAGGGTTTCCCAGCAGCAAAGACCCGACTGAAGGCAACCGCTCAACCGTGAAGGGAAATATAGCTACCGCCACAGCTGGAGTTCCCAGGGCCAGCGCCTGCGGGCAAAAGGGGCTCCTCTGGCAACTACACCGCTGGGGAGCGGGTCACCGGTGGGAAGCCATCGGGGTCGAAAACACATCAAAGGTGCAGGGAGAGACAGTCACCGCCAACCTACCGGGAGTGACCACCGCAGCCGTCTGTGGGACCCGTCCATCCAGCCGTTTGTTTTACCAGAGACTCCGTCTACATCACTGGCTGAGTGAGTACCATCGTGCAGTCTGGCACCGCACTGCCTTCCCGCGAACCTCACCAAACCCCGCCCTTCACCTTCCAGTCACCATCATCGGGCCCCGGGACCACCAAATCCCCCTACCCACGGAGGGGAGAGAAAAACATCTCGACTGTCATCGCTCCCGGGATCCCAGTCTAGAGCAGCGGTGGTGTCCCAACCTCACCACAACCGTGGGTGGCATCACGGACAACATCCCCAAACCAAACCATCCCCTTTTCACTCACGGGCGAGGAGCGCCGCTCGAGTCCCCGGATCCGGCCCACCGCTCGAGCCACCGAGCAGCAACAGCACCGGACCCGAGCATGGTGAGTGCAGCGTCCCCTCCCCGCCCGTGACACATGTGCCATCTTTCCCTGCTCTTTTAACGCCCTATGGGGAGGGCGGCAATTGATGCTTCTTTACCGCTTTGTCCCTGGAAGGATTTTTAATGTTGAGACTCCAAAATGGGTGTGTAACTTATGTCTTGTGGGTAGTGCCAGGATTATTATTTTTAATGCGGTACCACAGGCCTGTGTGTTGCATGGACCATCTTTCCCTGCTCTTTTAATGCCCTATGGGGAGGGGGAAATTGATGCTACTGTAGTGCTGTCTGCCTGAAAGGTTTTTAAATGTCGAGACTCCAAGATGGGATTTCAAAGTTGTCTCTTACCTGTACTGGCAGGCAGTAGCGTAACTAGAGTTTGATGGGCCCCAGTGCAAAGTTCAGACCTGGGCTCCTCCTCTCCACATACACCGACACTTGGGGTATGGGTAATGACACTGACACTTGGGCTACGGGATAATGACACTGACACTTGGCTCTTACCCTCAGCACCCAGGTTGCCCATGATCTGACATCCCTCTATCAGCACCCAGCTTTCCTATGTTCTGATATCCATCTTGTTCTCGGCACCCAGCTTCCCCATGCTCTGCTATACATCATTCCCTCAGCACCCCGCTTTCCCATATCAGAGCATGGGAAAGCTGAGTGTTGAGAGAAGATGTATAGCAGAGCATGGGAAAGCTGGGTGCTGAGAGAAAGAGCTTTTTTCCCTCAGCACAAAACGTTCCCATCCCCTGCTTGTATCTTTGTCTCCTCTTGTATATAGTTCTCCAAATACTATATTGGCCCCCACATAGCCTTCCATATAGTATAAAGGGTCCCACATAACCCTTCATATATTAGAATGCACCTCCATTTCCCATAGTTCTCCATGTATTATAATTCACCCCATAGTCCTCCATATATCATACTGCACCACATAGTCCTCCATATATTATAATGCACTCCCCATAGTCCTCCATGTATAAAGTAGTCCTCATAGCCCTGCAATTGTTATAATAAATTTCTCATAGTTCTCCATGTATTATAATTTACCCCATAATTCTCCATATATTATAATTCACCCCATAATACTCCATATATTATACTGCTCCACATAGGCCTCCATGTTTTATAATGCACCCCCATAGTCCATGTATAAGGTAGGCTCCATAGTCCTCCATATATTATAATGTAGCCACCATAGTCCTATATGTATTATAACGCATACCCATAAATCTTCATATTGTATTATGCAGCCCCATACTCCTCTATGTATAATGCACCCCTATATTCAATATATAAGGTGTCCTTCAATTTGTATTATACAGCCCCATACTGCTCCATGTATAATGCACCCCTAGTCCATCTATAAGGTGTCTTTCATATTGTATAATGCATCACCATAGACCTCCATATATAATGCAGCTCCCTAGACCTCCATGTATAATACACCCCTATAGTCCATGTATAAGGTGTCCTTCATGTTTATTATGCAGGCCCATAGACCTCCATATATAATGCAGCCCCCCAGGCCTCCATGCATAATAATGCAGCCAGCCTCCCCAGGCCTCCATGTATAATAATGCAGCCAGCCTCCCAAGGCCTCCAAGTATAATAAAATAGCCAGTCTCCCCAGGCCTCCATGTATAATAATGCAGCCAGCTTCCCCAGGCCTCCTTGTATAATAATGCAGCCAGCCTCCCAGGCCTCCATGTATAATAATGCAGCCAGCCTCCCGAGGCCTCAATGCATAATAATGCAGCTGTTATGGAGGGGACGATTAAAATAAAAAATAATATAATATCAATCGTCGCCCCACGTCAGCCGGGCAGGTGATAATGCCACTAAGGACAGAAGGATGAAATACAGCAACTCAGGAAACCACAAAAGAACCTCACAGGTGCACACGCAGTGGTCACGTGTGTAAGGACACGTCTAAACCAAAGAAAACGCAACTAAAAATGGTCACGTGTGTAGAGACACAACAAACCAAATGGTAACTCAGTTAGCGTCACTGGCAACCTGGAACGTAACTACTGAGACGGTCACGTGCGTACAGGGGCACGTCAGACCGTGAAGGCTGCCCAGTTAGCGTCACTGGCAACCAGGAACGTAAACACTGAGCCGGTCACGTGCGTACAGGGGCACGTCAGACCGTGAAGGTCAACCAGGTAGCATCACTGGGTACCCAAAGCTGGTATACACATGTACACAAGTCTGCCACTGCAGATGGGGCGCGTGCGTAGGGGGCACCTTTGTCCGGAAGGACCCTAATCCCTCACCGTGCCGAGACACAATTTGTACCCAGATACGAGTACCTGGTACCGGCGCCTGCCCTAAATTCAGATTCACACTGCACATATACACGAGTCTGCCACAGACACTGCAGACATACAATGGCACTGGAACCCACTCACTCCTGACAGCAGGGAAAGCAGCCTTCGCTGTCAGCATACAAAATGACGCTCGCGCCCCGATGGGTGGAGCTACAGGCCTTTTATAGCCGCCACCCTGGCCCAGGCCACATGGCATGTGGTAATGGCGTCGGCTGCAGCCATACAAGAGCTGACACGTCATTGCTGAAGTCTTGATGACCAGTCAGCGGCTGCCACTTCATTGCTGATGTCACTGATGACCAATCAGTGGCCGCCTTGTCATCAATGACATCACGCACACGCTCAGTGGGGCTGCATGAGCACTTAGGCTCAGAATGGTACAAAACTCTAGCCACCTGATGCCTCAAGCGACGGCCAAGTGGTGCTGCAGAGTTAACCGACCCCAATGTGGAATCAATGACAAGACTAGACCAGTTTGAGGCACAACAGAACCCCGAACTGAAACAACAGCCAGCCTCCCCAGGCCCCCATGTATAATAATGCAGCCTGCCTCCCCAGGCCCCCATGTATAATAATGCAGCCAGCCTCTCCAGGCCTCTATGTATAATAATGCAGCCAGGCCTCCATGTATAATAATGCAGCCAGTCTCCCAGGCCTCTGGCCACTGTGTACTCACTAATTTATATAAATAAAAAACAAGTACTCAACTCTCTCCTCATTCCCCCGCTGCTCTGTCCTCACCACTCTCCTTCCACTGCTACTCCATCCTCACCTCTGTTCTTGTTCCCGCTCTGGTCAGGGGGCCCCGGTGTCAGCGGTGGAAGCACAGGCTCATATAGCGGTTGCGTGGTCTGTGACAGATCAGCACAGCTCCTCTCTCACTGAAAAGAGCTGGCTGCTGATCTGCCGGATGGCTGTGGGCCCCTAACCTGCCGGGCCCAGTCGTAATGGTGACCCCTGCAACCGTGGTAGTTACTCCCCTGCTGGCAGAGGTATGGGAGCACTAGCCCTACACCTGTCATTCAGTCGCTTCTTTATATCTTATGTCAATAGTCTAGGAAGCTAATGGCTATGACAAAACATTAGTGCTGCACTGTAAAACATATTATTGCTGTTTTGGAAGCTTTTCACCTCCCTAAAGGTATTTTCTCTGACTTACGTTTGCCTCCATTGAATTCAAAGGGCTTCGGAAAGGTTCGATAGAGGTTTGAAGTTTGGTTCAATAAAGGCTTGTTCGGTTGGGCTTGAGAGGTTTGCTCATTAAGGATGAGCATTTAATGTATTCGCCACTAATAGGTATCCGGCGGATAATGGGGTATTTGAGGTATTCACTATCTGACGGCTAATATGGTATTCGCTTCTATACTTTAATTTTCATTTCTGACGCCTGTTTTCCAGGCAATGAACACATCTGATGTTGCTTGCCCTCACAGTAACGCCGCGGCCATCTTTGTTGGGGTTTTATTGTGATTGGCTTTGTCGCACAGCATTATAGGGGCTATAAAAGGCTACTGCCATTTTGTAAACACGCAGCCATAGGGAGCTGGTTGTGTAGATAGACTGTACTGTATGCGGGAGAGCATTCTTAGATCCAACTAATAAATAGTCCTTGTAAGTGTTGAACACAGTGTCCAGTAGCTGCTAGCAGCTCCATAAATCGCTTTTTTGACAAACAGAACACAGGTCTTTTGGTCTCTCTCTCTGTCGGTCTCTCCCTCTCCCCCCCTCTCTCATACTCACCGATCACTGACCGATCACCAGCTGCATGGCTGTCACACTGCTCCGGCAGCTTCTCCAGCTTTTGAAAATGCCGGCTGCTCATTACTCTATCTCGTATTCCCTGCTTCCCCCGCCCACTGGCGCATATGATTGGTTGCATTTAGATGCGCCCCCCACGCTGAGTGACAGCTGTCTCACTACAACCAATCACAGCCGCCGGGGGGCGTGTCTATGTAGTGCAGTAAAATAAATAATTTAAAAAAAATGGCGTGCGGTCCCCCCAAATTTTGATACTAGCCAAGATAAAGTCACATGGCTGAAGGCTGGTATTCTCAGGATGGGGAGCCCCACGTTATGGGGAGCATATCAGCCTAAAAATATCAGCCAGCAGCCGCCCGGATTGCCGCATTTGTTAGATGCGACAGTCCCGGGACGTTACCCGGCTCATCACGAATTGCCCCCTGGTGCGGTGGCAATCGGGGTAATAAGGCGTTAATGACAGCCTATAGCTGCCACTAAGTCCTAGGTTAATCATGGCAGTGGTCTATGAGACACCCCTAATGATTAACCTGTAAGTGAAAGTAAATAAACTCATACACCCGAAAAAATCCTTTATTTGGAATAAAAGACAAAATAAAAAAAACACCGTTTCACCACTTTATTAAAATCCCCAGATACCCCTCCAAGTCCGGCATAATTTTCACGAGGTCCCGCGACGCATCCAGCTCTGCTACATGAAGCTGACAGGAGTGGCCGAAGAACACCGCCACTCTCTGTCAGCTCCACTCAACAACTGAAGTGAGCCGCGCAATCAGCGGTGACGTCACTCAGGTTACCCTTGGCCACAGCTCTCAGGTGGAGGACTGCAGCTGGCCGCAGGTCACCTGAGTGACGACACCTCTGATCGCTCGGCTCACTTCAGTCACTCAGGGGATTTGTGGTCACTGGTGAGTCCTTCACCTGTGATCACAAATCAGGCAGTGGCGCATAGACAGAACCGCGCGATGACAATGAAGTTGGGTGAAGTTCATCCGCGTTCATTCTGTCTCACAGCCAGCCATGCTCTATGCTCTGCTTGCTGTCAACAAATACAAATATTCCCCACCATCTCTGCTTGCTGTCAGTGACTGGAAACATTCCCCATCATCTCTGCTTGCTGTCAGTGAGTGAAAACATTCCCCATCATTTCTGCTTGCTGTCATTGAATGGAAACATTCCCCAACACATCTGCTTGCTGTCAGTGAATGGAAACATTCCCCACCATCTCTGCTTGCTGTCAGTGAATGGAAACATTCCCCAACACATCTGCTTGCTGTCAGTGAATGGAAACATTGCCTACAATCTCTGCTTGCTGTCATTGAATGGAAACATTCCCTAACACGTTTGCTTGCTGTCAGTGAATGGAAAAATTCCCCATAATCTCTGCTTGCTGTCAGTGAATGGAAGCATTCCCCAACAGGTCAGCTTTCTGTCAGTGAATGGAAACATTCCCCACCATCTCTGCTTGCTGTCAGTGAATAGAAACGTGAATGGAAACATTCCCCACCATCTCTGCTTGCTGTCAGTGAGTGGAAACATTCCCCATCATCTCTGCTTGCTGTCATTGAATGGAAACATTCCCCAACACGTCTGCTTGCTGTCAGTGAATGGAAAAATTCCCCATAATCTCTGCTTGCTGTCAGTGAATGGAAGCATTCCCCAACAGGTCAGCTTTCTGTCAGTGAATGGAAACATTCCCCACCATCTCTGCTTGCTGTCAGTGAATAGAAACGTGAATAGAAACATTCCTCACCATCTCTGCTTGCTGTCAGTGAATGTAAACATTCCCGATCAGCGTTTTGGATGCATTTTTGACAGTGTGGTCCCACTCGGCCTGTTAGATCCCCATACAACATGGCTGGCTGCGAGACAGTGTCGTGCGATCAGAATGAACTTGGATGAACTTCACCCGACTTCATTGTTATCGCGCGGCTCTGTCTGTGCGCCGCGTTCTGATTTGCGATCACAGGTGAAGGACTCACCGGCGACCGCAAATCACCTGAGTGACTGAAATGAGCTGCGGTGCCGTCTCTCAGGTGACCGGCGGCCAGCTGCAGTCCTTCACCTGAGAGCTGTGGCCAAGGGTAATCTGAGTGACGTCACCGCTGATTGCGCGGCTCACTTCAGTTGCTGCATTGAGCTGACAGAGAGCGGCGGTGTTCCACTGCCGCTCTTTTCAGCTTCATGTAGCAGAAATGGCTGCATCGCGAGACCTCGTGACAATCACGTCGGACCTGGAGACCTGGAGGGGTATTTGGGGATTTTAATGAAGTGGTGAAAGAGGGTGGGGTTTTTTTTGTCTTTTGCTCCAAATAAAGGATTTTTTTCGGATGTATGAGTTGATTTACTAATACTTACAGGTTAATCATTTGGCGTGTCTCATAGATGACTGCCATGATTAACCTAGGACTTAGTGGCAGCTATGATCTGCCATTAACTCCTTATTACCCCGATTGCCACTGCACCAGGGCAATTCGGGATGAGCCGGGTAGAGTCCCGGGACTGTGGCATCTAATGGATGCGGCAATTCCGGGCGGCTGCTGGCTGATCTTTTTAGGCTGGGGGGCTCCCCATAACGTGGGGCTCCCCATTCTGAGAATACCAGCCTACAGCCGTGTGGCTTTATCTTGGCTGTTATCAAATTTTGGGGTGACCGCACGCCGTTTTTTTTTAAATTAATTATTTATTTATTTTACTGCACTACATAGATTCGCTCACCGCCGCTGTGATTGGCTGCAGTGAGACAGCTGTCACTCAGCGTGGGAATGCAACCAATCATAGGCGCCAGTGGGTGGGGAAGCAGGGAATATGAGATTGAATAATGAACAGCCAGCATTTTCAAAAGCTGGAGAAGCCGCCGGAGCAGTGTGACAGCCGTGAAGCACCGCACCGGTGATCGGTCAGTGATCGGTGAGAATGAGAGGGGGCGGAGATGGACAAACCGACAGAGAGAGAGACCAAAAGAACTGCGTTCTGTTTGTCAAAAAAGTGATTACTTTGGTTTGAGAGCTGTTCTGGCAACTACGTCAACACCACGTGCTGCTCTGAGCACGTTATTCAAAGACACCAGAAATGCAGTCAGACACCTTCTACAGGCTGTGCCCATACTGTTTCTGCTTTTTCCCATCCATTTCAGCCATGTCCTCAGTCACGACAGCTCGCCGTTAGGTCCAATGTGAAATTATTCGAGTTTCCCATAGACTTATATTGCTCATCGAATATTCGTGAATAGTCGAATAGTGCCAACCTATTTGTCGGATATTCGTCGAAGCAGATATTTTGGTATTCGATCATCCCTATTGCTCATCTCTAATTCTAAGGACAATTTAGGCAAGGAAAACAGGCCGGGCCATATTTGGCATTCATACTGTCCTAGTCACTTTAAGGTGTCAGATTATTGGTATGTGAAAACAGGTGTCTAACTACTGGATTGGATGAGTCCCAACCAATAGGTGGCCATCCCTCAGTTCCATCTCTAGCCTGTTACCCAGTCTGGGGAAAAGGGCGTGGATTTGTGTGTGTGTGTGTGTGTTGTGATGTTTCCCGGCACTGATCTTTCAGGAATCCGGGGTTAGATGTAGTACCCTGTGGCACCTGACACTCAGGGGCACCACAATGGCCTTCTGTGTAGGGAGTTAACTATATATGTGTCGCACTCCAGGGCTACGGGGTACTCGGTCTTGGGCCTGGTTTTGCTGGGAAGTGTCATGGGTGTAATGGCTGGTGCCCGGTTCCGTGACCCTGGGGGGTCGCTTTTGAAAGGGGATATTTACAGGGATTATAATAAAGTTTGTGTCATGACGCCACTTGTGGGTTGCAGCTATTTTGATGGAGCCACCGCTGCACAGTCTCTCACCACTGGGGCTGATGTTAATTGCAGCCTGAATGTTGTGGCCCTCCGCAAGCAGGGCTGGGCCCCAGGGGGGTAAATGATGGTGGCTGTGTTTAGGTCCGTTAGTAATATCAGTGTGCAGAAAGAAGGTAGCCCACACAAGGGATTGCAGTGTAACTGGTTCTTTACTAACGATGGTGATGCTTGCAACCAGGCGGAGGCTGGTCCTCACCACTGGTTCCCTTAGTTCCAGTGCCGGTGTGATGACCTGGTGGCTTATTTTCCCTGCACCTGTCTCTGGTTGGTGGGTCCTCGTGGTTCGGAGCGTCTGGGGTCTCCTCCTGGTTATCTTTCAGTTCTGCTCCGTATGGCAGGCAGTTTTAACCCTGTCGGGTCGGTCCTCAGGTTCTGGTTCCCTGGTTCTCCCATCACTGCTGTGCCCCAGATTCTAAGGTCAGTGAGGTCCTGGATGGTCCCTCACTGTGCAGATTTTATCAGGTTTGCCTGCAGCGTTTTCCTCACCTAGGGCTCTGCACCCTGTTGGTGCTATAGTTCCGAAAGTACTCCACTGTACTCCTTCAGCAACCACATGCCTGAGCCTGACAGGTCACTGTTACGCTCTCGCATCAATATTGTTATGTTCGTCTCCTATCACTTCCAATCACTGACTGTCTGACCCCTCCTCCCTGGTTGTCGTCTAGTCGACTGGATCGGTTCCATCCCTAGGTGGCCATCCATTGGGTCCAACCCTAGCCTGTCACCAGTTCTTGGGGAAGGGAAAAACAGGGATTATATGTGTGTTTTCGTGTTACCGGAACTGGTTTTCTGGGTCCCTGGGGTAGACCCTGCAGTTTTGACCGGATGAAGTTCCCTGTAGTTCCTGATAGCTTCAAGGGCGCTACATATGCATATATGTATATCCATCTATGAACATATTTGTGATATTTTACATCTGCTCACAGTTTTGTACCTATTTATACTGTTATGCCAGGGACTATACTTTATAAACAAATTATATAGCCTTATTACAGGACATCCAGGGAAGGTTGCTTTATGTTATTGAGCCATTTACTCAATTTTTAAATGTTATTTATTGTGTTTATTGCCACTGTATTCAATAAATGTTCATGCACATTGCACATTTATGGTCCATTAACGTCTATATATTTATTGTTCAGGGTCACTTTGTTGCCTCATATGTACCTCTATTCTTGTTTTTGCAATTACTGTGAGTGTACCTCTCCAGGATTGGAGGTTGGTGATCCCTGGAGGAGAGGGTTAGAAGGATATAGCTTATGGAAATAATCACAAGGAATATTGAATAATAAACCCACAGGGTGGAGAATGGAATGCTCATGTATGATATGTGCATGGAAGGATGTGCCTATTGGTTGACCCCAAATTACATCACTATCTACTTTACAAAAAGGTAGGCGATTTTTTTTGGCTCATTATAGCCTCAGTCCCTTGATGAAGCCAGACATTGTGAAATATGTTAGGGAGGCTAATAGCTGAATGCTTTTAAATAAGCTGAATTAGAGAGGGTTAGTCCAATACAGCATAATAGGAGAAACATGTTCGCGGCCTGTTAGCATATTTGATAATGACTTATTACTTATCCTCCCTTTTCGCTACGGTTTTAGATGGTCAATTTAAAACACTGGTCTACAAAAAAAAATTTCTGGCACGGACTTTAAGAACAGTTTTAGACTAATTTGAGGGTGCTGAATTCAAATCTGGTCTTATAATTTCTGTATCACATCACATTTTTGCGCTATAGATATATATCCCATTTTCATGAATTCCATGAAAAATATAAGTAGTGTATCAAAAGTGCCAGTTTATACGGTTCACTAAGGTAAATTTAGTTTTCATTTAGTCTCCCAATAAATGTGAGAATATCTTTGTTTTCCTTGAACATGCATAATTCCCATTTGTTATGATAAGAAAGTAAACAAACAGTTTTAAACGTACACAACGGTTGTGTGCAGGTACTGTTTTATTTATTGAAATTTTCAATGAATTTTGATATTTATTGTTTTTATTCTGCTGTTTTTCAGTTTTTTGCTTATGAATCAATAACTAAGGTGTGTGTGTGTGGGGGGGCGACAGAAATTCAATGAACAACTCAGGTAGCTAACAACTTTTATGCTGTATTTCTCTGCAGGATGTTTTGCTGATCTAACAATGGCCTCTGCATCTTGCAGAAGACAGTGCTCAAATGATCCAAATATTTTGTGTTACATCTGTGGAAACTTTACTGTGAAAACTCAGAGGCGCAACTTCCTGACTTTGTTAAGAGGGTGTATTTTGCGTACTTCAAAGTAAAACTAGGAGACCAAGACTAGCATTGGGCTCCTCACAAAGTGTGCAAAACCTGTATTGAGAGCTTGAGATCATGGTCTCAAGGAAAGAATACTAAACTTCAGTTTGGAGTTCCTATGGTTTGGAGAGAACCAAGCAATCATTTAGAAGACTGCTATTTTTGCCTTGTCGATGTAAAAGGTTTCAATAAGAAAAACAAGCAATATTTGCAATACCCGAGTATCCCTTAAGCTATTAGACCAGTTGCCCATAGTGAAGACATACCTGTTCCAAAATATACTGCGCTTCCAGAAAACATCGACACAGATCTCTCCTCACATTGTTATATTGATGAAGAAGACAGTCCAAATATTTTTCAGCCATGTGATGAAGATTGTGACAAACCAATTCTGTTTACTTAGTCTGCTTTGAATGATCTGGTTAGAGATCTTTATCTATCAAAAGAGTCTGCTGAACTATTGGCTTCAAGACTACAAAAGAATCGAATGTTGAAACCCGGAACAAGTGTCTCATTTTATCGTAACAGGGAAGCAGAACTGTGTAAGTACTTCCATTCAGATGACCAGCTTGTCTATTGTACTGATGTTGAAGGGCTACTTCTCTTTATGGGACTTCCAGCATATGATTCAAGGAATTGGAGGCTTTTTATTGATAGTTCCAAAAGAAGTTTAAAATGTGTTCTGTTACACAATGGAAATAAGTATGGCTCTGTACCAATAGGTAATTCGGTAAAACTTAAAGAAGAATATAAAAACGTCAAGATTGTTCTAGAGAGGTTACAATATAATGTTCATAGGTGGTTAATTTGTGTTGATTTGAAAATGGTTAACTTTCTTTTGGGTCTGCAAGGAGGGTACACAAAACACCCTTGTTTTCTGTGCTTTTGGGACAGTAGAGCTACAGCAGAGCATTGGGTGAAAACTGAGTGGCCTCAGTGACAGAGTTTGGCATCTGGCGATAAGAATGTCATCCATGATCCTCTAGTGGATAGGAAGAACATTGTCTTTCCTCCCTTGCACATAAAACTTGGATTGATGAAGCAGTTCGTCAAAGCTCTCAATCACAGTGGAGAATGCTTTAACTATATATATTCAACTTTTCCTGGTCTTAGTGAAGAGAAGAAAAAGGCTGGAATATTGATGGACCTCAAATAAAAACACTTATGAGAGACCCAAATTTTATCACATCAATGAATGAGACAGAAGAAAGAGCTTGGAATGCATTTTGCAATGCGGTGCAGAATTTTCTAGGGCATAAGAAAGCAGACAACTATGAAGAGATTGTGGAAGAGCTACTAATGAGTCTGCGAAATCTTGGATGTAGAATGAGTATCAAGATTCACTATTTACACAGCCATTTGGAAAATGTAGTACCTAAAATCATGTGTTTTTATCATAAAACATTTGATGTGAGTAATTTTCATCAAAAATTGAAAATATGTCGAAATCCTGATGTGATAGCCAAAAACGGAGTTCATATTCGTAATCAGCAGGCAAAATTGACTTAAAATATGTTTTAAAACCTTTTGCTAGAAAAATTGCATTGACCAGTGTAATCAACTATAATAAATGTTAAGTTTTAGGTTTTGAGTTAGGGTACCTCTAGTTGTCTTTTGGCAAGTTGTGTTTAATGTTGATAACCCTACACTAAGCTGGTGGATACGGAGATTTAGGCTATGTGTGCACTTACCGGATTTTGCCGCGGATTTTTCGCGGATTTGCTGCATGTTTCGCTGCAGAAAATGTTCATAACATCTCTGCAGTGAATCACCAGCAAATCCTATGGAGAAAAAAAATCCTGTGCGCACTGGGCAGAATTTGACAGCTGCATGTTTTGCAAAAACAAGTGCATGTCACTTCTTTTCCGCACATCGCTGCGGGATTTCACTCCATTGACTCCAATATAATCATGAAATCCCGCAGGGAATAACGCAGGCAGCAAATTCTGTGCGGTTCACTGCGTTTTCCTGCGTTATTCCCTGTGGTATTTCGCGGTTTACCTCCGGTAATGTACATCGCCTGTCTGCGGTTTTGCAGGGAAGTGATGTCATTACAGGAAGAGGAAGCCGTGCAGAGTAAACACACACACAGATCACACACACAGACACATCACAGACATAGAACACATAGACACAGACACATAGAACACACATAGAAAGAAAACGGAAATATAGAAAACAAAGAACGTGGGCTCCGCTGTATATTTACCTTCCAGCCGAGGTAAGCACACAGCGGCGGCCCGGTATTCTCAGGCTGGGGAGGGAGAGGGGCAGGGGTAATGTCCGCCGCCTCATTCCCCCTCCGGCAGCCGAGAATATCAGCCGCAGCTGCCCCGGGACTGTCGCATGCATTATGCGGCAGCACCGGGAGTGTCCTCGGCTCTTCCTGCCGCCGTGTAGCAGTGGCGGCAGGGTAATACAAGGGGTTAATGGTGGGGGATCACCGCCATTAACCCCAGGCTTGATCATGGCAGCGTCTATGTGACAGCTGACATGATCAACCCGTAAGTAAAGTGAATAAAACACACACACAGAAAAATCCTTTATTTTAAATAAAACCATCAAGCCTCGTTAACCCTTTTATTAACCCCTCCCGCACCAAAGCTCCGGTGTAATCCACACAGCTCCGGCATAATCCACAGGGTCCTGCACTGCTGACATCCAGCCGCGATGTGTCACAGACACAGCGCTGAATGAATGCAGCAGACAGCAGAGGTAATTACCGGTCATTTCCCACGGCCGGTAATGTGAACTCACTGCCGACCGTGGGAAATGCAGCGATCTGTCCTCTATCTATCCCTCTATCTGTCTGTCTATCTATCTATCTATCTATCTATTCTTCTGTCTATCTATCTACTATCTCAGAATTAAATGACTTTTTTTTTTTTTTTTTCAATGTGCTTTATTGCATTGAATGCAATAAAGCACATCCCAACCCGCACACGGCAAAACCGTGGCAATACCGCGAATAATACCGCGGTAAAACCGCAGCAAACCGCATGCGGTTTTCGGGTGCAGTTTCCCGCGGTTTTTTACCGCGGGTGCGGTAATCTTTGAGAGCATGCGGAATTTTCTCAAGAAAATTCCATTTCCCAGTGCGCACATAGCCTTAGTGTTTGGTTGGAATCATAAACACTGTTTGTGTCCTTATACTGGTGATAAATAAATAAGTCGTGTGCTTATCATGGCTGTGTATCAAAATAAGAGTAACCACATACGTTTTTAAATAAAAAAAGGAAAATAAATAAATAATATTCTCAGGATGGAGAAACCCATGCTTATTGGGGTCCCCCAGCCTAAAAATAACAGTCTGCAGCCACCCAGGATTGTCGCATTTGTTAGGTGCGATGACCTCGACACTTTATCCAGCTCTTCCGATTGCCCTGGTGTGATGGTAATTGGGGTAATAAGGAGTTAATGGTAGCCCACAGCTACCAGTAAGCCATAGATTAGTGATGGGTAGAGGTCTATGAGACTCCCACCTTTACAACTCCTACAAGTAAAAAGAAATAAACACAAACACACAGAAAAATCCTTTATTTAAAAAAAATCCCTATTTTACTAATTTATTAACCCCCAAAAAACCAAGGTCTTACGTAATCCACACTGTGAGATCCAACAACGATTTCAGCTTTGATACATCTGAATTCACAGCGAGTGCCATAGAACATGACTGCCCGCTGTGAACTCCAGGCAGAGAATGAATGAGCCGTGCGATCACCAGTGATGTCACTCAGGGTAGTTACGGTCTCAGCTGGAGGTTCCCATGGCCCTCCACCTGTGACCACAGGTAATCTGACCTTAGGGGACCTCAAAGAACTCAGTAACCTCACCTTAGAAGGTTCCCTGAGGTATGATTACCTATGGTCACAGGTGGAGGACCGTGGAAACCACCAGCTGTGACCGTGAACAAGCTGAGTGATGTCACCACTGATCATACAGCTCATTCATTCTCTGCCTGAAGCTCACAGTGGGCAGTCATTTTCTATGGTGCTCGCTGTAAATTCAAATGTAGCAGAGCTGGAATTGTCGTGGGACCTTGTGTGGGTACTTTTGGGGTTAATAAATTGGTGAAAGGGTGAATTTTTTTGTCTTTTATTTCAAATAAAGTATTTTTTCTGGTGTTTGTGGTTATTTCTTTTCACTTATGGATTAGTAACAGGGGGGACTCATAGACACTCTAGGGCTTTGTGACAGCTGTGAGCTGTTATTAATCCCTTATTACCCTGACTGCCAGCACACCAGGGCAATCGAGAAAAGTCATGAAAAGTGCTGGGATTGTCATATTTAATAGATGCGAAAATTCAAGGTGGCTGCAGGCTGCTATTTTTAGGCTAGGGTCCCCAATAAGCATGGGTGTCCCCAGTCTGAGAATACCAGCTGTCAGGCCTTATAATGACTGGCAATCAAAATTGAAGGGGAACACAGGCCGTTTTTTTTAATTATTTATTTCAGTAATTAATAAACAAAAAAGCCACTTACTGTTCTTCTAATTTTGATACACAGCCAAGTTAAGCGGACAGCTGGGAGTTACAGACTGTAGTCATGGCTTTATCTGTGCTAGTATCAATACAGGGAGATTCTACGTTATTCTTATTTATTTAATTATTTATTTACCATCAGTATAACGACACTAGAGCTTGGTTTAGTATATGCAGCATCTATTAAGCTGAGTGCTTAAATTGGAGAGACCATGGAAATCTCTTAAAAACGGGATTAAGACACAATTCCTAACTGAAAATTAATTGCAATCTGGCAGATGGAGTCACTTTGAACTTCTATCTGCCCAGTCATATGTTGAGTTAATCGTTTTCCATATTCTTTAAGCGTGCACAAAAGTGTGGTCAACAACAGCTTTGGGCACCTTTGAAAAGAAGGATGCTGCTGAACAGAGGCCAAATGGAGTCCAGAGTAACTCTGTTGCCTCATGAAGATGGATACCCAAATGTAAGTGCTCATCATAGAGCACAGGATAAATGTGAATTGATCCAAAATGTTCTGTACCCCATGGTACATGCTCTACAAACACAACACGGTGTCCACTATCTATTTCAGAAAAATTTGCGCTCTAATATTAAAATGGCGCTCCTTCCCTTTCAAGCCCTGATGTAGATTTCTACCACATATAGGATATCGGCAGAGGAGAAATTTTAAAATACATCTTATGATGCATTTGCTTTTGTTACTCTTGTGAAAATGCAAAATTTGGGGCTAAAGTAATTTTTGTGGGAAAAAGTAAAATTTTCATTTTTTCCATCCACATTGCTTTAGTTCCTGAGAAGCACCTAAAGAGCTATTAAACTTCTTGGGTGTGATTTTAAGTACTTTGAGGGGTGAAGTTTTTAGAATGGTGTCACTTTTGAGTAGTTCTGTCGCCTCTCAAAGTCACTTAAAAATGATGTGGTCCCAAAAAAAGTGGTTTTGCCAATTTTGTTGAAAAAATTAGAAATTGATGATAAACTTTGAACCCTTCTAACCTACTAACAAAAAAATGATGTTTAAAAAATTGTGCTGATGTGAAGTAAACATTTGTGAAATGTTATTTGTTAACTATTCTGTGTAACATGTCACTGGTTTAAAGGTATAAAAATTCATGTTTGAAAATTGCAATATTTTAAAAATGTTCGCCAAATTTCCAATTTCTTAACAAATAAATGGAAAAAATATCATCCTAAGTTTCCCACTGTGATGAAGTAAAATATGTCATGGAAAAACAATCTTAGAATCACCGGGATACGTTGAAGTGTTCCAAAGTTATTACATCATAAAGTCATACTGGTCAGAATTGGGAAAAATGGCCCAGTTAGTAAGGTGAAAACAGGCTCGGGGGGTGAGGGGTTAAGGGCATAAAAATTAAAATTTAGAAAATTGCTACATTTTTTGTCAAATTTTCATTCTGAATATTGGTAATGCAGCTGATGTGATTTATTTGGACTATGCAAAGGCATTTGATACTAAACCACATAATAGCCTTATACTAAAGCTCCAGAAGCAAGGACTAGAGGAAACTATATGCAACTGGGTAAGGAACTAGCTAAAAGATAGAAAACAAAGAGTAGCCATAAATGGTACTGTCACAAACCACCGGGCCGGTCACTCAGAAATCCCCCGTGCTGGCCACCAGTGTCACGATCGGGGGGTAACAAGCGGGAGTCACCCCTCCTTTATACCTCCCGACCGACAGACAGAGCACGTGACGCGCTCTCTAGCGCCCCTCTTATAGTCAGGCCAATTATGGAATTGCCCGAAAATAAGCAAGGAGGCCGCTATTCTCCTGTGCCGATGATTGAAGGGTCTCTGGTGAGAGCAGGGTATATATTCCTCCGACCTCTGCGGACGGAATATATAAGAACCTCCTCGCCTCTCACTGGCCACCCCACAATGATCCTTGGCACACACTCGCTGCCACCAACCGATTTACGGTAACTATTAGCCGAACACACAGACGTGGGGTTCAAGATCGAGATAACAGAACAGCCCAAGATTAATTATATAATTTAATCAGCCTAAGGCACACTAGAAACTACAATATATACAATAGGGGATCTACAGAATATACATAGGTTAGAGTACAGTTACAAGTAAGATATGGATTACAAACAGGTATACAATTTAATCAGTTACCTTGTGCGTCTGGGCACAGGGGGGGCGCTGTAGACCAGGTTTCTAGGATCTTTCCCACAGATGTTTCCTACACGTGACCCCCGGTGAAAGAACACTGGGAAATGGCCGGATTGGGGTTATCAACCTGGTCAGATCCCTGTCCCCTCCTACCTTCGTGACCTCACAGGGAAGCACTGCCACTCCCCCGGCCTTGAGTTAGAATAATATTCCCAGGGGAATATTAATCATAACTTTGCCTGGGAACGTCGTAGGCGGACGCCAATGCTCTCATTGTGACCGTTATGAATTTAGCTGACAAACGAGAGGACTCATGGCTTGTCTGCTAAATCCCCACCTGCCGATATCACGTTTGGGGTATTTCCCAAGGTCCTACTCCCATATAAAATATGGGCCAGCACCGTCCGCATGCGGGGACGTCGTTTTTATGCTTGCCATATTTATGCGAAATATGGTTCACAAGATATTAACCATATTTTACCGGAGTCGTTCTGTCTGGTGGCTTCAACAGCCTTGTGATGAGATAGGAACCCCTGTGGTGCATGGCTTCCTTTTGGTGCTGCCAGGTCACTGTCCACTTTCTTTGATGAGTGGACACAGCTCCCAGGGGGTCTTCCTCTCTCTCTTTGTTGTAAAGGCCTGAGAGGACAAGCAATCTCCATATCAGAGGAGATGGCTGTTGGAGGTGTAAAGGCCCCTTTACACCCTGAGACTTTCAGGGATCCCACCAGCGATCCCAACCTGATAGGGATCGCTGGTAAGTTGCTAGGAGGTTGCTGGTGAGAGGTCACACAGTCAGACGCTCCAGCGATCCCACCAGCAACCTGACCTGGCAGGGATCGCTGGAGCATCGCTACACGGGTTGCTGGTGAGCTGTCACCAGCAACCAGTGACCAGCCCCCAGCCAGCAGCGATGCACTGAAGCGATGCTGCGCTTGGTAACTAAGGTAAATATCGGGTAACCAACCCAATATTTACCTTAGTTACCAGCGCACGCAGCTACACGTGCAGAGAGCAGGGAGCAGCGCACACTGCTTAGCGCTGGCTCCCTGCTCTCCTAGCTACAGTACACATCGGGTTAATTACCCGATGTGTGCTGCAGCTACATGTGCACAGAGCAGGAGCCGCGCACACTGCTTAGCGCTGCTCCTTGCTCTCCTAGCTACAGTACACATGGGGTTAATTACCCGATGTGTGCTGTAGCTACACGTGCAGAGAGCAGGGAGCAGCGCACACTGCTTAGCGCTGGCTCCTTGCTCTCCTAGTTACAGCACACATCGGGTTACTTACCCGATGTGTACTCTGCTACACGTGCAAGGAGCAGGAGCCGGCAATGACAGTGAAAGCGGCTGAGGCTGGTACCGAAGGTAAATATCGGGTAACCAAGGACAGGGCTTCTTGGTTACCCGATGTTTACCGTGGTTACCAGTGTCCGCAGAAGCCGGCTCCTGCTGCCTGTACATTTAAGTCCCCTTTACACACTGAAACTTTCTAGTGATCATGCTGCACAGCGGGAAACAAAGGACCAAAGAATGGTCCTGAATGATTTGTAGCAATCAGCAACTTCACAGCAAGGGCCAGGTCGCTGATGTGTTTCACACACTGCAATGTCGCTGGGGAGGTCGCTATTACGTCACAAAACCGGTGACGTTACAGCGATGTCGTTTGCGATTTTGCAGTGTGTAAAGCCACCTTAAGTGGGGACTTCACACCTTTCCAGATGCTGGGCATCTGAGAAGTACCTCGGTGTGTGAAGGGACAAGGGAGGGGGGTTGCCATCAGGGGGTGATGAGAGAAATGATGACTGGACATCATCATTCCTCTTAATATCCCAGGATTTTCCTCACACCTCCCCCCCTTTTGAGGGCGCTAGGGGGCAGCACACTCCGGTGTTCCCCCGTGCGCCCGTCCGCGACCTCTCCTTGTCGGGACAGCCCGTCTGCGTTACTGTGGTCACGGCCCCCTTTGTGGCGAATGGTGAAGTTGTATTGCTGGAGCGCAAGGCTCCATCGCAACAACCTCCCATTTGTCCCAGAGACGGTGTGTAACCAGCTGAGGGGATTGTGGTCCATCTCCACGATGAAGTGGCGCCCATATAGGTAGGGTTGCAGACACTCCAGGGCCCACACTATGGCCAGGCATTCCTTTTCCATCGTGGAATAGGACACCTCCCTCGGTAACAGCTTCCTGCTCAGGTACAAGACTGGGTACTCTTGGCTCGCAGAGTCCACCTGGCTGAGCATCGCACCGAGGCCGAAGTCACTGGCGTCGGTCTGTACTACAAACGGCCGCGTGAAATCGGCTGCCTGTAGCACGGGCAGGCTGGACAGGGCGTCCTTTAGGGCCGGAAGGCTGTCTCGCAGTCCATTGTCCAATCGACTGCAGAGGGCAGCTTCTTCTTGGTAAGGTCCGTCAAGGGCTTTGCCAGGCTACTATAGTGTGGAACAAACCTCCTATAGTACCCGGCGGTCCCCAAGAAGGACATCACCTGCTTCTTGGTCCTGGGGGTGGGCCAGGATGCGATGGCCTCCACTTTCTCAGACTCGGGCTTCAGAGTTCTCCCGCCTACCCTGTGACCGAGGTACTGGACCTCGCTCATGGCCAGCTGACACTTTCCCGGCATGATGGTCAAACCTGCCTGGTGGATCCACCTGAGCACCTGTGCTAGATGCTCTAGGTGGTCCTCCCTGGTGGGACTGAAGACGGCAATGTTATCCAGGTACGCGGCCGCGTACCCTTCAAGTCCCTTGAGCAGGGTGTTGACCATCCGCTGGAAAGTGGCAGGGGCATTCCTCATCCCAAATGGCATCAACGTGGACTCGTACAGTCCAAATGGGGTAATAAAGGCAGAGCGTTCCCTGGCCTTGCGAGTCAGGGGGATCTGCCAATATCCCCGGCTCAGATCCATGATGGTCAGGTACTGAGCCCCGGCCAACTGATCGAGCAGGTCATCGATGCGTGGAATTGGGTATGCATCGGCGACCGTGACAGCATTGAGCCCCCTGTAGTCCACGCAGAACCGAGTGGTTTGGTCCTTCTTAGGGACGAGGACTACAGGCAAGGCCCAAGCGCTGTTGGATGCCTGGATCACCCCCAGCTTCAGCATCTCGTCAATCTCCTGGCGCAAGTGTTGCTGCACCTCCAGGGAGACCCGATATGCTGAACGCCGGATCGGGGGATGATCCCCAGTGTCCACGTGATGGACAGCCAAGTCAGTCCTTCCAGGCTGGTTGGTAAATAACCCCCGGAAGGGGTGTAGGGTGGCCCACAGCTGGGACCGTTGGTCCTCCAAGAGCTGGTGGCCAACCTCCACATCCTCAATGGATCCACCTGCCCTAACCTGGGCTAGCATATCCAAGAGGGTTTCCGCTTCTCCCTCCTCGGGCAGGTTGCACACGGGGAGCGCATACGCCTCCCGCTCATGATGTGCCTTCATCATGTTCACATGGAAGGGCTTCCGCCTTCCACGGGCAGGGTCCAGGGTGACCGGTACGTTACAGGGTTGAGCTGCTGGTACACGAGGTATGGGCCTTCCCAGGCGGCCTGAAGCTTGTCCTGTGGTACGGGGACCAGTACCCACACCTTTTGACGCACTTGGTAGATCCTCTCACAAGCGTTCTGGTCGTACCAACGCTTCTGATCGGCTTGGGCTTGAGCCATATTGTCGTGTACCCGCTGCGTCAAGGCTGCATTTTGTCCCGGAAGCGCATGACATACTCGATAACCGACACTCCAGGGGTGGCCAAATCCCCTTCCCAAGCCTCTTTCACCAGAGCCAGGGGGCCCCGCACACGTCGCCCGTACAGGAGCTCAAAAGGTGAGAATCCCATTGAGGCCTGTGGAACCTCCTGGTAAGCAAATAACAGGTGTGGGAGATACTGCTCCCAGTCACGCCCATGGGAGTCGACCAACATCTTAAGCATCTGCTTTAAGGTGCCATTGAACCGCTCGCACAGGCCATTAGTCTGTGGATGGTACGGGCTGGCCACCAGATGTTGCACCTGGACTTGCTTACAGAGGGCCTCCATCAGCTGTGACATGAATTGGGTCCCCCGGTCAGTGAGCATCTCCTGGGGAAAACCCACTCGGGAGAAAATCTCCAGCAATGCGGTGGCCACCTTGTCAGCCCGAATGGACGACAAGGCCACTGCTTCAGGGTACCGGGTGGCATAGTCCACTACCGTCAGTATGAAGCGTTTCCCGGAGCTGCTGGGGATGGCCAGCGGGCCGACCAGATCCACAGCCACCCTCCTGAAAGGCTCATCGATGATGGGCAGAGATACCAGTGGGGCTTTGGGGTGTGGCCCCGCCTTCCCCACTCTCTGACAGGTTTCACACGAACGGCAGTAGGCAGCCACATCGGCCCCCATTTTTGGCCAGTAGAAATGCTGGTTTAACCTGGCCTTGGTCTTAGCGATCCCTAGGTGTCCGGCCATCGGAATCTCATGTGCGATCTGCAACAACTCCGTCCGGAACGGATAGGGTACCACCAACTGTCGTTCCCTGGGCCACACCTCCGGTGAACCCTGCTGGACCGTGACCCGGTACAGCCGTCCTTGGTCCCAGACCACTCGCTCCGGGTCCGAGTCCGAGGGAGGCTGTGCCGCCTGCTCCTTAAGAGCTTTCAGGCTGTCGTCAGCTTCTAACGCTGCCTGAAACCCCTGACTAGATGTGGCCAGATTCGACGAGACTGTCACATCTTCGGTCAGTACCCCGGGACCTGTGTCCTGGCCTCCGCCTGACTCGGCTGCCACTTGGTCAGAAGGGGAAGAACCATCGGACCTCCGGGAGGCCCCTTGGGTTCCAGCACTCCCACTGCGGGTGACAGCGGCCACAGACGCTGCTACCGTGGGTCGTGCCTGCTCCTCCTCCATTCCTGACCAAGCCGCTGGTTCAGGCAGACCTACCTGGCTTCCTGACACACCGGTTGTGGGGGAACCATGCACCGAGATCTTACCTGGGAGCACTTCCGCTCTTGGACCAGCCCCAATCTCACCTGCCTGTTCCCCCCCCCTGCAGCAGCAGAACCCCGCTATGAAATCTCTGGGGACCCCACATTTGCTGTGGTAGCCCCCACCCCACACACTGGTTCTCCCCCTGCAGCACCCTGCTCTCTGCTTATCCCTGCAGAGGGCAACATATCCCAGCTCACTGGCTGATTACTTGTAGAGGCATTGTCACACCTTTCTCTGACCCCCTCCCCTGTCACAGCTGCAGCTGTGTGTGTGTCTATGCAAGCAGAAAAATCAGAGTTCACTCCCTCCTCCCTTACATCATTCATAGATAACACATTAACATTGTCAGGAGTCATGTCAGTACTGGCTGAAGGTTCAGCCCTTGGGGAGGGGCCCAAACTGGGAGGTTATCTGCCCCAAATATGTCCCAAGTGACACATTTGCGGGGATCCGATCACTTACCCCCACCTCCCTCACCCCTCGACCTGCGCCCCAGTCCAAATAAAGCTTGGCGACGGGCAGCGCTGGGTCAGTGCCTCCAATTCCGGAGACAGCGAGGGTTTCTCCGGGTACCAAGTCTTGGGGGGACACCATCTCATGCCGCACCTGAGTCACCTCTGAGGCGCTGTCTCGCAGTCCTATGGTCGTAGACCGGCCGACGGTGACAGGTTGGAAGCTGTCCAGGGACCTACCACCCCCCCTTTACACAGTGCACCGTGGGCGGTTTTGGGGACGGGGACGGGGCCTTGGGGCGCTGAGGGCACACGGCCTTGAAGTGTCCGGGTTAGTTGCACTGGTGGCACCGTCTTGCTTCTGCCACGGGCCTGGAGAGGGGAGTTGAGGGGGACACCCCCTGCAGTCTAGGGGCAGGTGGGGCAGTCGCAGCATTCATCTTACCCCCTCTCCAGGTGCTGCTGGTGGCCGCTCTCCTGACCTCAGGGCCCGATTGTTGTTGTAGTCATCTGCCAGGGCAGCTGTAGCCGTGGACCCCTTTGGCTTCTGGTCTTGGATGAACTGGCGGAGATCCTCCGGGCAGTTCCACAAGAGTTGCTCCGTGATGAACAAGTCCAGGATCTCCGATCCGGTGGTAAGCTGCAGGCCTTGGGTCCAGTGGTCGGCAGCTCAGGCAAGTGCTCACCGGTGGTCAGTCCAGGAGTCCTTTGGTCCCTTCTGCAGGGTCCGGAACTTCTTGCGGTAGGACTCCGGAGTGAGGTTGTACTGTTGGATCAGGGCCGCTTGATGGTGTCGTAGCCCTGATCTGCCTCAGTAGGCAAGTCCCCAAGGATTTCCAGGGCCTTACCCCTATTGGCCCACTGATCCTTGTCCAGGTGGTGCTGCAGGCAAGTCCGTTCAAAAGCAGTCAGGAAAGAATCCAAGTCTCCATCCTTCTCCAGCACTGAGAAGTCCTCAACATGGACCTTTGGAAGTTTGGTGTCTTGAAGGTCACGGGTGGCTGATGAGGGCCGGAGCTGAGCTAGCTGCAGCTGGTGGTCACGCTCTGCTTGGTGCTCTCGCTTTTCACACGCTGCCTTGCGCTCCACAGCTTCACGTTCTGCCCTGCGCTCTTGCTCCGCAGCCTCACGCTCTGCCTTGCGCTCTGCCATGAGTTCCTTGTAGCCCTCCCGGTCTCCAGCCTGGAGTAGGGCCATAGCCATTTGAAGAAGGCTATCCGAGCCTGCCAGGCTCAGTGGAATGGCACATGGTGATCTGCGTCACGCTGCAGAGCTAGGCGATTCACTGTCCATTGCAGAGCGGAGGACTGGCATTTGGCTCGTTGAGGACCCTTGGGTGAGCTGCTCCTCATCTTGTCCATAATTGCCAGGTTGTGCGCTGTCCTCTGCAGAACGGTTCTCTGGCGTCGGGCTCCTGGAGGACTCGTGGTCAACCTCCTCATTGTTGTAAACAGCACCGTCCTCTACCTCCTTGCCTCTGGCCAGAGCATCGGCCATTTCTTTAGCTTTGCTCCTGGTGCCATCAGCCATTCTTGCAGACTTTGGTCACTGACACAGAACTGACACCTGATGCGCCCACACACTCCACTGTATCTGCACTCTAACACTCTAGTGTTGAGCTAGTCTGAAGACCACAGCAGCCACAGCTGCTGCAGGCAGTCTTTAGTGTCTGGGAGTATGGGTCTCCCACTCACACACACTATTATGTCGATCCCACCGCTTGCCACCAATATGTCACGAACCACCGGGGGGGTCACTCAGAAATCCCCCGTGCTGGCCACCAGTGTCATGATCGGGGGGTAACAAGTGGGAGTCACCCCTCCTTTATACCTCCCGACCGACAGACAGAGCATGTGACGCGCTGTCTAGCGCCCCTCTTATAGTCAGGCCAATTATGGAATTGCCCGAAAATAAGCAAGGAGGCCGCTATTCTCCTGTGCCGATGATTGAAGGGTCCCCGGTGAGAGCAGGGTATATATTCCTCCGACCTCCGCGGACGGAATATATAAGAACCTCCTCGCCTCTCACTGGCCGCCCCACGATGATCCTTGGCACACACTCGCTGCCACCAACCGATTTACGGTAACTATTAGCCGAACACACAGACGTGGGGTTCAAGATCGAGATAACAGAACAGCCCAAGATTAATTATATAATTTAATCAGCCTAAGGCACACTAGAAACTACAATATATACAATAGGGGATCTACAGAATATACATAGGTCAGAGTACAGTTACAAGTAAGATATGGATTACAAACAGGTATACAATTTAATCAGTTACCTTGTGCGTCTGGGCACAGGGGGGCGCTGTAGACCAGGTTTCTAGGATCTTTCCCACAGATGTTTCCTACACATGACCCCCGGCGAAAGAACACTGGGAAATGGCCGGATTGGGGTTATCAACCTGGTCAGATCCCTGTCCCCTCCTACCTTCGTGACCTCAAAGAAAAGCACTGCCACTCCCCCGGCCTTGAGTTAGAATAATATTCCCAGGGGAATATTAATCATAACTTTGCCTGGGAACGTCGTAGGCGTACGCCAATGCTCTCATTGTGACCGTTATGAATTTAGCTGCCAAACGAGAGGACTCATGGCTTGTCTGCTAAATGCCCACCAGCCGATATCACGTTTGGGGTATTTCCCAAGGTCCTACTCCCATGTAAAATATGGACCAGCACCGTCCGCATGCGGGGACGTCGTTTTTATGCTTGCCATATTTATGGGAAATATGGTTCACAAGATATTAACCATATTTTACCGGAGTCGTTCTGTCTGGTGGCTTCAACAGCCTTGTAATGAGATAGGAACCCCTGTGGTGCCTGGCTTCCTTTTGGTGCTGCCAGGTCACAGTCCACTTTCTTTGATGAGTGGACACAGCTCCCAGAGGGTCTTCCTCTCTCTCTTTGTTGTAAAGGCCTGAGAGGACAAGCAATCTCCATATCAGAGGAGATGGCTGTTGGAGGTGTAAGTGGGGACTTCACACCTTTCCAGATGCTGGGCATCTGAGAAGTACCTTGGTGTGTGAAGGGACAAGGGAGGGGGGTTGCCATCAGGGGGTGATGAGAGAAATGATGACTGGACATCATCATTCCTCTTAATATCCCAGGATTTTCCTCACAGGTACATTCTTTAAATTGGCTATAGTCAGCAGTGGGGACTGCAGGGATCTGTGCTAGGACCAATTCTTTTTAATATTTTTATTAATGAGCTTTATGGATTGGATTGATAGTAAAGTGTCAGTCTTTGCTGATGACACCAAACTATGTAGGATATTAAAAACTGACCCTGATAGTACAATATTACAAAATGATCCGTATAAGATGTCAGAATGGGCAGATACTTGGCAAATTGGATTTATTGTTGATAAATGTAAAGTAATGCACCTAGGAAACAAGATTTTAGGGTGTATAAAAAGAGAGATTAGATCCCATAATCCCAACATATTGTTACCCCTCTATAAATCACTTGTAAGGCCACATCTAGAATATGGGCTCCACATTTTAAAAAGGAAATTGAGAAGTTAGAGTCAGTTCAAAGGCAGGCAACTAAACTACTACAAGGAATGGAAGGCCTCACATATGATGTGAGGTTGAAAAAGTTAGATCTATTTAGCTTAGAAAAAAACGTCTCAAAGGAGATTTCATTTATATGTATAAATACATGTATGGTCAATATAAAGGACTGGCACATGACCTATTCCTTCCAAACACAATACTATGGACCAGGGGGCATACACTGAAAGTGGAAGAAAAGGAATTCCGGAAAGGGTTCTTTACAGTTAGAGCAGTCAGACTGAAGAATGCCCTACTGCAAGAGGTAGTGATGGCAGACACTATAACAGCTTTTAAAAAAGAGCTGGATGATTTCCTCATTATACACAACATTGTTGGTCATAAAGGACTTAATGACTAAATTTATAATTGGTGGAGGAAGGTTGAACTAGATGGACCTATGTAACTATGTAACTATGTAACTGTGTCTAAGAATCACTGGGAGATATTGAAGTGTTACAGAATTATTACCCTATAAAATGACAATAGTCAGAATTGTAAAATTTGGCCTGGTCAGGAAGATATAAACAGGCTAAGGGGTGAGGAAGTTAAGATGAGTGTAATTTAGAACATAAACTGATACAGTATCGTGTTAGCCTGTAGATGGAAAAAAATGTTTTTAAAAAACTGAGAGTCCTCAGTGGTTGATATCTTTTAAAGGCTAAAGGTGGTGTCACACACAGCGACGACGACAACGACATTGCTGCTAAGTCGCCATTTTCTGTGACGTAGCAACAACCTCAACAGCGACGTCGCTGTGTGTGACACATAACAACAATCAGACCCCTGCTGCGACATCGCTGTTCGCTCTTGAATATTCCAGGTCATTTTTTGATCGCTGCTATCCCGCTGCACCACATGCATCCTTGTGATTGACACCGCAGCAGCGAGGGTCGCGACGACGCTGAAGGCAGTGACGTAGGACTGAAGGCAGGGCAAGGACGTGTTTTTGCGGTGTATTTTACAACGCCCCCACGACTCCGATTGGTGGTCATAACAGCGTTCCGACTGGGTAACTTGCCGAAGGCATTACAGTGATTTCATTCTTTAAGTTCCATTCTTTGTTCCACGTAGTAGAGTCTCTGTCTGGTGTCGCTAGTGTCTCGTTCTTTATGTCTTCCTTCGTTTGGCACAGTCACCCAATCAGGCGCCGCTGTAGTGATCACCAATCGGAACAGAAGGGCGGTGAAAAAGGCAACTCAAAGTCGCTGTAGCGATCACCAATCAGAACAGAGGGGCGTGAAAAGAGGCAACGCAAAACATGTCTATGGGTAAACACCATGCCTCTATCAAGGTCTGAGTCGTCGCACATCGACGCGTGTGACACGTCCCAACGACTGTCGAGGTCGCTATGATCGCTGCTCCGTCGCTGCTTAAAATTACATATTTGACAGCTAACTAGCGATCATGTAAGGTCGCTGTTACGTCACAGGAGATGGTGACGTAACAGCGACGTCGTTGTCGTTGTCATTGTGTGTGAACCCAGCCTAACTGAGAAGATGGCAATATATAGAAAGCTTTCCAGACTACTCAGGTCTCTTTGAAATTTGGCTATTTATGTCCATGTTTTCATTTAGCCATTAAAAGTTATCAACCTCTGAGGACTCTACGTTTTTAAACAATTTCTTTTCAAACATAAGCTGACATTTTTTTTATCTACTCACTACAAAAGTTCAGTTTAAAATATTTAATAATCATTTTTAATAATAAATCTATTGAAATTAGAATCTACATTTTGGTGAAACAAAAACTATTGGAACTATTTCTATTAAGAGCTGAAATCCGTACAGTTGTTTTACAATGCTCAAGTGTCGTCTTGACTTTAATTAACTATAACTTAATTTGACATCTATAAGGAGCCACTAAGGGTTCAGACTTTTTTTAAGCTTCACTAACTCCATCTTAAAAACCATAAAATTCAGCTGAGTGCTTTTGCAGATGTCAGTCTATCAAGTTCCAGAGAGCATGAGAACATACAAGGTTTTAGTCATTAATTCCCCTCGGGAATTCAACCGGTTCAAACCCATGATATAAGCCAATACACAGTGTTATCAGGCACGATGCAGTTTCCAAATATGATGTATAACCCATCCTTCTTATTCCAAACAGTAATGGTTTTACAAATCTGGTGAAGTGAATTCAGTATCAAAGTGCAAAAAAACCTCCAAAACATTTTTTTCCCTGTTTAAAATAAAGAAACTAAAAGAACTAAACATATTTGGTGCTGCTGCAGCCGTAAGTGAGTTATGATATCAGGAAACGTTTAACTCAAGCGGAAAACATCTTCATGAAAGAAAATCCAAATTACAAAACTGACATTTTTGGTTCCTGCCCTTCCTACAAAAAATGTAATAAAAGGCGATAACAGTGCCATATTTACTCCAAAATGATACTATTAAAACTACCACTCAGCATGAAAAAAACAAGGGCTCGCACAGATCCATTGATGGAAGATTAATAAAAGCTATCCATCTTTGAAAATAATGGCACAAACACAATTTTTTATTTTTGAAAGTTCACTTTTTTTTTTTAAAGCGCACCAACCTCCATGATTTTCCTATAAAAACTAAAGCCAGTGCTAAATTGGCGCTATCATACTGATTTTAAATACACCTTTCGATCAGATGTATATTTTCTAAAGTATAGGCAAGCAAAGTTTGTGAAATACACTATTTGATTGATAGGTGCTGCAGAATATGTAATAGGTGGGTCAGTTTTGCTAGTTATCCCGCCCATGTCTGCCTGCCTGTCCCTCCTCCCCCTGTCTCTGTTATTATAGCGGAAGGAAGGTGGGATGAAAGACAGGGGGGAGGAAGGACAGGCAGAAGACAGGGCCGGGATAACTAGCAAAACACGACCCACTTATTAGATATTCTGTAGCACCTATTAATCAAGAAACAGTGTTTTTCACAAGCTTTACTTGCCTTTATTTCAGAAAGTATACATCTGATCTTACAACTAAAGGTATGTATAGAATCAGCATCATAGTGTCAGTATAGCCCTGTCTTTAGTTTATATAGGAAAATCTTGGTGATTGATCCTCTTTATGACATAATAAAAAAACTATACATGTTTGATATCACCGTAATCATACTGACCTGGAAAGGTATCAGGCCATTTTAGTCTTTTGAACCATTTCACCAAGTTGGCTTATAGCCTATTGGTGATGCCAATATTCTAATATTAGGCCAGCTGCCCAGCACTCTGTTTGTGTACCTCACATGGATAGACACCCCAATTTCTCCTACCAACAATGTAAGGCCTGAATGCATTTTTCAGAAAATGTATGTGAGGTATTAGTGCATATTTTTGCCAAAGTATATAAGCTTGCAACAGGAGCCCAACTAATATAATAGTTGGCCTAACCAACAGACTCTAAGCCATTATGGTGCACTACACAATCCTGTGTAACTGGCACCTTATAGAAGGCTTATCTGTTTGCATATATAATATTAAACAACAACTACTCCTATGAATGATCGCTGTGTGAGTGGCTGTTCATCAGTATTTTGCACCTGTCTTTCCTGTACCTTTTATCACAGGGGTCTGCTGCTTTCTGTAAAGCATTAGTATTGTGACCTGGTACTAGTAAGTAAGGATGCTTTTTTCTGTGATGATGTTTCAATTTGATGTCCTTTTCATTGAATTACTCATATGACTAGATCGACAGAAAAAAATAATAAAAAAAAGATCTTGGAAAAAGTGGTGGAAAGAATGAAAATTTGCAAAATGATGAAATTTGGCATTATACACTATTTCAGCCAAATTAAGAATATAATACATTACAGATTTTATATTTGATGGAGTTTTCACTAGAATCAACTGTATTATGTAAACTTTTTGAAAACAAAACCAACAAAAAACAAAAACATTTCAAGAAGTGTGTTACCTGACCATGGCAGTTAAAGGGTATCTGTCAGCAGGTTTTGCTATGTAATCTGAAGCCAGCATGTGCTACATAGAGGCAGCATAGCAGGAATCCGTACAGGGACAAGAGGTATGTACTTTTCTTGACCACAATACATGGTGATAGCAGCCCCTCCACTGCTATATGAGATACCTCTACACAGGTCCACAAGCCAGACTGCATCCTTGGATACAGTAAGAATATGGGAAGAGTTGATTTCTCTGATCAAGTCCACCAGCATGATAGTGCCATACACAAAGCTAAGGTGCAATACAAAAAGCTGGCCATGCACATTGTACAGTTAGCATGCTATCACAATGTGAATGCCATATTAACACATTCTTCAGGAGGTAGTGATCAAGATCTGAGTAACTGGAAGTCAGGAAGGAGGGAGCCCCAGTACTATGGGAACTGAAGGTGCCCGTATACTACAAGGGCAACATTTCCTGGGATCTTGATACATTACTTAAGAGGTCTAGTTTCCAAAATTGTGTCATTTGTGGGGAGTTTCCAACGTTTAGGCATATTAGGCTAACAATTCATTTTGCATTTCAAAGTTTGCACTCCTTCCCTTCTGAGCCATGCTGTGCAATCAAATAGTAGAATTCCACCACACATGGGGTATCAGCATACTCAGGAGAAATTTCTTGAGACATCTTGCTTCCAAGATGGGGTCACTTGTTGGGTTTTCCACTATTTAGGCACATCTTGAACACATGATAGAGTCTGCTAATGATTCCAGCCAATTTTGTGTTTGAAAAGTTAAATGGCGCTTCTTCCTTCCGAGCCTTTCTGTACAGTAGTTTTCTGTCACATATGGGGTATTGGCGTACTCAAGAGAAATTGCACAACAAAATGTATGGTGGGATTTTTTTATTTTCACTGCTCAACATTATAACATTCTGTGAAGCACCTGGGAGCTCAAAGTGCTCACAACACATTTAGATAAATTCATTAAGGGGTAAAGTTTCCAAAATGGGGTAACGTATAGGGGGTTTCGCCTTTTTAACCAAATCAGGAGCTCTCCAACTGTGACATGATGTCCACTAACGATTCCAAACAATTTTGCATTTGAAATGTCAAATGGCACTCCTTCCCTTACAAATTCTGCCAAATAGTAGTTTTTTAACAGATATAGTCTATCGGCATACTCAGGAGAATTTGTAAAATAAATTGTATAGTGCATTTGTTCCTTTTTGCCTTGTGAATATGAAAAATGTGCGGCTAAAGTAACACTTTTGTGGGAAAAAGTAAAATTTTCATTTTTTCCTTCAAAATTGCTTTGGTTCCCGTGAAGCACTTGGCTTGTTAATAAACTTCTTTGATGTAGTTTTTAGCAGTTGGGGGGGTGCAGTTTTTAAAATTATGTCTCTTTTGGGTATTTTCTGTCCCATAGGCGTCTCAAAGTCAATTTAAATGTGGTCTCTAAAAAATGGTTTTGGAAATTTTGTTGAAAAAATGAAAAATTTCTGATAAACTTTTATCACTTTTACCTTTGTGACCAAAAAATTATTTTTTAAAAATGTTGCCAATGGAATTAGACATTTCGTAATTGTTGTTTGTTAACTATTTTGAGTGACATGACTTTCTGGTTTAAGGGCATAAAAATGAAAAGCTTGAAAATTGCTATATTTTTGATACATTTCTGATAGCCTCTCAAATAAATGCAAAAAATATCATACTAAGTTTACCACTATCATGAAGTACAACATGTCACTAATAAACACTCTCAGAATCACTAGGACCCGTTGAACTGTTTAAGAGTTATTACATCATACAGTGACACTGGTCAGAATTTAAAAAAAATGGCCTTGTCAGGAAGGTTAAAACAGGCTGGTGAATGGGCTATAGGGAAAATCTTTATAGGGCAATGATGTGTATCATCTTTACAAATTCAATTCCCTAAAAAAATACTAGTTGGTGAAATATTAGAAAACGAGCAAGCATGTATCCAATATATGTATGACTTTATGATACTTGTTATTTGCATGTATAAGTGTTGATAAATTGACAGCCAGTATGGTATATAGAAAATGTCCTAGTCATTATACTGTATATAATATTAGTGAATATTTATACATCATTGAAACTAAACAGAGACCATTTAAAGTATACCTGTAATTTCAGATGACTGTTCAGTTGGCATGTGAACATACAAGAGAGATAATACGTTATATGACATCTCCTATACCTTTAACCAGCATCTCTCTGCATGCTCTATGCACAATTTTCAGCTTTCTCTAAACTAGTGAGTGATTTCTCCCTGCTATGATGTCTCCCATAAACAGTACATGGAAAGATGACGGACTTCTTGTGACACGCCCACCAGGGCCATGGGGCTAGTTGGAACCGGGCTGGTTCTGTTTCAGGAGATTGTCACAGCTGCAGGGCCCTGCTCCGTGACCCTGGCGATGTCGTCTAAGTGGAGGGGAATTATTTACAAGGGGAGATGATTTTGTGGTATATGGCAAGATTGAGGCCGCCGCTGCTATTCAGCTCTCCTGGGGGTTGTGGTGATGCAGCAGAGGTGGTTGAGCTCTCCACGGCTTAGCTCCAGGGCAGGTAAAATAGGGCCATGGAATCTATGGTGTTGAGATATAATGGAGAGGTGCAGGGCCGGAAGCACAGACAATAACTGGACAACAAAGGAATGCAGTCACTAGTTCTTTACTCACTGTTGATAGTTCCAAGTTACCACGACTAGTCAGAGGCGACCCTCGGAGTGCTGGGTCCTGCTGTGATGGGCCTCAGTCAATCCCTGGATAATTTGGAGGCACAATCCGGTGCACCCTTCTGTGTTCCTTTCCTGGTCATCTTCCTGAGCTGGCCTCTCCCACCTGCCCCGCTCCTCACACACAGTGCCCTGAGCCGGAGTCCACAGATCCCTTTTGAGGGGTGGCTTTCCTGCCTTATCTCTTGGTCCTATGTGGTCACCTTTTCAGCTGGTTATGTGCGGTGGTGGCTTTGGTACTTGAAGTAACCTCAGCCTCCAGTTTACTAGCTGAGCAACGTTGTTCTCCACTAGTCTAGGGACTGGTTCCCGGTTGTGGCCAAGTCCCTCCACACCGGTATACCGGCTGTGGACGCGAGCCTACGAGTGGATGGCTCACTTCCCGTAGCTCTAAGACTTCTTCTTTTCCTGATCCTGGGACAAGCTGCTCCAGCTCCAGACCCCAGGACCTCTGTCCTCCGCATCCACCTTCCGACTCTCGTTCTACAGTCTACTCCCTCTAACTAAACCCCACCTCCAGACTGGCTGCGGGACTGTGCTTTCCCTAAGGTGCAACTCGCCCTAACCACGGCCTAATGGAGTCTCACTAAATTAAGAGTTTGCATCTGTGTATGTTTGTACAATGACCTGTGGTCTCCTCCTTACCTGGAAATGGGATACCACACCTCTGGCTGAGGTGCAGTACCTCTGTGGTGACTAAACCCTCAGGGGCGCCACACTTGCACTTTATATTACTTAGCACTTTTTTGGTATGTATACACTCTGAAATCTCTGGATTTGCTCATCTATGTAGCTATCATTCCCATTATTAGGGTGTTACTGTTTATAGGACATTCAGATTTAATAAGTGTCTATATCCTCTTCTTTGTGTGATGTCATGGTGCTTACATCCATTACGTTTTCCTATGCATTGTATTTTCTATGTATTTTTTTATGATTTTTCTGGTTAGTCCTTTGGGACTTTTCATGTGATTACTTCTAATACATTTTGTACATTTTATTTCACCTCACAACTCCTTGTCCTCCTGGTTTATAACATTTCTGCTTGCTGTGGTAGCTCTTGCAAAGAGTGGAATACTAGTATAGAAGATTTCTAAATACAGGTGATAACCCTGGTCCAGCAGTGCGTGCCTCAAATCCAGGTGTTCTTCCATGGGTGTACTCTGAAGTACTTTTGCACAACTTGTACAGTTTAATTCCATACCTTGTCCTCCAACTGGGCAGGAATTGCTAGAATTGAAGCCTCATCTAGAAGTGTATTAGGGACTCAAATTTGTTGCTGAAGTGATCATTGACTGGCTGAGTTTTGGAAAGTTGGCCAAAGATGGGGTCATCTTGGGCAGCCTTTGAGTGTCATAGTGTCACGCTCCCGATGCCTCGGCACCGCTCCTTACTCGCTGATCCGGTTGCACCATCCCGGCACTGCTCCGTACCCACTGATCTGGCCTCACCGTCATTACACCGCTCCTTAACCACTGATCCAGTCCACGTGTCCACTGGTCATGGCTGCCGCTCCCGCTCGTGCTCTCCTGTGTCCTGTCCCCAGTCACATGTGTCTGACTCTGAGTCTTAGACTCATGCTTCTGTATAGGGTCGGGCCGCACCCACTCACCTGGTCTTATGGGCCCAGCACTGCTGAAGCAGGAAATGACATGAGGCCGTGCTGGGTATATAGGACCGGCCTTTCCATGTGGGTGGCGCCTGATCAACGGGTCTTGTAAGCCTTGTCTTGAAAGGTAGATGCTCAGGTCCCCTGCTGCCGTGTCCTGTTACCAATACTATTGCCTGACATTCCTACCCGGCATCTGTGCCGGATTCCTGCATTATCTTCTGGAACTCTGAGGCCCCAGTGACTCTGTTCTACCCGTCCTCTGTGGGATGCTGTCCTTGCCACGCTAGTGCTCTGGCTACCGTGCATCCAGGCCTCCGGTGGGGTGCATGGTCCAGTGGATCCACCTCCTGGACCTAACACATAGCCATGCAGGACACTGGAGTGTTATATAATATATCAACACTCCAATATTGCTAAATTTCTGGCTTCTTCACTGTCTCCATGGGAGGCTCCAAAACTTCATAATTTTCACCGCATCAAAAGGGGTCCAGTTATCAAAAGATGAAGCGAAGTTTTGGGCCAAAAATTGCTGTGTGTATAAATTTGTCTCAGCCACCAGGATATTTATGAAATCCTCAGAGAAAAATACTTTGAGGAAGTTGATTTATGTGATGCTAACAGTATCAAATTGGAACCTGATTGGGCCACAAAATCAGGAATTTGAGGCTCATCATTTTTTGGAGGTGAGGTCCACAGAGGATCATTAACAGTGGGTGCTGTCTCATTTTCTGCCCTGGGGTATCTGCGTGGGGCTTCTGTATCACTGGAGGCAGAATGGGAGGAGGAAAAATAGAGGTAGGTGGAATCCTATTCCTCACTATTAGGCCTCTTTCACATGTTCGTGAAAAACCACGCACGTTTTTCACGGACATGTCAGAGGTGCGTTTTGCCCTCCGTGAGCCGTGTTTATGGGCTACGTGTGTTCTCCGTGTGTTATCCACTCTCTCTCTCTCTCATCTCTCTATTTTCTCTCTCTTTTCTCTCTCTTTTCTCTATCTTTTCTCTATCTTCTCTCTCTCTTCTTTCTCTTCCTCTGACCTGGCGATGATCAGCTGATGTGGTCACCTGACGGAATCAGCTGACACTATAAGTCAAGCAGTGGGGCCGGCTTTTTACCGCCCAGCCGGCTAAACTATCAGCTGATGCTGTTGGCCAGGAGTCTGCACTGAAGTGTGTAGTTTGTTTTTTTTTGCACTGATGCATCAGCTGATTGTATAAAAGCCGTTTGTACAATCAGCTGCTGTGTCATGTGATTCAGGCCCTTGAACCTGACACGTCATCTGATCGCTTTGCCTTCCAGCAAACCGATCAGATGATATTGGATCCAGATTGGACGGCGCGGGACCCATGACCCAGGATTACTGCGGAGGGGGGTTCTTTATTTCAATAAAGATGGAGTCACTAATTGTGTTGTGTTTTTCTGTGTGTTGTGTTTTTTTTTTATCTGTACTAGAAATTCATGGTGGCCATGTCTAATATTGGCATGCCACCATAAATTTCGGGCTTAGGGCCAGTTGATAATATACAGCTAGCCCTAACCCCATTATTACCCAGCGAGCCACTCGTCACCAGAGCAGCTGGAAGAGTTGGATACAGCGCCAGAAGATGGCCCTTCTATGAAAGCGCCATTTTCTGAGGCGGCTGCGGACTGCAGTTCGCAGCATAGATGCCCAGAAAGCTTGGGTACCCTGAGCTGCAGATTCCACTCCCCAGCTGCCTAGTTGTACCTGGCTAAACACAAAAATTGGGCGAAGCACACTTCTTTTTTTTTTTTTAAATTATTTCATGAAATTCATGAAATAATTAAAAAAAGGGCTTCCCTATATTTTTGGTTCCCAGCCGGGTACAAATAGGCAGCTGGGGGTTGGGTGCAGCCGTACCTGCCTGCTGTACCTGGCTAGCATACAAAAAAATGGCGAAGCCCACGTATTTTTTTTGGTGGGCAAAAAACTCCTGCATACAGTCGTGGATGGAGTATGCTGAGCCTTGTAATTCTCCAGCCTCTGTCTGTCTGTATGGAGGAGAGCAGACAGCAGCTGCAGAGCTACAAGGCTCAGCATGATCCATTCACTAGTGTATGCAGGAGAGCAGACAGCAGCTGCAGAACTACAAGGCTAAGCATACTCCATCCACGACTGTATGCAGGAGTTTTTTGCCCACCAAAAAAAAGACGTGGGCTTCGCCATATTTTTGTATGCTAGCCAGGTACAGCAGGCAGGTACGGCTGCCCCCAACCCCCAGCTGCCTATTTGTACCCGGCTGGGAACTAAAAATATAGGGAAGCTCTTTTTTTTTTTAATTATTTAATGAATTTCATGAAATAATTAAAAAAAAAAAACGATGTGGGCTTCGCCCCATTTTTGTGTCCAGCCAGGTACAACTAGGCAGCTGGGGATTGTAATCTGCAGCACAGGTTAGCCCGAGCTTTCTGGGCGCCTCAGCTGCGAATTGAAGTCCGCAGCCACCCCAGAAAATGGCGCTTTCATAGAAGCGCCATCATCTGGCGCTGTATCCAACTCTTCCAGCAGTCCTGAAGCCGGGTGGCTTGCTGGGTAATAATGAGTTAATACTAGCTTTTTTTTACTAGGTAGTATTAGGTCAGAGATTCTTAATGTCAGGCAAGTTTGACCTAGCCATTAAGAATCTCCAATAAAGGGTTAAAAAAAACACACCACACAGAGAAAAAATAATTTAATAGAAATAAATACACAGACACATTAGAGACTCCATGTTTATTACTCCCTCTCATCCCTCCATGATCCATGGTCTTGTCTTCTTTCTCCTTCAACCCATGCAGCTCTGCTACATCAGACAGCACTGCATGGGGGAAGACGCTGCTTCCTGTGCAGTCTATATCACTCAGTGAGTGAGCAGAAACTGCGTGCTGTAAGCCGTGATGTCATCGCTGATAGGCGCGTTGCTATTGCAACAGTGTTCTCCGTTATTGACCAGCTGTGGCAGCCGGTGAATAACGGAACGGGGAAGCAGAACAGGGAGCTGACCATGTGCCAGAGCATCTCGCCGGTACACGGGGATGGACAAACGAGCACTGCGTATCGGAGAGATGCACTGACAGGACCTAGCAATGATGTCTACCCATGTGACTAGTCTGTAGCCAATGAGATAATAGACACGTGACTGGTGACATGCTTTTTTTGATGTCACGGAAGGTCCTATCATCAGTGCTGGTTACTGGGAGGACGCAGCGATTATCGGAAGGATAAGCGGCGGGAGACAGAGTGCAGGACGCGTCGCGGGGACAGGTAAGTGTTATGTCAATGTTTATTAACTGTATGTGTACATTTATAATGTGTTTTTATATGTTTGTGTTTGCCTGCCATTGGTTTCAATGGGGCTCGAGAGGTTCGTCGAGCCGTTCGCCGAACCGAACTCGAACGCGGCCTCCGTTCGACGAACCGAGCCGAACTCGAGCCTCTAGAGGCTTTCTCATCTCTACTCATAATGTGACACTGGTCACATTTCTAAAATTTGGCTCATTCATTAAGGTCAAAATTGACTGTGTCAATAAGGGGTTAACAAGCTTTCTGTGCAGCAGTTATATAAATAGTTCTTTCAAAATACTTAAATATAAAAGTAGTAAGAACCTATGTTATATTGTTTATATCAGAATAACACATCCCTGTATTAATATGATATTACATATTTCAGAGTTAAATTGATTACTTATATTTTTAACCCTCAAACACATAAGACTGTATATATATAAGACCAGATGAAGCCTGGCCAATGTAATTCACACATCCATACATATAGTGTATCAGAATAGATACTTCATGCTCTGCTGATCTCAAAGACCTAGCAGCTGTCAAATCACAGTAGCAAACACTTCTTTATGTGGAACGATGTACTACAGATGTCAGAGAAGCAATACAAATCAGAACATGATCAATCAGATTTAATTTTCTGTAGCCAGTTCTAAAATGCTCACAGGTAAGTCCCCTCTAAGCAGTCAAAAATATTTAACCCACTATACAAGCGATAGTCCATGAGACACACAAGATATTCATATTTTTCAGGTTGAAGGTAGCTCATCGAGTTCAACCCATAACCTAACATGTTGATCCAGAGGTAGACAAAAACCCCATGAGGCAGATACTGAGCTCCATCTTAGGCTTCTGCCACACTCACGTGTAAAAAACGTACGTGTGCTGTAGTCCGTTTTTTGTGTCCGTGTTCCGTATTTTCTGTCCGTTTTTCCCCTCCGTGTAGTGTCCGTATGCATATCGTGTGTCATACGTGTGTACGTGTGTGCGTTTTCCTGTGCGTGAAATACGTCAGTGTGTGTTCCGTGTGCAGTCCGTTTTTTGTGCGTGTTTAACATGTTTCACACATTGAGATAATGGTGATCAGTTGGAATTAAATGACACTGTCAGGTTTCCAGGTTTTCCAGTTCTCTTTTGAATGAGCTTGCCCTCGGTTAACATGGAGTTTACTGTTCTGTTGCCCTACTTCCTGTCCAGCTGCTTAAAAGGCCGCCTCTAAGCCTAGTCCAGTGCCTGAGTATACTGCTTGCTGTGTGCTCCTGCTTTGCTGCTGCTAATCCTGATTGCCTTTTGGATCCTCCTAAAGACTACCGACCGACCGACTCTGGACCTTACCCGGTTTCTCAAAGCTGTGCCCGGATTCCGTCTGCCATCTTCGGTCAGCACTCTGCCCGGTTCTCTCTGGTTCGTAACCACTCTGGACAATCATCCCGTACGGACACTCCTGGACTTTTACCGCTTGCCCCTTGTGTCCCGGCTGCTGCGCATTTAGGCCTTCCGGGGTGATTGCCGGACAGTCCCTGTATAGGGGTTCGCTCTGGTGGTCTCCCTGGGGGAGTCCGGTGCGTGGCCCCGGGAATTCCCTTCGCTCCGTTTCGGGAAGGTATTTTGTGTATTTGTACCGCTGTGTTTTCCGTTGTGTATCTACCGTGGTTACATATTATAAAATATCTTGTACCAAGAACTCGTCTCTGATTGTCATTGCCCTACGCTATCGAAATCCTCAGAACATATATAAGTATTACATTATACTCAGGCCATAAGAGGATTTCGCTGGGGCAATGACTGAGACACGAGTAGACCAGCTCTTCTCCATGATTAACTCCCTGCAGCAGGAGATGGAGGCGGTGCAGAATAAACTTAGAGATGTGGAGGCACAGCTGGGCCATGATCACCAGGTACTGGGGCCGGCTATACAGGATTTGCAAGTCAGAGTGGAGGCTCAGGAAGCCGTCCCCACTACGTCCGTATCAACTGCCGGTATGCCTAGGTTACCCCCATTCCGTTTCAATGGTGATCGTAGTCAGTTCCGTGGATTTGTTAACCAATGTATACTGTTTTTCAATGTACATTCTGATTATTACCGTTCCGATCGGTCAAAGGTGTTATGTATCATCATGTTGTTAACCTCACGAGCACTGGCTTGGGCTAATCCCATGATAGAGAGTCGGGACATCCGTTTGAATCACCTGGATGACTTTCTGAACGCAATGGCGCAAATGTTTGATGATCCGAATCGCCGTGCTACCGCTGAAGCGGCTCTCCTTTCCTTACGTCAGGGAAAGCGTTCTGTCGTTGAATACGCCACTGAGTTCAAGAGGTTAGTGGTAGACACCGATTGGGGAAACAATGCCTTATTGTCTGTTTTTAGAAAAGGTTTGTCCGGTACCATCAAGGACGAGTTAGCCCGTTCCGAATCTCCAGGGGATTTTGAACTGTTTCTCCAGCACTGTGTGCGCATTGATACCCGTTTGACGGAACGTAGACAGGAAAAATGGGCAGCTGTAAACCGTGTAAACAATATTGCATTTCCTTCCAGAGAACCCGCTCTCAGGACGCCACGGGAGGCCGAGGACGTACCTATGCAAGTGGACTCTCTGCAAAAACGAGAGACCAACGAACGTCGTGAACACCGGCTCCGTGAGCGTTTGTGCTTCTATTGCGGTCAATCGGACCATTTCTTGATCGACTGCCCGAAACGTCCAAATCGCCCAAATAAGGTATTGGCAGCCATGGCAGAGTGTGACAACACGGACGCAGAGTCCGATATCTCTGAGGCAAGTGGACACTTGGATGCGGTATTTCCCTTGACGGTAATGTCCACCTCACCGAAGGACTCAGAGGGGAAATACACCCATTGCTCACTCCCCATTCAGATCCGTTGGGAGGGACAGCTAATTCCTACCTCTGCAATGATAGACTCTGGGGCAGGGGGAAATTTCATGGACTCTTCCTTTGCCAGGAAACACGGTATCCGGACTCAGCAAAGATCCTCACCGGTTACCATGGAGACGGTAGACGGATCCCCGTTAATCTCTGGACCAGTGGATCGGGAAACAGTACCGCTCGAATGCGTGATGAAGCCAGGTCAGCAGGGGACCCTTGTTTTCATGATAATTTCTTCTCCTCATTTTCCGATTATTCTAGGTATTCCGTGGCTACGGTCTACAAATCCCGTCATCGATTGGGAGACTAAAGAAATATCCTTCCCACCGCAGAGTGGTCCGACCATTTGTCCAACTGTTCCGGTTCCAGTAACATCAAATACGGAGGGCACTGTACAGGTACCTGTTTTACCCCCGGTTTACCGTGACTTCGCTGATATATGCGACAAAAGAAAAGCTGATCGGCTTCCCCCGCATAGACCGTATGATTGCCCCATAGACTTACTCCCAGGGGCGGAGATTCCGTTTGGTCATGTCTACCCGTTGGCGGCACCTGAGCTAGAAGCACTAAAAGAGTATATTGATGAAAGCCTAGCCAAGGGATTTATTCGTCCGTCTACCTCACCCGCAGGGGCACCCATCTTTTTCGTGAAAAAGAAGGAGGGGACTCTGAGACCCTGTATTGACTACCGGGAACTGAATAAGATAACCATCCGGAACCGGTATCCGTTACCGTTGATTCCTGAGCTATTGGAGAGGGTCCAACAGGCAACAATATTCACCAAATTAGACCTCCGTGGGGCATATAATCTGCTTCGTATACGTCCCGGAGACGAGTGGAAGACCGCGTTCCGATGTCGGTACGGGCATTTTGAGTACCTAGTGATGCCTTTTGGACTTTGTAACGCTCCCGCGGCATTTCAACATCTGGTTAACGATATTTTTAGGGATATCATGGACCAATTCATGGTGATCTATCTAGACGATATCCTAATCTTTTCTGATTCTCTACAGGAACACCAGGAGCACGTTAAGACCATACTTACCCGTCTGAGGGAAAACCACCTGTACATTAAACTGGAGAAATGCGAGTTCCACTGCTCACAAATACAATTCTTAGGTTATGTCATCTCTCCTCAGGGACTGAACATGGAATCTAGCAAGATACAAGCCATTCTAGACTGGCCGGAACCGGGAAACATCAAAGAGGTACAACGCTTTGTCGGTTTTGCCAACTTTTACCGACGCTTTATCCGTAACTTTTCAGAGATTGTTCGTCCCATCACTCTGTTAACCAAGAAAGGACAGACGTTTGTGTGGTCCGCCCAGGCCCAGGAAGCATTCCATCGTCTCAAGGTATGTTTTACCTCAGCGCCAATATTAGTACATCCGAATCCCGCACTTCCCTTTATCGTGGAAGTCGACGCTTCCGACTATGCATTAGGGGCCATTCTTTCTCAAAGGACCGGGGACAAGAGTCTCTTGCATCCGTGTGCCTTCTTTTCCCGCCGGTTGTCCCCTGCAGAAAGGAACTATGACATTGCGGACAAGGAATTATTGGCGATTATTTCCGCTTTCAAGGAATGGAGACACCACTTACAGGGAGCCGCGCAGCAAGTGATAGTACTCACAGATCATCGTAATCTGGAATTTCTTAAGTCTGCCAGGTGCCTGTCTCCACGGCAAGCCCGTTGGAGCCTATTTCTTAACCAATTCAATTTTATCGTTACCTACCGTCCAGGTTCACGTAATGGGAAAGCCGATGCCTTGTCCCGAATCCACGCCGTGGACTCCGTGCCTGGAACCCCGTCTCAGACCGTGTTATCGGATGCCAATTTCGTTGGAGTAATCCAGGACCAGGACTTGTGGAAGGACATCAAGCTGGCCTATGATGGTGACGTATTTCTTGCTGCCCCCCCGAAGGATGTAACGCTTGTTCTTCGGAATGGTGTGTGGTTGAGAGAGCGACGCATTTATGTCCCGGAGGCCGTAAGACTTCGGGTTCTCAAATTGGTCCATGACTCCGTGTTGGCTGGTCATAGGGGGGTACTGAAGACGCAGGAATTTCTGAGCCGTTATTTCTGGTGGCCTACCTGTTTAAAGGATGTGAAGGACTATGTCCACTCATGTGTGGTTTGTGCCCGGTGCAAGGTCCCTCGTGTGGCTCCTACGGGACTCCTCCAACCGTTACCCGTGCCATCTCGCCCTTGGGGGTCTATCTCCATGGATTTTATTGTGGAGTTGCCAGTCTCAGGCGGGCACAATACCATTTTAGTGGTGGTGGATCGATTGACTAAAGCTGCTCACTTCATTCCGTGTACCGGTCTTCCCTCAGCCGCAGAGACAGTGGATTTGGTTATCCAGAACGTATTCCGATTGCATGGGGTACCAGACGAGATCATCTCTGACCGGGGCGTGCAGTTCACGTCTAGATTTTGGAAGGGGTTTTGTACGGCACTCCAGATTGATGTCTGTTTGTCTTCTGCATACCATCCTCAGACAAATGGGCAGACCGAACGGACGAATCAAACCCTGGAACAATACCTTCGATGTTATGTCAGCCATCTCCAAGACGATTGGTTGAAGATGCTTCTGTTGGCGGAGTTCTCATATAACAACACTCAGAGCAGCTCCACTAAGGTAACGCCCTTTTTCGCTAACCTGGGTTACCATCCGACTGTTTTGCCTAGGTCACCGGTTGCGGTTTCGGTGCCAGCGGTGGAGGACAGATTGACGGAACTACGACAGAATCTGGAGGTTTTAAAGGACACTGTGGCTACGGCCCAGGAGCGTTACAAGAGGTCGGCAGACACTCACCGGAAACCGGCACCCATGTACAAGGTAGGGGACTCTGTATGGTTATCCACCAAAAACCTGAGATTGGGTGTTCCTTCGCAGAAGCTGGGACAAAAATTCATCGGTCCGTTTAAGATCACCGGGATCGTGAGCCCTGTGGCCTGTCGGCTACGGTTACCGCACCATCTAAAGGTACACCCGGTCTTTCATGTGTCTCTCCTCAAACCCGTTTCCCCTAATACGTTTCATGGTCGTGTTGTGCCTCCTCCTCCGCCTGTGATGGTCGACGGCGAGGAGCAGTTCGTGGTTGAGGACATTATTGACTCCCGGCTCCATCGTCGTCGGCTTCAGTATCTGGTACGTTGGCAGGGGTACGCCCCCGAGGACGATTCCTGGGAACCAGTGGGTAACATTCGGGCACCCCGGAAGATTGCTCAGTTTCATCGGCGGTACCCGGACAAGCCAGGCCCTGATCCGTCCTGAGGCCGTCTCTGGGGGGGGGAGTAATGTCAGGTTTCCAGGTTTTCCAGTTCTCTTTTGAATGAGCTTGCCCTCGGTTAACATGGAGTTTACTGTTCTGTTGCCCTACTTCCTGTCCAGCTGCTTAAAAGGCCGCCTCTAAGCCTAGTCCAGTGCCTGAGTATACTGCTTGCTGTGTGCTCCTGCTTTGCTGCTGCTAATCCTGATTGCCTTTTGGATCCTCCTAAAGACTACCGACCGACTCTGGACCTTACCCGGTTTCTCAAAGCTGTGCCTGGATTCCGTCTGCCATCTTCGGTCAGCACTCTGCCCGGTTCTCTCTGGTTCGTAACCACTCTGGACAATCATCCCGTACGGACACTCCTGGACTTTTACCGCTTGCCCCTTGTGTCCCGGCTGCTGCGCATTTAGGCCTTCCGGGGTGATTGCCGGACAGTCCCTGTATAGGGGTTCGCTCTGGTGGTCTCCCTGGGGGAGTCCGGTGCGTGGCCCCGGGAATTCCCTTCGCTCCGTTTCGGGAAGGTATTTTGTGTATTTGTACCGCTGTGTTTTCCGTTGTGTATCTACCGTGGTTACATATTATAAAATATCTTGTACCAAGAACTCGTCTCTGATTGTCATTGCCCTACGCTATCGAAATCCTCAGAACATATATAAGTATTACAGACACATAGGTGTATGTGATTAGGACATAAATATAAGTTACCTATAAACTGTTTCCTGCTTGTATTCTGCCTTGGAGCACCTATGTGTTGTGACAAATTTTTCCCAATGCCATTATCCACGGAGGCCTTAGTGTTTTTATGTTGGATTATATCTCGTCGTTTTGGCGTTAGACGGCACATGTTGCAATATGATAATGTAAGAAGAAACAGATTGTGGGTGCATCCACTAATCATGATGCGGCCTATGCATGGTCATTTCCATACTTTATTTTTTGAGTTACGGAATTTCCCAGATGTTTTTTTCATACTGCCGTTTGTCAGTTGAGAGTTTTGATTACTTACTAAATATTTTACGACCTCATTTGCAACATCAGGACACTTGGATGCGGCTTTCCATTTCCCCTGAGGAGAGATTTATGGTGACTCTGAGGTATATTTTATTTTTTTATTCTTTTTTAAATGTGTTAGGTTTCACATTGAAATGTGTAATTGATATTTCTTGATCTAATCTCAGTTTTTAATCAATGTTTGTGGTTTGTTTTTTTTGCTTTTCTTTAAAAAAACATATTGATAATTGAAAATCATTGTTTGTCTTGTTTTCATAGATTCTTGGCGACTGGTCAATCTTTTAGTGCTTTACATTTTGATTTTTTGTTGGGGAGATCAACCATTGCCGTTATAGTACATCACACATGCGACATGATATGGCAACATTTAAAAGACCAAATGATGCCTCAGCCAAACAGAGAAGATTGGTTGAAAATCTCTAAGGGCTTCAAGGACTCTGTGGACTTTCCTAACTGCATAGGAGCTTTGGATGGCAAGCATTTCAGAGTTAAAAAACCACCAAACTCTGGTTCACGTTATTTCAATTTTCATAAGTTTTTTTTCTGTTGTTATTTTGGCATTGGTTGTCACTGAATACCGTTTTATTTATGCTGACATTGGGGCCTATGGTAGTGCCTCAGATGCCCGTATTTTCCGTTCATCAAGATTAGCCCAACGCCTGCAAGAAAATTCATTATTGATCCCACCCCCAGTTGCCCTACCTGGTACATCTGGACCGCTGGCACCATATGTCATGGTAGCAGATGCAGGATTTGCATTATCCAAACATGTTATGCGACCATATCCAAGGAGATCAATTGATGACAGGAAACAGTACTTTAATAATCGGCTAACTAAAGCAAGACGTTATGTGGAGTGTGCATTTGGTATTTTAGCTAACAAATGGCGCATTTATCACACAACTATTCAGTTGCAGCCAAACTCTGTCAAATCTGTCATCAAGGCTACCATAGTGCTTCACAATTTCTGTCGGATACATGAAGGGGGACCTTATGTTGATGATGAATCTCAGATAAACCATGTTGTTAATCCAACAGGTGAACCTATGTCTCATAATTCCGTGACATCTGGATTACAAATTAGAAAATTATTTACTGATTACTTTAATTGTTTTGATGCTAATAATAATATTGATGTTTGTTAAGATTTTTATGGGTTTATTTTTTTAAAAATGTATTATTTTCACTTAGACGAAAATGTTTAATTAGTTTAAACAATCTAAGAGCTTAAAGCTTACTTGTATTAAAGTGAAAATGCGTTAATCACCAACTGACATTTCTGTTAACAACATGGATTTCTGAATTTTGTATGTATGTGTTTGTACATTTCTGTGTTAGTATCCTGAATTTTTGTTTGTTTAAACTTACAAAATTAATAATGTTAATCGTCTATGGAAAAAATGCAATATTATATATAAATTTAAAAAAGAAACAGAATTTTTCTTTTCAAAACATCTTTTTTTATTAATAAGATGCCTATTATTCCATAAAGTAATGATGTTATTTTTTATTTTCAAAATAAAAAATGAAATTCTTGCTCATATTCTGTAAACTTTTACAAACTTAACATTTTTTTTTTTCTTTACAAATTTTTTATATACTTTACTTAAAATAGTACACTTGCAAAAATTTAGGCATTGCTTACAATGTTGTTAAATTGTCAACCAATTATGTTGGTCTCATGTTGGACATTTACATAGACATAATAATTGTAAACTTTGTTTTGAGAATATAAGAACTCATGTACCCATCAAATTGGTTGGGTACCAATGTGTTCATAAAAAAAATAAACATATCCATGGCATAAAACATATATGTCATCCGGCACAAAATATAATCACACATGCCTTTTTTTGTTTTTTTAAGACTCTGAGTTTAAACATTTTTGGCAATCCCTTCTTTTTTTTTTTTTAACATTCATCATATTTGTTGGTTGAATGTAAACATTACAAAAAATGTGTATCATAAGTCTACAAGATCTTCTAGGGAAGTAACCTGAGTGTTGCTGAGTATGTTGTTTTGGGTCGCCTCAGAAATTGTATTTTCAGGAATGGAAGCAGTTGTTTGCTGAACAACATTCCTATTACTAACTACAGTAGTGTGTGGAACAGTCTGTTGCATGCTTGTTTGGCCCAACACATTGCCTGTTGTTGAGTACACCTGTGGGTCTACATGGGTAAGTGGGTATTGTGTGTGTGTGTATGTTGTTGACCTTGAGGATAGTTGACTGATGTTTGTAAGTGTGGTGTAGGTAACATAGTTGAGATTGGATAATGAGGCATCATGAATGATTGTGGGTATGTTGAACCAGGAAACAAGTTAGGTAAACCACCAATATTTGTGGGTTGAGTAAAGTAACTAGTACTTGGAGTGGGTTGTAAATTCATATAGTTTATGGGTTGCTGTGAGGTAGCACTTTGTACAGTGCTTAAGGCGCCAGTATTGGTTGCAACATACCCTTGTCTAATTGGTGTTGGGAATACCGTACTTGAAGCAATAGAAGGTTGACCAGATTGTTGTAATACTGGATTAGTGACAACTACTGTTGCCATTGTTGTTTGTGTTGAAATGGTATTTTGATTGTCTGTTGTGTTTGGGACTGTATGTTGTTGCATAATGGTACGCCAATTTTCTATGGCCTCATAAACTCTCACTGGTTCCTGTTCTGCCTGACTAGCTGAAAGTAGGGTCAGCATAGCAGCACGTACACGTTCCTGCCTATCGGATGCAATTTTGGTTAAGCTAGTAGATAAAGACCGACAAAAACGCTCGGCATCTGTTTCTGGAATTAAAGTGTTCATTATGTGAATAATGCGTGTGTCAATTATTTCCGGTAAGGATCTCATTTCCTCAGGTCTGCGGATTCTTTTTGCACGGAGAGGTTGTGGTGCAAAACGTGGAAGTGCATTTGTTTGTGTTGATTGTGTTGCTGGTGTTGTTGTTTGTTGTGTTGATGAGCCTTGGGTGTTGGTTTGTGCACTCTCTGTCCCACCCTCATGTGATTCAGTTGCTGCTGCTGCATCTTGTTGAATCTCTTGATTTTCACTGTCTTCTCTGCAGGTTCTTGTTCTGATGCTGAGGTGGCTGTAGCAGAGGGACCAGCTGTTGGTTGTTCATCAGAATCGTCTAGATTATCCTCCGTTCTATATTAAATTAGATAACATATTACAATCATAACATTTATCTTTTTTAAATTATCTTCAGAAAATAAAGGAATTTTAATGAAAAATTAATGTTAATAAAAAATTAAATAAAAAAAAAAAAAACTTACTGTGTTACTTCTAAGATGGGTGCTAGGAAGCTTATTTGTTCATAATAAACATATCTGCGTTTGCGGCCTTGGCTGGATGAGGATGGTATAGGGTTGTACTCCCTTCGCTACTGATCACGTGCTGAACGCCAACGCCTTTTGACCAAGTCAACTGTTGAATTTAACAAAATATGTCACTTGCAACATTCAGCATAATTCTGCACACATTAATGAGAATAATGTTTGCTAAATGTAATGTACAATTTTAAATAATAAAGGTGGACAAATACATTAGAGGAAAATTCATTATTTTATATATTGTTCACTAAAAAACATTTTTATACATTCACACATAACAAAATAATATTTCTCAGAAATTAACTTTGAAGTAATTGTGATATAGATTTAAAAAAGATATGTTTTTTTATTAACAAGAAAATTTAGGCAAAAAAATTGAGAAATATTATTTTAATAATTTAGGTCATGATATTGAAATGTTATTAAAAAAAAACAAAAAAAAAAAATAAAAATAACTAAACATGATTAGAAATTGGGATAGAAAAATTAGACTAATAAAACATGGAATTGAAATTCACATGACAGTTTTATCTGTTAATTAATTAACTTCATGAAGAATTCAAAATCATATTAAAAATTAAAGTTTACTTTGAATTATTGTACTTTAGAAATGTTAGGTAACCTTTTTTAAAATTTATCATTAACTCAATAAATAGATTAATACATATAACAATTCTTCACAAAGTTAATTTAAAAAAAACAACAACATTACAATAACAAAACATTCACAGTTTTAAATTATTAAAAAAAAAAATATATATATTAAAAAAAAACATATAAAAATAATATAAAAACTTACCATATTTAGCACGCTTTGAAGGCGAACATCTATCCCATGCATTATTGGGGTACACTTCCTCAGCAACTTGAAGCCAATGGCGGTCAACTGTCAGTCTGTCATGGTAACCATCAACACGTGTATCCCATAATGGTGGGTGAGTCTCGACAGCTGATATCAGTTTCTCCGTGTCCACCCGTGGAGCCATTATTATATTTGGAGGCAGAAATTGTGCTCAAAATAGTTCTTTCACTACACAGAACTACAACTGCTTGCTTGCTCACTCCTTCTGCAAATGCAAAGTAAGTTTTGAGCAAAAAAAAATGTTAGCTACGCCACCTGAAAGTATTTGAAATTGTAACAACCTTTAAATTTAAAACACGGACACGGACCACACGGATAGCATACGGAGGCCATCCGTATCACGTACGTGTAAACACGGACCCATAGGATTTAATGGATCCGTGAGGACGTTATGCCGGGGGAAAACGGACATGTCAGCGCTTTTTCGGCACGGTCAAACGTAGGCACGGAACGGACACACGCTCCGTGCCAAAACACTGACGTGAGGCTATTTATATTAAAAGGACTGTGTCAACATAAGCATGTGTCTCCGGTACGTGTAAAAAATGCCAAACACGTACCGGAGGCACGGATGTGTGGCGCTAGCCTTAGGCGGGGTTTGCACACTACGACATCGCAGGTGCGATGTCGGTGGGGTCAAATTGAAAATGACGCTCTTCCGGCATCGCATGCGACATCGTAGTGTGTAAAGGCTCGATGATACGATTAACGAGCGCAAAATCGTCGTAATCGTATCATCCGTGCAGCGTCGGCGTAATCCATGATTACGCTGACGCGACAGTCCGATGTTGTTCCTCGCTCCTGCGGCAGCACACATTGCTGTGTGTGAAGCCGCAGGAGCGAGGAACATCTCCTACCGGCGTCACTGCGGCTTCCGTAGGATATGCGGAAGGAAGGAGATGGGCGGGATGTTTACATCCCACTCATCTCCGCCCCTCCTCTCTGATTGGCCGCCTGGCGTGTGACGTTGCTATGACGCCGCACGACCTGCCCCCTTAACAAGGAGGCGGGTCGCCATCCAGAGCGACGGTCGCAGGACAGGTGAGTCCATGTGAAGCTGCCGTAGCGATAATGTTCGCTACGGCAGCTATCACAAGGAAATCGCTGCTGCGACGGGGCGGGTACTATCGAGCTCGGCATCGCAGCATCGGCCTGCGATGTCGCAGCGTGCAAAGTACCCCTTAGACTAGTTGCCTGGATCAATGCCCAATCACAGAATCTAGGGCACATTACCAGGAATATTTTTCAAGAAAGATATCCAGGCCTTTCTTAAATTTTAGTTATGAATCAATCATTACAATATCACGTGGCAGGGAGTTCCATAGTCTTACTGCTCGTATAGTAAAGAATCTGCATCCCTCTAGACATAGTGGATGCTCCCTTATCCCCGCCACATGCCTAGGTTTAAAAAGATCATTAGAAAGGTCTCTGTACTGCCCCCTCAGATATTGTGTATTTATTTTTCTGCACATGACATTTTATACACGGTGCAGACAGGCCCCTTAATATTAGTGTGATGCTCTGGCAAAATCAGGTAGTCACAGAGGTTGTACCATACTCCACCCTCCTTGGATACCAACACAAAACGTATACCCAGGTACACCACACAGCCAGTAAAGCCTAGTCACCCCTTCATAACAATAGGGACACACCAGTGGGCAGGACCAGGCGGATGGGAGTGCCTACCTAGGGGTCCTGAGGTATCAGGGGCGGGAATACAGGAGTTGAAATTGAAGTTAAAGTCTGGGTCAGACAGGAGACCGTAGTCGAGTTCTGAGAGCTGACATTGGAGGAGTGTGGCAGTGCAATGAAGTCAGAGGTTGGGGCCCCTGGACTACCGGACTAGGTGGCAGACGGCAAGCAAGACCACAGGCGACAGAGATCCGGTCACGGGAGACCTTAAGTGGACCAGGCAGGGTTTTAGCCCACTGGTGCCGACAGTGGGAATCCGGTCCGGAGGCTGTGCACAGTTGGGGTGCCTGGACCCTAGGACGAGGAAGCTTGCAAGCCCCTTTGTTAATTGACCAGACAGAGACAAGGTTTCAGGCCTTGTTCTACAGAAGCCCAGAGAGCGAAACGGAAGCCCAATGCGGGGGATAGGGTGTCCTTAAGAACCCACAGAGATCCCAAGGGTCAGATTTCGCGGGCCACAGCTCCCAACATACACAGTACCGGGAGTGTACTTCCTCGTTCCAAGCAGAGTTGTACCAGTGAAGACACAAACATTGAGTGCAGTAGGAAGGAGCCCCTGTTTGATACACCCGGGTGTGGGACCCGAATACACCCGCCACAGGCGACCGGTCACTGGCAATTTGGTTTACCACTGGACTCTGCGTGTAATTCTTGTGAACCGTGAGTACACCATTTACCCCCGGTCAAACCCTGCACATCACCTTCAACAGCCATTGCTCTCATACACCTGGGCCCCAGGACTACACCTCCCCTACCCGTGGAGGGGATTCCATCCTGCTGCCCTGCTCCATCAGCTCCGGGCGTCCCATCACAAGGCAGCGGCGGTGTCTCTGTGGCGCCCTGGACAAGCCAGGTCGTCACAGGTACTACACCAACACACCCCACACCCCGGCTAGGCACACCTAGGTCAAACACAAATCCTTGCTGCCTTCCTCCAGGGGCTGATGTCCACACCAGGGGGTGGGCCAGGCGGTTGGCCCCGCCCACCGAGGAGTTCACAGTCCTGGAGGCGGGAAGAGTAGTGAGATGAGTTTGGAGAGTGAAGTGGTAGTAGAGGAGACTGACCGTGTCCGGGTGCGTGGCCCGGGCACATACAGCAAGGTTGGCAGACGGTGGTGACCGTCTGCAGGAGAGGCTGATTGGAGTGAACCGTAAGGACCGGGGACGGGCGGTGGCCTGCCGGTACCGGACCGGGGAGTGAAGAGAAGCCAGCACCATTCGGCAGGGCCTACAGACCCCGACCAGGCTAGGAGTCGTCGTAAAACCGGTCAAATCCGTTAGCGAAAGGAACCTCCGGGGTTTCCCAGCAGTCAAGACCCGATTGAAGGCAACAGCTCACACCGTAAAGGGAAACACAGTCACCGCCAAGGCTACAGTTCCCAGGGCCAGAGCCTGCGGGCAAAAGAGGTTCCCTCAGCATCCATCCAAGCTGGGGAGCGGGTTACCGGTGGGAAGCCATTGGAACCGTAAACACAACACAGGTGCAGGGAAAGGCAGTCACCATCAACCTGCCGGGAGGAGAACCATCGCAGCCGTCTGTGGGACCCGTCCATCCAGCCGTTTGTTTGACCAGAGACTCTGTGTAAATTACTGGCTGAGTGAGTACCACCGTGCCTTGCGGCACAGCGCTGCCCCCGCGACCCTGCACCTCACCAGGCCCCGTAACCCGCCTGTCATCCCCAAACCCTCACCGGGGCCCCGGGACAACCAACCCCCTACTCATGGAGGGGAGAAACAACATCCAAGCTGCTCCCTGTCATAGCTCCCGGGATCCCCGTCCAGAGCAGCGGTGGTGTCACAACTTCACCACAACCGTGGGTGGCGTCACGGACAATATCCCCAAACCACATACCAACCCCCCTTTCACTCACGGGCGAGGAACGCCGCTCGAGTCCCCGGGATCCGGCCCACCGCTCGAGCCACCACCGAGCAGCAGCAGTAGCAGCCGGACCCGAGCAGTGGGTGAGCGCAGCGTCCCCTCCTCCGCCTGCGACATCTCCATCCCTCACCGCAACCCATGGGAGGCATCACCGACAAATCAATCCCCTGTAAATACTCCCTTTCTACGATCGGATGGCCGTACGAGCCCGGTTCCGGCTACCACTCGAGCCACAGTAACAACCCGGATCCGAGCAGCCCCTGCAGCGGCCCGGCCCTCGTCCGCAACATTTGGACTTGGTTCTTTTCATGAGCATCTATTAGTGCATCCCATTATTGTATTAGCCTTGGCAGCAGCTGTGTGACACTGGTCAGTAAAGTTGAGTTTGATGTCCAAACATATACCCAAGTGTTTCTCAATGACAGTTTTACCCAGTGTTTTACTATTTTTTCCTTTGCTCAAGTGGATAACCTTACATTTCATATGAAACTTCAATTGGCATTTCTCAGCCCAACCCTCCAGCTAACGTAAATCGTTCTGTAATATTAAATTATCCTTCTTTGTATTGATTACTGTTTTGCTTCTCGCCAGTTCGTTGTGCTTGAGCATGTAGGTAAGAGTGGACCTGCTGGATGATCGGCGGAGCCAGGCTTACCCATACGTGAGAGGGGTGTAAAGCCTGATTTACATGTTACGATTTCGCATAGATCTCGCATGTGATCGTAACCGCCCCCATTGTATGTGCAGCACGTTTAATTTGTTGAATGTGCTGTACAAATGATTAACCCCCGTCACACGTACTTACCCGTCCATACGACCTCGATGTGGGCGGCAAACGCCCACTTCCTGGAATGGGAGGGACGTTCGGCGTCACATCGACGTCACGTGGCAGCCGGCCAATAGAAACGGAGGGGCGGAGATGAGCGGGACGTAAACATCCCGCCCACCTCCTTCCTTCCGCATTGCTGGCCGGGAGCCGCAGGGCGCAGGTAAGATCTGTTCATCGTTCCCGGGGTGTCACACACTGCGATGTGTGCTACCTCGCTTACGATGAACAATCTGACGTTCAATTTTTAGGAATTGAACGACGTGCATGCGATGAACGTTTTAACGTTCAATCGCAATCGCACGTACCTGTCACACACTACAATGTACCTTACGATGCCGGATGTGCGTCACTTACGACGTGACCCCGCTGACACATCGTAAGATATATTGTAGAGTGTAAAGCGGGCTTAACTAAGCATCTACCAGGTATTCACCAGAATTTCTGATGGTGAGGTTGGGCTTGGCTGCAGGGAGACACTAGGTGCCACTCCCAGGGCAGTATCTGGAACTGTGGTAGCCGAGTGGAGCTAGGTGACAGCAGGACAGCAATGGAGATACAGACATGATGTTTACTAGGACTCAGTCAGGGCAGACTCAGGAACACAGACTGGACTGGAACATGTGCTGTACACAGACAGGACTTGAGCAGAAACACTGGCTGGACTGGACACACCGGATCCTGAATATGCCAGTCTCTGGATATAAAAAAAAAAAAAAAAAAAAGCCAGCACCAAATGTGCACTTCAGCACGAAACATTCCAAACTGTACTTATTATAAAAAAATGTTTGAGATTTTTGGCAAAAAATTGCAATTTCTTGAGCTGCCTCGCCACGTCACGGCAAATCTCATTCGAGGCAGTCCTACACTAAAACATTTTTATAAAATGTGCCATACGGCCTCACTATGAATAGTAGAACTACTCTTAGCAGCACTCACCTGGTCTATTTCAACCCCGTACCCATGACTGAGTCATGGCTGTGGGCGGGACAGGTCCAAGCAAATGCTGCATGAAGTAAATAGGCTGTGGACAAAGCCTGATGACTTAATGTGAACAGTCACCAACCGCCAAAATCTAGACAGATGGAATACATCCCAAATTGGGGTGCATAGCAAGGTGGAGGTCAACCACCGACCAATAGGACTAGGACTAGGACTCAGTCAGGGCAGACTCAGGAACACAGACTGGACTGAAACATGTACTGTACACAGACAGGACTTGAGCAGAAACACTGGCTGGACTGGACACACCGGATCCTGAATATGCCAGTCTCTGGATATGTAGAACACTGGCAGGAAACCTGACTCAGGCAGGATACACACTGGTACCAGGACTCAGGAGAGGATACAGGATGCAGGCTAATACCAGGACACAGGGACAAACTTCAAGATCAAAGACAGGACTGGTATGGAAACACAGCAGGCACAGAACTGAATACAAGTGGGACTGGTGCTGGATACCGACAGACCGGCGCAATAGGGTAGACCAACATGACAGGACTAGGCTGGGAACCTAATGAGTTGCTCAGGCCTCATCCAACAGGGGAGGGAGAGTTAAATTCCTGGTGCCTCCCAGCGATAGGCTGGGGACACCTTTACAAGGAGAGCCAGGGGCTGCACTACGCTATAATTGTTGAGTTTCTTATGGTCTGAAGAATATTTTTGGATTATTTTTACTTTCTCTGGCAATCAGTCTCTTTGTTTCAATCTTTTCTGCATTGATTTCTAACAGAATTTATTTAATTTTCTATAACTATTTATTCCTCCTCACTACCCTCTTTCTCTAATTCACTTATCACTTTCTTGCTGTCATTTATTGCATCCCTTACAGCTCTGTTTAGCCATAGTGGTTTCCTCCTATTTCTAGCTTATTTATTCCCATTGGATATATAATGCGCACATGTCCCATTCAGGATGCTTATAAAAGTGTCCCATTTGCTTTGTATACCTGTATTTCTGAGGACATTGTCCAAGTTTATGGCACTATAGCAGGGTTAACACGCTGCAACATTGCTAGCATCGGCTAGCGATGTCGAGCGCGATAGCACCCGCCCCCGTCGTACGTGCGATATTGTGTGATCGCTGCCGTAGTGAACATTATTGCTACGGCAGCGTCACACGCACATACCTGTGCAGCGATGTCGCTGTGACCACCGAACAATCCCTCCCTCAAGGGGGTGGTGCGTTCGGCGTCATAGCAACATCACTGCGGCGTCACTAAGCGGCCGGCCAATAGAAGCGGAGGGGCGGAGATGAGCGGGACGTAACATCCCAGCCACCTCCTTCCTTCCGCATTGTCGGTGGAGGCAGGTAAGGAGATTTTCGTCGCTCCTGCGGTGTCACACATAGCGATGTGTGCTGCCGCAGCAACTACGAACCACATCGCTAATATGCAAGTAACGATTTTTTGATTCAGGACGACCTCTCCGTGGCGAACGATTTTGGCCACTTTTGCAATCGACTAAGGTCGCTCGTACGTGTCACATGCTGCGATGTCGTTAACGTCGCCCGATGTGCGTCATAAACACCGTGACCCCAACAATAATATGTTAACGATATCGTAGCGTGTAAACCCCGCTTAAGTATATGTCTTGGAACTTAAACTTTCTGAAACCTAATGTCTTTGTAGCCCCCTTTACCATACATATTATGAATGGATACATGAAAAATTACTATTTTGTGATCACTATTACCCAAATGTCCTTCAAAACATATATTTAATATGCGGTCTAGCCTATTGGTTCATATTAAGTCTCGCATTGCCCCCCAATCTTGTTGGGTCCTGAACCACTTGTAAATGTAAATATTTTTCATTGTCAAAAACCTGTTTCCTTTTTGTAACGCATGCCTGGAGCCATAGACTCAGAATGGCTGTAAAGGGAGGCTAGAGGAAAGCCGCTCACCAAGCAAGACCCTGAGTACTCTGCAACCCTTTAACCCCTATACAGGGATTTGGAATTACACATAGCCCCAGAGACCACCACCCGTGGTAGGCTGTAGTCCGTGGTAGTCAGGCAGGGTGAAAAACCAGGAAATGCATCACAGGAACAGAATCGGCAGGCAAGGGCGTAATGAGGAAACAAAGCAGAGGTCAAATCCGGGACTGACAGCAAGGTACAAAAACGACAGGCAGGAAGTTAGTCAGAAAACAAGCAGGGGTCAGCGCACAGGAATTACTATACAAACAGAACAGGATCCAGGAATACAGAACTATCTCTGGCGGTGGCCAGCAGACAGGAGGGGGTTTAAGAAGGGTGTGGTGTCTTCCAATTGGTTGTAGCTGAATGATGGTAACTTCAGCTAGAAGACACACGCCACCTACAGTCAGCCAGTGGTACTGCAGATCCCATGGAAACCCAGCTCAGTGGATGAGCGGAGCCTGCACCCACCAGCGTCGCTGGCTTTGAATCCTCTCCCACCACTAGCACTATCCACGGCAGTAACACAGCATCACCTGGTGATCGAAGCAGAAGTCGATGGAGTGGACTCCAGTGGGGACGTAACACTTTGCTTCACTTGCAGGTTTCTGCACCCCAATTTAATTCAGGATAGTTGAAGTCCCCCATAATAATGACGTCCCCCTGATTCGCTGCCTCATGTATTTGCTTTATGAAGATATTTTCTTCTGTTTCCATTATATATAGAGGCTTATAACAAACCCCTATCAGTATTTTATTATTCTTTCTCCCTCCCCTTATCTCCACCCATAGAGACTCTACATTTTCATTAGACTCACATATATTTTCACTTATGATCGGTTTTATGTGTGATTTACATATAAACACACACCTCCCCCTAACTTATTTGTAAGGTCAGTCCTCCGTTATCCCCACCATATCATAATTTTTTTCTAACTATAGTAATTCTAATTCTTCCATCTTGTTGGTGAGGCTACTGGCAGTAGTGTACATGCACTTTTTATAATTCTCTGTACCTCTTTTCTTGCTTAGTGTATTAACTGTCCTATCCCCTCCCCTCCAGTGCTACCCCCAATTTCATTACTTATGCCCAGCACACTCTCTTCCCCTCATGTACAATTAATACTTTTTTCCCCAGTCCAAAGTTTAAAAACTCTTGCAACCTTCTAGTATTTTTTTCTCCAAGCATAAATTCATCCTCCCCATTGAGGTGCAATCCATCCCAAGCATAGAGCCTTTTGCTAACAGAGAAGTCTGCCCAGTTCTCCAGGAACCCCAAAACCTCCTTCCTGCACCAATTCATGAGCCACTTATTTACCTCTTTAGTCTCCACCTGCCTATCTGGTGTGGCAATGGTACATGCAGTATTTCATAAAACAACATCTTCGACGTCCTAGCTTTCAGCTCACAGTTTAATTCCCTGAAATCATCTTTAAGAACGTTCCATCTACCTCTAGCTTTGTCATTTGTGCAGCTGTGCACCATTACTGCTGGGTCATCATCAGTCCCTCTCAGTAATGTCAACCCAGTCAGCGATATGCTGAACTCAAGCACTAGGAAGACAACACACTGTCCTATTTGTTCCACTAATAATTCACACTACCAAGCATGGTACTTATGGATTTGTATGAACATCCATGAGATTTCTGGACAAACTTTGCCTGTTGATGCTTTTACTTGGAGTTTTGAAGTTACCATATCTTGTATGTCCATGAGTTTTCCCGCACGATGATCCCGGCTCTGCTACATCCTGAAGTCATAGCTTGCAGGCACTTTAAAGAGAATGACTGCGGCTTCAAGCAGACACTAAATAATTAAAAAAAACCCACATAAGTCCTTTTTTATTTTGATACACAGCCAAGATAACGCTAGGAGATTTATCTGAGTATTAATATATGGGATACCCTGTGTCATTTTTTACATTTATTTATCTACTAGCTGTAGTACCCAGCGTTGCCCGGGATAGTCTCTGTCTGTCTCTGTCTGTCTCTGTGTGTCTGTGTGTCTGTATCTTTGTCTGTCTCTTTCCCCGTCTGTCTTGTTCCAGGTCTGACTTGTTCCAGGTCTGTCTTGTTCTAGGTCTGTCTTGTTTCAGGTCTGTCTCTTTCCCTGTCTGTCTCCTTCCCCATCTGTTTCTTTCCCCATCTGTTTCTTTCCCCGTCTGTCTCTTTCCCTGTCTGTCTTTTTCCAGGTCTGTTTCTCTCCCCATCTGTCTCTTTCCCCGTCTGCCTCTTTCCCCGTCTGTCTCTTTCCCCGTCTGTCTCTTTACCCATCTGTCTCTTTCCCCATCTGTCTGTTTCCCTGTCTGTCTCTTTCTAGGTCTGTCTCTTTCCAGGTCTGTCTCTTTCCAGGTCTGTCTCTTTCTAGGTCTGTCTCTTTCCAGGTCTGTCTCTTTCCAGGTCTGTCCATTTCCATGTCGTTGTCCTTGTTTCTGTCTCTTTCCTTGTCTCTGTCTCTTTCCCTGTCTCTTTCCCTTTCTCTTTCTCTGTCTGTCTCTATGTCTGTCTCTTTCCCTGTCTGCCTGTCTCTGTCTGTGTATGTCTGTGTCTATCTGCCTCTGTCTCTTTGACTGTCTGTCTGTCTCTGTCTCTTTCCCTGTCTGTCTCTGTCTGTCGCTGTCTCTTTGACTGTCTGTCTCTCTCTATTTCTTTCCCTGTCTGTCTGTCTCTTTCCCTGTCTGTCTGCCTCTGTCTCTTTGACTTTCTGTCTCTCTCTCTCTGTCTCTTTCCCTGTCTGTCTCTGTCTATCTGTCACTGTCTCTCTGTCTCTTTCCCTGTCTGCCTCTTACTCTGTCTGCCTCTATGTCTGTCTCTCTCTGTCTCTCTCTATCCGTCTCCTCACCAACATCTTATTACCTCACACATAAGCTTCTTATACTAACAATTTATTTTGTTCCTATAGCAACCACTCACAGCTGCTGTTAATAACCTAAATTAATAGTCCGTGGTCTGGGTGCGTGCCTCTGGATAAGTGCCTCATAAATGGCAGAAATATACCAGAAATGACCCAAAAATGACCAGAAGGTAAAATTTAGCTCTTTCTAACCAAGTTTGCCACTGACACAATTTATTTATTAAATCCCATACTTACCACATTACTCCCACCATGTTCACCTATGCCCTCACAGTCCTTGCCCCTCCCCTCCTTAAGCCTGCTTTACACCAGGCAATCTATCGGGCGATAGATCGTCGGGGTCACGGTTTTTGTGACGCACATCCGGCATCGCTGGCGATGCCGGCCTGTGTGACACCTCCTAGCGACGCAGTATCGCTCACAAATTGTGAGTCGGGTACTGCTCGTTAGGTTCCATAATATCGGTTACTTTAGTCGCCCATCGTTTCCGTGGTAGCACACGTCGCTCCGTGTGACACCACGGGAACGATGAGCAGCTCACCTGCCTCCCGCGGCCGCCGCCGGCTCTATGTGGAAGGAAGGAGGTGGGCGGGATGTTTACATCCTGCTCATCTCCGCCCCTCCGCTCTGATTGGCCGGCGGCCGTGTGACGTCACTGTGACGCCGAACGTCCCTCCCACTCCAGGAAGTGGACGTTCGCCGCCCACAGCAAGGTCGCACGAGAGGTAAGTATGTGTGACGGGGTTTAGTAACTTTGTGCGACACGGGCAGCGATTTGCCCGTGATGCAAAAAGGACGGGGGCGGGTAAGATCGATTGTGAAATCGCACAATCGATCGTACCGTGTAAAGCAGGCTTTACTCTCCTTCGATATCCCCACACCCCAGCACCCCCTAAACAAATATTCATCTCCCCTTCCCTCCTGCCTTCTCATCTGTCCTCATCTGCTGACCTACTCCTGAACCTCAGATCACTCCTAATATCACGCAGACCATGCCGTCCACTCTCCTTCGTCCATCTGCTCTCCCTTTCTCTACTCCTTCTCACTGCTAGTGACATAGCCCCCAATCCTGGCCCCCCACAGATGGTACACCCCTCTTTATCACCCACCTACCACTCTCCACATACTAGTAACTACCGCAATCTATCCAACACAAAAACCATTCCCCTCTCACCCACTCCGCTGCCCCCTCTCTCTGGAGCTCTTTGGAATGCCCGTTCAGTGTGTAATAAACTGCACATCATTCATGATCTCTTTCCCTCCAGGAATCTATCCTTTCTGGGCATCACCGAAACATGGATGACACCCTCCAACACTGCCTCCCCTGCTGCACTATGCTACAGTGGCCTTCACTTCTTCCACACTCCTCACCCTGGCAATAGACAAGGTGGAGGAGTGGGCCTCCTTCTTTCTAACAACTGCAGCTTCACCCCAATCCCACCTCTACCCTCCCTTGTCCTGCCTTCCTTTGAAGTGCACTCTGTCCGAATCCATTCTCCCTCCAACCTCCAAGTGGCTGTCATATACAGACCCCCGGGCGCTACCACTGCCTTCCTCGACCACTTCTCTGCCTGGCTTCTACACTTTCTCTCTGCTGACATTCCCACCATCATCATGGGTGACTTCAACATCCCCACTGACACCCGCCAATTAGCTGCTTCCAAACTTTTCTCCCTTGCTTCATCTTTTGGCTTAACTCAGTGGTCCACCTCTGCTACCCACAAAGATGGACACACACTAGACCTTATCTTCACCTGCCTCTGTTCCCTTTCTAACCTCACAACCTCCCCCCTCCCCCTATCTGACCACCATCTTCTGACCTTTTCAGCCCTGTCCTCCTCACCTGCCCTCCCTGTCCATCACCTAGCACATCCCCGCAGAAACCTTGCACACCTCAACATGCACACCCTCACCGACGCTATCCTTCCACTGTCCTCCATACCGTCCCTCCACGACACAGACAGTGCCACCACTTTATATAACACCACTCTCACATCAGCTATTGATTCAGTCGCTCCCCTTGTGCAGGGCAGAGTGAGACGAATCAATAGACAGCCCTGGCACAACAACCTCACTAAAAAACTCCGGCAAAAGTCTAGGGCTGCAGAGCGGCGGTGGAAGAAAATGCACTCCCAGGAAGACTTCACCACATTCAAAAATGCAATTCACACATTCCGTTCAGTCCTCACCTCCGCTAAACACGACTACTTCAGAAACCTCATATCCTCTCTAATACACAACCCCAAACAGTTATTCAACACTTTCAACTCCCTCCTTCTCCCACCACTGCCCCCTCCAACCTCCCTCATTTCTGAAGAAGACTTTGCCACTTATTTCCAAGAAAAAATCGACCTAATAAGGCAAGTCTTTTCTGCTCAGCCACCACAACCCCTTCACATAACTGACCACTGTCCCTCTCCCATAAACTTCCTCCTCACCATCACCAAAGGAGAGCTTGCACGTCTTCTCTCAAAAGCGCACCTCACCACCTGCGCACTTGACCCCATGCCATCACACCTCCTCCCCAACCTCACCACCATCCTTATTCCAGCCTTAACCCATCTCTTCAACCTATCTTTAATGACTGGTACCTTCCCCTCTGCCTTTAAACATGCAACAGTCACACCTATCCTAAAGAAACCTTCCCTCAATCCAACCTCTACTACCAGCTATCGCCCCATATCACTACTCCCACTTGCTTCAAAACTCCTGGAACAGCATGTCCATGCTGAACTTTCCTCCCACCTCTCCTCTAACTCTCTCTTTGACAACCTACAGTCTGGCTTCCGTCCACATCATTCTACCGAAACTGCCCTGACTAAAATTACGAATAAATTACTTACTGCCAAAGCTAACAAGCACTTCTCTATACTCCTACTTCTAGACCTGTCCTCAGCCTTCAATACCAGTGACCACTCCCTCCTATTACAGACCCTCTCTTCCCTTGGTGTCAGAGATCTTGCCCTCTCTTGGTTCTCTTCATACCTTTCAAATCGCACTTTCAGTGTCTCCCACTCTCACACAACCTCTTCATCCCGCCATCTCTCTGTTGGCATCCCTCAAGGCTCTGTCCTAGGACCCTTACTTTTTTTTATCTACACATTTGGCCTGGGACAACTCATAAAGTCCCATGGCTTCCAATACCACCTATACCGACGACACCCAGATCTACCTCTCTGGCCCAGATGCCACATCTCTGCCGTCCAAAATCCCGAAATGTCTTTCTGCTATATCCTCCTTCTTCTCCTCTCGCTTCCTAAAGCTTAATGTGGCCAAAACTGAACTAATCATCTTTCCTCCGTCTCACCTACACTCTCCACCTGATCTATCTATTACAATAAATAACACCATGCTCTCGCCAGTACCCAAAGTTCGCTGCCTCGGAGTGACCTTTGACTCTGCCTTATCCTTCATACCACACATCCAATCCCTCACCACCTCCTGCCGTCTTCAACTCAAAAATATTTCCAGAATCCGCCCTTTCCTCAATTCGCAATCTACTAAAATGCTAGTGCATGCCCTCATAATCTCCCGCCTCGACTACTGTAATATCCTCCTCTGTGGCCTCCCTGCCAACACGCTCGCCCATCTCCAGTCCATCCTTAACTCTGCTGCCCGACTGATCCACCTCTCTCCTCAATACCACCCCGCTTCTCCCCTCTGCATGTCCCTCCACTGGCTCCCAATCTTCCACCGTATCCAATTCAAACTACTAACACTGACCTGCAAAGCTGTGCATAATCTCTCTCCTCCGTATATCTCCGAACTAATCTCCCACTACACTCCAACACGTCACCTCCGGTCCTCCCAAGATCTCCTTCTCTCCTCCTCTCTCATTCGCTCCTCACGCAACCGACTCCAAGACTTCTCCCGAGCATCCCCAGTCTCCTGGAACTCGCTGCCTCAACACGTCAGACTATCCCCTACCCTTGCAAACTTCAAACGGAACCTGAAAACCCACCTGTTCAGAAATGCCTACAATCTACAATGAACTCACTGCCGCCCGACCACCGTGCGGAGCTGCCGCCCGACCACCGTGCGGAGCTGCCGCCCGACCACCATGCGGAGCTGCCGCCCGACCACCGTGTGGAGCTGCCGCCCGACCACCGTGCGGAGCTGCCTCCCAATCTACACCCCACCTACTGTCTCCTCCCCATAATCCTATAGAATGTAAGCCCGCAAGGGTAGGGCCCTCTTCCCTCTGTACTAGTCTGTCTACTGTAACTTGTATATGTATTCTGTATGTAACCCCCTTCTCATGTACAGCACCATGGAATTAATGGTGCTCTATAAATAAATAATAATAATAATAATAACCTATAGCTCGCAGCTCCATTGACTTTAATGGAAGCAGTTTTTTTGCAGAGTAATTGTAAAGTGCGGGATTAAATTTTCCCATCAAAACATATTCTATGACGTTCCCTGAGTCACATGAGATGTCTGTGCAAACTGATTGTAAATGCAATGGTGCAAATTCCTTTAGCGGACATACATACATACACACATACATACACTGAGCTTTATACAGTATATTAGATTTTTACACCACTATAGGGACGCAGACAGGATCTGTGATTCTAACCAATCACAGACCCTGTCATAGAGGGTGGGGTAGTGGTCTGACTGCAACCAATCACAGATGCCGGGACTGATGGTAGGGAAGCAGTGAATATGTATGAGAGCTAATGATTGGACCCAGAAGCAGTGTTACAGCCACAGGGAAGGTTAGTAAATATAACTGTCCTGCTTTATTCCTTATTTTCTTTCTTTTGCAGCCACACCTAGCCTTACTAACACCATTTTCTAACACACAGCTTTGGGTCCTTTAGACTTGTATAGGGTACATTGTTAAGAGTCAAATTTTTTTGTCTCGTGCTAGTTTGGCGAACCCGAACATCCACAGATTTGCTCATCACTTCTGATGACATCTTCTTTCATGTTTAGAACCTATGGCGTTGGTGAACATAGCAGCAGGGTGCCGGCACTGCATTCACCTCGCCCACAACATCTATCAACATAGATCCAATAGATCTTCAATGTGCAGTAATGCAAGGCACTGTAGTAAGTAAAACCATCGCTGCCCCTTGAAGCCCTGTTTAGTAGGGGCAAAAAGTGCAGCCACAGCCCCTTGTGATATTCCTCTTGAGACTCCTCTCAAACAAAATGTCACAGGATGTGCAGAAAAACCCCACATTTAGAGATAAGCTAGATAGGAAAAGAGTAGGGTTTTGTGTAAGCAAATGACAAAAGTGATTAGGGTGTAAGGATAAATATTAAGAAAGGTCATTATTAAATAATTAGCATAATTTTAATTAATTATTAATAATGTTCATTTAATATTAAAAATAAGTCCAAGAAGAATGAATGGCAGCATTAGAGGAGCAAATTATTATACAGTAAAACAGAAAAGTAATTACTGAGGAATAATATCCAACATCAGACAGATAAAATGTGACAATGCATAAAAACATTTCAGTGGGCTAATATACACTATATATGATCACGTAATAATAACCTAATAACATCCAAGCACCGTAAACTTGTATGTAATGGAGTTCCTTGCAATCTAATGGGACCACATCCAGTCACTGGCTGTCAGGAATAGCTGCTGACCTTAAGAAAAAGTTAAAATTGGTTTGTTTCCGCTTCTGTTTTCTATTACGCCATCTGCAAAATGATCAATTAGCCTAATGCGCTTTACATATTGGCACTCGTGATGCTTTAATAGATCCCACCGATCAAATGATCACCAGGTCTCTGGGGGTTCAACAGAATTACTATATGCTTGCTGACCCAGAAAAGTTCTTATAATGAGGTGTGGTACGGTAAGGCACTGTTTACCTCCGTAACTGGAGTTTTCATGGATGCCCCAGTTACAGTTGAAAAAAATGAATAATAAAGGAAATTTAAAAAAAAAAGTTACCATGAGATTTTTTATGGTTTCTTTAGTGATAAATTATGTAAAATATACATATGCTGTACTTTTAAAACATCTGCAAAAAAAATAAAAAAAATATATAAAACAATAAAACAAATATTCATACTATCATGATAGCATAGAGAATTCTTTCAATAGGTTTTATTTGCTGTGAAACTTGAACATCAAATTATATAAACCAAGAAAGCCAAAACAAAAATAGTTTTTTTCTATATTCGCATCACAAAGAAAAATATAAATTACACAATACCGCATTGTTTGTTTTATAAGACACACCGGATTATAGACGAACCCCAAATTTGAAGGAGGAAAATAGGAAAAAAATAATTTTTACTGTTAAAATGAGGGTCCGTCTTATAAACCTAATGCTTATTGTACTTTACATATTGGCACTTCTGATGCTTTAATAGATCCTACCAATCAAATGATCACCAGGTCTCTGGGGGTTCAACAGAATTACTATATGCTTACTGACCCAGAAAAGTTCTTAAAATGAGGTGGGGTACAGTAAGGCACTGTTTACCTCCGTAACTGGAGTTTTCATGAATGCCCCAGTTACAGTTGAAAAAAATGAATAATAAAGGAAATTAAAAAAAAAGTTACCAAGAGATCTTTTATGGTTTCTTGGATGATAAATTATGTAACATATACATAGGCTGTACTTTTAAAACATCTGCAAAAAAAAATAAATATATAAAACAATAAAACTTAAATATTCATACCATCATGATAGCATACAGAATACTTTCAATAGCTTATTTGCTGTGAAACTTGAACATCAAATAATATAAACCAAAAAAGCCAAAACAAAAATAGTTTTTTTTCTATATTTGCATCACAAAGAAAAATATAAATTACAATTTGTTTTATAAGACACACCAGATTATAGACGCACCCCAAGTTTGAAGGAGGAAAATAGGAAAAAAAATATTTTTTACTGTTAAAATGAGGGTCCGTCTTATAAACCTAATGCCTCTTGTATTATCTCATCAGGGGGAAGCGGCGGTGGAGGAGCAGCTCAGGAAGGTCACAGGAGGCAGGGTAGGTGATTCTGCGTGCTCGAAGGAGGGAGTGTCGTGGCTCAGTGGGGTCAGCGATGCTGCGGGCTTGGAGGAGGGGGTGTTGGGGCTCAAGTGGGTCAGTGTGCGGAGGGTCAGCGATAATACGGGCTCCTGGGGTGTCATGGAAGTGGGCGCCATTAATCTGTCGGCAGGCTCGGAGGAGGTAGTGTTGCGGCTCAAGAGAGTCAGTGTGCGGCAGCAGAGTGTCAGTGATACTGCAAGCACATGGAGTGTTGTGACGGCGAGCACTACTGATCTGCCAGTGGACTGCGGGCTCCATTGATTCGCTGGCAGTTGACACAAAGGACTTCAAGAAAAATGGCTGCGGAGGCGGCGCATGCGCAGATTGGCCTCCATGGCCATTTTCTTGAAGTGCATTGCAGCAACCGCCGGTGATTCCAAGAAGCTTGCAGATCAATGGTGTCCATCACCGCAACACTCCATGAGCCCTCACTGTTGCTGACCCTTCGCTGCTGCACACTGATCCTCTTGAGCCATCACATCCCCTCCTCTGAGCCTGCCAGCAGATCAATGGTTCCAGCCACCATGACACCCAATGATCCTCTCAGTATCCCTCACCCTCTGTTGCTGCACACTGACCCTCCTGAGCTGCTCCACTGCAGTGACATCCCTTCCGAGCCCCCTGTATTGCCGACCCTGAGCCACCAATGCCACCCTAGTAAAGACATATGCGGTTTGTAAGATGCACCGAAATTTTTCCCAGTTTGGGGGGAAAAATGTTTCTTACAGACCGGAAAATACGGTAATTTATATGTACCTTAAAACAGCATTAAGAAATAATACAATGTGTCCTACATAAAATAAACCCTCAAAACATCCATGTCAGTGGAGAAATAAAAAGTTATGACTGCTGAAATCAGGAAAGCAAAAAACTGAAAAAAATTATTGCAGGTTATTAAGGCCCTTTCAGGCCTGGTCAATACAAGAAGTTAAAAATATACCCATGACATGCACTTAAAGTGCGAGCCCACCAACGTGGCGTAAAACTCAATATGCATTTCAGCCTCAGCCATCAGCGTAAGCATGTCATCTGTATTTCTTAAGATGAATTAAGTAAATTAGCACTATTGATTTGTACATTATTAAGTGTTACATTAACGATACAAAACTAATTCTTCTGCTAATAAAATGGTAGATAATGGCCCAGCTTCTAAATTGTCTTCGGTAGTAAGAACATATGAAAACTCAGTAACACGTATTGATCTTAAATGTGATGTCTTATTTTGCTCAGTTGAACCCAATTAGTTTTATTTTTCTCATGCAGTGATTTCTTGTTATTACTTCTTACATTTTTTTTCTTTGTGAAATGCGATAGATGAATCTAGGTCTTCAATCAATATAATTGCCGAGATTAAGTGTCTATATCCCAATAAATGTCTAATTAAGTTCGGTAAATTCTTTTTCTGGTGAGTGGAAATGCACAGCTGGTAAAATTACATAGTGATAACACAAGATTAAAATGCAAGAAAAGATTAACAACTAGAAAATTACTTTTACGCTATAGCCGGGAAACAGTGTTATGTATAATTGTTTAAGTACAGATTACATAGAATTTACTTTAGGATAGATTTGAGGATTACAGGTAATTTACACTAAATGATATGTTGCCATAAAGCAAGGTTTCAAGATTTCTTCTATTAAAATCCCTTACTTCAATGGTAAAAGGCATAATTTAAAGAATCATTCCATTCATCTTTGTATGCCCTAAACTTGTGTAACTATGTAATTAAGTGTAAGTGTGTTAATATACTTACCATTTGGCATCTTCCCTGATTTCCATTGCTTCTTCGGTCTTTTTCTCACTCATGGGACTGAAATTCTGAATCGCTGGATCAGACATGGATTTATATGTGAGCTAGAAGTCACTTATTAAATTTAAGTCCATGGTGCTTCGTTCTGACACTCCGTAGTCTTACATTATAAAAGCAAATTGCGGCTCACATAGAAAACTCAGCGCAATCAGAAGAGTTGGGATTGCAGTCAGGTGAATGAGAAGAGGATTGTAGCGGTGCTGCAAAACAGACAAAATAGCGATTGGTGGGTATGTTAACACACTAAGGCAGGGGTGGGCAATTAATTTTCCCATGGGGCCGCATGAGAAATTGGGATTGGTTTAGAGGGCCGGACTAATATAATTACCTCAGTTCTACCCAATATACTACATTACTACACCCCCTCCATATACTACACCTGTAATAAACTACACCACTACACCCCTATATACTACACCTGTATTATGCTACACTCCCTCCATATACCTGTAATATACTACACCCCCATATACACCTGTATTATACTACACCACTATATAATACACCTCCGATATACTACATCATTACACCCCTATATACTACACCTGTAATATAGTACACCTCCATATAGCACACCTGTAATATACTACATCACTACACCCCTATATACACCTGTAATATACTACATCACTACACCCCATATACACCTGTAATATACTACATCACTACACCCCATATACTACACCTGTAATATACTATACCTCCATATAGCACACCTGTAATATACTACATCACTACACCCCTATATACTACATCACTACACCACTATATAGCACACCTGTAATATACTACACCTCCATATAGCGCACCTGTAATATACTACGCCTCCATATAGTACACCTGTAATATACTACACCTCCATATAGCACACCTGTAATATACTACGCCTCCATATAGCACACCTGTAATATACTACGCCTCCATATAGTACACCTGTAATATACTACATCTCCATATAGTACACCTATAATATACTACGCCTCCATATAGTACACCTGTAATATACTACACCTCCATATAGCACACCTGTAATATACTACGCCTCCATATAGTACACCTGTAATATACTACACCTCCATATAGCACACCTGTAATATACTACGCCTCCATATAGTACACCTGTAATATACTACGCCTCCATATAGTACACCTGTAATATACTACGCCTCCATATAGTACACCTGTAATATACTACACCTCCATATAGTACACCTGTAATATACTACACCTCCATATAGCACACCTGTAATATACTACGCCTCCATATAGCACACCTGTAATATACTACACCTCCATATAGTACACCTGTAATATACTACACCTCCATATAGTACACCTGTAATATACTACACCTCCATATAGTACACCTGTAATATACTACACCTCCATATAGTACACCTGTAATATACTACACCTCCATATAGTACACCTGTAATATACTACGCCTCCATATAGTACACCTGTAATATACTACACCTCCATATAGTACACCTGTAATATACTACACCTCCATATAGTACACCTGTAATATACTACACCTCCATATAGTACACCTGTAATATACTACACCTCCATATAGCATACCTGTAATATACTACACCTCCATATAGCACACCTGTAATATACTACATCACTATACCCCCATATACTACACCACTAGCCTGCACCCCCATATCACACACACTACACCCCCATATGTCACACACCATGCCCACATATCTCACCCTGCCTGTACCCCAACTTACCCCTCTCAAACACTCTGCACCCCTTCACATCCTTCTGTCAGTCTGCAGCCCTCATATGCACTCACCCTGCAACTCCATCTTTCCACATATGCACTCACCCTGCAACTCCATCTTTCCACATATGCACTCACCCTGCAGCCCCCCTCCCCCTCATGTCCCCTCTTTTCTCATCATGTGTCCACATCTCCTTCAGGATTCAGCATGTCTTGCTTGCTGCCCGGCATCCTGTGTCTCCTCCCACACAGTCACATGGGCGTGACATCATCGCAGGTCCTGCAAGATGAATTATTCCTCTGCTGTGCTGCTTCTTTCTCCTGCCGGGTGGGAACTTTTGAAATGACACACGCAGCGCAGTACTGACAACGTCAGAGCGCGCGCGTGTGTCACTGACAATTAGTGCCGGCAGGGAACAGAGGAAAGACTCCTGCGTTCTGCTGCCTGCACTGACTGTGCGGCGGACCTGCACAGGATCTCTCCCTGCTCGGCACGCTGCAGCCCGGCTCCACTGCACCGGCTGAAGATGGGCAGGCCGGTCACAGAGAGCAGGCGGGCCGGATGTGGCCCGCGGGCCGCCCCTTGCCCAGGTCTGCACTAAGGGGTACTTTGCACACTACGACATCGCAGGTGCAATGTCGGTGGGGTCAAATCGAAAGTGACGCACATCCGACGTCGCTGTCGATATCGGAGTGTGTAAATCGTTTTTGACACGATTAATGAGCGCCAAAGCGTCGAAATTGTATCATCGGTGTAGCGTTGGTCATTTCCATAATTTCGGAAGGACCGATATTACGATGTTGTTCCTCATTCCTGTGGCAGCACACATCGCTGTGTGTGAAGCCGCAGGAGCGAGGAATATCTCCTACCTGCGTCCTGCAGCTCACACTGGCTATGCGGAAGGAAGGTGGGCGGGATATTTATGTCCCGCTCATCTCCGCCCCTCCGCTTCTATTGGCCGCCTGCCGTGTGACGTTGCTGTGACGCCGCACGACCCGCCCCCTTAGGAAGGAGGCGGGTTGCCGGCCAGAGTGACGTCGCAGGGCAGGTAAGTCCATGTGTAGCTGCCGTAGCGATAATGTTCGCTACGGCAGCTATCACAAGAGATCGCAGCTGCGACGGGGGTGGGGACTATCGCGCTCGGTATCGCAAGCATCGGCTTGCGATGTCCTAGTGTGCAAAGTACCCCTTAGACATACATTTATAAAACGTTCTATGGGAGAGATGCTTTAATGAAATTTAAACTCAAGCTCGATACAAGCTCCATGTTGTAAAGATGCCTAATAAAGAATTAATGAGGCAATAATATGCATTTACATTCCTTTCATTCCATTCAAATGCATAGAATTGTTATCACCTTTGTATATACTGTAAAATCCCAAACTTATTACAGATAACTTTTAGGGAAGGATACTTTACTAATACAGAGCCTATTGCACCGCAATAAAGACCTGCAGAGATTCCGCGTAGTACTTTACAGACATGTGGGCCCTTTATTATATACTGGCAAAATATAAAACATCACATGTGATAAGCTCATATTGTAGAAGCATGTCATCAATCTTACCTATCACATATTGCATTCGCTATATGTCAAAACGATTTCTCGCGTGCCTCCCCCATACTCTGGAATGCCCTGCCATAATATATCAATATCAGACTCTCATCTACCTTGACAAGCTTCAAAAAGAACCCACCTCTTCCGACAAGCCTATAACCTGCCATAACCCTCTGTCTGATACAGTACCGCATGACCAGCCCTACCCTCACCTACTGTATCCTCACTCATCCCTTGTAGACAGGGACCTCTCTCCTCCTGTACCCGTCTGTGTTTTGTATTGTTTATGATTATTGTACTTGGCCCTATTATGTATACCCCTTTCACATGTAAAACGCCATGGAACCAATGGTGCTATAATAATAATAATAGTAATAATAATAATATTTAGACCAAAAAGAAAAAGAAACCCCTTAAAAATGTAATTTTATTTATTCCAGTTAAAAGAATCCCCAGACAAACTCACATAAAGGGGACAATCAATCCCAAATTTGCCAACGTCCGATTGGACCCTTCTATAGACCTGACAGGTCAGAGCAGGCAAAAGGAGGGGGCCAGACGCCACCCATCATCAGAGATCCCGGATGTGAAGTAACACCCCCACCGTCATAGAAAGTGATGTAGGTGGGGTAGGCCCGGGACTGGAGCGCTGCCCATGTATGGTATACTCACGGAACGTACCGACGTCACAGTAAGTGACGTCGGCGGCCTTCCTGTCAGAGCACTACCTATGCTCCGCATACTGTGGAACGCAGCGTGCGTTTCACAGAAAATCAGCCGGATATGGTCCGCAGAGCTGAAGGGATGGTGTACTGGGTGAATAAATTACACCATCCAGACATATAGCGCCGATATTATAATGAGGGATGATAAAGCACAGCCTTTTCGCCGCATATTGTGGAACGCAACATGCGTTCCACACCTAAATAACCGGAAGTGGTATGCGGAACAGGGGAAGAAAAAGTGCTAAGAGGAAAACATCCCCCTCAAAACAGATAACGCCGATAATACGTTCCGATAAACTATAGCAACACTCAAATAAATTGTGCTCCAGGAGGTATACTTATCAACAGTAAATTTACATATACCTGGATATCCTCCTTCGCGTCCCTAGAAAGGTACAGTATTTCTTCTCTAGCGGGGGCGCCACAGCGTCCAGGTTTAGGGTGCCAACCTCCGCGGTTAGGCAGGGCCACTATAGGGAATTTTTTGGCCATACCCTGGTTGCACCATTATTATCTGCTCTGGCACTCCTTCACTACATTGGACTGATCAGTGTGCAGTATTAACTATTTTGTTCTAAAGGGACACTTCTACTCCCCCCCCTCCTTTTGCCTGCTCTGACCTGTCAGGTCTATAGAAGGGTCCAACCGGACGTTGGCAAATTTGGGATTGATTGTCCCCTTTATGTGAGTTTGTCTCGGGATTGTTTTAACTGGAATAAATAAAGTTACATTTTTAAGGGGTTTCTTTTTCTTTTTGGTCTAAATATTGTGAATACCCCCTATATTAAGTTTCTACGGTCTTTTGGCTTTTTTTAATAATAATAATAATAATAATAATAGGAGGAAAAACAAATTTAAGGTGTCTCTGGCTAGGTTTTTCTCCACCTCTTGTCTACCAGATAGACACCAAACAGCCTGCGTGTTTGGTGACTGTTAAACAAACAATCTTATCAGTGGGCATGCTCCAGATTTGGATACTGGCACACATTGCTGTGTTGCAAGTAGCAGATGACTTCTTTAGCTCTCCCACATAAAGACCAATCGAGTCATCTATCAAGTAAGGGAATCTCTGATGACATATTATTAATGTTGTAGAACTAGTACTTACAAGATTCTTGTTAGGAAACGGTTGTGGCACTTGTTTTACGATTTAGGTTTAAAGGGTAAAGCTATTTTACATCCATACATCATTCTGATTTTGAAGACATGATGTTTTCTAATTTACATAAGACAGTTACTGTCAGAAGGGGGTTTTAAAGGATGGTAACCTTTAAGAATGCATTTTTGATGAAGGTTAAGATAGCACACATTCTTCATCAGTAAGATGAATGTTTAACGAGTTGACTGAAAGGCGTCGTAACTCAGTATAATATATTAAGTGTGACAATGAATCTGTCATCCGAGGTACTTTCTTTAATAAGCTAAACTTTTGCGACATCATGGTTGTGGAATGAAACACCTGGGACGTCCCAGACTGGCTAATCAAAATAACAGCTGCGGATGCTGGGAGATAGCAGGTTCTCTGGTCTTCTGTTCCACAACTACAGATTACTGCTATGGTAACTGGACTAGATACTGCAAATAATTTTCAAAATGAAAGGAAAGATTGACAATAACAATTATTGAATCTTAATACATACAGTGGCATGCAAAAGTTTGAGCACCGCTGCTCAAAATTACTGTTATTGTGAAAAGTTAAGCAAGTTGAAGATTAACTGATCTCTAAAAGGCATAAAGTTAAAGATGACACATTTCCTTTGTATTATAGGCAAAAATATATATATATATATATATATATATATATATATTTTCAACTTTTACATTTTAAAATTAACAAAAAAGAAATATGGGCTGATGCAAAAGTTAGGACACACTGCATGATTAGTACCTAGTAGTACCACATTTGCAAAGTATCACAGATTGTAAACACTTTTTCTAGAGAGCCAAGAGTCTTTCACTTCTTGTTTGAGAGATTTTCATCCATTATTCCATGGAAAAGTCTGCCAGTTCTGTGAGATTCCTGGGTCGTCTTGCATGGACTGATCTTTGGAGGTCTAATTATAGATTTTCAATGATGTTCAGATCAGGGGACTGTGAGGGCCATTGTAAAACTTTCAGCTTGCACCTTTTGAGGTAGTGTATTTTGAATTTTGATTTGTGTTTAGTATGATTATCCATTTCTAGAAGCCATCCTCTTATCAACTTCATATTTTCAAAGATGGTTTTATATCTGCATCGAGAATTTGTCAATAGTTAATTGAAAACATTCTTCCCTCTACCCATGAAATGTTCCCAATGATATTGGCTGCAACACAACCCCAAAGCATGATTGATCCAGCCCCATGCTAAACCCCTTTATGACCAACAACATCCTTGGTCATGTCGGGGAAATCATCGCCAGCTGCTGCAGTGAGCCAGTGGGGATTCCTGCACATGTCTGCTGATTTGGACAGCAGACATGTGGGTCTAGCAGGCGCAGGTGGATCCACCATCCACCAGAGTCTGTTAACTCCTTAGATCGCGCTGTCAAAATGTGACAATGCGATTTAAATGTCAGTGGAATGTGCCTTTCTTCGCCACCATTGGAGGCACCATGACGTGATTACGGGGAGCCGATGGTTGCCATGGTAGTGACGAGTCTCAACTGGAATTTTGGACCACTCTTCTTTTGTAAACTGCTCCAGGTCTCTCATATTTGAATGTTGCCTTCTCCCAACGTCAATTTTAAGATCTCTCCACAAGTGTTTAATGGGATTTAGGTCCACACCCATTGATGGCCACTTCAGAACTCTCCAGAGCTTTGTATTCATCCATTTCTGGGAGCTTCTTGAAGTATGTTTAGGAAGCTAGGACCTAGGACCAAACCCCAGCTTTCTGACATTGGGCACTACATTGCAACCCAAAATTCTTTGGTAATGTTTAGCTTTCATGATGCCTTGCACAGAGTCAGGGCACTATGTAACACCGGCAGAAAAACAACCTCAAAGCATCTTTGAACCTCCACCATATTTGACTGTGGGTACTGTGTTATTATGTTTATAGGCCTCATTCTGTTATCCGTAAACAGTAGAATGATGTGCTTTATCAAAAATTTCTCTCTTGGTCTCATTTGTTGACACGATGCTTTCCCAGTAGGATTTTGGCTTAGTCATGTACATATTAGCAGACTGCAATTTAGCTTTTTTTTTTCTGTTTGTCAGCAGTGGGGTCTTCCTTTTGCCATAGTGTTTCATTTCATTTAAATGTGGATGGATAGTTTGTGCTGAGACTGATGAACCCCGAGCCTGCAGTACAGCTTGAATTTCTTTGGAACTTGATTATGGCTGCTTATCTAACATCTGGACTATCTGGCATTGCAATCTTTTATCAATTTTTTTCTGCCATCCATGTCTATGGAGATTAGCTACAGTGCCATGGGTTGTAAACTACTTGATTGTGTTGCGCACCATGGACAAAGGAATATCAAGAGCTCTGGAGATGGACTTGTAGCCTTGAGATTGTTGATATTTTAAAGCTATTTTGATTCTCAAGTCCTCAAACAGTTCTCTTCTCTTCTTTCTGGTCTCCATGCTTGATTATGGCTGCTTATCTAACATCTGGACTATCTGGCATTGCAATCTTTTATCAATTTTTTCTGCCATCCATGTCTATGGAGATTAGCTACAGTGCCATGGGTTGTAAACTACTTGATTGTGTTGCGCACCATGGACAAAGGAATATCAAGAGCTCTGGAGATGAACTTGTAGCCTTGTGATTGTTGATATTTTAAAGCTATTTTGATTCTCAAGTCCTCAAACAGTTCTCTTCTCTTCTTTCTGGTCTCCATGCTTGGTGTGGCACACACAGACAAACAATGAAAAGATTGAGTCAACTTTGCTCCTTTTTATCTGGTTTCAGGTGTGATCATCCAGGTATCTTGCATACCAATTCATAGATGCAAGGAAGGGGTTTCAAGGATTATGTATATGTGAGTGCTTTCACCAGGACATAAGTAGGTTAAGTGAAAGTGAGAAACTAGCGTCCATCAGGAAACCATATATTTGCACATAGTACTGACCATCAAAGCTAAAATAATTGCTTGTCAACAAAAATTCATTGAGAACTAGAATAAATTCACATAAATCAGGAGAGTTTTTTTTTTTATTTTTTAAATGCAAAGTATTCGCTTGTGTGGCCAAAGCATGTAAAATGCTCGAATATAATGAGGTGACATCCGCAGTAACCCATGAATATTGTTCCAACCATTTAAAGGATTGCATTGCAGAAATTAAATTCTTAGTATCATACTGTATACAGTGGGTACGGAAAGTATTCAGACCCCTTTAAAATTTTCACTCTTTGTTTAATTACAGTCATTTGGTGAATTCAAAAAAGTTCATTTTTTCCTCATTAATGTACACTCTGCACCCCATCTTGACAGAAAAAAACAGAAATGTAGAAATTTTTGCAAATTTATTAAACAACAAAAACTGAAATATCACATGTTCATAAGAATTCAGACCTTTTGCTCAGTAGACGCACCATTTTGACCTAGTACAACCATGAGTTTTCTTGGGAATGATGCAACAAGTTTTTCATATTTGGATTTGGGGACCCTCTGCCATTCTTCCTTGCAGATCCTCTCCAGTTCCGTTAGGTTGCATGGTGAACGTTGGTGGACAGCCATTTTCAGGTCTCTCCAGAGATGCTCAATTAGGTTTAGGTCAGGGCTCTGGCTGGGCCAGTCAAGAATGGTCACAGAGTTGTTCTGAAGCCACTCCTTTCTTATTTTAGCTGTGTTCTTAGGGTCATTGTCTTGTTGAAAGGTGAACCTTTGGCCAAGTCTGAGGTCCAGAGCTCTCTGGGAGAGGTTGTTCAACCCTTATCAGAGGGACAAGACAATATTGCAATTATTTTGAAGTTGTTTTAAAGCTCCCCCCTTCTTATAATTCAAGTTCTCAGTTATGGTTTTTTCTGTCTGTATAATTTTTTTAAATTTTCCCTTTCATTAAATTCTGGAAATTGTCCATAATAAAAGCCCTTGAGGCAAAAAGGTAGAAATCAGGGTTGGTAGTTTTAAGTATTGGTGTACTTATTGTTGGATTCTTAATTGATTACTGTTATAAATCTAAAAGGGTCTTTGTAACCATTTCATTCACAAATTCCATATGTAAGGGTACTTTATTGTTAACAGTCACCAATTAGATATCATCTTCATTATTCTTGTCTTGATTAAAGAAATGTTTTTTCACCGTCAAAAGGCATATACCGTATTTTTCGCTTTATAAGACGCACCTGATTATAGGACGCACCCCCAAATTTGGTGAAGGAAAAGAGATTTTTTTTTAATGTTAAATGGGGTCCGTCTTATAATGCCAGTGTCCATCTAATAAATCATATAGGGTATACGTCCCTCATAGCCCCCCCAATCCTAAAATTAGCCCCCTGGATATGGCCCCCTTATATTGAATATAGCCCCCTTGTGCTGGCACACGTCCCCCAGTGATGCCACATGTCCCCATTGATGGCACACGTCCCCTATTGCTGGCACATGTCCCCTATAGCCGGTACAAGTCTCCTATTGATGGAACTCGTCCCTTATTTATGGCACACGTTCCCCTGTGCTGCCCATGGCCCGCTATGGATGGCACACGTCCCTCTGTGCTGCCCATGGCACCCTATGGATGGCACACGTCCCCCTGTGTTTGATATGGCCCTCTATGGGTGGCACACGTCCCCCTATGTTAGATATGGCCCCCTATGGATGGCACACCTCCCCCTGTGGTAGATATGGCCCCTTATGGATGGCATACCTCTCCTGTGTTAGATATGGCCCTCTATGAATGGCACACCTCCCCCTGTGTTAGATATGGCCCCCTATGGATGGCACACCTCCCCCTGTGTTAGATATGGCCCCCTATGGATGACACACCTCCCCCTGTGTTAGATATGCCCCCAGGCTGCTGCCCATAGTAAAATAAAACACTCTTTCCTTACCTTCTCCAGTGCTGTAATCCCGGTGTCTCCATCCGTGCTGCTGAGCTCCTGCACTTCCTGGTTCTTGGTGCCGGTCATGTGATAGGCACAACAGAGTGATATCATCTCTGCGTGTCTGATCACAGCGGCAGCAGAGAGACCGGGAGATCAGCGCTGGAGGAGGTAAATAGTTTTTATTTTGCTATGGGCAGTAGTATGGGGGCCATATCTAACTTAGGAGGGGCATGTGCCATGAAACGGGGGCGCAGGCAGATATAATATGCGCCGCTGCCCCAGCCCATCACCGTGGTGTGGTTTCAGCACCACGGTGATGGACAGCAGCAGTGTATATTATATGAGCGGGAGCAGGAGATCCAACGCTCCCTCCTGCAGCTTTCACCAGCCCCCAGCACCGCTCCAGAGGTGCCCCCACCTCCCCTGGACTCTGTAGTATATATATATACCTCCCCCGTATATTCGGATTATAAGATGCACCCCTTACTTTCCCCCAAAATTTAGTGGAACAAAAGTGCGTCTTATAAAGCAAAAAATACGGTACATTTATTTACATCCTTAATAGTTTGAAATAAGTTTGCCCTCGTGGTATGAACAAATTTGCTTGCTTTACCGAATACTCTGAGTTGTGTGGCATAAACAATAGTCGCAGAAAGATTAATAACCGTACTATCAGAATTTCTATTTTTTGCATCATTCACACTGTCTGGCCGGGTACCTGGTATTTTTTGTTTCCTCCCCACCCTAGAATTACTTAAAGATGTTATTTATATATTTTGATTTGTTAGAGGTCAGTTGGCCATCTCTGGTCTGTATTTTTAAGACTTGATTATAATTTTGTGTAGTTCATTTATCTGAAATGTTTTCTCACTTAAATTTTCTAGTTTTAGTTCTACTAAATGCTATTTCTAAGTAGAATGAGATAGAATGGCATTGAGCTGTGTCTGATTGATGGCTCTATAAAAGTATTATTAAACGTATAAATAAAGTATTTCTTTCATGAGACAAAACTAGCCTTGATAGTTTACTCTGCAGCTGTGTGTGGGTTCATGTACACTCATAATTAATCTTGGAGACTATTGCAATTAGTCTCCTGGTTATGAAGGGTTTGTGGGAAATACATACTCAATGGGGTCTGAGCTAAAGTATAATATTCACAACTAAAATGAATTAAGACCATACAGCAGGGTCTATCAGCAAAGCTTTATTTAGCCTTCAAGAAAAACACCTAACTTCAAAATTATATTTTATACATACAATATAATGGTCATGCTATGCACAATTTATGCTTGGGGCATACTAAATAAGTAAGATTTAGATAAAAGCCTCCTGTCTATTTTAGAGTGATGTAATGTTGATGGGCAGATAAGTAAAATGTGACTTTTTTGATCTGTAGCAGCCACCAGAGATAACAATTTAAGTTCATTGGAAATTGTTTTATTTTTTGATAATAGTGATAAGTGAATAGATTTGGAACTATTCGTTACTATTATTATTATTATTATTATTATTATTAAGGTATTCAGGATATATTGTACGTTAATCGGAGTATTTTGATATTCACCTTGTCCGTTTCGACTCCCATCCCCACCTGTTTGGCACCTGATTTTCCAGCCATTAAACAGGCGAGGATTTCCTGACAATCACAATAATGCTGTAGCCATCTTTGCTATTCACATTATAGTGATTGGCAAATGAAGTGAAAAAAAAAATAATAAAATGCGGTCCCCTGCCTATTTGTGATAAATAGCACAGGTAAAGGAGACATTCAAGGACTGGTATTTTCAGGCTGGGGAGGCCAATGGTTATTGGGCTCTTGCAGCCTAAAAATAGTTGTCTGCAGCTGCCCCACAATGGTCGCATCCATTAGATGTGCCAATTGTAGGCAGCCGCCCATGGACCTTCCCAGCCTGAGAATGCCAGTCCCCAGCTATTTGTTTTATATGCACTGGTTGTCAAAAATGGGCAGGAGTCCATGTCATTATTTTATTATTTAATTAACCCTCAACCGGTGAGTTGGGGTTTGCAACACCCCAGAGAAATTTTGTTCAGCTGGCAATCATTGGAAAATGCTGGTATGAATCATCAATTTATTACATTTTCCGATATTTTCCGATTGTGGGTGTCAAAAAGTTGGTATACTCATGTGAAATCAATCGCAAATAACAAAACGATTAACACAAACGTGATCTTTACATTTTCTGTAAAAATTAGAGATTTCTAAACACTGGGGTATAGGAAGCCCCAAATCACCAGTTGTGTGACAAAATTCCCCCCTCACCAGTTGAGGGTTAAATAATTAAAAAACAAATGTTGTGGGGGAGCCTCTATTTTTGATAACCAGCCAAGAAAGAGCGCACAACTGGGGGCTGCAGCCCCCAACTGTCTACTTTACCTGTGGTGGTTATCACAAATAGGCTGAGGACCGCATGTCAAAGTGGCATAATACTCTGACAACATTGTTCCCAGAAGCGACCTGTGTTTCAGACTTTCAGAAATGCATCCAGGCATCTACCCCATGCTGTTCCTATTTAATTTTAGTACTTTTCATACCATTTCAGCACTTTTACAGCCCCACCAGACATCCTAGAAGGGTCTGCTGTAAAATTATTTGACCTTCCTATTGACTTACATTAGATTTGTTATTCGTGATCTATACATGAATAGTGCAAAATATTGTAGATGAATAATCTGAACATGAATATTTCACTATTAGACCTATCAGATCTTCTGGCAGGGCTCAAATTTATACTAAGTGATAATGTCTGGGTTCCGCCTCCATCATTCTCTACCCACATATATACATTATACATGCAAATTCACATTAGTTCACATATGCAGACTTATGTAATATGCATTCTGTATAAGCTTACATATTTGTGGACAAAAGTTTTGAGATTAACACTAGTGCTAAGCGAGCACTTAAGTGCTTGAGTGCTCGTTACTTGAATTGTGTGGGTCCGTTGATCAGACCAGTATCATTCGCATAATGAGTAAAATGGATGTCTATGGGAACTCAAGCATTTTTCTGGTAGTCCCCCCCATAAGAGGGTTTAGAGGATGTAAAATTACTGAAATGGATAGAAACAGCGCTCAAATGGAATGGGAACAGCATGAGGGGTATGCATGCATGCATCTCTGACTCCCACATACATTTTATTTTAATAAAAGAATGGGTCCCCCCATTTTATATAACCAGTCAAAGAAAATTAGACCTGGTTATCAAAAATAGAGGGGATCCAATGCTGTTTCTTTAAGTTATATATTTATAAATAAATACATTAAAAAATAGTTTTGGGACATCCCCATTTTTTATAATTAGGCAAGCTAAAGCACACAGCTGCAGGGGATATTATCAGGCTGGGAAGGTCCATGATTATTTGGATTGTCTTAGACGTGCCAATTTTGGGGCATCCCCCAGTTCTTCCAGATTGCCCTCATGTGATGGTAATCAGGGTAACAGGTTTTTGGGATTGATATCAGCTTTGTTCTGTCAGCTGGCATCTGGTTCAGTGGTTAGAAATAGATAGGCATCTATAAGACACTCCAATTACTAACCCAGTAAATGTACAGTTAAAAAAAATACACACAGGAAAAAATTGTTTATTTTAATAAAGAATCCTCCACAGTTTCCCTCGTTCTCCAATGTATTTTTAAAATTTTCCCATGAAGGTCTGATGTAATCCATGACCCACGCCTGCAAATGCAGCGACGGCTGGGTATAGCATTACTGTGGTTGCCTGATATTCTCTGCATGTTTAGTGACTGAAAAAGAGACGGGCAAGGACTTGAGCATAGTGCTCAAGCAACCGCGATACTGGGCCAAGTATCAAGCATGCCAAGCACCCCGATGCTAGTTTGAGTATCAAGCAGTGTTGAGCACGCTAATTCACATTTTGATTTCACAAGGTTTGTTGCTTCAGTTTTTATAATGGCAATCTGCATTAACTCTAGATTTTTATAAAGAGTGATTAGAAGAACTGCCAAAAATTGCTAATGTTAAAAATATACTCTTAAATATATTTTTCTTCAAATACGTGATAAGCGCATGAAAGACAACTTAAAAAAATTTAGAAAAATGAATAGATGTATTATAATATCTAATAAATTGGTTGACAAAGTTCAAGTTACAGAAAGGAAAAATAAATATTCTTCGTTCGCTTACGTAAAAAGTTAATAATAGTCCATTCTAATCAATAGAAATCTTCATCCATCTTTCCTTGGTTCTTGAATAGATGCAAGGATGATATGCTGTAGGCCTGACAGCATGTGTTCATCTTGGGTGAATGGAAGGATGGATCTGCTTCCGCAGACTGACGACACGTGCAAGAGTGTGAGAGACCCCCCTCCCACCGTGTCATATTATATACATCTGTAGGGCTATTCTGCTGAGCGCATGAGGTCACTTACTAGCAGCTTGCAAAGAGCCTATATATACAGTTAGGTCCAGAAATATTTGGACAGTGACAAAAGTTTTGTTATTTTAGCTGTTTACAAAAACATGTTCAGAAATACAATTCTATATATAATATGGGCTGAAAGTGCACACTCCCAGCTGCAATATGAGAGTTTTCACATCCAAATCGGAGAAAGGGTTTAGGAATCATAGCTCTGTAATGCATAGCCTCCTCTTTTTCAAGGGACCAAAAGTAATTGGACAAGGGACTCTAAGGGCTGCAATTAACTCTGAAGGCGTCTCCCTCGTTAACCTGTAATCAATGAAGTAGTAAAAAGGTCTGGGGTTGATTACAGGTGTGTGGTTTTGCATTTGGAAGCTGTTGCTGTGACCAGACAACATGCGGTCTAAGGAACTCTCAATTGAGGTGAAGCAGAACATCCTGAGGCTGAAAAAAAAGAAAAAATCCATCAGAGCGATAGCAGACATGCTTGGAGTAGCAAAATCAACAGTCGGGTACATTCTGAGAAAAAAGGAATTGACTGGTGAGCTTAGGAACTCAAAAAGGCCTGGGCATCCACGGATGACAACAGTGGTGGATGATCGCCGCATACTTTCTTTGGTGAAGAAGAACCCGTTCACAACATCAACTGAAGTCCAGAACACTCTCAGTGAAGTAGGTGTATCTGTCTCTAAGTCAACAGTAAAGAGAAGACTCCATGAAAGTAAATACAAAGGGTTCACATCTAGATGCAAACCATTCATCAATTCCAAAAATAGACAGGCCAGAGTTAACTTTGCTGAAAAACACCTCATGAAGCCAGCTCAGTTCTGGAAAAGTATTCTATGGACAGATGAGACCAAGATCAACCTGTACCAGAATGATGGGAAGAAAAAAGTTTGGAGAAGAAAGGGAACGGCACATGATCCAAGGCACACCACATCCTCTGTAAAACATGGTGGAGGCAACGTGATGGCATGGGCATGCATGGCTTTCAATGGCACTGGGTCACTTGTGTTTATTAATGACATAACAGCAGACAAGAGTAGCCGGATGAATTCTGAAGTGTACCGGGATATACTTTCAGCCCAGATTCAGCCAAATGCCGCAAAGTTGATCGGACGGCGCTTCATAGTACAGATGGACAATGACCCCAAGCATACAGCCAAAGCTACCCAGGAGTTCATGAGTGCAAAAAAGTGGAACATTCTGCAATGGTCAAGTCAATCACCAGATCTTAACCCAATTGAGCATGCATTTTACTTGCTCAAATCCAGACTTAAGACGGAAAGACCCACAAAAAAGCAAGACCTGAAGGCTGCGGCTGTAAAGGCCTGGCAAAGCATTAAGAAGGAGGAAACCCAGCGTTTGGTGATGTCCATGGGTTCCAGACTTAAGGCAGTGATTGCCTCCAAAGGATTCGCAACAAAATATTGAAAATAAAATTATTTTTTTTTGGGTTTGGTTTATTTGTCCAATTACTTTTGACCTCCTAAAATGTGGAGTGTTTGTAAAGAAATGTGACAATTCCTACAATTTCTATCAGATATTTTTGTTCAAACCTTCAAATTAAATGTTACAATCTGCACTTGAATTTTGTTGTAGAGGTTTCATTTCAAATCCAATGTGGTGGCATGCAGAGCCCAACTCGCCAAAATTGTGTCACTGTCCAAATATTTCTGGACCTAACTGTATATACAAGACTATGTCAGCAATTATCTATTCAATACGGACTCAAAATATTAATTTCTTAGAAATACTGTCATCAATAAGCTATGCCCTCCAATATAGACAGAACTGTGGACATATATAATATGTCCTATTATAAAGTGTTTGATAACTAGATGTATTCATTTTAATGTTTTTACAGCTAAGTTATTCCTTTCAATTCTGACATCATAACTAGAGTTGAGCGCGGTTCGTGGTTCGTGGTTCTCCAGTTCTAGGCTCGAGTGATTTTGGGGCATGTTCTAGATCAAACTAGAACTCGAGCTTTTTGCAAAAGCTCGATAGTTCTAGAAACGTTCGAGAACGGTTCTAGCAGCAAAAAAACAGCTAAATCCTAGCTTGGTTTCTGCTGTAATAGTGTAAGTCACTCTGTGAATCACACTATTATGACATTTCAGTGTATACTGTGCGGGAACAGCGCCTTCAGATCACTGCTGTTTGTATAATGGCGATCGCCATTTTTTTTTTTTTTTTCTTGTCTTCCTTCCCTAAGCGCGCGCGTCTTGTGGGGCGGGACAGCATGTCAGCCAATCCCAGACACACACACAGCTAAGTGGACTTTGAGCCAGAGAAGCAACGGCATGTGTGATAGGATCTCCATGTCACATGTCCCTGCATTATAAAACCGGACATTTTCTTCCAGGACGCCATTATCTGCCTTCTGCGTCTTTGGTGTCAGACATCACTGTCGCAGCTCCGTCCTCCTGAGTCCTATAGCCGATACAGCTGTATGCGCTGCATACACAGCGTTAGACAGCTTAGGGAGAGCACTTTATAGCAGTCCTTTTAAGAGCTCAAACCGGCAGGGTCAGAGAGCCATAGGTGACAGGTCCTGCAAACAGCAACAGCGTCTGTGTAGCCAAGGTCAGGGATTTCCTCCCTGCATTTCACCATTAGGAGGGAATAGAAAGGCAGTCTTCCATTCCTCTACCCAGAGCACCACAATCCTGCCACTGTACCCTCTTGTCCTCTGCACACTCCAACTCATTATAACTAAGCCATTATACTAGCAAACACTCAGTGTACCTAGTGGCATCCTAAACGTGGCTATTGGACTTTGGTATAGTCCCACTAGTGCAAAGACATTTGCAGAGCACGTCTGCCTGCATTGCACACTCCAACTTTTTTAAACTAAGCAATTTTACTAGCAAACACTCAGTGTACCTAGTGGCATCCTATACGTGGCTATTGGACTTTGCTATAGTCCCACTAGTGCAAAGACATTTTCAGAGCGCATCTGCCTGCGTTGCACACTCCAACTCATAACTAAGCCATTATAGTAGCAAACACTCAGTGTACCTAGTGGCATCCTATACGTGGCTATTGGACTTTGCTATAGTCCCACTAGTGCAAAGACATTTGCAGAGCGCATGTGCCTGCGTTGCACACTCCAACTCATAACTAAGCCATTATACTAGCAAACACTCAGTGTACCTAGTGGCATCCTATACGTGGCTATTGGACTTTGCTATAGTCCCACTAGTGCAAAGACATTTGCAGAGCGCATCTGCCTGCGTTGCACACTCCAACTCATAACTAAGCCATTATACTAGCAAACACTCAGTGTACCTAGTGGCATCCTATACGTGGCTATTGGACTTTGCTATAGTCCCACTAGTGCAAAGACATTTTCAGAGCGCATCTGCCTGCGTTGCACACTCCAACTCATAACTAAGCCATTATACTAGCAAACACTCAGTGTACCTAGTGGCATCCTATACGTGGCTATTGGACTTTGCTATAGTCCCACTAGTGCAAAGACATTTGCAGAGCGCATCTGCCTGCGTTGCACACTCCAACTCATAACTAAGCCATTATACTAGCAAACACTCAGTGTACCTAGTGGCATCCTATACGTGGCTATTGGACTTTGCTATAGTCCCACTAGTGCAAAGACATTTTCAGAGCGCATCTGCCTGCGTTGCACACTCCAACTCATAACTAAGCCATTATACTAGCAAACACTCAGTGTACCTAGTGGCATCCTATACGTGGCTATTGGAATTTGTTATAGTCCCACTAGTGCAAAGACATTTGCAGAGCGCATCTGCCTGCGTTTCACACTCCAACTCATAACTAAGCCATTATACTAGCAAACACTCAGTGTACCTAGTGGCATCCTATACGTGGCTATTGGACTTTGCTATAGTCCCACTAGTGCAAAGACATTTGCAGAGCGCATCTGCCTGCGTTGCACACTCCAACTCATAACTAAGCCATTATACTAGCAAACACTCAGTGTACCTAGTGGCATCCTATACGTGGCTATTGGACTTTGCTATAGTCCCACTAGTGCAAAGACATTTGCAGAGCGCATCTGCCTGCGTTGCACACTCCAACTCATAACTAAGCCATTATACTAGCAAACACTCAGTGTACCTAGTGGCATCCTATACGTGGCTATTGGACTTTGCTATAGTCCCACTAGTGCAAAGACATTTTCAGAGCGCATCTGCCTGCGTTGCACACTCCAACTCATAACTAAGCCATTATACTAGCAAACACTCAGTGTACCTAGTGGCATCCTATACGTGGCTATTGGACTTTGCTATAGTTCCACTAGTGCAAAGACATTTGCAGAGCGCATCTGCCTGCGTTGCACACTCCAACTCATAACTAAGCCATTATACTAGCAAACACTCAGTGTACCTAGTGGCATCCTATACGTGGCTATTGGACTTTGCTATAGTCCCACTAGTGCAAAGACATTTTCAGAGCGCATCTGCCTGCGTTGCACACTCCAACTCATAACTAAGCCATTATACTAGCAAACACTCAGTGTACCTAGTGGCATCCTATACGTGGCTATTGGACTTTGCTATAGTCCCACTAGTGCAAAGACATTTGCAGAGCGCATCTGCCTGCGTTGCACACTCCAACTCATAACTAAGCCATTATACTAGCAAACACTCAGTGTACCTAGTGGCATCCTATACGTGGCTATTGGACTTTGCTATAGTCCCACTAGTGCAAAGACATTTGCAGAGCGCATCTGCCTGCGTTGCACACTCCAACTCATAACTAAGCCATTATACTAGCAAACACTCAGTGTACCTAGTGGCATCCTATACGTGGCTATTGGACTTTGCTATAGTCCCACTAGTGCAAAGACATTTGCAGAGCTCATCTGCCTGCGTTGCACACTCCAACTCATAACTAAGCCATTATACTAGCAAACACTCAGTGTACCTAGTGGCATCCTATACGTGGCTATTGGACTTTGCTATAGTCCCACTAGTGCCAAGACATTTGCAGAGCGCATCTGCCTGCGTTGCACACTCCAACTCATAACTAAGCCATTATAGTAGCATTTTTTGCTGCCAGTTTAAGGGCCGTAGTTGCATTGTCAGGGATATTTATTCTTTATTATTCTGCTGTTAATAAAGCTAGACCACCACTGCAATCTTCACCACCTCTCAATTTTTACTACCACATTTTCAGTCCACAATCTTGTCGCAATCAACATGAGTGGCAAAATGACAGATGCTGGTGGAAAGGGGAAGAGGCGTGGTGGAAAAGGCAAAAAAGGTTTTGTCTGTGGGGAAGGTGGCAAAGCTCCATTATCATCTGCTGAAGATAGACCATCTACCAGCAAAAGTAAGATGTCTACTACTTACCGTGGACAATCCGATGTGCTCCCTTTTCTACGGACACGAACAACAGGAAGAAAGGTAGATGATGGGCAAAAAAGGAAAATGCTTGAATGGATCTCAAGTGGTCCAACAAGTGCCCTCTCAGCCACTTCAAGTACCGCATCCAAAAAACACCAGTCCTCTGAGTTGTCATCCCAATCACACTTGATTTCTCCCAGCTCTGAAGTCTCCATCAGCCCTGCACAGTATGGTGGAACTGAGATGGCTGAGTCTGCAGAGCTGTTCAGTCACACTATAGCCTGGGAATCAGAGGTCTGCTCCCAAGCTACAGTGAGTACAGAACAGGAAATGGTCTGCAGTGATGCCCAGAACCTTTGTGACTCGGATTCAGGCCGTGAGGAACAAGTTTCTGAGCATAATGTTGACCCTTTGTCACAAACTGTAACACCTGTGGTTATAGACAATGAGGAACATACTGATGAAGATGAGACGCAGATACCCGATTGGGATGACAACTTAAATATTCGGTCAGGGCAAGAAGAGGCTCGGTCTGAGGGGGAGGGGAGGGCAAACACAACAATTGATGATGAAGTTCTAGATCCCACCTACTGTCAACCCCCAGTCAGGCACTCGAGGAGGTCAACAGAGGCGGTGGAGGAGGATGCAACCGACGACGAAGTTACCTTGCGCCTTCCTGGACAGAGTCGGAGCACTGGTAGCACGTCTACAACTGTATCCTCAGCCACCACTCTGCCTATGAGCATTATTCGGGGTGGATCAACAGGTCGCATGGCCTCTAAGCCTTGCCTAGCCTGGTCCTTTTTTGACATAGAAAAAGATCGCCCAAATCATGTGATATGTAAAATTTGTCATGATTCTCTTAGTAGAGGTCAAAACCTCAGCTGTTTGACAACTTCTTCCATGAATCGTCACATGAATAAATATCATAGGTCCCGGTGGGAAGCTCACTGTGCTGCAATGCGGCCTAGCGGAGCGAACCATCCACCGCCCGCCCCTTCCAGTGCATCCGCGCAATCTTCATCTTCTAGAACTGTGGGGACAGCTGTCACACCTGTTTTTCCACCCACAACTTCCACCACTGTAACCGCTACAGGCAGTTTGCTTGGTAGGTCGTCAGTTGGTTTGGAAGGGGAAACAAGTGAGTGTGTACAGCTCTCTCAGACATCGATAGCACCAACGTTGGATGAAGGCAACATCATGTCTCCGCCTGCACTTTCCTCACAAACCTGCATTTTTCCAGGGACACCCTACTCAACACCGTCTACACACAGCAGCCAGATCTCTGTCCCTCAGATGTGGTCAAATAAAAGGCCACTTCCTCCGACCCATGACAAAGCTAAGAGGTTGACTCTATCCCTCTGTAAGCTGTTGGCTACAGAAATGCTGCCTTTCCGCCTAGTGGACACACAGGATTTTAGAGACCTTATGTCTGTCGCTGTGCCCCAGTACCAGATGCCTAGTCGCCACTACTTCTCCAAGAAAGGTGTGCCCGCGTTACACCAGCATGTCGCACACAACATCACCGCTTCCTTGAGAAACTCTGTGTGTGAACGGGTGCATTTCACCACCGATACTTGGACCAGTAAGCATGGACAGGGACGTTACATGTCGCTGACTGGGCACTGGGTAACTATGGTGATAGATGGTGAAGGGTCTGCTGCACAAGTCTTGCCGTCCCCACGACTTGTGTGTCAATCCTCTGTCTGTCCAAGTTCCGCCACAGCTTCTGCATCCTCCACCTCATCTGGGTCCTCCACCTCCGCCCCAAGCCTGCCTGGTCAGGCCACCAGCGTTCTCACTGCGCAGAAGGAATCACGCACGCCTCATTACTATTCTGGCAGCAGAGCGCAACGGCATCAGGCGGTCTTTAGCTTGACATGTCTTGGGAATAAGAGTCACACAGCTGAGGAGTTGTGGTCAGCTCTGCGGTCCGAGTTTAATAAATGGTTGTCTCCACTCAACCTGCAGCCTGGTAAGGCTGTGTGCGACAATGCTGCAAACCTGGGTGCGGCCCTTCGCCTGGGCAAGGTGACACACGTACCTTGTATGGCTCACGTGTTGAACCTTGTCGTCCAGCAATTTTTAACACACTATCCCGGCCTAGATGGCCTTCTGAACAGGGCACGAAAACTGTCTGCTCACTTCCGCCGTTCAAGCGCCGCAGCAGAGCGACTTGCATCGCTCCAGAAGTCTTTCGGCCTGCCGGTTCATCGCCTGAAATGCGATGTGGCGACACGCTGGAATTCAACTCTCCACATGTTACAGCGACTGTGGCAGCACCGCAGAGCCCTGGTGCAATACGTCATGACGTATAGCCTGGGCCAACGAGATGCAGAGGTGGGGCAGATCACCCTGATGGAGTGGTCTCAGATCAAGGACCTATGCACCCTTCTGCACAGTTTCGACATGGCGACGAATATGTTTAGCGCTGACAATGCCATTATCAGCATGACGATTCCAGTCATTTACATGCTGGAGCACACGCTAAACACTATTCGGAGTCAGGGGGTGGGACAACATGAAGGGGAGGAACTACAGGAGGATTCATATGCGCAAGGGACAACAACATCACCAAGGTCCAGACGTTCATCATCACCAACGCAGCAGGCATGGGACCATGGGGAACAGGGATCGACAAGGGCGCATAGTAGCAGGCGAAATGTTGAGCAAGGTGCAGGAGAACATGAAGAAATGGAGGACGAACTGTCCATGGACATGGAAGACTCAGCGGATGAGGGAGACCTTGGTCAAATTTCAGTTGAAAGAGGTTGGGGGGAGATGTCAGAGGAAGAAAGAACGGGTAGCACCTCTATGCCACAAACACAGCGTGGACTTGGTCCGCATGGCTGCGCAAGACACATGAGTGCCTTTTTGTTGCACTACCTCCAACATGACAGTCGTATTGTCAAAATTAGAAGTGATGATGACTACTGGATTGCCACACTATTAGATCCCCGGTACAAGTCCAAATTTTGTGACATAATTCCAGCCATAGAAAGGGACGCACGTATGCAGGAGTATCAGCAGAAGCTGTTACTCGATCTTAGCTCGGCTTTTCCACCAAACAACCGTGCAGGTGCAGGGAGGGAATCTCCCAGTTGTAACTTGACAAACATGGGACGGTCTCGTCATCTTCAACAGTCTACCCGTACCAGTAGGACCGTATCTGGTGCTGGTAACAGCAATTTTATGGAATCTTTTCATAATTTTTTTAGACCCTCTTTTGCAAGGCCACCAGAGACAACAAGTCTGACACATACTCAACGGCTGGAGAGGATGATACAGGAGTATCTCCAAATGAACATCGATGCCATGACTTTGCAACTGGAGCCTTGCTCCTTTTGGGCTTCAAACCTAGAAAAATGGCCAGAGCTCGCAACTTACGCCTTGGAGATTTTGTCGTGTCCAGCTGCCAGCGTTGTCTCTGAACGTGTATTCAGTGCTGCTGGGTGTGTGCTGACAGATAAGCGCACGCGTCTGTCCAGTGACAATGTGGACAGACTGACGTTCATCAAAATGAACAAGTCATGGATCCAGAAGGAATTTACTACCCCTGTGTCATCCTGGGGAGAGTAAATGCTTGTTGATTTTGAATGTGCTTGATGCAAATTTAGCTGTGAAGTGTACAACTAGGGCACAAGTGCTGCCACTGAATGGGTGGGTGTGTGTGGGGCACAATTTTTGGAAAAAAAGGGAGACTCCGCTTGGAGTAACCCTTGCTTACATTGTTTTTAAAAGAAGCCAAGATGAACAGAGCTGGGATCAGGAAAGACTTTGCTACCTACCCCGGTGTCATCCTGGGGACGGATAAGAATGGCGTATTTTTGAATGTGCTTGATGCAAATCAAAACATCCTGTTTGCAACTAGGGCCCAAGTGCTGCCACTGATGGGGTGGGTGTCTGTGTGGCCCAATTTTTGGAAAAAAGGGAGACTCCGCTTGGAGTAACCCTTGCTTACATTGTTTTTAAAAGAAGCCAAGATGAACAGAGCTGGGATCAGGAAAGACTTTGCTACCTACCCCGGTGTCATCCTGGGGATGGATAAGAATGGCGTATTTTTGAATGTGCTTGATGCAAATCAAAACATCCTGTTTGCAACTAGGGCCCAAGTGCTGCCACTGATGGGGTGGGTGTCTGTGTGGCCCAATTTTTGGAAAAAAGGGAGACTCCGCGTGGAGTAACCCTTGCTTATATTGTTTTTAAAAGAAGCCAAGATGAACAGAGCTGGGATCAGGAAAGACTTTGCTACCTACCCCGGTGTCATCCTGGGGACGGATAAGAATGGCGTATTTTTGAATGTGCTTGATGCAAATCTAGCTGTGAAGTGTACAACTGGGGCCCAACTGCTGCCACTGAATGGGTGGGTGTGTGTGGGGCCCAATTTTTGGAAAAAAAGGGAGACTACGCTTGGAGTCACCTTGCGGTGTTTTACATGATTTTAGAATGGCGTGCCATGCCTATATCTGTGTGTCCTCCTCTTTTTCCTTGTCCAGCTGTTTTGTTTTCGCATGAGTATATGTCCTTGTCACTTTCCCATGTGTTTGAGTTGTTTGTCACCTTTTGGACACCTTTGAGGGTGTTTTCTAGGTGTTTTACTGTGTTTGTGATTGCCTGCCATTGTTTCCTATGCAGTTCGAGTTCGGTTCGTCGAACGTTCGACGAGCCGAACTCGAACGGGACCTCCGTTCGGCGAACCGACCTCGAGCCGAACCGGGACCGGTTCGCTCATCTCTAATCATAACGGGACTACATGTGCGGGGCTCTTTAGACAATATTTCTATGACTCATTGAACCAGTACTCACACCAAGGACTTTGTCAGACAATGGGAAATTAGCTGCAGTGGCATGTATGAAGATTCCAGGAGAGGTTTATTCTCAGGCTGAAATTCTTGTATTATGTGCACAGTAGCAGCAGGTGAGACCATTATTCTTGACTAGAGATGTACAGATGATGAACAATCGACAATGATGGCTGACTGAGTACTAACACACAAGAAGAAGGGAGGCACTACTTATATCAGAGCTAGACTACAGGGAGACAGGAAAACTTCAAAAAGCAAACCTTAATGCACTGCAGTAGAACAGCAATTATATAATAATTCAATAAATTTATCTAATCACAAAACACCATTTCTACTTATTTCCAGCCATGCCATAAAATGATTTGCTTGTTATTTTAGTAATCTGCTAACTTACTTAGGAGAAAATGTTAATGAAGCCAAGTTACCTGATATTACACTGTTAGGCCTCTTTCACACATACGCACCTACACAGTCTATGGTGTAGGGCAATCCGTGTGTGTGTGTTCATCGTGTGCTGTCAGTGTGCTTTCCGTGTGACATACGGATACCTCACGGACCGCAAGACCTTCTATACTTACCTGTACATGGTGCTGCTGCTTCCAGTCCTAGGTGCAGTGCATATGCAATGAGCATAATGAGCGGGAGCCGGAAGCAAGTGACAACAGTGCTGGAGACATCAGCAGTGGAGACAGGTGTGTACAGAGATGCATTTTATTTCTCAAACACGTGATTTTCTCCAGTAAGTGTCACACTGATGTCACACAGAGCACACCAGTGTGGCTCCGTGTGGTCTGTGTTACTCCCATGCTGCTGAAGAAAAACAGACACACTACGTGTGGAGCACACGGACACACGGTCGATGTGAAAACATGCAGGTGTGTGGAGACCCATCGATTTTAATGGGTCTATGTGTGTCCTTGAAAACAGACCTCACACATACTGGACACACGGACATATGAAGGGGGCCTTATGCTGATATAATATCCATCTGGTTTCATTAAAAGGTGTCTGGTACTTGAAAGGTAAGACAAGGACATTGCATTTTGTAGAATTGCCCTTAAATCAACCATTTATCAGATCATCAACATCTTCAAAGAGAGAAGTTCAGTTGCTATGAGGAAGCCTTCATGGTGCCCAAGAAAATCCACCAAATTCAAGGACCATCTCCTAAAATAGATTAAGCTACTGGATCGGTTCAGCACTAGTGCAGAGTTTGCTTATGAATGGCAGCTAGTAGGTGTCAGTGCATCTGCAAGTACAGTGAAGTAGAGGCTTATGAAGCCAGATCTGGTATTTAGGCAGCAAAGAAGCCAAATCTCATCAAGAATAACACCAATGACAGCCTAACATTCTGAAGAAAGTACAGAGATTGGACTGAAGAGGACAGTTATTTTCTCTGATAAAGGCCCACTCAAACGGATTGGGACATTAAGACCTCGCTCCACCTTGCATTTAAAATGGAACAGTGAAATCCGATAAAAAATTGTATTGTACTTGCAACAATCTTATTCAATGAGGCAGTGTCCATCAATGAGCTTTTAATCAGCAGTAATGTCCTGAGGAAAAAAATTGCAGCATGCTGTGTATGGCCACGTATATCGTACAAGATTCACTAATGCAAGTCTTTGGGTTCAAGGAAAAAAATGGACAGAACAAAGACCATCCATATGCCATCTGTTTTTTACAGATACTTTACCTTTCTATGGTATAGAGCTTTGCAAATGGTCCAGTAAATGATTGTACAATAATAGCGTCTGAGACAAAAAAGACATATGTTATGGATGGATACATGTGTCATACAGATGTTAGGCAAGAAAAATATTGTGCACTCTCATGATATGTATATGGAATGACAAATGGATTTCACTAGTCCAACTTTTCTGGATGAAAATCGGTGCAATTTTTAACACACAAGTGGAAGCAAGGCCTTAAGTCTCACTCTCATTAGCATATTGCATCCAATGCAAGAGCATCAGATGCAATATGCTAATGACACTCCGCTCATGCTCTGCTGCGAGCATGATTCGAGTGTCATGTTACTACAATTTGATTCTCTTCCATGCGAGAATAGCATCACAGGTGTGGAGATGAGGGAGAGATGAGGATTGGATGGTATTTTCTAGCACCACAATGAAGGCTTATTAGGAAAAATGTACAAAGGCTGAGCCAACTTAAGGTGGTGTCACACACAGCGACAACGACGTCGCTGTTACGTCACCATTTTCTGTGACGTTGCAGCGACGTCCCGTCGCTGTCGCTGTGTGTGACATCCAGCAACGAGCTGGCCCCTGCTGTGAGGTCGCCGCTCGTTGCTGAATGTCCAGCTTCATTTTTTGGTCGTCGCTCTCCTGCTGTGACGCACAGATCGCTGTGTGTGACAGCGAGAGAGCGATGAAATGAAGCGAGCAGGGAGCAGGAGCCGGCGTCTGGCAGCTGCGGTAAGCTGTAACCAAGATAAACATCGGGTAACCAAGGTGGTTACCCGATATTTACCTTCATTACTAGCCTCCGCCGCTCTCACGCTGCCAGCGCCGGCTCCTGCTCTCTGCACATGTAGCTGCAGTACACATCATGTAATTAACCCGATGTGTACTGTAGCTAGGAGAGCAGGGAGCCAGCGCTCAGTGTGCGCGGCTCCCTGCTCTCTGCACATGTTGCAGCACAGCGACGCTTGTCGTTATGATCGCTGCTTTGGCTGCTGTGTTTGACAGCTAAGCAGCGATCATAACAGCGACTTACAAGGTCGCTGCTACGTCACAGTAAATGGTGACTTAACAGCGACATCGTTGTCACTGTCGTTTAGTGTGACCCCAGCTTTACTGTCAACTGAGGTAGGGAGGCCTCAGAGGATTGTATTGGCCATGGTTAAGGACACTGGTCCTTTGGACAGTATTTATTGTGGTCAGCAGTTACCAATGGAGCTGAAGTCTCATCTGCATACCATGTTTATTCTTGTCTAAATGTCTTTTCTGACCCTACTCAACTTTACTGAGTACACTGAGAGAGTCAGTGGGCAGGGAAAATTGCTCCAATTGTGTCACAAGAAAGCTATTGTTCATGGAATGGGAAAGAGGAGATCACGCCAAGAGAATACATTAAAAACATGTGCTTGGAAAATGACCTGTAGGTCACTCTCCCATGGCACAACATAAAAGGGAGGTGTACTTAGGATACACCATTGTAATTTATTTGCATTGTATAAAATAACTCAAGTCCAAGGGTGGCTTTACACGCTGCGACATCGCTGGCCGATGCTAGCGATGGCGAGCATGATAGCACCCGCCCCTATCCTTATGCCGATATGTGAAGATCGCTGCCGTAGCGAACATTATCGCTACGGCAGCGTCACACGTACTTACCTGCTCGGCGACGTTGCTGTGACAGGCAAACCGCCTCCTTTCTAAGGGGGCGGTACGCTCGGCGTCACAGCGACGTCACTAAGCGGCCGTCCAATCAAAGCGGAGGGGCGGAGATGAGCGGGCGAACATCCCGCCCACCTTATTCCTTCCTCATTGCTGGCGTGTGGCAGGTAAGGAGAGGTTCCTCATTCCCGCGGCGTCACACGTAGCGATGTGTGCTGCCGCAGGGACGAGGATCAACTTCGCCCAAGCGACAGCAGCGATAATTGGGAGAGGACCCACATGTCAACGAGGAGCAATTTTGGACGTTTTTGCAACAATCCAAAATCGCTCCTAGGAGTCACACACGAGATCGTTACAGCGGCCGGATGTGCGTCACAAAATCCATGACCCCAACGAGATCGCTGTAGCAATCTCGTAGCGTGTAAAGCCCGCTTAAGTCATCATATCTTCCACTACACACACCACCTTTATAATGGTAATTCAGAGTTTAATCTAGGGGGAGAATATGGCTGGTACATCAAATGAGTGACATCTTGGACATCCTGTGACTGCAACAGCTTTCATATCTTATGTGTAATATATCATATACCAGTTCATTTTCCTGAGGGTCCACATGAAAGACCGTGACTGTTGTGGAGCACCGAACCAGTAGGCTGAAATTAATTCTGCTCAATATTAATATTAATGTATTAATTATAATTACACAAGTTTGCAATGGTAAAATTGGTTAAAATAGGTGATTTTTATACACGTCTGATCACTGGATATCTATAGTCTGATCACTATAAAATATCTAAAAATTTCTGTCACGTACAATGTTTTACACAGACACTGAATCCATAAGCTTCCAAAAAAATAGAATTCCATATTATTCCAAAAGGAATTCCTTCATACTTTTTCTCAAGACAATGCTCTAGTGTATTGCAGTGATGTTCTTGTGCTGATAGAAAAATGTAACATTGAGTACAATCTGAGCGAGTGGAGACTCTTTATTGATTCAACCCATAAATGTCTGAAAGCTGTGCTACTGTTCAATGACAGCAAATATGCTTCCGTGCCTGTAATGCATTCTGTGCACTTGAGAGAAGGCTATGAGAATTTTTACTATATTCTCAAGAAACTTAACTATGAGGATCAAGTATGGCCAATATGTGGTGATCTAAAAGTTCTCTCTTTGCACTCGGGCAGCAAGGTGGATACACAAAGAACCCATGATTTTTGTGTGAACGGGACAGCCAGGATTGGACTTATCACTCGAGCCAAAAAGTTGACCAATGATAATAGCTTTTCAAAGTGGACTCAAGAACATAGTTGTGGAAAGTTTATTTGGTCCCACTAACGTTTTCCTGCCACCACTCCACATTAAGATGGGAGTTGTGAAGCAGTTTGTGAAAGCTCTGCTGAAAGAAGGAGAAAGTTTTAAGTACCTGTGTACTAAGTTTCAGGAACTGTCCGAAGCAAATCTGAAGGTAAGTATTTTTGTGGGACCGGATACTTGAAAACTCGTCAGGGACGACATGTTCGAAACAAAAATGAAAACTATTGAAAAAAGGGGCTTGGGATTATTTTAAAGAAGTAGTGAAGAAATGTACAAGTAATAATAAAGATCCAAAATGTAAGTCCTTCAGGGGTGGGGAACTTCCGGCCCTCTGCCTCATGCGGCCCGCCATGACCTTTTCTGCAGTCCCCGGGCAGATCCCGAGGGCAGCAGTGTTCAAGCCGCTACCGCGGTCTTGCAGGCCGCTGGCCCTTTAAATCTCTACATGCACTGCATGAGGGTACCAATGGGTTCTTCCGCTGGCCAGTGCCTGCGTGCATAGGACTTACTTTGTGGGCAGGTTTAGCGCTCTGCGCTTCTGTCCCACAGTATCTTCTCAGCTTTGTGTGTCTGCCCTCCGGAGCTCTGTGCCCACCCTCTGCCCTCCGATGCCGTGTATCCGCACTCTGCCCTCCGATGCTGTGTGTCCACCTTTTGCCCTCCGATTTTGTGTGTCTGCCCTCTGCCCTCCGGACCTGTGTGCCCACCCTCTGCTCTCCGGAGCTCTGTGCCCGCCCTCTGCCCTTCAATGCTATGTGTCCGCCCTATGCCCTCTGATGCTGTGTGTCCGCCCTATGTCCTCCGATGCTGTGTGTCCGCCCTCTGCCCTCTGGAGCTCTGTGCCTGCCCCCTACACTCCGGAGCTCTGTGCCCGCCCTCTGCCCTCCGATGCTGTATGTCCACCCTCTGCCCTCCGGAGCTCAGTGCATGCCCTCTGCTCTCCGGAGCTCTGTGCCCACCCTCTGCCCTCCGATGCTTTGTGTCCACCCTCTGTCCTCCGATGCTGTGTGTCCGTCCTCTGCCCTCCAGACCTGTTTGCCCACCCTCTGCCCTCCGGAGTTCTCTGCTCACCCTCTGCCCTCCATACCTCTGTGCCCGCCCTCAGCCCTCCGATGCTGTGTGTCCGCGCTCTGCCCTCCGGAGCTCTGTGCTGGCCCTCTGCCCTCTGGAGCTTTGTGCCCACCCTCTGCCCTCTGAAGTTCTGTGGCCGCCCTCTGCCTTCATGAGCTCTGTGCCTGCCCTCTGCCCTCCGATGCTGTGTGTCCACCCTCTACCCTCCAAATGCTGTGTGTCTGCCCTCTGCCCTCCAATTCTGCTTGTCCGGCGCCTGCTCTCTGGTGCTGTGAGTCCATTGCTGTGAGTCCGGCGCTGCTGTGTGGCCAACCCAATACTGCTGTGTGCCCCATCCAGTCAGTGTTTTGTGGCCCCCCCAGTTCTGTGTAGCACCTACATTCCCCGAGTTGCATGCAACTCTCAGTGCTGTGTGCCCCCCAATGCTGTGTATCATCCCAGGTCTGTGTGCCCCCCAGTGACGTCTGGTCTCCGCAAGTGCTGTGTGCCCCCCAGTGATAGCTGTGCCTCCCCCTAGTGACAACTGTGCCTCCCCCCTAGTGATAGATGTGCCTCCCCCCAGTGATAGCTGTACCTCCCCCCAGTGATAGCTGTGCCTACTCAGTGATAGCTGTGCCTCCCACCAGGTGATATCTGTGCTTCCTCCGCAGCGATGTCTGTGCCCCAGCCCCTCTTGTGATGTCTGTGTGTGATGCCCTGGCAAAACCAGGTAGTCAAAGATAGGCCCCTGCACAACACCTTCCCTCATTTAGGAAACACGCAGCCGACCTGAAACCCTAGTCACCCCCCTTAGGGAAAGATAGACCCGCCAGTGGGCGTGACCAGGCGGTTGGGACATGCCCACCTAGGGGTCCAGATAGCCCGGGGCGGGAAAACAAGCAGATTAAGTTTGAAGTTCAAGTTGAGAGGAGTGTGGGCTGGAGCTAGGTGTAGCTCCAGCAGAAGAGGTTCAAGTTGAACGGTCCCAGGCTAGGAGCCCTGGTGCCTCTAGCTAGGTGGCAGACGGTGGTCTCCATCAGCAGGAGACGGGAAGACGGCTCGGCAGAACCGAGGTGGACCGGGACAGGGTTGTAGCCCGCCGGTACCGACACGGGGAACCGACCTGGAAACCGGAGCACAAGGGGGGTACTCGCACCCTGAAGCCAGGACTGGAAACCAGCGGTCTGGTTAATTAACTGATTGAGGCCAGGACTAGAGGTCTTGTCCCACCCAAAGTCCCTCATAGAAGACAACAGCACACCGATAGGGATAGGAGGTGACCGCCAGGGTCCATAGATCCCACGGGCCAGCGTCTGCGGGCATGGCTCCCCAGGCCACATCCAGCCGGGAGTGGACTCCTGAGTTACAGACTAGGAAGTCCACCTTTTACAAAAACAGTGCAGAGGAAAAGGATAGAGACCACCAGCCCGGGTGGGGGACCCTAATGCAACCGGCCGCGGCGCGGCCACCATCACCTTGGTTTACTAAAGACTTGCGTGATTCATTGACTGTGAGTAATCAAACACCCCTTGCCGTCGCTATACCATGCACTAAAACACTGGGCCCCGGGGCAACCATCTCTACCCACGGAGGGGTTAACATCTAGCTGCCACTACATCTCCCCCGGGTGCCCCACACTGGCAGCGGTGGTGTCCCGCCTCACCACACACCGTGGGTGGCATCATGAACTTAATACAGCCTAGCCCGTACATCTATGTCCCCCTTTTTATTTGGCATGTCCGCGAGACCCCTGGGTCCGGTGACCCTTGAGCCACCCACAGAAGGGCCGGATCCGAGCAGCAGCAGCTGCTGGCACAGGGGCGGCACATGTGCCCCAGCCCCACTTGTGATGTCTGTGCCCCAACCCCTCTTGTGATGTCTGTGCCCCAGCCCCTCTTGTGATGTCTGTGCCCCAGCCCCTTTTGTGTTGTGTATGCCCCAAGCCCCTCTTGTGTTGTGTATGCCCCAGCCCCCTTTGTGTTGGGTATTCTCCCAGCCCCTCTTGTGTTGTGTATGCCCCCAACCCCTCTTGTGTTGTGTATGCCCCCAGGGTCTCCCGTGTTGTGCATGCCACCAATGTCTCCTGTGATGTGTATGCTCCCAGCGTCTCCTCTGATGTGTATGCCCCCAGCATCTCCTCTAATGTGTATGCCCCTAGCGTCTCCTCTGATGTGTATGCCCCCAGCGTCTCCTCTGATGTGTATGCCCCCAGTGTCTCCTGTGATGTGAATGCCCCCAGTGTCTCCTGTGATTTATACATCACATTGCAGATGCTGGGAGCATATACATCACAAGAGGGGCTGGGGGCATATACATGTCCCCAGCCCCTCTTGTGATGTATGTGTTCCCAGTGTCTCCTGTGATTTATATACAGCAGTCCCAGAGTCTCCTTTATGATATATGTGCCTCCAACGTCTCCTGTGATGTATATATGTGACGCCCTAACAAAATCAGAGTGTCACAGATGACTGCACCCCTCTTCCAGGTGCAGGATTCCCTCCTCCTTGGCCCACCATCAAAATCCCACATCTAGGTACACAATACCAGCCAGCAAAGCCTAGTCACCCCCCATAACAATAGAGACACACCAGTGGCTGGGGCCAAGCAGATGGTGATGCCCACCTAGGGGTTCTGAGGTGTTCTGGGAGGGAACGAGTCAGAGTTGGACAGAGAGGGTGGAGCAGTGTGAAGTTACAGGGTGGTCAGGGGTTGGAGCCCCTGGACTACCAGACTACTGGCTAGGTGGCAGTCGGCAGACAGGGCCACAGGCGATGGAGATCCAGTCACGGGAGACCTAAAGTGGACCGGGGCAGGGTTGTAGCCCGCTGGTATCGACAGCAGGAATCCGGTCCGGAGGCCGTGCACGACGGGGTACCTGGACTCTAGTGCAAGGACTGCATCATGCAGCTTACTAATTGACCAGCCGGTGACAAGATTGCAGATCTTGTCCCACAGGAGGCCCAGATAAAGCAAGACGGAAGCCCAACGAGGGGGATAGGTCTCCGCAATTGCCTGCTAAGATCCCACGGATCAGTTCTCACTGGCCACAGCTCCTAACACACAGTATCACCAGGAATGGACTTCCCCATTTCATGCAGAGTAGTCAAAATCAAGGACACAAACACTAAGAGCAGGAGGAAGGGACTGTAAAAGGGTGCGGGATCCGACACACCTGCCGGAGGTTACCGGTCACTGGCTATTTGGTTTAACCTTTGGACTCTGTGTGAATTATTTAGAACTGTGAGTACATCTGAGTCACCTGCCACAGAGCTGCAGCGGTCGCCTCCAGGACACTGCGGGGACTTCTCCTTAGGGACTCCTCTGGCAACAGGTAGGGCAGGTTGTTTACTTCTGAGTCGTGACGCCACTCTCGGTTCTTGCTTTCAGGGCTTTGGGTGACCGCCACTGCAGCTTTAACGAGCGTCTGGGGCTGGTGGAATCTGCAGTTAGATGGTATGGCCTCCCGAAAGTGAGGCTGGCCCCAGGGGCTCGGGTGTGTGTAGAACAACAGGTCACGGAATAACTCAGTCTCAGTCCAGAAATGCCTTGCAACTGGTGGTTACTAGAGATGAGCGAACCGGTCCCGGTTCGGCTCGAGGTCGGTTCGCCGAACGGAGGTCCCGTTTGAGTTCGGCTCGTCGAACGTTCGACGAACCGAACTCGAACTGCATAGGAAACAATGGCAGGCAATCACAAACACATAAAAACACCTAGAAAACACCCTCAAAGGTGTCCAAAAGGTGACAAACAACTCACAACACAACACAAACACATGGGAAAGTGACAAGGACATATACTCATGCGAAAACAAAAGAGCAGGACAAGGAAAAAGAGGAGGAGACACAGATATAGGCATGGCACGCCCTTCTAAAATCATGTAAAACACCGCAAGATGACTCCAAGCGGAGTTCTCCCTTTTTTCCAAAAATTGGGCCACACTCACACCCACCCCTTCAGTGGCAGCACTTGTACCCCAGTTGTACACTTCACAGCTAAATTTGCATCAAGCACAATCAAAAATACGCCATACTTAACCGTTCCCAGGATGACCCCGGGTTAGGTAGCAAAGTCTTTGCTGAACCATGACTTGTTCATCTTGGCTCCTTTTAAAAAACACAGCAAGCAAGGGTTACTCCAAGCGGAGTCTCCCTTTTTTTCAAAAAATTGGGCCCCACACACACCCACCCATTCAGTGGCAGCACTTGTGCCCCAGTTGTACACTTCACAGCTAGATTTGCATCAAGCACATTCAAAAATGCGCCATACTTAACCGTCCCCAGGAGGACACCGGGGTAGGTAGCTAAGTCTTTCCTGATCCCAGCTCTGTTCATCTTGGCTACTTTTAAAAACACATCAAGCAAGGGTTACTCCAAGCGGAGCCTCCCTTTTTTCCAAAAATTGTGCCCCACACACACCCACCCATTCAGTGGCAGCACTTGTGCCCTAGTTGTACACTTCACAGCTAGATTTGCATCAAGCACATTCCAAAATACGCCATTCTTATCCGTCCCCAGGATGACACCGGGGTAGGTAGCAAAGTCTTTCCTGATCCCAGCTCTGTTCATCTTGGCTTCTTTTAAAAACACATCAAGCAAGGGTTACTCCAAGCGGAGCCTCCCTTTTTTCCAAAAATTGTGCCCCACACACACCCACCCATTCAGTGGCAGCACTTGTGCCCTAGTTGTACACTTCACAGCTAGATTTGCATCAAGCACATTCCAAAATACGCAATTCTTATCCGTCCCCAGGATGACACCGGGGTAGGTAGCAAAGTCTTTCCTGATCCCAGCTCTGTTCATCTTGGATCATTTTTAAAAAACACAGCAAGCAAGGGTTACTCCAAGCGGAGTCTCCCTTTTTTCCAAAAATTGGGCACACAGACACCCCATCAGTGGCAGCACTTGTGCCCTAGTTGCAAACAGGATGTTTTGATTTGCATCAAGCACATTCAAAAATACGCCATAATTAACCGTCCCCAGCATGACACCGGGGTAGGTAGATAAAGTCTTTGCTGAACCATGACTTGTTCATCTTGGCTCCTTTTAAAAACAATGTAAGCAAGGGTTACTCCAAGCGGAGCCTCCCTTTTTTCCAAAAATTGTGCCCCACACACACCCACCCATTCAGTGGCAGCACTTGTGCCCTAGTTGTACACTTCACAGCTAGATTTGCATCAAGCGCATTCCAAAATACGCCATTCTTATCCGTCCCCAGGATGACACCGGGGTAGGTAGCAAAGTCTTTCCTGATCCCAGCTCTGTTCATCTTGGCTTCTTTCAAAAACACATCAAGCAAGGGTTACTCCAAGCGGAGCCTCCCTTTTTCCAAAAATTGTGCCCCACACACACCCACCCATTCAGTTGCAGCACTTGTGCCCTAGTTGTACACTTCACAGCTAGATTTGCATCAAGCACATTCCAAAATACGCCATTCTTATCCGTCCCCAGGATGACACCGGGGTAGGTAGCAAAGTCTTTCCTGATCCCAGCTCTGTTCATCTTGGCTTCTTTTAAAAACACATCAAGCAAGGGTTACTCCAAGCGGAGCCTCCCTTTTTTCCAAAAATTGTGCCCCACACACCCACCCATTCAGTGGCAGAACTTGTGCCCTAGTTGTACACTTCACAGCTAGATTTGCATCAAGCACATTCCAAAATACGCCATTCTTATCCGTCCCCAGGATGACTCCGGGGTAGGTAGCAAAGTCTTTCCTGATCCCAGCTCTGTTCATCTTGGCTTCTTTTAAAAACACATCAAGCAAGGGTTACTCCAAGCGGAGCCTCCCTTTTTTCCAAAAATTGTGCCCCACACATACCCACCCATTCAGTGGCAGCACTTGTGCCCTAGTTGTACACTTCACAGCTAGATTTGCATCAAGCACATTCCAAAATACGCCATTCTTATCCGTCCCCAGGATGACTCCGGGGTAGGTAGCAAAGTCTTTCCTGATCCCAGCTCTGTTCATCTTGGCTCCTTTTAAAAACAATGTAAGCAAGGGTTACTCCAAGCGGAGCCTCCCTTTTTTCCAAAAATTGTGCCCCACACACACCCACCCATTCAGTGGCAGCACTTGTGCCCTAGTTGTACACTTCACAGCTAGATTTGCATCAAGCGCATTCCAAAATACGCCATTCTTATCCGTCCCCAGGATGACACCGGGGTAGGTAGCAAAGTCTTTCCTGATCCCAGCTCTGTTCATCTTGGCTTCTTTCAAAAACACATCAAGCAAGGGTTACTCCAAGCGGAGCCTCCCTTTTTCCAAAAATTGTGCCCCACACACACCCACCCATTCAGTTGCAGCACTTGTGCCCTAGTTGTACACTTCACAGCTAGATTTGCATCAAGCACATTCCAAAATACGCCATTCTTATCCGTCCCCAGGATGACACCGGGGTAGGTAGCAAAGTCTTTCCTGATCCCAGCTCTGTTCATCTTGGCTTCTTTTAAAAACACATCAAGCAAGGGTTACTCCAAGCGGAGCCTCCCTTTTTTCCAAAAATTGTGCCCCACACACCCACCCATTCAGTGGCAGAACTTGTGCCCTAGTTGTACACTTCACAGCTAGATTTGCATCAAGCACATTCCAAAATACGCCATTCTTATCCGTCCCCAGGATGACTCCGGGGTAGGTAGCAAAGTCTTTCCTGATCCCAGCTCTGTTCATCTTGGCTTCTTTTAAAAACACATCAAGCAAGGGTTACTCCAAGCGGAGCCTCCCTTTTTTCCAAAAATTGTGCCCCACACATACCCACCCATTCAGTGGCAGCACTTGTGCCCTAGTTGTACACTTCACAGCTAGATTTGCATCAAGCACATTCCAAAATACGCCATTCTTATCCGTCCCCAGGATGACTCCGGGGTAGGTAGCAAAGTCTTTCCTGATCCCAGCTCTGTTCATCTTGGCTTCTTTTAAAAACACATCAAGCAAGGGTTACTCCAAGCGGAGCCTCCCTTTTTTCCAAAAATTGTGCCCCACACACACCCACCCATTCAGTGGCAGCACTTGTGCCCTAGTTGTACACTTCACAGCTAGATTTGCATCAAGCACATTCCAAAATACGCCATTCTTATCCATCCCCAGGATGACTCCGGGGTAGGTAGCAAAGTCTTTCCTGATCCCAGCTCTGTTCATCTTGGCTTCTTTTAAAAACACATCAAGCAAGGGTTACTCCAAGCGGAGCCTCCCTTTTTTCCAAAAATTGTGCCCCACACACACCCACCCATTCAGTGGCAGCACTTGTGCCCTAGTTGCACACTTCACAGCTAGATTTGCATCAAGCACATTCCAAAATACGTCATTCTTATCCGTCCCCAGGATGACACCGGGGTAGGTAGCAAAGTCTTTCCTGATCCCAGCTCTGTTCATCTTGGCTTCTTTTAAAAACACATCAAGCAAGGGTTACTCCAAGCGGAGCCTCCCTTTTTTCCAAAAATTGTGCCCCACACCCACCCACCCATTCAGTTGCAGCACTTGTGCCCTAGTTGTACACTTCACAGCTAGATTTGCATCAAGCACATTCCAAAATACGCCATTCTTATCCGTCCCCAGGATGACACCGGGGTAGGTAGCAAAGTCTTTCCTGATCCCAGCTCTGTTCATCTTGGCTTCTTTTAAAAACACATCAAGCAAGGGTTACTCCAAGCGGAGCCTCCCTTTTTTCCAAAAATTGTGCCCCACACACACCCACCCATTCAGTGGCAGCACTTGTGCCCTAGTTGTACACTTCACAGCTAGATTTGCATCAAGCACATTCCAAAATACGCCATTCTTATCCGTCCCCAGGATGACTCCGGGGTAGGTAGCAAAGTCTTTCCTGATCCCAGCTCTGTTCATCTTGGCTTCTTTTAAAAACACATCAAGCAAGGGTTACTCCAAGCGGAGCCTCCCTTTTTTCCAAAAATTGTGCCCCACACACACCCACCCATTCAGTGGCAGCACTTGTGCCCTAGTTGTACACCTCACAGCTAGATTTGCATCAAGCACATTCCAAAATACGCCATTCTTATCCGTCCCCAGGATGACACCGGGGTAGGTAGCAAAGTCTTTCCTGATCCCAGCTCTGTTCATCTTGGCTTCTTTTAAAAACACATCAAGCAAGGGTTACTCCAAGCGGAGCCTCCCTTTTTTCCAAAAATTGTGCCCCACACACACCCACCCATTCAGTGGCAGCACTTGTGCCCTAGTTGTACACTTCACAGCTAGATTTGCATCAAGCACATTCCAAAATACGCCATTCTTATCCGTCCCCAGGATGACACCGGGGTAGGTAGCAAAGTCTTTCCTGATCCCAGCTCTGTTCATCTTGGATCATTTTTAAAAAACACAGCAAGCAAGGGTTACTCCAAGCGGAGTCTCCCTTTTTTCCAAAAATTGGGCACACAGACACCCCATCAGTGGCAGCACTTGTGCCCTAGTTGCAAACAGGATGTTTTGATTTGCATCAAGCACATTCAAAAATACGCCATAATTAACCGTCCCCAGCATGACACCGGGGTAGGTAGATAAAGTCTTGGCTGAACCATGACTTGTTCATCTTGGCTCCTTTTAAAAACAATGTAAGCAAGGGTTACTCCAAGCGGAGCCTCCCTTTTTTCCAAAAATTGTGCCCCACACACACCCACCCATTCAGTGGCAGCACTTGTGCCCTAGTTGTACACTTCACAGCTAGATTTGCATCAAGCACATTCCAAAATACGCCATTCTTATCCGTCCCCAGGATGACACCGGGGTAGGTAGCAAAGTCTTTCCTGATCCCAGCTCTGTTCATCTTGGCTTCTTTTAAAAACACATCAAGCAAGGGTTACTCCAAGCGGAGCCTCCCTTTTTTCCAAAAATTGTGCCCCACACACACCCACCCATTCAGTGGCAGCACTTGTGCCCTAGTTGTACACCTCACAGCTAGATTTGCATCAAGCACATTCCAAAATACGCCATTCTTATCCTTTCCCAGGATGACACCGGGGTAGGTAGCAAAGTCTTTCCTGATCCCAGCTCTGTTCATCTTGGCTTCTTTTAAAAACACATCAAGCAAGGGTTACTCCAAGCGGAGCCTCCCTTTTTTCCAAAAATTGTGCCCCACACACACCCACCCATTCAGTGGCAGCACTTGTGCCCTAGTTGTACACTTCACAGCTAGATTTGCATCAAGCACATTCCAAAATACGCCATTCTTATCCGTCCCCAGGATGACACCGGGGTAGGTAGCAAAGTCTTTCCTGATCCCAGCTCTGTTCATCTTGGCTCATTTTTAAAAAACACAGCAAGCAAGGGTTACTCCAAGCGGAGTCTCCCTTTTTTCCAAAAATTGGGCACACAGACACCCCATCAGTGGCAGCACTTGTGCCCTAGTTGCAAACAGGATGTTTTGATTTGCATCAAGCACATTCAAAAATACGCCATAATTAACCGTCCCCAGCATGACACCGGGGTAGGTAGATAAAGTCTTGGCTGAACCATGACTTGTTCATCTTGGCTCCTTTTAAAAACAATGTAAGCAAGGGTTACTCCAAGCGGAGCCTCCCTTTTTTCCAAAAATTGTGCCCCACACACACCCACCCATTCAGTGGCAGCACTTGTGCCCTAGTTGTACACTTCACAGCTAGATTTGCATCAAGCACATTCCAAAATACGCCATTCTTATCCGTCCCCAGGATGACACCGGGGTAGGTAGCAAAGAAAGTCTTTCCTGATCCCAGCTCTGTTCATCTTGGCTTCTTTTAAAAACACATCAAGCAAGGGTTACTCCAAGCGGAGCCTCCCTTTTTTCCAAAAATTGTGCCCCACACACACCCACCCATTCAGTGGCAGCACTTGTGCCCTAGTTGTACACTTCACAGCTAGATTTGCATCAAGCACATTCCAAATCCCCAAGCATTTACTCTCCCCAGGATGACACAGGGGTTGTAAATTCCTTCTGGATCCATGACTTGTTCATTTTGATGAACGTCAGTCTGTCCACATTGTCACTGGACAGACGCGTGCGCTTATCTGTCAGCACACACCCAGCAGCACTGAAGACACGTTCAGAGACAATGCTGGCAGCTGGACACGACAAAATCTCCAAGGCGTAACTGGATAGCTCTGGCCATTTTTCTAGATTTGAAGCCCAAAATGAGCAAGGCTCCATTTGCAAAGTCATGGCATCGATGTTCATTTGTAGATACTCCTGTATCATCCTCTCCAGCCGTTGACTATGTGTCAGACTTGTTGTCTCTGGTGGCCTTGCAAAGGAGGGTCTAAAAAAATTATGAAAAGATTCCATAAAATTGCTGTTACCAGCACCAGATACGGTCCTACTGGTACGTGTAGACTGTTGAAGATGACGAGACCGTCCCATGTTTGTCAAGTTACAACTGGGAGATTCACTCCCTGCACCTGCACGGTTGTTTGGTGGAAAAGCGGATCTAAGATCGAGTAACAGCTTCTGCTGATACTCCTGCATACGTGCGTCCCTTTCTATGGCTGGAATTATGTCACAAAATTTGGACTTGTACCGGGGATCTAATAGTGTGGCAAGCTAGTAGTCATCATCACTTCTAATTTTGACAATACGAGGGTCATGTTGGAGGTAGTGCAACAAGAAGGCACTCATGTGTCTTGCGCAGCCATGCGGACCAAGTCCACGCTGTGTTTGTGGCATAGAGGTGCTAACTGTTCTTTCTTCCTCTGACATCTCCCCCCAACCTCTTTCAACTGAAATTTGACCAAGGTCTCCCTCATCTGCTGAGTCTTCCATGTCCATGGACAGTTCGTCCTCCATATCTTCATGTCCTCCTGCACCTTCCTCAACATCTCGCCTGCTACCATGCGCCCTTGTTGATCCCTGTCCCCCATGGTCCCATGCCTGGCGCCTTGGTGATGATGAACGTCTGGACCTTGGTGATGTTGTTGTGTCTTGCGCATATGAATCCTCCTGTAGTTCATCCCCTTCCTGTTGTCCCACCCCCTGACTCCGAATAGTGTTTAGCGTGTGCTCCAGCATGTAAATGACTGGAATCGTCATGCTGATAATGGCATTGTCAGCGCTAAACATATTCATCGCCATGTCGAAACTGTGCAGAAGGGTGCATAGGTCCTTGATCTGAGACCACTCCATCAGGGTGCTCTGCCCCACCTCTGCATCTCGTTGGCCCAGGCTATACGTCATGACGTATTGCACCATGGCACGGCGGTGCTGCCACAGTCGCTGTAACATGTGGAGAGTTGAATTACAGCGTGTCGCCACATCGCATTTCAGGCGATGAACCGGCAGGCCGAAAGACTTCTGGAGTGATGCAAGTCGCTCAGCTGCAGCGCTTGAACGGCGGAAGTGAGCAGACAGTTTTCGTGCCCTGTTCAGAAGGCCATCTAGGCCGGGATAGTGTGTTAAAAATTGCTGCACGACAAGGTTCAACACGTGAGCCATACAAGGTACGTGTGTCACCTTGCCCAGGCGAAGGGCCGCACCCAGGTTTGCAGCATTGTCGCACACGGCCTTACCAGGCTGCAGGTTGAGTGGAGACAACCATTTATTAAACTCGGACCGCAGAGCTGACCACAACTCCTCAGCTGTGTGACTCTTATTCCCAAGACATGTCAAGCTAAAGACCGCCTGATGCCGTTGCGCTCTGCTGCCAGCATAGTAATGAGGGGTGCGTGATTCCTTCTGCGCAGTGAGAACGCTGGTGGCCTGACCAGGCAGGCTTGGGGCGGAGGTGGAGGACCCAGATGAGGTGGAGGATGCAGAAGCAGTGGCAGAACTTGGACAGACAGAGGATTGACACACAAGTCGTGGGGACGGCAAGACTTGTGCAGCAGACCCTTCACCATCTATCACCATAGTTACCCAGTGCCCAGTGAGCGACATGTAACGTCCCTGTCCATGCTTACTGGTCCAAGTATCGGTGGTGAAATGCACCCGTTCACACACAGAGTTTCTCAATGAAGCGGTGATGTTGTGTGCGACATGCTGGTGTAGCGCGGGCACACCTTTCTTAGAGAAGTAGTGGCGACTAGGCATCTGGTACTGGGGCACAGCGACAGACATAAGGTCTCTAAAATCCTGTGTGTCCACTAGGCGGAAAGGCAGCATTTCGGTAGCCAACAGCTTACAGAGGGATAGAGTCAACCTCTTAGCTTTGTCATGGGTCGCAGGAAGTGGCCTTTTATTTGACCACATCTGAGGGACAGAGATCTGGCTGCTGTGTGTAGACGGTGTTGAGTAGGGTGTCCCTGGAAAAATGCAGGTTTGTGAGGAAAGTGCAGGCGGAGACATGATGTTGCCTTCATCCAACGTTGGTGCTATCGATGTCTGAGAGAGCTGTACACACTCACTTGTTTCCCCTTCCAAACCAACTGACGACCTACCAAGCAAACTGCCTGTTGCGGTTACAGTGGTGGAAGTTGTGGGTGGAAAAACAGGTGTGACAGCTGTCCCCACAGTCCTAGAAGATGACGAGCGCGCGGATGCACTGGAAGGGGCAGGCGGTGGATGGTTCGCTCCGCTAGGCCGCATTGCAGCACGGTGAGCTTCCCACCGGGCCATATGATATTTATTCATGTGACGATTCATGGAAGAAGTTGTCAAACTGCTGAGGTTTTGACCTCTACTAAGAGAACCATGACAAATTTTACAGATCACATAATTTGGGCGATCTTTTTCTATGTCAAAAAAGGACCAGGCTAGGCAAGGCTTAGAGGCCATGCGACCTGTTGATCCACCCCGAATAATGCTCAGAGGCAGAGTGGTGGCTGAGGATGCAGTTGTAGACGTGCTACCAGTACTCCGAGTCTGTCCAGGAAGGCGCAAGGTAACTTCGTCATCAGTTGCATCCTCCTCCACCACCTCTGTTGACCTCCTCGAGTGCCTGACTGTGGGTTGACAGTAGGTGGGATCTAGAACTTCATCATCAATTTTTGTGTTTGCACTCCCCTCCCCCTCAGACCGAGCCTCTTCTTGCCCTGACCGAATATTTAAGTTGTCATCCCAAACGGGTATCTGCGTCTCATCTTCATCAGTATGTTCCTCATTGTCTATAACCACAGGTGTTACAGTTTGTGACAAAGGGTCAACATTATGCTCAGAAACTTGTTCCTCACGGCCTGAATCAGAGTCACAAAGGTTCTGGGCATCACTGCAGACCATTTCCTGTTCTGTACTCACTGTAGCTTGGGAGCAGACCTCTGATTCCCAGGCTATAGTGTGACTGAACAGCTCTGCAGACTCAGCCATCTCAGTTCCACCATACTGTGCAGGGCTGATGGAGACTTCAGAGCTGGGAGAAAGCAAGTTTGATTGGGATGACAACTCAGAGGACTGGTGTTTTTTGGATGCGGTACTTGAAGTGGCTGAGAGGGCACTTGTTGGACCACTTGAGATCCATTCAAGCATTTTCCTTTTTTGGCCATCATCTACCTTTGTTCCTGTTGTTCGTGTCCGTAAAAAAGGGAGCACATCGGATTGTCCACGGTAAGTAGTAGACATCTTACTTTTGCTGGTAGATGGTCTATCTTCAGCAGATGATAATGGAGCTTTGCCACCTTCCCCACGGACAAACCCTTTTTTTCCTTTTCCACCACGCCTCTTCCCCTTTCCACCAGCATCTGTCATTTTGCCACTCATGTTGATTGCGACAAGATTGTGCACTGAAAATGTGGTAGTAAAAATTGAGAGGTGGTGTAGATTGCAGTGGTGGTCTAGCTTTATTAACAGCAGAATAATAAAGAATAAATATCCCTGACAATGCAACTACGGCCCTTAAACTGGCAGCAAAAATTGCTAGTATAATGGCTTAGTTATAATGAGTTGGAGTGTGCAATGCAGGCAGAGGTGCTGCAAATGTCTTTGCACTAGTGGGACTATAGCAAAGTCCAATTGCCACGTTTAGGATGCCACTAGGTACACTGAGTGTTTGCTAGTATAATGGCTTAGTTATAATGAGTTGGAGTGTGCAATGCAGGCAGAGGTGCTGCAAATGTCTTTGCACTAGTGGGACTATAGCAAAGTCCAATTGCCACGTTTAGGATGCCACTAGGTACACTGAGTGTTTGCTAGTATAATGGCTTAGTTATAATGAGTTGGAGTGTGCAATGCAGGCAGAGGTGCTGCAAATGTCTTTGCACTAGTGGGACTATAGCAGAGTCCAATTGCCACGTTTAGGATGCCACTAGGTACACTGAGTGTTTGCTAGTATAATGGCTTAGTTATAATGAGTTGGAGTGTGCAATGCAGGCAGAGGTGCTGCAAATGTCTTTGCACTAGTGTGACTAGACAAATGTCCAATAGCCACGTTTAGGATGCCACTAGGTACACTGAGTGTTTGCTAGTATAATGGCTTAGTTATAATGAGTTGGAGTGTGCAATGCAGGCAGAGGTGCTGCAAATGTCTTTGCACTAGTGTGACTAGACAAATGTCCAATAGCCACGTTTAGGATGCCACTAGGTACACTGAGTGTTTGCTAGTATAATGGCTTAGTTATAATGAGTTGGAGTGTGCAATGCAGGCAGAGGTGCTGCAAATGTCTTTGCACTAGTGTGACTAGACAAATGTCTAATAGCCACGTTTAGGATGCCACTAGGTACACTGAGTGTTTGCTAGTATAATGGCTTAGTTATAATGAGTTGGAGTGTGCAATGCAGGCAGAGGTGCTGCAAATGTCTTTGCACTAGTGTGACTAGACAAATGTCCAATAGCCACGTTTAGGATGCCACTAGGTACACTGAGTGTTTGCTAGTATAATGGCTTAGTTATAATGAGTTGGAGTGTGCAATGCAGGCAGAGGTGCTGCAAATGTCTTTGCACTAGTGGGACTAGACAAATGTCCAATAGCCACGTTTAGGATGCCACTAGGTACACTGAGTGTTTGCTAGTATAATGGCTTAGTTATAATGAGTTGGAGTGTGCAATGCAGGCAGAGGTGCTGCAAATGTCTTTGCACTAGTGTGACTAGACAAATGTCCAATAGCCACGTTTAGGATGCCACTAGGTACACTGAGTGTTTGCTAGTATAATGGCTTAGTTATAATGAGTTGGAGTGTGCAATGCAGGCAGAGGTGCTGCAAATGTCTTTGCACTAGTGGGACTATAGCAAAGTCCAATTGCCACGTTTAGGATGCCACTAGGTACATTGAGTGTTTGCTAGTATAATGGCTTAGTTATAATGAGTTGGAGTGTGCAATGCAGGCAGAGGTGCTGCAAATGTCTTTGCACTAGTGTGACTAGACAAATGTCCAATAGCCACGTTTAGGATGCCACTAGGTACACTGAGTGTTTGCTAGTATAATGGCTTAGTTATAATGAGTTGGAGTGTGCAATGCAGGCAGAGGTGCTGCAAATGTCTTTGCACTAGTGGGACTAGACAAATGTCCAATAGCCACGTTTAGGATGCCACTAGGTACACTGAGTGTTTGCTAGTATAATGGCTTAGTTATAATGAGTTGGAGTGTGCAATGCAGGCAGAGGTGCTGCAAATGTCTTTGCACTAGTGTGACTAGACAAATGTCCAATAGCCACGTTTAGGATGCCACTAGGTACACTGAGTGTTTGCTAGTATAATGGCTTAGTTATAATGAGTTGGAGTGTGCAATGCAGGCAGAGGTGCTGCAAATGTCTTTGCACTAGTGGGACTATAGCAAAGTCCAATTGCCACGTTTAGGATGCCACTAGGTACATTGAGTGTTTGCTAGTATAATGGCTTAGTTATAATGAGTTGGAGTGTGCAATGCAGGCATAGGTGCTGCAAATGTCTTTGCACTAGTGTGACTAGACAAATGTCCAATAGCCACGTTTAGGATGCCACTAGGTACACTGACTGTTTGCTAGTATAATTGTGGCGCCCCTGACCTGGTCAGGCACCACTGAGTACTGCACCCATGCTGGGGACAGTACAACACAGGTAATCCAGAAGGCTGACCGGGGTGTGGAACACAGGCGCATAGTGATCAGGTCTCACACATGTACCCATGAGAGGACCCCTGGGGATCCCAGGAGGGGGCAAGCCTTCACCTTCACTGGAATAGTGGAGGGGGTAGAGCCTCCATCTCCTCTCAAGGGGTGTGGTGGAGAGTCTGGTTGCTAGGTGGCGTAGGCAAGAACAGGAGAGGAGGAGCAGTGAGCCAGTTCAGTGTAGAGTCCAGGGAGCTCAAGTGAGGAGCAGATCCCTGGAGCTGTGCAATCTGACAGCGTCCGCGCAGTGGCTACAGACGGGGGAGAACGGTTAACTAGGAGTGCTACCTGAAAGCCAGCTTCAGCTAGGGAGTGCAACGGAGTGGGAAGTAAGGAGACTGCTAGAGAGCACCAGGCCCAACCGGGCGGCAGATCCCGAAGCAAGGATAGATCCACCTTTCCCTGCTAAACCTGCCGGTGTGGGGCTCTCAAAGCCCACACCACAACACCACAAAAGCCGCAGCCACGTAACCACAGTGAGGGCCCATAGGTCACAGGAGGCAAGCAGCTGGAGTGGCCTGGTCCGGGGAACAAGCATACGGCGAACGAAGGGGAGAGAGAGGCTGCAGCATCTTCCCTGGGTGACCCCCATAGGGACTAAAAGTCGGGGTCACCCCAAACCACCAAGGGCTAAGGAAGGCGAGTCAGTAGTCACCCTCATAAAGTCAGCCTGAAGGATACCTGGTTCCCACCTGGTTCATCCCAGCTACGCCCGGGCTACTCACCCTGCCATCAAATGTGAGTAAAGCCCTTGAAAGACATTCCTGCCTGTGTGGTTATTCTGCGACTTGTGGTACTACAAACCTACACAGGGCCCTGGGGCTTGCCTCACTCTCAGGAGGCTACTACATCCGACTGCACCCACCATCAGCCCCAGGCGTCCCCTAACCTGCAGTGGCGGTCCCCACTGACCGCAATACTGAGAGTGGCGTCACGATCAAACAAGAAGATTTCCTACCAGTGACGGAGATCCAGCAACGTGGAGTCCCTGAAGGTAATGCACCGACACTGACACTACACCTGTGGGGCTTCACATCTGGCGTCACGAACAGGATAAGGACTAGACCTGTCCAGACAGGTGACCATGTGCCTGGGCGGGCCGCTTGAAAAATTGGAAGCGCCGCCATATTGCCACCATGAAAAGCGCGCTGAAAAACAACAGCAGCCCGCGCTGGAAGAAGTTACCGCCCACGAAGAGGTGTGGCTACCCAGAGATCCCCTGCAGAGTCCTGACCTCGCTGATGAAGAAAGCGGAAGCGTCCAGAGACGGCGGAGCAGAGAAGAAGCCAGTAGCGTGCTAGAGGAAATGGAGTCCAGACGTGGATACCCAGAGCCAGGCTCTGCTGCCTGGTGGTGCCGGGAGCTTGCCATCTTCTGCGACCAGCTGGAGGCCAGGATTGTGCGACAGCTCAGGGAAGAACGCACGGAGCTCCTGGAGATGGCTGCGGCGGTGCGGACCTACGAGGAGGGAGCCGCGCGACGCATGCCAGACCGAGCGGCGACGACGCAGACCCCGATGCTGCCACAGATGGGTGAGTCGAGTGATGCCCCGGCCAGCGCAAGTGCCCCGACCCCTGCTGCCACGCCCGCGGTCCCAGAAGAGGCGCCCGGCGCGGCGCCACCGAACCAGGCCGCAGCCACGCTAGATGCGGCCCGCCAAATCCAGGCCGCCGCAGCCATGCCCCGCCTGGCCCGCAAAGGTCCGACTACCACTGCGATACTGATCCGTGCCGCAGGTGTGACGCTGACCCAGGCTGCCACCCTGCTGAGCCCAGTCCGCCAAGACCCCACCGCAGCAGCGACGCTCGTCCGCGCCGCAAGTGAGATGCTGAACCAGGCCGCAACCCCGCCAGGTGCGGCCCGCCAAGCTCCGATCGCTGCAGCGACGTCCAGCCCAGCCTGCACAGAGCCCCCTGCAACAGCGACACTGATCCAGGCCGCCGCCATGCCAGGCGCGGCCCGCCAAGACCAGGCCGCCGCCATACAGGGCGCGGCCCGCCAAGAGATTGCATCACTATTTTCCCCGGCCTGCAAGGCCAGAGCAGACACCGCTCCCCAGTCCAAAGAGGTCCCTGCTAGGAAGACCCTGATAGGAGAGGACCCCGAATACTGGAAGCTGAAGGCTGACCTAGAGGCCCAGTTCCCACAAGAGATGGTGGATCGGTATCTGCTCCCTCCGTATACCCCCAAGGAGATTCAGGCAACCCCTGCAGCTGCGCCGGAGAGTCCACCACCTGGGCCAGCTGAAGAACACTCATCCCCAGCGCTGCCACAACCAGAGTGCAGCGAAGAACTAAGGGGGAGGGGAGGCCAGGAAGCTGAGGGGCTGACTCCGACTCCAGTGCCACCAGCAGTGGACCCATACCCAGAGCCAGAGATGCTGCCCTATTCTCGCTGGGATGAGGAAGACCTGACCCCGTCTGCTGACGAAGATCAGCCCAAAAACCTCACCTGGGAGCCCGCAGGCATGAACCCAGCCCGCAAGACACGGCGCAGCAGAACAAAGTATCCTCCAACACCACAGTCTCCAGAGCAGAGAGAAGTCACAGCCAGAGACCTGCAAGAAAAACGAGCCCTGAGAAGATCCAAAGCCCAGGTCAGAGGACCCCTTTGCAGAGGAGTTGTGGAGGACTTCAATTTGAAAAGCGGATACGGCTTTATTGTAGCAAGAGGAATAAAAGAGGGCATATTTGTGAATCGGAGAGATGTTCAAGCCCACCTGCCCAGAGGACATTCAGGCAGAAATTTGAAAATTGGAGACGCAGTACAGTTCACCTTGCATCAAGGAGAAAGGGGCTACTATGCCTTAGACGTAGCACCATGTCCCAAAGAAGAAAGAAAAGACAGAGATAAAGAAACAGATGCAGAAAAGGGAACAGATGAAGATCAAGAAAGAAAAGACAAAGAGCCTACAGATGAAACTACCTCAGAGGATGACAAGGAGCAAGAAAACAGCAGGTGCCGTAGCCCAATAGGCCAAAGCCCTGGTACCGAGGAGTAAAGTAAAGAAAGAAGTACCGAAAGTTTGACCAGTTTGACAAGTTGAAAAGTTTGCAACGTTATTGTTTAAGCATGTGCCCACAAAAACTATTGTGAGAAATAAACTTTAAGGCTATGAACTTGCTATAGCCACAAACTCTCGCAGTGTAAATAGTTACACCAGTGGCACCGCCACCAGAGCCAGCCTGTTTAGGGGCTTGGCTCGTCTGCAACCAGGAGGAGTCCGTCCGTATATAGGGCCTTGGCTCACTTGCGACCAGAGAGCACGCCTGTTTATGGGGCCTTGGCTCACCACCACAAAGAGGGTACCTGGTCAGCACCAACTGTGGAGGCCGCCTCTACATCCTGCCAGAAGAGGCTGACGGCGCGGATCCACCAGGCCAGGTATACCCTGAAACCACCAGCCCATGAAAGCCGCCTCTACATCCTGCCAGAAGTGGCTGAAGTCGCGGCCAACGGGAGAGGAAGATTGGAGGAAAGGTCTGGGGAAACGGATGGCCCAGACCTGGTTACCAACAGGACCGGTGACCTGCCTCCTGAGAGGGTTTTGGGTGGGTTAACGGACTTGTGGGTGGAGGGTGGTGATGTCTGATACCTGGTGGTTTTAAAAATGTTTTACATGTTTTAATGTTTTATGCATTTTAAAATGTTGTCTTGCAGCCCGAGGACGTGCTGGTGATAACTAAGGGGGAATGTGGCGCCCCTGACCTGGTCAGGCACCACTGAGTACTGCACCCATGCTGGGGACAGTACAACACAGGTAATCCAGAAGGCTGACCGGGGTGTGGAACACAGGCGCATAGTGATCAGGTCTCACACATGTACCCATGAGAGGACCCCTGGGGATCCCAGGAGGGGGCAAGCCTTCACCTTCACTGGAATAGTGGAGGGGGTAGAGCCTCCATCTCCTCTCAAGGGGTGTGGTGGAGAGTCTGGTTGCTAGGTGGCGTAGGCAAGAACAGGAGAGGAGGAGCAGTGAGCCAGTTCAGTGTAGAGTCCAGGGAGCTCAAGTGAGGAGCAGATCCCTGGAGCTGTGCAATCTGACAGCGTCCGCGCAGTGGCTACAGACGGGGGAGAACGGTCAACTAGGAGTGCTACCTGAAAGCCAGCTTCAGCTAGGGAGTGCAACGGAGTGGGAAGTAAGGAGACTGCTAGAGAGCACCAGGCCCAACCGGGCGGCAGATCCCGAAGCAAGGATAGATCCACCTTTCCCTGCTAAACCTGCCGGTGTGGGGCTCTCAAAGCCCACACCACAACACCACAAAAGCCGCAGCCACGTAACCACAGTGAGGGCCCATAGGTCACAGGAGGCAAGCAGCTGGAGTCCCCTAACCTGCAGTGGCGGTCCCCACTGACCGCAATACTGAGAGTGGCGTCACGATCAAACAAGAAGATTTCCTACCAGTGACGGAGATCCAGCAACGTGGAGTCCCTGAAGGTAATGCACCGACACTGACACTACACCTGTGGGGCTTCACATAATGGCTTAGTAACAATGAGTTGGAGTGTGCAGAGGACAGGAGGGTACAGTGCCAGGATTGTGGGGCTCTGGGTAGAGGAAAGGAAGCCTGCCTTTCTATTCCCTCCTAATAGGGAAATGCAGGGAGGAAATCCCTGACCTTTGCTACACAGACGCTGTCGCTGTTTTCAGGACCTGTCACCTATTGCTCTGACCCTGCCGGTTTGAGCCCTTAAAAGGACTGATAGAAAGTGCTCTCCCTAAGCTGTCCAGCGCTGTGTATGCAGCGCATACAGCAGTATCAGCGATAGGACAAAGGACGGAGCTGCGCCAGTGATGTCTGACACCAAGGACGCAGAAGGCAGATAATGGCGTCCTGGAGGAAAATGTGCGGTTTTATAATGCAGGGATATGTGACATGGACATCCTATCACACATGCCGTTGCTTCTCTGGCTAAAAGTCCACTTAGCTGTGTGTGTGTCTGGGATTGGCTGACATGCTGGCCCGCCCCACAAGACGCGCGCGCTTAGGGAAGGAAGACAAGGAAAAAAAAAAAAATGCCGATCGCCATTATACAAACAGCAGTGATCTGAAGGCACTGTTCCCGCACACTATACACTGAAATGTCATAATAGTGTGAGTCACAGAGTGACTTACACTATTACAGCGGAAAGCCAGCTAGGAATTAGCTGTTTTTTTGCTGCTAGAACCGTTCTCGAACGTTTCTAGAACTATCGAGCTTTTGCAAAAAGCTCGAGTTCTAGTTCGATCTAGAACAGGCCCCAAAATCACTCGAGCCTAGAACTGGAGAACCTCGAACCGCGAACCGCGCTCAACTCTAGTGGTTACTCACTTTCAACTGCGACAAGTGGTCCCCAGGCGATGCTGAGATAAACCGCAGGGAGAACCATGTATCCTTCAGGCTGGTATAGGGATGACTGTAAACTCGCCTTCCTAGCACTTCTTGTTTTGGATAAGCCCCAACTTAAAGTATATGGGATTCATCCAGGGAAGTCGCAACTGCCTTTTCTCCCCTTTCTGGCCTGTTTGCTGGCAGCGTGGACCAAGTAAAGATAACTCCTGGCCCTATCTCACTTATGGGCCCCCTCGTTGCTGCGGATGCTGTGGACTCTGTGTTGGTTGCTGAGACACCTGGAGTGCCCTCACCGGCAGGTTTTAGCAGACCACTAATTGGATGTCTGGCTCTAGGGACCTGTTCCCCATGCGTGCCTGGCAGGGCCGGATTAAGGTTGGTGGGGGCCTCTGGGCAGAAAATCTGGTGGGGACCCCATAACGTTAACATTTTTAGCTATAACAGTAGAGCGCGAACCGTAGCATTTAGATATAAATCCAATGAACATTTATCTTATCCTGTTCTGCCACATTCAGATTTACAGTCCTACAATACAGACACAGTCCAGGATCACTCACAGCCGTCACTTATACACACAGTACAATACAGACACAGTCCAGGATAACTCACAGCAGTCACTTATACACAGAAAGTAGAGTTAGGCTATGTGCGCACGTTGCGTTTGTCTCTGCAGAAATTTCTGCAGCAATTTGAACAGCACATGTGCGCTTCAAATCGCTACAGAAAGAGTCCTTAATGAAAAGCCAATTTTTCTGAGTGCAGCCCCTCCCATAGACAGAGCAGGGGCTGCATCCAAAGCACATGAAAGAAGTGACACGTCACTTCTTAGAACGTGACGCAGCACTTCAGGTAGCAGCCGAATCGCTACACTCTAATACGCCACGTGCGCACGGCTCCTGCATAATCTTCATAGATTGTGCTGGGGACGCAGGACGCATGCAGTTACGCTGCGGTCCAGATCGCAGCTTAACTGCATGCAAATACGCAACGTGCGTACAGAACCTTACTCACATATTTTTTTATTGATCCCAATGTTAAGGCAGCCAGGGCCGGCTCCAGGTTTTTGTGGCCTCCGGGTGAAAGAGTCTCAGTGGACCCCATCCACACAGACACACACATACACATACAGGCATACGTATATATACATATTTGAAGACAAATTCAGAAAAATACATATAAACAGACAAATATATGCACAGTCATATACACTGACATACATGCAGACACAGACGCATTAGGGCTTGTGCGCACGTTGCGTAATTCCATGCATTTATGCTGCCTATAGCACTGCAGTGTAAATGCATGCGTCCTGCGTCCCCTATACAAGCTATGTAGATTGTGCATGATACGTGCGAACGTTGCTTTTATGAACGCAGCGATTTGGGTGCTAAAATGTTGACCCAAATCTGTGAGTTCATAAAATGAGCATGTCAATTATTCTGTGCGCTATGGATGCAGCTCCCGCTCTGTCTATGGTGGGGGCAGCAGCCAGAGCACATGAAATCGGCATTTTTTGTAAAGAAAAACTGCATCCATTATGCAGTGTTTCTGCAGCGATTTGACGCGCACATGTGCTGTCAAATCGCTGCAGAATATTCAGTAGTTACGTGCGCATGAGCCCTTACAGGTATTAATATGGGGAAATTGCCAGCAGCCTCACTCACCTCTCCCGCTTGTTTCCGTCCAGCTCCTTTAGGACATGTGGCTGTGTTTCACGATGGCTGTCACTAACAGACATGACTGCACTGCTGTATATACATCACAGGAGGGGCTGGGGGTTACAATATATACATTACAAGAGGGGCAGGGGGCATAGACGTTACTGGAGTGGCAAACAGCTCTGGTGGTGCACTCATTACTGGGATGGGTGACATAGCGCTCTGGGGGACCCATATAGTTCTGGGGGGCTGCACAGACTGCTTCTTACACACACAGCTCTGACACACATACACACACACAGCTCTGACACACACACACACACACACACAGCTCTGACACACACACACACAGCTCTGACACACACACACAGCTCTGACACACACACACAGCTCTGACACACACACACAGCTCTGACACACACACACAGCACTGACACACACACACAGCTCTGACACACACCCACACACAGCTCTGACACACACACAGCTCTGACACACACAGCTCTGACACACACAGCTCTGACACACACACATCTCTGACACACACACATCTCTGACACACATACACAGCTCTGACACACATACACAGCTCTGACACACATACACAGCTCTGACACACACAGCTCTGACACACACACAGCTCTGACACACACACAGCTCTGACACACACAGCTCTGACACACACACAGCTCTGACACACACAATGCACCCACCCATCACCCCCTACACACACACACACAATGCACCCCCCTTTACCGCCTACACACACACACACACAATGCATCTCCCCATCACCCCCTACACACACACACGCTCAAATACAATGCACCCACCATTCCTCCCTACACACACGAATACAATGCACCCCCATTACTCCCCCCACACAAAACACACACACAATGCACCCACCCATCACCCCCTAAACACACACACAATGCATCTCCCCATCACCCCCTACACACACAATGCATCCCCCCATCACACCCCCCACACACACACACACACAATGCACCCCCCATCACCTCTACACACACACACACACACACACACACACAATGCACCCCCCCATTACCCCTCCCCCCACACACAATACAATGCAACCCTCATCACCCCCTACACACACAAATCACACTGCCCCATCCCTACACACTCCTGCCTCCCCCCCCCCTCGGAATACAGTACTCCCCCTCTGCCTGTCACAAAGCTGTGTTCCACTTCCTTCACAGATGTTCCCCGTTCTGTGTCCTCAGCCCCTCCCCACTCATCATCATTAATTAAACCTGTCTCTTCGGCTCCTTCATGGAGCGCTTACCAGCTGATCTCATCACGTTGCTGCATGTCGAGAGTGGGGCCCAGTCCCGGCGCGCTGTTCAAATGTATTTACGTCTGAAAGACGCAAATACATTTGAATAGGAAGAAGGAGGAAGCTGCGAGCACCGGCTCCAGCTCCGCTGCGCTCCTCTGCATTGTGTGCATGCCGGGCACACAGCACACAGCAGAGCCGGCACAGCACAGCGCTGCCTCCTGCTCCTGCTGCAGCTAGTGTGTCGGGCCTGCATGCACACACTGCGGAGGAGCGTGGCTGCACATACAGCGGCCCATTACACCGTGCCCCTGCTTCTAGGAAGGGGGGGGAAGGTGCCCCTCGCTGGGTACGCCCATGATGGCCGCAGCACATAGCAGGGAGCTCATTGGCACACCTCTGACCCCGGAAGTACAATCGCTGGTACTTCCGGGGTCATTCAGCATCCTGTGCCCACAGTTTGTTTTTGCGTCTTAAAGACGCAGATACAAATAAATGCCGGTGCACCGCCCCACCTCCCGCTCTCCCCCCCTCCGAAAACACAGCTGATTTATTAGACTGTCTTTACGGAGGGGAAGAGGGTGTGAAGAAAAAAAAATGCTGACAAGTATGGCCTTGGTGGTGGGGGCCCCCTTAGAAGCTCTTTTGGTGGGGGCCCCTGGGCTGGAGCCCCGCTTGCCCCGCCTATAATCCGGCCCTGGTGCCTGGTCTACAAGGAGTCCCCGTACTCAACTGCCTCGCTTCTTCCTGAGGTGTCTTTCAGGCTGACTGTGTAGCAACCAAACTCCCCCGCAAAAAAACACTACACATGCAGGGTCTGACTAGTGTGTCCGCTCTCTGGCGCCTTCACATCAGACTGGCTTCCTCCATCTCCTCTCTCTCTGACTGCCACTGCACAACTCGCTTCCAGCCTCTCCACCGCACCACTAGCTGAAATTTGGAGGCCACGCCCCCTCCTGGGTCTGCCCAGGGGTCCCCTCTAAAGTGTGTATGAGACCTGGTCACAATGTGTCTGTGCGTACGCACCCTATTCAACCTTTAGGATTACCTGTTTGCACTCACCCAGCGTGGGTGCAGTACTAAGTGGTGCCTGACCAGGTCAGGGGCACCACACATCAACACCATCTGGTCCAACCCTGCAGATTGCACTCCGCAGCATCATCTCACCTGTATTGGGGCCCCGGGACAACACTTCCCCTACCAGTGGAGGGAAAAACATCCAGCTGCCCACTCCATCGGTCCCGAGCATCACCCCCAGCGGCAGCAGCGGTGTCATCAAAAATCACCGGACACCACGGGTAGCGTCACTAACAAAACCTCCCCTATATAATAATATAATAACCCCCCCTTTTCACTTGCAGGCGATTGACGGGTGCTCAAGCCCGGGTCCAGCTTCCCCTCGAGCCACCGCCACGACCCCGGATCCGAGCGTCTTGAGCAGCCCCTCTGCCGTGGTCTGTTCCTTGCTCGCAACATATACAGTGTCTGTTATGTGATGTATAAGATTTACCAATCTTATTATCACAAAGAGTTGACTGTGCTCCAGACTGAGACAAACATGAAAAAGCAGCTGTAAGAAGAAATATGATTAGCATCACCAAACACCATGGCCGCACCAAAGACAAGCAGCTCCGGCTGCCACAGTGGGGGTGAGTTAATTCATTGTTTGACCAAATATAGTGTAGCAGGGTCATTTTAAAATTGATAATTTTATGCGGCCCCCGAAGGTTGGTAGAAATTTCCAAATGGCCCCCGGCAGAAAAAAGGTTCCCCACCCCTGATGTAGAACATTCTGAAACGTTTCAAAGCCTTGAGTTGTCTGGTGAATTTGAAGTCATATTTTTTACATTACATTTGGACTACTTTCCTGAAACCCTTGTTGCTATTCGCAAAGGAAAAGGAGAAATATTTCATTAGAATATAAAGGAAATGGAATGACGATAACAAGGTAGATGGAACGTGAACATGATGGGGGACAACTACTGGATGTTTAACAGAGAATATCTACAAGCCTTCTATAAGAGAAAAATATTAAGAGAACTTTGAAAAAAAGGAAAAAGCGCAAGATTTAATTTCCAATAAAGTTGCAGAATGAATGTTCAATACATTTTTATATATAATATGTACATTTTTGGCAACAATAAAGATTATTCTTGTTCATATTGCTTGCACGCAATTTCACACATGTTTTGTGCAAAAGCTATACATGATGGTTAAAAATAGAAGCATTCTTTAAAATTAGGGCATAAAAAACATAAGAATCAGTCAGTGGATGTGAAAGAATTTTCATAAACCCAAATTTTGCATACCTGTGTTATTTTATATTATTAAATGTATCCACTTATATTATTGAGTATACTAAGTATGCTGACTCCCCTATATACAGTATGAGCCCACACAAAGCCCCCATATATACAACATGAACACTCACACAGTCCCCTATATATTATATGAGCCCACACACAGCCCCATGCATACAGTATGAGCCCTCAAACTGCCCCTATATACAATGAAATCCCAAATAGCCTTTCTATATGCAGTATGAGCCCCCACATAGCTCTTTATATACACAGTGTAAGCCTCCTCATAGCCCCTCTATATACATTGTGAGCTCCCACATAGCCTGCTATGTACAATGAGTGAAAGTAAAGGTACCTTACGGGCTCGTCTGGAATGGAGACCATTGCGGTGGAGTACGTTACTTATGGTATTGAGTGAAACCAATGTCCCCACTGCCATGAGATCTTCCCGGAGCTCCTTCCTTGTTGTCCTTGGGTTAGCCTTGACTCTTCGGACAAGCCTGGCCTCGGCACGGGTGGAAACTTTCAAAGGCTGTCCAGGCCGTGGAAGACTAACAGTAGTTCCATAAGCCTTCCACTTCCGGATGATGCTCCCAACAGTGGAGACAGGTAGGCCCAACTCCTTGGAAAGGGTTTTGTACCCCTTGCCAGCCTTGTGACCCTCCACGATCTTGTCTCTGATGGCCTTTTAATGCTCCTTTGTCTTTCCCATGTTGACCAAGTATGAGTGCTGTTCACAAGTTTGGGGAGGGTCTTAATTAGTCAAAAAAGGCTGGAAAAAGAGATAATTAATCCAAACATGTGAAGCTCATTGTTCTTTGTGCCTGAAATACTTCTTAATACTTTAGGGGAACCAAACAGAATTCTTGTGGTTTGAGGGGTTGAATAGTAAATGACCCTCTGAATAAACTTTTCACAATTTAAAAAAAAAAATAAAAAAAGAAATAACATTCTTTTTTGCTGCAGTGCATTTCACACTTCCAGGCTGATCTACAGTCCAAATGTAACAATGCCAAGTTAATTCCGAATGTGTAAACCTGCTAAATCTGCAGGGGGTTGAATACTACTTGTAGGCACTGTATATATATGTATGTATATATATGTATGTATATATATATATATATATATATATATATATACACACAATGAGCCCACACATAACCTTCTATATACATTATGAGTCTACATAGCCTCATATATACAGTGTGAGCCCCTACATAGCCTTCTATATAAAATATAAGCCTTACATAGCCTCATGTATACAGTATGAGCCCCTACAAAGTCTCCTACAGTATATAAAGTTTGAGCCCTCACATAGTCTCCTAAATACATTATGAACCCCTACATAATAATATAATTAATAACTTATTAAATGCAACAGTCCTTATATGAGTTCCTTAAATCTGATAGCGTGGCTGGGACAACACAATCCCACGTAGCAGCTGCTCTTCAATGTCCCATAGTCCATACACAGGCACTAGGACCTGCCCTCAACACAGATCCTCGCCTTTCCCCAACAAAGCATCAACTAACTCCAAAACATGTGATTGATTCTTCCCCCTCTCCTTAGATCCACCCCCTGGATATTTGATACATGAATGGACTTAGACCTCCTGGCTCTGTTCTGTTTACCAAGTTGTGGATTGGAGAAGTCCCATGCTGAGAAGAACAAACAATCTCCCACCAGTAGTACATACAGGACAGTCAAGGAGAGACAGACTATTACACCATGAGCACAGGCAGGGGAAGGGACACGGTGTTACAACCCCTTCCCCCCTCAATTTGTGTACGGACTAGTGACCTCAACGCTTGTCATGTACACGTAAACATGCCGACCCTGACTCAGGGCTCCTCCTGTCTGGCAATCCATCTGCATTTTAGTGGTGGCTTTATCTTCTTTAGTGTATGGTGAAGATGTGTACTAATTGTGCACCGTGCAGCTTCTGTCACTGCCACTGCCACTGTAGAGCCACTCCAGCCACACATCTCCTGGCTACCAGCCTGATGCAAAACAGACACTCTTGGGGGTACACATTTATGAAACAGAACTCAAAATATTGTTGTTTTTTGGAAATGACAAGCCATTGTTGTTTCAATTTGAAAACAGCTAGCCTGTTCTTAATCCATAGAAAAAGGGATAATTTTTGGACTGCCAGATAAAAATCCTTTGTAATTGCTTAATCTTTGAGGATTTTTAGTCATAGTTTAGCTCTGCTTGATTGATACTTGGTTTCTTGATTTTAAGTTCTGTGTCAAATGTGACTATACGGTGCTCATCTGGAACCATTTTTATAAGCTATATATCAGCGTAAAAGTAATGAGTATGATGACGGAACAGGTATATTTGGACAGAACTATAATTAAAGTGTTAGGGGTACTTTGCACGCTGCGACATCGCTAGCCGATGATAGTGATGCCGAACGCGATAGTACCCGCCCCCGTCGCACATGCGATATCTTGTGATAGCTGTCGTAGCGAACACTATCGCTACGGCAGCTTCACATGCACTTACCTGCCCTGCAATGTCGCTCTGGCCGGCGACCCGCCTCCTTCCTAAGGGGGCGGGTCGTGCGGCATCACAGCGACGTCACACGGCAGGTGGCCAATAGAAGCGGAGGGGCGGAGATGAGCGGGGCGTAAACATCCCGCCTATCTCCTTCCTTCCGCATTGCCGGTGGAGGCAGGTAAGGAGATGTTCCTCGCTCCTGCGGCTTCACACACAGCGATGTGTGCTGCCGCAGGAACGAGGAACAACATCGTATCTCCTATTGGTGTGACATTATGAAAATGTCCGACACTACACAGATTACCGATTTACGACGCTTTTGCGATCGTTTATCGGCGCATCTAGACTTTACACGTTGCGACGTCGTTACCGGCGCCGGATGTGCGTCCCTTTTGACCCCGATGATATCGCAGTAGCAATGTCGCAACGTGCAAAGTACCCCTTACAGTCTTTTTTAGAATATTGTTGTCAGGTAGAGATGAGTTGATCCTTTGAAGTTTTTTATACAGCAACTTTGCCAAATTTTACCAAAACATTTGATTTGGGCCTGATAAAGTAGCATGAATCTCTATACTGTAAAGCTTGTATTTGATTAAAAATAAGACATAAGGCGAAAGAAAAAGAGAGAGAACCTGGTTGATGTTAAATGGAATTTGTCAGTAGGATCAACCCTCCTAAACCATCTGTATTGGCATATAGGTCAAAGGAAGCTGAATAAAATGATATGTTGATATCTGCAGTCTGATGCCTACATTTTCTTATATGTAAATGAGCTGCTCCAGGCTATGGACAGGACAGAGTTCTGCATGAGAATCTGACTCCAGATGTTAATATAGATGAAAGGGGATGTTACCAGTATGAGCCATGTATCTGACAGTACAATAGAATGGAATTTTTTCTTCTTACAAACACATTTGCTTCAGATCTCACAGCTCTGCTGTATTGAAATAATATTGCAGTACTGTCTGAATGTGAGATGGAGGCTGAAGTTCAGAGGAACCTGTAGATGTGTCAGTTATAATCACACACAACTGTGCAATGACATCAGGAGATCAGAAAGCTGCCATCACATATCGCACTGGTAATGCCTTATTTTATTTATAATAATCTCTTCAGGCAGATTCTCATTCAGATCTATGTTCGGACCATAGCCTTGAAAAGATCATTTACATGTAGGAAAAATGTGTATTTCTCTGCAATAAGACATCGGATTGCACATATCAGGTATCATTTATTCAGTTTCCTATGACTTGCATATACTGTAGACTGCTTAGATTAGTTGATCCTACTGACAGATACCCTTTAAAGACCTTACACTTTACAGGCAAGGTAAAGTAAGGACCCCGCCAGCCATAAGCTCTTATGCGCTATAGAGAAGAGAAAGAGAGAGTGAGGACCACATTGACTATAAGAGATTACACAGTACATTAAAGAGAGACTTACACAGTGATTCTGAAGATGGAGAATGACTTTGCCAAACAAACTGTACTCCAATGAGAACTGCTGATCTCAGATGGCCCAGGTACTGACCAACACTGTACAAGGTATCTGTCACACTGTACTCTAAGATGTCCTATAGCAGTACAGCGCAGTAATGTGGGACAAAGAAGATTCCTGAAACTACCTGCGAACGTAGTTAGCAGGTAAACCACTAGAGTGTGGTAGAGTGGAGAAAACGTATGAGCAGAATTCCCTAGCAGAGGTAATACTAGTCAAGCCCACCAGATGGCAGTAGAATCGTCAGAACGCCATATCATAACATGAGGTCTTGTAAATATACAGGGGCAAAGTCTAAACGTAATCAGATGGAAGCAAACAGTCAGTAGCTGGAAGTTAGAACTCAGAAGCGGGGGAGAATGGGGAGAGAAAAGTAACAGAATCAAGGTATGCAGACGAGGAACGAACAGGGAGACAGACGAGCAGGGAGCTGAAGGGAAACAGTGGGGGAGACACTGACAAGACGGGAACAGAGGAGGTCAACAACAGGTCAGGTGAACACGGAGGTCAGGATGGGGCAGGGCAGACAACAGGTCGCTCATGAGCAGAACCAGAAATATCACTGGCGTAGATCCAGAGAAACAGTGCCCTAATATAGTGGCCTAACCTCCAGAACGAGACAAGAAGGATTATCCCCAAACGTGACCTGTATCAGATGTGAAACTAAAAAAAGGCTCAGCTTCAGCTGAACCAAGAGTAAATCATGACTGTATCATAATGAACTAGATATAGAAGCTGCAAAGTATTATGAATAAAGCTGGGCAAACTGAAATAAAACCATACCTTTTTTTAAAATCTGGTTCCGATCCTGAGTCCAGTCCCCATATAAATCTATGGAGATCAGAAACCGGAGATTAAAAATGTTGGTAAAAGGGATAGGGAGGTAGGAGCGGGTGCGCTGTATTCACTCATGCTATATCAAACTCGCAGATATGAGCTGCAGCATTGTTTTACATGGGGCCGAGTGCACTTGTGCAAGTCATATGTCAGTGGGACGCTACCCGTCCAGTAAAAATAGATAGATAAATAAATAAATAAAAAATGGCATAAGTTGTGGAAACACGGGGCTCAGTGGGCGCTCTCGTCCACTAAAACCCGCCGCCTTTAGAAAGACAGCGTGGCTCAGGGCTCATCCCAACTGAACGCCGGCCTCCTCAACCGTGGGCGTAACACTACTCAGACAACACAGGGTGAGGGAACCACAATAATTAGACTTTATTGGATCCCCAAACAATTAACAGCACATAACACATAACCAGCAAAACACACAAATGTAACAGGCAACAGAGTCTCACCCTTCCGCTGGCTCACCAGGGATTTAGAATGTCCATGCCTCACAGGTTCCAAGCTGTCTGAGGTCTGCAAAGTCTGTAACAGGTGACTGAACTGTCCCAACCTGCGTGTCCTCCTTAGGTAGTCCTGGTTTGCTGTTACAATCCTGGCAGCCGGAGTCGAAATCCCTAGGCTGTGGATATGGTCTCCAACCGGATCCGGAGTCCCTAGATTGAAGCCATAAGATGTCCTGATCCTCCAGTCAGCTCCAAAGAGCTTAGACTGAATCCAACAACCATCAACAACCCCTGGTGGCTTAAAGAAGTCCTTTTTATAGCCACAACCTTCCACTTGGGTACACTGTGTCCTCATCGATTGGTTGGACAAGATTGCTTCTCACATTGGAGGAATTTCAAGCTGCATGGACAATGTTCATTTAAATGATATGGGTAGAAAGCCTGAGGGTGTACATGTAAACTGGGAGTCACCGTCTAGACAATGGCTACTAAGGTAATTACATTATCAATACACAACTACAATACGTCTAGCTTTCAGTGGCCAACACAAGTACATTGAGTCAACAAGAGTCTTGTAAAAACAATGAGGGACTTCTCCCCCGTCTATAGACAATCTATCATGCTGTCTGGCTGGATTTTAAGAAACTTTAACCCATGTCGTCACAATAAGGTCCCCCCATATTATGATACCAGCACAGATAAAGCCATGGCCACAGGCTGCAGCTCCAGCCCTGCGCACATGTCGGCTGTGTATCAAAATAAGAGGAACCGCATGCGGCTTTTGTTTTTTTTTTATTATTTAAATAAAAAATTAAAAAAACAGCATGCAATCCCCCCCAATTTTGATACCCAGCCAAGATAAAGCCGAACAGCTGGGGGTTGTTATTCTCAGACTGGGGAGGCCCACGGTTATTGGCCGCCCCCCCAGCCTAAAAATAGCATCCTGCAGCCACCCAGGATTGTCGAATCCATTAGATGTGACAAGCCTGAAACTTTACCCGGCTCTTCTTGATTGCCCTGGTGTGGTGGCAATTGGGGTAATAAGAGGTTAATAACAGCGTACACCTGTCACTAAACCCTAGGTTAGTGAGGGCAGGCATCTATGAGACCCCCCTCATCACTAATCTGTAAATGAAAGTAAATAAACACAAACAACAAAAAAATCCTTTTTTTGGAATAAAGTACAAAAACAACCCTCTTTCACCACTTTATTAACCACCTAAACACCCTGCAGGTCCAATGTAATCCACACGAGGTCCCACGGCGATTCCAGCTCTGTGTTACGGTTGCTGTGGCACTGGAGACTATGTTCGGATTTCTTGCTACTGCACATGTACGAGCACTGGAGACTAAGTTCGGATTTCTTGCTACTGCACATGTGCAAGCGCTGGAGACTAAGTCCTATCTTGGAGCCATTGCACATGTGCGGGTGACATCATTGCTGACACGAGGTCACATGTCTCTGACACCTTCTAAGCTGATTGGCCACTGATCATGTGCTTGTGACACGTGGTGACATGTCTCTGACACCTTCTATGCCGATTGGTCGCAGGTCATGTGCTTGTGACGCTTTGCTCGGTGATAGGCCAGCGTGACGTCATTGCTGTCATTCTGGCAGCGGATTGGCTCTGGTGTCCTCCATCTTGGATGAGGCACAGAGTCTATATAAGACCCTGACGCACGCCGCCCGGCGCTCAGTCCTCTTGGTTCCTGCATAGCAGTAGACGCTCTGTGCATGTCCCTTGCGGCACCTATTCTATCTAGGTGAGCGTTATTGGTAGGGTAACACTCTTGTAACTTGCAGCTTATGCTGTGGTCCATATCCTCGCACCTTAGTGGAGCGAACATAGGCAGGTGCTTGCTGCACATGGTCTGACTGGGCCTTGTGGTTCTACTCTGAGGTGAGCGCTATCAGTAGGGTAGCACTCCTGTACCTTTCAGCCGTACTGTTGTCCGTGTCCTCGCACCTTAGTGGAGCGGACATAGGTAGGTTAGGTGGTCGTTGCCTTCTAGGGTAACGCTCCACTACGCTGCCTCCTGCAGCAGTCCGTATCCTCGCACACTAGGGGAGCGGTCATAGGCAAGAGTTTCAAGCTAGCAGCCTTGCTGCTGTCCGTATCCTTGCACCACAAGTGGAGCGGACATAGGTAGGTGCCATATTGCACACACTACACTTAGTCTCTGTGACTGTTAACTGAGACAGGTGCTTTCACGCTCAGACTGTGAGACTTCTTTGCACTTTTATGTTGTATTCCTCACTCTTTTGCATTTCCACTCCTATGTTATTCTAATAAGGTAGTCGCTGTGACTTAAACAGTATACGCCGCTATTGGTCTTGGTGACACTGTGACGCAACAGTGTCAGTACCGCTTTGGTGGTACAGGTTTCCCCTATCCTCTGCAATACTCTGCAGCAGAGCTCTGCACGGTGGACCCTGACTGTCAGATAGCCTTCCATTCCCTTATTATCCAATAGCCCCCGTAACACTCTGCTACATCTCTGTCACAGCGAGCGGCCATAGAGCATGACCGCTCGCTGTGCGCTCCACGGAGGGAATGAATGAGCCATGATGAGCAATGACTGGTTGCAGGCAGACACTGCCATACAGTCTAGGGACATGTCTGTCTACAACCAATCACAGAGGCCAGACCAGCCAGTGTGCAGGGAAAACAATGCTGAGTGCATATGGTTCAGCGGAGGCCCCAGAAGCAATGTACAGCTGCACGGGAGGAGTTTACAACTGCGAGGGAGCCTCAGTAAGTAGGAAGCTCTTGTTTCATTCTTATTTTCTTCATTTTTCCTTTTTTTTGTTTTAACTTTTTGAGTGCAAGATCCAGACCAAACAGCCGGAATCCCGAGTAACTTTGAAAGTGCGCGAATCTGGACTTTTACAGTCCGGGTCCGCCCATCTCTAATTATGAGGAGTCCAAACCACAACACAAAAGGATGTTAGCCCACTCTGTGATGCATCAGCATTTTGAGAAATAATAGACAAGTTTTGTTTTTTTTTTTTTGTAATTTCAGAATATTTAACTCAAACTCGATCATCCATAGTTCGATCCGCTCATCTCTATTGCCAGGTTCTTCTGCAAGAAATATGATATTCTTATAGTAATGGAATGGTGCAGGATCCTCCCTGAGGGTTTTAGAATTAAGATCAATTTTAAGCATCATATTATTATATATTACTGTGCAACAAATACATTCTAAATATTGTACCTATCAACCTTTTGACAGGTAAGTATTAGGTAACAATTGGAAAGCTAATTACTCAAAATAAAATTAAATCTGTATTTTACTAACATTCTATACATGGATTTTAAAAGATGAAAGTCATTGTGGAATCAATGTCAGTTATTACCCAACCAATGTTTTTCTCACATTTTTACACAAGAGATAGTAACTGAATATTTTACCTTAGTTCACCCCAATCACTGCAAGCTTGCAGCAGCTGTAAGACTTCCAGATGTTACCTTTGCCCTTTTGTGCTTTTATTGTCTATGTGTCTGTTTTAAGCAGAGATTTCATTCTGATTCCCGCTCAGTTTGTGAATGTGCAGAGAAAAACTTCAATGATCAGTGGATGTGATTATATGATTACAGTTGTGATTGTACAGTGCCTTGGCTTTAATCTCATATGCTTTTAGAAGCATTATACAATTCTAAATAGAAAAAGAAATCCAGCAAAATCTGCACTTCCAAAATGTTGCAGTGAGGGAGCCTGCTTAATTTAAGAGTGAAGATGAGCGAACCCGAGGTTAGGTTTTGGAACCGAACGCCGACTTTAAAAACAGAGTTCGGAGTTCGGTTGCTTTACAATGTAATGCTCAGGTACACTTGGTGCTCAGCATGATTAGATGTAGTGTAACACAGAAAAAATTGGAAAGGCCAGCGCATCGTCCCTTGGAAATGATCTCTTATGGCTGGCTGTATGTGGGTGGAGACTTGAACTGCCAATCAGTGATTTTGAACCAGGCTTGGGCCAAGCTCGAACCAGTGGAGGTTAAGTTCCATTGCGGGCAGCAAACTGAACTTCCAAAGGTTCACTCATATTTATTGAAGAGGTGTGTGTGTGCTGCCCCTGCGTCAGCAGCTTGCCGCCACTGCTCGGATGCGGATCCGCGGTAGCTCGAGGGGTCTCCGGACCCGGGGGTCGAGGTCGCGCGGCCACTCGGAATAAAAGGGGGTGTTATTTACAGGGGATTGTTGGGACAGTTCGTGACGCCACCCGTGATGCGTGATAAGATGGAGTACTACCGCTGCAATGGGGAATACCCAGTGGCGATGGTGTGGGTAGCCAGATGTTTAACCCCTCCGGGACCCGGTGTTGGTGATGGGAAGGTGCCGTTGGGGTGGTCAAGGATTACTTTAGTACTCACTCAGTCCAATAACGCTGACACTGACAACCGTGGTAAACCAAAGTTCTTGATATCGCTGCAGCAGGGAGGGAGCATGCCTGGATCCCGTGGCCATTTTTTATTATTATTATTATTATTTATTTATAGAGCACCATTAATTCCATGGTGCTGTACATGAGAAGGGGGTTACATACAAAATACATATACAAGTTACAGTAGACAGACTAGTACAGAGGGAAGAGGACCCTACCCTTGCGGGCTTACATTCTATAGGATTATGGGGAGGAGACAGTAGGTGGGGTGTAGATTGGGCGGCAGCTCCGCATGGTGGTGGGGCGGCAGCTCCGCGCGGTGGTGGGGCGGCAGCTCCGCGCGGTGGTGGGGCGGCAGCTCTGCACGGTGGTGGGGCAGTGGGGTCATTGAAGGCTATAGGCATTTCTGAACAGATGAGTCTTTAGGTTCCGTTTGAAGTTTGCAAGTGTAGTAGATAATCTGACGTGTTGAGGCAGCGAGTTCCAGAAGAGTGGGGATGTTCGGGAGAAGTCTTGGAGGCGGTTGCATGAGTAGCAAATAAGAGAGGAGGAGAGAAGGAGATCTTGGGAGGACCGGAGATTACATTTTGGAGTGTAGCGAGAGATTAGTTCAGAGATATATGGAGGAGACAATTTGTGGATGGCTTTGTAAGTCAGTATTAGTAGTTTGAATTGGATACAATAGAAGATTGGGAGCCAGTGAAGGGACATGCATAGAGGAGAAGCAGGGTGGTAGTGAGGCGAGAGGTGGATCAATCGGGCAGCAGCATTAAGGATGGACTGGAGAGGGGCGAGCGTATTAGCAGGGAGACCACAGAGGAGGATGTTGCAGTAGTCGAGGCAGGAGATTATGAGAGCATGCACTAGCATTTTTGTAGATTGAGAATTGATGAAGGGACGGATTTTGGAAATATTTTTGAGTTGAAGACGACAGGAGGTGGTGAGGGATTGAATGTGTGGTATGAAGGACAAGGCAGAGTCAAAGGTCACTCCGAGGCACCGAACTTTGGGTGCTGGGGAGAGCGTGATGTTATTTATTGTAATAGATAGATCAGGTAGAGAGTGTAGGTGAGATGGAGGAAAGATGATCACATTGAGCTTTAGGAAGCGAGAGGAGAAGAAGGAAGATATAGCAGATAGGCACTCTGGGATTCAGGACAGCAGAGATGTGACATCTGGGCCAGAGAGGTAGATCTGAGTATCATCGGCATATAGGTGGTACTGGAAGCCATGGGACTTTATGAGTTGTCCCAGGCCAAATGTATAGATAGAAAAAAGTAATGGTCCCAGGACAGAGCCTTGAGGGACACCAACAGAGAGAGGACGGGATGAAGAGGTTGTGTGGGAGTGGGAGACACTAAAAGTGCGGTTGGAGAGGTATGAAGAGATCCAAGAGAGGGCGAGGTCTCTGACACCAAGGGAAGAGAGGATCTGTAGTAGGAGGGAGTGGTCAACAGTGTCAAAAGCAGAGGATAGGTCTAGAAGTAGGAGTATAGAGAAGTGGTTGTTAGCTTTGGCAGTAAGTAAGTCATTTGTGATTTTAGTCAGGGCAGTTTCAGTGGAATGATGTGGACGGAAGCCGGACTGTAGGTTGTCAAAGTGAGAGTTAGAGGAGAGGTGGGAGGAAATTTCAGCATGGACGTGCTGTTCCAGGAGTTTTGAGGCGAATGGGAGTAGCGATATGGGGCGATAGCTGGCAGCAGAGGTTGGGTCGAGGGAAGGTTTCTTTAGGATGGGTGTGACGGTTGCATGTTTAAAGGCAGAAGGGAAGGTACCAGTTGTTAAAGATAGGTTGAAGAGATGGGTTAAGGCTGGAATTAGGATAGTGGTGAGTTTGGGGAGGAGGTGGGTTGGGATGGGATCACGTGCGCAGGTGGTGAGGTGCGCTTTTGAGAGAAGATGTGCAAGTGATAGTGGAGAGGAAGTTTATGGGGGAGGAGCAGTGGTCTGTTATATGAAGGGGTTGTGGTGGTTGAGCAGAAAAGACTTGTCTGGTTTGGTCGATCTTTTCTTTGAAATATGTGGCAAATTCTTCTGCGGAAATGAGGGAGGTTGGAGGGGGCAGTGGTGGGCGAAGGAGGGAGTTGAAAGTATTGAATAACTGTTTGGGGTTGTGTGTTAAAGAGGATATGAGGTTTCTGAAGTATTCCTGTTTAGCCGAGGTAAGGGCCAAGCGAAATGTGTGATTTGCATTTTTGAATGTGGTGAAGTCTTCCTGGGAGTGCGTTTTCTTCCAGCGCCGCTCTGCAGCCCTAGACACTTGCCGCAGTTTTTTAGTGAGGCTGTTGTGCCAGGGTTGTCTATTGATTTGTCTCACTCTGCCATGCACAAGAGGAGCAACTGAATCAATAGCTGATGTGAGAGTGGCATTGTAGAAAGTGGTGGCACTGTTTGTGTCGTGGACTGAAGATATGGAGGACAGTGGTAGGATAGAGTCAGAAAGGGTGTGTATGTTGACGTGTGCGAGGTTTCTGCGAGGATGTGATACGTGCTGGACAGGAGGGGCAGGTGAGGAGGACAGAGCAGAGAAGGTCAATAGATGGTGGTAAGATAAGGGGAGAGGGGAGGTAGTGAGGTTAGATAGAGAGCAGAGACGGGTGAAGATAAGGTCTAATGTGTGTCCATCTTTATTGGTGGCAGAGGTGGACCACTGAGATAGACCAAAAGATGAAGCAAGGGAGAGTAGTTTGGAGGCTGCTGACTGGCAGGTGACAGTGGGGATGTTGAAGTCACCCATTATGATAGTAGGAATGTCAGCAGAGAGAAAGTGTAGAAGCCAGGCAGAGAACTGGTCGATAAAGGAAGTGGTAGGGCCCGGGGGTCTGTACATGACGGCCACTTGGAGGTTGGAAGGAGAATAGATGCAGACAGAGTGCACTTCAAAGGAAGGCAGGACAAGGGAGGGTAGAGGTGGGATTGGATTAAAGCTGCAGTTGTTAGAAAGAAGGAGGCCCACTCCTCCACCTTGTCTATTGCCAGGGCGAGGAGTGTGGGTGAAGTGGAGGCCACCGTAGCATAGTGCAGCAGGGGAGGCAGTGTTGGTTGGTGTCAGCCATGTTTCAGTGATGCCCAGAAAGGATAGGTTGCTAGAGGTAAAGAGGTTGTGAATGATGTGCAGTTTGTTACAGACCGAACGGGCATTCCACAGCCATTGGTGTTGCTTGTTAGCCTTTGGCCTTTTCCATGGCACCTTAATTTTAACTGGTCCCTCTAGCATAGAACTATCGGGTCCCGCTCACCAGTGTGGCTAACTGGATGAGCTTGCTCTCAGGGTTCACGCTTGGGATTTTCTGGACTATGTATCAGGAAAGTCCTATCCCCCTCGTTGCGCTAGTACCTTTTATTTTGGAGTGGGTGGAGAACGGATCTTGAAGGCTCCGTCCTCGTTGGGTAAATTGTCAAGACGCCTGAAGCTCCTTCCTGATCTAGGGTCCACGTACCACGTCATGCCCTGGACCCTACCCGGTGATGGTACAAGGCCGCCGGCTGTCCTCCTCGACAGTCTGTTCCCCTTGTCACGATCCCCTGTGACTGGGGTCCAGCTCCTACCAGGCCCAGACCAACGTCTGCCACCTAGTAGCCCAAGGAGCCCAGCTCCTGACCTCCTCTCACTTTCACCTCCAACACTACACTCCCTGACTCCTCACACTCATGACCTCCCCTTAACCAACCCCCCCAAGTGGGCGACCCTATTCCCTTCAGGTCAGCCACTGGTGTGTCTGGTGGGTGTGGTGCAGAGAATTCCTAGGATTTTGATTAGCTTGTTCTTGGCAACACCAAAGATCAGGGACCCGTAACCAAGGAGGAGATGGATACTGTACAGGAGGGCAGATTGCACAATACCCTGTGACGACCTAATAAGCCAGGGCATCACATGTGTCTCTGGAAGCCTGAGCTGGGCACAACATGTATGGGCACTACAATGTACTGGGCACAACAAAGTCTTATTTTCAATTTTTAATTTTGCAACAATCATTATGTTTTACATCATAGGTGTTTTCAGAGACTAAATCATCACTATGCCTGTAATTGAACTCCCAGAGGGGTGTAATTCCCACAATGTGGTCACTTGAGAGGTTTTCTGCTGAACTGGCATTTTGTTGCTCTGCAAATAGAGTTTGCAAACTATTCTAGGAAAATATATGCTCCAAAAATAAAATGGCGGTCCTTCCTTCTTGAGCCCTTTGGTGCAGCCAAAAACGTCTATTTTAACCACATCGGTCCACAGGACTTGTTTTCTAAATGCATTAGGCATGGTTTGATGTTCTTTTTCATACTTCTGACACTAAATTTTATAGTGAGAACACAGGGGAATTTGGGTTTTTATAAAGCTGTTATAAAACCCAAATATATATATCATCTGGCTTTATGTAACAGTGATAGTGAACAAGTTAGAACGATAACTAATAACTTGCTTAAAGTTATCTGAGCACACAAATCTCCAAAGGTGCCCAAAATTTTCCATAGGACCATTTTCCTTTTAGTAAAATGCTAAAAATATAAATATATATTTTTTCTCTAAAATACAAAATAAATTTGACATCTTTAACTTTATGCCTTTTAGGCTGCTTTCACACATCAGTTATTTGCCATCAGGCACAATCCGACAAAAAACAAAAAAAAAAAACGGATCCAGCGTCTGTTGCCGCCGGATCCATTTTTTCCCCCCCATAGACTTTCATTAGCACCGGATTGTGCCGATGGCCTTGCGTTTCATCCGTTTTTTGCCGGATCCGGCAAAATTTACTTGCAACGTTGAAGTGAACATTTTTGTGTCCGGCAAAAAAAACGGATCACGCCGGATCCGGCGCCGTACGGCGTGGTTTATAATGGAAGCCTATGGACGCCGGATCCGGCGTAATGCGGCAAAAAATAAAAATGGATCCGGCCACCGTTTTTTTTTAACTGAGCATGCTCAGGATCACACCGGATCTTTCAAAAAACTGAAGGAACTGATGGAAAAAACTGATGCAACTGATCCGTTTTTTTCGCCGGATCCGTCGCATCAGTTTTTTTGCCGGATCGTGCCTGATGCCAAAAGACTGATGTGTGAAAGCAGCCTTAGAGATCATTTCATCTTCAACTTGCTAAAATGTTCACAATAACAATTTTGACCAGAGGTGCCCAAATATTTACATGCCACTCCCAATTTACTACATTCTGCTGCCAAAGCCTCTATTTTATTGATTGGCAGTGGCACACTGTTTTCTTCCTCCCGAAAATTACACTGGGGACACATGTTGAGTACTGTGGGAAGCCTGACCCCATGCTGGTCCAATCCCTTTGAGTACTGTTTCTATCTTTATGGTCTTCTTGAAAGATACACGAGATTTTCATTGATTGCCATTATACTTGATCTTTTTAGTGGTTGCTCATCACTAGTACCTAACAGCAATATTTTTTTTTTGCTTTGGGCCAGATATGGTATGTGAACTGTATATGTGCCGCCCCCGCGTCAGCAGCCGAGCTGCTTGGATCCGGATCCGCTGTGGCTCGAGAAATCTCCGGACCCGGGGTCGGGGGTCGCGCGGCCACTCGGAATAAAAGAGGATTATTTACAGGGGATTGTAAGGACAGTTTGTGATGCCACTCGTGGTGCATGGTAAGATGGAGTACCACCGCTGCAATGGGGAGTACCCGGTGGCGATGGTGCGGGCAGCCAGATGTTTAACCCCTCCACGGGTAGGGCGAATGCCCCGGGACTCAATGAGGGCGACGGGGAGGTGCCGTTGGGGCGGTAAGGGTCATCTGTGTACTCACTCAGTCCAATAACACTGACACCAACAACTGTGGTAAACCAAAGTTCTGGACACCGCTGCCGCTTGGAGAGAGCACGCCTGGATCCCGTGCCCGTTGGTGTTGCCTGTTAGTCCGTGGCCTTTACCTTGGCACCTAGTTTCCCTGGCTGGTCCCTTGAGTATAAAACTGGTCGCGTCCCGCTCACCAGTGTGGCTAACTGGGAGAGCTTGCTCTCAGGGTTCACGCTTGGGATTTTCTGGACCGTATGTGTGGAAAGTCCTATCCCCCTCGTTGCGCTAGTACCCCAATTTTGGAGCGGGTGGAGAACGGATCTTGAAGGCTCGTCCTCATCGGGTAAATTGTCAGGACGACTAAAGCTACTCCCTGACCTAGGGTCCACGTACCCCGTCATGCAATGGCCCTTGCCCAGTGAGGGCACAAGACCGCCGGCTGTCCTCCTCGACAGTCCGTGCCCCTTGTCACAATCCCCTGCGACCGGGGTCCAGCTCCTACCAGGCCCAGACCAAGGTCTGCCACCTAGTAGTCTCAAGTAGCCCAGCTCCTCACCTCCTCTCCTTCACTTCACCGCTCCGTGACCTCTCCTCTTGAGAGTCCCTAACCGACTGACTGTCTCCTGACACTCCTGACCCTCCCTTAACCAACCCCCCAAGTGGGCGACCTTATTCCACTCCGGCCATCCACTGGTGTGTCTGGTGTGTGTGGTGCAGAGTGTTCCTAGGATTTTGATTAGCTGTTCTTGGCAACACCAATGGTTAGGGAACCTTAACCAAGGAGGAGGTGGATATTGCATTGAAGGGCAGATTGCACAATACCCTGTGACGACCTGATAGGCCAGGGCGTCACAAATATATTGTTAAATCTTCCCTTGAGTAAGCAGTTGAGACTTTGCATTTTGTATTTGCTAGATATTTTCTATTTCCCACCCTTGTTTTTTTTACTGTTTTTAGATATTTTTTTTTGTTATTTTTTTTGTACTTGTTCCATTAAAGCTTAAAACTTTAAAAGTAATTAAGATTTTTTTTTCTTTATTAAAAATTAAAAACAATTGTTCAGCCTTTTTAAATCTTTGTGAGATATTTTCATGACTTAATTTTGCTTCCTTCTATGTTTAAAGCTGGGTTTACACACTGCAACATCGCAAAGGACATCGCTGTAACGTCACCGGTTTTGTGACGTAACAGCGACCTCCCTAAGTCTCTGCTAAGTCGCTGGTGAGCTGTCAAACAGGCAAACCTGGCCAACAACTCAACAGCGATCCGGACCTGCAGAGCGACCTAGCTGGTTGTTGGGGACGTTGATAAGCAGCCTTTTGAAAGGGAAGTTGCTAACAAAGTCGGTGCAAAGTCTTCACACACTGAAACTTCATGCTGCACAGCGGGAAACAAAGGACCTAGGAATGGTCCTGAACGATTTGTAACGATTACAACTTCACAGCAGGGGCCGGGTCGCTGATAGGTTTCACACACTGCAACATCGCAAACAACATCGCTATTGCGTCACAAAACCGGTGACGTTACAGCGATGTCGTTTGAGATGTTGCAGTGTGTAAACCCAGCTTTAGACTGTCCTAAAAGAGCTGGCTTATCTACCTTGTTCATGATTTACGCTATACAGTAGCTCTAGCAAAATCTGTACTCCTGAGGGATCTTCTCTGCACGCCTTGTTATGCTCAGACAGGTAGAATGTTCTTAAGTAGTGTTTAAGCATAGGGAAAGGGAGCAGAGAAGCTCACACATCAGTACAGATTTTTCTAAACCATGCAGTTCAAATAAGCTAAGACAACATGAACTAGGTTGATAAATCAGCACTTTCAGTATGGTGTTAAAGATAGAATGAAGCAAAATAAGCTAAGGGAGTACATCACAAAAATTAATAACTTTACAAAGGCAGATCATTAATTACATTTTTTAAAGCAAGTTTGGTTACTTTTTAATAAGTACTTTACTTTTAAGCTCTGAAGAATCCATTTTGGAAAGCAGTGTGTAGAGTCGGCAGTGGCATCGAATAATGGACAGTATTTGGTGAGTGTGTGTGTATTGTAGAAGATTGAGTAAGGGTGGCTTTACATGCTGCGATATCTGGCCCGATATCACTAGCATGAGACCCGCCCCCCATCGTTTGTGCGTTTGTGCGGGCATATCGCTGCCCGTCGCGCACAAAATCGCGCACCCCCGTCACACATACTTACCTGCTTAGCGACGTCGTTGTGACAGGCGAACCGCCTCCTTTCTAAGGGGGCGGTCCGTTCAGCGTCACAGTGACGTCACTAAGCGGCCGCCCAATGTAAGCGGAGGGGCAGAGATGAGCGGGACGTAACATCCCGCCCACCTCCTTTCTTCCGCATTGTGGCCGGAGGCAGGTAAGGAGATGATCATCGTTCCTGCGGCGTCACACGTAGCGATGTGTGCTGCCGCAGGGACGAGGATCAACTTCGCCTCAGCGACAGCAGCGATAACTGGCAGCGGACCCCCATGTCAACGAGGAGCGATTTTGGACGTTTTTGCAACGATCCAAAATCGCTCCTAGGAGTCACACGCTACGACATCGCTACAGCGGCCGGATGTGCGTCACAAAATCAGTGACCCCAACGAGATCGCTGTAGCGAAATCGTAGCGTGTAAAGCCCGCTTATGTTGAAATAGATCAATCTTTTGAAGTTGCCTTCATGTCAATAGGAAGAAGTATGAATGTGACACCTATATTTTATGGCAAGGTCAGAATCAGTTAGAGGCAGACTCCTGCGCAAGAACAACATAAATAAGGGGCTATTGCAATCCAAGAATGTTTCTCTAACAGAAGCCACTTGCTAATTTGTATTTGAAAGCTCAGTTCCTTTTCTTTTAGGCCCCTGTGCAGTTGTAGCAATGGTACTTCCGCCCCTACTTTATAGTAGATTGCTCTTATTATTGACTTTAACATATTAGTGTATTTTTCTAGTAACAAGTTTGAATATACGTACATGCGTGAAAGATAGATACTGTCACGATTCCTCTGTGCAGAGCATCTTGCACACAGGTGATGCTCTGCTGCGCCTTCCTTACGGAATTACAGAACCGGCAGTGACATTATTCCTCTGTACAGAGCATCTTGCACACAGGTGATGCTCTGCCGCGCCTTCCTGAACTACAGAGCTGGCAGTGACATGTTTCCTTTGTATAGAGCATTTTGCATTTGAAGATGCTCTGCTGTGTTTCTTTGCATACTAGCTAACAGTACAGGATTCCATGCAGCTTCTGGGAGGTGCTTTTACTCAGATGTTCCACCTTTCTGGTAATTGCTCTGTTTTATTACAGAGTATGCTCTCCCAGAACCTTGCCAGTTGTACTCTCTGGTTCTGCAGTTGTGCTCTTGGCTTGTGTTTGTGATTGTGTTCTGATCTAAGTTTCTTGACCCCAGACCGTTTGACTCCTCTCTGCCTACTCCCTGTTCTTGTCATTACCTCCTCGCTTCTGAGCTCGGACCGTTACCTGACCACGTCTCTGTCTGCTCTCTAAATCTAATACGTATTCTTCTGGAATTCTAACCCTCGGCCTGTGACTTGACTGTATTTCTGCTTACTCCCTGTGTCCTGTCGTGTCCTCCTGTTTCCTTACCCCGGCTTGTCTGACTACCCGTCCATTTATACTATCCGTAAGTAGTGACTAGCAACACAGATACCTGATTTATTATAAGACATTACAAAAACTAAAAAGATTTACTTATCTGTAAGCACTGAAATAAGTGCTTACTTGTGTACTTGGTAAATGCTGGTTCATTACATTTTCGGCTTAAAAATCTTTCTTCATAAATTTTGTATTTTGCAGATGGCTTACACAGCATACATACGGCTTACATATATTTTAGTTTTAAAGTAGTTGCCTTATTATTGTGAGAAAAAAATGAGTGTAGTTAATGAACATGCTATAGTTTGTGTTGAAATATAGTACAGGGATACTGGGAAATTACTTTTTTTGGCACAGATGGAAATGCTTTGAAAATGACTCTGCAGCTTAAGCTTCCCTATCTGACAGAAACAATGCAGAAGAGAAATTTCCAGCAGAACATGATGTCCAATAAAACAAAGTATATCGTAAAACTGGACTGAAAGTCCCAGGCACTTCCCAAAATAGACATATTTGTCACATTGCTTTCTTTAGTCCAAAATTCCAGATACTATCACCAAAAATAAAACACAAAAATAGCAGGATAACTTAAACCATTAATCAAATAAAGCTCAAAATAAACAGCAAATAGACACAATAGATAAAGGACGTTGGAAAGATCTAAAGCAGTTACTGTGTGAGATAAAGGCAAAAATAAATTGTTAGCTGAATATAAAGATATTTTTCCTTGTCTTCATGTTTGATGACATTATTAGAGATGAGCGAGGTTCGAGGTTCGCCAATTTCATTTTCGAGTGATTTTGGGGGGTGTTTGAGACGTTCGACGAACTCGAGCTTTTTGCTAAAAGTTCGGCAGTTAGAGTTACGTTCGAGAATGGTTCGAGCACCAAAAGCGTGGCTTTTCACAGTAATGCTATGTGCACACATTGCTGTCTGCATGCGTCCTGCGTCCCCAGCACAATCCCTCTCCCTTTCCTACCCACCGATCACGGGCGCCTCGCTGCACGACTGTCACAAATCTGCGGCGTCTTTTCCTCTTTTAAAAATGGCTGCCGCTTCATTATTCAATCAGTTATTCTGTGCTTTCCCCGACCACCGGCACCCATGATTGGTTGCAGTCAGACACGCCCCCACGATGAGTGACAGCTGTCTCACTGCAACCAATCACAGCCGCCGGCGGGCGAGTCTACATCGTGCAGTAAAATAAATAAATTAATAATAATAATAAAAAAAATGCGGTTCCCCCCATATTTGATACCAGCCAGGATAAAGCCACACGGCTGGAGGCTGTTATTGTCAGGATGGAGAGCACCACGTTATCGGGAGCCCACCACCCTAACAATATCACTCAGCAGCCGCCTGGAATTGCCGCATCCATTGGATGCGACAGTCCCGGGGCTCCACCCAGCTCATCCCCAATTGCCCTGGTGCGGTGGCAATCAGGGTAAGAAGAGGTTAAAAATGACAAGCATCTCCCCGAGACACCTTCCATGATCAACCTGAAAGTGAAAGTAAAGAAACACACACAGCGAAAAATCCTTTATTTGTAATAAAATACAAAACAAATCCTCTTTCACCATTTTATTAATCCCAAAACAACAATCCAGGTCCGAAGTAATCCACACGACATTGTCAGCTCTGCTACATGATGATGTAGCACCACCATAGAACACGATCACTGTGTGCTCTCCATGTAGCACATGAAGAGAATCGTGCTGTCACCTCAGATTTCAGTCTGCTTTGCAGACCTCAAGATAACGAAATCTGCCTATGTTCCTCATTGGAGCCAGTGGCTGAATGGATAGAGCGGTGCCTAAGAAGCATAACTTCACGAGTTCAATTCCCGGCTCTGTCGGTAAAGATTGTTTTTCATTTTCAATTAATAAATTATTATTCATTTATACTTACTTATAAAATATTATTATCTTAATTATGCACAGAGGGGAGTAGCCGGACATCATCTATGAGCCGCTTCATGGAATGAGGTCTCTCTCTCTCTCTTTTTTTTTTGCACTGATGCATCAGCTGATTGTATAAAAGCCGTTTATACAATCAGCTGTTGTGTCGTGTGATTCAGGCCCTTGAACCTGACACATCATCTGATCACTTTGCCTTCCAGCAAACCGATCAGATGATATTGGACCCGGATTGGACGGCGCGGGACCCTTGACCCAGGATTACTGCGGAGGGGGGTTCTTTATTTCAATAAAGATGGAGTCACTAATTGTGTTGTGTTTTATTTATAATAAAAATATTTTTCTGTGTGTTGTGTTTTTTTTTATCTGTACTAGGAATTGATGGTGGCCATGTCTAATATTGGCATGACACCATGAATTTCGGGATTAGGGCCAGTTGATAATATACAGATAGCCCTAACCCCATTATTACCCAGCAAGCCACCTGTCACCAGGGCAGCTGAAAAGAGTTGGATACAGCGCCAGAAGATGGCGCTTCTATGAAAGCACCATTTTCTGGGATGGCTGTGGACTGCAATTCGCAGCATGGGTGCCCAAAAAGCTTGGGCACCCTGAGGTGTGGATTCCAATCCCCAGCTGCCTAGTTGTACCTGGCTGGACACAAAAATTGGGCGAAGCCCACGTCATTTTTTTTTTTAAATTATTTCATGAAATTCATGAATTAAAAAAAAAAAAAGGGCTTTCCTATATTTTTGGCTCCCAGCCGGGTACAAATAGGCAGCTGGGGGTTAGGGGCAGCCCGTGGCTGCCTGCTGTACCTGGCTAGCATACAAAAACATGGCAAAGCCCACGTAATTTTTTGGGGGGCAAAAAGCTCCTGCATACAGTCCTGAGCCTTGTAGTTCTGCAGCTGCTGTCTGTCTGTATGAAGGAGAGCAGACAGCAGCTGCAGAACGACAAGGCTCAGCATGCTCCATTCACTAGTGCATGCAGGAGAGCAGACAGCAGCTGCAGAACTACAAAGCTCAACATACTCCATCCAGGACTGTATGCAGGAGTTTTTTGCCCACCAAAAAAATGATGTGGGCTTCGCCATATTTTTGTATGCTAGCCAGGTACAGCAGGCAGGTACGGCTGCCCCAACCTCCAGCTGCCTATTTGTACCCGTCTGGGAACAAAAAAATAGGGAAGCCCTTTTTTTAATTATTTCATAAATTTCATTAAATAATTAAAAAAAATCGACATGAGCGTCGCCCCATTTTTGTGTCCAGCCAGGTACAACTAGGCAGCTGGGGATTGGAATCCGCAGCACAGGTTGGCCTGAGCTTTCTGGGCCTCTCTGCTGCAAATTGCAGTCTGCAGCCGCCCCAGAAAATGGCGCTTTCATAGAAGTGTCATCATCTGGCGCTGTATTCAACTCTTCCAGCAGCCCTGAAGCCGGGTGGCTTGCTGGGTAATAATGAGTTAATACTAGCATTTTTTACTAGGTAGTATTAAGTCAGAGATTCTTAATGTCAGGCAAGTTTGACCCGGCCATTAAGAATCTCCAATAAAGGGTTAAAAAAAACACCACACAGAGAAAAAATACTTTATTAGAAATAAATACACAGACGCACTTAAAGACTCCATGTTTATTACTCCCTCTCATCCCTCCACGATCCATGGTTTTCTGTCTTCTTTCTCCTTCAACCCATGCAGCTCTGCTACATCAGACAGCGCTGCGTGGGAGGAAGACGCTGCTGCTCCCCGTGCAGTCTATTCACTCAGTGAGTGAGCAGTGTCTGCAGGCTGTAAGCGGTGACGTCACCACTGACAGGTGGGTTGCTATTGCAACAGTGATCTCAGTTATTCACTGGCTGTGGCAGCCGGTAAATAACAGAACGGGGATGCAGAAAGGGGAAGCTGACCATGTGTCAGAGCATTTCGCCGCTACACGGAGATGCTGGAAAGATCACCGCGTACCGGAGAGATGGAATGACATGACCTGGCAATGATGTCTAGCCCGTGTGACCTGTCTGTAGCCAATGAGATAATAGACACGTGACTGGTCACATGCTTTTTTGACGTCACGGAAGGTCCTATCATCAGTGCTTGTTACTGGGAGGATGCAGCGATTATTGGAGGGAAATGCGGCAGGAGACAGAGTGCAGGACGCGTCGCGGGGACCTGTAAGTGTAATGGTAATGTTTATTAACTGTATGTGTACATTTATAATGTGTTTTTATGTGTTTGTGTTTGCCTGCCATTGGTTTCCATGGGGTTCGAGAGGTTAGTCGAACGGTTTGTCGAACGTTTGTCGAACGGAGTGTCCGTTCGACGAACCGAACCGAACTCGAGCCTTCAGATGTTCGCTCATCTCTAGACATTATATAAAGAGCGGAAGGTAGATATTTTTTAAAAGAAAATGTAACACAAAAATTAAATTGATATTAACACATTCATCAAAGCATTGACGTCTACTTTCAGAGTAAACCATGCACAATAGCAATGGTATGTTGGAAAGTCCCACCATACCACAGAAAGCACAAACAATATATAACGTTCAAACAGTGGCGTAACTAGACTTTGACGGGCCCGCTGCAAAATTGGACCTGCCCTTCTCCCCCCACTTCCGCATATAATAGTCTAAATCCTATAAACACATATGAGTTACAAGTTGCCCGCCTTTCCATTATGTGGTAATGTCCCCAATTCTGTTCAAATTTGTCCCATCCTGGGCTCATTCCTAGTAAATACTGTATGTCCCCCATCCTGGGATATATGCCCCCATCCTGGTAAATATGTCTCTCAACATGGTATATTTATGTTCCCATACTGGTATATATGTCCTCATCCTAGACCCCATCCTGGTATATACATCAACTCCCTGGTATATATGTCCCCATCCTGAGCTTCATTTGGGTATATATGTCTCCATCCTGGACTCTATCCTCCTACTTACTGTATGTCCCCATCCTGGTATATATGTCCCCTTCCTGTATATATGTCCCCATCTTGGGCTCCATCCTTGTATATATGTCCGCATCTTGGTATATATTTCCCCTTAATTGTATATATGTTTCCATCCTAGTCCCATCCTGGTATATATGTCCCCTTTCTGTATATATGTCCCCATCCTAGTCCTATCCTGGTATATACAGTTAGGTCCAGAAATATTTGGACAGTGACACAAGTTTTGTTATTTTAGCTGTTTACAAAAACATGTTCAGAAATACAATTATATATATAATATGGGCTGAAAGTGCACACTCCCAGCTGCAATATGAGAGTTTTCACATCCAAATCGGAGAAAGGGTTTAGGAATCATTGCTCTGTAATGCATAGCCTCCTCTTTTTCAAGGGACCAAAAGTAATTGGACAAGGGACTCTATTGCTGCAATTAACTCTGAAGGCATCTCCCTCGTTAACCTGTAATCAATGAAGTAGTTAAAAGGTCTGGGGTTGATTACAGGTGTGTGGTTTTGCATTTGGAAGCTGTTGCTGTGACCAGACAACATGCGGTCTAAGGAACTCTCAATTGAGGTGAAGCAGAACATCCTGAGGCTGAAAAAAAAGAAAAAATCCATCAGAGAGATAGCAGACATGCTTGGAGTAGCAAAATCAACAGTCGGGTACATTCTGAGAAAAAAGGAATTGACTGGTGAGCTTGGGAACTCAAAAAGGCCTGGGCGTCCACGGATGACAACAGTGGTGGATGATCGCCGCATACTTTCTTTGGTGAAGAAGAACCCGTTCACAACATCAACTGAAGTCCAAAACACTCTCAGTGAAGTAGGTGTATCTGTCTCTAAGTCAACAGTAAAGAGAAGACTCCATGAAAGTAAATACAAAGGGTTCACATCTAGATGCAAACCATTCATCAATTCCAAAAATAGACAGGCCAGAGTTAAATTTGCTGAAAAACACCTCATGAAACCAGCTCAGTTCTGGAAAAGTATTCTATGGACAGATGAGACAAAGATCAACCTGTACCAGAATGATGGGAAGAAAAAAGTTTGGAGAAGAAAGGGAACGGCACATGATCCAAGGCACACCACATCCTCTCTAAAACATGGTGGAGGCAACGTGATGGGATGGGCATGCATGGCTTTCAATGGCACTGGGTCACTTGTGTTTATTGATGACATAATAGCAAACAAGAGTAGCCGGATGAATTCTGAAGTGTACCGGGATATACTTTCAGCCCAGATTCAGCCAAATGCCGCAAAGTTGATCGGACGGCGCTTCATAGTACAGATGGACAATGACCCCAAGCATACAGCCAAAGCTACCCAGAAGTTCATGAGTGCAAAAAAGTGGAACATTCTGCAATGGCCAAGTCAATCACCAGATCTTAACCCAATTGAGCATGCATTTCACTTGCTCAAATCCAGACTTAAGACGGAAAGATCCACAAACAAGCAAGACCTGAAGGTTGCGGCTGTAAAGGCCTGGCAAAGCATTAAGAAGGAGGAAACCCAGCGTTTGGTGATGTCCATGGGTTCCAGACTTAAGGCAGTGATTGCCTCCAAAGGATTCGCAACAAAATATTGAAAATAAAAATATTTTGTTTGGGTTTGGTTTATTTGTCCAATTACTTTTGACCTCCTAAAATGTGGAGTGTTTGTAAAGAAATGTGTACAATTCCTACAATTTCTATCAGATATTTTTGTTCAAACCTTCAAATTAAACGTTACAATCTGCTCTTGAATTCTGTTGTAGAGGTTCATTTCAAATCCAATGTGGTGGCATGCAGAGCCCAACTCGCGAAAATTGTGTCACTGTCCAAATATTTCTGGACCTAACTGTATGTCCCAATCCTAGTATATATTTCCCCTTCCTTGTATATATCTCCTCATTCTGGTCCCATCCTGGTATATATGTCTCCATCCTGTCAAATATGTCCTCTTCCTGGTGTACAGTTAAAACCAGATGTTTATATGCACTATCTAATAAGACACATACAGTATGCATATTTTTCTCACTATCTGACATGAATTCAGAATATACCTTTTCCGTTAGGTCAATTAGGAACTGTTACACCTCGTGGCTCTCCTGTGGCAAGGAATGAGACAGTCTCCTTGCCTGCCACGAGCGCTCCTGCTCCGCAGCGCCGAAGGTCTGCCAGACTGCGCAGAGTGCAGGAGAAACCTCCTCAGAGAGGCAGCACAAGGGTGACACCTAGTGGTACTCCTGTTGCAAGAAATGAGGCGGTCTCCCATTCCTTGCCTGCCACAGCTCCTCCTGCTCAGCAGCCTCGAAGGTCTGTGAGGTTGCACAATGTGCAGAGATTTGCTGCTCAGGGAAGCAGTGAGACTCCCGTTATCTCTACACATTGTGAGACCGAGGATCCCGCCTCTATTTCCCAGAGGCAAGAGGGTGAGCATGTGCTATGCTTGGTGGATCCTGATTCGCCCACTGACGTCACACGGCTTGATGACAAGGCTGGTGACGTGGTGAATCCTGACTGGCCAGGCTGGGATGTCGTGGATCCTGATTGGGTCAAGTCCGTCATCTCCGCCTCGCGCCCGCCCTTGGCTGGAGCTACACCTCCTTAAAAGCTCCTCCTGCCATCATGGCGGCGCGCGACCGTCCTTCTATGTTTGGATGTCTGGCAGCGTGCTGCCACGCCACTGCTCAGGCATTATCTTCTTCTGTGGGCTTGGCCCTTGCTGCTTAGGCAGCACCTGGTTTGCAGGCCGTGTCCCTGCCTTGCTGCTCCGGCAGTAGCTCCTTCTACAGGCCGTGTTCCTGTCCCAGGTGAGCTCCTCGAGTCTCCACTGGACTCACCTGGTTATTGAAAGCACACGTGCGTGGGCACCTCTGTGCTACCCTCGTGCCATATTCTCGTGACTTCCACTGGCACACGTGCGTGGGCACCTCTGTGCTTCCCCGTGCAACAGGTACACCGAGCCGTGTGATCCCTGCCATACAACCCACACGGGTTAGGGCAGACCGGTGTACATAGATCGTCTGTGACATTCCAGACGATCGCTAGCAGCAACCCGCTCACTCTTCACCCACCATAGCAGCGGTCCCTTACACCGCACAGTGGACCTTGACCGGCGGAAGCTGTCCATTCCCCATCTTGGCACGCTTCCCCGGGTCCCCCTCGTAACAAGGAACCATCATGTTTTATATTTTTCAAATGCCAGAATAATGAGAGCGAGACAGTGCTTTAAGGCATCTTTATTACTTTCTGCAAAGTCAAAAGTTTACATACATTTCAATAGTTGCTTTAGGCAACGTCCTGCTTGTTCTGCTGCCTTCTTTTCAACCAACGTTTTTGATAACTGATATGTTTGGTTTTGATGTATTTTTTGGTGCATTTAAGCTGCATAAACACACTAAAAATGCATGTGTTTTTTTACATGCAGATTTTTGCATCTAACGTAAGTCTAAGGCGGGCTTTGCACGTTGCGACATCGCAAGCCGATGCTGCGATGTCACACGCGATAGTCCCCGCCCCCGTCGCAGGTACAATATCGTGTTATAGCTGGCGTAGCGAAAATTATCGCTACGCCAGCTTCACATGCACTCACCTGCTTTGCGACCGTCGCTCTGGCCGGCGAACCGCCTCCTTCCTAAGGGGGCGGGTCGTGCGGCGTCATAGCGACGTCACACGGCAGGCGGCCAAAAGCGGCGGAGGGGCGGAGATGAGCAGGATGTAAACATCCTGCCCACCTACTTCCTTCCGTAGAGCCGCCGGCGGCAGGTAAGGTGAAGTTCCTCGCTCCTGTGGCGTAACACACAGCGATGTGTGCTGCCGCAGGAACGAGGAACAGCATCGTACCATCGCTGCAGCAAAATTATGGAAAAGTCGGAGCTTGCAACGATGATACGATAACAACGCTTTTGCGCTCGTTTATCGTATCATTTAGGATTTACACACTACGACATCGCAAGTGACTCCGGATGTGCGTCACTTTCGATTTGACCCCACCGACATCGCACCTGCGATGTCGTAGTGTGCAAAGCCGCCCTAAGGGGAAAGTCCACACTGAAAACTCAGCATATCCGCAAGAGAAATGGATATGCTTCAGCTTACAAAAGTAAATCGTAGGAGAATTAAGCTAGCGTAATAAACGAACACAGGTAACATGACATCTCCATTAATCCTGTCCACTTTGCTAGTACTCTAATGCTCTGCAGGTTTGACACAGCAAAAAAACACAAGTAACCTCATTATGGGCACCTTATTGGTTGAAAAAACATCATTTTATATTCTAACATGTTTGTAATAAGTCTCATTTTTTTCCTGTCAATTAACAGTTGAAGGTTTTCATAATGAATGTATATGGATTGTTCTTTTCCTTTTTTGACCTATAAAAACTCTACGATATGAGACTTTTTTAAAAAAAAAAAAACAAAAACAAACTTAAATACGTCTATTTTTGGGCTAAGTGTTATTATTGTAATTGGGTTTCATTCAAAATGTTGCACAGATTGTCTTTTACAGCCTCTATGTTACAGTTTGTATTGATGGCTACAGAATGAGTTAACTAATACTGCATGGCATTTTCCACATAGAACCTTGGCATCTGTACGGGAGGTGAGTATAGGCTTTATTATTTTACCTGGTGGAAACGTGGATTCAGAAGGGGTTGCCTTACTAGTGGATAACCCCTTTAATACTCAAAGGAAGCCCACTGTTACAGAATGTCATCCATTTAAAGGTACTGTATCGTGTTTTTTTATTTTTGTATTAAAAATAGTGATTCTGAAATCAAGTATTTTTAATACAAAATGAAAATAAAACGTTGCTTATTTACTTTTTCTGTTATTCTAATTTTACTGTATGCACTGGGGGCCATGTTGGATTTGCTGTGTGTGTAACGACAGTTACACACTCCTTTATGGCAGCCCCTGTGCATAGAGAATAGTGGTTGCTATCCGACCCTATGTGTAACGTTACAGTGGGTGTGTGCTGTGACCTGGACACGCCCCCTGGGCTGTCCAGATCACAGCAGAGGGAGGATCTCAGCACCATTTTTGTGGAGATTCAAGCCATGCTTTTTTCTCCACTTTACACCTGTCAACCGTCGGGATGTGAGTCCTGGCCGCCTCCCCTCCCCCCATTACCGATGACACCCCCCCTCCCTCCCTTTGTTCTTACCAGCCCCCGCCCCCTGCCATTACCGTCTGTAATGAAAGCCCTTCCCTCTGCTGTCCCCAGCCCCGTTCTGGTGGCCGCCGGTGTGTGTGTGTCCTCCCTCTGCTCTCACCAGCCCTCTGCCATTACCGTCTGTAATGAAAGCCCCTCCCTCTGCTTTCCCCATCCCCGTCCATGTTCGTGTGTGTGTGTGTGTGTGTTACAGTGCCAACTACAGAGCCACCATACAGTGATAACTACTGAGCCACCATACACTGCTAATCACTGAGCCATCGTACAGTCATTACCACTGAGCCTCACATATATATACAGACTGCGGTCATAGCACCCACATATACTGTATATGCTGACTGTGTGTGTGTGTGTGTGTGTGTGTGTGTGTGTCAACCCTTCCGCTTGCCACCCTGTGTACCAGTGATACTGTCTGCATGGTTATTTATCTTAATCCTGTCCTGTGTGATACTATCTGCTGAGCTGTATCTAATCCTCTCCTGTGTGATACTGTGTGCCGAGCTGTGCATCTAATTCTCTCCTGTGTGATACTGTCTGCACAGCTGTGTATCGAATCCTACCCTAATCCACCATACAGTGCCAACTACTGAGCTACCATACAGTGCCAACTACTGAGCTACCATACTGTGCCAACTACAGAGCCACCGTACAGTGCCAACTACTGAGCCACCGTACTGTGCCAACTAGAGAGACAACTACTGAGCCACCGTACAGTGCTAACTACTGAGCCACCATACAGAGCCACCATACAGTGCCAACTACTGAGCCACCATACAGTGCCATACAGCGTATACTGTATGTGTAAGTCAGTGTATATATGTGGGTGCGATGACCGCAGTCTGTATATATATGTGTAACAGTCACTGTATATATGTGTAAGGCTCTCTGCGCACTTGCCGTTTTTGCCGTGGATTTCCTGCGGATTTGCTGCATGTTTCACTGCAGAAAACTTTCATAACATCTCTGCAGTGACTCACCAGCAAAACCTATGGGAAAAAAAATGCTGTGCGCACTATGCAGATTTTGACAGCTGCATGTTTTGCTGCGGGATTCCCGCAGCTAAAACAATTGCATGACAATTCTTTTACTCAGGTCCCTGCGGTTTCGAGGGCTGACAGACCAATCACCCGCAGACAGATGCTGCTCCCCATATAAAGTTTATGGGGAACAGAATCTGCCCCAAAGGGGTAGGAGCAAGCGCTTCATACTCACCGCTGACCGGGCGGCTGTCACACTGTTCTCACGGCGGTGGCTTTCATCTTCCAAAGCCGGCTCATTATTCCATCTCGTATTTACTCCTTCCCTGCTCACCGGTGGCTGTGATTGGTTGCAGGCAGACACACCGCAATGCTGAGTGACAGCTGTCTCAGTGCAACCAAACCAATCACAGCCGCCGGTGGGCAGGTTCATAGCGTACAGTAAACCAAAACAATTATCAAAAACAGAGTGTGGTCCGCCCCAATTTTTCTAACCAGCCAGGATAAAGCATCACAGCTGGGGGCTGGTATTCTCAGGCTGGGGAGGCCCACGTTATAGGGAGCCCCCCAGCCTAAAAATATCAGCCAGCAGCCACCCATAATTGCCGCATCCATTAGATGCAACAGTGCTGGACTTTTCACGGGTCTTCCCATTGCCGTGATAAGGTGGCAATCGAGGTAATGAAGGAGTTAATGGCAGCAGCCCATAGCTGCCACTAAGTCATAGTTTACGGATGGCAGGCGTCTATATGACACCCCCTCATCACTAAACTGTAACTGAAAGTAAGGCTAGGTTCACACACTGCTTTTTTTTGATGCTGCGTTTTTGTGCGTTTTTTGTAGCAAAAAACGTACAAAAAAGCACCTGTTGCAAAAAACCGCGGCAACAACGCATGATTTTTTACCGCGTTTTTTATGCATTTTTATCATTGAACAATGCCATTAAAGATTGTTTAAAAAATAAAAAAAGATAAAAGGTCTGATGACATTTCCTTCTTCAATATGTTCTGCATTCTCCACTAGTGTATGCAGGAGAACAGACAGCTGCAGAACTACAAGGCTCAGCATACTCCATCCAGGACTGAGTAGTAAAAAGGTTTTTTGCCCAGCTCACCTGTGCAATGGAAGCCAGAAATCCTGGGCTGTGCACGGAGAAAAGGTTTGGAGAGCCAGTCCATATACATAGAAAGTGATTAAGGGATTTCACCAGCACAAAACTCCAGGCATCTTGTTCTTTAAAATAAAAACTTCTTTATTTTCTTGTCATTAAAAAGTCCATGCTATAGTGGTTAAGCCCATGTCAGAGAGGACGCGTTTCGAACATCCAGTTCTTATTCAGTCTCTCTTTTAAAGGGCTGAACCCAAACATGTGATCAAATAGAAGGAGAGAGCAAGATAATTACAAAAACATTAACCAATTAAGTTGGATCACTCCATATAGTGCCATAACACTTATATACATACATAGTATTTAAGCAAGATTAATATGCAAACATCAATTCATTTCTTTTATTTAAACCCTTAGGAAATCTTGTGCCCATTAAAAACATCCATTTTATTTCTCTCTGAAAAAGGATATCCTTCAAATTTCCACCTCTTCTAGGTAATTTGATTTTCTCAATGGCATTAACTTTCATGCCTTTCAAATCACCTGCATGTGCGTCGCGAAAATGTTGAGACGCTCCTGATAATTTTCTCGTGGTGGCATTATTCACATCATAGATGTGTTCAGATATCCTTTTTCTGAGTGAACGACAAGTGCTGCCTATATATTGTAGCTGACAAATGGTACAAGATATTACATAAACTACATGGTCTGAACTGCAGTTTATTAGTGACATTATTTTATAAGTTTTTTTATCTGTGAATGAAGAAAAATCCTTTACATTTAACATATAACCGCATAGTCCACACGATCTGTGGCCACATTTAAACGAACCTGTACTAGGTAACCAATTGCCGGTATTTTTTTCCCCGTTAGTGGAACCGCACCTGTTCATGTGATCACTTGGTGATAACATGGATCCCAATGTAATGTTCCTTTTTGAAACAAATTTAACTCCATTTTTTAGGATTTGATATAATATGTCATCTGTAGATAAAATGGGTAAATATTTTTTAATAATTTTAATTACATCATAATAGTTCTTACTATATGTTGTTGAAAAAACAACTGACAATTCCTTCTGAGGACTGTCTTTGATTTTATTCATGTCCAAATATTGTGACCTACTCACTTTACTCGCCTTGACTTTGGCTTTTTGAAGATTTTTCAATTTATAACCTCTTGCTAAAAACCTTTTTTCAATAATGTCGCATTCCACCTCAAAACTATTTTGGGTGTTGCAACACCTCCTGGCATGGACATATTCACCTGTAGGGATGTTATCTATGACATGTTTTGGATGGCAACTTCCCGCATGTAGTAGCGAGTTGCCTGATATAGGTTTTCTATAGAGGCTGCAATTAATTTCTCCATTATCACCCTTCCCATGAAATTGTATGTCCAAAAAATTAATTTTTGATACATCATGAAAAAAAGTGAAAAAAAAAAAAAAAAAAAAAAAAGTGAGACTGAATAAGAACTGGATGTTCGAAACGTGTCCTCTCTGACATGGGCTTAACCACTATAGCATGGACTTTTTAATGACAAGAAAATAAAGAAGTTTTTATTTTAAAGAACAAGATGCCTGGAGTTTTGTGCTGGTGAAATCCCTTAATCACTTTCCATCCAGGACTGTATGCTGGAGGGGCAGGCAGGGGGAGCAGAACTACAAGGCCCAGCATACTTCATCTAATAGTGTATGCAGGAGAGCAGACAGCAGCTGCAGAACTACAAGGCTCAGCATGCTTCATCCAATTGTGTATGCAGTAGAGCAGACAGCAGCTGCATAACTACAAGGCTCAGCATCCTCCATCCAGGACTGTATGCAGGAGTTTTTTGCCCCCCAGAAAAATGACATGGGCTTCACCATATTTTGTATGCTAGCCAGGTACAGCAGGCAGGTACGGGCTGCCCCCAACCCCCAGCTGCCTATTTGTACCCGGTTGTGAACCAAAAATATAGCGAAGCCCTTTTTTTTAATTATTTCATGACTTTCATGAAATAATTAAAATAAAAAAATGATGTGGGCTTCGCCCAATTTTTGAGTCCAGCCAGGTACAACTAGGCAGCTGGGGATTGGAATATTCAGTGCAGAGTGCCCAAGCTTTCTGGGCACCCACGCTGTGTATTGCAGTCTGCAGCCACCCCAGAAAATGGCGCTTTCATAGAAGAGCCATCTTCTGGCGCTGTATCCAACTCTCCCAGCTGCCCTGGTGATGGGTGGCTCACTGGATAATAATGGGGTTAGGGCTAGCTTTATATCATCAGCTGGCCTTAAGTCCAAAATTTATGGTGTCACGCCAATATTAGACATGGCCACCATGAATTTCTAGTAAAGATAAAATAAAAAAAAACACAACACACAGAAAAATATTTTTATTAGAAATAAAACACAACACAATTAGTGACTCCATCTTTATTGAAATAAAGAACCCCCCTCTGCAGTAATCCTGGGCCAAGGGTCCCGCGCCGTCCAATATCATCTGATCGGTTTGCTGGAAGGCATACCGATCAGATGTTGTGTCAGGTTCAAGGGCCTGATTCACATGACACAGCAGCTGATTGTCTAAATGGCTTTTATACAATCAGCTGATGCATCAGTGCAAAAAAAAAAAACTACACACTTACGTGCTGGCTCCTGTCCGATCGCTGCAGGAGCTGCCAGTGATCAACTGATAGTCTCCTGACGGCATCAGCTGATAGCCGGCGGTAAAAAGCCAGCATCACCGCGTGACTTGCGATCAGCTGATGCATCAGGTGACTGCATCAGGTGATCCTCCGCCAGGTCCTGCTTCCATTGGACGAGCCTTGGAGCCGGCACACAGCCGGAGCGGTGGTACCAGGAGAGGAGCTGGGAGCGGGCATGGCACCGGGAGTCTGCAGACAGGTGAGTATGTCTTCTACTGTTCACTTTTGATTTCGCAGCTGCTTCATCTCCCGCACGGGAACGGACCTGCCGCCGCACGGGAGTGGACCTGCCGCCGCACGGGAGTGGGCCTGCCGTCGCACGGGAGATTGAAGTAGCAGTGGAGGTACCGGGAGGATCCGATGACCGCAGTCTGTATATATATGTATAAATGTGTTTCCACTTTACTTTCGGGTGGAGCTGTACAATTCATATACAGTCACCCAGAAAATGGCGACACATTACTATGAAATACACCTCCTCCCCTTTTGGGTGCAGTGTAACACCCAAAAGGGGAGGAGCATAGGCATGCCATCTAGTGACTGCCGAAATTTGCAGCTATCGTAATTCTACTAAGGATTACTATAGCTTTTTGATGTGTACACAGGAAGATGCTCCCCCTACTGGCAATTATAAGTATTTTTTATATAAAAGTTTTATTTTACATATTTAAAAGTTGAATTACATTAAGAAAATAGTTGTTACACAATTATAATAATATTGTTAGCTGATTTGGCCTACAAAAAAAAAAAAAATTAGACGATACAGTCCCTTTAATGCCATCCATGTGCTGTTTGTATTTTAAAAATTAACACTAGAAGTCCCAGAGAGGGGTCATTTAACACTTCTACCTTTGGAACCCGGGTCTAATGACCTGAAGGATTTTAGCTAACATCCTATAATCACCGTCTTTTGTTCTGTAATTAAGGCCATTACTGTCGCACCATAGGAGGTTGTTGTTTTCCATTGAGTTTAGCCATATAGTTTCTAGTTAGTTCTATTCAGTTTAACTAAGGGTCATTTGACCCTCTTTCGGGACTTCAGGGGGGAGCTCGAAATTTCTGGGACTTCTAGTGTTAATAGGTAAGAAAGGCTAAGAATGATCTTTTATTTATACAAGTGCCTTGCAAAAGTATTCGGCCCCCTTGAATTTTTCAAACTTTTCCCACATTTCAGGCTTCAAACATAAAGGTAAAAATTTTAATGTTATGGTGACGAATCAACAACAAGTGGGACTCAATTGTGAAGGTGAACGAAATGTGTTGCTTATTTTATACTTTTAAAAAAAACAAAAAACTGGAAAGTGGGGCGTGCAATATTATTCGTCCCCTTTAGGTTAATACTTTGTAGCGCCACCTTTTGCTGTGATTACAGCTGCAAGTCACTTGGGGTATGTGTCTATCAGTTTTGCACACCGAGAGACTGAAATTCTTGCCCATTCTTCCTTTGCAAATAGCTCAAGCTGGGTGAGGTTGGATGGAGAGCGTTTGTGAACAGCAGTTTTCAGCTCTTTCCACAGATTCTCGAATGGATTCAGGTCTGGACTTTGACTTTACCATTCTAACACCTGCATACGTTTATTTGTGAACCATTCCATTGTAGATTTTGCTTTATGTTTGGGATCATTGTTTTGTTAGAAGACAAATCTCCGTCTCAGTCTCAGGTCTTTTGCAGACTCTAACAGGTTTTCTTCGAGAATGGTCCCGTATTTGGCTCCATCCATCTTCCCATCAATTTTAACCATCTTCCCTGTCCCTGCTGAAGAAAAGCAGGCCCAAGCCATGATGCTGCCATCACCATGTTTGACAGTGGGGATGGTGTGTTCAGAGTGATGTGCCCAAATAATTTGATTTTGGTTTCATCTGACCATAGCACCGTCTTCCACATGTTTGTTGTGTCCCCAGGTGGCTTGTGGCAAACTTTAAACAACACTTTTTATAAATATCTTTGAGAAATGGCTTTCTCCTTGCCACTTGTTCATAAAGGCCCGATTTGTGCAGTGTATGACTGATTGTTGTCCTATGGACAGACTCTCTCACCTCAGCTGTAGATCTCTGCAGTTCATCCAGAGTAATCGTGGGCCTCTTGGCTGCATCTCTGATCAGTTTTCTCCTTGTTTGAGATGAAAGTTTTGAGGGACGGCTGGGTCTTGGTAGATTTGCAGTGGTATGATACTCCTTCCATTTCAATATGATCGCTTGCACAGTACTCCTTGGGATGTTTAAAGTTTTGGAAATCTTTTTGTAACCAAATACGGCTTTAAACTTCTCCACAACAGTATCACGGACTTGGCTGTTGTGTTCCTTGGTCTTCATGATGCTATCTGTGCTTTAAACAGAACACTGAGACTATCACAGAGAAGGTGCATGGATACAGAGACTTGGTTAAACACAGGTGGCTTATATTTATCATCATCAGTCATTAAGGACAACATTGGATCATTCAGAGATCCTCAATGAACTTCTGGAGTGAATTTGCTGCACTGAAAGTAAAGCGGACGAATAATATTGTACGCCCCACTTTTCAGTTATTTATTTTTTTAACAAGTTTAATACAAGCAATACATTTCGTTCTACTTTACAATTATGTCCCACTTGTTTTGATTCTTCACCATAACATTAATATTTTTATCTATATGTTTGAAGTCTGAAATGTGGGAAAAAGTTGAAAAATTCAAGGGAGCCGAATACTTTCGCAAGGCACTGTATGTGAAAAACAATAGCAACAGTGATTGTAAAAATTGACCCATGAACCAAGAATGAGTTTAGCATAATTTTTGTACAATGCAGAAATCCCTCAAAGTGTGGCCACCTTTGTTGTTTACATGCCAGTTTAAAGCAGCCAAAATAGGTGGGGCTGAGAAGCAGAGTGGACGGTACACGTCGTGGTTATACCCACTCGCAAATTTATGAAAAGTGGCGGAATTTTTATGCCACAAATGCTACTTGATTTCTTGACTGGTACAATATTTTTGGTGAGTCGTACAGAGTTCCACACCACTGATATAATTCAACATGGAAAGATGCTCCTGCAGACCATTCATTATCTGGTATTACAGTCATGATCAATGTGTTTTCTGAATGTTCATTTTTGAAAGCTTTTTCATGAATAAGATAAGATCAGTAATGGATTATGCTGTGTGGCTTAAACAATACATTAGACAAGTACAGATCAAAGAGGAATTCTAAAGTTTGTAACATAATTGGAACAGATAATTAGTGCTGGGCAAGCACTAAAATGCTCGGGTGCTCGTTACTCAAGCCAAGCAATTTCTAATGCTCGGGTGCTCATCTTGAGTAAAGAGCATAATTAAAGTCAATGGGGAACTCAGAAGTCGAAGGAAAACATGCTCCCTCTACACTATTGTGAAGAGACCTCTAAAGGAAGGATGCAGTACCCATCAGTAGATGGAAGCGGTTTATTTCTATGCGTTTCAAAGACGTCTAGCTTCTTCAGGTAAAAAAATTAAATTCAGAAGTACAGACATCATCCAGCTTATAAAGTTACTACTGACATTTTAATTTTTAGCGCCAAGGAGGCATATGACATGTCAAAGTTCACTAACAATGTGTGGTAGTAAATGAATTTTATTGTATATTCCAAACAAAAAAAGAAAACTAAGGGTAGCGGGGTGATGTAGCCAAGCTAAACGGACGCATATGAGAGGGGCTCTCACCATCCTGAATATATCCTGGCTCCTTTCCCTGACTACATGTTCTCCCTAGCTTGCTCGTCGGTTCTCAGGGTAGGGGACACCACTTGGAGGACAGCGAATTTACCAGAGCTGTCTCACGGCTCCTGACGATGGGAACAGTGCTATCTGCAGCCGGGGCATGAGGTCTGGTGGCCATCTTCTCTGCATCTGAGTGTGGCCTATATACACGTAGTGTGCAGCGCTGCAAAGCTGCAGCACTCGGCAGCAGATTCACTTGCAGTGGAGAAGCTGAGGAACTGATAGAAACAGCAGTGCTCATTTGCGGAGACAAACCAGAGGGAGGATCTGGAGGGAGGTGGGGGCTGTGTGCAACTGCAGCCATAGACCTCATCCCTGGCAGTCAGCAAGCGGCACATCAAAGGGCCTGCGGCGGTGAAGGAGATATAAACCCCTGAGAGGCTGGAGAGTCTGGGCTGTGCGCCCTGAAAAATGTGCCATAGAGAACTCCCTTTGGCACTGAGACATCACAAGGAGGACACACATCAACACTCCCCATGCTGTATAGGCCTGCACCACTCTTGTATACTGCACCTGGACACTGTGCTGGTTTGGGACCCCCCTTTTTTGCTATAGCTATAAACATATATGGAGCTGCTCCCTGGCTACCTGAACTAGGTGTGAGAGCAGAGTCATTCCTATTACTGGACATACATAATAGAGGCACAGGACCAAGTGTGCTGGAGCGCAGTAGGAGCAGGGTGCATAATCTGCCGGTGTACAATCAGCTAACATGAGCCCTCCTAAGAAGTCTGGAGCCATTGATAAACTCAATGAGTTTTCCAGGAATAGTCAGGCAGATATTCCTAAGGCTAAGAGAAATGCCTCTTCCAAGGGCTAGACACCGTCAGAGGATAGAGACGGAGATCAAGATAACCTAACTGTGACAAGTGTATGAGCAGCTCATGCAGGCGACATCTACATGTAAAACTCTCTCACAGGGAAGATTGAGGAGGTACACTCACATGTGGTCCGTCTTCACTAGGATCTGCAAACTTTGAGGGCTCATACTGCAGAGGTCCAGACAAGAGTGTCTGAATTAGAGAATAAAGTGATACCGTTAACAGAAAAGTTGAGCAAGGTAGCCAAATACATGAATTTGTGGCACCAGAAGGCAGATGACCTGGAAAACCGCATGCGCTGGAACAACATAAGCATTATAGGCATACCGGAACACTCTGAAGGCCAGCACCCTGAGCAATTCCTGAATGAATGGCTTAAATCCACTCTTGGGGATAAGTTCTCTCCGACCTTTGCAGTGGATAGAGCACAGTGAGTCCCAACGTTTTCTTCTCCGCCAGGTGCGCCACCTTGACCTTTCCTGGCCTGCTCAATTGCAAAGACAGAGATACAACTCTTCAACTGGCCCGACAGAAAGGACCTCTCAAGTACAACAATGCCACTCTCTCGATCTTTCCAGACTATTCTGTGGATCTGAGAAACAGAGGGCCCACTTCCTGGAAGTAAAGAAGAAATTTAGGGAGCGGAAAATTTTAAACTCTATGTTGTATGTTGCTCGGCTCCGCATAGCCCATGAGGGATCATCTTTGTTTTTTGCCACACCTGTGGAGGCAGAAGACTGGCTCCAACTTCACCTGGGACCTAAGGGGCAGAAGTGCTGAGCTTTTGATTCTGTTGGGCAGTTTCTTTTATGCCCCTTATGGTCTCCTTTCCCCCCCACCCCTTGCTCTCATTGGAGGCAGTTGGAACCTCTGATATGCGTCATGTGATGATGAAATTGAGGAGATTAATACCTGCAGAATGGGGGCCCTATTTCTGGGAGTCCTACACCACCTATACCAGGATACTTCATTCAGTGATGGTATCCCCATTGACACTTGGAAGTTGTTACGAAACCTCTGGAAGTGGTCCTGGAGTTTATTTGTTCTTCTTGATTAAGGCTATGTATGCACTAACCCTATTTCTTTGTGGGTTAGTATCACTGGAATGTTGATTATATTCATTTGTACAATAAGAAACAGCCAGGGGGAAAATGTAAGAGAAGATGATTGTGGGAAAGGGAGTAATGCCCGCTTGGCGCAGGGTCTACGTTCCTATACGTGGGATCCTGGTCCAATCCATAGGGGTTATGTGGTATGGGTTCGGAACTAGTGTTTATGACCTGGAATGTCTTTTCTCAAATCAAATGATCTAAAGCCCAAGTGGTGGTGTTGATCAAAATTCACCTCACGTGGGTCACTGCTAAGGTGGTCCTAAAGCCATGGGTCCAGTGGTCTGTGCATACCTTCCACACCAGTTATTCTAGAGGCATATCTCTCTTAGTACATAAGTCAACTCAGTGGGAGTTGAAAGTAGTTAGAAGGGATCCAGAGGGGTGACATATGCATCTATTGACTCCAGGGACTATGGCATCTACAACCCTCCGTTAGCTCGCACCTCTATTCTCAAACAAGCACTAAGCTTTGCCCATAATTACCCGGATATGTATTTTCCATGTATGGGAGACTTTAATCTTGTAATGGACGAGGAACTAGACAGGCTTAGGCTGGACAGTGGAAGGCATTGCTTGACATCAACCGTAACTGGTTGCGGCAATGTATCGAGGGAGGCGAGTGGGTAGACCTTTAGAGACTACGGCATCCTAATACACGAGAGTTCACTTGTCATTCCTCTACGAGATGCACTTTGTCACGTTTAGACTACATATTCGGATCAAGTAATGTGACCACTTGGGTAGACGATGGGGTACATGGGGTGCGGGGTATATCAGATCACTGTCTAGTAACCCTCACTCTCAAATTTGGCCATAACAACAACAAACCCCTTTGGCGGCTAAATCCCTTCTGGCTTAAGTTAATTGACCAGACTGACAGAACCCTGGTCCAATTGAAGGTCTTCTTGACAGTTCACCCCAAACCCCAAAACAATAACTTCGTGTGGGACACTCTTAAAGCTTACCTTTGGGGGTGCTTGACCTCGACCATAGCACATATCAAACGGCAGACCAGGGTAGAAGATGATGTGGTGGAAAAGAGACTTGGAGACTCGGAGAAAAGATATATGTCTAATCCGACCGACGAGAACAGGGCGGCATGGTTACACTCATAAAGGTCGTATGTACAATACTCTGAGACCAAATCTAAATGTAAACTATTTTTCTATTTTTCACCCCATATTTCGAATTAGGAAACCAGTCGAGCAAATTACTGGCATACATGGTCAGGCAACACAATGCGTCAAGTGCGTTACTGGGTATACGAGAGGTGGATGGTTCAGTTGTCACATCCCCTGACGACATTTTAAAATGCTTCTATACGTTCTATGAAACCTTGTATAACTGTAGAAGTCTCCATGGGATCCAAGATTGCTTGACATATCTGTCAGATTTAGAATTTCCTACTTTGAATCAGTCTCAGAGGGAGTTCCTGGAGGCAGATTTTACCATAGAAGAAGTAACAACAGCCATCTCAGATATGGCAAGGTGGAAGGCTCCCGGCCCAGACGGCTTCCCTATAGAGTTCTACAGCATATACTGAGAGGAGCTGCACTGATCTGTCACAGAGCACGCGGCCACTATATGACCCAGTGCCGCCGCCGACACCGGGCGGCACCGGGGCCCCCTGCCTGGTGTCAGCGGCTGCAGCGGCTCCCTCGTCACCGCGCACAGTAATGATGAAGCATAGCGTGGCCGGTGCTGCGCTATGCATCACCATTCTCCCCCTCTGCCTACGCGGTGACGTCACTTCCGTGCGACTGCTGTGCTGAGTGCATAGAGCGCAGGATGGGAGGAATGCTTGACATATCTGTCAGATTTTAGAATTTCCTACTTTGAACCAGTTGCAGAGGGAGTTCCGGGAGGCAGATATTACCATAGAAGAAGTAACAACAGCCATCAGATATGGCAAGGGGGAAGGCTCCCGGCCCAGACGGCTTCCCTATACAGTTCTACAGCATATACTGTAATGTCTTGGCCCCGATCCTTCTGGATGTATTTTCGCACTTTAACCTTGGTGACTCCTTGCCTGCCTCGCTATATGATGCGCATATTATTGTGCTGAGGAAGGAGGGAAAGGATCCACTGGACTGTGGCTCATACTGTCCTATATCACTCGTGAACGTTGACTATAAGATTTTTACTAAAATACTGGCATCCCAGCTAAACTCTGTCATATTAAATATAGCACAACCGAATCAAACCGGATTTATGCCCGGAAAAAGCACCTCCATAAATATTAGGCGGGTTCAATCCAAAGTGCAATACAGTAAGCTGGTTCTCGAAAACGAGTGGGCCTTGGCTTCGCTGGATGTTGCCAAGGCATTCGACTTGGTGGCATGGTCCTTCCTGTCTGCCTGCCTCCAGAGATTTGCTTTTGGCCCTTAATTTAGTAATTGGATCCACATGCTGTACAGATCCCCGACAGCCAGGATAATAGTCAATAATGTTTTATCTGCACCCTTCTCTCTTGGGCGGAGCACGCGACATGGGTGCCCTTTGTCCCCGGCCTTGTTCGCACTTTTCATTGAGGCCCTAGCAATTAGAATCTGATCTCACCCATCTATCTTCAGAATTTGTGTAGCGGACCGTACGGACACAATAGGTCTATATGCGGACGATATGGTTGTTTTTATGGGCAGGGTTTGGGAAACCCTACCTGTGGTCATAGTCACTATAGATAAATTTGGGGAATTTTCTGGCTTACACATTAACTGGGATAAGTTGTCCCTGATATAATTAATGCATAGCTCCGGAGACCCGTTAGCAGACCCATAAATAGTGTGACAGCTGCGGGAAATCACACTAAGGGGTACTTTACACGCTGCGACATCGCTACCGATATATCGTCGGGGTCACGTCGTTAGTGAAGCACATCCGGCGCCAGTAGCGACATCGCAGTGTGTAACACTAATGAGCGACGATCAACGATCGCAAAATCGTTCCAAAATGGTGATCGTTGACACGTCGTTCATTTCCTTAATATCGCTGCTGCCACAGGTACGATGTTTTTTGTCGTTCCTGCGCCAGCACAAATCGCTATGTGTGACACCGCAGGAATGACAAACATATCCTTACCTGCCTCCACCGGCAATGAGGAAGGAAGGAGGTGGGCGGGATGTTACGTCCCGTTCATCTCTGCCCCTCCGCTTCTATTGGCCGGCCGCTTAGTGATGCCGCAGTGATGTCGCTATGACGCCGAATGCACCTCCCCCTTGAGGGAGGGATTGTTCGGCGGTCACAGCAACGTCGCTGACCAGGTATGTGCGTGTGACGCTGCCGTAGCGATAATGTTCGCTACGGCAGCGAGCACCAAATGTCGCACGAGCAACGGGGGCGGGTGCTATCGCGCCCAACATCGCTAGCTATAGATAGCAATGTCGTAGTGTGTAAAGCACCCTTAAGTCATTTTTTTCCCTGCATCTGTGGCACCCCTGACCTGGTCAGGCACCACTGAGTACTGCACCCATGCTGGGTGAGTACAAACAGGTAAATCCCAAAGGCTGAATAGTGTGTGAACACACAGACACATAGTGGCTAGGTCTCACACATACCATTGAAGGGACCAGGGGCATAACTACCGCGGTCGCAGCGGTCGCCATTGCGATCGGGCCCGGGAGGTAAGGGGCCCGGCGGCTGCCCGGCAGATCAGCAGCCAGCTCCTTTCAGAGAGAGAGGAGCTGCGCTGATCTATCACAGACCACGCGACCGCTATATGACCCGGTGCCGCCGCCGACACCGGGCCCCCTTGCCTGGTGTCAGCGGTGGCACCGGGGTTCCCTGCCTGGTGTCAGCGGCTGCAGCGGCTCCCCCATCACCGCGCACAGTAATGATGAAGCATAGCGCGGCCGGTGCCGCGCTATGCATCACCATTATCCCCCTCTGCCTACGCGGTGACGTCACTTCCGTGCGACTGCTGTGCTGAGTGCACAGAGCGTAGGACGGGAGTACGCCGACCGGAGCACCGGGAGAATGAGGCGAGGGGAGGACGAGCAGCGGTGAGGACAGAAGCGGTGGAATGAGGAGACGTGAAGACAGAGCAGCGGTGGAAGGAAGAGAGAGCAGTAAGTACTTGTGTGGGTTTTTTTTTTTTAATATAAAATTGTGAATATACGGTGGCCAGAGGCTAGGGAAAGCTGCCTTATTATACATGGAGGCATGGGGAGGCTGCATTATTATACATGGAGGCCTGGAGAGGCTGCATTATTATACATGGAGGCTTGGTGAGGCTGCATTGTTATACATGGAGGCCTGGAGAGGTTGCTTTATTATACATGGAGGTCTGGGGAGGCTGCATTATTACTAATGGAGGCCTGGGGAGGCTGCATTATTATACATGGAGGCCTGGAGAGGCTGCATTATACATGGAGGTCTGGGGAGGCTGCATTATTATACATGGAGGCCTGGGGAGGCTGCCTGTATTATTATACATGGAGGATTGGGGAGGCTGTATTATTATACATGGAGGCCTGGAGAGGCTGCATTATTATACATGGAGGCCTGGAGAGGTTGCATTATTATACATGGAGGTCTTGGGAGGCTGCATTATTACTAATGGAGGCCTGGGGAGGCTGCATTATTATACAGGGAGGCCTGGAGAGGCTGCATTATTATACATGGAGGCCTGGAGAGGTTGCATTATTATACATGGAGGTCTTGGGAGGCTGCATTATTACTAATGGAGGCCTGGGGAGGCTGCATTATTATACAGGGAGGCCTGGAGAGGCTGCATTATAAATGGAGGTCTGGGGAGGCTGCATTATTATACATGGAGGCTTGGGGAGGCTGGCTGTATTATTATATATGGAGGCCTGGAGAGGCTGGCTGCATTATACATGGAGGACTGGAGAGGCTGCATTATACATGGAGGCCTGGAGAGGCTACATTATACATGGAGGCCTGGGGAGGCTGGCTACATTATACATGGAGGCTGGCTGCTATATTATACATGGAGGCCTGGAGAGGCTGGCTGCTATATTAAACATGGAGGCCTAGGGAGGCTGGATGCATTATTATACATGGAGGACTGGGGAGGCTGGCTGCTATAATGCACATAGAGGCCTGGAGAGGCAGGCTGCATTATTATACATGGAGGCCTGGAGTGGCTGGCTGCTACATTATACATGGGGGCCTGGAGAGGCTGGCTGCTATATTATACATGGGGGCCTGGAGAGGCTGGCTGCTATATTATACATGGAGGCCTGGAGAGGCTGGCTGCTATATTATACATGGAGGCCTGAGGAGGCTGGGTGCATTATTATACATGGAGGCCTGGAGAGGCTGGCTGTAAAATTATACATGGAGGTCTGGGGAGGCTTGGTGCATTATTATACATTGAGGCCGGGGGAGGCTGGCTGCATTATTATACATGGAGGTCTGGGGAGGCTGGTTGCATTATTATACCTGGAGCCCTGGGGAGGCTAGCTGCATTATTATACATGGAGGTCTGGGGAGGCTAGCTGCATTATTATACATGGAGGCCTGGGGAGGCTGGCTGCTATATTATACATGGAGGCCTGGGGAGGCTGGCTGCTATATTATACATTGAGGCCAGGGGAGGCTGGCTGCTATATTATACATGGAGGCCTGGAGAGGCTGGCTGCTATTTTATACATGGACGCCTTGGGAGGCTGGTTGTATTATTATACATGGAGGACTGGGGAGGCTGGCTGCATTATTATACATGGAGGACTGGGGAGGCTGGCTGCATTATTATAGATGGAGGTCTGAAGAGGCTGGCTGCTATATTATACATGGAGGCCTGGAGAGGCTGGCTGCTATATTATACATTTAGGCCTGGAGAGGCTGGCTGCATTATTATACATGGAGGACTGGGGAGGCTGGCTGCATTATTATATATGGAGGTCTGGGGGGGCTGCATAATACAAAATGAAGGACACCTTATACATGGAATATAGGGGTGCATTATACATGGAGGAGAATGGGGCTGCATAATACAATATGAAGTTTTATGGGGCTGCATTGTAATACATATAGGACTATGGGGGCTACATTATAATATATGGAGGATGATGGAGCCTACCTCATACATGGACTATGGGGGTGCATTATAAAACATTGGGGACTATGTGGTGCAGTATAATATATGAAGTACTATGGGGTGAATTATAATATATGGAGAACTATGAGAAATTCATGATAATAAATGAAGGGCTACTTTATAAATGGAGGATTATGGGGGTGCCTTATAATATATGGAGGACTATGTAGTGCAGTATAATATATGGAGGACTATGTGGTGCAGTATAATATATGGTGGACTATGGGGTGAATTATAATACATGGAGAACTATGGGAAATGCATTATAATACATGGAGGACTATGGAAGTGTATTCTAATATATGAAGGTTTATGTGGGACCCTTTATACTATTTGGAAGGCTATGTGGGGGCCATTATTGTATTTGGAGAACTATATACAAGGAGGACAAAGATACAATCAGGGGATGGGAACGTTTTGTGCTGAGGTATAAAGGCTCTTTCCCTCAGCACGCAGCTTTCCCATGCTTTGCTGTACATCTTCTCTCAGCACCCAGCTTTCTCATGCTCTGATATGGGAAAGCTGGGTGCTGAGGGAAATATGTATAGCAGAGCATAGGAAAGCTGGGTGCCGATAGAGGGTTTTCAGATCATGTGAAATCTGGGTGCTGAGGGTAAGAGCCAAGTGTCAGCATCATTATCCTGTACCCCGAGTGTCGGTGTATGTGGTGGGGGGGCCCAGGTCTGAACTTTGCATCGGGGCCCATCAAACTCTAGTTATGCCACTAGAAGGGACCCCTGGGCAGACCCAGGAGGGGGCGTAGCCTCCACCTCCATTCATGAGGTGCGGTAGAGAAGCTGGAAGAAGTCGAGCAGAGGCAGTCCAGGAGGAGCAGTGGAGGAGGACACATGTCAGTCTGAAGCGGAGAGCGGGCACGCAGACACGCTACTCGGACCCTGCAGTGTAGTGACTGTTTGTGGGGGAGTTCGGTTGCCACACAGTCAGCCTGAAAGACACTTAAGGAAGAAGCGGGGTAATTGAGTACGGGGACTCCTGGTAGACCAGGCACGTACGGAGACAGGTCCCTAGAGCCAGACATCCATTTAGTGGTCTGCTAAAACCTGCCGGTGGGGGCACTCCAGGTGTTTCACCAAACACAGAGTCCGCAGCATCAGCAGCAACGAGGGGGCCCATAAGTGAGATAGGGCGAGAAGCTATCTTTACTTGGTCCACGCTGCCAGCAAACGGGCCAGAAAGGGGAGAAAAGGCAGATGCGACTTCCCTGGATGAATCCCATATACTTCAAGTTGGGGGTTATCAGAAACAAGAAGTGCTAGGAAGGCGAGCTTGCAGTCACCTCTATATCAGCCTGAAGGATACCTGGTTCTCCCTGCAGTTTTTCTCAGCATCGCCCGGGTTACCTCACCGTGAACAACTGAACGTGAGTAAAAACCCTGAAAGACATTCTGGACTGTGTGTGAGTTCTTCTGCAACCTGTGGCTCCACGCACATACACCCGAGCCCCTGGGGCTAGCCTCACTCTCGGGAGGCCATAACACCAGAATGCAGACACCATCAGCCACAGACACCCGTTAAACTGCAGTGGCGGTCACCCCTCATCCTGACCGCAAATACCGAGAGTGGAGTCACGATTCCTATTAAAGTTAACCTGACATACCTGTTGCCAGAAGATTTCCAGCACGTGAAGACCCTGCGGCGTCCCTGGAGGTGGAGAGAAGTCCCTGAGATCCCAGAGGCAACTGCTGCAGGTGAGGGGCTTCACACATCTACCAATCACAGTAATGCCAGTAGCAGAGATAGCTACGGCATTATTGTGAACTGAAGGGAATCCCAACATGTTTAGTGGCTGAAAGTCAGGCACCAATTATATTGGGAGGGGTCTCAAAACTCACAAGATGAATACCAAAATAGTCGATGAGTAATGGATATCGCAAATACCTTAATATTGTGCGAGTAACGAATAGTGCGGAGTATATTTGCTCATCAGTATTCTGGACCCTGCGATCTATTATCATTAAGTCCGTATTACCTTGGATACAAGCTTAGAAGTTTCTCACATAATAGAAGCATATTGTGACAACTGCAGTTAGCCTGCAGGATCAAGCCTTTAAAGCAAAAAGCTGTTTTACTTTGCTGGGCATAGGTTCCTTTATTTCTTATGTAAGGCTTTCTCCCTGACATAATAAATTCCTTCCTTATGTAACAAATCCTCCAAAACTGAAGATATGTGGTGGGCAAACTTGACATTGTGTAAGTCAAATCTTTCAGTGGGTTCTCTGAGGAGTTTCTCAGAATGGAAAATGTTCAGAAAGCATAGTGCTTTCCATGTATGCATAGGGCAGAGATTTATAGATCTCATTGCACGGAATCCATCTTTTCCGCTGACAACCTTCATAAGAAACTAAAAGATCCTGGAGTTCCATGCTTTACTAATGGAGCTTTAAGAATCAGTAGTTTATGAGGTAGCTTGGGATTCTTGATTTAATACATCAAATGTGAGATTTGTCTTCCAATGTTAAAGAACAAATATAGTAATTGAAGGCAGACTTCAAATAGTTCTAACCTATGAGACATTAAAATAAAGGAGATTGTTTTAAAAGTGTATGCTGTTATATAAACTTTTAATTGAACAAGAGGGTGTAGATGAGACAAGCCATTGAATTCAATGATTGCTGTAGCGGAGATGTGTACTATGTTCATCATGTGACTACTTCAGCCAGTAAAGAAAATTTGGTGTAGAGACAAAGTCCACACTGGACCTGGGCAGTGTTTCAACTCTTTTTCTTATTTTCTATCTATAAAAGTCTTTGCTCAAATGAAAGTTTTTCTTTAAAACCCTTTAATTTGATGTATAAGGGTGTACGGTATTATAACAGAAGATTACTGTGGTTTAACTGAAACTTGGGTTTTAATATGACTATCAGATCATTTATAGAGGGCTAGGTTATTCTGCAAAGGGCTAACCATTATAGAAGCAGAAATATTTAACAGGGTTTTCTCATCCTATTGAAAGGGTAAAATTGCAAATTGCTGTAAAAAAACAACTTTGCAAATTGCCTTTTATTGAAAATCTTCTACATTCTCAAAAAATTATATAGTGTACTGCTCATTGGCAAGAGGAGGCTTTCCAGACCTGCAGCTCAAACATGCTTCTGTCTCAAAACTGTTAATCTTCAGAGTCATCATCTGAGAATCAGGAAGCTGGAGGGCCGGGAAGCAGTGCACTCCTAAAAATAGGAACTTGAGACAACACAAAGATTTTTCATTTAGTATAATTGATTTTAAAGTTGGTGGCCCAACCAAGCCTCTACTTTTTGCCTTTTAATCTCATCAGATGGTCAGTATTTTTAAAGTGGTTCTCTAAGAATAAGATATAATGGCATCACATCCCTGATATAACTCAAACTGCAGCCCACCTTAAGGGTGCTTTACACGCTGCGACATCGCTAGCGATATATCGTCGGGGTCACAGTGTTTGTGACGCACATCTGGCATCGTTAGCGACATCGCAGTGTGTAACACCTATGAGCGACCTTAAACGATCGCAAAAGAGGCAAAAATCGTTGGTCTGTGACACATCGTTCATTTACCAAAAATCGTTGTCTGGTCAGTAGCGAGGTTGTTTTTCATTCCTGCGGCAGCACACATCGCTATGTGTGACACCGCAGGAACGACGAACATCTCCTTACCTGCGTCCACCGGCAATGAGGAAGGAGGTGGGCGGGATATTCCGCCCGCTCATCTCCGCCCCTCCTCTGCTATTGGGCGGCCACTTAGTGACGCCGAGTGACGTCGGTATGATGCTGACCACACTTCCCCCTTGAAGGAGGGATTGTTCAGGGGTCACAGCGACATCGCTGAAAAGGTATATGCATGTGACGCTGCTGTAGCAATAATGTTCGCTACGGCAGCAATCACCAAATGTCGCACGAACGACGGGGGCGGGTGCTATCGTGCACGACATTGCTAGCTATTGTTAGCGATGTCGCAGCGTGTAAAGCACCCTTAAGTCACATGTCAGGATGGGCATCAGACTGAACACTAATATCTGTATAGAGCTGAGTTTCAACTGACAAGAGCTGTATTACAAATACCTCAGTCAGTAGCTGGAAGCATGGCTCTGATATGTGAAGTATAATTTTAATCCATATTGTGCTTGACAAATAGATATCCAGCTTTATCCTCTTCCTCTTCTGAAAGTCTAACAGCTTTATAGCAGTGCACAGAGACAGGAGGAAAAAGCTGAAGATAACTTCATTGTCTTCAGCGAGGAAGAGATATATTTCCTCTCACATGACAACCATGTTCCTGGCCATTGACTAAGGTATGTGTGATACAGCTCTTGTGAGTCAAAACACAGGTCTCTGGAGTTGAGTATCTTCAGCCTGCAGCCTGTGCTGACATGTGACTATGACAAGATGTACTTTTAAATTATATTAGTGATGCCATTTTATGTAATTCTGTAAGAACCTCTAAAGACAGTATTCTTAAAATTATACTGTTTCTGAGGATAGTGATTCTTATTATCACTTTGGGGACAGTGTAGAGTTAAAGAACAGCAGTATTGAAATTAAACATGAATTGTAATATCTCTAGTTTATTAAATGCTTCTATCCCTTGATTCCCTTGATCAGTAGCTATCTTGATATTTGTGTCTAGTAGGACTAGTGGGCTTTTTGGATTCCAGTGTCATGTACATACTGTAGCTATGAAAACACTTCCATTTGAATGCTCCATTTGTCTACACTGTTTTAAGGAACAGACATATTGAATTAAAGGAAACCTCTCACCTCCAAAAATGCTTTTTAGCTTCAAATAATTTGGTGGCAATTTGCAGGTACATAGCATTTAAAGTGCGGCATATCAGGCTGACAGTCAAGGCAAAGTTGGAGTGATAACAGCAGACTCGTGGATGCATACATTATGCAAATAGAAGCAAAGGGACTACAAATATCATTGATATAGGGAATGCCTGGTTTCTATTATGTGCCTATTTTTAAAATGGAAGTGCAGCTTGCAGAAGATTTTTTTTCTGTTCTAAAAACTAATGCATCACAAAACCCCAGACGGATCCCACAATAATCAATGTAGTTCCTCTGCTTTTCTTTCTAGAAGTTATGCAGCAAATCCATTGTGGACATTAATGTTTATGCAAAAGTATAAATGTAGCCTAAGTTGTATTGATCTGGCCATGTTATGTTTTCTTTACCATGTACAGTAGGTGCAAAACTTACTTGCTGCATTCCAATTATAATAATATCCCTTTAAAATAAAGGCTCAGTACAACATACAGTAGTTTCTTTTTTCGGGCGCCCTATTCTCTGCCTCTATATTATGTACATCCCATGGTTGAGGATGAAAGAACAAGAAAAGAATCTATAACATATTTGCATATATTTTACTTTTACATATACATGACCTACATACAAAAAATAGAACTGGTAGAAGACTACAGAAACAAAAGATAATTTTGTAGAGGAAGTCGTGATTTTTTTTATGCATACAGTGGTTACAAAATGAAATACTAATATCTACCATGACATATAAAGAGGACAATGAACTCATTAAGAATTAGAATTAATGCAGAGCTGAATGTCAGGAATCACACAGAAAATAATGGACTCATTTTTACACAATGTTCATGGTTGAATTACATCAGTAAAGAAAGTAACTGTAAGAAAGGAGTCCCTGGAATGAGCAGTGTGAAGCCTCCAACATACTTCAGATGGCTGTTAACAAAGACATAGTTTGGCCAGCAACTATCTTGGTGAACTCTTCTATACTCGGGAGCATTTTCTCTGCTGAGCACTCCCAAGTTCTCTCTGAGGGAGCTACTATCAGTCATTTTTGGTGGCAGCTTACCTCAAGGAGTCAAAAAGGATTCTCAATCCAAAAACAGATCCTTAACTCAATCCTTAATACCCCGACAAGCATCTGTCTGGTGCCCTCATACAATTAGACTTGTGGCTGAATCAATTGATATAGACATGTTCAGCCAATGTGTATAAGGGGCTTCATAGTCATTCTCCTACATTCATATTATTGATGACTGCTAATACCAAAAGTTCATCATTTTTTTCCACTGTAGAATCAAAGTATCATCTTCATCATCACTATTTTTCATGTCTGCTGAAAATCATAAATGGTCAAGTTATATAAAAAATGAAATATATATTCAATATAGTATTTAGTGAGCAGCCTTTTACTGCCTCTGAATGGCAAATAAACTTTATAATAAACCATGAACCTTCTTGGTTTCAAAATACAAGGAAACAATTCCAGTATTACTGTATGTAGAGAGATGAGCGAACCTGTTCGGTAATGGTTTGCCAATTTCAAATTTGGTACGAGCCTTAGCAGGTTTGTTTGAACTCGGTAACCCTGAGCACTTTCCCCAAAAGTCAGTAATGTTCAGTTTTGTCCCCGAACACTGTCCATGTTTCCAAAAATACTTTTGTAATAACATTTTCTGCTTTTGTATAGAATTGTGGTGCTGTCTGATTAATTTGGGGGAATGAGTAAAATCAATGGAGGGGGTAGGGACTTGGGAGAAGGCTTTTTGGCGCACGGCACAATTTTTATCTTCTTAACTTTATTTGCAAATCATACTGCAGCAAACATCCATAAGGTTCAGACACAAGGGGTTCTGTGATTGGGATAGGGAAGTATGTAATAATTGTTTCTTGGCTTATTTTAATTGCCGGCTAAAAATTCTGCTAACACAGTTATAAGTATTGTTCCTTTTTAGTGCCTGGCCTAAAAAGGTGGTAAGAAAGTATCTAAAAAGTGTTTCTTTGCAACGTAAATTACCTACTCAAAATTCCACAGTGAAATATATGTATAGGTATTGTTAGTGGTGCCTGCTAAAAATTTGCTATTGAACAAACTAAAAAAGTCGTCCTGGCACTTTTCCATGTCTGCTCCAAATTACACAGTGAACTAAATTTGTAGGTAGTGGTACTTTTTAGTGCCTTCACAATCTTGCCAACTCAGGCAGGAACTAAATAATTTATCTTTTGTGTCAGGTGTCTTACCTGACCCTTGTCAATTGATAACCTCCGGGGGTGGAGGTGATAATGATGAGACTCAGAGACTCAGATACTTGAGGTGCATGCATACTGACCTATGATGTCAGGTTAGGAAGAGGAGTGGGACAACATAGAGCCTGATGATGAAGTTGTAGATCCCACTTAGGGTGAAGCCAGAGGCATGCAGCTGTGTAGCTCGGCAGATAAAAAGGTGGAGGAAGCTGAGGAGGTATACGTTGGAAATTCCCAAATAGAGTCTTCATTCATATGTGTATGCAAGGGCAGGAAGGCTGCCAAACTAGGGTGAAAATCCAATTCTAATGATGTCGTTACAGGTACATGAAAAAGATACTCTTTCTTTCCACCTCCCACGTAAAGAGATTTTCAACTGTGAGGTGCCATCAAAAGGCAGATTGTCTTCATGGAGTTCTTACTTGCAGGTGCCCACAGTACCGCCCACCTGCTAAATGAGCATTGCTGATTCGGGCTGATGCAACTCTATCTAAGGCCTCTGCCACACTCACGTGAAAATCACGCACGTGCTGCGAGACACGTATTTTCCCTGCGTGTAGGTAAGTACGTGTCTCCGGTACGTGCGGGCCACGTGTGTTCTCCGTGTTCTATCCGCGATAACACACGAAGAACCGGTAATTTGCATACTCACGTGGTCCTTCCTGCTGTCCAGGGTACTGATCTTCGGTCTCCAGCCCTGCCGACTCCCCGCTGCTGTTGCTGCCGGCCGCAGTGAAGTGAATATTAAATGAGCATAAAGAGCGGGGGTCGGCAGCAAGTGACAGCAGCAGCAGAGACAGGAGGGCTGGAGACGGTGAGTAAAGATTTGTTATTTTTTTCTCTGACACGTGATTTTTCTCCAGCGCGTGTCACACGGGACCGCATCCACACTACATCCATGTGGTACGGGTGCGGGCCGTGTGACACCCGTGCTGCCGGAGAAAAACAGACATGTCAGTGTGTTGGAAAACGCACACACGTACAAATGGACACGGACACACGTTCCATGTGGTTTTATGTGTGTGTGCCTGCTACCATAGGGTAGCATTGGTGTACGTGTCTCCATGCCGCCGGTACGTGCAAAAACGTACCAAACATGTACCGGCAGCACGGATGTGTGTCGGAGGCCTAATAGAGATAGACACCCTTTCATCTATGTGAAACTCAAGCCTATACACACAATAAAATCCATATTATGTTCTAACATAAAGAGATGGATTGACTGGTTCTTGATCCAAAACAGTTCCTTTCCATTGAGTTATTGGTTCACAGTCCATTTTGTATCCTGCACCCTACAATATTTCTTCCTGCTTGAGAAATTGGTTTACTTGGTCGCATAATGCTTCGATGTTTCTTGGGAGAGGTCCTTTTCTTCATCATATTTGTAGAAATTCTTGCATGTGCTGCATCAGCTCTTGACCGCTGAGCTGCAGCCTTTCCAAATAGTCTTCATTCATCTGTGTATGCAAGTGCAGCAACACTGCCAAACTAGGGTGAAAATGAGTCACTTCAGTCTGATGATGTTGTTACAGTCTACAGTCATGGCCAAAAGTTTTGAGAATGACACCAAAATTATATTTTCACATGATCTGTTGCCCTCTTGTTTTTAATTGTGTTTGTCTGATGTTTACATCACATGCAGAAATATAATTGCAATCATATTATGAGTACCAAAAGGTTATACTGACAGTTAGAATGAGTTAATGCAGCAAGTCAATATTTGCAGTGTTGACCCTTCTTCTTCAGGATCTCTGCAATTCTCCCTGGCATGCTCTCAATCAACTTCTGGATCAAATGCTGACTGATAGCTGTCCATTCTTGCATAAGCAATGCTTGCATTTTGCCAGAATTTGCTGGTTTTTGTTTGTCCACCCGTCTCTTGATGATTGCCCACAAGTTCTCAATGGGATTAAGATCTGGGGAGTTTCCAGGCCATGGACCCAAAATCTCTATGTTTTGTTCCATGAGCCATTTAGTGATCACCTTTGCTTTATGGTAAGGTGCTCCATCATGTTGGAAAAGGCATTGTTGGGTGCCAAACTGCTCTTGGACAGTTGGGAGAAGTTGCTCTTGGAGGACATTCTGGTACCATTCTTTACTCATGGCTGTGTTTTTAGGCAAGACTGGGAGTGAGCCGATTCCCTTGGCTGAGAAGCAACCCCACACATGAATCGTTTCAGGATGCTTAACAGTTGGCATGAGACAAGACTGGTGGTAGCGCTCACCTCTTCTTCTCCTAATAAGTTGTTTTCCAGATGTCCCAAACAATCGAAAAGGGGATTCATCTGAGAAAATAACTTTACCCCAGTCCTCAGCAGTCCCCTCCCTGTACCTTTTGCAGAATATCAGTCGGTCCCTGATGTGTTTTCTGGAGAGAAGTGGCTTCTTTGCTGCCCTCCTTGAAACCAGGCCTTGCTCAAGCAGTCTCCGCCTCACAGTGCGTGCAGAAGCACTCACACCAGCCTGCTGCCATTGCTGAGCTAGCTCGGCACTGCTGGTAGTCCGATCCCGCAGCTGAAACAGTTTTAAGATACGGTCCTGGCTTTTGCTGGTCCTTCTTGGGTGCTCTGGAGCCTTTTTGACAAAAATGGAAGCTCTCTCCTTGAAGTTCTTGATGATGCGATAGATTGTTCACTGAGGTGCAATCTTTGTAGCTGCAATACTCTTCCCTGTTAGGCCATTTTTGTGCAGAGCAATGATGGATGCACGTGTTTCTTTAGAGATAACCATGGTTAACTGAAGAGAAACAATGACACCAAGCACCAGCCTCCTTTTAAAGTGTCCAGTGGTGTCATTCTTACTTTATCATGACTGATTGATCGCCAGCCCTGTCCTCATCAACACCAACTCCTGTGTTAATGGAAAAATCACTAAAACAATGTTAGCTGCTCCCTTTAAGGCAGGAATGCAATGATGTTGAAAAGTGCTTTGGGGGTTAAAGTTCATTTTCTTAGCCAATATTGACTTTGCAAGTAATTGCTGTTAAGCTGATCACTATGACATTCTGGAGTATATGCAAATTGCCATTAGAAAAACTTAAAGGAGTTGTCTGACATAAACTCAAAAATTTTTGTTAAGCTAATCTGTGCTGTATTGTCATATAAAACACCTCTACATTGTTATTTTTTGTTTTCTAACTTTTGTTTCTCTTGAATTCACCCTTTATTCTCTGCAGCTCCTTGTTTACATTCAGCTCTAGCAAACTGACCACTTCCTGTGCAAAACCTCAGTCAGAGCTGGCACCGCCCGGCCTCAGTGTCCAGCCCTTCCCCAGTGTCCAGCCTCGCCCCCTGCCTGCCCCCTGCACTGCACACACATTCCCTCTCAGTATTCAACCTCAGCACTGACCTGTTATCACTACAGCATTGCAAATAACAGCCCCACATCGAGCTCTGCACCACACACCACATCGGGCTCTGCACCGCACACGCACACATATGGCTCTGCACACCACAGGCATGCATATGGCTCTGCACACCACACGCACGCATATGGCTCTGCACACGCACGCATGTGGCTCTGCACACCACACGCACGCATATGGCTCTGCACACCACACGCACGCATATGGCTCTGCACACCACACTCACACATATGGCTCTGCACACCACACGCACGCACATCGGACTCTGCACACCACACGCACGCACATCGGGCTCGGCACCGCACATGGACACCGGGCTCTGCACCGCACATGCGCACAGGGCTCTGCACCGCACACACGCACAGGGCTCTGCACCGCACACGCGCACAGGGCTCTGCACCGCACACGCGCACAGGGCTCTGCACCGCACACGCACAGGGCTCTGCACCGCACACGTACAGGGCTCTGCACCGCACACGCACAGGGCTCTGCACCGCACACGCACATATATGGCTCTGCACCGCACACGGACACATATGGCTCTGCACCGCACACACACACATATGGCTCTGTACCTCACGCGGCGCTCTGCACCGACCTCCCCCATCCCCATCCCCATAGGGAACACATGTAGGGAGTGCATACTCACCCGTCTCCGGTCTCCGCCGCTCCTGCACGTTCGCGCGCTGTCTGTGCTCTGGACATATCAGCACAGTAGTGACATCACTTCTGTGCTGAAGAGAGCACAGACAGCGGGACAGTGATGAGAAGCAGCGCTGCGCTGCTTCTCATCAGCACTTTCAAATGTACCGGCATATGTGATCTGCGATGCCGGTATATTTGAATGTGCGATCCTGAGCAGGGGGCCTGGTGCTGGCACTGACACCACGGCAGCTGCAGCCAGGCCCCTCCCCCAGGTCACGGACCCCACAGCAGTGCAGGGGGAGGTTATGGGTAGAGTAAGAGGTGCGGGGGAATGTGTGGGAGGGTGAAGGGAAGGGGGGCGGGGACTCATGCACTGTACAGCCCAGCAGGGAGGCGACATGCTGTTCCAGATTTTCATGTCAACATAGCCCTGCCTATGTTGACATGAAATGACCGGAAGCAGCAAAATCGCGGCAGGAGCGGTCACATGACCGCTCTGAGCCGGGGGAGAGGGGCTGACAGCAGGGCAGGTAAGTGCTCTCTATCTACTTACCTGCCCCAATGTAGCCCAATAGAGAAATAAAAAAAAAAGTCAAAAGAAGCCGGATAACCCCTTTAAGCAGTAGACTTTGTAAAAATTAAAATTTGTAGCATTCTCAAAACTTTTGGCCATAACTGTACATGAAAAAGCTACCCTTTCTTTCTCCCTCACACACAAAGAGATTTTTGTTTGTAGTGTGTCTTCTGGGAGGAAGAGGCCTATACCTGTCTGTCATGCATCTATTGATTTTTAACATTTAAATACCAATCCACATAATAAATTAACATCAAGGAGACATGTATGTACAACATGTGCTGGAATCACCCTTAAATAAGAACCACCTGATTCACATTGGTTTCTTCACAGAATGATTGACCTCACTAATTTAACCCCTTCACCCCCGGCCACTAAAACACCCTAATGACCGGGCCATTTTTTGCAATTCTGACCAGTGACTTTGGCAGGTTATAACTCTGGAACGCTTCAACGGATCCTGGCGATTCTGAGATTGTTTTCTTGTGACATATTGTACTTCATGTCAGTTGTAAATTTAGGCCGATACTTTTTGCGTTTATTTGTGAAAATTTAGGAAATTGTGCGAAAAGTTTGAAAATTTCGCAATTTTCAAACTTTGAAAATTTATGCCCATAAATCTGAGAGATATGTCACACAAAATAGTTACGAAATAACATTTCCCACTTGTCTACTTTACATCAGCGCAATTTTCGAAAGAAATTTTTTTTTCGTTAGGAAGTTAGAAGGGGTCAAAATTCATCAGCAATTTCTAATTTTTCCAACAAAATTTACAAAATAATTTTTTTAGGGACCACATCACATTTGAAGTGACTTTGAGAGGCCGAGGTGACAGAAAATACCCAAAAGTGACCCCATTCTAAAAACTGCACCCCTCACACTGCTCAAAACCACATCCAAAACAATGGAGCTCCCCCACAAGTGACCCCATTTTGGAAAACTAGAACCCTCAAATAATTTTTCTAGATGTTTGGTGAGCACTTTGAACACCTGGGGGCTTCACAGAAGTTTATAACGTTGAGCCGTGAAAAGAAAAAAAATTTTTTTACCACAAAACTGTTGCTTCAACTAGGTAGCTTTTTTTTTCACAAGGGTATCGGGAAAAAATGCAACATAAAATGTATTGTCCATTTTCTCCTGAGTACGCAGATACCTCATATGTGGTGGAAATCAAATGTTTGGGCACACGGCAGAGCTCGAAAGGGAAGGAGCACCATTTGAATTTTTGAACGCAAAATTAGCTGCACTCATTAGCGGACGCCATGTCAGGTTTGAAGACCCCCTGAGGTGCCTAAACAATGGAGCTCCCCCACAAGTGACCCCATTTTGGAAACTAGAGCCCTCAAATAATTTTTCTAGATGTTTGGTGAGCACTTTGAACACCTGGGGGCTTCACAGAAGTTTATAAAGTTGAGCTGTGAAAAGAATTTTTTTTTTCTACCACAAAACTGTTGCTTCAACTAAGTAGCTTTTTTTTTCCACAAGGGTATCAGAAAAAAATACACCATGAAATTTATAGTGCATTTTTTCCTGAGTACGACGATACCTCATATGTGGTGGAAAGTAATTGTTTGGGCGCATGGCGGGGCTCAGAAGAGAAGGAGCACCATTTGACAGCAAAATTTGTTTGAATCATTAGCGGATACCATGTCACGTTTGGAGACCCCCTGAGGTGCCTAAACAGTGGAGCTCCCCCACAAGTGACCCCATTTTGGAAACTAGACCCCTCAAGGAGTTTATCTAGATGTTTAGTGAGCCCCAAGGGGCTCCACAGAAGTTGATAATGTTGAGCCATGAATACAATGTTCTTTTGTTTTACCACAGAACTGTTACTTGAACCACGTAGCTTTTTTTTCACAAGGGTATCAGGAAAAAATGCACCATAAAACATATTGTGCAATTTCTTCTGAGTACGCAGATACCTCACATGTGGTGGAAAGTAATTGTTGGGCGCATGGCGTGGCTCAGAAGAGAAGGGCAACATTTGACAGCAAAATTGGTTGGAATCATTAGCGGACGCCATGTCACGTTTTTAGACCCCCCCTATGGTGCCTAAACAGTGGAGCTCCCCCACAAATTACCCCATTTTGGAACTAGACCCCTCAAGGAATTTACCTAGATGTTTAGTGAGCCCCTTGTACCCCCAGGGGCTCCACTGAAAGTTGATAACGTTGAACCGTGAAAATTATTTATTTTTTTTTAATTTTTTTTTAAATTTTTGCAGCAACAAGGTAGCTTTTTTTTCTTTTTACAACGGTATCAGGAAAAAATGCACCATAAAACGTATTGTGCAATTTTTGCCGAGTACGCAGATACTTCATATGTGGTGGAAATCAATTGTTTGGGCGCATGGCGGGGTTCAGAAGACAAGGAACGCCATTTGACTTTTCAAATGCACAGACGCAGTGCACTGATCGGCCGCTGCAGGAGGCACGGTCGGATGAGATACAAAAAGCGCTGGGGATACGGAAAAAAAAAAAGTCACGCCAAAAATTGAGCAGGGATGCTGATCCGCGCTCAGCGGGACGCACGGACAGATGCGATACTTTTTTTTCCGTATCCCCGACGCTTTTTGTATCGCATCAGTCCGTACGTCCCACCGAGCGCTGATCTGGGATGCACATAACGGATCGGCATCCCTGCTCAATTTTTGGCGTGACTTTTTTTTCCGTATCCCCGATGCTTTTTGTCACGCCAAAAATTGAGCAGGGATGCCGATCCGTTATGTGCATCCCTGATCAGCGCTCGGCGGGACGCATGGACTGATGCGATAGAAAAAGCGTCGGGGATATGGGAAAAAAAAAGTCCCGCCGAAAACTGACCACGGATACAGATACGTTATCTGCATCCCTGATCAGCGCTCGGCGGGATGCACTGACGCATGAGGTGTAAAAATGGACAGGGGATAGAGGAAAAAAAAGAAATAAAAAAAAAAAGTTATACTTACAGTACCCAGAGGATTAGCAGGAGGAACAGCTTTACAGGAGCAGCAGGCAGGAAGTTGGAGAGCTCAGCAGAAGACCCAGGAAGAAGGACCCAGCGATGGAGGCAGATGTGATCGGCCGGTGAAGACAGGTAAGAGGACGTCGGGGGGACAGCAGAGGGGGAGAGGGACAGCTGAGGGGGAGGGGGAGAGCAGAGGAGGAGGGAGATACCGGAGGAGCTGCAGAATAGAGATCACGGGGGAGGCCGGCAGATTGGGATGGCGGGGGGCAGATCAGGATGGCGGGGGGCAGATCGGGATGTCGGGGGGCAGATCGGGATGTCGGGGTGGCAGATTGGGATGTCGGGGGGGCAGATCGGGATGTCGGGGGGGGCAGATCGGGATGTCGGGGGGGCAGATCGGGATGGCGGGGGGGCAGATCGGGATGTCGGGGGGGCAGATCGCAGGGGGGCACGGGCAGGGGCCATTACAGGAGCGCGCAGGAGCAATCCCAGGAGCGCGCAGGGGCTGCAAGGTGAGCACAATACTCACCGCTCCTGCTCCGTGACGTGACAGCAGCGGCAGCAGCGGTGGCGTGGTACCACTAGTACCAGCCAGTGCTGCACGCTGCAGACATGTTGGGGGAGGGTCCCCAGACCAGCACAGGCGTGGGGAGGGCGGCCACCAGCAAATCAAACCGCCCCACTGCACACTGATTGGAGCGATTGCGCGTCATAGCACGATCGCTCCAATCAGTGCTGCAGGGGCTGGGGGCGGCATGTTTGAGATCCACCTATGATCTGCTGTACCTGCTATGGCATACGAAGAAGCCCTAGGTGAAACGGCCGTCAGGGTAGGGTAATCATCCTTCCATCCACTTTCCGTTGGTATTCGGCAGTCTGGTATCAGCACCCTCTATGACTGCATGTGTATCTGGTATTTTGTTTTCCTCCTACTTATTCGTGACTGGCATTTTCCCTTTATACTTAAACAAGCTCTTATATATTTTTTCTAAGACAAACAGCAATATATATTGTTGTATTGTGATCTCACTGCCCTCTTGCGTATACTTCCTTTTTAGGCATTCCTATTTTTCTTATATGGGCAAGTGAATCTATGAATTTCATCTTAATAAAAATGCTTTTGTCTGGAAAAGCCATATTGGCAATATATATCTCTTGATCTGCTTGTTGATTTATTTTTTATTTTTTATGGGAAAGTGCAATCACTATTTACTACTTTGAGGTTTTCAAACCACTGTTTTGTCTTCATATTCCCTTCCTTGGAATTGCACAAAAATGTTTTCCATTGTGGATGTGCAAAAATTCTCTCTTAGGGGTTTTTTTCTCTTGCTTTTAGCATGCTATATATATTGAGAAATTACAATTATTAGTGAATATTTGTGGTTCACTGTGATACACACATATGTGAATTCAAGTGGCTCCTGGAGGGATTGATTTGTGGCATAAATCCCCTTTTTTCTTATATTCCCCGTATAAAATGTCTTTTTTAAAAATATTTTCAATAAAATAATTCTGTTTTTAAATTTTTTTTTCGCTATATACTCTGGTTTTTTCATTGGTATCCTAGTACCAGCCAGTGCTGCACGCTGCAGACATGTTGGGGGAGGGTCCCCAGACCAGCACAGGCGTGGGGAGGGCGGCCACCAGCAAATCAAACCGCCCCACTGCACACTGATTGGAGCGATTGCGCGTCATAGCACGATCGCTCCAATCAGTGCTGCAGGGGCTGGGGGCGGCATGTTTGAGATCCACCTATGATCTGCTGTACCTGCTATGGCATCTCATAGCCGGATCTCACAGTATCGCACTATTTCCGGCATTATTTTTACCGAAATCAGTGCGAAAGATGTGGTTGGCGGTTCAGATTTGAACAGCCAATCACATCGATCGTCGATGGGGGGTGGAGATGCCACTCCCCTGGGGTGAAGCAAAGGTCCCCTGCTGTAAGAAACAGCAAGGGACATCATTTGAAAGCCGTTGCTATGGCCACGGCAATCAAATGAACTTTAGGCAGTAAAATTACGTTCCTGGTCGTTAAGTCACGTTAAAATAGGACGTAATTTTACTGCCCGCGGTCGTGAAGGCGTTAAATCCACACTGCTATTATTATCAACACCCTCTTTCAATTAATTATTCAAATACAAATACTCAAAAGCCTGCAGATCATGAAGGCCAAGTCTAGGGGTTTTCTAAGAATCTACTGCACCAACTGGTACATGTGAGTACTGGGACAGTTAAAATACAACTGCTAATCTTTTAGCAAGAAGTGCCTGCAAAGTCCCACTGTTAAAAATAAAAGACGTCTACTGAAGTGAATACAGTTTGCCAAAAAAACACATCACGTGTCCTAAAGAGAAATGAAGAAACATTTTGTGGACTGATGAAAGTAAAATTGTTCTTTTTTTGGTCCAAGACAGTCAACAGATGACCCCCAAACTCTGAATTCAAGTCATAGGACACTGTGAAGACAGTGAAGCATGGTAGTGAAAGCATCACGAATAGTGATGAGCGAGTATGCTTGTTACTGTGAAGCCCCGCTAGTATGTGTCGGTGCAGTACCTTCAGGGACTCCACGTGGATGGAACAGTCTGGTCACAGGTAGGGAACCTTCTTTTAGGATTGTCGTGACGCCACTCTCAGTATTGCGGTCAGCGGGGACCGCCACTGCAGATTAAGGGATGCCTGGGGCTGATGGTGGGTGCAGTCAGTATATTAGCCCCCTGAGAGTGAGGCAAGCCCCAGGCCCCGGTGTATGTGTGTGGGACCACAGGTCGCAGAATGACTCAAACACAGTCCAAGAAGTCTTTCAACGTGTTTACTCACTGTTTGGAGGTCACGGTGAGATGCCCGGGCGACACTGTGATAACCAGGTTGAACCAGGAATTCCAGGAGGCCGTTCTGAGGGTAGCTGTCCACTCGCCTTCCTTGCACTCTTTCTGTTTTAGGAGGATCCTTTGCTTGAAGCGTGGTAGGACCCCTCCAGGGAAGCTGTTACCACCCTGCTCCCCTCTCTCTGGCTCGTCTGCCGGCAGCGTGGCCTTGGTGGGATGGCTTCTGGCCCTGTCCCCTTATGGGCCTGGTGATTGCTGCTTGGCTCAAGCTCTGTGTAGTCGTGGTGAGGGCATGAAGTACCCCCCCCCACCTGTAGGTTAAGCAGCTCTGGATGATCTGCTGCCTGTACTGGGGACCTAGTTCCCCTTGTGTGCTCGGATACCGGGATCTCCGTACTCAGCCACCCTTCTCTCTGGATGATTTTCAGGCCGACCCACGGTACTCCTTTCTCCCCCGCTTTCAGCTACTGCACTCCTCAGGACCTGTCTGACACGAGAGCTCCTCTGCTCCCTTCCACACACTTCAACTTCTTCCTCCAGACTCCTCTCTTCCTCTCTCTCTCTGCCCTGCTTCCTAGCAACCAGCCCCTGAACACACCCCCCAGCTGGGAATTGGAAGTTAACCCCTTCTGGCTACCCAAGGGTCCCCTCTGGTGATGTGGGAGGCCTGATCACTATATGTTTGTGTGTGCGCCTCATCCTGGCCTTTGGAGATTACCTGGAAGCATTGTTCCCGCATGGGTGCAATACTCTGTGGTGCCTGACCAAGTCAGGGGCGCCACATTCCCCCTTAGTTATCATCAGCACGTCCTCGGGCTGCAAAGACAAGAGAAAGAAAAAAGGTAAATACAAACTTTTCCCACACAGGGGCAATTATTTACATTTAAACATACCAGGTACCATTCCACCACCAACCACCCACATGTCCGAACCACACCCAAAAACCTCCAGGAGGTAGGTCGCCGGTCCTTTTGGTGACCAGGTCTGGGCCATCACATTCCCCAGACCTTTCCTCCAATCTTCCTCTCCTGAGGAGAGTGGTGTAAGGTAGGCCCCATAAACAGGCGTACCCGCTTCCGAGTGTTGGAGAGCAGGCCCCATAAACAGGCGTGCCCCCTTGTTGGTGCAGAGCCATGCCCCTCAACAGGCAGACTCTGTGGTTGATACCAAGGAGGTAACTTTTTACAATGCAAAAGTTTGTGGTTAAAGCCAGTTCATAACCGGTGGTCCATTTTTTTTAAAGTGCACGTGAACTAGTGCAAAGAAAACATTTTAAAGAGGTCTCACAATAGTCCTTGTGGGCACATTTCACTTAAACGTTACTTAACTATAAACAGGTTAAACATTACCTTTCATACCGTCACTTTGAACTAAACTGTACTTTCTCTATAGCGTAATGGGAGCTGACCAAAGTTGCTGCGGGTTGATCTACGCAGTACTATACTGTCATCTGTCTGAGGTTGTGTCCTCCCACCCGATGTATGTGTCTCAATGTGAATAATAGGTGTACTATGTATTGATGCCAGTGCATGGTCTTCTGCTTCAGCTACATTTGGCTCTTCCAGGCTCTGAACAGGTTCTTCTGGGTCTCTTACTTCTCCAGACTGAGGGAATGTAATAACCGGAATAACTACTGCTCCATTGTATTGAGGCCAACTTGCTGGAAAATCTCCAAGTACAGTATGGATCATCTTTTCTTTTGGTTCTTGAACTGGCAAAGGGTTGGGAATTTCTTCAGGGATTCTTAGTTGTTCAGGACATTTCTTTAAGCGATCTCTAGAAACGACAGCTGTTGTTTTTCCTCCATCTTTGCTGATAAGGCATGTCTTTTCATTGCTAAGCGTCGATGGTAACACAGTATAGGGTTCTTCTTCCCAGTGATTGTCAAGTTTATGACGTCTTCTCTTTCTTTTGAGAACTATATTTCCTGGCATCAAAGGAACAGCAGGTGCTTTTCGATTGTAGGCCTTTTCTTGTTTCTCACGCTGCTGAGTCAGGCTTCGCTCCACACACTCTTGTACTTTCTTGTATTGGGCTTGGCGGTTGGAATCCCAATCAGCACCTTGTAGATGGTCTTCAGGGGTCTCAACTCCCATTTCCAGATCTACTGGCAATCTCCCTGGTCTGGCCCTCATCAGGTATGCCGGTGTGCAGTTCGTGGAACTCACAGGGATGTTGTTATACATGTCCACTAGATCGGGCAGTTTTTCCGGCCACTGACTTCGTTCTTCTAATGGGAGAGTCTTCAGAAGGTCGAGAATGATGTGGTTCATTTTCTCACACATGCCATTGGTCTGAGCATGGTAAGGTGTGGTACGGATCTTCTTGCAGCCGTAAAGGTTACAAAACTCCTTAAACACTTCAGCTTCAAAGGCTGGTCCTTGGTCAGTGAGCACTTGGTCTGGATAGCCATGTGGTCGACAGAAATGTGTCTGGAACGCTTTGGCTGCAGTCTGACCGGTCAAGTCCTTGACTGGTACTACCACCAGGAATCTGGAGTAGTGGTCAACCATAGTGAGAGCGTAGTTGTAGCCTTGTCTGCTGGGTGCCAACTTTACATGGTCCAGGGCCACGATCTCCAAAGGCCGTTTAGTTTGGATTGGCTGGAGTGGTGCTCTCTGGCTGTGCTGGTCTTTTCTTCTAAGATTGCAGGGCCCGCAGTTTCGACACCACTTCTCTAGGGCAGATCTCATGCCCACCCAGTAGAATCTTACTTTAAGTAGGGCCTCCAGTTTCTTCCAACCAAAGTGGCCTGCACCATTGTGATAGGCTTCTAGCACCATCCTCGTATCCTTCTGTGGTACAATCACTTGCCACACCTTCTCATGCGTCCTCGGGTCAATGATACTCCTGTAAAGTTTGTCTTGATAGATGAATAATCGACCCCTCTCCTTCCATAGGTACTGTGCCTCAGGTGGGGCTCCTTTGTCAAGGCTGGCGCCCGGCTGGCTGATCAGTTTCTTTACCAAGCCTACCGCTGGATCATTTTCCTGGGTCTCCTTCCAGTTGTAGTGAGGTAGTGGGTTCAGGGTCACCTCTTGGCGGTTGGCACGCGACTGCCGACACTGTTTTGCTCCATGTCGATGGAACGCTGGCAGCTCAATCTCTTCAAGATCATCTACATCTTCACCCTCGTCTGCTAGGTGAGGCATCCTGGACAGAGCATCTGCGTTGCCGTTCTTGCGGCCAGCTCGATACTTGACAGTAAAGTCATAATTCGCCAGTCGGGCTACCCAACGCTGCTCCATGGCACCCAATTTAGCAGTATCCAAGTGGGTCAGGGGGTTGTTGTCCGTGAAGACAGTGAATTTGGTGGCTGCCAGGTAGTGCTTGAACCGCTCTGTGATAGCCCATACCATGGCCAGGAACTCTAGCTTGAATGAGCTATAATTCTCTGGGTTTCTTTCAGTAGGCCTGAGCTTCCTGCTGGCGTAAGCAATCACACGCTCTTTGCTTCCCTGCACCTGTGAAAGCACTGCTCCCAGTCCCACATTACTGGCATCTGTGTACAGTACGAAGGGCAGTCCGTAGTCAGGGTAGGCTAGGATCTCTTCACCCGTCAAGGCCCCTTTCATTTGTCTGAAGGAGTGTTCCTCTGCTTCTCCCCAGTGAAATGGCGGGCCGGAGGTCTTTCCTTTCTTCTTTGGGTGGCCTACCAGGAGCTCTTGCAAAGGCGCTGCCATTTTCGTGTAGCCCTTGATGAACCTTCTGTAGTAGCCTACCAAGCCAAGGAACTGACGTACCTCCCGAACGGTAGTAGGTGTGGGCCATTCCTGGATGACTGTGACCTTCTCTGGGTCCGGTGCTACTCCTTCTGCACTGACCACGTGACCTAGGTACTGGACCTTTGGCTTCAGTAAATGGCACTTGGATGGTTTCAGCTTCATTCCATATCGGGATAGTGCTTCAAAGACTTCAGCCAGGTGTTTCAGGTGGTCCTCGTAGGTCTTGGAGTACACGATGACATCATCCAGGTAGAGCAGGACGGTTTCAAAGTTGAGGTGCCCTAGGCAGCATTCCATAAGCCTCTGGAAGGTCCCGGGGGCATTGCAGAGTCCAAATGGCATGCTGTTGAACTCACAGAGGCCCATTGGGGTGGTGAAGGCCGTCTTCTCCCGATCTTCTTCTGCTACAGATACTTGCCAGTAGCCACTAGTAAGATCTAGGGTAGAAAAGTAGTTAGAGGCTTTCAAGGCAGCGAGGGATTCCTCTATCCTTGGCAAAGGGTAGGCATCCTTGTGTGTTATCTGATTTATCCGTCTGTAATCCACACACATCCTCATCGTGCCATCCTTCTTTCTTACCAGGACCAGGGGAGCCGCCCAGGGGCTACAACTGTCCCTTATGACGCCTGCCTCCTTCATGTCTTTCAGCATGTCCTTTGTGCGCTGGTAATGGGCTGGTGGAATAGGCCTATGTCTTTCCTTAATGGGAGGATGACTGCCTGTGGGTATGTGATGTTGCACCCCTTTGATCCTACCAAAGTCTAGTGGGTTCTTACTAAAGACCTGCTCGTATTCCTGCACGACCCTGTAAACCCCATGTTTCTGGTAGTCGGGTGTAGAGTCAGTCCCCACGTGTAGCTTCTGGCACCAATCCTCTAACTGCTTTTGGGAGGTCTCACCCTCTTTTGAGTCAGCTTGTGTCAGGGGACCTACAGGTGTTATGGCGTCATCTGAGCATGTAAACAGTTTGGCTATGGTAGCGTACCTTGGTAGTCTGGCTTCCTCCTCCCCACAGTTCAACACTCGTACAGGCACTCGTCCCTTGTGTACATCAACTACCCCCCTGGCTGTCAGAATCGTGGGCCAGTGGTCTGAATGAGTGGGCTCTAGTACAGCCTGGTAATCCTGTCCTCTGAGACCTACCGCTGCTCTACACCACATCATCATTTCACTCCGTGGGGGTATCACAATGGGGTTTGCATCCATCACCCGTACACTACCAATCTCACCGCCAGTCTGTTTTACCTGTTGCTTCCTCAGAATGATTCGGATCTCCTTTTGCAAGGCTCTTTGCGACCTGCCCTCAGCACCTTCAACAATCTGGTGAAGCAACAACAACACTTCCCCTAGGCAATTTTCTATGACATTAGTGCCTAAAATCATTTGCGGGTTCCTTTCTCTAATATCAGTGTCCACAACAATCAGTCCTTGTCCCTTCATTTCCTGCCTTCCCACCTTTATGGTTACCTCTTTGACCCCGATCTGGTCTATAGGTTGTCCGTTGGCAGCATAGATGGTGAGGGAGGGGTCCGGTGGTCGGAGATCGTCGTCCGACCAAAACCTCCGATAAAGGACATACGGGATCGTGGTGACCTGAGAGCCGGTGTCCAATAACGCCGGGGTAGGGATCCCGTCCAGGACGATGGACAGGACAGGACGTCCACCCACGTACTGATCACAGCAGCGACTTGGGCCTGATCTTCTTAATCCTGAGGACTGGCCCCCGGCCCCAGGTTTGGCTCGTTTAAAGGACAGGCCCTTGCATAGTGTCCTGCCTCCTGGCAACGACGACAGATGGGTTGTCCAGATGAGTCATAGCGATCACTGCTCCTGCCTCGGGTTGGGGGACCTCTTCTCCTCCGCATCCAAGGGACGTCCTCTGGGTTGTCAGCTAGCAGGATCCGATGAGGGACTTTGGTCTCTGAGGGCAACTGCATTGCTTTCAGGATTTGTGCGACGTCCTTAGTGAGCTGTTGCACCTGGGAGGATAGTGTATTTATGGTCTCTGCTGGCGTGTTGAGTCCTTTTGCAGTTACCAGGGCCTGCGAGGAGGATTCCGCTCCTGCAGCCGTGGAACTGGCAGGCCATGCTGGTGCGACGGGGTCTGTGTCCACAGGAGGTTGGAGTGCTTTCACTGCCCTGTCTTTCAGAATGGCAAAGTCCACGTCAGGGTGTTCCAGGGACCACAGCTTCATCTGCTTCCCATCCTCAGGAGAGCGCAGGCCCCGCAAGAATTGTTCCTTCATCATCCGGTTTCCTTCCTGATCACTGACAGGGTCCACCAGCTTGAGAGCCCGCAGTGCAGCCTGCAGCCTGAGGGCATAGGCTCTTATGCTATCTTGGGGCTTCTGCCGGCAGTTATAGAAGTCCGTCCTCAGCTCTCCCTCGGTGCGGTGTTCAAAAGCAGCTGCTAGTTTGGCAAAGATGGTCTCAACAGAGCTCCGGTCATCATTGGTCCAGGACTCAGCTTCCAATTCTGCTGCCTCAGTCAATTGTCCCAGCACCACAGCGGCCCTCTGCTTACCAGTCATCGCGTGCATGTCTAGCAGGGTGCTGATCTTCTTCTTAAACCCGGTCAGCGTGTCTATTTTACCGGCGTATTGGGGCAGCCATTGCGCTCCTGGGACATACAGCAAGGAAACTGGCATTATGGGGGAGATTTCAGCCGGCGCGGCTGCGACCGCGGCACCGGCACCAGGCGCTGCTGCGTCCAGCGCGACGGGGGCTGGCATCGCTTGGGCTGCGTCGCCCTGACCAGGGGCATTACCTCCTGCAGCGTCCATTTTTCTTCAAAAATCTCCGCGCCCCCTTTCCACTTCCTGGGTCAGAACGCTCTCCGAATTGTGGGGGTTCTGGGGCGGCCACACCTCTTCGTGGGCGGTGCTCTTCTCCCTCGCGCGGGCTGCAGCGCGCGCTTTTGAAGATGGCAATATGGCGGCGGTTCAATTTTTGCGGTCGGACCTCTGAGGCACACGGTCACCTGTCTGAACAGGTCTAGTCCTTATCCTGTTCGTGACGCCAGAAGTTGTGAAGCCCCGCTAGTATGTGTCGGTGCAGTACCTTCAGGGACTCCACGTGGATGGAACAGTCTGGTCACAGGTAGGGAACCTTCTTTTAGGATTGTCGTGACGCCACTCTCAGTATTGCGGTCAGCGGGGACCGCCACTGCAGATTAAGGGATGCCTGGGGCTGATGGTGGGTGCAGTCAGTATATTAGCCCCCTGAGAGTGAGGCAAGCCCCAGGCCCCGGTGTATGTGTGTGGGACCACAGGTCGCAGAATGACTCAAACACAGTCCAAGAAGTCTTTCAACGTGTTTACTCACTGTTTGGAGGTCACGGTGAGATGCCCGGGCGACACTGTGATAACCAGGTTGAACCAGGAATTCCAGGAGGCCGTTCTGAGGGTAGCTGTCCACTCGCCTTCCTTGCACTCTTTCTGTTTTAGGAGGATCCTTTGCTTGAAGCGTGGTAGGACCCCTCCAGGGAAGCTGTTACCACCCTGCTCCCCTCTCTCTGGCTCGTCTGCCGGCAGCGTGGCCTTGGTGGGATGGCTTCTGGCCCTGTCCCCTTATGGGCCTGGTGATTGCTGCTTGGCTCAAGCTCTGTGTAGTCGTGGTGAGGGCATGAAGTACCCCCCCCCCACCTGTAGGTTAAGCAGCTCTGGATGATCTGCTGCCTGTACTGGGGACCTAGTTCCCCTTGTGTGCTCGGATACCGGGATCTCCGTACTCAGCCACCCTTCTCTCTGGATGATTTTCAGGCCGACCCACGGTACTCCTTTCTCCCCCGCTTTCAGCTACTGCAGTCCTCAGGACCTGTCTGACACGAGAGCTCCTCTGCTCCCTTCCACACACTTCAACTTCTTCCTCCAGACTCCTCTCTTCCTCTCTCTCTCTGCCCTGCTTCCTAGCAACCAGCCCCTGAACACACCCCCCAGCTGGGAATTGGAAGTTAACCCCTTCTGGCTACCCAAGGGTCCCCTCTGGTGATGTGGGAGGCCTGATCACTATATGTTTGTGTGTGCGCCTCATCCTGGCCTTTGGAGATTACCTGGAAGCATTGTTCCCGCATGGGTGCAATACTCTGTGGTGCCTGACCAAGTCAGGGGCGCCACATTACTACTCGGTACTCGCACGAGTATCACTGTACTCGGGCTACTCGGCGGGTACCGAGTAATTTTGCAATACTCGTGCTGTACTCGTGGTCTTCATCCCTGCATGTTGGCGCTCTTTTGAGAGCCAGCCCTCATGCAGGGATTGGCTGGCAGACCACTGCAATGCCACAGCCCTGTTAGTTGTGGAATTGCAGTGATTGGCCGGCCCGCACAACGTGACCGAGCCTTTATAACGGCGGGCGCGCTGTGCTCTGTACACAGCCATCTCATATTCCCTGCTTTCCACGCCCACAGGCGCCTATGATTGGTTGCAGTGAGACACGCCCCCATGCTGAGTGACAGGTGTCTCACTGCACCCAATCACAGCAGCCGGTGGGCGGGTCTATACTGTGCAGTAAAATAAATAAAATAAATAAATAAATAATTAAAAAAAACGGCATGCGGTCCCCCCAATTTTAATACCAGCCAGATAAAGCCATACAGCTGAAGGCTGGTATTCTCAGGATGGGGAGCCCCACGTTATGGGGAGCCCCCCACCCTAACAATATCAGTCAGCAGCTGCCCAGAATTGCCGCATACATTATATGTGACAGTTCTGGGACTGTACCCGGCTCTTCCCGATTTACCCTAGTGCATTGACAAATCGGGGTAATAACGAGTTAATGGCAGCCCATAGCTGCCACTAAATCCTAGATTAATCATGTCAGGCGTCTCCCCGAGATTCCTTCCATGATTAATCTGTAAATTACAGTTAAAAAACACACACACCCGAAAAAATCATTTATTAGAAATAAAAAACACTAACAAAGTCCCTCATTACCAATTTATTAACCCCGACAAACCCTCCATGTCCGGCGTACTCCACAGTCCTCCAGCGTCGCGTCCAGCTCTGCTGCATGGAAGTGACAGGAGCTGCAGAAGACACCGCTGCTCCGGTCACCTCCACGCAGCTAATGAAGGGAATAGCGCGATCAGCTGCTGTCAGTCAGGTAACTCCCGGCCACCGCTGGATCCAGCGGTGGCCGTGATTAACCTCAGTGACAGCAGCTGATCGCTATACTCACCTCAGTTGGTGCATGGAGCTGACCGGAGCGGCGGTGAGTAGCGCGATCAGCTGAGCTGTCACTGAGGTTACCCACGGCCACCACTGCATCCACCGTTGGATCCAGGTAACCTCAGTGACAGCTCAGCTGATCGCTATACTCATCTCATTAGCTGCGTGGAGGTCACCGGAGCGGCGGTGTATTCTGCAGCTCCTGTCACCTTCATGCAGCAGAGCTGCACACGACGCTGGAGGTCCGTGGATTACGCCGGACATGGAGGGTTTGTCGGGGTTAATAAATTGGTAATGAGGGACTTTGTTAGTGTTTTTTATTTCTAATAAAGGATTTTTCGTGTGTGTGTGTTTTTTAACTGTAATTTACAGATTAGTCATGGAAGGAATCTCGGGGAGACGCCTGACATGATTAATCTAGGATTTAGTGGCAGCTATGGGCTGCCATTAACTCCTTATTACCCCGATTTGCCAACGCACTAGGGTAAATCGGGAAGAGCCGGGTACAGTCCCAGAACTGTCGCATATAATGTATGCGGCAATTCTGGGCGGCTGCTGACTGATATTGTTAGGGTGGGGGGCTCCCCATAACGTGGAGCTCCCCATCCTGAGAATACCAGCCTTCAGCCGTATGGCTTTATCTGGCTGGTATTAAAATTGGGGGGACCGCACGCCGTTTTTTTTAATTATTTAATTATTTATTTCACTGCTGCTGTGATTGGGTGCAGTGAGACAGCTGTCACTCAGTGTGGGGGCGTGTCTCACTGCAACCAATCATAGGCGCCGAAAAGCAGGAAAGCAGAGAATACGAGATTGATTAATGAGTGGCCGGCTTTTTCAAAAGAGGAAAAGCCGCCGGAGTTTAGTGAACAGCAGTGCAGCGCCGCGCCGGTGATCGGGGAACGATAAGTAAGAGAGAGGGGGGGAACTGACCGACAGACTGTGAGAGGGGGACAGACAAGACAGAGAGAGACAGACAGAGCGAGACCGACCGACGGGAGATATAATGAAAAAAAAAATGACCGACATCGTTAGTAAAAAGCACAAAACGTGCGTTTTGGACATCGGAGTGCCACACAAGGTTTTCACGTAAAATCTTTCATGTATTAATCTCAAAAAGTAACATACACCAGCTCTATCTCACTATTGGGTATGTGCCCTTAACATTTCCGCCATGAAAATTCATTTTGGTGTCATTTTGGAAGGTTTTCTGGTGAGTCCGTAAAAATGGCGTAAAACTCGGACAAAATTGTTCACAGCTGTGACTTTTGAGCGATAAATGCTTCAAGGGGTCTTCCCCATGCTGTTGCCATGTCATTTGAGCACTCTTCTGAGACTTTTGTGACAATTTTAGGGTTTCTACATGCTGCCGGGGGGTCATTTCACAAAAATACTCGGGTCTCCCATAGGATAACATTGGGCTCAGTGCTCGGGCCGAGTACACGAGTATCTTGGGATGCTCGGCCCGAGCCTCGAGCACCCGAGCTTTTTAGTACTCGCTCATCACTAATCACGAACGATATGGACATGTTTCTATTACTATGGTGCCGGGACTATTTACGGCATACCAGGGATCATGGACCAGTTTGCATATATCCAAATACTTGAAGAGGTCATGTTGCCTTATGCTGAATAGGAAATGGCCTTGAAACGGGTGTTTCAACAAGATAACTACCCTAAACACACCAATAAACCAGCAAAATCTTGCTTCTAGTCCAACAAAATTGAGGTTAATGAGTGGCCAGCCAAATCGCCGGACCTTAATCCGATAGAACACTTATGAGGTGATATAAAAAATGGCGTTTCTGAGGCAAAGCCAACAAAAGCAAATAAATTGTGGGATGTAGTCAGAGCATCCTGGGCTGGAATAAGAGACAGGTGCCAGAAGTTGGGTGACTCTATGCAACATATTGTGAAAAAGAAACACGGTTCTCACTAACAGAGCCTTCAAATTGGACACAGAGTCAGCCCAAATAAGACTGAATCAGTGCCAGCACTACTCATAGCAGACATCAACACTGTAGGACAAAAGTATTTGTGCAAAAAAGTGGAATTCTTTATTCAAAATCACACACAGAACAAGATATCAAGGATAAAATTCTACCATAAAAGAAGGGGATATAGTAATTTATGGGTCTTGAAATTTCAGCATATAGTTAACCCTCCTAAATCTACAAGAAGGTGACACATGAATTAATTCCTATCAGGGAATGGGTGCTGAAAGAGGGAAGAGAGTATACAAAATTAGATCAAATGAACCCATAGGGAATATAAAGTGCAAGTGCAGGGGGCTGGACCAAAGCCCTGAATCACCATGACCTCTCCGACCGAGGGTAAGGAGGGGTCATGATGATTAGTAAATTCACTGGGGGACAATTTGAAAAAAAATTTCTGTTGAGTTAGGTTTTTGAGCTGATTTATACTAAAATTGGCATGCTGATTCCAAAAATGTAGTCAGTTTTTTTCTTTCACGTCAAGTTTTTCCTCCTCAACTTACCTGCCATAGAAGCACAATTGCACTGATTTCTGTAATAAGACTTGTTATCTGAGTACATTTCGACTCATATAGAGCTACGTGGCAACTTGTAAGAGTAGTCACAACTGAGACAGTGTGGTGAGAGGTGTGTGCAGCTCCCAATACGTCATAATTATCAATATCTTTACACAAAAAATGTATCATAGTAGGAATAAATAGGATTTGTGATAGCTTTTCTCTTTACATTGGGAGCTTAGTTGTAATTTATATATCTTTTATGATTTTTTTCTTTGTTAGTTTTCAAAGCTTGTAACTTTCCATCTCAGTGTTTTATTTACTTATGTACATATTTCCTTTGTTTCAGATCATGTCTGCTCCTTCTTCCTCTCGTCGTAAATGCCTAAACAACCCTGACTCCTTCTGCTATATTTGTGGTGTTTTCACCATTCCAGTTCAAAGGGCAAACATCAGTACATTTGTCAAACAAGCATATTTTGCATATTTTAAAGTAAAACTCGGTGATCAAGATAAGCCATGGGCCCCTGACATAGTGTGCAAGCAGTGTGTCGAGAGTTTACGGATGTGGACCAAAGGAACACGTGAAAAGTTGGCATTTGGTATCCCCATGGTGTGGAGAGAGCAAAAAAGTCATTCCACAGACTGTTTCTTCTGTTTAGTGAAAACATCAGGATTTAACAGGAAAAATAAAAGTAAAATAGAATATCCAAATCTACCGTCAACTATCAGACCAATGCCTCATTCAGCTGAAATTCCAGCACCAGTTTTCGAACAGCTACCATCTCTAGAAGTTCTGAGTGATGTTGACGAACACAGTGACAGCAATGATGCAGAATTTGAAATTCACAAGAATTCAGTTTGTAAGGGATTTGATTAGCACGAGTTAAATGATTTAGCACGTGAATTGGGCTTATCAAAAAATGCTTCAGAATTACTAGCATGAAGGCTGAATGAGAAACAGTTACTTGAAGAAGGAGCAAAGGTATCATACTTTCGTACTAGAGAAAGTACATTTTTGCAGTACTTTCGGTGTGACAGCGGTTTTGTGTTTTGCCATAATATTCCTGGTTTACTACAAGAATTAGGGCTTTCAATGTACAATCCAAATGAATGGCAACTGTTTATTGATAGCTCAAAGCGGAGTCTTAAGTGTGTCCTTCTATACAATGGCAATTTATTTGGTGCAGTCCCTATTGGGCATTCTGTCTCTCTTCGTGAAGAACATGGAGATGTAAAGAGAGTTATTGAGTTATTGAAATATGACACACACAATTGGATCATCTGTGTTGACCTTAAAATGGTTTGCTTCCTTCTTGGTCAGCAACGTGGGTACACAAAGTATCCCTGCTTTCTCTGTATGTGGGATAGCAGAGCTCAAGAAAAGCATTGGGTTGAGTCGAATTGGCCTCAAAGATCTGGTCTTAAACCTGGAGATCCTAACATTCTACATCAGCCACTTGTTGACAGGAAGAATATACTATTCCCACCTTTGCACATAAAACTAGGTCTCATGAAGCAATTTGTAAAAGCATTGCCAACTGACGGCGACTGTTTTAAGTACATCATGTTGGCACTTCCTGGACTGTCCATTGAAAAAATCAAGGCTGGTGTGTTTGATGGTCCACAAATTCGACAGCTCATCAAAGATGAACATTTCACCGGGACTATGTCAGATCTTGAGAAGAATGCTTGGTTATCATTCAAAGACGTCGTCAGGAACTTTCTTGGAAATACACGTGCAAGTGATTACAAAGAAATTGTTCAGAAACTATTGGAGAGCTACAAAGCGCTTGGTTGCAACATGAGTATTAAACTACATGTTCTGCATTGCCATCTTGCCAACTTTCCGGAAAACCTTGGTGCTGTTAGCGATGAGCAAGGTGAACGATTTCACCAAGATTTGAAGGTTATGGAAGGCCATTACCAGGGTAGATGGGATGTACATATGATGGCTGACTATTGCTGGAGCATCAAACGTGATTGTCCTCAAGTTAAACACTCCAGAAAAAGCTATAAATGTACATTTTTACCTTAAATACTTGCATATATATATATATATATATATATATATATATATATATATATCCTTTGTAAAAAAACATGATAGTGTTAAAAAACATATTTGTCATGCCTATTTCTTATATATTTCATTTTTTGTTCATATTTGTACTATTTAAAAAAAACAAAAAAACACTTTTTAGGTACAGTAGTTTACATATTTTTGAGAAGACAAAAATCCTATAGTTCAAAAACTTGACGTGATAGAGAAAAACTGAGATCATTTCTGGATTCAGCATCCAAAAATTAATTAAGAACAGTTGTCTGACCTAACTCCTAAAAAATTGCGTCCCCCGGTGTTATGGACCTCAACAAAACGTAAATTGCCAAAACAGGTATGAATTGGATATATACCAGAGTAAGTCTTCCAAAATCAGGTAGTCAAACAATGGACTTAAAAAGGCAACCATTAGAATAAAGGGTCATGCTTCTTCCCTAAAGTGCAAGTGCAATGAGGGTAGCAAAGGTCCAGTCCCACATCAATATGAAATCCCCATATAGATCACCACCGAAAATTGAGGTTATGGAGTAGCCAGCCCAATCCCTGGACCTTAATCCGATAGAACACTTGTGGGGTGACAAATAAAATGCCGTTTCTGAGGCAAAGCCAACAAATGCAAATACATTGTAGGATGTAGTCAGAGCATCCTGGGCTGGAATAAGAGACAGGTGCCAGAAGTTGGGGGAGTCTATGCAACATAATGTGAAAAAGTTCCAAAAAACCGTGGTTATACAACTAAATATTAAGTTAGTGATTCACAGGAATGCTAAATCCTAAATAAAAAGAGCACAGGTTTTGAGTATGTAAAGACAAATGCAGACACTGCTATTTTTTTTGATCAGCCCAAGGTTCATTTTTTATTTTTTCTGTAAAGTAGTTAAACATTATATAAATTTCTCTGCATGTTTTGATTTAGAACACAGTGTGCAACGTTCCCAACTCATGGAAATAAAAACTATTATAAAGATTGTGGGCTTAACTCATGTTTTTGAATACACTGCTATTATTTTGGCCACAACTATACATAAGCTAAGAATCTCTTTTTGCAAATATTTCTAAAGCAGTAATGCAATGCCTGTCTTTTCACTTATTTTCACATTAGCTATGTATTTATTAGGGATTAGTGAGTATCGTAATATTTGTAATTGCTATACTCATAATGAGTACTTTGTAATACTCGTATATTCATTACGAATAGCGAGTACAATGCAAGACAATGGGAAATGCGAGTAATTTTCTGCTGGACTCAACAGAGAGGTCTGGGGGCCTGAGGAAAAGGCTCAAATGGATGGGAAAGTGATGAAATTGAATGGGGAAAGCCTGGAGAATATGCCTTCATGCATTTCTGACTCATATATGGCTTCTGGGAATGATGATGTCACAGTATTACGCCACTTATTCTCTCTCTCTCTGCTTCATACTCACCAATCACGGCTCGGCACGGCTGACACACTGCTCCCGTGGAATCTCATTTTTCTTTCCTACACACTTGTAAGCCTCATTATATATTCACTGCATTCGCTCATTAGCCTCATTACATATTCACTGCTTCTACCTGTGATTGGTTGCAGTCAGACCTGCCTCTGAATACTACTATGGTACAATAAACTGAAAAATCTCCAGATGGCAAATGCATTAAAGATAAATAATAACTACATTAGCCTCTAGGCATACAAAGTGATAGGCTTGCCAAAAAATGGTAAGTGCAACACACTAAAGAGCGCAAAAAGCATTCCTAGATAAATGATAGACAGGTTAGCCATTGGGCATGTAGCATAAATACTCAATATATCACAGTATTATAATATTACAGTATATAGCAGTATTATAATGTTAAACTCTCCAGCAGGTGCTCAATTTAGCACACTTAAGAGGGCAAAAAAACATTTACAAGTAAATTTTAAGCAAATAGGCCAATAAGCATGCAGCGTAATTATACCCAATTTGCCATAAGCACTGAGTATATCACACGCCACGTGTTTCTCCTTTGCATGGTTCATCAGGAATACATAATGAAAGACAGAAAATATCATTCTTAGCTTACTCAAGTTTCTGTACAAGATATCTTATTACCTGTATGCAGCCACAGAAATAACACTCAAGCCGGAGGTGATGTAACACTGACATACACGCAAACCATGCTGACAAAGGTAGTGTTCATTGCAGCTTCGATGCGCAGTCAACCCTCAGAAGACATTAACCAGCAGTGATGTTCCATTTTTAAAGTTGCTTGCTTTTATTATGGGAATCCGGTTCCAATTTAAATCACCACATTCAATATTTAGCAACAAAGTCTATGGTAATGTCTTTATCAAAATTAAGTATATGGCTGTTACATCTTGCAGCAAAATTGCTTATTGTGTTATATAAATGGATATTAATAAGTGCAAACAAAAATTCCTTAAGGATAAACAGTAAACATTGGAAGCCCAAAAGCAAAAACAAAAGTGACAATTCCTCACACAGAGTCGAGGGGAAAATAATTAAATCACCCATCCGGATCAGTGAATTTTAACATATCTTCATGAACGTGCCTGATTTACTTATTTGTAGATAAATATAGGTGCCATACAAAAATGTAAATATGATAAAGATCAGGTTAAAAGAACACTTGTTTTAGGTATGAAGCACCTTGATTCTTGAATGCACCTGAAACGCGTAGTTGTTTTAACTTGATCTTTATCATGATTTTTGCTATTGCAATGATCATAGGGTACCAATAGGGTTATCAACCTACCTCTATTAACCATCTAGATGACGCTGTTGCTATTAACAGTGGCATCTGTATGGTTAATTTCTGTAGCAAACTGACAACTGTCCTTAACTTTTACTGTGACAACACTGAAAATATCTGCAACAGACAGACCAATCACAGTGATTGTTGCTTGGGATCAAAGCGGATTTATCTTACGCTGACTAGCTGCATGTTTACGGAATCTGGGACATCAATATTTATTAAAATATTGCAGTGCAATTTCATGCAGTTAGTTTAAAACAATCACATCAATGTACAGCAGAATGCAAAAAGGTATTGCAACTGTAGAGGAGTGAATCTGAATTATAAAGTTTGTGGTTTGTACCAACAGAGCCACCATCAGGGCATTACAACCTTTAATGGTGTATGGAGCCTGGTGAAGAGAGTGGCTTGACCTGGATAATTATATAATAATAATAGCTTTATTAAGCCCCAGGTCTGGGCCGGGCCCCCCTCTTCACAGAGCCCCAGTCAGAGCTGTAGTAGAGGGGGCCGGCCGTGTTGCTTTGGACACTACACATGGATAAATTGCATGTGAAGAGCTTCAGGCACCTCACACAACTTAGCCATGTGGTGAAGTCAGGGGCAGTGGGGGAGAGTAGGGCACATCCTCCCACTGCCCAGCATGCAGCAGCGTGATGAGGTCATCACTCTGTGACTTTAACGCACTGCTGCAGTTAATGTAGAGCCACCGAGGTGGTGAGGACGCAGCAGCCGGCGGGGAAAGGTAAGCTCTCCATGAGCTGAAGACAGGGGAGGGACTATCGCCCTTAATTCAGCTGAATGAACATCTGAGGGTGCACATCCAGATGAAATGCATTGCAGCACAGTGAGGATGCTACACGACATGGTAGATTGGGAGGGTGAGTAAAAGGATTTTTTTGCGTTAGAGACAGAAAGGAGATATATTTACCAGGATGGTGACAACTTTACCAGGAGGGGGACATATATACAAGGAGGGTCCAGGATGGGGGACTGTGATGGTGAGATATGGTGTACTGTGCATTATGTTCTGTAGGTTCGTATTTTATGCTTGGTTCACTGTCCATTATTTGTATTGATTGTGTGTACATTGTATTGTCTGTAGGTAATCACCCCCTGTAGTGTTTGTCCCTAGGTGTGGGGGGAGGTGGGCCTGGAATCCACCTAACCTCTTTGCTTACCTGGAGATTGAGCAGTCTGTTTGAGAACTTGAAGATTGAAGGACAAAGATTGATCCTCTGGGCTGAGGGTGCTCAGAGAGACCTTGACATTTATCCATTACTGGATTATATTCGTGTTTTCTTTACTATTTGTACCCTCCGTATGGTGGATTATGTTATGGACCATTTGATTTGCTTTGAATAAATGCTCTTAGGATTGTACAGCCATCTCTCACTCTGTTGATTGTGTGATATGGGAGAAGGACCCAGTCACAATTAGTGGCAGCAGTGGGATCAACAGAGCACAGCCTAATGGAGATCCACCCACAGAGTGAATACAGAAACTGGACCGCATCCAGTCTAAAGGAGAGAGCCAAAGATCTAGGCCTGAACTACCAGGGACTGAGTAAAGAAGCCTTAATTGATCAACTTGTGGGTGAGAGCCAGACCCACTCCTCCCAGATGTCTGACAGACAACCACTGGGGACGGGGATCCCTGCCCCAAAAAGCCAGTGGTTGGTGTGGTTCGAAGAAGAGATGGCGGTTCTGGGCCCAGGTGTATCTTAGGACTATTAGGAGGAGGCTGCTCGCCAAGCACAGAGGAGACAAGAAGCAATGGAGTCCAGCAGAGAGAATAATATGTGTTGGAGTGTAAACCCAGTGATTCAGGAGCCTGTACGGATCACCCGGGCAGACTTCAAGCTATTTGATGAGGCTTCCAGAGTTGTGGAAGGGTTCTTCAAGGACTTTGAGCAGCAGTGTGCGGTGATGGAGGTTCCCCACTCTGGCTGGGTGCGTTTGTTAGTGGGACACCTGAACGGAAGCCTGGCAGAGGCTTATCGCACCATTGAGTCACAGCAGAACTGGGATTACAACATTAACTCACATAGGGCACAGTTCTGAGACCTCCCATGTACCACGGGGGGAGCGTTCAGGATGTATGCCCATAAGATGTCCCAGGCATGTCGGAGAGGGATAGAAGCGGAAGATGCCTTCACTGTGGAAGACGTTATACAGGTATTTCTTATAGAACAATTTCTTTCCAAGTGTCCCTCAGAAATACGGGAATGGGTCAGAGAGCGCACGGCGCACACCTTGGTTAGAGTTGCAGCCCTGGCTTATAAAGCCCTTACTATTCTAATGCAATGGAGGAGACTTATGGATAATAAGCCACAGTCTGATCCTCCTGTCAAGGTAGCAAAGTGAACAGAAAAGATAAACGCCTAAAATATAACCTTTAATATAATTGATATAAAAGGTCCAGAAAGGACCTAAAATAATGACAAACAGACCCCTAAAAATTAGCCAATATGCTCAATATCCTAAACAGGACCAATTGGGCTAATCAAGAAATTGAACCAATGTGGATGGTATCATTCGTATAAACCAATAAAACATACCGCAATGTGCAGCAGTGGCATTTAATCATATGGTGAATGATAGATATCATGAAACCACATAGTCACCTACCATAATGCAAATGGTGGTGAGCAATAATTAGAAAAAGGAACGGTCTTACCCCATCTGCCGTATAACCCTTTCCCTGCTTTGAAGCACTTAATGCTGGATGGTCACGGTAACCAATAAGGATGAGATAACCTGGTCCTTATCTGAATGACTCAGGATCTCCATAGGTTCCAAACACATATCCAGCGGTGTGCACAATCTCCCAACGCGTTTCCTTACATCATCAGGGGAGGATATGAATCCAAAATCCCGGTCATACAAGACCCACAAGGATTGGCATAAATTACTGTAAAGAAAAAATATACATACACCACATTGAACCAGGTCCATATCAATAGCCTAAGCAGACGGTCCGGACAAAGCGGCGGGTGCAACTTACTTTCATCAATACCAGGAGATTCCTGGGCAGAGCGCATCTGACATACCTCGCCGTCAGGTTTAAATGAACCGCCCGCTTAGAGTGGCGTCTGACGTCACATCCGCACGCGGCGGTGAGCTCACTTCCGGGTCACATGATCGCGGCCGCGATGTGTACGTCATGAATGGGAATGCGAACCAGCCATGGAAACCATGGCAATAGTAGGTAACTGGCTACAAGAAAATGGCCGCGGTTAGCATCGCTAAACCAGCGATAACACTAAGGCCAATATGTTATAGTAGTGGCCCATCAGAAACAAAAAATGGGCCATACGAACACCTGTAACACATATTACAGGTACCCAGATGGGGCCGGATGGCTCTGAGAACAGCAACAAGAAAAGGAAGGGACAAAGACCAGGGCAAACCGCAGGAGAGATTCATTCAAAAAGGGAGAAGACAAAAAAACATAACATAAACAAAAACAATATTAAGATTCATGGAGGGGAGACAAAATCACGAAGGATCGGGAGAGGCCAGTAAGGACCAGGAGAAGTAATCAAAAAGATAAACTTGAGAGAGAAGGATGGGAAAAAAAGGCAAAACTGCAATACTGGTATTGGGCATAGATGAAAAACCACCACCAAACTACATAATTCTGGGGGCCCTATAGTAAACCCTGACCCTACTTATTTGTGGAGGTCGGCACCCTAGGAAAGAACGGTGGTTGGTGCCCCCACTCGGGCGGCGACTGTCCCTCCTAACGTGTGTCTAATCTAGTCTACCACAAAGGGTGCGAAGGAAAGAGCTTCATTAAGGCCCAATGGTTTGCTAGTCTTCAGCCAAAAAATCCACTTGGTTTCTTGTTTTAGAATTTTGTTGTCCCAATTACCACCTCTAAAGGGGGGAGCTACAACGTCAATACCCTGGAAACTGATGGATTTGATGTCCCCTGCATGGTGCTCCGTAATGTGACGGGCCACGGGAGTGTAATTACCCAGGCGGATATCCCGGATGTGTTCCCCTATTCTCCTCCTAAATTCTCTTTTGGTCTTACCCACGTATTTTGTGACAGATACAGGTGGCTTTGTAGATCACGCCCTTTGTTCTACAGTTTATGAAGGAACGGATGTCAGCGTTTTCCCAAAACATGGGAAAAGAAAAATTTTCCTGGGTTCAAATAGCCGCATGCAATGCAACCACTACACTTGTAGCAGCCCTTGACCGAACTGGTCAGCCATGTCTTATTATGGCATGAAAAATGACTGTGGACCAGTCTCTCCTTAATAGAGCGGGCCTTCCTGTAAGTCACTGAAGGGGCATTGGGAAGAAATTTTCCAATATCATTATCCATTTTGAGAATAGACCAATGTCTCTCAAGAATCCTTCTCACCTCCCCCGATCCGTTGTTAAAGGTGGTAATAAACCGGATAAACTCCTCATCAGATTTTGGTCTCCCCGGTCCATGTAGAAGATCGTTCCTAGTTTTTTGCTGAGTCTCAAAGAAGGCCTTCTTGATTACATGGTCTGGATAGCCTCTATGGTGAAACCTGAGGCTTAAATCACGGGCCTGTTGACGAAAACCCTGCTCATCCGAGCAGTTCCGCTTCAATCTGTGAAATTGACCCTTTGGAATGCCCATTTTTAGACTGTTCGGGTGACTGCTCTCCCATCGTAGGAGCGAGTTGGTAGCAGTCGGTTTTCTGTAGGTACTGGTGTGAATATTACCCACAGAATCCCTTTCAATAAGCACATCCAAAAAGGGCAACTTCCATCTGTCAAATTCACATGTGAAAAAAAGACCCAAAGAGTTGTTGTTGAGCGCAGCGACCGTTCTTATAATCTCATCTTCAGTACCCCTCCAAAGGACAAACACGTCGTCTATGTAACGACACCATAGGATAATACTGTCCTGGGGCACCGGGGAATTGTCACCAAAAACACAGGTTTCTTCCCACCAACCGAGGAGGAGATTAGCGTACGATGGGGCCACCAGACTCCCCATCGCGGTCCCCCTCAGTTGGTGGTACACCTGTCCATTAAACAGAAAGGAATTGTTACTGAGACAAAACTCAACAAGATTAAGAAGGAAAGAATTATGGTCGTCAAATTGCTGTCCCCTACTCCTCAGAAAAAAGCTCACCGCCTGTAAACCAAGATCGTGTCTAATTGAGGAGTAGAGGGATTCAACGTCAATACTCACCAAAATGACATTTTCCTCAACAGTGACCCCCTCCAATCTTTTAAGTAAATCTGTGGTGTGTTTAAGATAAGAGCCCAAAGATGTAACGAAGGGCCTTAATATCCTATCAGCATAGACGCCTATATTCTGCGAGACACTCCCAATGCCTGACACTATTGGTCTGCCTCGTAATGGAGACAGGCCCTTGTGCACCTTGGGTAAACAATAGAAGGTAGGAGTCACTGGAAAAGGAGGAAATAGATAGTCAAATTCAGTTTTGCTGATCAACTCTCTGTCACGTGCATTCAACAACAACCCTCTCAAGGTCAACAGGTAATCTGATGTAGGATTCCGATCAAGTTTCTCATAGTTGGATTTGTCCCCCAAAATGTCCATACACATTTTTTTGTAATCAGAGACATTCATGAGTACGATGTTACCACCTTTATCTGATTCCTTTATCACAACATTAGTATCCCTCTCCAGGTTCCTAAGGTATTCCATCTCACCCTTGGTAAGATTAAATTTACTCTGGTGCCTTTCAGTGATCAAACCCAAATCACGTGTAACCAAGTTACAGAAAATATCGATAGAAGATACTTCATGATTGGCAGGAGGCATCTTACTACTCCTCGGTTTTAGATCCGTAAAAGGACCTCTACCTTCAGAGTTTGGATCAATATCACTCAAGTTGAAGAGGAGTCTGACATCCTCCAAAAGATCATCCGCAATACCCATCTCCCTACATATTTTCTTGTTCTCCATAGCAAAATGCTTCTTCCATTTAAGTTTTCGTGTAAATAAATTGAGATCTTTTACTGCATCAAAATGGTTGAAGTCAGAAGTGGGGACGAAGGAGAGCCCCTTACTAAGTACCGTCATCTCTAATTCGGAGAGGGGCCTATCCGAGAGGTTAATTATTTGGGTTGAACCCCCTGTGGGTTGTAACCCACAGGACCTTGTTTGCTCCTCAGAAAGTGGTTGGACTCTAAAAAAGGTCCCTTGTTGTAACCACCTCTATCGGAGTTCCTACCTCTTCCTCTTTGTTTAATTCTCCGCTGGTTCCCCCTCCCCTCTGTATCGGAAAATTCAGTATCAGTAGAGGTACCTTCCGTATCACTAGGTTTATTATATCTAATAACTGGAAAATTATATGCTTTGTTATCTCTAAATTCCTGTACGTCTCTGATATAAAACCTGTGTTTCTTCTCTTTCAAATGGTATTGATGTTTCTCAATAATACCCTGTAAGGTAGTCTCCTTCGTCCCAAACTCCGCCTCACTGGAAAATTTTTTGGTGGTCTCAATCTGTTCCCTGAGTAGGCCGTCAAGTTTGGCCAAATTTTTCTTCTCCTCTTCTAAAAGGAGGGTCATTAATTTCAAGGAGCAGTTAGTGATCTCCTTACGCCATGCAGAAATTAGCTCCGGATTTTTGTATCTATAATTGGGAGTAAGAGAGATACGTATATTGCGCGGTACAATTTGATCTTTAAGATAACATTCAAGGGACTGTATCTCCCAACAGGAAGTAATCCTGTTCTTATAAGTTTTGGTTAGATCCCTAAAAGCACCATTCAGTGAGGGTGTATATTTTTGAAAGAACTCCCTCTCTGAGAACACCTCCCTTGCTTCTGTGGCCCACGTGCTGGTATCAAAACCTGTTATAGGGGCATACTGATCCTCCTGTGCCTCGGTCCTCTCCAGTTATATCTGCCCCTCCATCCAGCTGCAGGCTGATGACATCCACGCCTCACAATTCTGGGCCCCAACTATTCCGAACACGCCCTGTGGGAATCACAGAGAGGAGATGTTATGGGTGCGGTCAACCTGGGCACCTGCAATCCAGTTGTCCCGCAAGGACTCGGAGGGACCCCCACGCACCTCCATCTCGCCCGGTACATTTTGTGCACTACATACCTCCTAAGGAAGAGTTACCACCACCTCCACCAGAGTCTACCGCTGACCCTTGTACCATAGATGTCCCTGGTGGCGTGTATGGCCTCCGGCCTTTGCCACTAGGTTCTCCTACTGCCTTCTCCAGAATGCACATTGGAAGGAGTATGACACAGCGCAGATATTATCAATGTGGGCAGCCTAGGCATCTGAAAAACACTTGCCCTGCTGGTCGATTGAGGAATGACTTTGCACCAAATCGACCTGTTCATTCTCTACAGCAAAATACAATGGGGGAAGAATTCTCACCCCTTCAAATTGACTTGCCTAAGTCAACTTAGCTTTTAAACTAGGATCGGGGGGGAGGGAGGGTAGTGGAGCAAATAAGGGGATAGATAGAGCAGATAGAGACAGGGAGACGGTAGGGGTCAATGAAGGATTAGGGGGGATGGGACATACAAGGAATGTAGGGAGGCTAGGAGTAATAAAGGTGTTAATAGAATTAAATGTCTACTGGCAAATGCAAGAAGTCTTGCAAACAAAATGAATGAATTGGAGACTCTTATGTCAACCATGGATTATGATGTGGTGGGCATTACGGAAACCTGGCTGGATGAAAGCCATGACTGGGTGACAAACATACAGGGTTACAGTACATTTAGGAAGGACAGGAAAGGCCAAAAAGGTGGTGAGGTGTGTATATTTGTTAAATCTAACCTAAAACCTGTGTTGTATGATGACATTGAGGGGAACAGCAACAATGTAGAGTCAGTATGGGTAAATGTACATGGGGAGGGGAATAATGGAAAAATGCTAATTGGAGTTTGCTATAAGCCTCCTAACATACCTGAACAAATAGAGGGTGAAATGCTGGAACAAATTGAAAAGGCAGCTAATAATAATAATCGGGTTCTTATTATGGGGGATTTCAACTATCCAGACATTCAGTGGGACATAGAATCTTCTGGTTCTGCTAAAAGCTGTAAATTCTTATCTACCATTCAAGACCATTTCCTCTCTCAGATGGTAGGTGAACCGACCAGGGGAGATAATTTGCTAGATCTGGTCCTGTCAAATAGACCGGATACAATTTCAGATCTACAGGTCCGGGAGCACTTGGGCACCAGCGATCATAATATGGTAAGCTTCAACATAATATTCAATAGAACATTTCAAAGGGGGAATGCTAAAACCTGGAATTTTAGGAAAGCTGATTTCAACAAATTAAGGGAAGAGCTTAAATGTGTAGATTGGGACAAAGTCATGGTAACTGGGGATACCGAACATAAATGGGGTAAGTTTAAGGATATACTACTAGAGTCCTGTAAAAAACGTATACCCTCTGGTAATAAAATGTCCAGGAATAAAAAGAAACCACTATGGATAAATAAGACTGTACAAAGTATAATAAAACAAAAACAAAGGGCATTTAAAATCTTAAAGGCTGAGAATACAGAAATAGCATTGCAGGAGTATAAAGATATCAATAGGAAATGTAAAAAAGAAATCAAACAAGCAAAATTAGCTACTGAAACAAAAATCGCCAATGACATTAAAATAAATCCCAAAATCTTTTATAAATACATTAATGCAAAAAGGAAAACAAATGATAGTATCGGCCCCTTAAAATATAATAATAAGTTAGTTATAGAGGACAAACAAAAGACTGAGATATTAAATAGGCATTTCTCATCTGTATTCACCAAGGAACTGACTGTACCAGGGATCATTCAACAAGTGAAAAATCAAAGTCCACCACCCGATATAATTAATTTAACACAAGATGAAGTATGCCTACGTCTGAGTAAATTAAACATTGACAAATCCCCAGGGCCAGATGGCATTCATCCACGAATATTGAGGGAATTGAGCTTCGTAATCGACAGACCGCTGTATCTCATCTTTTTAGACTCACTTGTAACAGGGTTGGTGCCTCAGGATTGGAGGATTGCTGATGTGGTACCGATATTTAAGAAAGGTAAGAGGGTAGATCCAGGCAACTACCGTCCAGTAAGCCTGACATCAGTAGTATGCAAAGTTTTTGAGGGCATTTTAAGGGATGACATGCAAAAATATATTGCAGAAAATAATATGATAACTGACAAACAGCATGGATTCATGAAAGATAAGTCGTGTCTAACCAACCTGTTGGGGTTCTATGAGGGGGTAAGTTCAAACCTGGATATTGGTAATGCAGCTGATGTGATTTATTTGGACTTTGCAAAGGCATTTGATACTGTACCACATAATAGCCTTATACTAAAGCTCCAGAAGCAAGGACTAGGGGACACAATATGCAACTGGGTAAGGAATTGGCTAAAAGATAGGAAACAAAGAGTAGTCATAAATGGTACATTCTCTAAATGGGCTATAGTCAGCAGTGGGGTGCCGCAGGGATCTGTGCTTGGACCGATTCTTTTTACTCTCTTTATTAATGACCTTGTGGATGGGATTGATAGTACAGTGTCAGTCTTTGCCGATGACACCAAACTATGTAGGATATTAAAAACTGACCTGGATAGTACAATATTACAAAAAGATCTGGATAAGATGTCAGAATGGGCAGATACTTGGCAAATGAGATTTAATGTTGATAAATGTAAAGTAATGTGTGTCGCCCTGGGCAAGCCAGGGGACACAGGTCACAACACCACCACACCCCACACTCCAGGTAGGCACATCACAGCTAACCACAAATCCTTGTTGCCTTGCTCCAGGAGTCTGATGATGCACACCAGGGGGTGGGCCAGGCGGTTGGCTCCGCCCACCAAGGAGCTCACAGCTCTGGAGGCAGGAAGAAACCAGGCAGTCTAGTCAGGGAGGAGGGAGTGGAAGGAGTGGCAGAAAAGCCCAGGCAGGGCTTGAGTAAACAGCAGATAGCCCAGGCAGGGCAAGTGTGAGGAGCTAAGTGGAGGAGTAGTCTAGACAGAGTGAAAGTGAAAGTGGAAAAGGAGGAAAAAGCAAGTAAAGTGACAGAGGAGAAAGAAAGCCTGAGAGCCCAGCTTTGTGTAGGGCCAGAACAGCAAGGTCAGCGACGGCGGTGACTGTCCGGAGGGGGACCGTTTGGAAGTTCCTGGAAGGACCCCGTTGGCTGTGTGCCCGGTGGTCTGGAGCAGTGTTCCGAAGGACAGTCAGCACCAGGGCAGGGGCCTCTCGGACCCCGGCAAGGCTAGGAGTCGCCAAATTTGCCGAATCCGTCAGTGACGGGGACGCAGATCCCCCAACAACCAAGTCCCGATTGACGGCAACAGCCCGACCATTACCGGGGAGACACCGCCACCGCCAGGGCACCAGTTTCCCCAGGGCCAGCGCCTGCGGGCAAAGTGTAGAGCTCCTCCGGCCCAGATTGCAGTCGGGGAGCGGGTAACCGGAGGGAATCCACCGCTACCATCAGTCAACACAGGTGCAAGGAAGAGAGACGTCACCGTCACCTACCGGGAGTGCAGGTGCAGCCGTCTGTGGGACCGTCCTACCAGCCGTTGGTTTACCGTACAAACTGTGTCCGTGTCTCAGGCTGAGTGAGTACCATAGTGCCGCAAGGCACAGCGCTGCCCCGCGTCCCTGCGCCCTCCAGGCCCTACACTTCACATCTCATCACCGGGCCCCGGGATCACCAACCCCTACCCACGGAGGGGCAACACAACACCTGGCTGCTCCGCATCACCATCCCCGGGACCCCCACACTGAGCAGCGGTGGTGCAATCACCACAACCGTGGGTGGCGTCACGAACTATAACAATCCCCACACCCAACAAACACCCCCTTTCACTCACGGGCGAGGAGTGTCGCTCGAGACACCCCGGGATCCGGCCCATGGCTCGAGCTACCAGGAGCAACTGCCGGACCCGAGCAGAAGGGGTGAGCGCGGTGTGCTGACACCCTCCTCCCCGCCCGCGACAACTTGGCGTCACGAACAGGATCTTACCGCTCTGCCGTCGGGTAGAGGTGCGCCTTGTTACCGCCGGAGGCATCCGGCAGAAAAATTTCAGAAGCCGCCATCTTTGGCGCGAAAAGTTCCCGCTCGAGCGTCTTCTTGAGCAGTGGAGGCGCGAAGGCCAAAACCCCGCCCCGAGAGAGGAGGGGCCGGAAAGAGCTAAGGGAGACGAAATGGCGGCTGGCCGCATGTGAGCGCGGCTGTGGAAGCAGGGACGCCAGGACCCTGCGGCCATTTATTGGTTCCTGGAAGAGGCCGCTGCTAAAGATGCTGAGTCCGACCAACAACACCGTGGTCCCCGCGCCTGGCATGGCGGCGTGGGTGGAAGTCCGGACCGCCCAGCTAAGCAGCCGTCTGCAGGTCCGCATGCAGCTCCTCCTGGAGGAGTGGGAGGCCGACATGGTGGAAGTGGTGGCTGCTATGTGGAGATGCGAGGTGGAGGAAGATTTGGAGGAACGGGTAAGAGACCCACGTCCCTGTATTCCCTAGGGATCGGCCGCTGCGGCTGAGGGGCCCGGCCTACACCCGTTCACCCTGCTGCCTCTCCCGCTACCCGCGTTAGCTGCTGCTGCCCCGCCACTAGGCCCGCTGCCACCACCACCGGTAGCGGTACCCCGCCAATCCGCCCCGGTGGACCGACCTGCAGCAGAAGCTCATGACACCCTGAACCGCTTCTATGGAAGAAGCCAAAGGCTGAGCCCGTCAGCAAAGATGCACCGGAGGCACGGCGGGGATGTAGCTGCCAGGAGGCAGAGGAGGCCATGTCACAGCGGGGTCCCTCATTACTGAAGGTGCCGGTCGTAGCCGACACGGAGGGACTCTGGCTGGGTCCGTCCCCCGCACACGCTGAACCGGAGCAAACAGAAAGTACTCCCGGCTGGGAGCGGCGGCAACAGCGGCTGCGCAGGGAGATCGATGCCCGAGAGGGGTGTAGAGCGGATGTGCCTGCCCGCATGTATATGGAAGAAGATCGCCTGCAGCGAGCTACCATTGGGGTCCAGAGCGGTGCACCATGTGAAGGTGGCACTAGAACCCCACGAGTGAGAATGGACTGTTAAGCCGCAAAAGACAGCGGAGCACCGCTGCAGCAGTCCCCGTTGGGACCACCACTGAGTTCAAGTTTGTTTAAAAGTTGAAAGTTTTGAAAAAATGGAAAAACACTGATTGAACTGAGTTTTCACCTGATTCACCGTGTGATTTGCAACCGGCTGGAGCTGGCACCGTTGTCCCCGTGGGGACCGTTTAAAGTTTATTTGCATGGGAACTATCCATGGACAAGCCCGTGAACTTGCAGGGCACCACAAACGTTAAGTGGCTTGTAAATATGTTGGGTACCATTACCGTTTCCGCAATGCCGCCTCCGGAGAGGCAGGTTGGAGGGAGGGCCCTGAGCAGAGCAGGCCAGGGCCCAGCCACCAAAGGAACCGGTGGCCACCCTCTGGAGGGGAAGGACAAATCCCGCTCGGGTAACTCGTGCTGGACTGTGGGTCAAGGGGTGCTGCCTGGGTTTTAGGGGCAGCATCAGGGCCAGGTTGCTTGGGTGGGAGAGAGCGGAAACCGTGACCGTATACCGTTGCAACGTTTAAGTAAATGTGCCTCCCGTCTTGGGAAGAGTTTTTGATTAAAAATGTATTTATGTTTTTGTTTAACCCTGTTATCCCCTTTTTACAGAAAAATAAAACCGGTGTAGGACGGCAGCCCGCGGACGGTCTGCATTTTGCTAAGGGGGAATGTGTCGCCCTGGGCAAGCCAGGGGACACAGGTCACAACACCACCACACCCCACACTCCAGGTAGGCACATCACAGCTAACCACAAATCCTTGTTGCCTTGCTCCAGGAGTCTGATGATGCACACCAGGGGGTGGGCCAGGCAGTTGGCTCCGCCCACCAAGGAGCTCACAGATCTGGAGGCAGGAAGAAACCAGGCAGTCTAGTCAGGGAGGAGGAAGTGGAAGGAGTGGCAGAGTAGCCCAGGCAGGGCTTGAGTAAACAGCAGATAGCCCAGGCAGGGCAAGTGTGAGGAGCTAAGTGGAGGAGTAGTCTAGACAGAGTGAAAGTGAAAGTGGAAAAGGAGGAAAAGCAAGTAAAGTGACAGAGGAGAAAGAAAGCCTGAGAGCCCAGCTTTGTGTAGGGCCAGAACAGCAAGGTCAGCGACGGCGGTGACTGTCCGGAGGGGGACCGTTTGGAAGTTCCTGGAAGGACCCCGTTGGCTGTGTGCCCGGTGGTCTGGAGCAGTGTTCCGAAGGACAGTCAGCACCAGGGCAGGGGCCTCTCAGACCCCGGCAAGGCTAGGAGTCGCCAAATTTGCCGAATCCGTCAGTGACGGGGACGCAGATCCCCCAACAACCAAGTCCCGATTGACGGCAACAGCCCGACCATTACCGGGGAGACACCGCCACCGCCAGGGCACCAGTTTCCCCAGGGCCAGCGCCTGCGGGCAAAGTGTAGAGCTCCTCCGGCCCAGATTGCAGTCGGGGAGCGGGTAACCGGAGGGAATCCACCGCTACCATCAGTCAACACAGGTGCAAGGAAGAGAGACGTCACCGTCACCTACCGGGAGTGCAGGTGCAGCCGTCTGTGGGACCGTCCTACCAGCCGTTGGTTTACCGTACAAACTGTGTCCGTGTCTCAGGCTGAGTGAGTACCATAGTGCCGCAAGGCACAGCGCTGCCCCGCGTCCCTGCGCCCTCCAGGCCCTACACTTTACATCTCATCACCGGGCCCCGGGATCACCAACCCCTACCCACGGAGGGGCAACACAACACCTGGCTGCTCCGCATCACCATCCCCGGGACCCCCACACTGAGCAGCGGTGGTGCAATCACCACAACCGTGGGTGGCGTCACGAACTATAACAATCCCCACACCCAACAAACACCCCCTTTCACTCACGGGCGAGGAGTGTCGCTCGAGACACCCCGGGATCCGGCCCACGGCTCGAGCCACCAGGAGCAACTGCCGGACCCGAGCAGAAGGGGTGAGCGCGGTGTGCTGACACCCTCCTTCCCGCCCGCGACATAATGCACCTAGGACGGAGTAATCCTATAGCTGCGTATACATTAAATGGAAGTAAACTCGGGACTACAGAACAGGAGAAGGACTTGGGTATTCTCATTACAAATAAGCTGAGCAGCAGCACTCAATGTCAAGCAGCAGCTGCTAAAGAAAACAAGATTTTAGGGTGTATAAAAAGAGAGATTAGATCCCGTGATCCCAACGTATTGTTACCCCTCTATAAATCACTTGTAAGGCCACATCTGGAATACGGGATCCAGTTTTGGGCTCCACATTTTAAAAAGGACATTCAGAAGTTAGAGTCAGTTCAAAGGCGGGCAAATAAGAAATAACGTTTGGAACTCCATTCTATGTCTGAACTGGGTGCAAAAAACCTAAAAAACATCACTATGGGGAGATAAGGTATGCACACCAGTGACTATGTAAGGGGAATACATGGAATAGCAGAAACTGCTGTGTGAATACTGACATGAAAAATTCAATAGCTTTATGTAAGAATGAAATGTGAAAAATGGAATCTGCATTACTGCCATGAATATATGAATAAAGAGAAATTTAGCTACTGAATTGATCAATGCAATAGAGCCCCAACACTACGCCAAAGTATTTCTCTACGTTGGGGTCCCTAGCTTGTGTGTGTCCTCTCATGCAGTTAAAAAACTTACCGTGTATGGGAAGCTGAGACCCAGGCAATATATACGATGTGGATTGGCAATAGGTGTGTGGGGAGGGTTCCCAAACGAAAAACAACTAACAAATAAGAAATAACGTTTGGAACTCCATTCTATGTCTGAACTGGGTGCAAAAAACCTAAAAAACATCACTATGGGGAGATAAGGTATGCACACCAGTGACTATGTAAGGGGAATACATGGAATAGCAGAAACTGCTGTGTGAATACTGACATGAAAAATTCAATAGCTTTATGTAAGAATGAAATGTGAAAAATGGAATCTGCATTACTGCCATGAATATATGAATAAAGAGAAATTTAGCTACTGAATTGATCAATGCAATAGAGCCCCAACACTACGCCAAAGTATTTCTCTACGTTGGGGTCCCTAGCTTGTGTGTGTCCTCTCATGCAGTTAAAAAACTTACCGTGTATGGGAAGCTGAGACCCAGGCAATATATACGATGTGGATTGGCAATAGGTGTGTATGGGGAGGGTTCCCAAACGAAAAACAACTAACAAATAAGAAATAACGTTTGGAACTCCATTCTATGTCTGAACTGGGTGCAAAAAACCTAAAAAACATCACTATGGGGAGATAAGGTATGCACACCAGTGACTATGTAAGGGGAATACATGGAATAGCAGAAACTGCTGTGTGAATCATGTGAATCCACATCGTATATATTGCCTGGGTCTCAGCTTCCCATACACGGTAAGTTTTTTAACTGCATGAGAGGACACACACAAGCTAGGGACCCCAACGTAGAGAAATACTTTGGCGTAGTGTTGGGGCTCTATTGCATTGATCAATTCAGTAGCTAAATTTCTCTTTATTCATATATTCATGGCAGTAATGCAGATTCCATTTTTCACATTTCATTCTTACATAAAGCTATTGAATTTTTCATGTCAGTATTCACACAGCAGTTTCTGCTATTCCATGTATTCCCCTTCCATAGTCACTGGTGTGCATACCTTATCTCCCCATAGTGATGTTTTTTAGGTTTTTTGCACCCAGTTCAGACATAGAATGGAGTTCCAAACGTTATTTCTTATTTGTTAGTTGTTTTTCGTTTGGGAACCCTCCCCACACACCTATTGCCAATCCACATCGTATATATTGCCTGGGTCTCAGCTTCCCATACACGGTAAGTTTTTTAACTGCATGAGAGGACACACACAAGCTAGGGACCCCAACGTAGAGAAATACTTTGGCGTAGTGTTGGGGCTCTATTGCATTGATCAATTCAGTAGCTAAATTTCTCTTTATTCATATATTCATGGCAGTAATGCAGATTCCATTTTTCACATTTCATTCTTACATAAAGCTATTGAATTTTTCATGTCAGTATTCACACAGCAGTTTCTGCTATTCCATGTATTCCCCTTACATAGTCACTGGTGTGCATACCTTATCTCCCCATAGTTCAAAGGCGGGCAACTAGACTATTACAAGGAATGGAAGGCCTCCCATATGATGACAGGTTGAAAAAGTTAGATATGTTTAGCTTAGAAAAAAGACGTCTCAGAGGAGATCTCATTTATATGTATAAATACATGTGTGGTCAATATAAAGGACTGGCACATGACTTATTTCTTCCAAAGACAGTACTAAGGACCAGGGGGCACTCACTGCGAGTGGAAGAAAAGCGATTCCGACACCTAAATAGGAAAGGGTTCTTTACAGTTAGAGCGGTCAGACTATGGAATACACTACCACAAGAGGTAGTAATGGCAGATACTATAACAGCTTTTAAAAAAGGACTGGATGATTTCCTCAGTACACAAAACATTGTTGGTTATAAATGACTTAGTGACTAAATGTAGAACTGGTGGAGGAAGGTTGAACTAGATGGACCTAGGTCTTTTTTCAACCTAAGTAACTATGTAACTATGTAACTATGTAACTATGTAACTATATGTAACTATGTAACTATGTAACTTGAAGGGGTGAGAACTCTTCCCAAGTTCTCTTACCATCAAAGTAAGCACTTACAGGAGGTAATGCTGGATGGACAGAGAGTTATTAGATTTTGTGACTCCGGGGCATTTCTCACAATAGGTGATCCCTGAGTGGTTCGCCCAGAGGCAATACATCATGGACCCGGGATTGTTATTGAATTGGCTGGAGGATAAAGGAAGAATATCCCAAAGGTGACTGTACATCTGGACTTTGGCTTTTGGGGTCAAGCAATGTGTCCTTGGGGTGATGAGCGGCCTGCCTGCAGATATTCTCCTTGGAAATAATGTGGGAGATCTACAATGCCGATTTGTGGGTGCAGGAAACAGAGTTTGAGTGAAGGAGGACACAAAGGGAAGCTTGTCTTTCCAACCCTACCGATGTACAAGGGACTATCTACAGCTTCTCCATCCAATACAAGCGTGGAAGCCAACAGCAGAATGCTGATGGACTGTCCCGGCAAGAAGAACCATAGACTATCAACAGCTGAGCAACATGGACTTAAGTGAGATGGCCAGAGGTCTGTGTAGACCTCATGGCATACTCACTTATTCAGAAGGAGGGAGAGGTTGTGATAGTGGGATATGGTGTACTGTGTATCATGTTCTGTAGGTTCACATTTTACGCTTGGTTCACTGTCCATTATTTGTATTGCTTGTGTGTACATTTTATTTTCTGTAGGTAATCACCCCCTGTAGTGTTTGTCCCTAGGTGTGGGAGGAGGTGGGCCTGGAATCCACCTAAATGTTTTGCTTACCTGGAGATTGAGCAGTCTGGTTGAGAACTTGAAGAGTGAAGAATAAAGATTGATCCTCTGGGCTGAAGGTGCAGCTCATCAGGAAGACCTTGACATTCATCCATTACTGGATTATATTCATGTTTTATTTACTATTTGTACCCTCCGTATGGTGGATTATGTTATGGACCATTTGATTTGCTTGGAATAAATGCTCTTTGGATTGTACAGCCATCTCTCACTCTGTTGATTGTGTGATATGGGAGAAGGACCCCGTCACAGGGACATATATATCAGGAGAGGGACATATAAACCAGGAGGGGGATATATAAACCAGGAGGGAGATATATATACCAGGAAGAGTAGGTATACAGCAGAAAGAGTCCAGGAATGGGACATATATTCCAGGAACGAGACAAAAACCAGGATAGGGACATATATACCAGAATGGGCCAAGGAAGGGGACATATATACCAGGAGGGGTACAAATGAACAAAGATAGGGACATATATACCAGGAGGGGCACAGGCAGGAAGGGGACATATATACCAGGAGGACGATAGATATACCAGGATGGAACAGATATACCAGGATGAGGACAAATAATTTATTATCGGGGCATATATACCAGGAGGGGGAGATACATACCAGGAGGGAGACATCTATACCAAGAGGAGGACATATATATATATCAGGAGGGGCCAAATATGGGGATATATATACCAGGATGGGGACATATATACCAGGAAGGAGACATATATACAAGAAGGAGGACATATACAGTATACCAGGAAGGGGACATATATATATATGTATATATAAACTGCTTTTATTGATATAAAACATATAAGGTTGACAAAAGCAAAGGTTGAAAACATGATTGACAAGAGAAAAAGAATGGATGAAATAGGGGGATAGACATAATAATCCTGTACTTATTATTATTATTATTATTATTTATTATTATAGCGCCATCAATTCCATGGTGCTTTACATGTGAAAGGGGTGTACATAATAGGGACAAGTAGAATAATCATAAACAATACAAGACACAGACAGGTACAGGACGATAGAGGTCCCTGCCCGTGAGGGCTCACAGTCTACAAGGGATAGGTGAGGATACAGTAGGTTAGGGTAGAGTTGATTGTGCGGCGCTGTATCAGACTGAGGGTTACGGCAGGTTGTAGGCTTGTCGGAAGAGGTGGGTCTTCAGCTTTCTTTTGAAGCTTGTCAAGGTAGGCGAGAGTCTGATGTTTTGAGGCAGAGCATTCCAGAGTATGGGGGAGGCAAGGGACAAATCTTGGATGCGATGGTGGGAAGAGGAGATGAGAGGGGAGTAGAGAAGGAGGTCTTGTGAGGATCGAAGGTTACGTGCAGGTAAGTACTTATCCCCAATGAAGTATTAGGGCACTGATAATAGAATGCATAATAAGTATATGAACTAGACAGTAGAGTTGAGCGCGGTTCGAGGTTCGAGGTTCTCCAGTTCTAGGCTCGAGTGATTTTGGGGCCTGTTCTAGATCGAACTAGAACTCGAGCTTTTTGCAAAAGCTCGATAGTTCTAGAAACGTTCGAGAACGGTTCTAGCAGCAAAAAAACAGCTAATTCCTAGCTGGCTTTCCGCTGTAATAGTGTAAGTCACTCTGTGACTCACACTATTATGAAATTTCAGTGTATAGTGTGCGGGAACAGCGCCTTCAGATCACTGCTGTTTGTATAATGGCGCGTGTAGTGGGGCGGGCCAGCATGTCAGCCAATCCCAGACACACGCACAGCTAAGTGGACTTTTAGCCAGAGAAGCAACGGCATGTGTGATAGGATGTCCATGTCACATGTCCCTGCATTATAAAACCGGACATTTTCCTCCAGCACACCATTATCTGCCTTCTGCGTCCTTGGTGTCAGACATCACTGGCGCAGCTCCGTCCTAAATCCTATCGCCGATACAGCTGTATGCGCTCCATCCACAGCGCTGGACAGCTTAGGGAGAGCACTTTCTATCAGTCCTTTTAAGGGTTCATACCGGCAGGGTCAGAGCCATAGGTGACAGGTCCTGAAAACAGAGACAGCGTCTGTGTAGCAAAGGTCAGGGATTTCGTCGCTGCATTTCCCCATTAGGAGAGAATAGAAAGGCAGGCTTCCATTCCTCTACCCAGAGCCCCACAATCCTGGCACTGTACCCTCCTGTCCTCTGCACACTCCAACTCATTATAACTAAGCCATTATACTAGCAAACACTCAGTGTACCTAGTGGCATCCTAAACGTGGCTATTGGACTTTGCTATAGTCACAATAGTGCAAAGATATTTGCAGCACCTCTACCTGCATTGCACACTCCAACTCATTATAACTAAGCCATTATACTAGCAAACACTCAGTGTACCTATTGGCATCCTAAACGTGGCTATTGGACTTTGCTATAGTCCCACTAGTGCAAAGATATTTGCAGCACCTCTGCCTGCATTGCACACTCAAACTCTTTTTAACTATGCCATTATACTAGCAAACACTCAGTGTACCTAGTGGCATCCTAAACGTGGCTATTGGACTTTTGTCTAGTCCCACTAGTGCAAAGATATTTGCAGCACATCTGCCTGCATTGCACACTCAAACTCTTTTTAACTAAGCCATTATACTAGCAAACACTCAGTGTACCTAGTGGCATCCTAAACGTGGCTATTGGACTTTTGTCTAGTCCCACTAGTGCAAAGATATTTGCAGCACGTCTGCCTGCATTGCACACTCAAACTCTTTTTAACTAAGCCATTATACTAGCAAACAGTCAGTGTACCTAGTGGCATCCTAAACGTGGCTATTGGACTTTTGTCTAGTCCCACTAGTGCAAAGATATTTGCAGCACGTCTGCCTGCATTGCACACTCAAACTCTTTTTAACTAAGCCATTATACTAGCAAACAGTCAGTGTACCTAGTGGCATCCTAAACGTGGCTATTGGACTTTTGTCTAGTCCCACTAGTGCAAAGATATTTGCAGCACGTCTGCCTGCATTGCACACTCAAACTCTTTTTAACTAAGCCATTATACTAGCAAACAGTCAGTGTACCTAGTGGCATCCTAAACGTGGCTATTGGACTTTTGTCTAGTCCCACTAGTGCAAAGATATTTGCAGCATGTCTGCCTGCATTGCACACTCAAACTCTTTTTAACTAAGCCATTATACTAGCAAACACTGAGTGTACCTAGTGGCATCCTAAACGTGGCTATTGGACTTTTGTCTAGTCCCACTAGTGCAAAGATATTTGCAGCACGTCTGCCTGCATTGCACACTCAAACTCTTTTTAACTAAGCCATTATACTAGCAAACAGTCAGTGTACCTAGTGGCATCCTAAACGTGGCTATTGGACTTTTGTCTAGTCCCACTAGTGCAAAGATATTTGCAGCACGTCTGCCTGCATTGCACACTCAAACTCTTTTTAACTAAGCCATTATACTAGCAAACACTGAGTGTACCTAGTGGCATCCTAAACGTGGCTATTGGACTTTTGTCTAGTCCCACTAGTGCAAAGATCTTTGCAGCACGTCTGCCTGCATTGCACACTCAAACTCTTTTTAACTAAGCCATTATACTAGCAAACACTGAGTGTACCTAGTGGCATCCTAAACGTGGCTATTGGACTTTTGTCTAGTCCCACTAGTGCAAAGATATTTGCAGCATGTCTGCCTGCATTGCACACTCCAACTTTTTAACTAAGCCATTATACTAGCAAATAGTCAGTGTACCTAGTGGCATCCTAAACGTGGCTATTGGACTTTTGTCTAGTCCCACTAGTGCAAAGATATTTGCAGCACGTCTGCCTGCATTGCACACTCAAACTCTTTTTAACTAAGCCATTATACTAGCAAACAGTCAGTGTACCTAGTGGCATCCTAAACGTGGCTATTGGACTTTTGTCTAGTCCCACTAGTGCAAAGATATTTGCAGCATGTCTGCCTGCATTGCACACTCCAACTCTTTTTAACTAAGCCATTATACTAGCAAACAGTCAGTGTACCTAGTGGCATCCTAAACGTGGCTATTGAACTTTTGTCTAGTCCCACTAGTGCAAAGATATTTGCAGCACGTCTGCCTGCATTGCACACTCAAACTCTTTTTAACTAAGCCATTATACTAGCAAACAGTCAGTGTACCTAGTGGCATCCTAAACGTGGCTATTGGACTTTTGTCTAGTCCCACTAGTGCAAAGATATTTGCAGCATGTCTGCCTGCATTGCACACTCCAACTCTTTTTAACTAAGCCATTATACTAGCAAACAGTCAGTGTACCTAGTGGCATCCTAAACGTGGCTATTGGACTTTTGTCTAGTCCCACTAGTGCAAAGATATTTGCAGCACATCTGCCTGCATTGCACACTCAAACTCTTTTTAACTAAGCCATTATACTAGCAAACACTCAGTGTACCTAGTGGCATCCTAAACGTGGCTATTGGACTTTTGTCTAGTCCCACTAGTGCAAAGATATTTGCAGCACGTCTGCCTGCATTGCACACTCAAACTCTTTTTAACTAAGCCATTATACTAGCAAACAGTCAGTGTACCTAGTGGCATCCTAAACGTGGCTATTGGACTTTTGTCTAGTCCCACTAGTGCAAAGATATTTGCAGCACGTCTGCCTGCATTGCACACTCAAACTCTTTTTAACTAAGCCATTATACTAGCAAACAGTCAGTGTACCTAGTGGCATCCTAAACGTGGCTATTGGACTTTTGTCTAGTCCCACTAGTGCAAAGATATTTGCAGCACGTCTGCCTGCATTGCACACTCAAACTCTTTTTAACTAAGCCATTATACTAGCAAACAGTCAGTGTACCTAGTGGCATCCTAAACGTGGCTATTGGACTTTTGTCTAGTCCCACTAGTGCAAAGATATTTGCAGCATGTCTGCCTGCATTGCACACTCAAACTCTTTTTAACTAAGCCATTATACTAGCAAACACTGAGTGTACCTAGTGGCATCCTAAACGTGGCTATTGGACTTTTGTCTAGTCCCACTAGTGCAAAGATATTTGCAGCACGTCTGCCTGCATTGCACACTCAAACTCTTTTTAACTAAGCCATTATACTAGCAAACAGTCAGTGTACCTAGTGGCATCCTAAACGTGGCTATTGGACTTTTGTCTAGTCCCACTAGTGCAAAGATATTTGCAGCACGTCTGCCTGCATTGCACACTCAAACTCTTTTTAACTAAGCCATTATACTAGCAAACACTGAGTGTACCTAGTGGCATCCTAAACGTGGCTATTGGACTTTTGTCTAGTCCCACTAGTGCAAAGATCTTTGCAGCACGTCTGCCTGCATTGCACACTCAAACTCTTTTTAACTAAGCCATTATACTAGCAAACACTGAGTGTACCTAGTGGCATCCTAAACGTGGCTATTGGACTTTTGTCTAGTCCCACTAGTGCAAAGATATTTGCAGCATGTCTGCCTGCATTGCACACTCCAACTTTTTAACTAAGCCATTATACTAGCAAATAGTCAGTGTACCTAGTGGCATCCTAAACGTGGCTTTTGGACTTTTGTCTAGTCCCACTAGTGCAAAGATATTTGCAGCACGTCTGCCTGCATTGCACACTCAAACTCTTTTTAACTAAGCCATTGTACTAGCAAACAGTCAGTGTACCTAGTGGCATCCTAAACGTGGCTATTGGACTTTTGTCTAGTCCCACTAGTGCAAAGATATTTGCAGCATGTCTGCCTGCATTGCACACTCCAACTCTTTTTAACTAAGCCATTATACTAGCAAACAGTCAGTGTACCTAGTGGCATCCTAAACGTGGCTATTGAACTTTTGTCTAGTCCCACTAGTGCAAAGATATTTGCAGCACGTCTGCCTGCATTGCACACTCAAACTCTTTTTAACTAAGCCATTATACTAGCAAACAGTCAGTGTACCTAGTGGCATCCTAAACGTGGCTATTGGACTTTTGTCTAGTCCCACTAGTGCAAAGATATTTGCAGCACGTCTGCCTGCATTGCACACTCAAACTCTTTTTAACTAAGCCATTATACTAGCAAACAGTCAGTGTACCTAGTGTCATCCTAAACGTGGCTATTGGACTTTTGTCTAGTCCCACTAGTGCAAAGATATTTGCAGCACCTCTGCCTGCATTGCACACTCCAACTCATTATAACTAAGCCATTATACTAGCAAACACTCAGTGTACCTAGTGGCATCCTAAACGTGGCTATTGGACTTTGCTATAGTCCCACTAGTGCAAAGATAATTGCAGCACCTCTGCCTGCATTGCACACTCCAACTCTTTATAACTAAGCCATTATACTAGCAAACAGTCAGTGTACCTAGTGGCATCCTAAACGTGGCTATTGGACTTTTGTCTAGTCCCACTAGTGCAAAGATATTTGCAGCACCTCTGCCTGCATTGCACACTCCAACTCATTATAACTAAGCCATTATACTAGCAAACACTCAGTGTACCTAGTGGCATCCTAAACGTGGCTATTGGACTTTGCTCTAGTCCCACTAGTGCAAAGATATTTGCAGCACCTCTGCCTGCATTGCACACTCCAACTCTTTTTAACTAAGCCATTATACTAGCAAACAGTCAGTGTACCTAGTGGCATCCTAAACGTGGCTATTGGACTTTTGTCTAGTCCCACTAGTGCAAAGATATTTGCAGCACGTCTGCCTGCATTGCACACTAAAACTCTTTTTAACTAAGCCATTATACTAGCAAACAGTCAGTGTATCTAGTGGCATTCTAAACGTGGCTATTGGACTTTTGTCTAGTCCCACTAGTGCAAAGATATTTGCAGCACCTCTGCCTGCATTGCACACTCCAACTCATTTTAACTAAGCCATTATACTAGCAAACACTGAGTGTACCTAGTGGCATCCTAAACGTGGCTATTGGACTTTTGTCTAGTCACACTAGTGCAAAGATATTTGCAGCACGTCTGCCTGCATTGCACACTCAAACTCTTTTTAACTAAGCCATTATACTAGCAAACAGTCAGTGTACCTAGTGGCATCCTAAACGTGGCTATTGGACTTTTGTCTAGTCCCACTAGTGCAAAGATATTTGCAGCACGTCTGCCTGCATTGCACACTCAAACTCTTTTTAACTAAGCCATTATACTAGCAAACACTGAGTTTACCTAGTGGCATCCTAAACGTGGCTATTGGACTTTTGTCTAGTCCCACTAGTGCAAAGATATTTGCAGCACCTCTGCCTGCATTGCACACTCCAACTCTTTTTAACTAAGCCATTATACTAGCAAACACTCAGTGTACCTAGTGGCATCCTAAACGTGGCTATTGGACTTTGCTATAGTCCCACTAGTGCAAAGATATTTGCAGCACCTTTGCCTGCATTGCACACTCCAACTCTTTTTAACTAAGCCATTATACTAGCAAACACTCAGTGTACCTAGTGGCATGCAAGAAGTGGCTGTTGTACTCCATTAGTGCCCCACTGGTGCAAATCTATGTGCAGCACCTCTGCATGACACCCTCCTGCTCTGTTTTTAATAAGTTATAATGATGGCAAAAAATACTGCCATTTAGTGGCATCATAGAACTGGCTGTTGTATTCCATTAGTGCCCCACTGGTGCCAAGCTATTTCTAGCACCTCTGCATGACACCCTCCTGCTCTGTTTTTAATAAGCTATAATGATAGCAAAAAATACTGCCATTTAGTGGCATCATAGAACTGGCTGTTGTATTCCATTAGTGCCCCACTGGTGCCAAGCTATTTCTAGCACCTCTGCATGACACCCTCCTGCTCTGTTTTTAATAAGCTATAATGATAGCAAAAAATACTGCCATTTAGTGGCATCATAGAACTGGCTGTTGTATTCCATTGATGCCCCACTGGTGCCAAGCTATTTCTAGCACCTCTGCATGACACCCTCCTGCTCTGTTTTTAATAAGCTATAATGATAGCAAAAAATACTGCCATTTAGTGGCATCATAGAACTGGCTGTTGTACTCCATTAGTGCCCCACTGGTGCAAATCTATGTGCAGCACCTCTGCATGACACCCTCCTGCTCTGTTTTTAATAAGCTATAATGATAGCAAAAAATACTGCCATTTAGTGGCATCATAGAACTGGCTGTTGTACTCCATTAGTGCCCCACTGGTGCAAATCTATGTGCAGCACCTCTGCATGACACCCTCCTGCTCTGTTTTTAATAAGCTATAATGATAGCAAAAAATACTGCCATTTAGTGGCATCATAGAACTGGCTGTTGTATTCCATTAGTGCCCCACTGGTGCCAAGCTATTTCTAGCACCTCTGCATGACACCCTCCTGCACATTTAGCATTTTATAGCAAACTCAGGGAATTCCTTGCTGCATTTGATCATTAGGAGGGATAGAAAGTGAGGCTTCTTTTACTGTCCTGGTACCCACAGAACACGGCCACTGTACCCATCTGTCCACTTTTGCCACGCTATTTAATTTGCACAAAGAGCTGACTCTTTTTCTGCCTTCCTAAAATTGTCTGGAATACTAAGTTAGTGTTCCTTTGCTGCCAAGCAAGGTACAGCACATGTGCATTCTACACTCCTTTCCATTTCTGGAATGCAATTATTAACTGCAGGTAGTCCAGGCAATCTGTGACAAAGGTGCAGGCGTGGATATAATGTAGCCTGCATCCAATGATGGTTCTCTCGATGTCTGACAGTTCAACAATACCTTCTGTTTCCACTTCCAAAACAAGTGATGACCTGCCAATCACACTCCCTGTTGCGGGTAAAGGAGTGGAAGTTCAGTGGGAAAAACCATGTGTGACTGCTGTCCCCACAGTCACAGAGGATGAAGAGCACGCAGATGCACTTGATGGGGTAGGCGGTGGTTGCACAGGCATGCTAGGCCGTATTGTAGCACAGTGAAATTTACATTGCGACTTATGCTTCATTTTAAGTCGTGTACAGGGTGGGCTCCCCAGTATGCAGCAAAACCAGGCAACAGGAAAAGGACTCTAGGCAGTTGGGTTGATAAATGATTGTTTAACTTTACCAAAACAAACAATAAGAACCATGCATACAATTAAAATAATTGAACAATCTATTCTGTTGCCTACTACCTGCTAATCCCTCTGTGTAGCAGTAATTGTGTGTTTGTGCGTGTGTGTGTGTGTGTGTGTGAACACGACTTACCAGTGGCGCATCACAAGAGCTTACAAGTTATCTACCTAAACATAGACAAAACACATGACCCCCCCTGAATACCCTTGTTAGCTGAAGCCTCACAGATATTGCAGATGATAACAGTGTGAATGCAAACCACACAGCTCTGCAACACAGTCATGGAAATCTTGAAAAGCAACAGTCAATGCAAACATGTGTTGCTGTCCCTCTATGATTTAAACTGTACGTGACAATTTGACAGTGCAGAGGCAGCAAGTCTTATTGTCTATATAGTCGGCCTACCCAGAACAGATATGTGTTTTGCTAATAAAACAAAGTGTTGCGTGCCCGCATTATTGTCTGGGCACAGCCTACCGTACCCGGGTACTGTGATGTCCAGTTGCCAGAAATACAGACTTTACGCTCCTCTCACGGTAAACAGTATAGACAGCACCGTAAGAATGTTGGTCTGTGGCACAGGATGCTGCTCACTGACGTTACAGTGCTCATCATCAAAGTACAACACAACTCCCCTCACAATTGAACGAAGTGTTTCCGCGGTGGCTCCTTGCTGTAACACACACCTTTAGCTTTTCCTTCTGTTCATAGACAGCATCTCCAAGTCCACACCCGAAGAGCAATTTTATATTGCTATAGTGACCAAAGGCAGATCCAAAAAAACAGCAGCCCCTTGTGTGTAGTCTGCAACAATGCATGCAATGAACGGCAAATAAGCATATTGCGTTGACAGTTGCTAAAGCTGAGCAATACACCTTCACGCTGTCAATTCATATCCATGTGATACTTCATGGAGGAAGTACTCAAAAGTGTGAGTTTTTGCCTTCTACTTACAGATTGTTGACAAATCTTACAGATTACATGACTTTGGTGATCCTTTGCGATGTCCAAAAATTCACAGGCTAGGAAAGGCTTACAGCCCATGCGACCTGCATAGCCAACACGACATCTGCTCAGAGTCAAAGTTGTGGTCCAGGATTCAGTTGTTGACGTGCTTCCAGTACTTTGTCTCTGGCCAGGAAGACGCAACGTAACCTCGTCGTCAGTAGCATCCTCCTCCACCTCCTCTGCTGACCTCATCGACTGGCTGACTTTGGTTTGACAGTAAGTGTTGTCTCCAACCTCATCAATAACCGTGTGTGTTTTCATTCCCCTCGTCCTGAGTCCTCCGAGACAACCTCTTCCTGCCCTGACCGAATAGTAAAGTTGTCCTTCCAATCAGGTATCTGTGCTCCTCATCATGTTCCCCATTGTCTCCACCAGGAGGATTTAATTTTTGGAAATGAGGGTGTAGATTAGGCACAGCAGCTTCTTCATCGGGGCCTGGATCCCAGTCACAAAGCTTCAGGCTATCTGCGCAGATCATTTCCCCTGTCTCATGGAACTCGCTACCTCAACACGTTAGATTATATGCTACACACGCAAGCTTCAAACTGAATCTGAAAACTCATCTGTTCAGAAATGACTATAACCTTCAATGACACCACCACCATACGTACTTGACGCTCAACCTAAACAACTCCTACTGTCTCCTCCCAAAAATCCTTTAGAATGTAATCCCGCAAGGGCAGGGCCCTCTTCCCTCTGTACCAGTCTGTCTATAGTTACTTGTATATGTATTCTGTATGTAACCCCCTTCTCATGTACAGCACCATGGAATCAATGGTGCTCTATAAATCAATAATAATAAAAATAATAATAACTTCCTTGTCTGTACTCATTGCAGCTTTGGAGCAGACCTCTGATTCCCAGGCTATAGTGCGACTGAACAGCTATGCAAACTCAACCATCTCTGTCACCCCATACTCAGTAGGGCTGGTGGAAACTTGAGAGCTGTTAGGAAGCAAGTGCGATTGGATTGACACTACAGAGGAATGGAGTATTTGGGATCTTGAAATTGGGGTGGAGGAGAGGCCACTTTATGGAGCAATTCAGATCCATTGAAGCAGCTGCTGAGTTGGCCTCATCTACATTTGTTAGCGATGGTCGTGTCCATGAAAAAAGGGATCATATCAGATTATCCATGGGAAGAAGTACACCTGTTCTTTTTGATGTTATTTGTTGTTACAAAACGGTGACGCCTTAAACGCAAGCAGCCTGCTGCGGTTTCAGTTGCGCCCAGGCATCAGCTGCCATTTAGGCCTGTGCCTCGGGTTGTCCAGCTGGCTGCTTTCTCCTCCACGTCTAAGTGTGGAGAGGCAGCTAGTGCGCATGCGTGTGCCGATTTACCCCAGCCGCAGCCTAACTCCAGTGTTTCGCCTAGTGAGTATGCTCAGCCTGACTGTGCCATTCCTGAGGCTAAGTCTTCATTTCGGGCTACAGCGCATGCTCCCACACTTAGTGCGAAAAGCCTCTTTGCACAGGTACTTGCACTCCGTGCCGGGTCTAAGTCCTGTGTTGTGCCTAGACACCATGCTAAAGCTGATAGTCTTTTTTTCAGAGACTGTATTTCATGCAACTGACCATGGTCAGGCACTTACTGCATCAGAAACTAGGTCCGGTAATGAACTCTTTGGCCCTGCCCCTGATGTGGGGGGCCCATTTAGACCTCAGGGCATCAGGTGTCCTGACGATGTGGCCAGGCCACTCCCAAATGGCTTGCAGAGGCCCGCCCCTATGACTTGTCACCGCATTATTGATGGTCAGACGATGACTGGTGAGGTGTTTGGGTCATGACAGCCATGAGGTCATCATTGAAGTTGCGGTTCCAAATAGGACGCTAGTTATGCCACTCATGACGTATCACTCTGCTTTTGTCTCCAGGAGGTCCATTGTGGTCCACCCTGGTTTGTGGCGGACCCAGGTTATAAAAGGGGCTGGAGACAACAAGGAGGTGCGCAGTCTTCTATTATGCTCCGAAAGAGCACACCTCCATGTGTTGAACCCATTGCGGCTTTAGGCCAGAGGTAGGCAGGGATAGGGCGTCGATGCAGGCCGCCACCACAGTTGGTAACGCAGAACGGTTAAGACCAGCTCCTGTCCTACAAGTCCTGCTTGTGCAGCCCAGTGGCATTAACAGGCCTGTTGCTGCTGATGCGCCTGCTGTTCACAGGTGTGGCCCCAATGCACACGGTCAGCGTCCTGAATGGCCCCTGTGATGTTAACAGGGAGTTCCTGGGCTGGGTGGGCGTGTGGACCCTGTGACGCTAACAGGGCTCCCAGTCTCAAGATCCGAGTGGCGTCTAACTTGGTTCAGGCTACTATTAGTTTCATAGCCACACAGCTCTGTATCCTCCACCGACCTTCCAGTTGCCAACCTCTCCTTTTCCATCTGGGAGCACGGTGGACACTGACTGCTGATGGGGATATATACCTTTCTCTTTCTTTTCTTATTAATTTACGTTATATAGCGGTAACATAGTATATACCACCTTATCCAAATCTGCCAGTCCCACCGTAACAGATGGTGTTTCTTCATCAAATGTTACTTTTGCTTAACCACCAAACCCACGGACCAAAACTTTTTTCCCCTTTCCAACACACCTGTTCCCCTTTTCACCCGCATCTGTCCTTTTTCAACTCATTTTGTATATGACCAAAAGTGCAACTCTGCAGGGACACCGTACTCAATGGCATCTCAGCACAACAGCCAGCCCTCGGTCCCTCAGATGTGGACAAGTAAAAGACCATTTCCTCCTATCCATGACAAAGCGTTGAGATTCACTCTGTGCAGCACTGGTGTTTAGTGGAAAAGCAGATCGAAGATTGCGTAACACCTTCTGAAGATACTCCTGTACACGTGCGTCCCTTTATATGGCAGGAATTATTTCGCCATATTTTGTCTTGTACCGGGGATCTAACAGTGTGGCAACCCAGTAGTTAGCATTACTTCGAATTCCTACAATCCAAGGGTCATGTTGTAGGTAGTGCAGCAAGAAGACGCTCATGTGTCTTGTGCATCCAGGAGGACCAAGTCCTTGGTGTGTTGGTGGCAGAGAGGTGAGAATCGTGCCTCCTTCCTCTGCCCTCTTCCCCCAACCTCGCGCAACCGAAATGTGAGCAAGCTCTCACTCATCTGCTGAGTCTTCCATGCCCATCGCAAGTTCGTCCTCCATTTCTTCATGGCTCCTGCACCTTCCTCAAAAATTTTTGCTGATACTATGCGCCCTTGTTAATCCCTATCCCCCACCATAACTGCTGCCTAGGTGCCGCTTACCGTATGGACCTTGTAGATCTTATTATCCCTTCTGCATATGACTCCTCCTGTACTTCCTCAACTTCCTCTTGGACCAATACCTGACTCCGAATAATGCTTAGAGTGTGCTCCATCATGTAGATGACCAGAATTGTCACGCTGAGAATGGCATTGCCAGTGCTAAACATCTTCGTCGACATTTGTAAACTGTGTAGAAGGGTGCATAGGTCCTTGATCTGACACCACTCCAGCAGCGTGATCTGCACCACCTCTGGATCAAGTTAGGCCAGGGTATACGTCATACCGTATTTCAGCAGGGCTCTGCGGTGCTGCCACACACGCTGCAAAATGTGCAGATTCCAATTCCTGCGTGTCGGAACATCGCATTTCCGGCGTTTAACCGCCAGACCCTAAGACTTCCGGAGCGATGACAGTTGTTGAGCTGCTGGGTGCGAAGGATGAAAGTGAGCACACAGCAGCGTGCCCGCTGCACAAGGCCATGTAGGCCGGGATGGTATTTTAAAAATTGCTGGACAACCAGGTTCAACACGTGAGCCATACAAGGCACGTGTGTCACATTGCCCTGAAGAAGGGTCGCAGACTGGTTTGCATCATTGTCGCACCCGACCTTCCCTGACTGCTGGTTGACTGTAGACAACCATTGATGAAACTCGGTCTCACTCTCCAGAGCTAACCGTCCACAATTCCTCAGCGGTGTCTCACATTTCCCCTACATTTCAAAGTAAACATTTGACCGCCTGATGGCCTTGAGCTCTGCTGCCAGAATAGTAAGGAGGTGTGTAGGATTCCTTGGGCGCAGTTACAAGGAAGGGTGGCCTGACCACACAGGGTTTGGGCCGAGGTGGAGGACCCACACGAGGTTGAGGAGGCAGAAGCAGTGGAGGAACTTGTACATACAGAGGAAGGATTGACACACAAGTCGTGGGGACGGCAAGACTTGTACAGCAAACCCTTCTCCATCTCTCACCATAGTTACCCAGTGCCCAGTCAGCAACATGTAACTCCCCTGTCCATGCTTACTGGTCCAAGTATCTGTGTTGAAATGCACCCTGTCACACACAGAGTTTCTAAAGGAATTGGTGAGGTTGTGTGCGACCTACTGTGGTAGCGCGGGCACGCCTTTCTTGGAGAAGGAGTGACGACTGGCCATCGGCTCTTGGGGCACTGCAATGGGCATAAGGTCTCGAAAATCCTCGGTCTCAAAAGGGTGTAAAGGCAGCCTTTCTGTTGCCAACAAGTTGCAGATGATGAACCTCGTAGGCATGTCATGCCCTTCGAAAATCATGTAAAACATAGCGAGGGGACTCAAACCACAGTCTCTCTCGTTGCCACTAATTTGGCCACACACACCCCACTTGACTGGCATCAGTTGACCCCCCTTTTGAAAAAGAAAAAGATGCTTTGCATGAAGCACTCTCAAAAATACGCGTGCCTTTCGCCTCCCCTGGCTGACCCAGGGGAAGAAAAGTCCTCTGAGAGCCATGACTTGTTCATCTTGGTTCTTTTAGAAACACAGCGAGGGGACTCCAACCACAGTCTCCCTCGTTGCCACTAATTGCGCCACACACACCCCACTTGACTGGCATCAGTTGACCCAATTTTCAAGATGAAAAAGATGCTTTGCATGAAGCACTCTCAAAAATACGCGTGCCTTTCCTGTCCCCTGGCTGACCCAGGGGAAGAAAAGTCCTCTGAGAGCCATGACTTGTTCATCTTGGTTCTTTTCGGAAACACAGCGAGGGGACTCCAACCACAGTCTCTCTCGTTGCCACTAATTGGGCCACACACACCCCACTTGACTGGCATCAGTTGACCCAATTTTCAAGATGAAAAAGATGCTTTGCATGAAGTGCTCTCAAAAATACGCGTGCCTTTCCCGTCCCCTGGCTGACCCAGGGGAAGAAAAGTCCTCTGAGAGCCATGACTTGTTCATCTTGGTTCTTTTAGAAACACAGCGAGGGGACTGCAACCACAGTCTCCCTCGTTGCCACTAATTGGGCCACACACCCCCCACTTGACTGGCATCAGTTGACCCAATTTTCAAGATGAAAAAGATGCTTTGCATGAAGCACTCTCAAAAATACGCGTGCCTTTCGCCTCCCCTGGCTGACCCAGGGGAAGAAAAGTCCTCTGAGAGCCATGTCCACATTGTCAGTGGACAGACATGTGTGCTTATCTGCCAGCAGACCCCCAGCAGCACTGAAGACAGGTTCCGAGAGAACGCTGGCTGCAGGACACGACAAGATCCCCAAGGCGTACGTGGCGAGCTCAGGCAATTTATCAAGATTAAGCACAGAAAAAAAAAAAGGAACAGCACTCACCGGTAATTGCTGTGAAGTATTCAGATTTATTCCATGATCGGAGGATACATGCTTCGGCGTAACAGGGAGGGAATGAGGATGGTTAGCACAGAAAGACTACGGCCGTTTCGCCCCTGTAGGTGGGGCTTCGACGGGTCTTACAGATTAGTGACCTCACTAGCAGGTTATAAAAAAGCATCAAGCTCCAATCAAGTGTGCAGGTGAGTTAAAAAACATTAAAAACAAAAAAGCCCAAAATGGACTTGATATCACTAAATGGATCGCAATGACGGACACATTGTTTTAATATTATATGATGATGTAATAAATTATACTTTTTCAACCCAAAAATACGACTAAGTCGTTTTTTTCATTAAAGCCTAGCAGGCCCATAGCATTATATTTAATAATGTACTCAGCTTCCTTTTGCAAAAGGACCTTATGAGTATCACCACCTCTTGGAGACGGTTCAACTAATTCTAATCCAGCAAACATTAAAACGTTGCAGTTTGCTTCATGAAAATTTTTCACATGCTGGATCATCTTAGTTGCACCAACTCCTGTGGATATGGAATTTCTATGTTCGCGGAACCGCACGAAGAGTGGTCTAATCGTTTTCCCTATGTAGTATAATCCACAAGGGCAGAAGACGATATAAATTACCATTTTGGTTCTACAAGTAATCAAATGTTTGGTCCTGTGCCATGCATTGCCCACTTTTAGAGATTTACCAGTAAGATGGTACTGACAGAATGAACAATTACCACATTTGTGGTTACCCAAAGGACCAAGGTTATGCAGCCAGGTTGTGGTTGGTGTGTAGCATTTTTTTACTAGTATGTCACCGATGTTTTTAGACCGTCTGTATGTAATTAACGGTCTATTTTTAGCTGAATCTGCTAAATCTTTGTCTTTTTCTATTAGGTGCCAGTTTTTATTTATTGTAGTCCTAATGATGTTGTCCATTGGACTATACTTAAAATTAAAAATCAGACGTTTTTGTGAATTATTTTGCTGATCTGAATTGGGACCTATTTTTCTGGACAATTTTTTATTCTTTATTTTTTCCTCTGCTACTTTTTTGTTAGCTCGTTCCTGCGCTGCAATTACCTCGGCTCTTGGGTAACCACGTTCTAAAAATCTTTTCTGAAGATCCTGAATTTGTTCGTTTAATTTCTCAATATCATTCGTAATTCTGTAAACCCGCAAAAACTGGCTGTATGGGATGGATTTGAGGACGTGTCTTGGGAGGCACTTTTATGGTGTAATAAATTATTCACTGCTATGGGTTTCCTAAAGATCTCTCGTGTGATCTGCCCTTCTTTTATCACTAATTTAACATCTAGGAATTCTATCTCACTTTCTCCATATTGATGGGTGAATAGCATGTTATATTTATTTGTTAAGTTTAAATGCTGAACAAAGGCTTTTACATCTGCCTCTTCTCCATCCCATACAATCAGGACATCATCCACAAAGCGTAAATACAATTTTATATGTCTGATAAAGGGATTATTCAGACTGTATACCAGATCCTCTTCCACTGTGGCTAGATATAAATTTGCAAATGTGCAAGCCACCGGTGTCCCCATCGCCACCCCACTATGTTGTAGGAACCAATCATTACCGAATTTAAAAGCATTATGTGAAAGAACAAAAAATAATGCTTCTTCAATAAAATTAATTTGTTCTGGGGCTTCTCCTATTTTTCTGAGTCTATCTACAATGACCTCCACTCCTAGGCGTTGTGGTATTCTTGTATATAGACTCTCGATGTCTAGGGACACCCATTTAAAAGAGGGCTGCCAAACAAAATTCTCTAAATGATACAATAGATCACTTCTGTCTTTTATGAATGATGGAATACATGTCAATAGAGGATGAAGTAGCCAATCAAGGTACTTAGGCAAAGGTTCAGTCAGGGAGCCAATACCTGAGACTATTGGTCTCCCTGGGGGTGCAACAATCGATTTGTGGATTTTAGGAACTGAGTACCAATGAGGTTTAGTAGGAAAGGAGGGGAGTAATTTTTCAGCTCTGTTTTTTGTAAGGAATCCCACACTGACTTGTCTATTCAGAAACCCTCTTAATTTTTCTTTAAATTTTACTGTGGGGTCTCCTTTTTGAGCTCTATAAACCTCATTGTTACTGAGTTGATTTGACGCTTCTTCTAAGTAGTATCGCGTGTCTAAAAGCACTATCGCGCCCCCCTTGTCTGCTTTTCTTATGGTCACATCTTTCTATGACTGTAGTTTTTTTAAGGCAAGTTTTTCTGCTCCTGATAAATTATCAGGAAAGGTGGGGTAGGACAGCGCTCGTATGTCACGCAACACTACTTCTTGAAACAAGTCAAGTGAATCTGCACTTAATCTTCTTTTTTGTGGTGGTGGTTCATCTTGGCCACTAGAATCTGAGTCTGTAGTCCATGCCATTTTTCCATATTTAATTTTATTATTGGATCTGAAAGATTTTTTGTGAGGCTTGTTTTTCTTAAAAAACGATAATTCAGTATTTTTATTCCAACTGAAGATGTTTCCTGTCTCGTAATCTGTTTTATCTCTCAAGAATTTTTCTTTTTTGCGTTCTTTTACTATAGTCAGGAAGGGGATTAGCTTTTTGTCTAAATTATTAAGGAACTTTTTCCATTGTTCTTTTGTGATCCTACTTTCTAATTCTGATCTTAATTTCATTAATGCTGCTGTAACATTCTCATGTTCCTGTTCATTTTTCTGTAGAACTAACTCCAGAAATTTTTTGGAGCTGTCAATTTGGACTTGTTCCCATAAGTTTTTAAATTCAGTATCTTCTTGATAAAAGGAAATCGCCTTCATTACTCTTAAGCCTCTTGGCACCCGGCCACATTTCTTGTAAGATCGTAAAGACTGTGCTGACCAGAACAGAGAAATGTCTTTTTCTGCTAGGCTAGTTATTTTGTACTCTAAATTTCTAGTACTCATTGTTTCGGTGTCGGCTTTTTCATTGCAATCCAAAAAATATGTGCTTGCATCCTCCCTCCCTGAAAAAATGCCTTGTTCAGCTGAACTAGCTTCCTCCATGAGTTCCAAGTCCATTCCTCTTTTAGAAGTTTTCCTTTTTTTTTTTTTTTTAATCAATATTCTGTTTGTGGTAATAGAGTCCAGGACAGAGTGTGCTCACCGCACAAAGGGAAAAGACCACATATATGCAGTAATAACAAGAAGGATTTGCGGGGCACTACTTTCACTGAGGACTGTCAGTTGAAAAATGGCATGGACTACAGACTCAGATTCTAGTGGCCAAGATGAACCACCACCACAAAAAAGAAGATTAAGTGCAGATTCTGGAGCAACATCACAAATTAACCCTTTAAACATCGGACAAGAAGGGGCCGGGGGAAGCACAGACGGCATCAACACCGGGAAAAGGAAAAAAGTAGCCTGGAGAGCTTAGATACTGCATCCGAACAAAAAATCTTTAACTTGACTGACCAAATCCTAGATAAAGATATGATTTCGGTGCTAAAAAAAGGTCTTAACTATTGTGTTCCAGAAAGCTTTGATATTGTAAATTTTGAAATAGATTTATACAAAGCCTGTCGGAAATTACACTTGAAAAATTTTTTTTCAATTAAATCCGATGAAAAAAAGAAGAAAAAATCTTTGTCTACAACGGATTGGTCAGAAAGACAATGCAGCTCAGATCCCATCGGGTTCAATTTCGGAAGTATAGAAAATGACACTAATTTGACAGAGGCAACATTGCTACTGAGTATTAATGACGAAAATATATCTAGAAATGACGTTTCTTCAGTCAGGGAGCCACATGAGGAATTTTCAATATTTACAGGAGGAGTGAAATCCACGTTTTTTCCACCTGTTTCACCAGGCAACAATATTGACTTATTTCAAGAAGTAGTGTTGCGTGACATACGAGCGCTGTCCTACCCCACCTTTCCTGATAATTTATCAGGAGCAGAAAAACTTGCCTTAAAAAAACTACAGTCATGGAAAGACGTGACCATAAGAAAAGCAGACAAGGGGGGCGCGATAGTGCTTTTAGACACGCGATACTACTTAGAAGAAGCGTCAAATCAACTCAGTAACAATGAGGTTTATAGAGCTCAAAAAGGAGACCCCACAGTAAAATTTAAAGAAAAATTAAGAGAGTTTTCTGAATAGACAGGTCAGTGTGGGATTCCTGACAAAAAACAGAGCTGAAAAATTACTCCCCTCCTTTCCTACTAAACCTCATTGGTACTCAGTTCCTAAAATCCACAAATCGATTGTTGCACCCCCAGGGAGACCAATAGTCTCAGGTATTGGCTCCCTGACTGAACCTTTGTCTAAGTACCTTGATTGGCTACTTCATCCTCTATTGACATGTATTCCATCATTCATAAAAGACACAAGTGATCTATTGTATCATTTAGAGAATTTTGTTTGGCAGCCCTCTTTTAAATGGGTGTCCCTAGACATCGAGAGTCTATATACAAGAATACCACAACGCCTAGGAGTGGAGGTCATTGTAGATAGACTCAGAAAAATAGGAGAAGCCCCAGAACAAATTAATTTTATTGAAGAAGCATTATTTTTTGTTCTTTCACATAATGCTTTTAAATTCGGTAATGATTGGTTCCTACAACATAGTGGGGTGGCGATGGGGACACCGGTGGCTTGCACATTTGCAAATTTATATCTAGCCACAGTGGAAGAGGATCTGGTATATAGTCTGAATAATCCCTTTATCAGACATATAAAATTGTATTTACGCTTTGTGGATGATGTCCTGATTGTATGGGATGGAGAAGAGGCAGATGTAAAAGCCTTTGTTCAGCATTTAAACTTAACAAATAAATATAACATGCTATTCACCCATCAATATGGAGAAAGTGAGATAGAATTCCTAGATGTTAAATTAGTGATAAAAGAAGGGCAGATCACACGAGAGATCTTTAGGAAACCCATAGCAGTGAATAATTTATTACACCATAAAAGTGCCCACCGAAGACACGTCCTCAAATCCATCCCATACAGCCAGTTTTTGCGGGTTTACAGAATTACGAATGATATTGAGAAATTAAACGAACAAATTCAGGATCTTCAGAAAAGATTTTTAGAACGTGGTTACCCAAGAGCCGAGGTAATTGCAGCGCAGGAACGAGCTAACAAAAAAGTAGCAGAGGAAAAAATAAAGAATAAAAAATTGTCCAGAAAAATAGGTCCCAATTCAGATCAGCAAAATAATTCACAAAAACGTCTGATTTTTAATTTTAAGTATAGTCCAATGGACAACATCATTAGGACTACAATAAATAAAAACTGGCACCTAATAGAAAAAGACAAAGATTTAGCAGATTCAGCTAAAAATAGACCGTTAATTACATACAGATGGTCTAAAAACATCGGTGACATACTAGTAAAAAAATGCTACACACCAACCACAACCTGGCTGCATAACCTTGGTCCTTTGGGTAACCACAAATGTGGTAATTGTTCATTCTGTCAGTACCATCTTACTGGTAAATCTCTAAAAGTGGGCAATGCCTGGCACAGGACCAAACATTTGATTACGTGTAGAACCAAAATGGTAATTTATATCGTCTTCTACCCTTGTGGATTATACTACATAGGGAAAACGATTAGACCACTCTTCGTGCGGTTCCGCGAACATAGAAATTCCATATCCACAGGAGTTGGTGCAACTAAGATGATCCAGCATGTGAAAAATTTTCATGAAGCAAACTGCAACGTTTTAATGTTTGCTGGATTAGAATTAGTTGAACCGTCTCCAAGAGGTGGTGATACTCATAAGGTCCTTTTGCAAAAGGAAGCTGAGTACATTATTAAATATAATGCTATGGGCCCGCTAGGCTTTAATGAAAAAAACGACTTAGTCGTATTTTTGGGTTGAAAAAGTATAATTTATTACATCATCATATAATATTAAAACAATGTGTCCGTCATTGCGATCCATTTAGTGATATCAAGTCCATTTTGGGATTTTTTGTTTTTAATGTTTTTTAACTCACCTGCACACTTGATTGGAGCTTGATGCTTTTTTATAACCTGCTAGTGTGGTCACTAATCTGTAAGACCCGTCGAAGCCCCACCTACAGGGGCGAAACGGCCGTAGTCTTTCTGTGCTAACCATCCTCATTCCCTCCCTGTTACGCCGAAGCATGTATCCTCCGATCATGGAATAAATCTGAATACTTCACACCAATTACCGGTGAGTGCTGTTCCTTTTTTTTTCTGTGCTTAATGTTTCATGCTCTGATGCTTTTGGAACAAGCACCCCGCAGCTGCATTCAGTATAGTCCGACCTGGAAGTTTTCTCTCGTCACAGCAGAGATTAATAGCACCGTGTGTGCTTTCTGCAACTAGTCGCTGTTTGTTTGATGTGGACAGGCCTCAGTGAAAGTAGTGCCCCGCAAATCCTTCTTGTTATTACTGCAAATTTATCAAGATTGGAAGCCTAAAATGAGCAGGGCTCAAGTTGCACAATAATGGAATCGATGTTTCCTTGCATATACTCATATATCTGTGTGTCCTCCTCTTTTTCCTTGTCCAGCTGTTTTGTTTTCGCATGAGTATATATCCTTGTCACTTTCCCATGTGTTTGTGTTGTGTTGTGAGTTGTTTGTCACCTTTTGGACACCTTTGAGGGTGTTTTCTAGGTGTTTTTATGTGTTTGTGAATGCCTGCCATTGTTTCCTATGCGGTTCGAGTTCGGTTCGTCGAACGTTCGACGAACTGAACTCGAACGGGACCTCCATTCGGCGAACCGACCTCGAGCCGAACCGGGACCGGTTCGCTCATCTCTACTAGACAGTGCCCACAGATATATAATATAATCCCAAAACACACAATAGCCATTAGTGATGTATGGAACATGGTAAAGAAGGGGGCCTGAGTCTCAGGTAATAACTTAGCTTTATTAAGCCCTTGGCCCCAGTCATAGCCACAGTAGAGGGGGCCGGCCGTGTAGTTTCGGCCACTTTAAATAAAAATTATAATCCAAAAATGCACAATACCTGGCTGTAGAGCCTCACTTTACAGTTAATGTGGCTGTAAGTTGATAGAGATGCAGAAAATAGAAAAAGTAGTTTGGCTCACTCTTCCTAAAGTCCAGATCAGGATCGGTGTTGGTGCACGGAGCTGCCCTGGCCTCAGGTAGACCACAGACGAGCCAAATAGAGTATGATCTCCAGCACTTCATGAAGGTTAAAAATATTTATTGAGGTTCTATTAAAAAAACATCGATCATGAAAACAGTGAGGGTGGACACATTAAGAAAAAGCTGAAACATGTCGAATTTCTTTTAATGTGTCCCCCCTCACTGTTTTCATGATCGATGGATCTTTTTTTAATAGAACTTCAATAAATATTTTTAACCTTCTTTGAAGTGCTGGAGATCATACTCTATTTAAGTTGATAGAGGGTATAAAAAATGCACTGCATTTTCTTGTTGTATTATATCTTTTGCATTGTTTAATCTCATTGCCTGTGTCGTATTTACTTCATAAGTCTTATTATTCATTTTTATTCCCTCTATTGACTTACTGCCAGATTACCTTTAAGATGAGGCTCTACAACCAGGTATTGTGTATTTTGAGATTATATGATATATCTGCAGACACTGCCTTGTCTATATACTTAATGTGCATTCTATTATCAGTGGCCTAATACTTCATTGGGGACTAGTACAGGATTATTATGTCCATCCCCTATTTCATCCATTCTTTTTCTCTTGGAAATTATATTTTTAACCTTTGTCAGCCTTATATGTCTTATATCAATAAAAGCCATGTTTATATATGAATAGCAAGGTTTGCTCATTTTTTACTATTCAACATTTTTCCTCCCATGTTACAATTAATTTTTTGTATAGTTTTTGTTAGCACCCCTCCCTTTATTTGTATTTATAACACTGTGGTGCCTACTTCTTGCTTAATAAAGTGTTGCGAGGAGCAGTGTGTGGGGGATATTGTACAGAGGGGCAGTTGGTGTATGGGTGATATTATAGGAGAGAGGAAGTGTGTGTATGCGGGGAAATTGTACAAAGGGGCAGTGTGTATGGGGAGATATTATAAAGAGTGACAGTATGTGTGGGAGGATAAAATACAGAGGCGTAGCGTGTGGAGGATAGTATACAGAGGGGCAGCATATGTACAGAATATTATACAGAGGGGCAGTTTGTGGGAGGATAGTAAACAGAGATACAGAGGGGTAGTGTGTGGGGGGAAAGTATACAGAGAGGCAGTGTGTGGTGGATATTATACAAAGGAACAGTGTGTGGGGGGATATTATACAGAGGGGCAGTGTGTGTGGGAGGATATTATACAGAAGGGCACAGTGTGGGGGATATTATACAGAAGGGCAGTGTGTATGTTGGAGATATTATACATAGAAGCAGGGGTCAGTGTGGGAGAGATATTGTGGAGAGGGGTGGTGTAGAGGGTGTACTGAACATGGACTTTTAAAAAACAGAGCGTCAGAGTTCAGGTGCTTTGCATATGCTGACCACTCAATCAAGCATTGTTGTGCTTGGGTACACTCGGTGCTTGGCTCAGTGTGAACAGCTTGCAGTATCTGAATGGGTGTCACTGGGGCTAAAAAGCATGTTTTCAGATGTGGCAAGTACAAAAAAAAACCAAAACCCCTCCCTTTCCACAAAAATGGTCTGCTTATGGCTGGCTGTAGTGGGTGGATAGCCAAACTGCCCAATCATTAACTTCCAATGGGGCTCAGGCTCCTGGATCAAGTTCAGGTCCAGTCTGGGTACCGAACTGAACTTTATCTGAAGTCCCACTGAACCAGGTGAACCTGAACTTCCATAGATCCGCTCACCTGTAATTGCAACCCTCCATGTACATGTGCATGATTTTGGGTTAAGGAGATAAAGTACATGGACATCTTCAGGGACATTTTTTTTCCTGAATTGCATATACAGTATTTTGGGCTAAAAATAGGTTTTCTTTGCAATTGCTGTCATTTAAAAAAATATGTGCACCTTTTGGATTTTAAGTCTTCCATGTTCATTGCTGGCTGCAGAATGAGGTTGAGAATCAGTCAGCTTGGTCTGTTATCTCCTCTTAGCTAATTTATAACCTCAAACCCCCTCATAGTACAGCTGAACTTTCTTGTGATCGTACATCGCCTTATAGGAGCTCAAAAAAGACAGAAAAATGAGTCTCAAACTTAGAAGGAACTCACAAGTTATTTGTTATATATGAATGCATGTGCCTTTCTTTTGCATTAGAAACAGTTTAATTTTACATGCGTAGGTATGATTTGACATTCATTTGATGTTCTCTACATATGCATGAAAAATTCACAATTTATAAGAAAATATTTCCTGTAGGGACTGTAATTACATAGCCAACCACGGTTCTCTTGGTCTGACATACCAGCAGCATTAATGCCTCTGAGACTGTATGTACATAGACTATAAAATTCATTACTGTGATTTTACCATAATTTTCTATTTTGTGGACTTACAATTCTCACATCATTTGAAGCATAGTATATGACGTTAGAACTTTCCCTTAATAAGCAAGCAATTAGTTCCATAGCTTCAATTAGGTCAAAAGATGTTAATCCCCTTTTTATGCACCTCTTCAAATTTAAAAAATAAATAAATGTATGTATTTTACATTTTAAAGATAGACATTAGCATGTGCACCATGCTGACCGAAGTGACAAGGCTGGAAACGTGTCAGTTAGTGATAGACACTAAAAACTTTCAATTACATGGTAAAATGATTCCAGAAGTGTTACTCCTTGTGAGTCTATGGTACTTCAGAGAGGTAAAAAAAAAATGATATAGTTGACTGCATGCCGTTATTGCACAAATAAATAACCATGCTTCACAAGTGCATTTTTTAATGCACAGTGAATATAGAAAGTCTACACACCCGGTTAGAATGCCAGGTTTCTGACATTTAAAACAATCATACCAAGAATAATAAATCCATCAAAAATGCATCCGTTAAATAACCATGAATGTCATGTTTTAACCCTGTGCTACATAATAAATACCAATATACTGGTATATTTACATGTGTTTACCCAAGACAAATGAAGCAAACTAAAATCGTAAAATAATGAAGTTTATTTATCACTATAAAATGCATGCAAAAATAAAAAATAAGATACAAGTGCCTCATTCGTGGCGGAACACAGAAATACATATTATTGCGCATACTATGTGACAATTAAGGCAAAGTACAAAGATCTACAGATATGCAATATTATTATTAGGGATGATCGAATACCGCAAATATTCGGCAATGCTCATATTCGCCAAATAGGTCACCGCTATTCGACTATTTGCGAATATTCAATGCGCAATGTAAGTCTATGGGAAACCTGAATAGTTGCCGAATAGCAACTATTTGGGCTTCCCATAGATTTACATTGCGCATCGAATATTCGCATAGCGGCAACCTATTCGTCGGATATTTGCAAAGCCGAATATTGCCAAATATTTGTGATATTCGATCATCCCTAAATATTATAGAATATTATTATACAATAATCATTCAACTCCTCCACCAAACCTATCCATCAAAGTTGATGGCTGCTCACTCTTCCCAGTCTCACAAACTCGTTGCCTTGGAGTAACCCTCGACTCTGCTCTATCCTTCAAGCTGCACGTCCAAGAACTGACTACAAACACACACAAACACACACATGCACACATACATATTATGATCACCTTACCTTCCGTTCCATCGCCGGCCGGTTCTTGTAGTCCGCCGGTACAGGATGTGTATCCGGTAACCATCGTGACGATGGAAGATATCCACTGACAGAGCGCTGACGTCAAAGGCAGGAGCCGCTTGCCTCTGATTGGCCAGCACGCTGCCTTTGAGTAGCGGCTGACAGTGGAAGTCGCTCCATCATCGCGATGGTTACTCGATACACATCCTGTACGGGCGAACTACAAGAACCATGAGGCCGGCGATAGAACGGAAGGTAAGGTGAGCATAATATGTGTGCGTGCATGTGTATTTGTGTGTGTTTGTGTGTGTTTGTGTGGACTGCAAGAGCGGGTCAGAGCATGGTGAAAGTACGGAATCGGAAGTGTGTGCGGTGAGTATTTGCTTGTACAGCAAAGCCTGCTCGTAAACTGAGTTACAAATTTACAGCAAGCTTTGCTCATATAACGAAATACTAAGAAACCGGGTTACTCGTAAACCAAGATTCCATTGTGTATATATATATATATATATATATATATATACAGTTAGGTCCAGAAATATTTGGACAGTGACACAATTTTCGCGAGTTGGGCTCTGCATGCCACCACATTGGATTTGAAATGAAACCTCTACAACAGAATTCAAGTGCAGATTGTAACGTTTAATTTGAAGGTTTGAACAAAAATATCTGATAGAAATTGTAGGAATTGTACACATTTCTTTACAAACACTCCACATTTTAGGAGGTCAAAAGTAACTGGACAAAAAAATCAAACCCCAAAAAAATATTTTTATTTTCAATATTTTGTTGAGAATCCTTTGGAGGCAATCACTGCCTTAAGTCTGGAACCCATGGACATCACAAAATGCTGGGTTTCCAACTTCTTAATGCTTTGCCAGGCCTTTACAGCCGCAGCCTTCAGGTCTTGCTTGTTTGTGGGTCTTTCCGTCTTAAGTCTGGATTTGAGCAAGTGAAATGCATGCTCAATTGGGTTAAGATCTGGTGATTGACTTGGCCATTGCAGAATGTTCCATTGTTTTGCACTCATGAACTCCTGGGTAGCTTTGGCTGTATGCTTGGGGTCATTGTCCATCTGTACTATGAAGCGCCGTCCGATCAACTTTGCGGCATTTGGCTGAATCTGGGCTGAAAGTATATCCCGGTACACTTCAGAATTCATCCGGCTACTCTTGTCTGCTGTTATGTCATCAATAAACACGTGACCCAGTGCCATTGAAAGCCATGCATGCCCATGCCATCACGTTGCCTCCACCATGTTTTACAGAGGATGTAGTGTGCCTTGGATCATGTGCCGTTCCCTTTCTTCTCCAAACTTTTTTCTTCCCATCATTCTGGTACAGGTTAATCTTAGTCTCATCTGTCCATAGAATACTTTTCCAGAACTGAGCTGGCTTCATGAGGTGTTTTTCAGCAAATTTAACTCTGGCCTGTCTATTTTTGGAATTGATGAATGGTTTGCATCTAGATGTGAACCCTTTGTATTTACTTTCATGGAGTCTTCTTTTTACTGTTGACTTAGAGACAGATACACCTACTTCACTGAGAGTGTTCTGGACTTCAGTTGATGTTGTGAACGGGTTCTTCTTCACCAAAGAAAGTATGCGGCGATCATCCACCACTGTTGTCATCCGTGGATGCCCAGGCCTTTTTGAGTTCCGAAGCTCACCAGTCAATTCCTTTTTTCTCAGAATGTACCCGACTGTTGATTTTGCTACTCCAAGCATGTCTGCTATCTCTCTGATGGATTTTTTCTTTTTTTTCAGCCTCAGGATGTTCTGCTTCACCTCAGTTGAGAGTTCCTTAGACCGCATGTTGTCTGGTCACAGCAACAGCTTCCAAATGCAAAACCACACACCTGTAATCAACCCCAGACCTTTTAACTACTTCATTGATTACAGGTTAACGATGGAGACGCCTTCACAGTTAATTGCAGCCCTTAGAGTCCCTTGTCCAATTACTTTTGGTCCCTTGAAAAAGAGGAGGCTATGCATTACAGAGCTATGATTCCTAAACCCTTTCTCCGATTTGGATGTGAAAACTCTCATATTGCAGCTGGGAGTGTGCACTTTCAGCCCATATTATATATATAATTGTATTTCTGAACATGTTTTTGTAAACAGCTAAAGTAACAAAACTTGTGTCACTGTCCAAATATTTCTGGACCTAACTGTATATATATATATATATATATATATATATATTTTTATATATATATATATATATATATATATATATATATAAAATACTAGAAGGTGGCCCGATTCTACGCATCGGGTATTCTAGAATTTACGTATTGTGTAGTTCATGTATGATTTTTGTTATATATATATATATATATATATATATATATAGATGTTGTTGTGTGTAGTTACCAAGTGTTTGTGTAGGGGCTGTACATGTTCTGGGTGTTGTCTGGGTGTGACGGAAGGTGAGAGCGGTGTTGTATGTGTGTTGCGTGTGTTGCGTTGTTTGTGGAGCGCTGTGTGTCTGTAGCGTTGTTTGTGTGTGTTGCGCGGTTTGTGTGTGTGTGGTGTGTTTTGGGGGGAGGTATGTTTTGTGCAATGTGTGTTGTGCGCTATGTGCGTATATTTGTGTGTGCCGCGGTGTTTGTGTGTTGGGTGTTGTGTGTGTGCAGAATTGTCTGTGTGTGTGGGTGTCTGTGTAGGGCAGTTGTTTGTGGTTCCCAGTGTGTGGTGTGTTGTGCAGTGCGCGCGTGTGTGTGTTGGGGGGAGGTGTGCACTTCCCATCGTGCTCCATCCCCCATGCAGCGCACTCCCCATCGTGCGCCATCCCCCATGCAGCGCACTCCCCATCGTGCTCCATCCCCTATGCTGCACACCCCCCCATCGTGCTCCATCTCCCATGCTGTGCACTCCCAAACGTGCTCCATCCGCCATGCTGCGCACTCCCAAACGTGCTCCATCCGCCATGCTGCGCACTCCCAAACGTGCTCCATCCGCCATACTCCGCACTCCCCATCGTGCTCCATCCCCCATGCAGCGCACTCCCCATCGTGCTCCATCCCCTATGCTGCGCACCCCCTATCGTGCTCCATCTCCCATGCTGCACACTCCCAAACGTGGTCCATCCGCCATGCTGCGCACTCCCAAACGTGCTCCATACGCCATACTCCGCACTCCCCATCGTGCTGCATCCCCCATGCTGCGCACTCCCAAACGTGCTCCATCCGCCATGCTGCACACTCCCAAACGTGCTCCATCCGCCATGCTGCGCACTCCCAAACGTGCTCCATCCGCCATGCTGCACATTCCCAAACGTGGTCCATCCGCCATGCTGCGCACTCCCAAACGTGCTCCATCCACTATGCTGCGCACTCCCAAACGTGCTCCATCCGCCATGCTGCGCACTCCCAAACGTGCTCCATCCGCCATGCTGCGCACTTCCAAACGTGCTCCATCCGCCATGCTGCGCACTCCCAAACGTGGTCCATCCGCCATGCTGCGCACTCCCAAACGTGCTCCATCCGCCATGATGCGCACTCCCAAACGTGCTCCATCCGCCATGCTGCGCACTCCCAAACGTGCTCCATCCCCCATGCTGCGCACCCCCCATCGTGCTCCATCCCCCATGCTGCACCAGCATCAGCCTCTCTACCCGCAGCATCAGCCTATTGCCCGCAGCATCAGCCTCTCTCATCCCAGCATCAGCCTTTCTCTTCCCAGCATCAGCCTCTCTCCTCCCAGCCTACCCCAGCCTCAGACTCCCCCAGCCTCAGCCTCCCCCAGCATCAGCCTCTCTCCTCCCAGCATCAGCCTCTCTCCTCCCAGCCTACCCTAGCCTCAGCCTCCCCCAGTATCAGCCTCTCTCCTCCCAGCATCAGCCTTTTCGGTCCCCAGCATCAGCCTCTCTCCTCCCAGCCTACCCCAGCCTCAGCCTCCCCCAGCATCAGCCTCTCTTCTTTCAGCCTCCCCATCCCAGCCTTCCCCAGGATCAGCCTCTCTCCTCCCAGCCTCCTCCAGCACGCCGTGCTCCTCTGCCGACACTCACACACCCGATCGCATACACTGACACACACCCGATCGCATACACTGACACACACCCGATCGCATACACTGACACACACCCGATCGCATACACTAACACACACCCGATCGCATACACTGACACACACCCGATCGCATACACTGACACACACCCGATTGCATACACTCACGCACACACACATTGACGATATCGCACATACGCGCTTATACTCACAACATCCGGAGATACCACATGCTTCTGGCCATGTGATCCTCCGGCAGGTCCTGGAAGCTCACAGCACAGTATCACCGCCGAGAAGCAAGCGATATCCCAGGATGTTGTGAGTATGTGGATGCGATGTGATGTGTGTGTGAAGTGTGTGTGTGTGAGGTGTGTGTGTGTGTGTGAGAGCGAGTGTGATCTGATGTGTGCGTGTGTGTATTTTCCGCCGCTGCAGGACCTTGATGTGTGGATGCGATGTGATGTGTGTGTGATGTGTGATCTGATGTGTGTGTGTGTGTGTGTGTGCTGTTATTTGCGTGCGTGTGTGTATTTTCCGCCGCTGCAGGACCTTGATGCGCTGGTAACTATGCTACCATGGTTACCAGCGTATCTCGTCCCCCGCTCGCACGGGAGCCCACACCAGCATACGCCGGCCAGCCCCAGCAATGCGAGGGTATGTGTTGGCTGGTTTGGCGGCGTACGCTGATGTGGGCTCCCAGGGGTACAGTACTCACCTGGTAGTCGTGGCTCCCCGACCGTGTCGGTTCGGGGAATGCGTGGGGGGGCGGGGTCAGAGCTAGCGTGCATTGCGTGAGGGGGCGGGGCGTGGCCGAGTTGCCAATGCCTGCAGGGTGCCGGGGCGAGAGGCCAATCTGTGTATGTCCGCTAAAGGAATCCGCACCGTCGCATGTACAATCACGAAATTTTGCACAGACACTCCATGTGACTCAGGGAACATCATAGACTATGTTTGGGTGGGAAAATTTAACCCCGTGCTTTTCAGTTACTCTACAAAAATCCTGGAGCCATTAAACTGAATGGAGCTGGGAGCTGCAGGCTATAAATAGCAACTGTCAGCGGTTGCTATAGGAACAAAATAAACTGTTAGTATACGAAGCTGTGTAAGGCAAAAAGATGTCGGTGGTGAGACGGATAGAGAGAGACAGACATGGGGAAAGAGACAGACATGGAGAAAGAGACAGACACAGTGAAAGAGACAGACACGGGGAAAGAGACAGCCCTGGAAAGAGACAGCCTCGGAAAGAGACAGCCCTGGAAAGAGACAGACCGGGAAAGAGACAGCCCAGGAAAGAGACAGCCCAGGAAAGAGACAGCCCTGGAAAGAGACAGACCGGGAAAGAGACAGACCGGGAAAGAGACAGATGGGAAAGACGCAGATGGGAAAGAGGCAGACCAGGAAAGAGACAGACCTAGAAACAGACAGCCGGGCAAAAAGACAGCTGGGCAAAAAGACAGCCGGACAAAAAGACAGCCGGGCAAAGAGACAGCCAGGCAAAGAGACAGCCGGGTAAAGAGACAGAGAGAGAGAGAGAGACAGACAGATACAGAGATTGATACAGATAGACTGATGCAAATACAGAGAAATAGAAACAGACAGACAGGGAAAGAGACAGACAGCGAGACAGACAGCCAGCGACACACAGACAGAGACTGGGAGAGAGACAGAGTCAACGCCCGGGTACTAGAGCTAGTATATATATATATATATATATATATATATATATATATATATAGATATAAATACATACATACTGTTTATGCTGCTCAAAAAAATAAAGGGAAAACTTAATCAGCACAATGGTATTTTAGTGTTCCCTTTATTTTTTGAGCAGTATCTATATATATAATTGCCTTATTCTGTCTGTATGTCTATCTGTCTTGCTCCAAAATTATGTCCTTACAGTGACAACCGTCGGATTGGTCGCTGAGCTCGGCCTGGCCCCGCCCCTCCACACGGATTGGCCGCTCGGCTCGTCCCCGCCCCCCGCACGCAATGCCCGCTAGGCCACGCCCCCCGCACATGATGCCCGCTAGGTAACGCCCCTGCACGTGATGCCCGCTAGGCCATGCCCCCCGCGATGCCCGCTAGGCCACGCCCCCGCACGTGATGCCCACTAGGCCACGCCCATCGCACACGATGCTTGCTAGGCCATGCCCCCCACACGTGATGCCCGCTAGGCCACGCCCCCCGCATGCGATGCCCGCTGGCCCCGCCCCCCGCATGGATTAACCGTTTGGCCAGGCACGCCCCCCGCACGCAATGCCCGCTAGACCACGCCCCCCGCACGCGATGCCCGCTGGCCCCACCCCCGCATGGATTAACCGTTTGGCCAGGCCCGCCCCCAGCACGCGATGCCCGCTAGGCCAGGCCCCTGCACGTGATGCCCGCTAGGCCATGCCCCCCACGATGCCCCCTAGGCCACGCCCCCGCACGTGATGCCTGCTAGGCCACGCCCATCGCATGCGATGCTCGCTAGGCCACGCCCCCACATGTGATGCCCACTAGGCCACGCCCCCGCACGCGATGCCCGCAAGGCCATGCCCCCGCACGCGATGCCCGCTAGGCCACACCCCCCGCACACGTTGAGCACCTGTACACTACCCCCCAGGACTACTCCTCCCATTATACTCCTCTTTCCCCAGGACTACTTCTCCCATTATACTCCTCCTATTATACTCCTCTTATTATGCTCCTATTATACTCCTCTCTGAGGGGTTTGCAGCATGGGGGATGGAGCATGATGGGGAGTGCAGCATGGGGGATGGAGCCCGATGGGGAGTGCAGCATGGGGGATGGAGCATAATGGGGGGTTCAGCATGGGGGGTGGACCACGATGGGGGGTGCCAAAAATGGGGGGATGAAACACGATGGGGGTGCGCAGCATTAGGGATGGAGCACGATAGGTGGTGCGCAGCATGGGGGATGGAGCACGATGGGGGGTGCAGCATGGGGGATAGAGCATGATAGGGGGTGCACAGAATGGGGGATGGAGAACGATGGGGGGTGCGTAGCATGGGGGATGGAGCACGATGGGGGGTGCGTAGCATGGGGGATGGAGCACGATGGGGGGTCCATAGCATGGGGGATGGAGCACGATGGGGAGTGCAGCATGGGGGATGGAGCACGATGGGGGGTGCAGCGTGGGGGATGGAGCACGATGGGGGGTGCAGCGTGGGGGATGGAGCACGATGGGGGGTGCCCAGAATGGGGGGATGAAACACGATGGGGGGTGCCCAGAAAGGGGGATGGAGAACGATGGGGGTGCCCAGAATGGGGGATGGAGCACGATGGGGGGTGCGCAGCATGGGGGATGGAGCACGATGGGGGGTGCAGCATGGGGGATAGAGCACGATAGGGGGTATGCAGAATGGGGGATGGAGCACGATGGGGGGTGCGTAGCATGGGGGATGGAGCACGATGGGGGGTGCATAGCATGGGGGATGGAGCACGATGTGGAGTGCAACTTGGGGGATGGAGCACGATGGGGGTGCAGCGTGGGGGATGGAGCACGATGGGGGGTGTGCAGCATGGGGGATGGAGCACGATGGGGGGTGCGCAACATGGGGGATGGAGCACGATGGGGGGTGCGCAGCATGGAGGATGGACAACGCAACACACATACAACACCGCTCTCACCCCCCGCCACACCCAGACAACACCCAGAACATTTACAGCGCACTACACAAACACTTGGCAACTACAGACAACATCTATATACATAACAAAAATCATACATTAACTACACAATACGTAAATTCTAGAATACCCGATGCGTAGAATCGGGCCACCTTCTATTATATAATAATCATCTTAGTAGTTGAAACAGCCATTGCCTTGTCCATTGATCGTTGTCCAATTGTGTAATTGTCCTGACGATTGGGGGCAGTAACAAATCTGTGGCAGTGGTGTATCTGTGTGACCTTCTAGCCTGTCTGAATCTGTTTCCGTGACAAAGACAATATCACTTTAAAGGCTTCAGTATATGCTTAGTTTATACTGACAGTTTCAGCTGACAGACTCCCTTTAAACAGCTACAATATTGATGTGAGTAGGCATTTTATGTGCAAAGAAAAGTGCTTCTTTATTACATGAAAAAAAAACCAAATATGCAGTATTTTTACCCCCTACAGGTTCTTCAGCCTTCCTCTTTTGACAAGTTATCAGCATGTGCAGCAGCAGGTAATGTATCATCATTGTAGACAATGAACGGCTGTCAAGTACATGTGTTTATAAAGGGAAATTGATGTACTGATGTGGTACATAAGCCTTTTAATGGAATAAAATTAAGTGACTCAAAGTAATGTTCTTAACAATTAAACGTCATAATGCAACCCCAACAATAGCTGAAATTGTTGGAGAATCAGGACCATAAACCACTGTCTGTTAGTTTATTTCATGTGTCTGATAACGCCACAGTAGAAATAGTTTCAGAAGATCTTCAATAGATGATACATTTTAAGTAAAAAGTAAAATAAAGACATAAAATTTATATATGATCATGAAATAGATGCTTATACGGTACTTTCTTCTTTATATATTGAGATTATTGAATCTACTTTCTATGGACATCAACTTATTACTTTTATTTTCAATTAAAGGCTTTGGTAGCAAACACCAAATGCACTCTGTAATAACATACATACAGTATATGCTTTATAATGTTAAATCTGTATTTTGGGAGGTTTGACAGTTAGGGGTACTTTGCACGTTGCGATATCGCTACTGCGATATCGTCGGGATGAAATCAAAAGTGACGCACACCCGGCGCCGGTAACGACGTCACCATGTGTAAAGCCTAGATGCGCCGATAAAGGATCGCAAAAGCGTCGTAAATCGGTGATCTGTGTAGTGTCGGACATTTCCATAAAGTCGTACCAATAGGAGATACGATGTTGTTCCTTGTTCCTGTGGCAGCACACATCGCTGTGTGTGAAGCCGCAGGAGCGAGGAACATCTTCTTACCTGCCTCCACCGGCTATGCAGAAGGAAGGAGGTGGGCGGGATGTTACGTCCTGCTCATCTCCGCCCCTCCGCTTCTATTGGCTGCCTGCCGTGTGACGTCGCTGTGACGCCGCACGACCCGCCCCCTTAGGAAGGAGGCGGGTCGCCGGCCAGAGCGACGTCGCAGGGCAGGTAAATCCACGTGAAGCTGCTGTAGCGATAATGTTCGCTACGGCAGCTATCACAAGATATCGCATGTGCGATGGGGGCGGGTACTATCGCGCTCGGCATCGCTATCATTGGCTAGCGATGTCGCAACGTGCAAAGTACCCCTTAATCTCTTTTCACAACTATTGCTGTATTTTATGCCTTTTTATGTAATGTTTGCATGATATAATGTTTATTCAACAGACAAAAAACATCTTATTAACTATTCGAAGTAAAGGTGTGTCCCTCCACCGATATCACCACTCCCCATATTCTTCTCAATACCTTATGCTTATACGTCCCTTATACAAATTAGATTTGTATTGACCAATCGAACATCTATCTCTCCTGGCTCCCTTTTAAACAAGAACAATCAGCTGCTAGTTGAAAGAGAAATATTTTAATGGGAAGGGTGTGTTGCCTAATATGCCACACCATGCAATAAAAAATGCACCTGAATTTTTAAGCACAAATTAAGCCAACTATTCGGTGATGTAAACTAGACTAGAAAGTGTTTAAGTTGATAAATGTGGTGCATTTTAAAATTGTAGTGAACATTTTCCCTGTCTAAAGGCACCGTTATACGCATCGATTTTTCGTGCGATCACATGTGCGATCGCACCCGCCCCCATCGTTTGTGCTACACGGAATTTGTTGCCGTGTCGCACAAAGTCGGTAACCCCTGTCACACGTACTTACCTCCAGAACGACCTCGCTGTGGGCGGCAAACATCTTCTTCCTGAAGGGGGAGGGACGTTCGCCGTCACAGCGGCGTCACTCAGAGGCCGCCCAATAGAAGCGGAGGGGCGGAGATGAGCGGGACGTAACATCCCGCCCACCTCCTTCCTTCCGCATTGCCGGCGGGATGCAGGTAATCTGTGTTCGCCATTCCCGGGGTGTCACACGTAGCGATGTGTGGTGCCTCAGGAACAATTAACAACCTGCATCCAGGAATTTGACCAATATTATGAAAATGAACGACATGTCAACGAGCAACGATAAGGTGAGTATTTTTGCTCGTTAAAAGTCGCTCTTAGCTGTCACACGCTACGATATATCAAACGATGCCGGATGTGCGTCACGGAATCCGTGACCCCGACGACATATTGTTATATATATATCGTAGTATGTAACGGGGCCTTAAGAGTTTGACATTAGTTATGAACACAGTTTGTCCCAATTAATGTAACATATACAACAAAGTAAATACATTATTACAGGTTTGCCACGATCATAAAAATTTTAACTGTCGTTTTAATTATTATTTCATAAAGGACTAGTATATATGAAAATAAGCAACTTTGTAATACATCTTATCAGATAAATTTGCTTTATTCTCTGCAAGAATTGATCAGTCATTATCAAAACTTTCAAATCTAAAGTAAAATCTGTATTCAGTGAAGAATTTCCCATTACTAAGATAGGAGATGGCGGCAGTTACTGATGAGATTGTATGACGATGGGAGGAGGGAGGAGCTAGAGGCAGAGGGAGGTGCCAAAAGGAGAGGGAGGAGCTAGAAGCAGAGCTAGAACTAGAGCTCTTCCTCCTCCTCCCTCTTCTATCTACATAGAATCTCATCAGTAACAGCTGCCATCTCCTATCTCAGTAATGGGAAAGTCTTCACTGAATACAGATTTTACCTCAGAATTGAGAATTTTGATACTGACTGATCAATTCTGGAAGAAAAAGAAGCAAATTTGTGTCATTGGATATCTTACAAAGTTGCTTATTTTCATATGTACTATTGATTTATGAAATAAAAATAAAATTACATTTACACTTTAGAGCAATAATTATCAAGAAGATGGTTATTTACACTGCAGGACCCATACTCGATAGCCAATTTTTAACATTGTGGCACACCTCTAGCAATGTATTTACCTTGCATTATATGTTACATTAATAGGGACATACTGTATTCATCACTAATGTCAAAGTCTTAAAAAGGCAAAATGTTCACTAGACATTTTAAAATGCACAAAATAATCAACTTCATGACATTCTAGTCTAGTTTACGTCATTGACTAGTTGGCTTAAAGGGAACCTGTCAGCAGAAATTTTGCAATAAACCTAAAAGATTCCCCTTCTGCAGCTCCTGGGCTGCATTCTAGAAAGGTTCCTGTTACTATTGTGCCCCCTTTGAGACCTAAATAAATACATTATAAAGTCTTATCTTTTTGTATGCAAATGTTTTTTTATGGTCACGGGGGCGGGCTGTCTTGCGTCCCTTATTCACCTCCTGGCGCTTTACGCCGTCCCCCATTGCTCATTTTTATACATGAGGACACTGCCCAGTGCTCCCAAGGTCTCGCACATGCCCAGTGGCACTATTGCGGGACAGCACTGTGTAAAGCGTGACCGCTGGTGAGGTGATTGCGCAGGCGCGAGATTATGGGTGGCACTGTGATTATCATCAGCAGCGTCATCCAAGTACCCGCCCATAATCTCGTGCCCGCGCTTTTCCCTCTGCTTCCACCGTTATGCGGAAGCGCTGGCAATTTGAACCCACGTCACCTATTACCGCAGGCGCAAGATTATGGCCGCGGTTTCTGTGGTGCAGTAGCGATCCCGTTTGCGATCTCGTTATGTGTGACACCTACCAGCGATCAGGCCCCTGCTGTGAGATCTCTAGTCATTGCCGAATGGTCCAGGCCATTTTCTTCAAAGGCGATATCCTGCTGGGCAGGACACATCGCTGTGTTTGACGCTGTGTGACAGGGTCACAGTGACTGCTGAGATCGTTATACAGGTCACTACTGCGACCTGTATCATTCCTGCATCGTTGGTAAGGTCTGACTGTGTGACATCTCACCAGCGACCTCCCAGTGACTTACCAGCGATCCCTATCAGGTCGCATCATTTTCGGGATCGCTGGTAAGTCATTGTGTGTGACTTGGCAGTTTCAATTTAAACAAATAAATCACATGTGGCTCTTATCTAATATAAACAATGGATTCCATTACACAGAGAGAAGAAATGTACTTACACTCACTCAAAATTGAGTGTAGATAGATCCTGCTATCACAACCCGCATGACGTACAGAACACTAAACGGATTTCACTCACCACACTTTTCTGGATAAGAATTTTATATAGGCAGGTGTGATCGAACCCTAAAAGATGTATAAAATGGGGTTTGGGTAAATATAAACTTTTAGTAAATAAACTAGAACTGTTTTCTACTCATTTAATTATTTATTATTTATTTTTTTTTTAAGAAAAAGTGGAATTGTGCTTTTTCTTGAGTAGATAATGGACCCTACAGTCATATGAAAAAGTTTGGGCACCCCAATCAATGTTAACCTTTTTTCTTTATAACAATTTGGGTTTTTGCAACAGCTATTTCAGTTTCATATATCTAATAACTGATGGACTGAGAAATATTTCTGGATTGGAATGAGGTTTATTGTACCAATAGAAAATGTGCAATCCGCATTTAAACAAATTTTGACCGGTGCAAAAGTATGTGCACCTCAACATAAAAGGGACATTAATATTTTGTAGATCCTCCTTTTGCAAAAATAACAGCCTCTAGTCGCTTCTTGTAGCTTTTAATGAGTTCCTGGATCCTGGATGAAGGTATATTTGACCATTCCTGTTTACAAAACAATTGCAGTTCAGTTAAGTTTGATGGTCGCCGAGCATGGACAGCACGCTTCAAATCATCCCACGGATTTTCAATGATATTCAGGTCTGGGGACTGAGATGGCCATTCAAAAACATTGTAATTGTTCCTCTGCATGAATGCCGGAGTAGATTTGGAGCAGTGGTTTGGATCATTGTCTTGCGGAAATATCCATCCCCTGCATAACATCAACTGATTCTTGCACATTATTGTCAAGAATCTGCTGATACTGAGTTGAATCCATGCGACCCTGAATTTTAACAAGATTCCCGGTGCCGGCATTGGCCACACAGCCCCAAAGCATGATGGAACCTTCACCAAATTTTACTGTGGGTAGCAAGTGCTTTTCTTGGAATGCCGTGTTTTTTTGCCTCCATGCATAACGCCTTTTTGTATGACCAAACAACTCAATCTTTGTTTAATAGTCCACAGGACCTTCTTCCAAAATGTAACTGGCTTGTCCAAATGTGCTTTTGCATACCTCAGGTGACTGTGTTTGTGGCGTGCTTGCAGAAGCGGCTTCTTTCGCATCACTCTCCCATACAGCTTCTCCTTGTGCAACGTGCGCTGTATTGTTGACCGATGCACATTGACACCATCTGCAGCAAGATGAAGCTGCAGGTCTTTGGAGGTGGTCTGTGGATTATCCTTGACTGTTTTCACCATTCTTCTTCTCTGCCTTTCTGATATTTTTCTTGGCCTGCCCCTTCTGGGCTTAACAAGAACTGTACCTGTGTTCTTCCATTTCCTTACTATGTTCCTCACAGTGGAAACTGACAGTTTAAATCTCTGAGACAACTTTTTGTATCCTTCCCCTGAACAACTATGTTGAATAATCTTTCTTTTCAGATCATTTGAAAGTTGTTTTGAGGAGCCCATGATGCCACTCTTCATAGGAGATTCAAATAGGAGAACAACTTGCAAGTGGCCACCTTAAATACCTTTTCTCATGATTGTATACACCTGCCTATGAAGTTCAAAGCTCAATGAGGTTACAAAACCAATTTAGTGCTTTAGTAAGTCAGTAAAAAGTAGTTAGGAGTGTTCAAATCAAGAAATTGATAAGGGTTCCCATACTTTTGCACTGGTCAAATTTTGTTTAAATGCAGATTGCACATTTTCTGTTAGTACAATAAACCTCATTTCAATCCAGAAATATTACTCAGTCCATCAGTTATTAGATATATGAAACTGAAACAGCTGTTGCAAAAACCCAAATTGTTATAAAGAAAAAAGGTTAACATTAATAGAGGTGCCCGAACCTTTTCATATGACTGTATATGATAGCCTTGCCATATAGCTCAGAACCATTACTTTGCTGCAGTTGGGTGTTGTTGTATAATAGAGGTAAAACTACACAGGAGTAAATCAGCAAAAAAATGTTAGCCTTAATAGACGAAACCAGACCACCAGGATCAAATGATATTCTGTCAGCAACATAAGCAAAACCATCTTGGTTGGAAATGCAATATTACTGTCAAGAAGGCATAGGAGGACAGGGTTGAAGTGTAGAGCAGTAAGAACACTAACATAGCTGTATTAGAGGATTGGTCTAATATAGCTTGAATTCTGTGCCTAAAGGGTCCTGACATTCAATTCAGAACTTTATCTGACATATATATATGAAGTTACTTGTTGTTATTAGTACATTGCTGAAGTAGTAAGAAATATCAAAGGTCAAAGTGGAAAGCGTAGACGTGTGCTGCAGGGTAGGTCTTCAATAGGTGCAAGTGGCAGTGTTAGACCTCCAAAATGGAAACCACATTTCTGGTGCTACCAGGGCAAGCTGCCTACTATCTATAGCAGTGCTTGCTCAGGGCTTGCAAGGTGCCATAAGATTATATATATATATATATATATATATATACTTTGAATCAGTTTACAAATTGTAACTTTTTCATTTCAGCAACCACAACTTGCTTTCTTCAGTTATATTATATTTCACTGCTAACTTGCTTACATTTTGTGAAATCTGTAATTACTATGACACTCACACCTTCTGATGAAGCCATTATTTATATTTGCTCAGTTTCACTGGTTCTGAGATCATTTCCTGCCACCGCCAACCACCATGTCATGTTATTGATAGCAAATGCATTGCAAATTACCCATTGAAAGCATGCACAGCAGTTACTTGCTTGCCATTTTAGTAGTAATTGTAGGTTTTCACCTTCATTGCCTATTTTGTAGAAATAGCAGTACTTCTTGATACATGATATATAAGTTTCTGTTTTCTTCTTCAGACTTAATAGAAGGGTTTTTGACAAAAATGCAGTTAAACTTGTCACATACACAAAAGATCGGTAATTGGACTGTCCCCAAATTCAGCCCTTTTATGTGCTTTATTCTCCCGTAATCAACACCCTGTTTTGGTAGTGAATGTATCCTATATCAATGTATTATTATAGGGATGGTCCGACACTAATATTTATTATATTTCTAAATGTCAAACTATTTGTTGCAATAATCTAATTACTTTTCTAATACACTTTAGTTATAAAATATCTATCCAATCCCTCATTACTCTAACTGCCTTTACTGTAGTTTTTTACGAACTTCCGGTTTGATACCACTTCATTGGAGAATCCCCAGTGCATGCTGGGACAGTCAAATGAGACGTCATGGAGGGGGCAGAGGCTGCGTTCATTGCCACAGCCTTTGTCCCCACCCTGAAATGAAGCATTCTCAATGATGTCTGTTTCAGGTGCTAAGCTAGTCTCTGCTCTATACAGCATGTGTTGGCTGTCATTCCGATGTATGTTTAGTAGGTTCTTCTGGCTCAGTGTGTGATACGAATTTCAATGCAAGAGAAAACCTGGAAAGCAGAGACCAGCCCCACTCCAATAGTGACGTCACTATACATAATATGTCATGTTTTAAATTAATTACAAGAAACGGGTATTAACATCTCTTAGATCAAAAAATAAGCAAACTAGCTCTAATAATGATTAGAACAAAAGACAGTAGGCAAAGACAATAGACAAAAGAGTATATTGTACAAAAAAGTTATTTTATTAGAATTTATTTATTTATTTTTTTTTAAATCTTTAAAACATGCATATATCAAATAGCTACTGAAAAGAGCAGGATTATGCCCACATATGAAAAGGATAATATATAAGTACAGATAACATGGATAATATACTGCTACAATTGATGATACAAATATTCTAGTCCACATGCCTCCTGAGGAAATGGGAGTGAAACGCGCGTTGAGGCGCCGGGTCTCACCCCCAGCCACTTTTTACTCGTTCATGATATGGTCAGTATTACAAGCTTTGTTATTTTGTTAATATGTTTACTGATACTATATATCTTTAATGTCATGTTCTGACAACAGAATGCACTTCTATCATCTGCTCAAATTATATAGTTGGACACTTAGCAACTTATCTACAAGGTAAACTTCAATATTGTTGTATACTTTTAATAGGTGTTATATATATATATATATATATATATATATGTAATCCCGATGCTTTACAACATTTATTACTCTTTTTGTAATATGTAAACTTAATTATAGCATGATTCTGTGGAACTGACTCTACGTTTATTTGAGTATTTATTAATTTTGATATTTCCATTACAAACATTATATGGTGACAATATTCTTGCACTGTGAAAATGCTATACAGTATTAATATTTTGCTGTTGAATTAGTAAATATTCATAATATACTGGTTTGGTGAGGTGGAATACCTGTTGGAGCCCCTGCTGATTTTTATTGTAAAAAATATTTAAAAAAATATTCTTTTCAATATAATCTAGTTTTATGAGAAAGGTTTTGCATCTTTTCTGATCTTGATCAGATATATGGTATATGAATGCAATACACATAGATAATCCCCAAATTTGCTAATTAGCAATAAACGTCAAAATAAAAGAATACAACAAGTTCCAGGAACTAACATCTGACACTATGTAATAAGGAAAGAAGGGAGTGGTATATCTTATGTGAGCTAAAGCAAATATACCATTAGTAAAAAGTGCTAGAAGTTTGCTTGAAGCTCATTGGTGATAATTCATGTACTAATTAGGGTACTAGTGTATCTACCTAAGATAAGGCATAAGTATAAACAAGTAGTTTAAGCAGTGAGTGGCTCCGCACTTACAAATGCAAGTGGTGTATAGCTTGGGGAGTCCTGCCACCTCGATGTACGTTTCAAAACTTCTTCCGGAAATTTACACCATATATACACCACTTGTATTTGTAAGTACAAAGCCTCTTACTGCTTAAACTACTTGTTTATACTTATGCCTTATCTTAGGTAGATACACTGGTACCTTATAATTAGTACAATGAGTTATCACCAGTGAGCTTCAAGCAAACGTCTAGCATTTAATCCAGTAGATGTATATAAAAAATAATATACAAATATTTTAGTTCTAAAAACACCCCGACAACAGCCCTCATTTACCAATGTATTATAAAAAATCAATAGCCTTTCAAGTCCACCATAATCCACAAAGATCCACACGATGTTCCTCAAAAGCAAACCTGAAAGATATAAAAAGAGAGAATTAGTAAAGAAATAAAGACAAGAAAAACCTTCATTTACCAATTTATTCCCAATCCTAATCCAAATCAGGTCTGCTGTAAGCCAAATAACCCACTTGCTGTGACCTGCGGTGACCTCAATCAACATAGCGTGAGAGCTGACAGTGGCTGCTGTCTCAACCTATGGGGTTTGTTCTATGAACGTTCATGATAGGCTGAAACAGTGAGTCGGGGAACATCATGGGACCTCCATATGTATTATGGTGGACCTGATTTGGATTAGGATGGGGAATAAATTGGTGAATGAGGATGTCTCTGGTCTTTTTTTTCTAATTCTCTCTTTTTATGTCTTTCAGGCGCGCTTTTGTGGAATGTTGTGGGATCTCCTTGTGGTTACGGTGGAATTTAAAGGCATTTTTATAATAAATTGGTGAATGAGGGCTATTGTTGGTGGTGTTTTTATAAATAAAATATATTTTTTGTTTTTTTTCTATTTACATCTTTTGGATTAGTAATGGGGTGTCTTATAGATGCCCACCCATTACTAATACCAGGGCTTAATGTCAGCTGTTAATTCCCAGTTAGAATCAACCACATATATTACCCCATTAGCCACTGCACCAGGGAAATGGGATGAACAGAGGCGAAGCGCCAAGATTTGTGCATTTAAATGATGCCCCACTTCTGTAGTGGTTGCCGGCAGCAATTTTTAGGCTGGGGAGGGTGCAATAACCATGGCCCTTCCCACCCTGAGAATAACAGACCCGAGCTGTGAGCTTCACATTGGCTGGTGATCCAATTTGGGGAGTACCCCAAGTTTTTTTTTTTTTTATTTATTTCATTTTAACTAAAGGAATTTAAAAACAGTGTGGGGTGACCTCCCTTTTGGATTACCAGCCAAGGTGAAGCTGTCAGCTTTGGGCTCCAGGCAGCAGCTGTCTGCTTTACCATAGCTGGCTGCCAAAAATAAGGGGACCCACATCATTTTTTCATTTAATTATGTATTTTTTGGCTAAATAAAAGGCTAAGCACCCTTTAGTGCCACATGAAAGGCACTAAAGGGTGTACAATTAGAATATGTTGGGGGTAGGACATTATATAGGTGTTTGACATCTCTATCTATCTATCGTCCACACCCATTGACTTGTATTAGTGAGGTACGCAAGCACTCTCACCATGCTGCGATTTGCCTCGCACACCAAATTTTGCAGAGGAAAATCTAGCAGATATGCTCTGCTATATTGTTTACCATTGGCGCAAGTGCAATGCATATTTTTTATCACTTTGCACTCACAGATTTTATACATAGATGTAACTGATCCTTAAAGAGTACGCATAAGAGCTATTGGCGTGCTGAAGTTTGGAAATGCGCACAGCAGGTCAATTTAAGCTGAGTAAAAAAAAAATGCAAAGTGGGCATGAGATTTCTTTAAATCCTATTCACTTTGCTAGACATGTAAGATATAGCATTTCTGAAGCAGAAAAAAACAAAAAAAACCACATAGAACTATATCAAAAAAGAAAAACCTACCAGAGGTGCCAGACCAGATGATGTATGCACAAACAGAATGTGGTAATCCTTCCTCTTGAAGGTGGCCGCAGTCCAGGTGCAAGATGCTGATGTCACAGCCACTCAACTCATTCAACCTAGAGGGGAGGGGGGCGGCTGCTTAGCAAAAAACGTGCCCACTAATAGGGCTTGCACTGGGAGCCCGTCCTATAAATAGGTGTGATGCACAGTGTCTGAACTGTGACCTATAAATGACGCCAGAAACCTAGGTCAGGCAGGCTAATCAGCACTATACAAGTGCATCTCACACAGATAAGTGAGATGCACAGAGTCTGAATTGTGGCCTATAAATGATGCACAACACTAGGCCAGGTGAGTCAGTTAGCACTATAAAAGTGCATCACACATGACAGGCTCACCAATATACCACCTAAAAATCAAAAGGTCAACACACATCCTGCAAAAATGGATAAAATGTGCCATACCTCTATTGTGAGATGTTAGTTGATATTTTGATCCAAAATATGGAAGCTCGCAATCCACGTCACGGATGCTCACACTTGCAAGTCCTTACAGTAAATTATCAAGAAAAAAACACATAGAACAATATCAAAAAGAAAAACCTACCAGAGGTGCCAGACCAGATGATGTACAGTTAGGTCCAGAAATATTTGGACAGTGACACAATTTTCGCGAGTTGGGCTCTGCATGCCACCACATTGGATTTGAAATGAAACCTCTACAACAGAATTCAAGTGCAGATTGTAACGTTTAATTTGAAGGTTTGAACAAAAATATCTGATAGAAATTGTAGGAATTGTACACATTTCTTTACAAACACTCCACATTTTAGGAGGTCAAAAGTAATTGGACAAATAAACCAAACCCAAACAAAATATTTTTATTTTCAATATTTTGTTGCAAATCCTTTGGAGGCAATCACTGCCTTAAGTCTAGAACCCATGGACATCACCAAACGCTGGATTTCCTCCTTCTTAATGCTTTGCCAGGCCTTTACAGCCGCAGCCTTCAGGTCTTGCTTGTTTGTGGGTCTTTCCGTCTTAAGTCTGGATTTGAGCAAGTGAAATGCATGCTCAATTGGGTTAAGATCTGGTGATTGACTTGGCCATTGCAGAATGTTCCACTTTTTTGCACTCATGAACTCCTGGGTAGCTTTGGCTGTATGCTTGGGGTCATTGTCCATCTGTACTATGAAGCGCCGTCCAATCAACTTTGCGGCATTTGGCTGAATCTGGGCTGAAAGTATATCCCGGTACACTTCAGAATTCATCCGGCTACTCTTGTCTGCTGTTATGTCATCAATAAACACAAGTGACCCAGTGCCATTGAAAGCCATGCATGCCCATGCCATCACGTTGTCTCCACCATGTTTTACAGAGGATGTGGTGTGCCTTGGATCATGTGCCGTTCCCTTTCTTCTCCAAACTTTTTTCTTCCCATCATTCTGGTACAGGTTGATCTTTGTCTCATCTGTCCATAGAATACTTTTCCAGAACTGAGCTGGCTTCATGAGGTGTTTTTCAGCAAATTTAACTCTGGCCTGTCTATTTTTGGAATTGATGAATGGTTTGCATCTAGATGTGAACCCTTTGTATTTACTTTCATGGAGTCTTCTCTTTACTGTTGACTTAGAGACAGATACACCTACTTCACTGAGAGTGTTCTGGACTTCAGTTGATGTTGGGAACGGGTTCTTCTTCACCAAAGAAAGTATGCGGCGATCATCCACCACTGTTGTCATCCGTGGACGCCCAGGCCTTTTTGAGTTCCCAAGCTCACCAGTCAATTCCTTTTTTCTCAGAATGTACCCAACTGTTGATTTTGCTACTCCAAGCATGTCTGCTATCTCTCTGATGGATTTTTTCTTTTTTTTCAGCCTCAGGATGTTCTGCTTCACCTCAATTGAGAGTTCCTTAGACCGCATGTTGTCTGGTCACAGCAACAGCTTCCAAATGCAAAACCCCACACCTGTAATCAACCCCAGACCTTTTAACTACTTCATTGATTACAGGTTAATGAGGGAGACGCCTTCAGAGTTAATTGCAGCCCTTAGAGTCCCTTGTCCAATTACTTTTGGTCCCTTGAAAAAGAGGAGGCTATGCATTACAGAGCTATGATTCCTAAACCCTTTCTCCGATTTGGATGTGAAAACTCTCATATTGCAGCTGGGAGTGTGCACTTTCAGCCCATATTATATATATAATTGTATTTCTGAACATGTTTTTGTAAACAGCTAAAATAACAAAACTTGTGTCACTGTCCAAATATTTCTGGACCTAACTGTATGTGTGATGCCCTGGCCTAGCAGGTCGTCACAGGGTGCCGTGCAATCTGCCCTTCTGCATGGTACCCACTCCTCCTTGGTTATGGGTCCTGTCAATTTGGTGTTGCTACCAACAGGTGTACACAAATCCTGAGGAACATTCTGCACCACACCCACCAACCACCCATTGGGCAGCTTGAGGGGAATAGGGCCACCCAGATGGAGGGATGGAAGAGGGAGGGTAGATATGTCAGTTGTAGAGTAGTAGTTGAGCAGTGAGCAGTGGTGACAGGACAGGTCACACTGTGCAGCTGGGCTCCTGTATCCATCTCAGGTGACAGAAGTTGGCCTGGCCAGAAGGAGCTGGAATCCCAGTCATAGGGGGTAGTGACAGGGGCACAGTGCTGCTACAGAGAGCAGGCCGGCTGCCTTGCTGCCTTGTGCCACAACCGGGCAGGGACCAGGGCACAACGGGGTATGCGGACCCTAGGCTGGGAAGAAGCTTCACACAGCCTAGTAATTTATCTGATGGGAACGGAATCTTCAGTAACCGTTTCCCACCCGCTCCAGAATCGGGGAACTAATGCAACGAGGGGATAGGACTTCCCACAACCGTCCAGAAAATCCCAAGCGTGAACCCTGAGAACAAGCTCACCCTGCTAGCCACACAGATGAGCGGGACCCAAATTGCTTCATGTGAGAGGGATCCACACGTAGGACACACAGTGCCAAGGGACAAGGCTTCAGACCAACCTGCAACACCAAAGGGGCATGGACCCAGCGTACTCACCCAGAGAGAGCAGGATACTCATGAGTTTGGTTTACCTGGTGTCAGCATCTGTGACTTTGGACTGTGTGAGTACCAGCCTTCAGCCGTGGGGTTTTATCTTGGCAGGTATCAAAATTGGGGGGGACCACACGCCATTTTTTTTTCAATTATTTATTTATTTATTTTACTGCACTACATAGACCCGCCCACCAGCTGTGATTGGTTGCAGTGAGACAGCTGTCACTCAGTGTGGGGGCGGATCTGACTGCAACCAATCATAGGCGCCGGTGGGTGGGGGAAGCAGATGGAATACGAGATGGAATAAGGAGCGGCCGGCATTTTCAGAAGCAGGAGAAGCCGCTGCAGTGTGACAGCTGTGCAGCGCCGTGCCGGTGATCAGTCAGTGATCGGTGAGTATGAGAGAGGGGTGGAGAGGGAGAGACACAGACAGACAGAGAGAGACCGACGGACAGTCTATCTACACAGCCAGCTCCTGCCAGCTTCCCAATGACTGTGTGTTCACAAAATGGCCACTGGCGTATATAGCCCCTATTATGCTGTGCGGCCAAGCCAATTGCAGTAACACCATAACAAAGATGGCTGAGGTGTTATTGTTAGGGCAAGCAACATCAGATGTGTTCATTGGCTGGAAAACAGGCTCCAGGAAGTGAGTAATGAAAATGAAAGTATCGGAGCGGATGTTGTTTAATGCGTCAGATACCGAATGTCTCGAATAGCCTGTTATCCATCGGCTACCGAATAGTGGCAAAGACATTAGCTCATCCCTACTGTTAACCTAAAAGAAAGAAACAAAGGTAAAAGATTATCATCAAACAAGCAGAGTGTGATCCTGCTGTGCTCAGTGGAGAAGAAGGCCAATTACACTGCATAGGGTCATTGGATCAAACCCCGAGGCATGACCGAGCTCTATATATATAGTGAATAGTATACAGTGATTACCAATGACATTATACACAGGAGATTTGTATACAATGTGTGTACATGTAATACATTGACATCTCTAGGGGAAGTTATTCATCTTTGCTTTTCTCCTTCATGTGGTGCAGACTCCCAGGACTCTTCTTTGCAGAAAATAACATACACTCTTCTATGGCTGATCATTTCTAGGGCACATTCCCCACTTTTCCCCCAGTTTCTATACTGCACTAGACGAACAAAAGTAACATAATGTCATTCTGCACAGTAATAGTTTCTCTTTTTTAATCGTGCCTTGAAACACAGTATCCTCAAAAGTAAATTATAATAGATCAGTAATAATGTCACCTAATTGGCCCCTACTGCAATTTGCAGCAAAGGGGCCCAGAACGTTTGGGCCAACCTGTGATTAAAATCCCCAGCTGCCTAGTTGTATCTGGCTGGACACAAAAATGGGGCGAAGCTCATGTCCATTTTTTTTAATTATTTCATGAAATTCATGAAATAATTAAAAAAAGGGCTTCCCTATTTTTTTAATTCCCAGCCGGGTACAAATAGGCAGCTGGGGGTTGGGGGCATCCATACCTGCCTGCTGTACCTGGCTAGCATACAAAAATATAGCGAAGCCCACATAATTTTTTTGGTGGGCAAAAAACTCCTGCATACAGTCCTGAATGGAGTATGCTGAGCCTTGTAGTGCTGCAGCTGCTGTCTGCTCTCCTCCATGCAGACAGGCAGCAGACAGCAGCTGCAGAACTACAAGGCTCAGCATACTCCATCCAGGACTGTATGCAGGAGTTTTTTGCCCCCCCCAAAAAATTATGTGGGCTTCGCCATGTTTTTGTATGCTAGCCAGGTACAGCAGGCAGCTACTGACTGCCCCCAACCCCCAGCTGCCTATTTGTACCCGGCTGGGAACCAAAAATATAGGTAAGTCCCTTTTTTTTAATTATTTCACGAATTTCATGAAATAATTTTTAAAAAAAATGACGTGGACTTAGCCCAATTTTTGTGTCCAGCCAGGTACAACTAGGCTGCTGGTGATTGGAATTTGCAGCTCAGAGTACCCAAGCTTTCTGGGCACCCCTGCTGCGAATTGCAGTCCGCAGCCGCCCCAGAAAATGGCGCTTTCATAGAAGCGCCATCTTCTGGCACTGTATCCAACTCTTCCAGCTGCCCTGGTGACGGGTGGCTTGCTGGGTAATAATGGGGTTAGGGCTAGCTTTATATTATCAACTGGCCCTAAGCAAACTTGGCTAGAGGCAATAAGGTGCAGCCCAAATCCTGATATAAGCAACAATATATAGCAAGGATTAAAATGTAACTTTTAATGTTATCTGTCTAAATACAATAGACCATAATAGAATAGTAAATAAAGAGCAGTGCATAAACAAGAGTGATAAAAAGGATGGATCTCACCCGGTTTTTCTCTCCCGAGCAGATGACACACCACAGGCGGAAGAGGGCAAAATCAGACAAAAGGGGAGGGAACGATAATTTCAATAATTATTATCCCTGTCATGCCCATGCAAAGTGCTTCCGCCCTTACAAGGGCAGCACCCAAGTCAGGTAAAGCTACCCCAATGGAGATATACCCCTCCCAACGCGTTTCTCTGCGTTACCAGAGAGTTCATCAGGGGAGATTAATATGTAGAACCTGCAATGGTAGGAAAATACAACACAAAGCACGTTGGTGGCATATGTGTTCTCACACAGCTCAATTTGCGTGTGTGTGCTAGTGGCAAGTAATCCTGGGTCAAGGGTCCTGCGCCGTCCAATCCGGATCCAATATCATCTGACTGGTTTGCTGGAAGGCAAAGCGATCAGATGATGTGTCAGGTTCAAGGGCCTGAATCACATGACACAGCTGAATGTATAAACGGCTTTTATACAATCAGCTGATGCATCAGTGCAAAAAAACAACAACAAACTAGACACTTCAGTGCAGACTCCTGTCCGACAGCAGCAGCTGATAGTTTAGCCGGCCGGGCAGTAAAAAGCCGGCCTCACTGCTCGACTTATAGTGTCAGCTGATTCCATCAGGTGACTGCATCAGCTGATCATCGCCAGGTCTGAGACAGAGAGAGAAAGAAGAGAGAAGATAGAGAAAAGAGAGAGAAAAGAGAGAAAAGAGAGGAGAGAGAAGGAGAGAGAGAAGGGAGAGAGAGAGAAGAGAGAGGAAAGAGAGAGAGGAGAGAGACGAGAGAGAAGAGAGAGAGGAGAGAGCAATGCAGCCTCATTCTGTGAACTGCTCCGATTTTAGAGGTGTGTCCCACGGCTCACAGCTGATGTCCGGCTCCTCCCCTCAGTGCATAATTATAATAAATTATAATTATAAGTAAATAATACTCTGTTTCCCCGAAAATAAGACACTGTCTAATATTTTTTTTTTGCCCTGAAAAAAAGCACTATGTCTTATTTTCAGGGGGGGTCTTATTCTCGAGGAGACATGGTTGGGGGTAAGTTTACCCCCCACAAAAAGCAGACCCCCCATTCCAGGATCATCATACTTACCAGCCCAGGGCGTCTGTGTGGCTCCCAGATCCCCCTGTGATAATGTGACGCCCTGGGCAAGCCAGGGGTCACAGGTCATCACACCACCACACCCTACACCCCAGATAGGAACACCAAAGCTACCAAAATCCTTGTTGCCTTCCTCCAGAGGCTGATGTTCACACCAGGGGGTGGGCCAGGCGGTTGGCTCCGCCCACCGAGGAGTTCACAGCTCTGGACGCGGGAAGAACCAGGCAGATTAGCTCAGGGGGAGCTTGAGTGAGGAGCTAAGTGAAGGAGTAAACAATGAAGTGTAAAGAAAGTGAAAGGTGACAGAAGTGAAGCCTGAAGTGAGTCCGGCTGTGTGCCCGGACAGTGACAGCAAGGTCAGCAGACGGCGGTGATTGTCTAGAGGGGTCACTGCTCGGAGGTTTCTGGAAGGACCGCGGACGGGTAGTGGCCCGGCGGTCTGGAGCAGTATACGAAGAACAGTCAGCACCAGGGCAGGGGCCTCTTGGACCCCGGCAAGGCTAGGAGTCGCCATAATTTGCCAAATCCGTCAGTGAAGGGGACGTCTGTCTCCCAACAACCAAGTCCCGATTGAAGGCAACAGCCCAACCATTAAAGTAGAGACACCGCCACTGCCAGGGCACCAGTATCTAAGGGCCAGCGCCTGCGGGCAAAGAGTAGAGCTCCTCCGGTCCAGCTTGAAGCCGGGGAGCGGGTTACCGGTGGGAACCCATCGAAACCATCAACAACAGAGGTGCAGGACAGAGGGACCGTCACCTTCTGGGGAAAGCAAGTGCAGCCATCTGTGGGAACCGTCTTTCCAGCCGTGTGGTTTACCGAGAACTGTGTCACCGTCTCAGGCTGAGTGAGTACCACAGTGCCGCAAGGCACAGCGCTGCCCCCGCGTCCCTGCGCCCACCAGGCCCTGCATCTCCCACCTCATCACTGGGCCCCGGGGTCACCAACCCCTACCCACGGAGGGGAAACACAACAACTTGCTGCTTCACACCATCACTTCCGGGATCCCCACACAGAGCAGCGGTGGTGTTAACAAATCACCACAACCGTGGGTGGCGTCACGGACAATAGACTATATCCGAAAACCCAATCCCCTTTCACTCACGGGCGAGGAGCGCCGCTCGAGACCCCCGAGATCCGGCCCACTGCTCGAGCCGCCCGCAGCAGCAGCCGGACCCGAGCAGAGGGGTGAGCGCAGTGCTGACACCCTCCTCCCCGCCCGCGACAACTTGGCGTCACGAACAGGATCTTACCGCTCTGCCGTCTGGTAGAGGTGCGCCTTGTTACCGCCGGAGGTGTCCGGCAGAAAAATTTCAGAAGCCGCCATCTTTGGCGCGAAAAGTCCCCGCTCGAGCGTCTTCTCGAGTAGCAGAGGCGCGAAAGCCAAAACCCCGCCCCGAGAGAGGAGTGGCTGAAGAGAAGCTAAGGGGGACGGAAATAAGATGTCTGCGCCCAACGGAGCCGCTGGAGGAGCGGCGGTCGCAGCCGCAGTGGCACCCGCGGATGGGAATGGGCCTGCCCAGGCCCCGGTCGCGCTAGCGGGAGGTGCCGCGGCCCCCGCACTCTCTCAGGTGATGCCGTTCTCCTTGCCCTATGCGCCCGGAGCTACCTGGCTACCGCAGTATGACGGGAAACCTGATGCTTTACAGGTCTTCCGGAAAAAGCTTAACCCGTTGCTAGAACTGTACCCCCTGACCGATAAGCAACGTGCGGCGGTAGTGCTGGGCCAGTTAACTGGCGCGGCTGAGCAGGAGGCGGAGACCTGGGCCAAGGGGGACCGGCTCTCTGTAGCCACCATCTTTGAGAAGCTACAGACTGCCTTTGAGACCCGGACTGAAGCTGAGCTGAGGATGCAGTTTTACCAGTGCCGGCAACGGGCTGTAGATAGCATTCGGGACTATGCTTTACGTCTGCAGACCGCCCTCCACACGCTAAAGCGGGTGAACCCTATCAATGAGGCGGATAGCAATAAGATGTTAGTAGAGCAATTTGTGCAGGGGATGAGATCCCCTGAGGATCGCAAACAACTCTGGCTGTGGGCCCTAGAACACCCCGATGTGGACTTTGCTGTGTTAAAGGAACGGGCCATTAAAGCACTACAGCCCCCGGCTTCAGAAGTCCTGGAGCCAGCCCCGTGGCCCGTCGAGACGGCCCCCGTTGTGGTGGCCCCTGCCCTACCAACCTCTCCAATACCTGCAGCCCCAAGCAGCACAGTGGAAGAACTGGCAGCCCAGGTCCGTCGCATGAACGGAGACCTCGCCAAGATCCTTGCTGCACTACAACCTTTGACCAGATCTCAGCCTCCAGCACAGATACAGCTTGCTGACAGCCCCGAGGATGTCCCCTGGATGCAGCGGAGAAGTGCTAATAACCCGCGGAGCAGACCTCCAATCTGCTACAAGTGCCGTAAGCCTGGTCATTACTTCCGACAGTGCCCGTTAAACGAGCAACCCCTGGGGCCCCGGGCCAATCCTCAGGAGTAGAACATCGTGGCCCCCCGGACTGGTGGGACCAATATATCGGGGCCCGGCCCATCATCCCTGTGGCTGTGGACGGCATACCGGTGATGGCTCTCTTGGACACTGGATCACAGGTAACCACCATACCATACACGTTGTACCAGCGGTATTGGGGAATAGACGAGCTGGCACCCCCATATACTAGTATAACGCTAATTGCTGCTAATGGACTCCCATTGACCCAAGTGGGGTATAAACAAGTGGCTATGACAGTGGGGCAAGCTAAACTGCAACACCAGGGTATGATTGTGATCATGAATGAACCCAGTGATCATAACCCGAAGATAGTGCTGGGAACCAATGTGATGGAACACTGCATGGCTGATGTGTTGACCCTATTGCAGCAGCTGGCCGCCACAGCGGCGGGAAGCCGGCAGAGAGCTGTGCAGCGTGAGATCAGAGCCCTGATGTACCGCCAGCATGTAAACTCAACAGTAGGGGAGATTGGTGGAGTGAGAGTGATGGATGTTGCTCCATTGACTGTGCCCCCTAGGAGTGAAATGATGATTTGGTGTAGGGCAGCAGTAGGGCCTCAGGGGCGTGACTACCCTGCCATGATGGAGCCCATACCCTCCGAGCACTGGCCCACTGTAATGGTCGCCCGAGGGGTGGTTGATGTAAAGAAGGGGAGAGTGCCTGTGAGGGTGTTGAATTGTGGGGAGGAAGAAGTTAGGCTTCCCCGGTATGCCACCATTGCCAAGCTGCTCACCCTGGATCCTCACACCATCCATGAAACCAGTCCCTCAGCCTCCCCACCTACCACCAGCACTTCCCCGCCTCAAGGGGGGATAAAGGAGTGGCACCAACAGCTACATGTGGGCACTGACGATATCCCTACACATCACAAAGCAGGGGTGTACAGGGTGGTGCAGGAGTATGAACAGGTTTTCAGTAAACACCCACTAGACTTTGGGCAGATCAAAGGGGTCCAACACCACATCCCCACCGGTGAACACCCCCCTATCAAAGAGAGGTACAGGCCTATTCCCCCTGCACATTACCAGTGTGCCAAAGATATGTTGAGGAATATGAAGGAGGCAGGGGTTATTCGGGACAGCTGTAGTCCCTGGGCCGCTCCGTTGGTACTGGTCAAGAAGAAGGATGGTACCATGCGGATGTGTGTGGACTACCGGAAGATTAATCAGATAACCCATAAAGATGCCTACCCACTGCCTCGTATTGAAGAGTCTTTGGCCGCACTGAGAACTGCAAATTACTTCTCTACCCTTGATCTCACCAGTGGGTACTGGCAAGTGGCCGTGGCCCCGGAAGACCGGGAGAAAACCGCCTTCACCACCCTGATGGGGCTCTGTGAATTCAATAGTATGCCGTTTGGGCTGTGCAATGCCCCAGGAACCTTCCAACGGCTGATGGAGTGCTGTCTGGGACACCTAAACTTCGAGACCGTCCTATTGTACTTGGATGACGTGATTGTTTACTCCCAGACGTACGAAGCCCATCTGGAGCACCTGGCCGAGGTGTTCGCGTCCCTTGCCAAATACGGGATGAAACTGAAGCCCTCTAAGTGTCACCTGCTGAAACCCAGAGTGCAATACCTGGGGCACGTAGTAAGTGCAGAAGGTGTCGCCCCCAACCCCGAGAAGATCACTGCCATCCAGGGCTGGCCGAGACCAACCACAGTGAGGGAAGTAAGGCAGTTTCTGGGTCTGGTGGGGTACTACCGGCGCTTTATCAAAGGGTACACGAAGATGGCTGCGCCCATGCAAGATCTCCTCGTGGGACAGACCAAAGGTGGTAAACCCATAGGGGCCCCACTTGTGTGGGAAGAAAAGCATGAAGAATCCTTCTGCCAGCTGAAAGCGGCCTTGACCGGGGAAGAGGTCCTAGCGTATCCTGACTATGGCTGCCCATTCATCCTCTACACCGACGCCAGCAATGTGGGACTAGGAGCAGTCCTGTCCCAAGTCCAGGATGGGAAGGAGAAAGTGATTGCTTATGCTAGCCGGAAGCTTCGGCCAACTGAAAGGAACCCCGAGAACTACAGCTCCTTCAAGCTCGAGCTCCTGGCATTGGTATGGGCTATCACAGAGCGGTTCCGCCACTACTTGGCTGCAGCAAAATTCACCGCTTTCACGGACAACAATCCGTTGACTCACCTGGACACGGCCAAGCTGGGCGCATTGGAGCAGCAGTGGGTGGCCCGTCTAGCCAACTACGACTTCACCATCAAGTACCGAGCTGGACGTGTCAACATTAATGCTGATGCACTCTCCCGAATGCCCCATTTGTCAGAAGAAGGGTGCGAGGATGATGACCTCGAAGAGATTGAGTTGCCTGCATTTCACCAGCCACCAAATGAGAAGGTACAAGTACACCAACAACGGGTGGATCTGAACCCACGGCCCAGTCAAGAGTGGCAGGAAGCTCAAAACCAGGCGCCGGCTGTCCGCCTCGTCAAGACCCTGGTGGAAAAAGGTGCTGTTGGAATGGACCCTGCCGCTCCAGATGAAGCCCAGCGCTTGTGGAAGGAACAGAAACGGCTTTATCTACATCAAGGGAAGCTGTACCGTGAGCTGATCAACCCGAAGACCCATGAGAAAATCTGCCAGTTGGTTATTCCCCAAGCTGAAGTGGCTACTGTTTTGCGGGCATACCATGATGGTGCCGGACACTTCGGGTGGAAGAAGCTGGAGATGCTGTTGAGAGAGCGGTTCTACTGGAGTGGGATGCGGGAGTCGGTGGAAGCCTGGTGCCGAGAGTGTGGTCCTTGCACGTTGAGGAGGAAGGACGAGACCAGCCAGAGGGCGCCCCTACACCCAATCATCACACATCAGCCACTGGAACTGGTCGCCCTGGACCATGTCAAGCTCACCCCCAGCCGAAGTGGGTACGCCTACGCGTTGACCATCATAGACCACTATTCAAGATTCATGGTGGTTGTCCCCGTCAAGGACCTAACTGGTCGAACTGCCGCTCGAGCGTTCCAGGCTTATTTCTGCCGACCACATGGATATCCAGAAAAGGTGCTTACTGACCAAGGCCCGGCTTTTGAAGTGGAGGTGTTCCACGAGTTCTGCCAGTACGGCTGTAAGAAGATCCGGACCACCCCTTACCATGCCCAGACCAACGGCATGTGTGAGAAGATGAATCACCTGGTCCTGGGACTCCTCAAGACGTTACCACTGGAAGAGCGGAACCTGTGGCCGGAAAAGCTACCCGACTTGGTCGATATGTACAACAATATCCCGTCCAGCTCGACAAAGTGCACCCCAGCATATCTGATGAGGGCTCGGCCCGGCCGCCTGCCGGTGGACCTAGAAATGGGGTTGGAATCCCCAGAAGCACTCCCTTCGACAGCTGAATGGGAAACTCGGCAGAGAGCACAATACCGGCAGATTCAGGAGTATGTGGAGAAGAACTTAAGTCGAAGTCGAGAACAGCAGGAGCAGCGATTCAACCAGAAAGCGTCTGCGGGCCCTTTCCAGCCTGGAGATGTGGTGTTAAAACGGAAGAGGAAGACCCACAAGTTGGATGATCAATGGGAACAGATCCCATACGTCATACAACCCACAGGATGGGAAGATGGAAAGGCCTACCAGATCAGTCGTGACCAAGGGAGCACTTTGGCCACGGTTTCCCGAGACCATCTAAAAAGGTGCCCACCCGCATTGAGGGCGACGGCTGAAGTACCGGTTCCTCCACCAGCAGAGAAGGCAAAAGAGGTGATCCACACTGTGATGGGTGACTTCCCAGCAGACTGGCCTACACAGAACGGCGCGGTGATTCTACCAGTGATACTGTTCCCACAACCTGTGGATGAAGAAGTGGTGGAAGCGGTCAACCGTGAGCCAGAACCAGTGCCAGTGCCCAGGGATGAATCTGTGCCCAGCTCCCCTATGCCTCCGCCTGCCCCACATGATAGCCGGGAGGAGGAACCGATTGTTCCCTCTGCCCCACTACATAGCCCTACTAACACCGGACCCCGAAGGTCCACCCGTCCCAACCTAGGTAGACCCCCACTTAGGTACAGGGAGACCGTCCTTTAAAGAGGGGGGTCAGGAAGTCTGTGTGAGTTTATGTTTGAAAGTTTGAAAAATGATATGATGAAACCGAACAGTTACCTGATTGTCTACAGTGATTTGCAACCGGCCGTTGCCGGCACCGTTGTCCCCGTGGGGACCGTTTAAAAAGTTTGCATGAGGAACTGCTCATGGACAAGCCCGTGAACTTGCAGGGCAACCACAAACGTTAAGTGGCTTGTAAATAAGTTGTTTACCGTTTCCGCAATGCCGCCTCCGGAGAGGCAGGTTGGAGGGAGGGCCCGCAGTAGAGCCGGCTGGGGCCCAGCCACCACAGGAACCGGTGGCTACCCTCTGGAGGGGAAGGACAGATCCCGCTCGGGTAACTTGTGCTGGACTGTGGGTCAAGGGGTGCTGCCTGGGTTTTAGGGGCAGCATCAGGGCTAGGTTGCTTGGGTGGGAGAGAGCGGAAACCGTAACCGTGAACCGTTTGCAACGTTTAATTAAAGTGCCTCCCGTTAGGGGAAGAAGTAATAAAAATGTAAATATGTTACTGTTTTTACAATGTTATACCTTTTCGCAGAAAATAAAACCAGTGTTGGACGGGCAGCCCGCGGACGGTCTGCATTTTGCTAAGGGGGAATGTGGCGCCCTGGGCAAGCCAGGGGTCACAGGTCATCACACCACCACACCCTACACCCCAGATAGGAACACCAAAGCTACTAAAATCCTTGTTGCCTTCCTCCAGAGGCTGATGTTCACACCAGGGGGTGGGCCAGGCGGTTGGCTCCGCCCACCGAGGAGTTCACAGCTCTGGAGGCGGGAAGAACCAGGCAGATTAGCTCAGGGGGAGCTTGAGTGAGGAGCTAAGTGAAGGAGTAAACAGTGAAGTGTAAAGAAAGTGAAAGGTGACAGAAGTGAAGCCTGAAGTGAGTCCGGCTGTGTGCCCGGACAGTGACAGCAAGGTCAGCAGACGGCGGTGATTGTCTGGAGGGGTGACTGCTCGGAGGTTTCTGGAAGGACCGCGGGCGGGTAGTGGCCCGGCGGTCTGGAGCAGTATACGAAGAACAGTCAGCACCAGGGCAGGGGCCTTTCGGACCCCGGCAAGGCTAGGAGTTGCCATAATTTGCCAAATCTGTCAGTGAAGGGGACGTCTGTCTCCCAACAACCAAGTCCCAATTGAAGGCAACAGCCCAACCATTAAAGTAGAGACACCGCCACCGCCTGGGCACCAGTTTCTAAGGGCCAGCGCCTGCGGGCAAAGAGTAAAGCTCCTCCGGTCCAGCTTGAAGCCGGGGAGCGGGTTACCGGTGGGAACCCATCGAAACCATCAACAACATAGGTGCAGGACAGAGGGACCGTCACCGTCACCTTCTGGGGAAAGCAAGTGCAGCCGTCCGTGGGAACCGTCTTTCCAGCCGTGTGGTTTACCGAGAACTGTGTCACCGTCTCAGGCTGAGTGAGTACCACAGTGCCGCAAGGCACAGCGCTGCCCCCGCGTCCCTGCGCCCATCAGGCCCTGCATCTCCCACCAACCCCTACCCACGGAGGGGCAACACAACAACTTGCTGCTTCACACCATCACTCCCGGGATCCCCACACAGAGCAGCGGTGGTGTTAACAAATCACCACAACCGTGGGTGGCATCACGGACAATAGACTATATCCCAAAACCCAATCCCCTTTCACTCACGGGCGAGGAGCGCCGCTCGAGACCCCCGGGATCTGGCCCACCGCTCGAGCCACCACTGAGCAGCAGCAGCCGGACCCGAGCAGAGGGGTGAGCGCAGTGCTGACACCCTCCTCCCCGCCCGCGACAATCTCCCATCAGGTACGCTGCATGCCTCCCCTGCGTCTGGCTGACATTAGATCTCACACACACACTTCTCCCTGTGATCTCCCTGCAGTTGTGCTCCCCTGCATCTGTCTGACATCAGATCTCACACACACACATCAGATCACACACCCACCCCATGATCCCAGCAGCTGTGCTGCACGCCATGCTCCTCTGCCTCCTGCCGACACACAGATCCAATCGCTTACGTTCACATACAGTCACACATCAAATAGTATACACGCACACATCTGATCACATACACTCACACCCCACTTATCCCTGTGCTCCCCGGTGGGCGGTCCCAGCAGCTGTGCTGCATGCCGTGCTCCTCTGCCTTCTGCTGACACTCACAGATCTGATCACATACACACACACATCAGACAGCATACACTCACACTGACGATATCGCACATACACGCTCACACACTCACAACATCCAGAGATACCACATGCTTCTGGCAGGTCCTGGAAGGTCACTGCATGCACAGTATCGCCGCCAAGAAGCAAGCAATATCACTGGATGTTGTGAGTGTGTGGATGCGATCTGATGTGTGTGTGATCTGATGTGTGTGTGTGATCTGCCACTGCAGGACCTTGATGCGCTCACCTGCTCCAGGTTGCCGTCTGGTGAGTATGATCAGGGGTCTTCTTTCTTCGCTCTTCTGGGGGTGCCCGCTGCCTATAATGAAGTGTCCTGCAGTGTCTTTAACTCTTTCACTGCTGCATGACACTTCATTATTGGCCACAGCTATGTCTTATTTTCAGGGGATGTCTTATATTAAAGCTTCCCTGAAAACTCCTGGGATGCCTTATTTTTGGGGAAACACGGTAATTTAAATTCTTCACCGGGGTGGCCGGGACTTGAACTCGTGAACTAATGTTTCTTAGGCGATAGCTCTAACCATTGTGCCACTGGCTCTAATAAGAAACATAGGCAGATTTGGTAATCTTTAGCTCTATACTGCAGTAGAGAATCTCGAAGCAGATTGTTCAGCTGCAAGGACGAATGGATGGATGGGCGGATGGGCGGATGGACAGATGGACGGGCGGGCGGACAGATGGATTGGCGGGCGGATGGATGGATGGGCGGGCAAACACCGGCAGTACCGCACTCATCACTGCACACATGCAGGTACTACAACCACCATCATCACCGCAGGCACTACAACCCCCATCATCCTCCCCTAAGTGCAAAATTAAATAAAATTATAAATAAATAATAATTATAATATAAAATTAAAAATATATTAAATACTTTCCCGGAACGGCCAGGACTTGAACTTGTGAACTAATGCTTCTTAGGTGAGAGCTCTAACCATTCAGCCACTGGCTCTAATGAGAAACATAGGCAGATTTGGTAATCTTGATGTCTGCATTGCAGAGTGAAGTCTCTGGTGAAGGATTTTTCACTGTATGTGTTTATTTACTTTCACTTACAGTTTAATCATGGAAGGTATCTCGGGGAGACGCCTGCCATGATTAACTCCTTATTACCCTGATTGCCACCGCACCAGGGCAATTCAGGATGAGCCGGGTAGAGTCCCGGGACTGCCACATCAAATGGATGCACGAATTCCGGGCTGCTGCTGGGTGATAATGTTAGGGTGGTGGGCTCCCCATAATGTGGCGCTCTCCATCCTGACAATACCAGCCTCCAGCCATGTGGCTTTATCCTGGCTGGTATCAAATATGGGGGGAACCGCATTTTTTTTTTTATTATTATTATTTATTTATTTTACTGCACGATATAGAGCCACCTGCCAGCGGCTCTGATTGGTTGCAGTGAAACAGCTGTCACTCATCGTGTGTCTGACTGCAACCAATCATGGGTGCCGGTGGGTGGGGAAAGCATGGAATAACTAATTGAATAATGAAGCGGCAGCCATTTTCAAAAGAGGAAATGCTGCTGGAGATTTGTGACAGCTGTGCAGCAAGACGCCCGTGATTGAAGAAAGAGAGAGGGATTGTGCTGGGGACGCAGGACGCATGCAGATACGCAAGGTGCGCACATACTGTGAAAAGCCACGCTTTTGGTGATCGAACCGTTCTCGAACGTAACTCGAACTGCCGAACTTTTAGCAAATCGTTTGAGTTCGTCGAACGACTCGAACACCCTCCAAAACCACTCGAATATGAAATTGGCAAACCTCGAACATCACTCATCTCTAGTCATGGGACCCTATAGTCTCCCATCCAGTGCCCCTATATGTCTCCTTTCTTGGCCCCTATATAACCCAATACTGGGGCCATGTGTCTCCCATCCTAGATATCTATATCTCCCTATCCTCGTCCCCTATGTCACCCATCCTAGGACCATATGTTCCTCCATCCTGGCCCTTATGTTCCTCCATCCTGGTCACCCATTGTTTTACTTTCCTGGGCACCTATTTTCCTCATCCTGAGCCCATGGATTTCCTCTCTTGGGCCCCTATGTCCCCCATTTTGAGCCCTATATTCCTCTATCCTGCCGCATCCATAGACATAAAAAAACTTCTTATGCGCCGGCGTTGCTGTACCGTGTCCTCTTGCTGCTTCAAATTCGGCACAGTCAGTAAAATGTCTGCCGGCCTATTAGAGGCTGGCAGCTAACTACAGTGTATGGTGCATGGCAGAGACGTTACTGCCATGCACTGTGCGCTGATGTCAACAACCGGCCTATTGGCCGGCTGCCATTTTAACTATCATGGATGAGTTAACAGTGGGTCCTTGAGAACAGGATGCGAGTTCCATTGAAGCATCGTCCGGAGTCTCGCTGGGTTAGTCTGATACTGACTGTAAGATATGGCTTTTTTTGGCACAGTGAAAATAGGCAGCATCCAAAACACATTGTGGGCACACAGCCTAAACGTCAAATCATGAATATGGACAGCAACATTTATGGAATCTGTGCTTTACTTACAATTTTTTTTTCATGTATTCAAATGCTGTAGCTGATGAAAAGTTTTTCTATTTCTTATGCAGAACATCAGGAGAATGAACCTTTTGATGTTTTGAGGAAATTCATGTTGTGTTTCTTTTCTTAATGTATAAGGACTTCAAGGACTTTATATTTAATTGGTTTATTTCATTTTTATACTTTTTGTATAGTCTAAACTGAATGGGATAAGAGGGTCAAAAAGCAAAAGTCTTTTAAGAGGATGCAAAAGAAACTGAACAGAAATTACTAAACCTAAACTTAAATAGACAGTTATAAAACCACATGTTTATATTAAAGATCATTTTTTTCAGTAATTGAATTGCAGAAAGAAAACCAACAGAAAAAAATGAATAACCAAATACAAGGAACAGGATTAGGTCAAGTGAAATAATTATTTCTGAACTTTATTTTCTATTGAAGAGGTTGTCCAGTGCTTTACCATTGATGGCCTATCCTTAGAAAAGATCATCAATAGAGTTGATCGAACTGGCCAAAAACCATGACCGGCGGATCACTGCTCAATTTAAAAAAAGTCTTATCCGCTCCGGAATCCGGTACCCATATAAGTCAATGGGAACCAGAATCCGGAGATTAAAAATGTTGGTGGAAGGGATAGGGGGGTAGGAGCACGCGCCATATACTAACCGAGGCGGTGTCATGGCGGCAAACTCGTTCCGGGTCATGCTTTTCCCTTCTGGAGCCGACAATTCAATATTCATTTTTTGCTCGCCCACCGGCGTGTGTAATTGGTTACAGTTAGGTGTGCCTCCACCTGAGTGGCAGCGTGTCAGCTGATTGCAATCAATCCAATGACAGGCAGCAGGATGGCCAGTGGGCGGGGAAAGCAGTGCAAGTGTCTGCGGGTCAGTATGGTGAGCGTGCATTTAGACAGAAACACATGCACGCTCCTGTCAGAAGTGAGCGCAGCTATGCCGGTGATGCGCTGTCAGACTCGTGAGATTCTGGCATGACATCACCCGGCACGGCCTGCCGCTCTCTGAACATGAGCGTGCATATACCTAGAAACACATGCACGCTCCTGACAGAAGTGTGCGCAGCTGTGCCGGTGATGCGATGTAAGACTTGTATAAGTCTGGCATGACATCACACGGCATGGCTTGCCACTGAACATGAGCGTGCATGTACCTAGAAACACACGCATGCTTCTGTCAGAAGTGTGGGAGGCTGTGACGGTGATGCGATATCAGACTCGCGGGAGTCCTTTGCAAGTGTGACTCTGGCCTAAGAGAAACCGCATGCGGCTTTTTTTTTATTTAACTAAATAATTACAACAAAAATGACGAGCGATACCCCCTAATTTTCATCCCCAGCCACGATAAAGCCGGCTGGAGGCTGGTATTCTTAGCCTGCAATCGCGCGGATCCGAACTTTTACAGTCTGGATCCACTCAGCCCTAATAATCAATACTATGTCGATTGGGAGAGAAGGCACAGCAGTATCACCAATCCGTTGTTCCTGGGGATAGCAGCAGTTGGATGTGATCATGTGCGGAGCAGAGTAACATAGCTCTGTTAACTGTATTAGGACAACAGAAAGGTACTGCACATTGACTTGTATTGATTAGAATAGGGGTGGATGTGCAGTAACCCATTGCAGCCTCTATGCAGTTGAACTTACATCCAGCTGCTGCCAGTAGACAGAATAGCTCATCAGTGAGGGTGCTCAGTGTTGCACCCTCTCTGAAAGATAGGCCCTTAATTTTAAACGAATGGACAGTCACTTTAAATTTTTTTTTTTTGTTTTTTTTTTTTGCAATCATGTAATTATTTGAATTGTTTTATTGAGAAGATAGGTGCAGAGAAAGACTCAATTAGACAGAGTAAATCTACACAATATTGATGAAAACTTATTAAATACCTTATGACTAAATCTTTATTTGGTCCTCTCTGCACAATGCCATGTTACTCTATGGGGCCCCTCTCATCTGCCATTATTTTTTCAGCCCTAATCGGACCAAGAAAACAATCACAGCATGCTGCGGGTGGAATACGATCCATATTCTCTCGCACCCATACAAGTCTATTGGTGCGAGAGAAACATCGCACTGAACTCGGATGACACCGGAGTGCATTGAGATAATCGCATCAGCTGGCAATGGAGGAAATAGGGAGATTAATCCCTCCTTAGCCTCCACAGAACCTGCCCTGTCCTCCGCAGCTGTGATCCGATCGCAGGATCGGATCACAGTGGCATGACACTCGGTTTACACTCACAGCACAGCAGGAGCCAAAAGTCATTATCATATCACATCCAATGCACTAAGCCTAAGGCGGGCTTTACACGTTGCGACATCGCTACCGATATATCGTCGGGGTCATGTCGTTAGTGACGCACATCCAGCACTGGTAGCGACATTGCAATGTGTAAATCCTAGGTGCGACGATGAACGAGCGCAAAAGCATAAAAATTGCTGATCTGTGTCACATCGTTCATTTCCATAATGTCATTACTGCTGCAGATACGATGTTGTTTGTCGTTCCTGCAGCACCACACATCGCTGTGTGTGAAACCACAGGACCGACAAATATCTCCTTACCTGCACCCACCGTCAATGCGGAAGGAAGGAGGTGGGCGGGATTTTATGTCCCGCTCATCTCCGCCCCTCTGCTTCTATTGGCCGGCCGCTTAGTGACGTCGCGGTGACGTCGCTGTGATGCCGAACGCACCTCACCCTTGAAGGAGGGATTGTTCGGCGGTCACAGTGACGTCGCCGACCAGGTATGTGTGTGTAAAGCTACCGTAGCGATAATGTTCGCTACGGCAGCAAGCACCTGATATCGCATGTACGACGGGGGCGGGTGCTATCGCGCTCGACATCGCTTGCAATTACTAGCGATGTTGCAGCGTGTAAAGCCTGCCTAAGAGTAAAGATAGCTAAATCTTCCAGTTTTGGCAGGACCAGTTGAGCAAGATCGAACTGGCCCACTGGAGAGCCAGTGAATATGTTTTGTAGTGTATATTTTAGTGTTATAGGGACTTTGTCAGCACAGAATCACTGTTTAAACCAAATGCAGGTACTCATCTATCATGACGGAGCTAAGCATTTAAATACACCATCTCACCTCCTCAGGGATCGTTTTTGACAAATTGGGGACCTTGGCAAAAGTTTAAATTGGGGTCCTAACGGCTAATATATTGCACCATCACACTCAGACATATAGGTTGCATTTACATGGACTGAGTTCAGACTGTTAAATGAGCATAATCAACAATATTGATGTTCTTCAGCCCTTGTTTCCCATCCTCGTTACACAGATTGATGAAGAGATTGGCACAGAACAATCATTCATAGATCAATCTGTTCCTATGCAATGTTTTGTTATCAGCAGCACAATCTAGACAATGTGCTACTGAGAACAATGATTTCTATTCTACCATAAACAATTCATTCACCTGATAAAGGAGCAGCATTTTGATAATTCATTGGGCAATTTATAAATGAATACTACATACAAACAGTGTGTGACACAAACACTGAATGTTACACACACATATACAAACATAACACACAAGCATGTATATAGTGAGCACAGCTACACACATGTACACACATGTGGAATGAAATACTTAACAAAAAAGTGTGAAACAACTGAAAATATGTCTTATATTCTAGGTTTTTCAAAGTAGCCACCTTTGGCATTGATTACTGCTTTGCACAGTCTTGGCATTCTCTTGATGAACTTCAAGAGGTGGTCACCGGAAATAGTCTGACTGACCTTCATTTCTTAAAGTAATGATGGCCACTCGTTTTTCTTTACTTAGCTGCTTTTTTCTTGCCATAATACAAATTTTAACAGTCTATTCAGTAGGACTATCAGTTGTGTATCCACCAGACTTCTGCACAACACAACTGATGGTCCCAACCCCATTTATAAGGCAAGAAATCCAACTTATTAAACCTGACAGGGAACACCTGTGAAGTGAAAACCATTTCCTTCATCAAGAGAATGCCAAGAGTGTGCAAAGCAGTAATCAAAGCAAAAGGTGGCTACTTTGAAGAACCTAGCATATAAGATATATTTTCAGTTGTTTCACACTTTTTTTTGTTAAGTATTTCATTCCACATGTGTTAATTCATAGTTTTGATGCCTTGAATGTGAATCTACAATTTGTAGTCATGAAAATAAAGAAAACTCTTTGAATGAGAAGGTGTGTCCAAACTTTTGATCTGTACTGTATATATACAGTACAGACCAAAAGTTTGGACACACCTCCTCATTCAAAGAGTTTTCTTTATTTTCATGACTACAAATTGTAGATTCACATTGAAGGCATCAAAACTATGAATTAACACATGTGGAATTAAATACTTAACAAAAAAAAGTGTGAAACAACTGAAAATATCTTATATTCTAGGTTCTTCAAAGTAGCCACCTTTTGCTTTGATTACTACTTTGCACATTCTTGGCATTGTCTTGATGAGCTTCAAGAGGTAGACACCGGAAATGGTCTTCCAACAGTCTTGAAGGAGTTCCCAGAGATGCTTAGCACTTGTTGGCCCTTTTGCCTTCACTCTGCGGTCCAGCTCACCCCCAAACCATCTCGTTTGGGTTCAAGTCTGGTGACTGTGGAGGCCAGGTCATCTGGCGTAGCACCCCATCACTCTCCTTCTTAGTCAAATAGCCCTTACACAGCCTGGAGGTGTGTTTGGGGTCATTGTCCTGTTGAAAAATAAATGATGGCCCAACTAAATGCAAACTGGAGGGAATAGCACACCGCTGCAAGATGCTGTGGCAGCCATGCTGGTTCAGTATGCCTTCAATTTTGAATAAATCCCCAACAGTGTCACCAGCAAAGCACCCCCACACCATCACACCTCCTCCTCCATGCTTCATGGTGGGAACCAGCCATGTAGAGTCCATCTGTTCACCTTTTCTACAAAGACACGGTGGTTGGATCCAAAGATCTCAAATTTGGACTCATCAGACCAAAGCACAGATTTCCACTGGTATAATGTCCATTCCATGTGTTCTTTAGCCCAAACAAGTCTCTTCTGCTTGTTGCCTGATCTTAGCAGTGGTTTCCTAGCAGCTATTTTACCATGAAGGCCTGCTGCACAAAGTCTCCTTTTAATAGTTGTTATAGAGATGAGAAGGTGTGTACAAACTTTTGGTCTGTACTGTATATTGAGCACATATACTGTATACAGACACATATACACACAGCACATTTTGTTCCTCTTTGAAGTAGATGCCTCTGCTATTGCTTATAGAAGCAGTTTTTTCACAAAATTTCTCCAAAGCAAGAAATCGTCCCTGTGGATGCTTCGCCAGAAAATATTCTCCTGCACAGAGGAATTATTACATTAGGGACAGTGAACATTTAGACATAATGTTGGCCTCGAGGAATGGTGGCAGCCCTTCCTTTTCATCATTGTCCCACTGGTGTCTGTTCTCTGACAGCTCGGTACAGCGTGCCAGTCGCCACCGTGTCGAGATGTGCAGAGCACAGACAGTGGGCAAATGAGGAGCAGCGGCGGGTGCCAGAGGAGAGGTGAGTATGCAGTGTCGGCTGCTATCCGCTGGTGGGCGAGGGCAGGGTGGGCTAGGGAAAGGGGCCCCAGGCGGCTCAACCAGCAGCTGTGCTGGGGCCGCCTTTGTCCGCTGGCGAGGATCTACAATGGAACCTTTAGGCCGGACGGGAAACCAGCCAGGCGAAGGTAATAACTCCTCTAATATGTGTGTGTATGTTTGTGTATGTCTGTTTATATGACATTTTTTGTATGAATGAGTATATATCTGTGTACATGTGTGTATACAGAATATGCCTGTGTGTCTATGTATTTGTGCTTATCTGTGCATGTATTTGCGTTCTGTGTTTGTGTTTGTGCATACGTGTGTGTTCACGTACACACACACTACATAGACTCCGCAAACACACACCACATACAGTGTGTGCAGGCTTGTGCCTGTGTGTCTACTTATGTGCGTGTGCATGTGCCTGTGTCTACATATGTGTGTGTATGTGTGCATTTTTGTGCCTGTCTGCATGTCTACATACATTCGTATGTCTGTGTGCATGCATGTGCCTGGCTGTGTTCTTGTGCTTGTCTATGTGTGCATGCATCTGTCTGCACGGTTATGTATGTGTGCGTGTCTGCGTTCACATGCATGTCTGAATATGTGCATGTGTCTGACTACGTGAACCTGTTTGCATTTGTGTACATTTTTATGCGTGTCTGCATGTCTATGTATCTGACTATATGTATGTGTGCTTGTCTGTGTGTATCAGCATGTCTGTACAGTTGTCTGTGTGTCTACGTATTTAAGCATTCATGTGTCTATGTTCGCATTTCTGTGTCTACAAATGTGTGTCTGTTTTCTTGTCTGTGTGCATATCTTCAAGTGTGTTAATGCCTGTGTATTTACATATATATGCGTGTGTACTTGTCTGCATGAGTGTTCATGTCTGTGAACATTAAACAAGATGGAGGGGTGCACAGCCTGAAATACGATCATGAGTGCAGCCTTATGTGTGAAAGTAATAATGTACAAAGAGGAGGAAAAAGACACACATAATTTAGGCGCACATCAAAAAATTATAGGCAGGAAATAACAATTCAATAACAATTTTATTGGGTCAATGGGAAACACACAGTTTAAAAACATTAAAAACACACACAAGGGCATAACACAGATGTGCAAGTGCTCGGATGCCATCAGGGTGTGCGGTGTTCGAATACAGAGACTCAACGTCACAAGTTACTAAAATGGCACCAGGTGGAAAAGTGACAGATGAACAAAATCTGATAAATTCAGTGGAGTCTTGTATATGCGAGGGCAGCTTGAACACCATGGTCTGTAAAAAGAAGTCCAAATAAGTCCCTACCTTCTCACAAAGGCTCCCTATGCTGGAAACTATGGGCCTCCAGGAGGAACATTGACGTTCTTGTGCACCTTAGGTGCATATAGAATGTGGGAGTCACGAGTTGTTCTTCCCACATGAATTGCTTCTCTTTCAAATTAATGATACCTAAAGCCTGCTTTACACGTTGCAATTTCGCATACGATATCGTATGCGATTTGCAACGCCCCCATCGTATGTGTGGCACGTTCAATTTGTTGAACGTGCCGCACAAACGATTAACCCCGTCACACGTACTTACCTTCCATACGACCTCGATGTGGGCGGCGAACGTCCACTTCCTGGAGTGGGAGGGACGTTCGGCGTCACATCGACGTCACGCGGCAGCCGGCCAATAGAAGCGGAGGGGCAGAGTTGAGCGGGACGTAAACATCCCGCCCACCTCCTTCCTTCCGCATTGTGGGCCAGGAGCCGCAAGACGTAGGTAAGATCTGTTCATCGTTCCCGGGGTGTCACACACTGCAATGTGTGCTACCCTGGGTACGATGAACAATCTGACGTGCAATTCTAGAGACAGGTACGATGTGTTTGCAATGAACGTTTTAACGTTCAATCGCAATCGCACATACCTTTCACACACTGCAATGTAACTTACGATGCCGGATGTGTGTCACTTACGACGTGACCCCGCCGACACATTGTAAGATACATTGCAGCGTGTAAAGCAGGCTTTAGGTGCACGCTCTATCGAGAAGTGTTTTCAGTTTTTTAGAGAACACCATAGTCGGGTCAGAGGGAATCTTGAGATAAAACCTACTGTCATTGATCTGTCTCCTAGCTTCCTCCAAATACATATTGACTGGCCATAATATAACGTTGCCGCCTTTATCGGCTTCTTTGATGATAATGTTGGAATTCTTTTTTAATTGTTGTATAGCCTTTCTTTCAAGGGGATTGAGATTTTGACCAGTACCTGAGTTAGTTGGTAATTTAGAGATTTCAAATTTGACAACTTCAAAGAAGGTTTTAACTGCAGGTGCTAGAAAGAGCGGTGGGGTAGCTGTAGACTTACATTTGTGAGGGAAGGGTCTCCTGCCGGTAGGGTTCTCATTTTCGTGAAGAAGGTCCAAAAGATCGTAAAAGGTCTGTCGGTCGGTTTCCGGAACATGGTCAATGATGTCCGGTTTCTTGTACATGGATTTGAACACCAAATTTCTACAAAAGAGATATAGGTCCTTGGTTAAAGTGAATTTGTCAAGCAAATGCATAGGCACAAATGTCAGGCCCCTCTGTAAAACAGAGACTTCACAAGGTGTTAAAATGTGATCAGATAAATTGATGATCTGCAGGGACTTATCACAGGTAGAATTACTTGTGATGGAGTTAGTAGGTACCTCCATATCAGTGTCTTCAATAATGGTACTCATAGACGTCTGTAATTCCTGTTGGCTCGATAAACGTTCTGCGCCCTGGGTTTTGGGGTTTTCTTCCTTAGGTTTAATAGACAGTTACATTTATCCAATAATTGCTGAGGCATGCAATAATAACCAGAATTAGTGGAAGTGAATAAAGAATCTTGCACTTTCTTTATTCTCTTCCACTAATTCTGGTTATTATTGCATGCCTCAGCAATTATTGGATAAATGTAACTGTCTATTCAAACTTATGATACGGATATTTTTGCATGCTAGCAATTGATATTGTTACACCAACCTTTTATTGATCGGATCGTTATCCCGGAGTCAATGTTGATAATTTTCCAAATATATGGTTGCTTTATACCTGGTTTTCAGCTCTATAGGGCAGCACTCGTAGTGCTCATACTTTTTACTGACTGATACAGATTTTGGTTCATCTCCTGCAGGCATTAGCAACTTTTGGATATTGCAATTGTTTATTCAAACATACGATATAGATATTTTCGCATGTCAATATAGATATTGTTATACCAACCTTATATTGATTGGATTATTTTCCTGGAGCTAATTATGACAATTTCAGAGGCCGTGTTATGCACTTGTGTTTTTTTTTAATGTTTCTAAACTGTGTGTTTCCCATTGACTCAATAAAATTGTTATTGAATTGTTATTTCCTGCCTATAATTTTTTGATGTGCGCCTAAATTATGTGTCTTTTTCCTCCTCTTCGTCTGTGAGCATTTGTCTGCATTTGTCTCTGTGCATGTGCCTATCTGTGTGTGTCTGTGTGCATATGTCTGTGTGTCTGTCTGCATGCATTTGTCTGTCTTTGCATATCTGTGTATCTACGTACGTATGTAAGCATTTGTGCATGTAAGTGTGTCTACATATGTTTGTATGTCAGTGCACCTGCGTAAGTATGCATGTGCTCGTCTGCATGCATGTGTCAATGTGTGCCTGTCTGTATGTGTATGCATGTATATGGGACTACATCACATCTTTTAACATCACTGCTATGCGTCGCGCTCTGATGTCATCGCGTGGTCTCGGATGGGTGGGGTGGCCATTTGACCGCGCTATATATGAAGCCGCAAGCGGACACCGGGGGATCGCAGGAAGTTGGAAATCTTTTTGTTACTCCCTCTGTGAATGGACAGAGTAGTTGATATAGGAGCTCAGAATGGGGCAGTTTAAGGGCTTGGGATGAAGGAACATAGGGGCACAGTATGGGGCAGGTTAGGGACCTGGGATGGAGGAACATAATTGACCAGGATGGGGCAGTTTAGGGGCCTGGGATGGAGGAACATAGAGGCCGAGGATGGGGGAACATGGGAGCCTAGAATGGGAGACATTTTTAAATAAAAGGAGTTAGGATGGGAGACATTATTAAATACAGGGGGCCAGACATTATTGGTTTATGGTGGCAAATAGTGTAGATAATTACTGTAGCGGCAAACTAGAGGACATTATTACTGCTGTAATATAATTTAATTTTGAGTATACTGTCTTCCATGGGGGGAACAAAAGTCTGACGTAGTGTAGAAATTGGTAAAAAAGTGAGGAATGTGCTCTGAGAGTGATCGGCTATAGGTGACTGTGTGTTATTTTCTTTAGAGTTGTGTCATGGCAGGAAGAAGTGATGGCAGTCAGTGCCGGATGAAGAGGAAAACCAAAAGTGAATAACCTCAGCTAGAGACATCACTAGTAAGTCAGTGAATTACATGTACACACACACTATACAGTATATATAGAGCTCCTGTGTATAATGTCCCTGGTGGTCTCTGTATTACCTATACACAGATCTCTTGTTTATTAAGTCACTGGTGATCACTGTATTATCTGTACACTATATACAGAATTCCTCTCTATAATGTTCCCGGTAATCACTGTATTACTAGTACACTGACACTATATACTGAGTGCCTGTGTATAATGTCACTGGTGATCACTGTATTACTTGTACATTATACACATGCAATATATACAGAGCTCCTGTATATTTCGTCACTGGTAAGTCAGTGTATTACATGTACACACACACTGTACTTTATATACAGAGCTCCTGTGTATAATGCACTGATGGTAATATTAGTGTTATTCGTTTTGTGGTTTTTATTCATGATCATTATTGTAGTATTATCCAGTCACTATGTGGTCTGGTCATGGGGTGTTGGTATTTGACCCTTGTATGTTGTTGTATTCGAACACTATGTCATCGTAATATGTGGTCTGGTCACGGTATGGTGGTATTTCTCTCCTGTATGCAGTATTATTTGGTCAATATGTGGTCTGATTACAGTGTTGAAGTATTTCTCACTTGTTTGTGGTATTATTCAGTCATTATGTTGTCTGGTCATGGAGTTATGGTATTTCTCCCTTATATATGGTTGTATTCGGTCACTATGTGGTGGTAATATGTTTTCTGATGATGGTGTGGCAGTTTTTCTCTCTTTGTAGCTGTAAGGTGGGCCCCTAGAGTCAATTACTCCTGTGGTCCCCAAACTCCCCAGTCTGACATTGAGTATGTATTCAGTACACGGTGGGGGCGCATAATGCTACATGGGGGTTTATAATGCTATAAGGGTTGTATAATGCTATGTGGGGGTGCACAATGCTATGTGTGGGTGCATAACAATATGTGGGGCAGCAAAATGCTATGTGGGGCAGTATAATGCTATGTGAGGATGCATAGTGCTATGTGGGTGGCTCCATAATGCAATATGGGGGTGCATAATGCTATGTGGAGGAATATGGGGAGTGTATTATAGTACATGAAGGACTATGGGGTGCATTAGACAATATGGAAGACTATGTGAGGCCCATTCTGTATGGAGGACTATGAAGGGTCCATTCTATATGGAGGAATATGTGGGAGCATTATATTATATGGAGGACTATGTGAGGCCCATTACTATATGGAGGACTATGTGAGGCCCATTAATATATGGATGACTATGTGAGGTTTATTACTATATGGAGGACTATGAAGGGCCCATTCTATATGGAGAACTGTGGGAGCATTATATTATATGGAGGACTATGTGAGGCCCATTACTATATGGAGGACTATGTGAGGCCCATTACTATATGGAGGACAATGTGAGGCCGATTACTATATGGATGACTATGTGAGGTTTATTACTATATGGAGGACTATGTGAGGCCTACTACAATATGGAGGACTATGCGAGACCCATTTTATTATATGGAAGGCTTTGTGGGGCCATTATAATATTTGGAGGGCTATAAGGAATCCTTTATACTTTATCTGTAGTTATATGATGGTCATTATACTGTGTGCAAGCAATTATATAGTGTGAAGGTTTGTGTGTGTGTGGGGTCCGTCATACTTTGTGGAGTGCTGTGTGGGGTCTCTTATACTATTTGGAGGATAGTAAGGGCCATTATACTGCATGGAGGGCTGTTTGGGGGTCACAGGTGGGAATCTTACTGTGTCAGGGTCACCATTCATTGCCAGGGTAGTTGAAGGGGAGTACAGTAGGATCATCATACTGTGTGTGTGGAGGGTACTGTGGAGGAATTTACTGTGGGGTATCATACAGTGTTGGGGCACTTTTGTTGCTATCATATTTTATGGCTGAAATGAAAGGGGAATCTAGGGGCTTCAATAGGAAGAAAATTATTTCATAAGGGCTGTAAGTTGTGAAATATGCTCTTCTGTGACCCAGACAAATATTATTATTATCTTTTTTGAAAGGGAGCCCCATGTTTTCTATGTATGCCCCTAGCCACATCCCAAGCCACAGCACAGCTGCCCCAGCCACCGCTGCAGCCCCAGCACGGCTGCCCTAGCACCAGCACAGCCAACAGTTTTTGGGACACCCACCGCCACTGCCTCCTGTGACTCCACTCTACCACTGCTGCCACCCACTCTGGTAAGACACAGATTAACCATGTCCTCTCCCTGCAGCACCTCCACCTTCACCACCAGCAGCAGCATCATGGCCATGTCTCCTATTTGATATTCTCCACCTTCTTTGCACAACAAAAAAAATGCAGAGAACATGGCTACATTTGTATACAGAAAGAGTGTTCATTTGAACCTTACACTGCCTCTTTTAACGGTTTCTCCATAGAATCAAAATTTCAGCTCCAGTATTGTACAATATAGATGTTGCAGTTAAAAAGCTGGTTACTGTTTTTTGGATCAAGTTGTTGGTCCACTGCGGGGCTTGGAAGAGTTCCCCCAAGGAGCAACGATTTTAACAAAAGGCCCCTCACATAGCTTTTTTTCCATAGTTTACCCCCACAGCCAAGATTGTTTTATCTCCCAACAAAGCAACACATTTAGCAAAAGGCCTCTACATAGCCTGTTTTTAGAATTGAACCACACAGCCGAGATTGGCAGAGCTCCCCCACAAAGCAATAATTTTCTCAAAAGACCCTATAAAGCTTGTTTTCCTAGTTGACCCACACAGCCAAGATTGCCAGAGCTCCCCCACAGAACAATCATTTAACATACAGTCATATGAAAAAGTTTGGGCACCCCTATTAATGTTAACCTTTTCTCTTTATAACAATTTGGGTTTTTGCAACAGCTATTTCAGTTTCATATATCTAATAACTGATGGACTGAGTAATATTTCTGGATTGAAATGAGTTTATTGTACTAACAGAAAATGTGCAATCTGCATTTAAACAAAATGTGATAGGTGCATAAGTATGGGCACCCTTATCAATTTCTTGATTTGAACACTCCTAACTACTTTTTACTGACTTACTGAAGCACTATATTGGTTTTGTAACCTCAATGAGCTTTGAACTTCATAGGCAGGTGAATTCAATCATGAGAAAAGGTATTTAAGGTGGCCACTTGCAAGTTGTTCTCCTATTTGACTCTCCTATGAAGAGTGGCATCATGGGCTCCTCAAAACAACTCTCAAATGATCTGAAAACAAAGATTATTCAACATAGTTGTTCAGGGGAAGGATAAAAAAGTTGTCTCAGAGATTAAAACTGTCAGTTTCCACTGTGAACATGGTAAGGAAATGGAAGAACACAGGTACAGTTCTTGTTAAGCCCAGAAGTGGCAGGCCAAGAAAAATATCAGAAAGGCAGAAAAGAAGAATGGTGAGAACAGTCAAGGACAATCCACAGACCACCTCCAAAGACCTGCAACATCATCTTGCTGCAGATGGTGTCACTGTGTATCGGTCAAAAATACAGCGCACTTTGCACAAGGAGAAGTTGTATGGGAGAGTGATGCGAAAGAAGCCGTTTCTGCAAGCACTTCACAAACAGAGTCGCCTGAGGTATGCAAAAGCACATTTGGACAAGCCAGTTACATTTTGGAAGAAGGTCATGTGGACTGATGAAACAAAGATTGAGTTGTTTGGTCATACAAAAATGTGTTATGCATGGAGGCAAAAAAACACGGCATTCCAAGAAAAGCACTTGCTACCCAGAGTAAAATTTGGTGGAGGTTCCATCATGATTTGGGGCTGTGTGGCCAATGCCGGCACCGGGAATGTTGTTAAAGTTGAGGGTCACATGGATTTAACTCAGTATCAGCAGATTCTTGACAATAATGTGCAAGAATCAGTGACGAAGTTGAAGTTACGCAGGGGATGGATATTTCAGCAAGACAATGATCCAAAATACCGCTCCAAATCTACTCAGGCATTCATGCAGAGGAACAATTACAATGTTCTGGAATGGCCATACCAGTCCCCAGACCTGAATATCATTGAAAATCTGTGGGATGATTTGAAGCGTGCTGTCCATGCTCGGCGACCATCAAACTTAACTGAACTGGAATTGTTTTGTAAACAGGAATGGTCAAATATACCTTCATCCAGGATCCAGGAACTCATTAAAAGCTACAGGAAGCGACTAGAGGCTGCGATTTTTGCAAAAGGAGGATCTACAAAATATTAATGTCACTTTTATGTTGAGGTGCCCATACTTATGCACCTATCAATTTTTGTTTAAATGCAGATTGCACATTTTCTGTTAGTACAATAAACCTCATTTCAATCCAGAAATATTACTGAGTCCATCAGTTATTAGATATATGAAACTGAAATAGCTGTTGCAAAAAACAAAATTGTTATAAAGAAAAAAGGTTAACATTAATAGGGGTGCCCAAGCTTTTTTATATGACTGTAAGGCCCCTAAAGTGCCTGTTTTCCTATGTGACCCACAAAGCGCCCAGACCCACTTTAGAATAACATAGAATAAAAGAAAAAAGACATGAACTATGAGGTAGAGGTCCAAGTGGAGGAGAAGTAGATGGATGTGGCAGTGGAGGTGGAAGATGCAGAGGTGGAGCTAGCCAACACTTTTTATTTTTTGGTTTTTTTTTTTTTTTGTTTTTACATTTGGGGAGACCCCAAAACTTTGTGAATCACAAATATAGTATACTAATGGTATATCTCTCTAGTTATCAAAAGGTACGGATAAGTCCTGTACAGTATATTATATGCCTGGTTCATTTTCATGAATGTTAGCTTGCCCTCATTAGATATGGACAGGCGGATGCGCCTGCATGTGATCACACTCCCTGCTGTGCTAACCACATTTTGCGATAGTACACTTACTGTATGGCAGGCCAGCAACTCCAAGGTGTAAAGGGGAAGTGTGATGCCCTGGAAAAATCAGGTAGTTACAAAAGTTGTACTTCCTCCTTGTCACCACCAGAAACCCGCATTCAGGCAAAACACACAGCCATTAAACCATAGCCACCACCTCTTGACAATAGGGACACTCCAGTGGGAGGGATCAGGCAGATGAGAATGCCCACCTAGGGCTCCTGAGGTGTCGGAGGCGGGAACACGTCAGTTTAGTTTTAGTTTAGATCAAGTTCAGGCTTTGAAGTGTAAACAGTCACGTAGAAGTGGAGCAAGCACTGAGAAGTGTAGTCAGGGGTAGTAGCCCTTGGACTACCCGACTAGGTGGCAGACAGTGAACAGGGCCACAGGTGATGGAGATCCGATCGCGGGAGACCTTAAGTGGACCGGGGCAGGGTTGTAGCCCACCAGTGCCAACAGCGGGAATCCGGTCCAGAGCCTGTGCACAGTCGAGGTGCCTGGATCCTAGGGCGAGGAAGGTTGCAAGCACCTCTCCAATTAACTAGCCGGGGACAAGGTTCCAGACTTTGTCCCGTTAACTGCCCAGATAGAGTGAAACGGAAGCCCAACGTGGGGGATAGGGTGTCCGCCAGAACCCACTGAAATCCCAAGCGTCAGCTTTTGCGGGCCACAGCTCCCAACACACACAGAACCGGGAGTGGACTTCTCCGTTTCATGCAAAGTTGTCTAAAAGGAAAGACAAACAAATGGTGCAGGAGGAAGGGATACCTGTTCATTAACCTGGGTGTGGGACCCGAATGCACCCTCCAAAGGCAGCCGGCCACTGGCAACTTGGTTTACTACTGGACTTGTGTGAAATTACTGAACACCATTGACCCCCGGACCAGCCCGGCGCGCCACCTCCAGCAGCCATCACTCCCGTGTTCAGATCGCGGGCCCCGGGACTACACCTCCCCTACCCGTGGAGGGGATCCAATCTTGCTGTCTCGCTCCATCAGCCCCATCACCAGGCAGTGGCAATGCCGCCATCCCTCACTGCAACCCACGGGTGGCGTCACAGACACAACAACTCCCCTGTAAGTATCCCCTTTCTGATGGTTGTGAGGACGGACGGCCGTACGAGCCCGTGTCCGGTCACCACTCGAGCCGCAGCAGCGAACCCGGACCCGAACAGGCCCAGAGAAGTGGCAGCGGCCCCGCCCACAACAACCCGAACCTGGCATCATGAACAGGATTCCTACCCCATCTGTAGATGACATGCGCCTTGCTTTAAATTCCGTGAACTGTTGAAAAATTTTGAACTGCCGCCATCTTGTCCGCCATCTTTGGCGCCAAAAAAACAGCACCATCTCCTTCTTCCCCGAAAAAGGCCGAAGTTGAAGCCCCGCCCACTGGGAACGCGGGTGGAAACCGGTGACTCCCAAGACAGGAAGCGCAAAGGACAGTGGGTCTCGCGAGACTGCTGTCAAAAAACCAAGGGGGAAAAACCAGAAGAATGTCGGCACCTGATAGTGATGGCGGAGTGGTGGCTCCTGCAGCGGTGCAGGAAGACAGGGAAGCTACAAGCCCTGTTCTGGTCGCAGGAGCGGTGGAGCCTGTGGTCCCGGCAGTTACCCAGGTTATGCTGATCACCTTACCTTACGTGCCCGGTGCAGCCTGGCTTCCCCAGTATGATGGTCGACCCGATGCCCTGCAGGTATTCAAGAAAAAGATATGTACCGTTCTTGATATGTACGACATGACTGGCAAGCAGCGCGCGTCAGTGGTGCTTGGACAGCTTACCGGCGCCGCTGAGCAAGAAGTAGAAACTTGGACAGATGAGGACCGGGCCTCAGTAGCCGCCATCTTTGACAAGCTGCAAGTAGCCTTTGAGACCCGCACGGAAGCGGAATTAAGGATGCAGTTTTATAATTGCCGGCAGCGTCCACAGGACAGTATCCGGGACTAAGCCTTGAGGCTACAAACCGCTTTGCACACCCTGAGGCAGGTAGACTTTATTAATGAGCCTGAGAGTAACAAGATGCTGGTGGAGCAGTTCCTACAAGGGCTAGGGTCAGCGGAGGACCGTAAGCAACTACGGCTGTGGACCCTGGAGCATCCAGACTTAAACTTCGCAGTCCTAAAGGACTTGGCCATTAAGGCTTTACAAAGCCTGGAAGCTAGTGACTCTGTACCATCACCCTGGCCGACTGATACTTCTCACTTATTGGTGAAACCTCCTCTATTATCCCCGCCAGCACCCGCAGTGCTACCAGCACCCGCTGGAGCTCCCGATGATCTGTCATCCCAAGTTCAACAGCTGAGCAAGGACGTCGCCAGGATCCTCGAGGCCCTGCAGCTCCAGCCAAAGACGAAGCCAGCGGAGAAGATCCAGATCGCCGATAGCCCTGAAGACGTCCCCTGGATGCAGAGAAGGAGCAACAACCAGTATGGACAGCCTGTTTGTTACAGATGCAACAAGACTGGCCACTACTCCTGCCGGTGTTCTTTAAACGAGCAACCCCTGAGGCCAAGGGCTAATCCTCAGGAATAGATCCCCAAGGCCCAGCTGATTGGCGTGAGTGGTATGTTGGAGGCCGCACCATCATCTCCCTTAACGTAGACGGGATCCCGGCGTTCGCGCTCCTAGACACTGGCTCGCAGGTAAAGACTATACCATATTGTGATACAAATGAGACAAATATGAGTGTGTGATTGGATTAGAATAGGTATCCAGTTTTCAAATAGGTGATTATTATGGAAGTCATGCTGTCCATATGCTACAATCCACGAGTGTTATGCCTGAACATGAGGAGTTAACTTGGTGAAAACATCATACCAGTGAACTTTGACATGTTAGACAATAGCAAACAAACCTTACAAACAAACTTTGAGGTTATGTTAGTAAGAGTAAACCTTAAAGCATTGCATGGTGGTTAAATCATAAAACTTAAGTAGATGTTATACAATAGCAAACAAACCTTACAAACAAACTTTGGGTTATGTTAGTAAGAGACAACCTTGAAGCACTGTGTGGTGGTTAATCATAAAACTTAAGTAAAACTTTAACTTTGGTAAAGTTACTGATGATTTTGCTAAAACTACGCAGCCGTGATGGAGAAGGATGTGAGAGCTGTGTATAAAAAAGGGGACCCTGTTCAGCGAGATGGGGAACATTCCAGGAGGTACAGTGGACACACTTCTTCTGTGATGGTGATACCAGAGTATTTCCTTCTCGCTGACCGTGGTCCCTCTGGTGGGAAGTGATGCTACAATATTTCGGTAATTATTGATGCTTTATTTCTCTATATACTATGATTTATATTGACTGTATGATTTGCATTAATTGAATCAATAGAACAGGGTAATATTGTTTCTGTCATTCCATAATTGAACATTATCCTGATGCTATCTTAATAAATTGTTACATTATTGTTTTACCATAAAACTGTATTCAGTGTGCCTAATTTGTATATTAGTGAGCGCTACGTAAGTAAGGGCGTATCCGCCCTGTTACTTTGACGTGGTAAGACATAAATTGGCGTAGTCGGCAGGATAGTGAATATCTGGAAGGGTGCATTTGAGTTTATTTTTAAGCAAGAGAATAATTTGTTGGCATTAGGCCAAAATTTTTGGCTTTTTGGCACAAAGCCAGGAAAAATGTTTAAGAAAGGTAAGAAGGAGGAGGATTGTGTGGAGATCCCTGGCTCGACCAAGGCTCCGCATAATTGTTATAGCACAGGAGATGCGTTGTTGTGGATTGGCAGAACCCTGGGAGAATAAGCTCAAGGGTTCAGAACCCCATGATGTTGTTTCTGTACTCATAGAGGTCCCTGCAAAAGGCAGGTGATGCAACCCCCCATGATGTTGTTTTTGTACTCATGGGGGTCCCTGCAAAAGGCAGGTGATGGAACCCCCCATGATGTTGTTTCTGTACTCATGGGGGTCCCTGCAAAGGCAGGTGATGCAGTTTCATTGGGGAGACGCAATGAGCCTCTCGATGTTGTTAAATTACTCGAGGGTTTCCCTGCAAAGTCAGGTGATGCAGTTTCATTGGGGAGACGCAATTGGGCGTTAGCCTCAGAACCCCATGATGTTGTTACTGTACTCATGGGGGTCCCTGCAAAGTCAGGTGATGCAGTTTAATTGGGGAGACGCAATTATGCGTTAGCCTTAGAACCCCATGATGTTGTTTCTGTACTCATGGGGGTCCCCGTAAAGGCGGGTGATGTGTATATAGGACAATGTATGTGGATTTTGCTCAGTACTTCCCAAGTTATGCATGAGCGGAATACCAATATACAAAGAAAGTGTTCACAAATGGAACAAAAAGTAGTTGAGATCGGAGGACAAAAAGTGGTGTTAGAATGTAATACTCGCTTACTCCGTGACAAGTTGGAACATTATCAGAATGTTGCAGAAAAAGCTAGTGAAGGTAGCTCAAAACAAGCATAAAAAACGCAGAGGTAGAGTTAACAAAGAAAAGGTGCATAAAAGTATTGCATCAGCCTCTGTAGCCTGGGATCTGGATCATTGGGATGGGGATGTGTGGAATACCACCTCCTCTGATGAGGATTGGGAAGATTTCCCAGATCCTACTATTGATCCACCCGGGAGGATTACTATGAAATCCATTAAAAAGAGATCAGAAAGAATAGAATATGAAACAACACGAGTCCAAGCATGGGGCGGTGGGGGAATCCTCATTATGATGAGGATGGACAGTCCATCTAGGTAGAGAATGTAAAACCTCATATCCGCAGTCGAGTGACTGTGGAAGATTTTTCCCAAAATGAGATAGATATCTTGAAACGCTTGGGAACAGAGCAAGTGGGGAAGAGTGTGGCAGAATCTGCCCCTACTCACGAGCTAGAGTCTGCATCAGATAGTGATGCATAAGTAGCCAGCCAAGCCCCTATTTAGATAAAAAAGGATGAATGTCTCTATGTAAATTTGCAAATTCATTAGAAAGGGGGGAATATTCAAAGAGTCCCTGCTTTAATTGATACAGGGGCGGAGGCTACTTTGATTTATGGAAATCCAAAGAAGTATAAAGGTCCCAAGATTAAAATTGCTGGGCTAGGAGGAAAAGTAACAATGGGTGTACAAACCCAGGTTGATTTAAAAATAGGGAACTTACTCATCAGAAAATTCAGTGTGTTTGTTGTCCCTATCCATGAATATATCTTGGTCCATAGATATATTGAAGGGAATGACCCTGTATCTGAAGGAAGGAACATTTTCCTTTGGGGTCCAAAAACAGGATCTTGTACATTGTAATACAATAATGGTGGGCAAAGTTAAAATGCCACCAATTCATATTCCTCCAGCTACTAAAATGGTAGCTATGAAACAGTACAGGATCCCAGGGGGTCATAAAGAAATTGGGGAAACCATCAAAGAATCGGTGGGAGTAGGAGTAATGCATCCTACAACCACTACATGGAATAACCCAATTTGGCCAGTAAAAAAAAAAAGTGATGTATCATGGAGAATGACAGTGGATTACCGGGAGTTGAATAAGCATACTCCTCCCTTGACCGCTGCTGTTCCTGATACTATCACTATTGTTGAAAATATTCAAAGTCATGATGGTACCTGGTATGCTGTAATAGGCTTGGCTAATGTCTTTTTCGCAATACCAATAGAGGAGAAGGCGCAAGATTAGTTTGCCTTCACATGGCTAGGGAGGCAGTACACTTTCACTAGGTTGCCTCAGGGTTGGATTCATAGTCCAACTATCTGTCATCGGATGGTGGCCAAACACTTGGATGAGTTCCCATTGTCTGCAGAAATGCAGTTTTCTCATTATATCAATGGTATAATGATACAGGGAAAATATGAGTAGTCAGTAAAAGATCAGCTGACCAAATTACTCTCACATGAGATCCAAAGGGTGGGAGATTCATGATGCTAAGGTCCAAGGACCGGCTCAGTCGGGCAAGTTCCTAGGAATCCAATGGAACAAGGGACATAGGGAAATTTTGCCAAAGGCAAGACAGAAAATAATCAATTTCCCTATTCCAAAGTCAAAACAAGAAACCCAATCATACATTGGTCTTTTTGGCTTTTGGAGACAGCATATCCAACATTTGGGGCAATTGATGGCTCCATTGTACAAAGTGACTCGGAAAAAGTATGAATTTAAATGGGGTGGAAAGACATAATTGGTTGATCCATGGTAAAAAGGTGTAGGGTAAAGAGGTATGGCAAATTCTTGAAGAACTAATTCAGAATACCAAAACAACTGTGTTTCATGTAGATGCATGTACCTATTGACTCACTTGAATGTCTGTTTAATTCCAAAGCAGATAAAGCAGCTGCAATACTCAAAACAACCACTGAAGGAGAAAAAGCAGTAGTACCAGAGAGATCTACCCCTTTGTCTGCCGGGTTGGATCTTCATTCTACTAAGGTTGTGTTAATAACACCAGGTAAGGTGGGAGTTATTCCCACAGGTTTTGGATGTTAGATTCTGAAAGGACATTATGGGCAAATAGCTACAAGATCTAGTTTTAACATTAAAAGGAGCAGTGGTGGTGGGTGTAGTAATTGATTTAGATTATCAAGGTGAAATTAAAGTAATAATGATCAATATGGGTGAAGAATCTTTGATTATTGAAAAAGATCAGCGAATGGCACAGATGCTGCTGATACCTGTATCTTTAGCCCAGGCTGAGGAAGGAAGCGTTCCTACTGAATTAACCCTTAGAGGAGACAAGGGGTTTGGGTCCTCAAATATCACTAATGTAGGTGTCAAAATCTGGATCCAAAATGTTCAAGGACCGCCTTCTGAGGCTGAGGTCATTGCAGTAGGGAAAGATCATACCCTATTATTAATAAGACCTGGGGTTGAGAAATGGGAGTATGTTCCTCAAGAAAAAATGTTATTTGCGGGAATAATACTTGTGTCTCTTGATTACAGAAGTGAAAATCAGTTTATGGAATCCTTGGTGCAGAATTGTTGGTCAATCTAGAAAATGAAGTGTCAGATGTAGTGGCTATGGGTCCTGGTACTCCCTTTTGTGGATGGATGGAAGAATTTCTACCAGGAGAAGCCAATGGCCAATCAATTCTTAATACATCATCAAGTGATTTCTGAGGCATTGAACAGCAGTCAACATATGGATTGCTGGATATGAACCCACTCTCCGGATGGGTAAATCTTCCTTGGTGGCAAGGAAACATGAGGAGAACTAATACAAACTTACAATACTTGGCATTTCAAGGAGGATCATGGGTGCCAAGAAATAAAAACAGGATTGACTAAATTGGGAACTGTAACCATGGACAACATTCAAATAAGTTTCAAATCAACTTTAAATACGGCGGATGCTTTTAAACCTATATTGCTGGCAAGGTTTATTCACAATAATTCATGGACATTTACTAAAATGTTTGTGAACAGGACTAATGAATCTTGTAGTAATATACAAGGGAATTTGATGTGTAATGAGTCGTCTGAATACACACCAGGACAAGAAACTTGTGCTAATCCAGATGTGGGTTATTGTAGTCCTGTTGGACAAAGCCCTGGTTGGTGTGATTTAGTTTATCGATTAATATTGAAACATTAATAGAAAAGATAAAAACTGTATGAACAATGAATGTTTATGTTGTTTGAACAAGTGGGTCTTGTGTTCAATAATGGTATGATGCTCGGAGACAAAAGAGACCAAAACGTTTTGATGGTTTCGTGTAGCAATGGTCATGCATAACATCAATAATCAAGGACCGATTGTGATACAAATGAGACAAATATGAGTGTGTGATTGGATTAGAATAGGTATCCAGTTTTCAGAATAGGTGATTATGGAAGTCATGCTGTCCATATGCTACAATCCACGAGTGTTATGCCTGAACATGAGGAGTTAACTTGGTGAAAACATCATACCAGTGAACTTTGACATGTTAGACAATAGCAAACAAACCTTACAAACAAACTTTGAGGTTATGTTAGTAAAGGTCCAGTCACACTAAGCAACTTACCAGCGATCCCAACAACGATAGGGATCGCTGGTAAGTTGCTAGGAGGTTGCTGGTGAGCTGTCACACTGCGACGCTCCAGCGATCCCACCAGCAACCTGACCTGGCAGGGATCGCTGGAGCGTGGCTACACAAGTTGCTGGTGAGCTCACCAGCAACCAGTGACCAGCCCCCAGTCTCCTAGTTACAGCACACATCAGGTTAATTAACCCGATGTGTGCTGCAGCTAAATGTGCACAGAGCATGGAGCAGCGCACAATGCTTAGTGCTGGCTCCTTGCTCTCCTAGTTACAGCACACATCGGGTTAATTGCCTGATGTGTGCTGCAGCTATCTGTGCACAGAGCAGGAGCCGGCAGCACAGGCAGTGAGAGCGGAGGAGGCTGGTATCAAAGGTAAATATCGGGTAACCAAGGACAGGGCTTCTTGGTTACCCGATGTTTACATTGGTTACCAGCCTCAGCAGAAGCCGGCTCCTGCTGCCTGCACATTAGTTGTTGCTGTCTCGCTGTCACACACAGCGATCTGTGCTTCACAGCAGGACAGCAACAACTAAAAAATGGCCCAGGACATTCAGCAACAACCAACGACCTCACAGCAGGGGCCAGGTTGTTGCTGGATGTCACACACAGCAACATCGCTAGCAACGTCACAAAAGTTGTTCGTTACCAGCGATGTTGCTAGCGATGTTGCTTAGTGTGACGGGGCCTTAAGAGTAAACCTTAAAGCATTGCATGGTGGTTAAATCATAAAACTTAAGTAGATGTTATACAATAGCAAACAAACCTTACAAACAAACTTTGGGTTATGTTAGTAAGAGACAACCTTGAAGCACTGTGTGGTGGTTAATCATAAAACTTAAGTAAAACTTTAACTTTGGTAAAGTTACTGATGATTTTGCTAAAACTACGCAGCCGTGATGGAGGAGGATGTGAGAGCTGTGTATAAAAAAGGGGACCCTGTTCAGCGAGATGGGGAACATTCCAGGAGGTACAGTGGACACACTTCTTCTGTGATGGTGATACCAGAGTATTTCCTTCTCGCTGACCGTGGTCCCTCTGGTGGGAAGTGATGCTACAATATTTCGGTAATTATTGATGCTTTATTTCTCTATATACTATGATTTATATTGACTGTATGATTTACATTAATTGAATCAATAGAACAGGGTAATATTGTTTCTGTCATTCCATAATTGAACATTATCCTGATGCTATCTTAATAAATTGTTACATTATTGTTTTACCATAAAACTGTATTCAGTGTGCCTAATTTGTATATTAGTGAGCGCTACGTAAGTAAGGGCGTATCCGCCCTGTTACTTTGACGTGGTAAGACACCTATATACTGTATAAGCGTTACTGGTCTGATGATGATCTCCCCCCACCAGACTCTGGCCTTACTATCATTGTGGCCAATGGACTCCCCATGACACAAGTGGGGTTCAAGGAGGTGACTCTCAAGGTGGGGCGAGTGGAGCCAGAGCATCAAGGACTTATTGTGGTGCAGAATGACCCTAGTGATCGTAATCCGAAAATGGTCTTAGGAACTAATGTTATTGAAAAATGCTTGGGTGAAGTATTGCATTTATTGCAACAGCTGTCTGCACTGCAGGAGTGGGCCGGCAGAGGGCTCTGCAACGTGAAATCCGGATCCTCCTGCAGTAGCAACAAGTGAATCTGTCCGGTGAAGAGATTGGTGGTGTGCGAGTGATGGATGTGGCGTCTTTTGTTGTGCCTCCGCGGAGTGAGATGATGATTTGGTGTAGGGCAGCAGTAGGTACCCGTAGACAGGATTATAAGGCGGTGGTGAAGCACCTGCCTTCAGAACACTGGCCCACAGTTTTGGCAGCCAGAGGAGTAATTGATGTCCAAAAGGGGAGAGTGCCCGTGAGAGTGATGAATTGCAGACAAGAGGAGGTTAAGCTACCCAGATATGCCACTATTGCTAAGCTATTCACTTTAGATGCACATGCCATTCAAACCATTGCACCCCCCAGCATTACACCTCAACCAGCCAGTGACAGTTCATCAAGTCAGCCGGAGGAGTGGTGTCGAGAACTACACGTAGACACTGACTCTACACCTTCACATCACAAGGAGGGGGTTTACAGGGTAGTGCAAGAGTACAAGAAAGTCTTCAGTAAAAACCCGTTAGACTTTGGGAGGATCAAAGGGGTCCAGCATTACATTCCCACAGGTGCACACCCACCTATCAAAGAGAGATAAAGGACAATACTGCCTGCACATTACCAGTGTGCTAAGGACATGTTGAGGAACGTGAGGGAGGCAAGGGTTAGGCGTGACAGTTGTAGCCCCTGGGCAGCTTCGTTACCGGAAGATTAACCAGATCACCCATAAGGATGCATACCCTCTTCCCCGTATTGAGGAATTGCTGGCTGCATTGAGAACGGCGAATTACTTCTCTACTCTTGATCTTACTAGTGGCTACTGGCAGGCGTCCGTTGCAGAGGAAGCGCGGGAGAAGACCGCCTTCGCCACCCCGATGGGCCTCTGCGAGTTCAACTGCATGCCCTTTGGGTTCTGCAACGCGCCAGGAACCTTCCAGAGATTGATGGAGTGCTGCTTAGGACATCGCAACTTCGAAACGGTCCTGCTAAACTTGGATGACATCATTGTTTATTCGAAGATGTATGAAGAACATCTGAAACATCTTGCTGAAGTCTTTGAAGCCCTCTCTAAGTACGTGATGAAGTTGAAACCGTCTAAGTGCCACTTGCTAAAGACCAAGGTCCAGTATCTTGGCCATGTGGTAAGCGCAGAAGGTGTGGCTCCAGATCTAGAGAAGATAACTGCCATCCAGAGCTGGACAACCCCCACGACCATCAAAGAGGTACGACAATTCATGAGCCTGATGGGCTATTACCGTCGCTTCATCAAGGGCTACACTAAGATGGCAGCTCCTATACAAGACCTCCTTGTTGGACAAACCAAACATGGAAAAACTTCCGGTCCTCCATTCACATGGGGCGAGGAGCAAGAAGGTTCCTTCCAGCAGATGAAGTCAGCCCTGACCGGAGAAGAGATCTTGGCATACCCCGATTACGGCCTCCCGTTCATACTCTATACGGATGCCAGTAATGTTGGATTGGGAGCTGTCCTGTCCCAGATGCAGAATGGCAAGGAGAAGGTAATAGCTTATGCGAGCAGGACGCTTCGCCCCACAGAAAGGAACCCTGAGATTTACAGTTCTTTCAAGTAGGAGTTCCTGGCACTCGTCTGGGCGGTGACAGAAAGATTTAAGCACTACCTGGCTTCTGCAAAGTTCACTGCGTATACGGACAACAATCCTTTGACCCATCTGGACACAGCAAAGCTTGGAGCCTTGGAAAAGCGTTGGGTAGCCCGGTTGGCGAACTATGATTTCACCATAAAGTACAGAGCCGGCCGGAAAAATACCAACGCTGATGCGTTGTCCAGAATGCCACACCTGCCTGATGGTGGGGTGGATGAAAATGAGTTAAGCGGGCTTTGCACGCTACGAGATCGCTACAGCGATCTCGTTGAGGTCACGGATTTTGTGACGTACATCCGGCCGCTGTAACGATCTCGTTGTGTGTGACTCTTAGGAGCGATTTTGGATTGTTGCAAAAACGTCCAAAATCGCTCCTCGTTGACATGGGGCTCCTCTCCCAATTATCGCTGCTGTTGCTGAGGCGAAGTTGATCCTCATCCCTGTGGCAGCACACATCGCTACATGTGACGCCGCAGGAACGAGGAACCTCTCCTTACCTGCCACACGCCAGCAATGAGGAAGGAAGAAGGTGGGTGTAATGTTCGTCCCGCTCATCTCCGCCCCTCCGCTGTTATTGGGCGGCCGCTTAGTGACATCGCTGTGACATCACTGCAATCTCGTAGCATGTAAAGCCACCCTTAGAAGAAATTGAGCTGCCTGCCTTCTATCAGCCTAACGGTTTGGAGAATATGAGACCCTACAGCAGTCAGCAGGCGGCAGCGTTCAATCCGCTACCCCACCATGGTTGGCAGGAAGCCCAAGATAAAGATTCTGAAGTCCAACTGATCAAGACTTTGATTTCCCAGGCTGATTCCAGGATGGAGCCTACCGCACCGGCAGAGGCACAGAGGCTGTGGAAAGAGAGGGGCCGGCTATACTTGCAGAGAGGCAAGCTGTGCAGAGGACTGATTAACCCCAAGACGCATGAGAGGATATGCCAAATTGTAGTACCTCAGGCATACGTATCGGTGGTCCTAGAGGCCTATCATGATGGAGCTGGACACTTCAGCTGGAAGAAATTGGAGATGTTGCTGCGAGAACGCATCTATTGGGCTGGAGTGAGGGAATCCATCGAAGCATGGTGTCGGGATTGTGGTCCCTGTGTGTTAAGAAGAAAGGATGGTACCAGCCAGAAGGCCCCATTGCAGCCGATCATCACCAACCAGCCGTTGAAACTCGTCGCTCTGGACCACATCAAGCTCACATTAAGTAGGAGCGGGTATACATATGCGCTCACAATAGTGGACCACTACTCAAGATTTATGGTCGTGGTACCCATCAAGGATCTAACAGATCGCACGGCAGCGAGGGTTTTCTAGGCGCATTTCTGTCGGCCGCATGGCTACCCGGTGAAGGTACTTACAGACCAAGGCCCTACCTTTGAAGCCGAGATCTTCAAGGAGTTCTGCTGTCTATACGCATGCAAAAAGGTCCGTACCACACCATACCATGCCCAAACCAACGGGATGTGTGAGAAGATGAACCACTTGGTTATCAACCTGCTTAAAGCCTGCTTTACACGCTGCAATGTATCTTACAATGTGTCGGCGGGGTCACGTCGTAAGTGACGCACATCCGGCATCGTAAGTACATTGCAGTGTGTGACAGGTACGTGCAATTGTGATTGAACGTTAAAACGTTCATCGCATACACATCGTACCTGTCTCTAGAATTGCACATCAGATTGTTCATCGTACCCGGGGTAGCACACATCGCAGTGTGTGACACCCCGGGAACGATGAACAGATCTTACCTACGTCCTGCGGCTCCCGGCCCACAATGCGGAAGGAAGGAGGTGGGCGGGATGTTTACGTCCCGCTCAGCTCCGCCCCTCCACTTCTATTGGCCGGCTGCCGTGTGACGCCGAACGTCCCTCCCACTCCAGGAAGTGGACGTTCGCTGGCCACAGCGAGGTCGTATGGACGGGTAAGTACGTGTGACGGGGGTTACTCGTATGTGTGGCACGTTCAACAAATTGAACGTGCCGCACATATGTTGGGGGCGTTGGAAATGGCATACAAGATCGTATGCGAAATTGCAGCGTGTAAAGCGGGCTTTAGACTCTACCTCTTGAACTGTGGAACCTGTGGCCTGAGAGACTGCCCGATCTGGTGGATATGTATAACAATATCTCTGTCAGTTCTATTAAATGTACACCTGCGTATCCTATGAGGGCGAAGCCTGGAATATTGCCGGTAGACCTGGACATGGATATCGAGGTGCCTGAGACCATCTTGCCAACTACAGACTGGAATACCAAATTCCAGATGCAGTACAGACAAATCCAGGAATATGTGGAAAAGAACTTGAACTGGAGCAGGGAAAAACAAGAACAGCACTTTAACAAACAGGCAAAAGCTGCCCCCTTTGCACCCGGAGATGTGGTGCTGAAGAGAAAAAGAAGACTGCATAAAATGGATGACCAGTGGGAGAGAGCCCCCGATGTTATCCAACCCACTGATTTGGGTAATCAGAAAACCTACCTTGTCCGCCGAGACCAAGGGAAGACTACAGCCACCGTTTCCAGGGACCACTTGAAGAGGGAACCCCTGAAGATTGTGGAAGCGGTTCCCACTCCAACTCCGGGCATAGAAAGAAGAAAAGATGTGATCCAAACCATTATGGGTGATTTCCACGCTGATTGGCCTATGCAGAATGGAGCAGTGATTGTTTCAGTTATAATGTTCCCACAACCAGTGGAAGATGTAGAACCAGAGAGGTCTATTGGCACATACACCCAGTGATGCACCTATATCACGCCCCTGTAGGTCCCTACCTACTGTACCCATCCCTTGGAGTGAGGAACCCGTAGATCACTCTACCCTACTGAACCTAGGCGAAAATGTAGGGTTAAGGAGGTCCACACGCCCTAACCTAGGTCAGCCATCGCTCAGATATAGGGAGTGAGTGGTGCCAGTGTGTTCTTGTATATAGCCATGTATGTATATAAGTAAATGCTAATTAACCGTGTACGTTACCTGATTTGCCCAATAGAATAAAAGGAGTAGGTAGCGGCTTCTGGCTACCCTTCTGCAGTTTGATGTTTACCCCCCGTTTTAAAGTTAAAAATGGACCATGGCTTTTGGACTGGCAAAGCCACCCCAAAAACTTTCTTGGGTCTTGTACATATCCCCCATCTACTTTCTTGTTACCTCACCACCAGGACTGCAACGCATCTGGAGAGGTTGGAGGAAGGGCCTGCGATAGAGTCGGCCGAGGCCCAGTCACTAACAAAACCGGTGGCTAACCTCCAGGCCAAGGGTTCATGGACTATGGAACTCTTGGGGTGGACTGGCGGGTGAGGGATTTTACCTGAACATTGCAAACGCCCCCAAGAACCCGGGATGGTGTGCACTTGAGACTAGCGGTGGCACCGAGGGTGGGTTCAGGTGTTTTGGGTGGCGGGTGAAAGCAGGAGAAGTAGATGAATGTTTTTGTTTATTGCAACGTTCAAGTAATGTGCCTCCCGTAAGGGATGAAAGTTTTATAATGTTTTATATATTCTTGTTACTTTTTCTACTTTCAGTTGCTGCAAAAATAAACGTCAGTGGCCAGACAGCCCGCAGATGGGCTGTATTCAACCAAGTGGGAGTGTGATGCCCTGGCACAACCAGGTAGTCACAAAAGTTGTACATCCTCCTTGTTACCACCAGAAACCCACATTCAGGCATAACACACAGCCATTAAACCCTAACTACCCCCTCATGACAATAGGGACACACCAGTGGGCGGATCATACGGATGAGAACGCCCACCTATGGGTCCTGAGGTATCGGAGGTGGGAACACGTCAGATTAGTTTTAGTTTAGATCAAGTTCAGACTTTGAAGTGTAGACAGTCAAGTGGAAGTGGAGCAAGCACTGAGAAGTGTAGTCTGGGGTAGTAGCCCTTGGACTACCCGGCTAGGTGGCAGACAGTGAACAGGGCCACAGGCGACGGAGATCCGGTCGCGGGAGACCTTAAGTGGACCAGGGCAGGGTTGTAGCCCACCGGTGCCGACAGCGGGAATCCGGTCCGGAGGCCATGCACAGTCGGGGTGCCTGGACCCTATGGCGAGGAAGGTTACAAGCACCTCTCCAATTAACCAGCCGTGGACAAGGTTCCAGACTTTGTCCCGTTAACTGCCCAGATATAGCGAAACGGAAGCCCAACACAGGGGATAGGGCGCGCCAGAACCCACTGAGATCTCAAAGGTCAGATTTCGCGGGCCACAACTCCCTACACACACAGAACCGGAAGTGGACTTCTCCGTTCAATGTAAAGTCGTCCAAAAGGAAAGACAAATACAAAGTGCAGGAGGAAGGGATACCTGTTCATTAACCTGGGTGCGGGACCCGAATGCACCCTCCAAAGGCAGCCGGCCACTGGCAACTTGGTTTACTACTGGACTTGTGTGAAATTACTGAACACCATTGACCCCCGGACCAGCCCGGCGCGCCACCTCCAGCAGCCATCACTCCCGTGTTCAGATCGCGGGCCCCGGGACTACACCTCCCCTACCCGTGGAGGGGATCCCATCTTGCTGTCTCGCTCCATCATCCCTGGGCGCCCCATCACCAGGCAGCGGCAATGCCGCCATCCCTCACTGCAACCCACGGGTGGCGTCACAGACACAACAACTCCCCTGTAAATATCCCCTTTCTGACGGTTGTGAGGCCGGATGGCCGTGCGAGCCCGGGTCCGGTCACCACTCGAGCCGCAGCAGCAAGCCTGGATCCGAGCAGGCCCATAGAAGCGGTAGCGGCCCCTGCCTGCAACAGAAGCTCAGGCCATGTGTCCAATTTAGAGAACCAGAAAGGAAATGTGGCAGACCTATCACTCAGTATGGATAGACGTGTGGACACATACTCTTCCACCATGGTGCTGAAATGCTGTATCCTGCTAATATGCACTATATCAGATGGTGGTGCAGGTTGCAGGTGGCATACTGAGGATATTTTTCCACATTTCTGCCTTAAATCCTCCCCCCCTTCAAAGGTAGTGCTGGTGTACTGGCTGCATTGGCCACTTCCTCCTCTGCCTTATTCTTCCACTGAGCCCCCACTGTCTGGTGGAAATGGCATCAGTAATTTAGTAGTATTCAGCACAGGAAGGAAAGCACACTCCAGATAAGGTCTCCAAGTATACATGAAATATATATGGCAGGTTACAGACAGCCCCTGGACGGGGGAAATAAAAGGTGACTTGCGACGCGTTTCAACTGTATTACACGGTCTTAGTCATGACACATTTTTGCCATATATATTTCATATACACATGGAATAAAACTATTTGGAGATCTTATCTGGAGTGTGCTTTCCTTCCTGTGCTGGATACTACCACATCATTGCTTGTGGTTGCCCGGCTGATGATCCGTGACACGGAGTGAAGGCAAAGGGATTTGAAGTGGGTGAGCAGAAAATTTTTCTAGAAATGGCATTAGTAGTGCATCTACCAGTGTGTACTTGTATTCTCGCATTTTCCAATTCCATTCCAGTGTCCGAAGGATGGTACGCTGAACTCATAGCAAAGATCTAGCAAGGTGGCCACCGAGTAATCAGCACTGCTAACAATCCTGGAAACTTGGTGATCATTATGCAGGCACATCAGGAGGTATTGACTTATGTGTGCCAGTCTGGCCAGAGGCAATGATAAGCTGCCCTTGGTGTTCTCTGTATCCCCCTAGCCAGGCTCCAGTGATGTCCACAGGCTGCTTTGGGGGCCACCTTGCTGTAAAAATGGTTCCTCCTCCACATTCTCATCCTCCAAAGCTGTCCCCTGTTGGACAATTGTGTCCCTGGTTGCTGTTGGTACAGGATCTCACCCTCTGAGCTATGTTTGGATGGCAGGCCTGATAATGTTATGAAAGTTCCCTGGTCTTCCTTTTCCTTCTGTGGCACCACCTGATCCATCATTGTCATAAGCCTTTTTTTCAAGCACACATAGAAGTGGGATAGTAACACTGATGATGACGTCATCAGTACTGGCCATGTTAGTGGAGCATTCGAAGAAGCGCAACACAGCACACATGTCACATATGGGGGCCCACTTGTTAGTGGTGTAGTAGTGTTGTTCCTCAGAGCGACTTACCCGTGCATGATGCAGCTGAAACTACACCATTGCCTTCTGCTGTTTACACAGATTTTACAGCTTATGTAAGAAGGAGTTCCACCTTGTTGGTATGTTGCATGTGAGGCTGTGAGAGGTGATGCTGCAGCATACACAGGCGAGCAGCAGCAGGGTAATAATGACAACAGCGCGCACACACTGCAAGACTTTCAACAGCAGTGCTTACATATGTTGGTAATTTTTAAGAAAACTCTGCACCACCCATTTCAGCACTTGCGCCTTGCAAGGGATGTGCACCAAAATGTCTAGGCTCAGAGCTGCTACGAGATTTTGTCCATTATCACACATCATCAGGTCAGGCTTGAGGTTCACAGGCAACAAGCACTCATCTGCTCCTGCATAGTATCGGATTTGTCCCCCAGACAGATGAGTTTCAGAACAACATGCTGTCATTTCCCCCTGGCTGTGCTGAAGTTGGTGGTAAAGGTCTTACTCTGACTGGATGAGGAGGTGGATGAGGAGGTGGTGGAGGAAGCGAAAAAGGAGGCATCATGGACACAGAAACATCCAGCAATCCTCAGTGATGTTAGGGTATGCCTAGAATGCCTTCCACCTCTGTACCAGCCTCCCCTACATTTACCCAGTGGGCAGTTATTGACATATGACATCCCTTCCCGTTCTTACTGGTCCATGCACCTGTGGTTATGGGGACCTTGCCACTGATGGCATTGTGCAGTGCACACCTTATTTCATCTTCCACATGTGTGTACAGGGAAGGGACGGCCCACTTTGAATAGTAGTAGCGGCTGGGAACAACGTACTGTGGACAGCCAACACTGTAAGTCCATATTCGAGTGCAAGGCCCAGACACCCATCATTTGTTACGAACTTCAAACTTTACACTTTGGGTTCGTTCATCTCTATTAATCAGTCCATGTAACTGTATTTATGAATATTTTCCAACTCACACCTAGTTAACAGTCCAGATTTACTTTCTTTGGCCAAATTTTCCCATAACAATTCAGTTTCAGAGTCTTCTGGGAAATCTTCATTTAATATAGTGTTTGGCAGAGATTTTTGCCTATTGCAGCTAAAAGCGTACTTCCTGCTGTGATCAGCATTTGTCTGGACATCCTTAACATCTGGACTGAGGTATAAGCTAATTTAGCTGCAGTCACAGCTGCAATAGCTAACAAGAGTGTTGACATTGCTAACGTGTTCCCAACATTGGGAGATAAGGTATGGCTAGCCACTAAAACATTAGTTTGAAGACTCATTGCAAAAAACTGGCACCCAAAATCATTGGCCCATTTCAAATTATGGAGCAAAGAAACCCGGTTACCTTTTATCTTAAATTACCTCTTACTCTGAAAATTACTAATTTCTTTCATGTTTCTTTCCTAAGTCCTCTGGTCCTCAATATAATCTCTCCTATGTAAAGAGTTTCCCTGATCCTGCTTCTGGTTATGACATGGAGTATGAATTCAACCAAGTTTTTAAGTGCAAGAAGGTTTGAATAAAAGTCTGTACAGTAAATGCACTCAATATTTGGTTGGGTCTCCTTTTGCATGAATTACTGCATCAATGCTGTGTGGCATGGAGGCAATCAGCTTGTGGCACTGCTGAGGTGTTATGGAGGCCCAAATTGCTTTGATAGCAGCCTTCAGCTCATCTGCATTGCTGGGTTTGGTGTCTTTCATCTTCCTCTTGACAATACCCCAAAGATTCTCTATGAGGTTTAGGTCAGGGGAGTTTGCTGGCCAATCAAGCAGAGTGATACAGTGGTTATTAAACTAGGTATTGGTACTTTTGGCAGTGTGGTCAGGTGCCAAGTCCTGCTGGAAAATGAAATTTCCATCTCCAAAAAGCTAGTCAGCAGAGGGAAGCATGAAGTGCTCTAAAATTTCCTGGTAGACAACTACGCTGACTTTTGTCTTGTTAAAACACAGTGGACCTACTCCAGCAGATGACATTGCTGATTGTGGAAACTTCATATTAGACCTCAAACAACTTGGATTGTGGCCTCTCCACTCTTCCTCCAGACTCTGGGACCTTGATTTCCAATGCAAAATTTACTATCATCTGAAAACAACACCTTGGACCACTCACTGAGCATCAGTCCAGTTCTTTTTCTCCTTGGCCTAGGTAAGACGCTTCTGGCGTTGTCTATTGGTCATGAGTGGCTTGACACAAACAATATGACAGTTGTAGCCCATTGCCAGGATACGTCTGTGTGTGGTGGCTCTTGAAGCACTGACTCCAGCAGCAGTCAACTTCTTGTATTTTCTGAGATACTGACTTTTGGGTTTTCATTGGCTGTAAGCCATAATCATCAACATTAACAAAAGTAAACACTAGAAATGGATCACTCTGTGTGTAATGACTCTATATAATACATGTGTTTTCCTTTTTGTATTGAATTACTGAAATAAATTAACTTTCTTGATGATATTCTAATTTATTGAGATGCACTTGTACATTGTAAAGGTCAACTTGTGGTTTACGCACAAACCCCAATATGATCCAGCAAGACGGAATTTCAGTCATGTAAACTAGAACAGGACCATTATATACATATTTGCACAGATTTGCAAATAAAAAAAATATTTTGAATGCATCTTTCAATAATAAAGAGAGAATTTGGAATCATTTAAATGTAGCAAACACTGACAGCATTGCTTTAGTCAGAACCGTCATCCTACACAAGCCCATATAGTTTAGAGCCAAAATCATTAAAACAATCAAAAGTATTATTAATGCTTTGATTTGGGGGGAGAAGGAATGTGAGACTAAAGCAGACATACAGTTAGGTCCAGAAATATTTGGACAGTGACACAATTTTCGCGAGTTGGGCTCTGCATGCCACCACATTGGATTTGAAATGAAATCTCTACAACAGAATTCAAGTGCAGATTGTAACGTTTAATTTGAAGGTTTGAACAAAAATAACTGATAGAAATTGTAAGAATTGTACACATTTCTTTACAAACACTACACATTTTAGGAGGTCAAAAGTAATTGGACAAATAAACCAAACCCAAAAAAAAAATTTTATTTTCAATATTTTGTTGCGAATCCTTTGGAGGCAATCACTGCCTTAAGTCTGGAACCCATGGAAATCACCAAACACTGGGTTTTTTCCTTCTTAATGCTTTGCCAGGCCTTTACAGCCGCAGCCTTCAGGTCTTCCTTGTTTGTGGGTCTTTCCGTCTTAAGTCTGGATTTGAGCAAGTGAAATGCATGCTCAATTGGGTTAAGATCTGGTGATTGACTTGGCCATTGCAGAATGTTCCACTTTTTTGCACTCATGAACTCCTGGGTAGCTTTGGCTGTATGCTTGGGGTCATTGTCCATCTGTACTATGAAGTGCCGTCCGAACAACATTGCGGCATTTGGCTGAATCTGGGCTGAAAGTATATCCCGGTACACTTCAGAATTCATCCGGCTACTCTTGTCTGCTGTTATGTCGTCAATAAACACAAGTGACCCAGTGCCATTGAAAGCCATGCATGCCCATGCCATCACGTTGCCTCCACCATGTTTTACAGAGGATGTGGTGTGCCTTGGATCATGTGCCGTTCCCTTTCTTCTCCAAACTTTTTTCTTCCCATCATTCTGGTACAGGTTGATCTTGGTCTCTTCTGTCCATAGAATACTTTTCCAGAACTGAGCTGGCTTCATGAGGTGTTTTTCAGCAAATTTAACTCTGTCCTGTCTATTTTTGGAATTGATGAATGGTTTGCATCTAGATGTGAACCCTTTGTATTTACTTTCATGGAGTATTCTCTTTACTGTTGACTTAGAGACAGATACACCTACTTCCCTGAGAGTGTTCTGGACTTCAGTTGATGTTGTGAAACGGGTTCTTCTTCACCAAAGAAAGTATGCGGCGATCATCCACCACTGTTTTCATCCGTGGACGCCCAGGCCTTTTTGAGTTCCCAAGCTCACCAGTCGATTCCTTTTTTCTCAGAATGTACCCGACTGTTGATTTTGCTACTCCAAGCATGTCTGCTATCTCTCTGATGTATTTTTTCTTTTTTTTCAGCCTCAGGATGTTCTGCTTCACCTCAATTGAGAATTCCTTAGACCGCATGTTGTCTGGTCACAGCAACAGCTTCCAAATGCAAAACCACACACCTGTAATCAACCCCAGACCTTTTAACTACTTCATTGATTACAGGTTAACGAGGGAGATGCCTTCAGAGTTAATTGCAGCCCTTAGAGTCCCTTGTCCAATTACTTTTGGTCCCTTGAGAAAGAGGAGGCTATGTATTACAGAGCTATGATTCCTAAACCCTTTCTCCGATTTGGATGTGAAAACTCTCATATTGCAGCTGGGAGTGTGCACTTTCAGCCCATATTATATATATAATTGTATTTCTGAACATGTTTTTGTGAACAACTAAAATAACAAAACTTGTTTCACTGTCCAAATATTTCTGGACCTAACTGTATATATATCTATATACCTATCCATGTCTATCTATCTATATATATAGATATATATATATATCTGCTAGACTTTTGGTGTGGATCTATAAAAGATTTAATGATGGATGTGAAAACTACCAAGCCTATCATAGAGAAAAAACACCAAAGAAACTGAGCAGTAACAAATGTTCATTAAACATGCAACATTACAAGCATGTGAATGGCTGCCTCGAGACTAGAAAAAAAAACCCCAAAAAAACAAAGAGAAAAATTGTATGAAAAATACCCTGACTATAAATAAATAAATTGCAAGTGCTTAATTACAGGGTACTTAGTATATGCATATTTTCAAAAAGGTAAGAAGCTGTCCCACCTCGTCACGGCGTACCCATCTGGGACGGTCCCTAACCAACTAAAGTTAAAAACATTTTCTATACCTGACTTGTGTCTATCAAAACTCCAATGTGAATGGTAACAAGTGGTCAGCTGGGTCCCAGAAAGCAAAGTGGGAAGCAAATTGATTGCCCAGTCTCAGTATATGGAGGGCTGCACCCCCATCTTGCACTAAAGCAAGAAAACAGACGAAAAACACCAAAAGAAACTGAGCTGTAACAAATGTTCAGTAAACATGCAACATTACAAGCATGTGAATGGCAGCCTCAAGACTAGAAAAAAACAAAGAGAAAAATTGTATGAAAAATACCCTGACTATAAATAAATAAATTGCAAGTGCTTAATAACATGGTACTTAGTATATACATTTTTGCAAGCATATCATAGAATGCATTTAAACAATTATTTTCTTGCTTGTCTTATTATAGTGACAGAATGGTTAACCATTAATCCTCCTAGTATTCAAGAATGGTTGGAATTAATTTCAGATATTAAGGCGTATGAACAAAGATTGTATAAATCCAAATCTAACCAAAGTGTAAGGGGCACTTTGCACACTATGACATCGCAGGCCGATGCTGCGATGCCGAGTGCGATAGTGCCCGCCCCCGTCGCAGCAGCGATATGTGGTGATAGCTGGCGTAGCAAAAGTTATCGCTACGCCAGCTTCACACACACACTCACCTGCCGTGTGACGTCCCTGTGGCCGGCGACCCGCCTCCTTGTTAAGGGGGCGGGTCGTGCGGCGTCACTGCGACGTCACACGGCAGGCGGCCAATCAGAGCGGAGGGGCGGAGATGAGCAGGATGTAAACATCCTGCCCACCTCCTTCCTTCCGCATATCCTACGGAAGCCGCAGTGAGGCCGGTAGGAGACGTTCCTCGCTCCTGCGACTTCACACACAGCGATGTGTGCTGCCGCAGGAGCGAGGAACAACATCGGACCGTCGCGTAAGCGTAATCATGGATTACGCCGACGCTGCACCGATGATACGATTACGACGCTTTTGCGCTCGTTAATCGTATCATCCAGCCTTTACACACTGCGATGTCGCATGCGATGCCGGAAGTGCGTCATTTTCAATTTGACCCCACCAACATCGCACCTGCGATGTCGCAGTGTGCAAAGTGCCCCTAAGGCTAGGGCCCCACTTTGCGTTTCCACCTGCGTTTCAGGTGCTTTTCTGGTCCATTTTGAGAAGCACCTTTTTCCTGCCAAAATGCTTGCGTTTCCATTTCCCATTAAAATCAATCGCAAATGTGATTTTTCCGGCCCATTTTGCGTTTGTAAACGCATCTGCGAATTTGTATATTTTGTGGCAAAAACCATGCGTTCAAAGAAGCAACATTTCAATTGTTTTTGCCATTTTCGGTCAGTTTTGATAACATTGAAGTCAATGAGAAATGGCAAAAACCAAAAATCCTCAGAATGCCTGCGTTTAGCCTTCTTTTTTGGTGCAGAAAACATGCGTTTTGGACTTCAAAAACGCATGTTTTTTGGACATCAAAATAATAATTTCATATGTCCCTTTACACACACACATAGTTTGACCAATAAAATTTAAAAAATTATTAATTTATTGCTAATTTTTCGTTAAATATCGAATTAACACAAAAAATGAATGATATAAATATATTTCCATTATTTTAATTTAAATGATAGATTTGTTTAACTTTTTTCCCTTTTTCATTCTGTTTGACTGCTTAAACTTTATTTAGCTGTGTCTTGATGTTCAAAACGCATCTTTCAAAACGCAAGTGGAAAAGCATGTAAAAAGCGCTGAAAACGCAGCTAAAACGCGGGAAATACACATGCGTTGTCAGCGCTAAATTTCAGAAAAAGGCAACTTTGGATAAATCAATTAAGGCAAGTAGGAGAATGCAAAGTGGGGCACTAGCCTAAAACTGAATCTGGTTCTGAATTAATGGCATTGTTCAGTGTTTACTTGGGTTTTCTGCTCACCTACCTTTTTTCTTTTATCTCTGTCTCCCACCTTCTCTAAATTAGAATGAGTTGTGCCGATAGTGTAGAAAGGGGTAGCAATGGTTTGGGCATTAAAAGGGATAATTTTGCTCTTTTTTTTAAAATGGTCAAACACATGAGACTATGATCTAGAAAAAAAAGTGCCCACCACTATCGTAAGGCGTTATTAGACATTCGGATTATTTAACGAGAGCGAATATTTACCTCGCCGTTATCATGTGTACAAGCTCATTGTTACAGAAGCAAATATTCGCTCGAAAGATCACTGTTGCAGACGATGGGAATTCGATAATCATTCACAAAAGCACGTATTACAGCTTTTAGCAACTTGTTACACGGTGAAACCTTATGACAACAAGCAATAATTTTTAAGCAACTTAAAAGATCTGGTTTCACGAGAATCACACAATATTACGATCGTTAGCAGCTATTACACATTACAAATATCGCTGTCTATACAACAATATCGCGCTTTTAAGCACCATTTTTGTCACGTCAAATATGGGGTTTAGGTGTAGGGCACTATTAGTAGCACCAATACAAATACAGATCTAACAAAGGTCTCCCTGACTGATAACAGCACTAGGATAATACAGTAGAAAAAAATCACACCTAATTTGATATTGTTTAGTGGTTTGTGCAATGTTAAAAGTGATATCTCTTCTTATTAAATAATAAAAAAAATTGTAAGGTCCTTGTAAAAAAAATCAACTTTGCAGTTTACCTCCTGATAAAAAAATCTCTCTTCACTCAAGAATGGAGTGATGTTTAATTCTATGGTGTATAGCTTATGTAGCCACCACTCTCAGCGATGGCTACTTTCCTATACAAGGACAGGGCATTTGCTAGCTACTTGTCATGCATCTTTTAAGCACTGCTCCTAATTTGTATCCAACAGCTTTAGTGATACTGAGCTCCTCTGACACTGTAAAGGTAAAGCTTCCTCTACCAGCAGCATCGGAGAATGCACAGTTGGGCCAAAAGTTTACACTTTCTAAAATAAATAGGAAGAAAATGTCATTCATAGAGACCTAACTGATATGAGCAAAGATGCCAAAACACCATCCAACTGCTCCCTACCAAACCCCTCATATGCATGAATACTCGGCCATACTGGTATGTGTCCACTTTAGGTTGTAAATTAACCATTCTACCTTTTAGAGCTACCAAATCATCTATAAGTGAAGTCATTGTTCTTCTAAGAACATCACAATAAAGAACCTCACCCTGAAACCGTCATTGTTAATGTAACAGATTCTTAATGTATTGCAAAATGACAACTACGAGTGTCAACACTAAGAAGTGCAGGACTTTTCACCTGCCAAGGTTGCAATTATCATCTATTAATTCATTGTAATCATCTTGCTGAAGCTTTTACTATAAGATGACTTGAGACAAATGGAATGTAAAGTAAATTGCCTTTATTGGAACTTGACATATCCAGCCACTTGTCAGTTTACGTAAAAGGGTTTTCCAGACACAAAAGTAAAAATAAAACCCTCTATCTCTGTAAAAGTTACCTAACCCCTACTGGCTTTATTTTCGTTTTTTTCCTCTGAAGGTCCCCTTTAGCCTTCTGAATCAATCTTTTTGCTTTGTTATTGTTTACATCCTGAATTTTCTGCCAATGCTCCTTGTGGTCCACTAGACTATATTTCCCAAAAAAGCAAGAAAATCTGTCCTGTTGCTCACTCAATCCCACTCTCAGCCCCCCCCCCCCCCGATCCACTCCACCTACAAGGTACCATTCTCAGACAAAAATGTAGTTTCAAGATGTATAAATAACTGCACGTACTTCACCTTGTATGTACTATTCTGATGCTTTCCTCCAGCTAGTAATGCTACAGGTCCTGAAGGTGCTGGCACTTGCACAACAGAGGTTCAGCGTACTCCAGAGAAGCATAGAGTCATATAATGTAGTCATTTATTCTATGAATTCGAGCAGTTTGAAACATCCAGCACCGTCCCCTCTGGCAGAAGTAACAAGCTGATAAGAATTCTTGTTCTATGTCTGTTTGCAATGTCTGTGCTCTTATTGTTCTCTCTCCCATCTTGTGAAACTTGGTGAGGATCACACACCATGACCCCAATAATATCACTTTTCAACGCACACTGCATATCTTCTGGCTGAGACGTTCAAAGCACAGACAGGAAATCTTCTGTGTTCTGTGCTTTAAATGGAGTATGGCAGAGAGCTGGAGGTCCCCTCACCATTTATGTGACAGCTCAGGAATAGAGTAGAATTTTGACAGCAAGTAATATATTAAAGAATTGTTCTCTTCTATGATATACAGTGTATATATATATATATATATATATATATATATATATATATATATATATATATATATAAATGCGCGTAGTGTTGTGTGAGTGTGTTAATATAATTACTCACTGCCACCTTCTTCTTTATCCAGCACCGTTTTGCTCCTCTTCTCAGAGACCTCACCTTTCTGCAGTTTCCCAACGTCACACTGCGGTCTGTGTGATCTGGAAGTGATTTTTACAATTTAGGCCTTGTTCTGATGCTCCATAGATTTTTATTGATAGAGGCTTCTGGCTCCGCTTAGTGCATAGAGGTATGTGGAGAGTCTGAAGTGCGCTGATATCATTGACAAGGGTAGCAGAACGGCAATAGGCCCCGGACAAGGTGATAGTATGTGACTAGATTAACTCATACACACTATAGTACATGCACATATGCACAGATTTATTTAAAAAATCTTCTTGGGAGGGCTTCTTTATTTTTTTAAAAATTTATTTCAGCCTTTACTATGCTTAATAATGTGTATGCCCAGAAAACCACTTTAAACTAGATATAATAAGAAAGAAGAAATTTAACCATGCAGACATACAGTATTTCTAAATATTTACCTTATCTTAAATTATCGCTGATGTCTCCTGCTTTTATATTTATATATTAATTATATAGTTTGAAATAACGAATGTCACAGACATTTCTTTCACATCTATGTTTATCTCTTTTAACAACTTCACAACATGTATGGCACTGCACATGTGCGTTCCTGAAAACCGCCGTAAGTTTACCGTGTTACGTTTCAGTAGCGAGTGTCAGCTACAGTATATCACAAAAGTGAATACATCCCTTACATTTTTATGAATATTTTATTAAACATTTTCATGAGACAATACTGTAGATATGCCACTTTAATACAATGTAAAGTAGGCCGTGTACAGCATATATAACAAGGTAAATTTGTTGTGCTCTCTAAGTAACTCAACACACAGCAAGCAATGTCTAAACTACTGACAGCAAAAGTGAGTACACTCCTAAGTGAAAATAGTCAAATTTTGCCCAATTAGCCTTGTTTCTTCCTCATTGTCATGTGATTCATTAGTATTACAAGGAGGGCCAGACTGCCCATCGGGCAATTCTGGCAAATGCTAGAAGGGCCGGTCCCTGTAGTGGGCCACTCAATCTACAGTCACCGCTGCTCTCCTCAGCAGTGTGCAGGCTGTGCAGCATTAAATTGCCTTGCGCGCAGTAGCATCACTGAAAGGAGCAGGACCAGGAAGCAGGGTGCTGTGCTATGCTGCCCTGGCTCTGCTATACACTATGATGGTGTGTGCAAGGCAAGCTAATGCTGCCTGGCGTACATACTGCTGAGGAGAGTGGCGGTGACCGCAGCTCCTTCCTTCCTATTCAAATGTTTTTGCGTCTCTCAGACATAAATACATTTGATCAGTGATAGTATCGGACTGGAGCTCCAACTTGCAACAGCGTGATGAGGTCAGCACCTTGCTTATGTTATCACACTGCTGCTGGCACCACAGAGACACATCGGGCAGCGGTAAGTGCTCCATGGAGGAGCCGAATATGACATGTGTAATCCCTGTGGATGAGTGAGGAGGGGGATTAGGGCACATAACAAGGGAACATTTGTGAAAGCGACATAGCTTTGTAAGAGGCAGTTGGGGGAGTACTTTATCCAGAGGGGCAGTGTGTGTGTGAGGGGGTATATTTTACAAAACAGCAAATGGGGTTAATATTTTGGAGAGGGGCAGTGTGAAGGGTATTATGAAGAAAGAGACTGTGGGGGGGTATATTATAAAGAGAGACAGTGGGGGTATATTATATAGAGAGGCAGCATGGGGGTATATTAAATAGAGAGGCAGTGTAGAGAGTATATTATATGTAGAGAGGCAGTGTGAAGATATAATATAAAGAGAGGCAGTGTGGGGGATATATTATATAGAAAGGCAGTGTTGGAGGTATATTATAAAGTGGGCCACTGTGGAGGTACATTATGGAGAGAAGCTGTGTGTGGGGTAATATTATGGATAGGGGCAGTGTGGGGGAATTTTATGGAGAGGGGTGATGGTGGGGGTCATTATGGAGAGGGGTAGCATGGAGTGTATATTAGAGAAGAGTGGCAGCGTGGGGGATATTATCGATAGAGGCAGCGTGTGGGTATGTTATGGAGAGAGGCAATGCAGGGGGTATAATATGGAGAGGGGCAGCGTGGAGGAATATTATGGAGAGAGGCAGCATGATGGTATATTATAAAGAGAGGCAGTGTGGGGAGATATTTTGGAGAGGCAGTGTAGGAGGAATATTATGGAGAGAGGCAATCTGGGGGGATATTTTGAAGAGAGCCAGTATTGGGGGTTTATTATGAAGAGGGGTAGTGTTGAGGGTTTATTGTGAAGAGGGGGAGTGTTGGGTGTTGGAGGTTTATTATGAAGAGGTGCAGTGTGGGGGATATTTTGGATAGAGACAGTGTATATATGGGTGGAAATATTTTGTGAAGGAAGCACAGCAATAATTTATTCAGGTATGCAGAATGGGATATATTCATATTAATGGGTCAGAATAATGATACTTTTATTTTTAAAGACACTGTCGGGAAGTGCTGCTGAAGAACAAAGAGCGAGGTCTTCAGAGATGAGCTGTGGGCATGAAATCTCATCATGGCTTCTGTACTACGGGGAGATATAAGGAATGGGAATGATTCAGATCAGAGAAGATGTCACCTTTAAGGTACCTTGATGTAAATGTTTATTTGTGATACTGTTTGTGTCTTATCAGTACTGTGGTTCCTGTATGGTCCGCAGTCTGATAATTGATAACAACAACTCCCAGCATCTTATTACCACTGTTAAGGACAAAATGGGAGTTGTTGGTTCATGCAATACAATTGTACATGAGTCTAAGCATGGTGATTTAGTCATGTACTGGCGGTGGTTTTTATGCTGCATTAATGTGCTGACTGTGGTTCTGACGTTTAAATCATGTGCTGATGATGGTCCTGGCACTACATTCATGTACTGATGGTTATTCTGGTGATGCATTTATGTGCTGGTGGTGATTCTGATGCTGCATTCATGTGCTGATGGTGGTTCAGGCCCTGCATTCATGAGCTGATGGTGGCTCTGGTGTTGCACTCATGTGCTGATGATAGTTCTGATGCGGCATGCATGTACTGATGGTGGCCTTGGCACTGCATTCATGTGCTGATGGTGGTTCTGAACTTGACAATCCAAAACAGGATTCATGGCTATTTTAAATGTTAAAAAGCCTTCTCAAAACTTTGTTTTGAGATTATGAGGAGAATTTGGCAAGATTCTGCTTAGCTTCTACTATCAAAACAGTGTAAATTAACATATATTTATACTTTTTTAAGCAGAATGTCTCCAAATCCTCCTCAAATATTTGGTTCTAGTATTGTATTCATGTGAGTACCTCTTCCATGATGCTGACTCTTCATATCCTCTTGATGTCTGATGCGTCTTTTTTGTTTTAAAAAATACAAGCTGCAATTGCATCTGGTGTCAATAATTGTCTGCATCTCTGATATCACATCAACAGTGCTGTAGCTAACCAGTTAGCTATTGAGCTCCTTGATTGGGGACATCAGCGCTGCAGACAATAACAAGCAACATGGACAACACATCCAATCACCTGGGATACTCGGATGAGCACCGTGAATATTCAAGGACCATAATACTTCATCGAGTACCGAGCAGTGCTGAGTACATTCACCCAACACCATCAATGATCCTTCTAAACATGTTATAGAGTATCGTATTAGAGTCCAAAGAAAAAACTTTCAGGATCCGGCTCTTACACATACAAGGTTTTTTTTATTTTTGTTCAATTACAATGCCTCAAACAGCATAAAAAAGCACAAGGGTGGAGTGATCTACTTGTTTCAACTGTGTTCAGCACTCTTAATCTTCTGTCAAGCTGATTGCTGCCATTGGCTACCTTAAGACTGTGGATGCTAAAGATGATGTTCACATCGGATTCGTCATGAGGGAAGCCAATCTTACACCATACCCAGAGCACACTATACCCAGGTTAGAGCTATGCGCTGCAGTTTTAGCTGGTGAGTTAGCTGAATTCATCACCTCTGATATAGACAGTGACCTGAAAAAGACTGGGTTATATTCAGATAGCAAGGCGGTCGTAGGTTACATCCACAAAGAAACTAGCTGGTGCTACGTCTATGATAATAAAAGGATGTTACAAATTAGAAGATTTGTTTATCCAAAACAGTGCCATTACGTAACTGCAGACTAGAATCCTGCAGGCCACACTACTAGAGCAGTTGACACAAGTTGGCAAGAAAGTACAACATATCTGAGGAAGCTTGAACTAGATGGACTTAGGTCTTTTTTCAACCTAAGTAACTATGTAACTATGTAACTATGTCTCTCAGGACCCAAACTATTACATAGTGGATAACGATCAATGTCAACATTTCAACTAGTAAAGGAGAACTCAGGTGTTGAAATCCGGCCTCTGGTGTCCTGTACTTCATACAACAACCACTGATATTCATCTCTGATCTCACTGATTCAAAAAATTTTTACATTTGAGGTCACTTATCTTAGCTATTGCCTGCTTGACCCACATAGCCCGCTCAATTAGACACCAGAACTTGTCACATAGACAGATATAAAAATTGGCAGCACTGTAAAAATAGATATGCTTCCTTCTGACTGTGGCTGCTCACATATTTGGGCATCACTGCACACTATCTCCTCATGTGCCTCTTGAAACATGCACATTGAGAGGCCAGAAGAAGCATAAATGGAAAGGTAAAGAGCTCCTCTAATTGCCATAGTGTGGGGTTACTTGTCTTCTTAGACTCGCCATGGTTGGATAAAGGAATTTCAGTGTGAGGATTATGTGGTACTGACTCTTGTCTAGTCAGAATGGACCGTGTATAAGACAGGTTGATGCTGTTAAACAAATTGAAAGCATTATCAGCCACCCAGCCCACAACCTGCTTGTACTGTTCTGTCTTCAACGGTGTTGTCACGCGCCCCTCTGCAAAATGAGACAGGCAGCTAGTTCTAGATGATGTGTCTTTGCATACTCCTACAGCAGACCTAGTTTGCCCTGGCTCCTGATCTCTGCATTCACCACCAACAGCGGGACAGCCACTTTTACGTCCTTTACCGCAGGCCTTGCACATTTTAAATTATGCACACACCTAAGACTCATATTATTAGAGAATGAATTACATTTTTTAGGTCTCAGCAGTGGCGTACCACCAATAGAGGCAGCCATGCCACTGCTATGGGGCCCGTGAGCTGGGGGGGGCCAGGCAGCAGCTGCCCACAATGTCAGAACCATCACCGGACCCTCTCGCCCAGGATCACACTTTCAAATGGCAGATGCCCATACATTTGAAAGCAACGATTAGACGGAGCACAGCGCTCCTTTCTCATCATTGTGCCACTGGTGTTTGTGTTCTCTGAAAGCTCAGCACAGTAGTAACATCATTACTGCATGACAGTCACCACCATGTTGAGATGTGGAGAGCACAGACAGTGGGAGAACGAGAAGCAACAGTGAGGGACCGAGGAGAGGTGAGTATGCAGTGTTGGACTGGTCCACCAGGACAGCGGGTTGATTAACAGCTGGTTGCTATCCGCAGGCTGGACTAGGGCAGGGGGCCCCAGGTGGCTCCACCAGTGGCTGTGCTAGGGCCGTGGGTACGCCTGTTTTTGTGTTGGCCGGAACTGCACTGTGTCTTCAGTTGTTCGTGTGCCGCCCGGCCGGCAGTGTCACAGTTAACAGATGCTGCCCTGTCTGCTAACTGTGAGGTCACGCTGTGCGCCCAGGACTCCTACTTCCTGCCTAAGAGGATCTTCAATGGAACCTGCAGGCCGAACCAGAGATCAGCTGGGGAAGATAATAGCACCCTTAATATGTGTGTATGTTTGTGTATATTTTTATGTCTGGTTATGTAACTTTTTTTGTATGAATGAGTATGTATCTGTGTACATGTGTGTGTGTATGAATATGCCTGTGTGTCTATGTATGTGTGCTTGTCTGTGCATGTGCCTGTATTTGTGTATTTGCGTTCTGTGTGCATGTATGTGTCTGTGTGTGTGTTCATGTACACCACATGCACGCCACATACACATACCTCCTACAGTGTGGGCAGGCTTATGCTTGTGTGTCTACGTATGTGTGCATGTTTGTGCATTATTGAGTGCATGTGCCTGTGTCTATATATGAGTGCATGTCTGTGCATGTGTTTACCTGTCTGCATGTCTGCATATGTGTGACTGTGTGTGTGCATGCGCCTGGCTGCATTCTTGTGCATGTCTACATATGTGTGCGTGCATGTGCCTAGCTGCATTCTTGTGCATGTCTACATATGTGTGCGTGCATGTGCCTGGCTGTGTTCTTGTGCGTGTCTTTGTGCATATATCTGTCTGCATGGTTATGCATGTGTGTGTGACTGCATTCATGTGCATGTCTGTGTGAATATGTGCATGCTTCTGTCTACATGCACCTGTCTGCATGTGTGTACATTTTTCTGCGTGTCCAGTGTATTTTTGTGTCTGCCTATGTGTATTTGTGCTTGTCTGTTTATGGGTCAGCATACCTGTACATTTGTCTGTGTCTACATATGTAAGCGTACATGTATGTGCACATCTCTGTGTCTACATATGTGTGCCTGTCTTCATATCTGTGTGCATGTCTTCATGTGTGCTCATGCCTCTGTGTTTATGTATGTATGAGTGTGTGCTTGTCTGCATGAGTGTTCATTCCTGTGTGCATTTTTCTGCATTTTTCTGTGTGCATTTGTATAAATGTATCTGTGTGCCTGTCTATGTATGTCTGTGTGTCTGTCTACATGCATTTGTCTTCGCATATCTGTGTGACTACGTATGTAAGTGTGTGTGTGTGTGTGTGTGTCTACATACGTTTGCATGTCAGTGCATCTGCGTATGTGTGCAGGTGCTCGTCTACGAGCATGTGTCAGTGTGTGCCTGTCTGCATGTGTGTGCATATGTGTGTGCCTACATCACATCTTTTAACATCACTGTTATGTGCCGCTCTCTGATGTCAGCACGTGGTCTCGGATGGGTGGGGTGGCCATTTGACTGGGCCGGATATGAAACCGCAGGAGGACGCTGGGGAGGTGAGAGAAGAATCTTTTTGTTTCTCCCTCTGGGAATGGACTGAGTAGTGGATATTGGAGCCCAGCATGGGGCAGTTTAGGGGCCTGGGATGGAGGAACAAAGGGGCCAAGGATGGAAGAACAAAGGGGCCCAGGATAAGGCAGTTTAGGGGCCTGGGATGGAGGAACATAGGGGCCCAGGATCGAGGAACATAGGGGCCTAGGATGGGAGACATTTTTAAATAAAGGGGCTAGAATGGGAGACATTTTTAAATACAGGGGGCCAGACATTATTGTTTTATGGTGGCAAATAGTGGAGATAATTACTGTAGGGGCAAATTAGGGGACATTATTACTGCTGTAATATAATTTAATATTGAGGATACTATCTTCCATGGGGGGAACAAAAGTCTGACGTAGTGTAGAAATTGGTGAAAAAGTGTGGCAAGTGCTCTGGGAATGATTGGTTATAGGTGACTGTGTGTTATTTTCTGCAGAGTCGAGTCATAGCAGGAAGAAGTGATGGCGATCAGTGCCAGTTAAAGAGGAAAAGTGAAGATAAATAACCCCAGCTAGAATTGTCACTAGTAGCTCAGTGTATTACAAGTACACACACTATACACTATATACAGAGCTCTTGTGTGTAATGTCACTGGAGATCACTGTATTACCTATATACAGATATCCTGTTTATAAAGTCACTGGTGATCACTGTATTACTGGTACACTATATACAGAATTCCTGTCTATAATGTCATCGGTGATCACTGTATTACTAGTACACGGACACTACATACAGAGCACCTGTGTATAATGTCACATGTGATCACTGTATTAACTGTACACTGACACTATATACAGAGCTCCTGTGTATAATGGCACTGATGGTGATATTAGTATTATGTTTTTTATTCATGATCATTATTGCATTCAGACACTATGTGGGCTGGTCATGGGGTGTTGGTATTTGACCCTTATATCAGGTTGTATTCAGCCACTATGTCATCATAATATATGGTCTGGTCACTGTATGGTAGTATTTCTCTATTGTACGCAGTATTATTTGGTAACTGTGGTCTGATCACAGTGTTGCAGTATTTCTCACTTGTTTGTTATTATTCGGTCATTATATGGTCTGGTCATGAATTTACAGTATTTCTCCCTTGTATGTGGTTGTATTCATTCACTATGTGGTGGTAATGTTTTCTGGTCAATGTGTGGCAGTTTTTCTCTCTTGTATATGGTGTTATTTGGTCATTATGTGGTCTAGTCGTAATGTTGCTGTATTTCTCCATTGTATGTGGTTGCATTCTGTCACTATGTGGTGGTAAGATGTTGTCTGGTCACATTGTGGTGGCATATCTCCCTTGCATGTGGATTGATTCGTCACTGTGTAGTGGAAATATGTTATCTGGTCACAGTGTGGCGGTATTTCCCCCTTGTATGGCATCATAATTTATGGCTACAATGATAGGGGAATCTAGGGGTTTCAATAGCAGGGAAATTACTTGGTAAGGGCTGTAAAGTTGTAAAGTATGCTCATCTGTTACCCAGCCAAATATGATTTTTTTTGGGGGGGCAATTAGAAGTTCTGCCATGGGGCCAAATGATAGCACACACAGACCACAGAAGAAAGTAACGCGTAGGCCCCGCCCACTATGATGCACTTCCGGTACGGCATATAATTCTGTCCAGTCAGTGCATTGCACGCTACCACAGTAACATAGCTACCAGGACTCAGGCGCGGGAGCGCAGATCTTCAAGGTAAACTTATACTCCCACTGTAACCACTGCAGTCTGCCCCATATAATTATAACTTGTTCTCAAGTTATTTATATTACTCCCCTAGGCAGTACCCTGCCATTACAAGGCTCTGGGATGTCAGATTAACCATGTTCATCTTAAAGGTATACCTACTCTATTCTTGTTATGAACATAATATTTCTCATGTAATTACAACATATCCTCAGGTCACCTGTGCTACTTTCCTAGGCTAATTAATTATATAAAACCCTACCATTCCAAGATGCTAGTGTGCTATAACAACCTTCTCCAACTGCAAGGTAAACCTACATTAACACTAGAATTACCGTAATATACCCTACATAGTTATAACATGTTCTCAGGTCACTTCCTAGGCTGTACATCTTGAAAGTAAAACTACCTTATCACTATAACTTTTGGCGTACATGCCATATGTTTACAGCATATCCTCAGGTCTCCTCTATTACTTCCTTAGGCTATATAACTATAAGAACCCTGCCACTACAAGACGCAGGAAGGTTTTGAGTCACTATCTCCATCCTCAAGGAAAACCCACATTATCTTTAGAATTACAAAAGTAAGCCATATATTGTATATCTGTTGCGGGCGGGGAGGGCACTGCCCTCCCCACGATCGGGTCCGGCACTGCTGCTGCTCAGTTGCTCGATCGAGCGCTGGGCCGGATCTGGGAACTCGAGCGGCGCTCCTCGCCCGTGAGTGAAAGGGGAGTAGTTTGGTTTGGGGATTTGGTCCGTGACACCACCCACGGGTTGTGGTGAGGTTGGACACCACCGCTGCTGTTGACGGGGATCCCGGGAGCGATGGCAGGGAGCAGCTGGGATGTTGTTTCCCCCTCCGTGGGTAGGGGTTGGTGATCCCAGGGCCCGGTGAGGTGGCGGGGAGGCAGGGTCGGGCAAGGTGCAGGGGGCGCTTGAACTGCGCAGCGCACTGCCGGATGGCACAGTGATATTCACTCAGCCACAAATGGATGCAAGTCTCTGGTAAAACAAACGGCTGGATGGACGGGTCCCGCAGCCAGCTGCTGTGGTTTCTCCCGGACGGTTGGGGGTGGCTGCCTTTCCCTGCACCATTTGTGTATCTTCGGTCCCGATGGCTTCCCACCGGTAACCCGCTCCCCAGCGTGGATATGTGCCGGAGGAGCCCTTTTGCCCGCAGGCTCTGGCCCTGGGAACTCTAGCTGTGGCTTTAGCTGTATTTCCCTTTTACTGTCTGGATGGTTGCCTTCAATCGGTTCTTGGCTGTTTGGAAACCCCTGGGGTTCCGGTCACTAACGGATTTGACCTGTTTAATGGTGACTCCAAGCCTGGTCGGGGTCCGCAGGCCCTGCCGGTTTGTGCTGGCTTCACTTCGCTCCCCGGTTCGGTACAGGCGGGCCACCGCCTGTCCCCGGTCCTACGGTTCTGCGTCGATCTGCCTCTCCTGCAGACGGCCACCACCGTCTGCCAACCTTGCTCTTGGTGCCCGGGCCACGTACCCGGACACAGTCAGTTTGCTCCTCTACTACCACTTTACTCCTCACTCTTTCCGTTCCCTAACTCATCTGACTTCCTTTCCCGCCTCCAGGACTGTGAACTCCTCAGTGGGTGGGGCCAACCGCCTGGCTCCACCCCACCTGGTGTGGACATCAGCCTCTGGAGGGAGACAACAAGGATTTGTGTCTAAACAGAAAAGGATCAAACATGGATGTACAATAATATGTAAAAGGCCACTCAGGAATGGGTTATGCAAGGAAAAGAGAGTGCTGAGTTTTAGTTGGCCATACATAATAATTGAATAAGAAGTGCAACTATAATAATGCAAAATATTTATTTAGAAAAATATATACAACATGAAGCACTTTCATTTTTCATATGACATTATTAAAATACAGATAGGTGAATGAAAATACAGAGTCAAATTATTCCCTGTTTAGGGCCTCAGCAGCATATAATAGAAGGGTATATCTCATGTCCCCCTGCATGTGGTCTTTGGCCCAAGCCATGCATAAGGATCTCCACATAGAAGACCCAGAGAAAATTCCAAGTGGAAGGAAGAGTAGATCCAGCCCTACACAGAGGGACCAAGCTTACCCATATGTGAAATACAAGTGCCGCCGCTGCAGATAGAGGTCCTGTGGGAAAGGAGGAAAGCCCCGACGCGTTTCGCAATGCTTGCTCGGGGGGCCGTGTTCTTATTCAATTATTATGTATGGCCAACTAAAACTCAGCACTCTTTTCCTTGCATAAGGATTTGTGTCTGACTGATGTGCCTATCTCGGGGTGTTGTGTTGTAGTACCTGTGACGACCTGGCTAGTCCAGGTCGCCACATATCTACAGGTTATTTATGTGATTTCCTGAGCCTATATAACAAATAGAACCCTGTCAAATCAAGACGCTGGTGCGTTATATTAACCAGGACTCAGAAGGTAACTCCCCTTACAGTTGTCCTCTAATATACATCAAATCCACTGCATTCATTTCATATAGCTCACCTATCTTATTCTACATTTCAACAGATACCCTTTTTCTTATTACATCATTCAATGTACCCACCATTGGTTACCACTAATGGACACAGGCACGGGAGCACCTTTTGCACTGCATATCGGAGGTATATATATATATATATATATATATATATATATATATATATATATATATATATATACTAGCTGTACTACCCGGCCTCGCCCGGGTTAATAACTGATGTTAACAAAATAGCATGGATTAACAAAAATGTATTCTGCACACAAAAACCACAAAACAAATAGATATAAATGTAATTATAATGTCTGTCTCACCCTCTGTATATATCTCTGTCTCTCTCTCTATCTTTGTCTGTCTGTCTCTTTCCCTGTCTGTCTCTGACTGTCTGTCTCTTTCTCCATCTGTCTCAATCTCTTTCCCTGTCTGTCTAGCTATCTCTTTCCCTGTCTGTCTATCTATCTCTGTCACTTTCCCTGTCTGTCTCTTTCCCTGTCTGTCTCTTTCCCTATCTTTCCCTGTCTGTCTCTTTCCCTCTCTTTCCCTGTCTCTCTTTCCCTCTCTTTCCCTGTCTGTCTCTTTCCCTCTCTTTCCCTGTCTGTCTCTTTCCCTCTTTCCCTGTCTGTCTCTTTCCCTCTTTCCCTCTGTTTCTTTCCCTGTGTCTGTCTCTTTGTCTGTCTCTTAACCTGTCTCTCTCTTTCCCTCTTTCCCTGTCAGTCTGTCTCTTTGTCTGTGTCTGTCTCTTTGTGTCTGCCTCTTTCCCTGTCTGTATCTGTCTCTTTCCCTGGCTGCATTGTGACATGCCAACATACCATATAAGGGCGTGGCTGCGCATTCCTCTGAAGTTCTGGCTGCACTGTGGCTCCCAGCTCCATTCGCTTTAATGGAGGCAGGTTTTTGGTGAATAACTGTAAAGTGCGGGGTTAAAATTTCCCCTCAAATCATAGCCTATGATGCTCTCGGGATACAGAAGTGTGAGTGTGCAAAATTTTGTGGCTGTAGCTGGAACGTTGCAGATGCCAATCCCGGACATACATACATACATACATACACACACACATACACACATTCAGCTTTATATATATATATATATATATATATATATGTATATATATATATATATATATATATATATATGTATATTGTATTCATCAGATGTCATTTTAACTCCATTACTGTGTATATTGTTTTGTTTATTATTGTTTCATCGTACCTATATGTGGATAGTTATTCTATGTTTTTTCTTCTTCACTATTTCAGTGACAACGTGAACAAGACCCATGCAGGGTTGAAAGTTTGTTTTAGTCTCTGATTTATCGACACCACCTACTGCCCTGTACCACATTTGTGAATAAACTTTAAATTCTTTTTGCAAACTACTTCTGAGTGTGTGGTGATTAGAATTATTTCCCCCTTGTATGTCATCATATTTTATGGCTGCAATGAAAGGGGAATCTAAGGGTTTCAAAAGGAGAAAAAGTATTTAGTAAGGGCTATATAGTTGTGACGTATGCTCATCTGTCACCCAGCCGAATATTATTTTTTTTTTTTGGGGGGGGGAAATTAGAAATTCTGCTATGGAGCCAAATTATTTCTATGAACATCCCTAGGTATCAACACTATGGTCTGAAAGGCTAGAATCACTGCCTAAAGGCCTGTGAAACACAATTACTACTCCACCAGCTTGCCCTACGCTAAGTGCAGCTAAGAGCGGTAGTGCTAAAGAATAAATTAAATTTTTGGTGTATCAGCAGCATGGTCTATCACTGTCTACAGGTGCCTAATACACTACCCCTACTCCAGAACCTTGCCCTACAGTCAATGCAGCTAAGAACAGTATTTTTAGAGAATAAATGTAATTTTTTTAGGTATCAGCAGCATTGTCTATAAGTCTACAATCACTGCCTACATTGTTCTAAGACACTACCCTACTCCAGAAGCTTGCCCTACAATAAATGCAGAATAAGAAGTATTATCAGACAATAGAATAGCTTTCAATTAGTACTGAAAAGGACTATTTGTTTACTGATGTGCTAGCAGGTACAGTCACGCTATAACACACTGTCCCCTCTGCAGCAGAATCTCTCCCTAGTCCCTACACTATTTCCCGGTAGATTGCAGCAAACATGGAATCTCTGAGTCTTATGTATATACCCTATGACCCTTTGCAGCCGACAAATCAAAGAATTGGTAGCCAAGATGGCTACGGAGTTACCATGATTGTCAGGAAATCCCTGCATATTTACTGGCTGATAAGAAGTCAGCAAACTTCGGGGTGGGGACTCATGGTGATAGAACAGAAAAATGCTCAATCGAGCATCTGAAGCACGCTAATGCAAAACCACGAGAAAACATGGGAGGCTTAGTGATGAGGAACTGATGTAGTCGTACACAGAATATTTAATGACTGGAACTAACTAGCATTGTACCATATTTAAGCCAGCAACATAGCAGATATTAGTTTTTCAAGGTGTACAATGCATGCTTGACAGCAATAGGGAAGAATTTACTCACTGATAAAGCAGAGATTAGTTTGCCAAGGAGCCGTATCCACAACTAGCAACAATATCGCAGACTCAACAATGTAATTGAGCTGGGTTTGTCACAACATCAAGATTATACTGGACAGTAGTATAGCAAAATATTTAGCGATGTACTAATGATCAAGTTGGATTATTATTTATATAATGTATTTTCTATATTACTTACTTCAAACTTAAATATGAATGTGACCCATCATGAATTTTGTACATCTTAGCCCTTTGTATTTTACATGTATGTATCTATGGGCATATTGAATCAGCCAAAGAATTGCACTGCTATGTGATGATGAGCCACGGGCACCTGCATACCCTTCATGACCGTGCGGTGCGCGTGCGCGCTGTTCTGTGCTGCTGCTCTGGGCTGCGCTGCTGTCAGGGTAAGCCGCGAGTGCGCACTGGCTGAAGCTATGGAGTGTTCGGCCACTACGCATGCGCCTGCTTCAGTGATGGGCGATGGGTCCGGAGCGGCGCCGGACGGCAGTGCGCATGCGCCAGTGAGTCACAGTCACTGGAGGGTTAGGGTGAGTGTTTCCATATATAAGGGAGAGAGAGATTGATTATAACAGCCTCCTGATGAAGCAGGAACAGCGAAATGTGCATTTGTACACTGTCACAGATCACTCATTTTGTCCTTTTAAGAAACCTAAGTAATAAAAATCTGTTTTTATGCGCAAATACTCCTTGTTTCTTCCTTGTTATATATGCTATATGGAGTTAGCATACTATTGAGCAGTTAATATGAAAATCTGGATTTTTTTTTGTGGATACTGATCAAGAAATAAATGAAGAAACAGTCTACTGTAATGCAGAGATTGACAACTTCTTGAATCGCCACGTTAGCCAGCCTATGAGGCATGAGGGCATGATGTCAGGTTCTAAGCATGACTGGAGGGAGAAAATTAAGTTATAGAGTATTGGACTGGGTGCCTAGGGCGAACAGTTAGAAATGACACTTGGCATATGCAATTACCAGTTAGGCATTATCCAGAACTGGCAACAACATGGCAGACTCAACGATGAAACCGAGCTGTGTTTGTCACCTACAGTAGGTAGTACTGTTCAGTAGTATAAGAGAATATGCAGCAATGTAGTAGTGATAGATTTGTTAAGCGGTCAAGAAATCAATGAAAAAACAGTCCATGGTAGTTAAGAGATCACCAACTTCCTGAATTGCCACCTTAGCTATCTTAGAAGGCATAAGGGTATGATGTCAGTTTGGAAGCAAGGCTGCATGGAGAAAATGAAATTATACAGTATCGGACTGGTCTGCCTAGGGCAACAAGTACAGTCATGGCCAAAAGTTTTGAGAATGCTACAAATATTAATTTTTACAAAGTCTACTGCTTAAGTTTTTCTAATGGCAATTTGCATATACTCCAGAATGTCATAAAGAGTGATCAGCTTAACAGCAATTACTTGCAAAGTCAATATTGGCAAAGAAAATGAACTTCAACCCCCAAAACACATTTCATCATCATTGCTTTCCTGCCTTAAAAGGAGCAGCTAACATTGTTTTAGTGATTGTTCCATTAACACAGGTGTGGGTGTTGATGAGGACAGGGCTTGCGATCAATCAGTCATGATTAAGAAAGAATGACACCACTGGACACTTTAAAAGGAGGCTGGTGCTTGGTATCATTGTTTCTCTTCAGTTAACCATGGTTATCTAAAGAAACACGTGCATCCATCATTGCTCTGCACAAAAATGGCCTAACAGGGAAGAGTATCGCAGCTACAAAGATTGCACCTCAGTCAACAATCTATTGCATCATCAAGAACTTCAAGGAGAGAGCTTCCATTGTTGCCAAATAGGCTCCTGGGCGCCCAAGAAGGACCAGCAAACGCCAGGACCGTATCTTAAAACTGTTTCAGCTGCGGGATCGGACTACCAGCAGTGCCGAGCTAGCTCAGCAATGGCAGCAGGCTGGTGTGAGTGCTTCTGCATGCACTGTGAGGCGGAGACTCTTTGAGCAAGGCCTGGTTTCAAGGAGAGCAGCAAAGAAGCCACTTCTCTCCAGAAAATACATCAGGGACAGACTGATATTCTGCAAAAGGTACAGGGAGTGGACTGCTGAGGACTGGAGTAAAGTCATTTTCTCAGATGAGTCCCCTTTTCGATTGTTTGGGACATCTGGAAAACAGCTTATTAGGAGAAAAAGAGGTGAGCGCTACCACCAGTCTTGTCTCATGCCAACTGTTAAGCATCCTGAAACGATTCATGTGTGGGGTTGCTTCTCAGCCAAGGGAATCGGCTCACTCACAGTCTTGCCTAAAAACACAGCGATGAAAAAAGAATGGTACCAGAATGTCCTCCAAGAGCAACTTCTCCCAACTGTCCAAGAGCAGTTTGGCGCCCAACAATGCCTTTTCCAGCATGATGGAGCACCTTGCCATAAAGCAAAGGTGATCACTAAATGGCTCATGGAATAAAACATAGAGATTTTGGGTCCATGGCCTGGAAACTCCCCAGATCTTAATCCATTGAGAACTTGTGGGCAATCATCAAGAGACGGGTGGACAAACAAAAACCAACAAATTCTGTCAAAATGCATGCATTGCTTATGCAAGAATGGACAGCTATCATTCAGGATTTGATCCAGAAGTTGATTGAGAGCATGCCAGGGAGAATTGCAGAGGTCCTGAAGAAGGGTCAACACTGCAAATATTGACTTGCTGCATTAACTCATTCTAACTGTCAATATAACCTTTTGGTACTCATAGTATGATAGCAATTATATTTCTGTATGTGATGTAAACATCAGACAAACACAATTAAAAACTAGAGGGCAACAGATCATGTGAAAATATAATTTTGGTGTCATTCTCAAAACTTTTGTCCATGACTGTAGAATTGACTCTTGGTATATGCATAGACTTGTTAGGTATTAACCCTTTAAGCGCAGAGTGTGAACCGGAAAATACATGAGGCTCTTGTAAATCTACTGTGTAAAAACTATAACTGTGCTGTACAATTACATTGGTTGCATTAAAGTGATTCACTGCCAAAAACAATTTAGCACTAGAAATGAGCGACGTATTGATATTCAGGTTCTCTGAATCAGCACGGACTGAAAAAAAAGTTTGGTTTGGTAACCGAACGTGACCCCGGACAACAAACCCCATACTAGTCAATGGGATCAAGAAGTTATGTGTAAAATGGTCACAATAAGGGCTAGGGGCTGCAAATAGAAGCTAAATGGAGGTAAGTGTAGTTACACATACATGTTTCCCATAAGATAACACTGGAGTCAGACTCTTTTCTGGGCCCACTTATTAAGCATTATGAATATTCATTCACTGCTTCTCCCCACCCACCCTATGTGCCAACGTCTGTGATTAGTTTCAGACTGCTATACATGCCTCCCACCCTATGTGTTGTTGTCTGTGATTGGTTGCAGACCGGTTTGCTATCGTTTGCTGTATGAAAGTGTAAAAAGAAATCATTTTAAAAAATGGCGTGGGTTCCCTCCATATTTTTGATTACCAGTGCGGGTAAAACAAGACATCTACTGGCTATCAGCTGATAATGTCTATCAGACACCCCCGTTACTAACCTAGTAAGTATATAGAGAAAAAAAAACACACAGAAAAAAATATTTTAAAAAATCACCCCCTCAACTCAATTGTCCAAAAAAAATAAAGTAAATACAAAAAAGCCAAGAGGATTGTGAAGTAATCCACAGAGTCCAAAGTAGTCCAAAAATGGAAATGTGAAAGACATAAAAAAGATTAAAGAAATACAAACAAGGAGTCACTCATTCATCACTTTATTAGTTCTTTCAGAAAACCCTGCAACTCACAACATCCACCCATTCTGTAGTAGAACGTATCAAGCATGTTCTGAGAATGAAGATTCATAGGTCACTCATGGTCATATCTCACAAGTGGTGATGTCAGTAGCTCAGTAACATAACCACTCTTGAGACATTCCAGGGTCTCACACTGCCCTCTGCGAGACCCCTCAAGAGCAATGATAACGTCAGTAGTCTTACATGACCTTACTGCTCTTGCTTTGTCACACAGAGGGCAGTAAGAGACCTGGAATGTCTTGCAAGTGGTGACATTACTGAGTTACTGACATCACTGCTCAAGAGAAATGACTGTGAGTGACCTATGAAGCTTCGTTCTCTGAATGAGGCTCCATAAGTTGTATCACAAAATCAGCAAATGTCGTAGATTTGTCATTCTTTACGTCACACCTGCAAGGTTTTTTTTGGGCGCTAATAAAGTGGTGGGTGAATGAGGGGCAGTCTCTTGTTTTTATTTTTTTAATACTATCTTTTTATGTCTTTCATGTTTCCATTTTTGGACTAGGTCAGATTTGGTAGATTCCTTTGGAATATTCATGGCTTCATTTACTTACTTTTTGTTAAATACGTTGGTGAACAATTGAGTTAGGGGGTGATTTTTTAAAATATTTTTTTGTGCGTGCTTTTTTCTGTATATACTTACTGGGTAAGTAATGGCGGTGTCTGATAGACACCGCTCTATGACTAACACCAAGGATTGATGGCAGCTGTCAATTCACAGCTGATATCAACTCCAAAAATCAATAGCCTGATTGCCACCGCACCAGGGCAATCGGAAAGAGTGTGGGAAACTGCCAGAATTGGCACATCTGATGTGATGTGCCAATTGTGGGGCAGCTGTGAGTTGTTATTTTTAGGCCCTTCCCAGCCTGATAATATCAGCCCCCAGCTGTCTGATTTATCTGCGCTAATTGTAAATAAAGGGGGGAGCCCCATATGTTTTTATTTATTTTGTTCCCGGCAGTGTCCAGGCATCTCACATGCGCTGTAGCCTTTCAACTCAACATACTTTATTCAGTATCCAAACAGCATCTGAACTCTGGACTTGACCATGGACTTCATTGTGAAGTTTCAGTTTGAGCACCAAACACAAAGTGTCAGGTACGAACCTTGAACGTTATAGTTCAGGATCACTCATCCCTATTAAGAACCCTTTTGGAAATGTTTACATTTTTGAAAAATGTGAAATCAACACGAAATTATGGCCATGGTTTAAGTGATTGCCAAAAAGGGTGATATGACACCAGACTGCATGAAATGTTTGTACGGTATGTATGTCTCTAATTTGACATGACAGTTGCATTACGTAATAATTTGTTGTATATTTTGTGTTAAATCAGATCCATTTCCCCTGCCCTAAAAGAACCACATAGGAGCAAATGCCAGAAGGTAGGACCATAGCCTAAACATGCAACCCATAGTTTAGTTTTGAGATGAACGGATGTCAAATTTGGAATATCAAAAAATATATATGTAAAAAGTAAAATATGTGTATGTAGTTTTTGAATTCTGTTTTTTAAAACCACCAGTATCCCTCCTTCCCAACCAAAAAGACATAACCCATATTGTTGCTTTAATTGGTTCATGCATGTAAAAAACTTGTCAACGGAAGAAGTGTTTTTGTTGTACATATGCATTGTAAATCATACAGGTAAAACGATTTTGCAAAAAGTGACACTTTTTCTGCCTTTATGTTTATAGATTTTTTTGTTTTACATTCTCCCCCATTAAGAACTCATTCAGATGTCCGATTTTTTAACGTACGAGAAAAATGGACCAATTATTTTGATCAGACTTTGATCATAGTTTGTTCAGCATTTGATCAGAGTTTCATAAGTTTTTTCTATTTTTCTATAGCTGGTTGCTGCTTGCTATTTTTCTTGTATACAGTTAGGTCTAGAAATATTTGGACACTGACCGAATCTTCCTGATTTGGGCTCTGTATGCCACAATTTTTATTTTAATATGAAACAACTGAGATACAATTGAAGTGTAGACTTTCAGGTTTTATTAAAAGGGTTTAACAAAAATATCCTGTGAAACGTTTAGGAATTGCAACCTTTTTCCTATAAAGCCTCCTTATTTCAGGGGCTCAAAAGTAATTAGAAAAATTTACTTTACCATAAAAAATGTTAATTTTTAATACTTTGTAGAGAAGTCTTTGCAAGCAATTACTGCCTGAAGTCTGGAAGCCACACACGTCACAAAACGCTGCCTTGCCTCCGTTGTGATACTTTGCCGGCCTTTACTGCAGCTGATTTCAGTTGTTTGTGAGTCTTTTGGCCTTAAGGTTTGTCTTAAATAGTTCAATTATTCCAAATTTATAAGATTTTTTAATTTATTTTTTATAGGTCAAAGCCACATACCACCAACGTGCATATATAAACATAAGTACTAGACCAAACGGTCGCATGTATAAAAATACAAAGACAATGTGTACAATAAACATATACAGTTGTCAAAAATGAAGGTTCACAAAATAAGGGATGGAGTCAGAGCCCAAACTTATCCTTGGGACCACACAAAATGGTTCAGGCAGCGCCACATAGTATGGAAGGAAGATTTCAATCCTTATAAGTCCAAGGAGGTATATAGGGGTGCTCTCCAACAATTCCCTTTATATTGATAGAGGTGAGCCTTCAACTTCATAGATTGGATTATCTCCACCTCAAACAGATTATCTCCACCTCAACGCGTTTCCCCATACAACACACCATATGGTTCATCAGGAGGCTACAAGATAAATACACTAAATCAGCAACCAAAAGACTTAAGGCCCCGTCACACTAAGCAACATCGCTAGCAACATCGCTGCTAACGAACAACTTTTGTGAAGTTGCTAGCGATGTTGCTGTGTGTGACATCCAGCAACAACCCGGCCCCTGCTGTGAGGTCGTTGGTTGTTGCTGAATGTCCTGGGCCATTTTTTAGTTGTTGCTGTCCCGCTGTGAGGCACAGATCGCTGTGTGTGACAGCGAGACAGCAACAACTAAATGTGCAGGCAGCAGGAGCCGGATTCTGCAGAGGCTGGTAACCAATGTAAACATCGGGTAACCAAGAAGCCCTGTCCTTGGTTACCCGATATTTACCTTCGATACCAGTCTCCGCCGCTCTCACTGCCTGTGCTGCCGGCTCCTGCTCTGTGCACATGTAGCTAGCTGCAGGACACATCGGGTTAATTAACCTGATGTGTCCTGCAGCTAGGAGAGCAAGGAGCCAGCGCTGAGCAGTGTGCGCTGCTCCCTGCTCTGTGCACATGTAGCTGCAGCACACATCAGGTAATTAACCCCATGTGTGCTGTAACTAGGAGAGCAGGGAGCCAGCGCTAAGCATTGTGCGCTGCTCCCTGCTCTGTGCACATGTAGCTGCAGCACACATCAGGTAATTAACCCCATGTGTGCTGTAATTAGGAGAGCAGGGAGCCAGCGCTCAGTGTGCGCTGCTCCCTGCTCTCTGCACGTGTAGCTCCGTGCAGTGGTAACCAAGGTAAATATCGGGTTGGTTACCGATATTTACCTTAGTTACTAAGCGCAGCATCTTCCACGCGGCGCTGGGGGCTGGTCACTGGTTGCTGGTGAGCTCACCAGCAACTCGTGTAGCCACGCTCCAGCGATCCCTGCCAGGTCAGGTTGCTGGTGGGATCGCTGGAGCGTCGAAGTGTGACAGCTCACCAGCAACCTCCTAGCAACTTACCAGCGATCCCTATCGTTGTTGGGATCGCTGGTAAGTTGCTTAGTGTGACGGTACCTTAACAATAAGACAAACAGTTTTAAACGAAAGGCACCACATGTGGTATGGAACAAATGATAATCTATAATAAAATACTTGCCCAACGAGATAAAGTTGTTAGATATGCAGGTCCATGGCGCCATCAGCAGGGATCCATAGCAGGCAGACAATGCTGAAGATATATTACTACCATAGTCCAGGGCGAGGCGTCATGGAGCTGCATATCAGGATGGATTTAAATAGCCAAAAGCAGCTGGGTGTAATCAATCAATTATGCAAATATCAGCCTCTCTACAGGTGCAAGTTGCCTAATGTATTGCGGGCATTATGCATAGACAGGATCCGATACAGGGCCGTCCCACATCGCCATTAGCATCTTAAGGATGCATGCCCAAGATCTCCCAGGCAACGCGCACGCCTATACGGAGGCCCAGCGGCGCCACAGCAAGCCGGTCAGTGCGCATGCCCGGGATCTCCTAGGCAACGCACATAAACATCCGGCAGCCAAGCAACACCACACTCTCCCCAGGCGCGCATGCTCAAAGGAAACTTGGCAGCACGCACACATCGCGCACGCCTAGAGGGAGGCCCAGCGGCGCCACACGCAGCCGGTTAGTGCGCATGCCTGGGATCTCCCAGGCAATGCACATAAACAAACGCCGGTCGTGTGACACCACAATAATTCCCGGCGCGCATGCACAGACATTATCTGGCAGTGCGCACATACAGAAGGACCCGGCGGCGCCTAGATACAGACGCACATATCCGGGACCCCCAGGCAACGCGCATATACATATTGGTGATGCGGTGACATCACCCTGACCCTAATAACACATGCGTGGGACCCCTCATGTCAGAGCACCATAATTAGATGAAATAGATAGAGATATCCTACTGGACAAATTTTTGCCATCACACATTGCATTAATAAATAAAAGATATCAATCAATCCTTTCAGCCAAACGCTGTAGTAATACTTAGAACAGACACTTTAAAATACTGTTCCTAGTGGTGGGCAAATACTAAACATAGATAATACACCACATTACAAACAGATGCAATGACAGTTGGAGTCCCCGCTTACAACACTCGGCACAAATATTGTATGAGTAAAAATTATGATATAATGATATATAGCATAACATATCATATAAATGGAACTTTTTGGTAGAAAACTTAAGTGGAAGCTATTGTTTGAGCACAATACCCAGGAACAATGTAGGGCCTTTGGCATCCTAGAGGAAGATTATGAGTGTTTTCAGTCTCTTACTGATCTTCTTAGGGATAGAACTAGGGGGAGAGGTGATGGTCCTTTCACTAATCTGAAGAGACCAAGTAAAAAGTCTCCACCAGTTCAAAGCTGTACAAGCGTTGATATTTTTCTCAAACTTGTACAGGATGATCTTCAAAAAATCCCTCAATCACTATGTGGTCTGGAATCTAATTTGACTAATGATGAGCTCCAGGCACTGGATCGATTATCTAAGAATGATGAGTTTATTATAAAAAAGTCCGATAAGGGCGGAAACCTTGTAATTCTGAGTCATGTACAATATCTTGATATGTGTCATGCTTTACTTAATGATAGGGATACCTATGAACGGCTGCCTCATGACCCTACTTTAACTTATACTAATGTTCTTCTATCGATACTCGATGGGGCTAGGCAGAGTAACTTGACATCAGTGAACGAACATGAGTTCTTGAGACCACATTGCCCAGTAGTTCCCGTTTTCTATGCCCTTCCGAAAGTGCATAAGGGCCTTGTGCCCCTGAAGAGTAGGCCTATTGTGGCTGGCATTAACTCTTTGTCTCAGAACATTGGCATCTATATAGACAAAATCTTACGCCCCTTTGTCACCTCCCTTCCCTCTTACGTTAGGGATACTCCACACCTTTTACAAATCCTGGAGGACGTCAATGTAGGCCAGGATACTATCCTGGCCTCCATTGATGTGGAGGCACTCTAACTTAACCCTCAACTGCTGAAGTGGGGTTTACAGCACCCCAGGGAAATTTTGTTCAGCTGGCATTCATTGGAAAATTCTGGTATGAATCATCAATGTATTACATTTTCAGATACTTGTGGGTGTAAAAAAATTGGTATACTAATGTGCAATCATTCGCCAAGAAAATGATTAAAACAAACACGATCTTTGCATTTTCTGTAAAAATTAGAGATTTCTAAACACTGGGGTATAGAAGCCCCACATCACCAGTTGCATGACAAAAATCCCACCTCACCAGTTGAAAGTTAAGTATTTGAAATGCATGTTTGATGGGATTGAGATCTGGTGATTGATTTGGCCATTGAACAATATTCCATATTCCACGTCTTTGACTTAATAAAAAACTCCTGTGTTGCTTTTGCAGTATGTTTTGGGTCGTTGTCCATCTGTACTGCGATGCGCCATCCAATGATCCTTGCTGCATTTGGTTGAATCTGAGCAGAAAGCATCGCCCTGTACACTTCAGAATTCATCTAGCTGCTTCTGTCTTTAGTCACGTTATCAATAAACACTGGTGATCCAGTTCCATTGATAGACGTGTATGCCTGGCCATCACACTACCTCCACCATGTTTTCCAGAGGATGTAGTTTGCTTTGGATCATGAGCTGTTACAAGCCTTTTCCAGACTTGCTTGTTCCCATCATCCTGGTACAGGTTGATTTTAGTTTCCTCTATTCAAAGAATGCTTTTCCAGATCTGAGCTGGCTTTTTTAAATTGTTTTTGGCATGTGCAATTTGATATTTCTATTTTTAAACCTGAATAATGGTTTACACCTTATAGTGAACCTTCTGTATTTGCTCTCATGAAGTCTTCTTTTTATAATAATACGTGCAAATCTAAAAATAAGGAGCGCTTATAGTGTAATACCAGATGGACAAGTGCGGTATACCAGAAATATACACTCACCGGAATCGGTTGTGAAAGTCACAACCACTAGTGCGCATAAGATATAGGCGTCTGCTGCAGCCCCACGTGGATGAGCATTCAAAATGGAGTAGAGAAGGGGTTGTTTTCTACATATTCATTTGGCTGATGCGCGGCGTTAACCCCTTCTCTACTCCATTTTGAATGCTTCTTTTTATAATAGACTTAGATACTGAAACACCTCATTTCTGGAGAGTATTTGTCATTTATGTGGTGGTTGTGAAGGGGAATTTCTTCAGCATGGAAAGGATTCCGCAATCAACCACCCCTGTGGTTTTCTGTGGCTGTGCAGAACCTTTTGAGTTCACAAGCTTACCAGTGTGCTCTTTTTTGCATGATGTACCAAACTGTTGATTTGGCCATCACTAACATTTCTGCTATCTTTCTGATGGATTTCTTTTTTTTACCCTAATGTTGATCTGCTTCTCTTCCATTTAGAGCTCATTTGACCTCATGTTGTGGCTTCAAAGCAAAAGCTTCAAAATACAAATGCCACACCTAGAATCAGCTCAAGACCTTGTACCTGCTTAATGGATGATGGATTAAAGAGGGGATAGCTCATGCAGCCCACTCAAGAGCATTTGAGATAATAATATGATTACTATTGATCTTTTGGAAAGAAAAGTCAGCTACATGTTAAAGAGCTGTAATTCCTAAACACTTACTCCAATTAGGATGGGAATTCCTTCAAATTATAGCTGAGAGTCTGCACTTTAAGCCCCTATTGATTAAATAACTGTATCTTGATTATGTTTTGGTAAACAGATAAAATGCCAAAATTTGTGTCACTGTTCAAATATTTCTGGACCTAACTGTATTGTTTTGTATACAGTATGTTGTGAAGTAGTTATTCGTAGGTTCATACCAGAGAAAAATAAGATGCAACAGCATGCAGTATTGACATGGGGTATACAATTGCCAAATTGGACAATTAAAAGATTTATTCAAAAATTAAAAAGTATAAGCATATGCCACAGACTGCTGTATTCGAATGGTGTGTATGAGTCTAATATAGAACTATTATAACAATTTTGTTTGCAAAAATATATTTATTTTTTTACAACACTTACACTTTATGTGATAGACAGTTGTAATTAAAATTCCGGATTAGGGAAAAATATGCCTTGCTTGTTTCACAATCCAGGAAGCACCAACTTTCTGTGACACACAAGCCTTGGTTTCAGGATTTTGGTTTAGTAGCAAAATTAGTACAGATGCGTATTGAAATGCCCTCCTTTTTTGGTAATATAATAATAATATTAATAAAGGCTGTTGTTAAACTCCTTTTACAGCAAAATATCTCAAAATAATCAATTCAGTCTCACAGACTGAGACTACCAACTCCATTTTGAATGTGCTACAGCACTACTGTAATTCTAGCCATATGTGGAATAAGCTATGGTCTCTGAGCTATTAAAAGCAAAAAATAGCTCTGCTTCATTGGCATGCATGTTTTATACTTGCTGTGATAGCCACCCTGATTAGCTGCTCTAGTTTATTTGATGTGATAGTTGCCGGGCATTTTGCGCAATCTCGTGAAGCTGTGCCTGATGACATGAACCCCCTTTCTGAGTCTTCAGCAGTGTGTGAAATGGTGCCAGGCATTTGTCGTTTGTTCATATTGTCCTCCGCAACATGACACAGGCCTCAGGGTTGTTGTGGAAACAATGCATAAGTAACCATAGAACACAGCTGCCATTATTTATTTCGTAATTTAGGGAGCACTGTAATTGAAAACTGGCCTTCTTCTGGAAAGACGCCAACCCCAAACTACAGCTGTTTGCCAAAATGTACATTGGGGGCATCATCCCAGCAAGAAAGAACTAACATGGGAATGCAATAATTCTTACCTTGTGAGCTATATAATTATATGTATACTATATTATCTTTGTAGACTCTGTATTTGTACTATCGTGCACTAGCAGATACCATAAACAACCACGAGGAAAAACGATCAAACGCCCATTGATAATTTGCTAAATTTTATTGTAATTACAAAGACAACATGAAAAGAGTGGAGCAATTTGGTGCAGGAACTTAAAAGCCCCAAAGAAAGGGCCACAGATCCCTCATGTTATAATACCTATAATCGGCAAATCTGGCATTCACCCAGGTATATACATATCAGATCCACTAGATGTCGCTCTACATCCAATAATATGACCATATGTGCAACCATAGGATTAAACGGTCAGAATTCATCGCATATTAATGAACAGATCCAAATTACACTACTTACATGGATGCAAACAAGTCAATCAGTGGATACCAAGAGAGGAGGGGATCCCACGACCCACCCGACGGCCGTTTCGGTAACACTTAGTTACCTTCGTCAGGGGGCTTTTAAGTTCCTGCACCAAATTGCTCCACTCTTTACATGTTGTCTTTGTAATTACAATAACATTTTGCAAATTATCAATGGGCGTTTGATTGTTTTTCCTCGTGGTTGTTTAGTCTATTATATAGTGCTTTCCCCTTATAGTCCAATTCTGCACGGTGGTTTATTATTCATCATATATTATTTTGAAACAATTAATATTCATGCATTGAATGTTTTATAATCTTAACCATGTGTAGATGGTTGTTGTTAATATATATACTAGCAGATACCATTTTGATTATTGACTTGAAATAGTTATGCATTCAGATATTTGATTGTGCCACAGTATTTTACTCTTTGTTACAGTACCTTCTGCTTCACTTTTTTATATTTTCTATTTTGATGCTTCTCTTTTCTCTGATGCTACATTCACATGCACAGTTTTTGCAAAAACACAGAAAAATATTTTATGTTTTTTTTTGTAGCATTTTTGTACTTTTTCATTACTTTCTATGGATTAAAAATTCCTCAAAAATGCTAAAAGAATATACATTGTGCACATCTCAAAAACAATGCAGTGTACAAATTCAGTTAGGAAAAAAAAATAAATACAAAAACAAACGTGCATGAGATTACTAAAATCCAGGTTCCCAGATTTGGGATAAAAGTCTATGTGACTGAAGACTTTCATCCCAAACCAGGACAACTCCTTTAAGCATTGGATATCCTGTATACTAAAGATAAGAACTTTTCCTCAAAAAATTAAGACAAATGAGTGCATTGAGTAGCAAAATAACCAATTAGAAACATACCAATTAGTCAAAATATCATAACTATCTGCCTAATATTGTGTAGGTCTAAAGCATGCTGCCAAAGAACTGCTGCCCCACTGGGGCATGTGTAGGGATACTGCCCCTACAAACCTTTAGAGACAGTGCTCCTCTGTTTTCAGTGTGTTATGTACTTAGCCGGCTCCATCGGCACTCCACCTGTGTACCGTGAATTTGAACTAAAAAAAGTGCAGAAAGAGGTAAAGAGCGGGAGAAGAGTTTGGGCGGGAAGAGAAGTTGAGTCTCCTGAAAGGGTGAGGATGAAAAGACTCTGCCTGTGTTACTGCCTGAGTATGCTGGTTTGGAAAGAGGTACGATGCCGGCTGCAAGAGAGACTGCGAGCTGGACCATGAAAGGGCCCTGGTCCCTGTTGAGCGAATACTGTACTGAGACGCTCCTGATGTTGACGAATCTAAATAGAGGAAGATATATCATCGGGAGGAGTTGAGAGATTCTGGGTCCGGAGTAAAGGAAGTGTTCCTCCCTGTCATGCAAGGAGAAGTGGACACTGATGAGCATCACGGCACAAAACTACCGGGAGTGGGCTTGTTCCCCCTTGAGTGTACCATGATTCTTTACCTGTGTGCGCACTTAATAGAGCGTAGTGTGGGTTTCCATAGCCAGAGCACGTTATCCGCACAGCCCAGGTAGAGAAGGCCAGCATGGTTGTTAGTGAAGTTGTGAATAGATTATGCCTGCTGAGTATACTATTGTGGTTAACTTTGTATAAGCTGGGGCGGTGTATTGTTGGTGTGTTCCAGCTAGAATCTGCTGTTTGTTAGACTTGACTGTTGACAGACTACATAACCCTGTTTACTTGCATAAACACTTATATCCTATCTGTTAATAAAGCTTGTTTCTGCAGCCTCGTCTTCTGTTTCTTAATTGAATCCTGCACAGTGGTGGTCCCTAGGGTATCCTCAAAACATCTGGTGGTGTCTAGCATTGGTTGTTACAGCAATTTCGGCTACAGTTAATCAGTTATTCTTCTTGAGGTTTACACCTGCATTCACCATATGGCTAAAGTCATACTTGTGTGTGACTCGTTCGAGGATCACAATGCCTGGACTGACAGCCTGCTCTCCTGACAGGATTGTGCTAGCTCCATAGAATAAAATGAAGCTAACATGCTGAGGTCAGGAGAGCGAGCTGCCGCTCCGAGCAATACGATGGGAGGCAATCTTTGAGCAATTAATATGCAAGTGTGGCTTCAGCTTATGCAAGGCCCTCTTCACACATGTGTATAAAAAAGTATCTGTAAAAGTGCTACCTGTGTAATTAGTGTTTTCCTTCAGTGTGCCATCGATGTGTCATTTATGTGTGATCAGTGTGCCATCAATGTGTCATCAGTGGGCCATCCCTGTTTTTCTTATTATCGCTAAAGGAAACTTCTCCTGTACTTTCAGTGTTAAACATATACGGACACAGATGCCATCTGTTTGTTGTGCATGTTTTTCATGGACCCATAGACTTTTATTGGCCCTTGTCAACTGTGCTGCCGAAAAAAAAGGACATATCTCCTTGGAGCTCACACAGACACACGTTCCATGTCAAAACACAGACCTGTGAGCAGCACCATAGGTTATAATGGGTACATGTAGTATTCATGGAAAAAAAATGGATGCCACATAATAGCTCCAGGGATACATTGATTGACCCTGTTCTTTGCTCTTCAGTTGTCCTTGTTTGAGCTATTTTTTTCAGGTACTAACTGTCGCATAACCAAAATACCCCAATAGTTATGCCATATTTGAGACTCTCTGAACTGATTGTCTTGTGAGCACAATTTTCTTTTTGCCAAAATCGCTTAGTTGATCGTAATATTCAATTTTTCTTATAATTCAACTTCACCTTGAGATAATCAATGTTATTCAGTTCACCTGTGATTTCTTTTACGGCGTAGCTGATCAGTGTATAACACACACTGTGGTTGTATGGATATGCATTAGTGGAGTTATTTTATGTTTTTCATACTTTTTATCCACTAAGGGATTTCCTATTACTTCTTTAATGGTCTAACAGAAGAGGCAATATTTGTTTTCAAACTCTATTCCCATCAGAACTAAAAGGAATTGAGCGTTTTCTTCACCAGAGACCTAATGCACATTTATTTTGAGAATGAAAAAGTTAATCACTGTTATAAGGTCCAGTGCACAGACTGCCATGGCCATTCTTCCATTCATCATAGCTGCAGTAAACGAGACATTTTGCATTGATCTCAAGGCAAAAGAAAATATCGACATCAAAAGGACTAGTGTTGATTTGCTGAAAGGCTTCTCCGTTTTCTGGAATACTTTTTGCTAATAACTTTTCATTTTCTGATAAAAGCTGTTGTAATATTTTCCAATGCTAAAATGTTTTAACTGATATACTCTTTGGAGTATATCTATTCTTAATACATTATTTTCAACTATTATATATTTTTAATACCCCAATTCTGCCACATCGTCTTGACAAAGCAGGGCACAAATGTGCATTGGAGTACAGGTTTATAAGCCTGGAGGGAATCGTATTATGTCACTTCATCCTTACTGTGTGAATTAACTCTATGTTTATTCAATAGACTAAATGGAAAGTTAAAGAGGTTTTCTGGGGGGGAAAAGAAAAATTACCCAAGGACTTGGTGATGTAAAAAAAAAAAACCAGCAACTAATACCCACCTGCCAGCACCCACTTGGATAAAGAGTACGCACTGTGTACTACCGGCATTTTTGGCCTTTTTGGGTTAAGGTCAAAATATAAGCCCTACTCTTAAAACAAGCCTCAGTTGTGGTTCAATCATGAAGTGTCCATTCAGCTAAAAAAGTTAAAGAATATTGCAGGACACTTTATTATAGACAGCGGACTCCCCCAAAAGAAAGAAGACAAATCTTGCATCATACTCACCAGATGGGGATGCTGTGGAACACGAGGCCCTGCAGTGGAACGCATTGAGAACTGAGGTAGAACGAACACACAATACACACACATTTGCTGATACCTTACAGCTCCTGTAACCTGGGACACTATGTAACGAGAGGCTCCGTGGTGGAATGCATTGAGGACATGGAACGCATCAATGCATTCCACAGCAAAGCTCCACTGCAGATTCATTGTTCACAGGGTCCCAGGTCCCCCTGTCTGCCAGAAGCAGTACAGTATCACTGGATGTGTATGTGTGTGTGGGTATATGTGTGTGTCTGGTGTGTGTGAGTACTGGCCAGCCAGAAGCAGGGGAAGAGAAGACAAGAACCTCCAGGGATGGTGCAGAGGACCTGAAAGCAATACAGATGTCCGGGGTCTGGTAAGTATGATTCACGTGGGGGTCTGACTTTTTGGGCGGGTAAACTTACCCCAAGCAGTGTTTCCCCCAAAATAAGTCCTACCCAGAAAATAAGACTTGGCACATTTTTCAGGGCAAACAATAATATAAGACAGTGTGTTATTTTTGGGGAAATATGGTATGTTGAAATAAGAAGAGGAGAGTGCATCATTCCAGCAACAGCACGTCCCTTGAGCAGCACATCATTGGATGTTGGCTGATTCTTTTGTTTTCAAGGAACATACTCCTTTATAAACTGTTTTCTGCCCATTCTAGACACATGAACTCTTGACCGGGTCAAGTGTTTGGGAGAGCTGCTGAGATAGCTGTCTGCTAAAACAAGGTTTGGTTGGCAGCTGTCCCTTGTATATTTATATATTGTACAGACATGATCATCACTATCCCCATTGAGGTTCAGAAGCTAAACAGATTAAGTTACTGTGAAGAAAGGAGTTCTTAAAAGGTTCTCTACACGCAATAGTTAAATGAAATGTGCTACCCAAAGCATGACCATTTTTTTGCAGTACAACATAGCATAGCCTGCCTTTATGCTAAATATTCATTTGCATGAAACATATTGAAAAAAGCATAATGGGGAAGATTCATTAATTTATTTAGCGGCAGGTAGGGTGTGGATACCCAGGTCCGACTTACATGGTGAAATATGCAAGAGTGATCACCAGTCAGTTTGGAGGCAATCAGATCATAAAAATCAAAGGAATTCCCGACACTGACTGCTTTAATGCAACTTCTTATTAATTCCAGCTTTCATCAACTTGATTAAAGCTTGGAATGGAGGGAAATACATAATAATACTACATTGAATATTATGCTGGAATAATAAGAATTTGCATTGAAGTTGTGAGTGATGGGAATTCCCTTGATCTTTATTGCTTGCATGGTGGGGCCAACTTGAATTACTGGACATATGCCAGTCTTACCTGTATCAGTGTCCCTAGGATTCCAATCTGTTTAAAATCTGTTATACAGAAGTAAAGCTGGGTTCACACTAAGCGACAGCGACAACGACGTCGCTGTTACGTCACCATTTTCGGTGACGTAACAGCGACCTTGTAAGTCGCTGTTATGATCGCTGCTTAGCTGTCAAACACAGCAGAAGCAGCGATCATAACGTCGCTGTGCTACATGTGCAGAGAGCAGGGAGCCGCGCTTAGCGCTGGCTCCTTGCTCTCCTAGGTACAGTACACATCGGGTTAATTAACCCGATGTGTGCTGCAGCTACATGTCACAGTGCAGAGAGCAGGGAGCCGCGCGCACTGCTTAGCGCTGGCTCCTTGCTCTCCTTGCTACAGTATACATCGGGTTAATTACCTGATGTGTACTGCAGCCACATGTGCACAGAGCAGGAGCCGGCACTGGCAGCAAGAGCGGAGGCTGGTAACGAAGGTAAATATCGGGTAATCAGGGAAAGGTCTTCCCTTGGTTACCCGATGTTTACGCTGGTTACAGCTTACCGCAGCTGCCAGACGCCGGCTCCTGCTCCCTCTGTTCGCTTCATTTCGTCGCTCTCTTCGCTGTCACACACAGCGATGTGTGTGTCACAGCGGGAGAGTGACGACCAAAAAATGAAGCTGGACATTCAGCAACGACCGGCAACCTCATAGCAGGGGCCAGGTCGTTGCTGGATGTCACACACAGCGACGGGACGTCGCTGCAACGTCACAGAAAATGGTGACGTAGCAGCGACGTCGTTGTCATTGTCGCTGTGTGTGACACCAGCTTAAGTCATGGGCCCTACTAGTCACTCTGTCTCCCCTCTCATTCTGCTGCTGTACTGTATGCCACAGACCTAAAGTTACTTGTGGCCTGCACAAAGTCTTTCCCTCTCTCTCTATCTTTATCTCTTCTTAATTTTCACTTTTTTTAAGAAGCACTTTTGCATTATTTCTGCATAGGGAGGTATTTGAAAAATTATAACCTTCCTACAGAGGCATTAAGATTTTGAAGGAGGCAAAAAAGAAGGTACTATATTACGAAAGACATATAATTTGTGGCTGAAAGAAAGCATTACAGGAAATCTGCCAGCTGCTTTTTGTTATCTAATCTGAAGACAGCAGTCTGTAGGGGTTAAACATGGATTTCAGAAATGTCTCTCTTAGGGTGCCTTCACACTTTAGCGATGCAGCAGCGATCCGACCAGCGATCTGACCTGGTCAGGATCACTGCTGCATCGCTACATGGTCGCTGGTGAGCTGTCAAACAGGCAGATCTCACCAGCGACCAGTGACCAGCCCCCGGCCAGCAGCGACGTGCAAGCGACCCTGCGCTTGCACGGAGCCGGCGTCTGGAAGCTGCGGAGACTGGTAACTAAGGTAAACATCGGGTATGGTTACCCGATGTTTACATTAGTTACCAGCGCACACCGCTTAGCTTTGCTCTCCTAGCTACAGTACACATCGGGTTAATTAACCCGATGTGTAATGCAGCTACATGTGCAGAGAGCAGGGAGCCGCGCACACTGTTTAGCGCTGGCTCCTTGCTCTCCTAGCTACAGTACACATCGGGTTAATTAACCCGATGTGTAGTGCAGTTACATGTGCAGAGAGCCGGAGCCGGCAGCACAGGCAGCGTGAGAGCTGCGGAGGCTGGTAACTAAGGTAAATATCGGGTAACCACCTTGGTTACCCGACGTTTATCTTGGTTACAGCTTACCGCAGCTGCCAGACGCCGGCTCCTGCTCCCTGCTCGCTTCATTCGTCACTCTCTCGCTGTCACACACAGCGATCTGTGTGTCACAGTGGGAGAGCGCCTTTGAAGAAAACGATCCAGGGCTGTGTGTAACGAGCAGCGATCTCGCAGCAGGGGCCAGATCGCTGCTCAGTGTCACACACAGCAAGATCGCTAATGAGGTCACTGCTGCGTCACAAAAAGCGTGACTCAGCAGCGATCTCGGCAGCGAGCTCGCTGTGTGTGAAGCACCCCTTAGGCCCCCTTCACACGTCCGTGATACACGTGCGTGTTTGGTCCGTTTCCGTATATACCGGAGACACGGCCAAACGTGCACCAATGTTAATCTATGATTGTGGTCACACGTGCGTTATTTCATTATGTCCGTGTGTGCGTGTCCGTGATCCGTATGTGTTTGCGTTTTGCATGGATGCATGTCCGTTATCTGCACGGAGCACGCACACATGGACACAATGAAAGTCTATGGGTATGTGGGTATGTGCACACACGTTAGTAAACACATATGCATCTACCTATAGTCCGTATCCGTTTGGTGTTTTTATTTCTAGTGATGTCGGCTATTCTTTCTATTTCTGTGTATGTCGGTCAATCTCCCTGAGTCCGTCAGTCGGTCTCTCTGTCGGTCTCTCTGTCCCTCTCTCACAGTCTGTCGGTCTGTTTCCCCCCCTCTCTCATACTTACCGTTCCCCGATCACCGGCGCGGCGCTGCACGGCATTCACACTGCTGCGGCGGCTTTTACTATTTTGAAAAAGCCGGCCGCTCATTAAACAATCTCCTATTCCCTGCTTTCCCCGCCCACCGGCGCCTATGAATGGTTGCAGTGAGACACGCCCCCACACTGAGTGACAGGTGCCTCACTGCACCCAATCACAGCAGCCGGTGGGCGTGTCTATACTGCAAAAAAAACCAAGGACAAAATTGTAGAAAAAATACCCTGACTATAAATAAATAAATTGCAAGTGCTTAATAAACAGGGTACTTAGTATATACATTTTTGCAAAAAGGTAAGAAGCTGTCTCACCTCGTCACGGTGTACCCATCTGAGACAGTCCCTAACCTACTAAAGTTAAAAACATATTTTGTACCTGACTAGTGTCATGTCAAAACTTCAATATGGATGGTAAAGTGGTTAGCTGGGTCCCAGATTAAATACACAGCAAAAAGTGAGAAGCAGGTAATTGTTCAGCCTCAGTATCAGGAGGGCTGCACCCCCAACTTGCATTAAAGCAAGATAACAGACAAAAAAAACAAAAAACTGAGCTGTGACAAAATGTTCAATAAACATGCAACATTACAAGCATGTGAATTGCAGCCACAAGACTAGAAAAAAACCAAGGAGAAAATTGTAGAAAAAATACCCTGACTATAAATAAATAAATTGCAAACCTACTAAAGTTAAAAACATATTTTGTACCTGATGTTGCATGTTTATTGAACATTTTGTCACAGCTCAGTTTTTTGTTTTTTTTGTCTGTTATCTTGCTTTAATGCAAGTTGGGGGTGCAGCCCTCCTGATACTGAGGCTGAACAATTACCTGCTTCTCACTTTTTGCTGTGTATTTAATCTGGGACCCAGCTAACCACTTTACCATCCATATTGAAGTTTTGACATGACACTAGTCAGGTACAAAATATGTTTTTAACTTTAGTAGGTTAGGGACTGTCTCAGATGGGTACACCGTGACGAGGTGAGACAGCTTCTTACCTTTTTGCAAAAATGTATATACTAAGTACCCTGTTTATTAAGCACTTGCAATTTATTTATTTATAGTCAGGGTATTTTTTCTACAATTTTCTCCTTGGTTTTTTTCTAGTCTTGAGGCTGCAATTCACATGCTTGTAATGTTGCATGTTTATTGAACATTTTGTCACAGCTCAGTTTTTTGTTTTTTTTGTCTGTTATCTTGCTTCAATGCAAGTTGGGGGTGCAGCCCTCCTGATACTGAGGCTGAACAATTACCTGCTTCTCACTTTTTGCTGTGTATTTAATCTGGGACCCAGCTAACCACTTTACCATCCATATTGAAGTTTTGACATGACACTAGTCAGGTACAAAATATGTTTTTAACTTTAGTAGGTTAGGGACTGTCTCAGATGGGTACACCGTGACGAGGTGAGACAGCTTCTTACCTTTTTGCAAAAATGTATATACTAAGTACCCTGTTTATTAAGCACTTGCAATTTATTTATTTATAGTCAGGGTATTTTTTCTACAATTTTCTCCTTGTTTTTTTTCTAGTCTTGAGGCTGCAATTCACAAGCTTGTAATGTTGCATGTTTATTGAACATTTTGTCACAGCTCAGTTTTTTGTTTTTTTTGTCTGTTATCTTGCTTTAATGCAAGTTGGGGGTGCAGCCCTCCTGATACTGAGGCTGAACAATTACCTGCTTCTCACTTTTTGCTGTGTATTTAATCTGGGACCCAGCTAACCACTTTACCATCCATATTGAAGTTTTGACATGACACTAGTCAGGTACAAAATATGTTTTTAACTTTAGTAGGTTAGAGACTGTCTCAGATGGGTACACCGTGACGAGGTGAGACAGCTTCTTACCTTTTTGCAAAAATGTATATACTAAGTACCCTGTTTATTAAGCACTTGCAATTTATTTATTTATAGTCAGGGTATTTTTTCTACAATTTTCTCCTTGGTTTTTTTCTAGTCTTGAGGCTGCAATTCACATGCTTGTAATGTTGCATGTTTATTGAACATTTTGTCACAGCTCAGTTTTTTGTTTTTATTGTCTGTTATCTTGCTTTAATGCAAGTTGGGGGTGCAGCCCTCCTGATACTGAGGCTGAACAATTACCTGCTTCTCACTTTTTGCTGTGTATTTAATCTGGGACCCAGCTAACCACTTTACCATCCATATTGAAGTTTTGACATGACACTAGTCAGGTACAAAATATGTTTTTAACTTTAGTAGGTTAGGGACTGTCTCAGATGGGTACACCGTGACGAGGTGAGACAGCTTCTTACCTTTTTGCAAAAATGTATATACTAAGTACCCTGTTTATTAAGCACTTGCAATTTATTCATTTATAGTCAGGGTATTTTTTCTACAATTTTCTCCTTGTTTTTTTTCTAGTCTTGAGGCTGCAATTCACATGCTTGTAATGTTGCATGTTTATTGAACATTTTGGCACAGCTCAGTTTTTTGTTTTTTTTGTCTGTTATCTTGCTTTAATGCAAGTTGGGGGTGCAGCCCTCCTGATACTGAGGCTGAACAATTACCTGCTTCTCACTTTTTGCTGTGTATTTAATCTGGGACCCAGCTAACCACTTTACCATCCATATTGAAGTTTTGACATGACACTAGTCAGGTACAAAATATGTTTTTAACTTTAGTAGGTTAGGGACTGTCTCAGATGGGTACACCGTGACGAGGTGAGACAGCTTCTTACCTTTTTGCAAAAATGTATATACTAAGTACCCTGTTTATTAAGCACTTGCAATTTATTTATTTATAGTCAGGGTATTTTTTCTACAATTTTCTCCTTGGTTTTTTTCTAGTCTTGAGGCTGCAATTCACATGCTTGTAATGTTGCATGTTTATTGAACATTTTGTCACAGCTCAGTTTTTTGTTTTTTTTGTCTGTTATCTTGCTTTAATGCAAGTTGGGGGTGCAGCCCTCCTGATACTGAGGCTGAACAATTACCTGCTTCTCACTTTTTGCTGTGTATTTAATCTGGGACCCAGCTAACCACTTTACCATCCATATTGAAGTTTTGACATGACACTAGTCAGGTACAAAATATGTTTTTAACTTTAGTAGGTTAGGGACTGTCTCAGATGGGTACACCGTGACGAGGTGAGACAGCTTCTTACCTTTTTGCAAAAATGTATATACTAAGTACCCTGTTTATTAAGCACTTGCAATTTATTTATTTATAGTCAGGGTATTTTTTCTACAATTTTCTCCTTGGTTTTTTTCTAGTCTTGAGGCTGCAATTCACATGCTTGTAATGTTGCATGTTTATTGAACATTTTGTCACAGCTCAGTTTTTTGTTTTTTTTGTCTGTTATCTTGCTTTAATGCAAGTTGGGGGTGCAGCCCTCCTGATACTGAGGCTGAACAATTACCTTCTTCTCACTTTTTGCTGTGTATTTAATCTGGGACCCAGCTAACCACTTTACCATCCATATTGAAGTTTTGACATGACACCAGTCAGGTACAAAATATGTTTTTAACTTTAGTAGGTTAGGGACTGTCTCAGATGGGTACACCGTGACGAGGTGAGACAGCTTCTTACATTTTTGCAAAAATGTATATACTAAGTACCCTGTTTATTAAGCACTTGCAATTTATTTATTTATAGTCAGGGTATTTTTTCTACAATTTTCTCCTTGGTTTTTTTCTAGTCTTGAGGCTGCAATTCACATGCTTGTAATGTTGCATGTTTATTGAACATTTTGTCACAGCTCAGTTTTTTGTTTTTTTTTGTCTGTTATCTTGCTTTAATGCAAGTTGGGGGTGCAGCCCTCCTGATACTGAGGCTGAACAATTACCTGCTTCTCACTTTTTGCTGTGTATTTAATCTGGGACCCAGCTAACCACTTTACCATCCATATTGAAGTTTTGACATGACACTAGTCAGGTACAAAATATGTTTTTAACTTTAGTAGGTTAGGGACTGTCTCAGATGGGTACACCGTGACGAGGTGAGACAGCTTCTTACCTTTTTGCAAAAATGTATATACTAAGTACCCTGTTTAATAAGCACTTGCAATTTATTTATTTATAGTCAGGGTATTTTTTCTACAATTTTCTCCTTGGTTTTTTTCTAGTCTTGAGGCTGCAATTCACATGCTTGTAATGTTGCATGTTTATTGAACATTTTGTCACAGCTCAGTTTTTTTTTTTTTGTCTGTTATCTTGCTTTAATGCAAGTTGGGGGTGCAGCCCTCCTGATACTGAGGCTGAACAATTACCTGCTTCTCACTTTTTGCTGTGTATTTAATCTGGGACCCAGCTAACCACTTTACCATCCATATTGAAGTTTTGACATGACACCAGTCAGGTACAAAATATGTTTTTAACTTTAGTAGGTTAGGGACTGTCTCAGATGGGTACACCGTGACGAGGTGAGACAGCTTCTTACCTTTTTGCAAAAATGTATATACTAAGTACCCTGTTTATTAAGCACTTGCAATTTATTTATTTATAGTCAGGGTATTTTTTCTACAATTTTCTCCTTGGTTTTTTTCTAGTCTTGAGGCTGCAATTCACATGCTTGTAATGTTGCATGTTTATTGAACATTTTGTCACAGCTCAGTTTTTTGTTTTTTTTGTCTGTTATCTTGCTTTAATGCAAGTTGGGGGTGCAGCCCTCCTGATACTGAGGCTGAACAATTACCTGCTTCTCACTTTTTGCTGTGTATTTAATCTGGGACCCAGCTAACCACTTTACCATCCATATTGAAGTTTTGACATGACACTAGTCAGGTACAAAATATGTTTTTAACTTTAGTAGGTTAGGGACTGTCTCAGATGGGTACACCGTGACGAGGTGAGACAGCTTCTTACCTTTTTGCAAAAATGTATATACTAAGTACCCTGTTTATTAAGCACTTGCAATTTATTTATTTATAGTCAGGGTATTTTTTCTACAATTTTCTCCTTGGTTTTTTTCTAGTCTTGAGGCTGCAATTCACATGCTTGTAATGTTGCATGTTTATTGAACATTTTGTCACAGCTCAGTTTTTTGTTTTTTTTGTCTGTTATCTTGCTTTAATGCAAGTTGGGGGTGCAGCCCTCCTGATACTGAGGCTGAACAATTACCTGCTTCTCACTTTTTGCTGTGTATTTAATCTGGGACCCAGCTAACCACTTTACCATCCATATTGAAGTTTTGACATGACACCAGTCAGGTACAAAATATGTTTTTAACTTTAGTAGGTTAGGGACTGTCTCAGATGGGTACACCGTGACGAGGTGAGACAGCTTCTTACCTTTTTGCAAAAATGTATATACTAAGTACCCTGTTTATTAAGCACTTGCAATTTATTTATTTATAGTCAGGGTATTTTTTCTACAATTTTCTCCTTGGTTTTTTTCTAGTCTTGAGGCTGCAATTCACATGCTTGTAATGTTGCATGTTTATTGAACATTTTGTCACAGCTCAGTTTTTTGGTTTTTTTTGTCTGTTATCTTGCTTTAATGCAAGTTGGGGGTGCAGCCCTCCTGATACTGAGGCTGAACAATTACCTGCTTCTCACTTTTTGCTGTGTATTTAATCTGGGACCCAGCTAACCACTTTACCATCCATATTGAAGTTTTGACATGACACTAGTCAGGTACAAAATATGTTTTTAACTTTAGTAGGTTAGGGACTGTCTCAGATGGGTACACCGTGACGAGGTGAGACAGCTTCTTACCTTTTTGCAAAAATGTATATACTAAGTACCCTGTTTAATAAGCACTTGCAATTTATTTATTTATAGTCAGGGTATTTTTTCTACAATTTTCTCCTTGGTTTTTTTCTAGTCTTGAGGCTGCAATTCACATGCTTGTAATGTTGCATGTTTATTGAACATTTTGTCACAGCTCAGTTTTTTTTTTTTTTTGTCTGTTATCTTGCTTTAATGCAAGTTGGGGGTGCAGCCCTCCTGATACTGAGGCTGAACAATTACCTGCTTCTCACTTTTTGCTGTGTATTTAATCTGGGACCCAGCTAACCACTTTACCATCCATATTGAAGTTTTGACATGACACCAGTCAGGTACAAAATATGTTTTTAACTTTAGTAGGTTAGGGACTGTCTCAGATGGGTACACCGTGATGAGGTGAGACAGCTTCTTACCTTTTTGCAAAAATGTATATACTAAGTACCCTGTTTATTAAGCACTTGCAATTTATTTATTTATAGTCAGGGTATTTTTTCTACAATTTTCTCCTTGGTTTTTTTCTAGTCTTGAGGCTGCAATTCACATGCTTGTAATGTTGCATGTTTATTGAACATTTTGTCACAGCTCAGTTTTTTGTTTTTTTTGTCTGTTATCTTGCTTTAATGCAAGTTGGGGGTGCAGCCCTCCTGATACTGAGGCTGAACAATTACCTGCTTCTCACTTTTTGCTGTGTATTTAATCTGGGACCCAGCTAACCACTTTACCATCCATATTGAAGTTTTGACATGACACTAGTCAGGTACAAAATATGTTTTTAACTTTAGTAGGTTAGGGTCTGTCTCAGATGGGTACACCGTGACGAGGTGAGACAGCTTCTTACCTTTTTGCAAAAATGTATATACTAAGTACCCTGTTTATTAAGCACTTGCAATTTATTTATTTATAGTCAGGGTATTTTTTCTACAATTTTCTCCTTGGTTTTTTTCTAGTCTTGAGGCTGCAATTCACATGCTTGTAATGTTGCATGTTTATTGAACATTTTGTCACAGCTCAGTTTTTTGTTTTTTTTGTCTGTTATCTTGCTTTAATGCAAGTTGGGGGTGCAGCCCTCCTGATACTGAGGCTGAACAATTACCTGCTTCTCACTTTTTGCTGTGTATTTAATCTGGGACCCAGCTAACCACTTTACCATCCATATTGAAGTTTTGACATGACACTAGTCAGGTACAAAATATGTTTTTAACTTTAGTAGGTTAGGGACTGTCTCAGATGGGTACACCATGACGAGGTGAGACAGCTTCTTACCTTTTTGCAAAAATGTATATACTAAGTACCCTGTTTATTAAGCACTTGCAATTTATTTATTTATAGTCAGGGTATTTTTTCTACAATTTTCTCCTTGGTTTTTTTCTAGTCTTGAGGCTGCAATTCACATGCTTGTAATGTTGCATGTTTATTGAACATTTTGTCACAGCTCAGTTTTTTGTTTTTTTTGTCTGTTATCTTGCTTTAATGCAAGTTGGGGGTGCAGCCCTCCTGATACTGAGGCTGAACAATTACCTGCTTCTCACTTTTTGCTGTGTATTTAATCTGGGACCCAGCTAACCACTTTACCATCCATATTGAAGTTTTGACATGACACTAGTCAGGTACAAAATATGTTTTTAACTTTAGTAGGTTAGGGACTGTCTCAGATGGGTACACCGTGACGAGGTGAGACAGCTTCTTACCTTTTTGCAAAAATGTATATACTAAGTACCCTGTTTATTAAGCACTTGCAATTTATTTATTTATAGTCAGGGTATTTTTTCTACAATTTTCTCCTTGTTTTTTTTCTAGTCTTGAGGCTGCAATTCACATGCTTGTAATGCTGCATGTTTATTGAACATTTTGTCACAGCTCAGTTTTTTGTTTTTTTTGTCTGTTATCTTGCTTTAATGCAAGTTGGGGGTGCAGCCCTCCTGATACTGAGGCTGAACAATTACCTGCTTCTCACTTTTTGCTGTGTATTTAATCTGGGACCCAGCTAACCACTTTACCATCCATATTGAAGTTTTGACATGACACCAGTCAGGTACAAAATATGTTTTTAACTTTAGTAGGTTAGGGACTGTCTCAGATGGGTACACCGTGACGAGGTGAGACAGCTTCTTACCTTTTTGCAAAAATGTATATACTAAGTACCCTGTTTATTAAGCACTTGCAATTTATTTATTTATAGTCAGGGTATTTTTTCTACAATTTTCTCCTTGGTTTTTTTCTAGTCTTGAGGCTGCAATTCACATGCTTGTAATGTTGCATGTTTATTGAACATTTTGTCACAGCTCAGTTTTTTGTTTTTTTTTGTCTGTTATCTTGCTTTAATGCAAGTTGGGGGTGCAGCCCTCCTGATACTGAGGCTGAACAATTACCTGCTTCTCACTTTTTGCTGTGTATTTAATCTGGGACCCAGCTAACCACTTTACCATCCATATTGAAGTTTTGACATGACACTAGTCAGGTACAAAATATGTTTTTAACTTTAGTAGGTTAGGGACTGTCTCAGATGGGTACACCGTGACGAGGTGAGACAGCTTCTTACCTTTTTGCAAAAATGTATATACTAAGTACCCTGTTTATTAAGCACTTGCAATTTATTTATTTATAGTCAGGGTATTTTTTTCTACAATTTTCTCCTTGGTTTTTTTCTAGTCTTGAGGCTGCAATTCACATGCTTGTAATGTTGCATGTTTATTGAACATTTTGTCACAGCTCAGTTTTTTGTTTTTTTTGTCTGTTATCTTGCTTTAATGCAAGTTGGGGGTGCAGCCCTCCTGATACTGAGGCTGAACAATTACCTGCTTCTCACTTTTTGCTGTGTATTTAATCTGGGACCCAGCTAACCACTTTACCATCCATATTGAAGTTTTGACATGACACCAGTCAGGTACAAAATATGTTTTTAACTTTAGTAGGTTAGGGACTGTCTCAGATGGGTACACCGTGACGAGGTGAGACAGCTTCTTACCTTTTTGCAAAAATGTATATACTAAGTACCCTGTTTATTAAGCACTTGCAATTTATTTATTTATAGTCAGGGTATTTTTTCTACAATTTTCTCCTTGGTTTTTTTCTAGTCTTGAGGCTGCAATTCACATGCTTGTAATGTTGCATGTTTATTGAACATTTTGTCACAGCTCAGTTTTTTGTTTTTTTTGTCTGTTATCTTGCTTTAATGCAAGTTGGGGGTGCAGCCCTCCTGATACTGAGGCTGAACAATTACCTGCTTCTCACTTTTTGCTGTGTATTTAATCTGGGACCCAGCTAACCACTTTACCATCCATATTGAAGTTTTGACATGACACTAGTCAGGTACAAAATATGTTTTTAACTTTAGTAGGTTAGGGACTGTCTCAGATGGGTACACCGTGACGAGGTGAGACAGCTTCTTACCTTTTTGCAAAAATGTATATACTAAGTACCCTGTTTATTAAGCACTTGCAATTTATTTATTTATAGTCAGGGTATTTTTTCTACAATTTTCTCCTTGGTTTTTTTCTAGTCTTGAGGCTGCAATTCACATGCTTGTAATGTTGCATGTTTATTGAACATTTTGTCACAGCTCAGTTTTTTGTTTTTTTTGTCTGTTATCTTGCTTTAATGCAAGTTGGGGGTGCAGCCCTCCTGATACTGAGGCTGAACAATTACCTGCTTCTCACTTTTTGCTGTGTATTTAATCTGGGACCCAGCTAACCACTTTACCATCCATATTGAAGTTTTGACATGACACTAGTCAGGTACAAAATATGTTTTTAACTTTAGTAGGTTAGGGACTGTCTCAGATGGGTAGACCGTGACGAGGTGAGACAGCTTCTTACCTTTTTGCAAAAATGTATATACTAAGTACCCTGTTTATTATTATGCACTTGCAATTTATTTATTTATAGTCAGGGTATTTTTTCTACAATTTTCTCCTTGGTTTTTTTCTAGTCTTGAGGCTGCAATTCACATGCTTGTAATGTTGCATGTTTATTGAACATTTTGTCACAGCTCAGTTTTTTGTTTTTTTTGTCTGTTATCTTGCTTTAATGCAAGTTGGGGGTGCAGCCCTCCTGATACTGAGGCTGAACAATTACCTGCTTCTCACTTTTTGCTGTGTATTTAATCTGGGACCCAGCTAACCACTTTACCATCCATATTGAAGTTTTGACATGACACTAGTCAGGTACAAAATATGTTTTTAACTTTAGTAGGTTAGGGACTGTCTCAGATGGGTACACCGTGACGAGGTGAGACAGCTTCTTACCTTTTTGCAAAAATGTATATACTAAGTACCCTGTTTATTAAGCACTTGCAATTTATTTATTTATAGTCAGGGTATTTTTTCTACAATTTTCTCCTTGGTTTTTTTCTAGTCTTGAGGCTGCAATTCACATGCTTGTAATGTTGCATGTTTATTGAACATTTTGTCACAGCTCAGTTTTTTGTTTTTTTTGTCTGTTATCTTGCTTTAATGCAAGTTGGGGGTGCAGCCCTCCTGATACTGAGGCTGAACAATTACCTGCTTCTCACTTTTTGCTGTGTATTTAATCTGGGACCCAGCTAACCACTTTACCATCCATATTGAAGTTTTGACATGACACTAGTCAGGTACAAAATATGTTTTTAACTTTAGTAGGTTAGGGACTGTCTCAGATGGGTACACCGTGACGAGGTGAGACAGCTTCTTACCTTTTTGCAAAAATGTATATACTAAGTACCCTGTTTATTAAGCACTTGCAATTTATTTATTTATAGTCAGGGTATTTGTTCTACAATTTTCTCCTTGGTTTTTTCTAGTCTTGAGGCTGCAATTCACATGCTTGTAATGTTGCATGTTTATTGAACATTTTGTCACAGCTCAGTTTTTTGTTTTTTTTGTCTGTTATCTTGCTTCAATGCAAGTTGGGGGTGCAGCCCTCCTGATACTGAGGCTGAACAATTACCTGCTTCTCACTTTTTGCTGTGTATTTAATCTGGGACCCAGCTAACCACTTTACCATCCATATTGAAGTTTTGACATGACACTAGTCAGGTACAAAATATGTTTTTAACTTTAGTAGGTTAGGGACTGTCTCAGATGGGTACACCGTGACGAGGTGAGACAGCTTCTTACCTTTTTGCAAAAATGTATATACTAAGTACCCTGTTTATTAAGCACTTGCAATTTATTTATTTATAGTCAGGGTATTTTTTCTACAATTTTCTCCTTGTTTTTTTTCTAGTCTTGAGGCTGCAATTCACAAGCTTGTAATGTTGCATGTTTATTGAACATTTTGTCACAGCTCAGTTTTTTGTTTTTTTTGTCTGTTATCTTGCTTTAATGCAAGTTGGGGGTGCAGCCCTCCTGATACTGAGGCTGAACAATTACCTGCTTCTCACTTTTTGCTGTGTATTTAATCTGGGACCCAGCTAACCACTTTACCATCCATATTGAAGTTTTGACATGACACTAGTCAGGTACAAAATATGTTTTTAACTTTAGTAGGTTAGAGACTGTCTCAGATGGGTACACCGTGACGAGGTGAGACAGCTTCTTACCTTTTTGCAAAAATGTATATACTAAGTACCCTGTTTATTAAGCACTTGCAATTTATTTATTTATAGTCAGGGTATTTTTTCTACAATTTTCTCCTTGGTTTTTTTCTAGTCTTGAGGCTGCAATTCACATGCTTGTAATGTTGCATGTTTATTGAACATTTTGTCACAGCTCAGTTTTTTGTTTTTATTGTCTGTTATCTTGCTTTAATGCAAGTTGGGGGTGCAGCCCTCCTGATACTGAGGCTGAACAATTACCTGCTTCTCACTTTTTGCTGTGTATTTAATCTGGGACCCAGCTAACCACTTTACCATCCATATTGAAGTTTTGACATGACACTAGTCAGGTACAAAATATGTTTTTAACTTTAGTAGGTTAGGGACTGTCTCAGATGGGTACACCGTGACGAGGTGAGACAGCTTCTTACCTTTTTGCAAAAATGTATATACTAAGTACCCTGTTTATTAAGCACTTGCAATTTATTCATTTATAGTCAGGGTATTTTTTCTACAATTTTCTCCTTGTTTTTTTTCTAGTCTTGAGGCTGCAATTCACATGCTTGTAATGTTGCATGTTTATTGAACATTTTGGCACAGCTCAGTTTTTTGTTTTTTTTGTCTGTTATCTTGCTTTAATGCAAGTTGGGGGTGCAGCCCTCCTGATACTGAGGCTGAACAATTACCTGCTTCTCACTTTTTGCTGTGTATTTAATCTGGGACCCAGCTAACCACTTTACCATCCATATTGAAGTTTTGACATGACACTAGTCAGGTACAAAATATGTTTTTAACTTTAGTAGGTTAGGGACTGTCTCAGATGGGTACACCGTGACGAGGTGAGACAGCTTCTTACCTTTTTGCAAAAATGTATATACTAAGTACCCTGTTTATTAAGCACTTGCAATTTATTTATTTATAGTCAGGGTATTTTTTCTACAATTTTCTCCTTGGTTTTTTTCTAGTCTTGAGGCTGCAATTCACATGCTTGTAATGTTGCATGTTTATTGAACATTTTGTCACAGCTCAGTTTTTTGTTTTTTTTGTCTGTTATCTTGCTTTAATGCAAGTTGGGGGTGCAGCCCTCCTGATACTGAGGCTGAACAATTACCTGCTTCTCACTTTTTGCTGTGTATTTAATCTGGGACCCAGCTAACCACTTTACCATCCATATTGAAGTTTTGACATGACACTAGTCAGGTACAAAATATGTTTTTAACTTTAGTAGGTTAGGGACTGTCTCAGATGGGTACACCGTGACGAGGTGAGACAGCTTCTTACCTTTTTGCAAAAATGTATATACTAAGTACCCTGTTTATTAAGCACTTGCAATTTATTTATTTATAGTCAGGGTATTTTTTCTACAATTTTCTCCTTGGTTTTTTTCTAGTCTTGAGGCTGCAATTCACATGCTTGTAATGTTGCATGTTTATTGAACATTTTGTCACAGCTCAGTTTTTTGTTTTTTTTGTCTGTTATCTTGCTTTAATGCAAGTTGGGGGTGCAGCCCTCCTGATACTGAGGCTGAACAATTACCTTCTTCTCACTTTTTGCTGTGTATTTAATCTGGGACCCAGCTAACCACTTTACCATCCATATTGAAGTTTTGACATGACACCAGTCAGGTACAAAATATGTTTTTAACTTTAGTAGGTTAGGGACTGTCTCAGATGGGTACACCGTGACGAGGTGAGACAGCTTCTTACATTTTTGCAAAAATGTATATACTAAGTACCCTGTTTATTAAGCACTTGCAATTTATTTATTTATAGTCAGGGTATTTTTTCTACAATTTTCTCCTTGGTTTTTTTCTAGTCTTGAGGCTGCAATTCACATGCTTGTAATGTTGCATGTTTATTGAACATTTTGTCACAGCTCAGTTTTTTGTTTTTTTTTGTCTGTTATCTTGCTTTAATGCAAGTTGGGGGTGCAGCCCTCCTGATACTGAGGCTGAACAATTACCTGCTTCTCACTTTTTGCTGTGTATTTAATCTGGGACCCAGCTAACCACTTTACCATCCATATTGAAGTTTTGACATGACACTAGTCAGGTACAAAATATGTTTTTAACTTTAGTAGGTTAGGGACTGTCTCAGATGGGTACACCGTGACGAGGTGAGACAGCTTCTTACCTTTTTGCAAAAATGTATATACTAAGTACCCTGTTTAATAAGCACTTGCAATTTATTTATTTATAGTCAGGGTATTTTTTCTACAATTTTCTCCTTGGTTTTTTTCTAGTCTTGAGGCTGCAATTCACATGCTTGTAATGTTGCATGTTTATTGAACATTTTGTCACAGCTCAGTTTTTTTTTTTTTGTCTGTTATCTTGCTTTAATGCAAGTTGGGGGTGCAGCCCTCCTGATACTGAGGCTGAACAATTACCTGCTTCTCACTTTTTGCTGTGTATTTAATCTGGGACCCAGCTAACCACTTTACCATCCATATTGAAGTTTTGACATGACACCAGTCAGGTACAAAATATGTTTTTAACTTTAGTAGGTTAGGGACTGTCTCAGATGGGTACACCGTGACGAGGTGAGACAGCTTCTTACCTTTTTGCAAAAATGTATATACTAAGTACCCTGTTTATTAAGCACTTGCAATTTATTTATTTATAGTCAGGGTATTTTTTCTACAATTTTCTCCTTGGTTTTTTTCTAGTCTTGAGGCTGCAATTCACATGCTTGTAATGTTGCATGTTTATTGAACATTTTGTCACAGCTCAGTTTTTTGTTTTTTTTTGTCTGTTATCTTGCTTTAATGCAAGTTGGGGGTGCAGCCCTCCTGATACTGAGGCTGAACAATTACCTGCTTCTCACTTTTTGCTGTGTATTTAATCTGGGACCCAGCTAACCACTTTACCATCCATATTGAAGTTTTGACATGACACTAGTCAGGTACAAAATATGTTTTTAACTTTAGTAGGTTAGGGACTGTCTCAGATGGGTACACCGTGACGAGGTGAGACAGCTTCTTACCTTTTTGCAAAAATGTATATACTAAGTACCCTGTTTATTAAGCACTTGCAATTTATTTATTTATAGTCAGGGTATTTTTTCTACAATTTTCTCCTTGGTTTTTTTCTAGTCTTGAGGCTGCAATTCACATGCTTGTAATGTTGCATGTTTATTGAACATTTTGTCACAGCTCAGTTTTTTGTTTTTTTTGTCTGTTATCTTGCTTTAATGCAAGTTGGGGGTGCAGCCCTCCTGATACTGAGGCTGAACAATTACCTGCTTCTCACTTTTTGCTGTGTATTTAATCTGGGACCCAGCTAACCACTTTACCATCCATATTGAAGTTTTGACATGACACCAGTCAGGTACAAAATATGTTTTTAACTTTAGTAGGTTAGGGACTGTCTCAGATGGGTACACCGTGACGAGGTGAGACAGCTTCTTACCTTTTTGCAAAAATGTATATACTAAGTACCCTGTTTATTAAGCACTTGCAATTTATTTATTTATAGTCAGGGTATTTTTTCTACAATTTTCTCCTTGGTTTTTTTCTAGTCTTGAGGCTGCAATTCACATGCTTGTAATGTTGCATGTTTATTGAACATTTTGTCACAGCTCAGTTTTTTGGTTTTTTTTTGTCTGTTATCTTGCTTTAATGCAAGTTGGGGGTGCAGCCCTCCTGATACTGAGGCTGAACAATTACCTGCTTCTCACTTTTTGCTGTGTATTTAATCTGGGACCCAGCTAACCACTTTACCATCCATATTGAAGTTTTGACATGACACTAGTCAGGTACAAAATATGTTTTTAACTTTAGTAGGTTAGGGACTGTCTCAGATGGGTACACCGTGACGAGGTGAGACAGCTTCTTACCTTTTTGCAAAAATGTATATACTAAGTACCCTGTTTAATAAGCACTTGCAATTTATTTATTTATAGTCAGGGTATTTTTTCTACAATTTTCTCCTTGGTTTTTTTCTAGTCTTGAGGCTGCAATTCACATGCTTGTAATGTTGCATGTTTATTGAACATTTTGTCACAGCTCAGTTTTTTTTTTTTTTTGTCTGTTATCTTGCTTTAATGCAAGTTGGGGGTGCAGCCCTCCTGATACTGAGGCTGAACAATTACCTGCTTCTCACTTTTTGCTGTGTATTTAATCTGGGACCCAGCTAACCACTTTACCATCCATATTGAAGTTTTGACATGACACCAGTCAGGTACAAAATATGTTTTTAACTTTAGTAGGTTAGGGACTGTCTCAGATGGGTACACCGTGATGAGGTGAGACAGCTTCTTACCTTTTTGCAAAAATGTATATACTAAGTACCCTGTTTATTAAGCACTTGCAATTTATTTATTTATAGTCAGGGTATTTTTTCTACAATTTTCTCCTTGGTTTTTTTCTAGTCTTGAGGCTGCAATTCACATGCTTGTAATGTTGCATGTTTATTGAACATTTTGTCACAGCTCAGTTTTTTGTTTTTTTTGTCTGTTATCTTGCTTTAATGCAAGTTGGGGGTGCAGCCCTCCTGATACTGAGGCTGAACAATTACCTGCTTCTCACTTTTTGCTGTGTATTTAATCTGGGACCCAGCTAACCACTTTACCATCCATATTGAAGTTTTGACATGACACTAGTCAGGTACAAAATATGTTTTTAACTTTAGTAGGTTAGGGTCTGTCTCAGATGGGTACACCGTGACGAGGTGAGACAGCTTCTTACCTTTTTGCAAAAATGTATATACTAAGTACCCTGTTTATTAAGCACTTGCAATTTATTTATTTATAGTCAGGGTATTTTTTCTACAATTTTCTCCTTGGTTTTTTTCTAGTCTTGAGGCTGCAATTCACATGCTTGTAATGTTGCATGTTTATTGAACATTTTGTCACAGCTCAGTTTTTTGTTTTTTTTGTCTGTTATCTTGCTTTAATGCAAGTTGGGGGTGCAGCCCTCCTGATACTGAGGCTGAACAATTACCTGCTTCTCACTTTTTGCTGTGTATTTAATCTGGGACCCAGCTAACCACTTTACCATCCATATTGAAGTTTTGACATGACACTAGTCAGGTACAAAATATGTTTTTAACTTTAGTAGGTTAGGGACTGTCTCAGATGGGTACACCATGACGAGGTGAGACAGCTTCTTACCTTTTTGCAAAAATGTATATACTAAGTACCCTGTTTATTAAGCACTTGCAATTTATTTATTTATAGTCAGGGTATTTTTTCTACAATTTTCTCCTTGGTTTTTTTCTAGTCTTGAGGCTGCAATTCACATGCTTGTAATGTTGCATGTTTATTGAACATTTTGTCACAGCTCAGTTTTTTGTTTTTTTTGTCTGTTATCTTGCTTTAATGCAAGTTGGGGGTGCAGCCCTCCTGATACTGAGGCTGAACAATTACCTGCTTCTCACTTTTTGCTGTGTATTTAATCTGGGACCCAGCTAACCACTTTACCATCCATATTGAAGTTTTGACATGACACTAGTCAGGTACAAAATATGTTTTTAACTTTAGTAGGTTAGGGACTGTCTCAGATGGGTACACCGTGACGAGGTGAGACAGCTTCTTACCTTTTTGCAAAAATGTATATACTAAGTACCCTGTTTATTAAGCACTTGCAATTTATTTATTTATAGTCAGGGTATTTTTTCTACAATTTTCTCCTTGTTTTTTTTCTAGTCTTGAGGCTGCAATTCACATGCTTGTAATGCTGCATGTTTATTGAACATTTTGTCACAGCTCAGTTTTTTGTTTTTTTTGTCTGTTATCTTGCTTTAATGCAAGTTGGGGGTGCAGCCCTCCTGATACTGAGGCTGAACAATTACCTGCTTCTCACTTTTTGCTGTGTATTTAATCTGGGACCCAGCTAACCACTTTACCATCCATATTGAAGTTTTGACATGACACCAGTCAGGTACAAAATATGTTTTTAACTTTAGTAGGTTAGGGACTGTCTCAGATGGGTACACCGTGACGAGGTGAGACAGCTTCTTACCTTTTTGCAAAAATGTATATACTAAGTACCCTGTTTATTAAGCACTTGCAATTTATTTATTTATAGTCAGGGTATTTTTTCTACAATTTTCTCCTTGGTTTTTTTCTAGTCTTGAGGCTGCAATTCACATGCTTGTAATGTTGCATGTTTATTGAACATTTTGTCACAGCTCAGTTTTTTGTTTTTTTTTGTCTGTTATCTTGCTTTAATGCAAGTTGGGGGTGCAGCCCTCCTGATACTGAGGCTGAACAATTACCTGCTTCTCACTTTTTGCTGTGTATTTAATCTGGGACCCAGCTAACCACTTTACCATCCATATTGAAGTTTTGACATGACACTAGTCAGGTACAAAATATGTTTTTAACTTTAGTAGGTTAGGGACTGTCTCAGATGGGTACACCGTGACGAGGTGAGACAGCTTCTTACCTTTTTGCAAAAATGTATATACTAAGTACCCTGTTTATTAAGCACTTGCAATTTATTTATTTATAGTCAGGGTATTTTTTTCTACAATTTTCTCCTTGGTTTTTTTCTAGTCTTGAGGCTGCAATTCACATGCTTGTAATGTTGCATGTTTATTGAACATTTTGTCACAGCTCAGTTTTTTGTTTTTTTTGTCTGTTATCTTGCTTTAATGCAAGTTGGGGGTGCAGCCCTCCTGATACTGAGGCTGAACAATTACCTGCTTCTCACTTTTTGCTGTGTATTTAATCTGGGACCCAGCTAACCACTTTACCATCCATATTGAAGTTTTGACATGACACCAGTCAGGTACAAAATATGTTTTTAACTTTAGTAGGTTAGGGACTGTCTCAGATGGGTACACCGTGACGAGGTGAGACAGCTTCTTACCTTTTTGCAAAAATGTATATACTAAGTACCCTGTTTATTAAGCACTTGCAATTTATTTATTTATAGTCAGGGTATTTTTTCTACAATTTTCTCCTTGGTTTTTTTCTAGTCTTGAGGCTGCAATTCACATGCTTGTAATGTTGCATGTTTATTGAACATTTTGTCACAGCTCAGTTTTTTGTTTTTTTTGTCTGTTATCTTGCTTTAATGCAAGTTGGGGGTGCAGCCCTCCTGATACTGAGGCTGAACAATTACCTGCTTCTCACTTTTTGCTGTGTATTTAATCTGGGACCCAGCTAACCACTTTACCATCCATATTGAAGTTTTGACATGACACTAGTCAGGTACAAAATATGTTTTTAACTTTAGTAGGTTAGGGACTGTCTCAGATGGGTACACCGTGACGAGGTGAGACAGCTTCTTACCTTTTTGCAAAAATGTATATACTAAGTACCCTGTTTATTAAGCACTTGCAATTTATTTATTTATAGTCAGGGTATTTTTTCTACAATTTTCTCCTTGGTTTTTTTCTAGTCTTGAGGCTGCAATTCACATGCTTGTAATGTTGCATGTTTATTGAACATTTTGTCACAGCTCAGTTTTTTGTTTTTTTTGTCTGTTATCTTGCTTTAATGCAAGTTGGGGGTGCAGCCCTCCTGATACTGAGGCTGAACAATTACCTGCTTCTCACTTTTTGCTGTGTATTTAATCTGGGACCCAGCTAACCACTTTACCATCCATATTGAAGTTTTGACATGACACTAGTCAGGTACAAAATATGTTTTTAACTTTAGTAGGTTAGGGACTGTCTCAGATGGGTAGACCGTGACGAGGTGAGACAGCTTCTTACCTTTTTGCAAAAATGTATATACTAAGTACCCTGTTTATTAAGCACTTGCAATTTATTTATTTATAGTCAGGGTATTTTTTCTACAATTTTCTCCTTGGTTTTTTTCTAGTCTTGAGGCTGCAATTCACATGCTTGTAATGTTGCATGTTTATTGAACATTTTGTCACAGCTCAGTTTTTTGTTTTTTTTGTCTGTTATCTTGCTTTAATGCAAGTTGGGGGTGCAGCCCTCCTGATACTGAGGCTGAACAATTACCTGCTTCTCACTTTTTGCTGTGTATTTAATCTGGGACCCAGCTAACCACTTTACCATCCATATTGAAGTTTTGACATGACACTAGTCAGGTACAAAATATGTTTTTAACTTTAGTAGGTTAGGGACTGTCTCAGATGGGTACACCGTGACGAGGTGAGACAGCTTCTTACCTTTTTGCAAAAATGTATATACTAAGTACCCTGTTTATTAAGCACTTGCAATTTATTTATTTATAGTCAGGGTATTTTTTCTACAATTTTCTCCTTGGTTTTTTTCTAGTCTTGAGGCTGCAATTCACATGCTTGTAATGTTGCATGTTTATTGAACATTTTGTCACAGCTCAGTTTTTTGTTTTTTTTGTCTGTTATCTTGCTTTAATGCAAGTTGGGGGTGCAGCCCTCCTGATACTGAGGCTGAACAATTACCTGCTTCTCACTTTTTGCTGTGTATTTAATCTGGGACCCAGCTAACCACTTTACCATCCATATTGAAGTTTTGACATGACACTAGTCAGGTACAAAATATGTTTTTAACTTTAGTAGGTTAGGGACTGTCTCAGATGGGTACACCGTGACGAGGTGAGACAGCTTCTTACCTTTTTGCAAAAATGTATATACTAAGTACCCTGTTTATTAAGCACTTGCAATTTATTTATTTATAGTCAGGGTATTTGTTCTACAATTTTCTCCTTGGTTTTTTCTAGTCTTGAGGCTGCAATTCACATGCTTGTAATGTTGCATGTTTATTGAACATTTTGTCACAGCTCAGTTTTTTGTTTTTTTTGTCTGTTATCTTGCTTTAATGCAAGTTGGGGGTGCAGCCCTCCTGATACTGAGGCTGAACAATTACCTGCTTCTCACTTTTTGCTGTGTATTTAATCTGGGACCCAGCTAACCACTTTACCATCCATATTGAAGTTTTGACATGACACTAGTCAGGTACAAAATATGTTTTTAACTTTAGTAGGTTAGGGACTGTCTCAGATGGGTACACCGTGACGAGGTGAGACAGCTTCTTACCTATTTGCAAAAATGTATATACTAAGTACCCTGTTTATTAAGCACTTGCAATTTATTTATTTATAGTCAGGGTATTTTTTCTACAATTTTCTCCTTGGTTTTTTTCTAGTCTTGAGGCTGCAATTCACATGCTTGTAATGTTGCATGTTTATTGAACATTTTGTCACAGCTCAGTTTTTTGTTTTTTTTGTCTGTTATCTTGCTTTAATGCAAGTTGGGGGTGCAGCCCTCCTGATACTGAGGCTGAACAATTACCTGCTTCTCACTTTTTGCTGTGTATTTAATCTGGGACCCAGCTAACCACTTTACCATCCATATTGAAGTTTTGACATGACACTAGTCAGGTACAAAATATGTTTTTAACTTTAGTAGGTTAGGGACTGTCTCAGATGGGTACACCGTGACGAGGTGAGACAGCTTCTTACCTTTTTGCAAAAATGTATATACTAAGTACCCTGTTTATTAAGCACTTGCAATTTATTTATTTATAGTCAGGGTATTTTTTCTACAATTTTCTCCTTGGTTTTTTTCTAGTCTTGAGGCTGCAATTCATATGCTTGTAATGTTGCATGTTTATTGAACATTTTGTCACAGCTCAGTTTTTTGTTTTTTTTGTCTGTTATCTTGCTTTAATGCAAGTTGGGGGTGCAGCCCTCCTGATACTGAGGCTGAACAATTACCTGCTTCTCACTTTTTGCTGTGTATTTAATCTGGGACCCAGCTAACCACTTTACCATCCATATTGAAGTTTTGACATGACACTAGTCAGGTACAAAATATGTTTTTAACTTTAGTAGGTTAGGGACTGTCTCAGATGGGTACACCGTGACGAGGTGAGACAGCTTCTTACCTTTTTGCAAAAATGTATATACTAAGTACCCTGTTTATTAAGCACTTGCAATTTATTTATTTATAGTCAGGGTATTTTTTCTACAATTTTCTCCTTGGTTTTTTTCTAGTCTTGAGGCTGCAATTCACATGCTTGTAATGTTGCATGTTTATTGAACATTTTGTCACAGCTCAGTTTTTTGTTTTTTTTGTCTGTTATCTTGCTTTAATGCAAGTTGGGGGTGCAGCCCTCCTGATACTGAGGCTGAACAATTACCTGCTTCTCACTTTCTGCTGTGTATTTAATCTGGGACCCAGCTAACCACTTTACCATCCATATTGAAGTTTTGACATGACACCAGTAAGGTACAAAATATGTTTTTAACTTTAGTAGGTTAGGGACTGTCTCAGATGGGTACACCGTGACGAGGTGAGACAGCTTCTTACCTTTTTGCAAAAATGTATATACTAAGTACCCTGTTTATTAAGCACTTGCAATTTATTTATTTATAGTCAGGGTATTTTTTCTACAATTTTCTCCTTGGTTTTTTTCTAGTCTTGAGGCTGCAATTCACATGCTTGTAATGTTGCATGTTTATTGAACATTTTGTCACAGCTCAGTTTTTTGTTTTTTTTGTCTGTTATCTTGCTTTAATGCAAGTTGGGGGTGCAGCCCTCCTGATACTGAGGCTGAACAATTACCTGCTTCTCACTTTTTGCTGTGTATTTAATCTGGGACCCAGCTAACCACTTTACCATCCATATTGAAGTTTTGACATGACACTAGTCAGGTACAAAATATGTTTTTAACTTTAGTAGGTTAGGGACTGTCTCAGATGGGTACACCATGACGAGGTGAGACAGCTTCTTACCTTTTTGCAAAAATGTATATACTAAGTACCCTGTTTATTAAGCACTTGCAATTTATTTATTTATAGTCAGGGTATTTTTTCTACAATTTTCTCCTTGTTTTTTTCTAGTCTTGAGGCTGCAATTCACATGCTTGTAATGTTGCATGTTTATTGAACATTTTGTCACAGCTCAGTTTTTTGTTTTTTTTGTCTGTTATCTTGCTTTAATGCAAGTTGGGGGTGCAGCCCTCCTGATACTGAGGCTGAACAATTACCTGCTTCTCACTTTTTGCTGTGTATTTAATCTGGGACCCAGCTAACCACTTTACCATCCATATTGAAGTTTTGACATGACACCAGTCAGGTACAAAATATGTTTTTAACTTTAGTAGGTTAGGGACTGTCTCAGATGGGTACACCGTGACGAGGTGAGACAGCTTCTTACCTTTTTGCAAAAATGTATATACTAAGTACCCTGTTTATTAAGCACTTGCAATTTATTTATTTATAGTCAGGGTATTTTTTCTACAATTTTCTCCTTGGTTTTTTTCTAGTCTTGAGGCTGCAATTCACATGCTTGTAATGTTGCATGTTTATTGAACATTTTGTCACAGCTCAGTTTTTTGTTTTTTTTGTCTGTTATCTTGCTTTAATGCAAGTTGGGGGTGCAGCCCTCCTGATACTGAGGCTGAACAATTACCTGCTTCTCACTTTTTGCTGTGTATTTAATCTGGGACCCAGCTAACCACTTTACCATCCATATTGAAGTTTTGACATGACACTAGTCAGGTACAAAATATGTTTTTAACTTTAGTAGGTTAGGGACTGTCTCAGATGGGTACACCGTGACGAGGTGAGACAGCTTCTTACCTTTTTGCAAAAATGTATATACTAAGTACCCTGTTTATTAAGCACTTGCAATTTATTTATTTATAGTCAGGGTATTTTTTCTACAATTTTCTCCTTGGTTTTTTCTAGTCTTGAGGCTGCAATTCACATGCTTGTAATGTTGCATGTTTATTGAACATTTTGTCACAGCTCAGTTTTTTGTTTTTTTTGTCTGTTATCTTGCTTTAATGCAAGTTGGGGGTGCAGCCCTCCTGATACTGAGGCTGAACAATTACCTGCTTCTCACTTTTTGCTGTGTATTTAATCTGGGACCCAGCTAACCACTTTACCATCCATATTGAAGTTTTGACATGACACTAGTCAGGTACAAAATATGTTTTTAACTTTAGTAGGTTAGGGACTGTCTCAGATGGGTACACCGTGACGAGGTGAGACAGCTTCTTACCTATTTGCAAAAATGTATATACTAAGTACCCTGTTTATTAAGCACTTGCAATTTATTTATTTATAGTCAGGGTATTTTTTCTACAATTTTCTCCTTGGTTTTTTTCTAGTCTTGAGGCTGCAATTCACATGCTTGTAATGTTGCATGTTTATTGAACATTTTGTCACAGCTCAGTTTTTTGTTTTTTTTGTCTGTTATCTTGCTTTAATGCAAGTTGGGGGTGCAGCCCTCCTGATACTGAGGCTGAACAATTACCTGCTTCTCACTTTTTGCTGTGTATTTAATCTGGGACCCAGCTAACCACTTTACCATCCATATTGAAGTTTTGACATGACACTAGTCAGGTACAAAATATGTTTTTAACTTTAGTAGGTTAGGGACTGTCTCAGATGGGTACACCATGACGAGGTGAGACAGCTTCTTACCTTTTTGCAAAAATGTATATACTAAGTACCCTGTTTATTAAGCACTTGCAATTTATTTATTTATAGTCAGGGTATTTTTTCTACAATTTTCTCCTTGTTTTTTTCTAGTCTTGAGGCTGCAATTCACATGCTTGTAATGTTGCATGTTTATTGAACATTTTGTCACAGCTCAGTTTTTTGTTTTTTTTGTCTGTTATCTTGCTTTAATGCAAGTTGGGGGTGCAGCCCTCCTGATACTGAGGCTGAACAATTACCTGCTTCTCACTTTTTGCTGTGTATTTAATCTGGGACCCAGCTAACCACTTTACCATCCATATTGAAGTTTTGACATGACACCAGTCAGGTACAAAATATGTTTTTAACTTTAGTAGGTTAGGGACTGTCTCAGATGGGTACACCGTGACGAGGTGAGACAGCTTCTTACCTTTTTGCAAAAATGTATATACTAAGTACCCTGTTTATTAAGCACTTGCAATTTATTTATTTATAGTCAGGGTATTTTTTCTACAATTTTCTCCTTGGTTTTTTTCTAGTCTTGAGGCTGCAATTCACATGCTTGTAATGTTGCATGTTTATTGAACATTTTGTCACAGCTCAGTTTTTTGTTTTTTTTGTCTGTTATCTTGCTTTAATGCAAGTTGGGGGTGCAGCCCTCCTGATACTGAGGCTGAACAATTACCTGCTTCTCACTTTTTGCTGTGTATTTAATCTGGGACCCAGCTAACCACTTTACCATCCATATTGAAGTTTTGACATGACACTAGTCAGGTACAAAATATGTTTTTAACTTTAGTAGGTTAGGGACTGTCTCAGATGGGTACACCGTGACGAGGTGAGACAGCTTCTTACCTTTTTGCAAAAATGTATATACTAAGTACCCTGTTTATTAAGCACTTGCAATTTATTTATTTATAGTCAGGGTATTTTTTCTACAATTTTCTCCTTGGTTTTTTTCTAGTCTTGAGGCTGCAATTCACATGCTTGTAATGTTGCATGTTTATTGAACATTTTGTCACAGCTCAGTTTTTTGTTTTTTTTGTCTGTTATCTTGCTTTAATGCAAGTTGGGGGTGCAGCCCTCCTGATACTGAGGCTGAACAATTACCTGCTTCTCACTTTTTGCTGTGTATTTAATCTGGGACCCAGCTAACCACTTTACCATTCATATTGAAGTTTTGACATGACACTAGTCAGGTACAAAATATGTTTTTAACTTTAGTAGGTTAGGGACTGTCTCAGATGGGTACACCGTGACGAGGTGAGACAGCTTCTTACCTTTTTGCAAAAATGTATATACTAAGTACCCTGTTTATTAAGCACTTGCAATTTATTTATTTATAGTCAGGGTATTTTTTCTACAATTTTCTCCTTGTTTTTTTTCTAGTCTTGAGGCTGCAATTCACATGCTTGTAATGTTGCATGTTTATTGAACATTTTGTCACAGCTCAGTTTTTTGTTTTTTTTGTCTGTTATCTTGCTTTAATGCAAGTTGGGGGTGCAGCCCTCCTGATACTGAGGCTGAACAATTACCTGCTTCTCACTTTTTGCTGTGTATTTAATCTGGGACCCAGCTAACCACTTTACCATCCATATTGAAGTTTTGACATGACACCAGTCAGGTACAAAATATGTTTTTAACTTTAGTAGGTTAGGGACTGTCTAAGATGGGTACACCGTGACGAGGTGAGACAGCTTCTTACCTTTTTGCAAAAATGTATATACTAAGTACCCTGTTTATTAAGCACTTGCAATTTATTTATTTATAGTCAGGGTATTTTTTCTACAATTTTCTCCTTGGTTTTTTTCTAGTCTTGAGGCTGCAATTCACATGCTTGTAATGTTGCATGTTTATTGAACATTTTGTCACAGCTCAGTTTTTTGTTTTTTTTTGTCTGTTATCTTGCTTTAATGCAAGTTGGGGGTGCAGCCCTCCTGATACTGAGGCTGAACAATTACCTGCTTCTCACTTTTTGCTGTGTATTTAATCTGGGACCCAGCTAACCACTTTACCATCCATATTGAAGTTTTGACATGACACTAGTCAGGTACAAAATATGTTTTTAACTTTAGTAGGTTAGGGACTGTCTCAGATGGGTACACCATGACGAGGTGAGACAGCTTCTTACCTTTTTGCAAAAATGTATATACTAAGTACCCTGTTTATTAAGCACTTGCAATTTATTTATTTATAGTCAGGGTATTTTTTCTACAATTTTCTCCTTGGTTTTTTTCTAGTCTTGAGGCTGCAATTCACATGCTTGTAATGTTGCATGTTTATTGAACATTTTGTCACAGCTCAGTTTTTTGTTTTTTTTGTCTGTTATCTTGCTTTAATGCAAGTTGGGGGTGCAGCCCTCCTGATACTGAGGCTGAACAATTACCTGCTTCTCACTTTTTGCTGTGTATTTATTCTGGGACCCAGCTAACCACTTTACCATCCATATTGAAGTTTTGACATGACACCAGTCAGGTACAAAATATGTTTTTAACTTTAGTAGGTTAGGGACTGTCTCAGATGGGTACACCGTGACGAGGTGAGACAGCTTCTTACCTTTTTGCAAAAATGTATATACTAAGTACCCTGTTTATTAAGCACTTGCAATTTATTTATTTATAGTCAGGGTATTTTTTCTACAATTTTCTCCTTGGTTTTTTTCTAGTCTTGAGGCTGCAATTCACATGCTTGTAATGTTGCATGTTTATTGAACATTTTGTCACAGCTCAGTTTTTTGTTTTTTTTGTCTGTTATCTTGCTTTAATGCAAGTTGGGGGTGCAGCCCTCCTGATACTGAGGCTGAACAATTACCTGCTTCTCACTTTTTGCTGTGTATTTAATCTGGGACCCAGCTAACCACTTTACCATCCATATTGAAGTTTTGACATGACACTAGTCAGGTACAAAATATGTTTTTAACTTTAGTAGGTTAGGGACTGTCTCAGATGGGTACACCGTGACGAGGTGAGACAGCTTCTTACCTTTTTGCAAAAATGTATATACTAAGTACCCTGTTTATTAAGCACTTGCAATTTATTTATTTATAGTCAGGGTATTTTTTCTACAATTTTCTCCTTGGTTTTTTTCTAGTCTTGAGGCTGCAATTCACATGCTTGTAATGTTGCATGTTTATTGAACATTTTGTCACAGCTCAGTTTTTTGTTTTTTTTGTCTGTTATCTTGCTTTAATGCAAGTTGGGGGTGCAGCCCTCCTGATACTGAGGCTGAACAATTACCTGCTTCTCACTTTTTGCTGTGTATTTAATCTGGGACCCAGCTAACCACTTTACCATCCATATTGAAGTTTTGACATGACACTAGTCAGGTACAAAATATGTTTTTAACTTTAGTAGGTTAGGGACTGTCTCAGATGGGTACACCGTGACGAGGTGAGACAGCTTCTTACCTTTTTGAAAAAATGTATATACTAAGTACCCTGTTTATTAAGCACTTGCAATTTATTTATTTATAGTCAGGGTATTTTTTCTACAATTTTCTCCTTGGTTTTTTTCTAGTCTTGAGGCTGCAATTCACATGCTTGTAATGTTGCATGTTTATTGAACATTTTGTCACAGCTCAGTTTTTTGTTTTTTTTGTCTGTTATCTTGCTTTAATGCAAGTTGGGGGTGCAGCCCTCCTGATACTGAGGCTGAACAATTACCTGCTTCTCACTTTTTGCTGTGTATTTAATCTGGGACCCAGCTAACCACTTTACCATCCATATTGAAGTTTTGACATGACACTAGTCAGGTACAAAATATGTTTTTAACTTTAGTAGGTTAGGGACTGTCTCAGATGGGTACACCGTGACGAGGTGAGACAGCTTCTTACCTTTTTGCAAAAATGTATATACTAAGTACCCTGTTTATTAAGCACTTGCAATTTATTTATTTATAGTCAGGGTATTTTTTCTACAATTTTCTCCTTGGTTTTTTTCTAGTCTTGAGGCTGCAATTCACATGCTTGTAATGTTGCATGTTTATTGAACATTTTGTCACAGCTCAGTTTTTTGTTTTTTTTGTCTGTTATCTTGCTTTAATGCAAGTTGGGGGTGCAGCCCTCCTGATACTGAGGCTGAACAATTACCTGCTTCTCACTTTTTGCTGTGTATTTAATCTGGGACCCAGCTAACCACTTTACCATCCATATTGAAGTTTTGACATGACACCAGTCAGGTACAAAATATGTTTTTAACTTTAGTAGGTTAGGGACTGTCTCAGATGGGTACACCGTGACGAGGTGAGACAGCTTCTTACCTTTTTGCAAAAATGTATATACTAAGTACCCTGTTTATTAAGCACTTGCAATTTATTTATTTATAGTCAGGGTATTTTTTCTACAATTTTCTCCTTGTTTTTTTTCTAGTCTTGAGGCTGTAATTCACATGCTTGCAATGTTGCATGTTTATTGAACATTTTGTCACAGCTCAGTTTTTTGTTTTTTTTTGTCTGTTATCTTGCTTTAATGCAAGTTGGGGGTGCAGCCCTCCTGATACTGAGGCTGAACAATTACCTGCTTCTCACTTTTTGCTGTGTATTTAATCTGGGACCCAGCTAACCACTTTACCATCCATATTGAAGTTTTGACATGACACTAGTCAGGTACAAAATATGTTTTTAACTTTAGTAGGTTAGGGACTGTCTCAGATGGGTACACCGTGACGAGGTGAGACAGCTTCTTACCTTTTTGCAAAAATGTATATACTAAGTACCCTGTTTATTAAGCACTTGCAATTTATTTATTTATAGTCAGGGTATTTTTTCTACAATTTTCTCCTTGGTTTTTTTCTAGTCTTGAGGCTGCAATTCACATGCTTGTAATGTTGCATGTTTATTGAACATTTTGTCACAGCTCAGTTTTTTGTTTTTTTTTGTCTGTTATCTTGCTTTAATGCAAGTTGGGGGTGCAGCCCTCCTGATACTGAGGCTGAACAATTACCTGCTTCTCACTTTTTGCTGTGTATTTAATCTGGGACCCAGCTAACCACTTTACCATCCATATTGAAGTTTTGACATGACACCAGTCAGGTACAAAATATGTTTTTAACTTTAGTAGGTTAGGGACTGTCTCAGATGGGTACACCGTGACGAGGTGAGACAGCTTCTTACCTTTTTGCAAAAATGTATATACTAAGTACCCTGTTTATTAAGCACTTGCAATTTATTTATTTATAGTCAGGGTATTTTTTCTACAATTTTCTCCTTGTTTTTTTTCTAGTCTTGAGGCTGCAATTCACATGCTTGTAATGTTGCATGTTTATTGAACATTTTGTCACAGCTCAGTTTTTTGTTTTTTTTGTCTGTTATCTTGCTTTAATGCAAGTTGGGGGTGCAGCCCTCCTGATACTGAGGCTGAACAATTACCTGCTTCTCACTTTTTGCTGTGTATTTAATCTGGGACCCAGCTAACCACTTTACCATCCATATTGAAGTTTTGACATGACACTAGTCAGGTACAAAATATGTTTTTAACTTTAGTAGGTTAGGGACTGTCTCAGATGGGTACACCGTGACGAGGTGAGACAGCTTCTTACCTTTTTGCAAAAATGTATATACTAAGTACCCTGTTTATTAAGCACTTGCAATTTATTTATTTATAGTCAGGGTATTTTTTCTACAATTTTCTCCTTGGTTTTTTTCTAGTCTTGAGGCTGCAATTCACATGCTTGTAATGTTGCATGTTTATTGAACATTTTGTCACAGCTCAGTTTTTTGTTTTTTTTGTCTGTTATCTTGCTTTAATGCAAGTTGGGGGTGCAGCCCTCCTGATACTGAGGCTGAACAATTACCTGCTTCTCACTTTTTGCTGTGTATTTAATCTGGGACCCAGCTAACCACTTTACCATCCATATTGAAGTTTTGACATGACACTAGTCAGGTACAAAATATGTTTTTAACTTTAGTAGGTTAGGGACTGTCTCAGATGGGTACACCGTGACGAGGTGAGACAGCTTCTTACCTTTTTGCAAAAATGTATATACTAAGTACCCTGTTTATTAAGCACTTGCAATTTATTTATTTATAGTCAGGGTATTTTTTCTACAATTTTCTCCTTGGTTTTTTTCTAGTCTTGAGGCTGCAATTCACATGCTTGTAATGTTGCATGTTTATTGAACATTTTGTCACAGCTCAGTTTTTTGTTTTTTTTGTCTGTTATCTTGCTTTAATGCAAGTTGGGGGTGCAGCCCTCCTGATACTGAGGCTGAACAATTACCTGCTTCTCACTTTTTGCTGTGTATTTAATCTGGGACCCAGCTAACCACTTTACCATCCATATTGAAGTTTTGACATGACACTAGTCAGGTACAAAATATGTTTTTAACTTTAGTAGGTTAGGGACTGTCTCAGATGGGTACACCGTGACTTGGTGAGACAGCTTCTTACCTTTTTGCAAAAATGTATATACTAAGTACCCTGTTTATTAAGCACTTGCAATTTATTTATTTATAGTCAGGGTATTTTTTCTACAATTTTCTCCTTGGTTTTTTTCTAGTCTTGAGGCTGCAATTCACATGCTTGTAATGTTGCATGTTTATTGAACATTTTGTCACAGCTCAGTTTTTTGTTTTTTTTGTCTGTTATCTTGCTTTAATGCAAGTTGGGGGTGCAGCCCTCCTGATACTGAGGCTGAACAATTACCTGCTTCTCACTTTTTGCTGTGTATTTAATCTGGGACCCAGCTAACCACTTTACCATCCATATTGAAGTTTTGACATGACACTAGTCAGGTACAAAATATGTTTTTAACTTTAGTAGGTTAGGGACTGTCTCAGATGGGTACACCGTGACGAGGTGAGACAGCTTCTTACCTTTTTGCAAAAATGTATATACTAAGTACCCTGTTTATTAAGCACTTGCAATTTATTTATTTATAGTCAGGGTATTTTTTCTACAATTTTCTCCTTGGTTTTTTTCTAGCCTTGATGCTGCAATTCACATGCTTGTAATGTTGCATGTTTATTGAACATTTTGTCACAGCTCAGTTTTTTGTTTTTTTTGTCTGTTATCTTGCTTTAATGCAAGTTGGGGGTGCAGCCCTCCTGATACTGAGGCTGAACAATTACCTGCTTCTCACTTTTTGCTGTGTATTTAATCTGGGACCCAGCTAACCACTTTACCATCCATATTGAAGTTTTGACATGACACTAGTCAGGTACAAAATATGTTTTTAACTTTAGTAGGTTAGGGACTGTCTCAGATGGGTACACCGTGACGAGGTGAGACAGCTTCTTACCTTTTTGCAAAAATGTATATACTAAGTACCCTGTTTATTAAGCACTTGCAATTTATTTATTTATAGTCAGGGTATTTTTTCTACAATTTTCTCCTTGGTTTTTTTCTAGTCTTGAGGCTGCAATTCACATGCTTGTAATGTTGCATGTTTATTGAACATTTTGTCACAGCTCAGTTTTTTGGGTTTTTTTGTCTGTTATCTTGCTTTAATGCAAGTTGGGGGTGCAGCCCTCCTGATACTGAGGCTGAACAATTACCTGCTTCTCACTTTTTGCTGTGTATTTAATCTGGGACCCAGCTAACCACTTTACCATCCATATTGAAGTTTTGACATGACACTAGTCAGGTACAAAATATGTTTTTAACTTTAGTAGGTTAGGGACTGTCTCAGATGGGTACACCGTGACGAGGTGAGACAGCTTCTTACCTTTTTGCAAAAATGTATATACTAAGTACCCTGTTTATTAAGCACTTGCAATTTATTTATTTATAGTCAGGGTATTTTTTCTACAATTTTCTCCTTGGTTTTTTTCTAGTCTTGAGGCTGCAATTCACATGCTTGTAATGTTGCATGTTTATTGAACATTTTGTCACAGCTCAGTTTTTTGTTTTTTTTGTCTGTTATCTTGCTTTAATGCAAGTTGGGGGTGCAGCCCTCCTGATACTGAGGCTGAACAATTACCTGCTTCTCACTTTTTGCTGTGTATTTAATCTGGGACCCAGCTAACCACTTTACCATCCATATTGAAGTTTTGACATGACACTAGTCAGGTACAAAATATGTTTTTAACTTTAGTAGGTTAGGGACTGTCTCAGATGGGTACACCGTGACGAGGTGAGACAGCTTCTTACCTTTTTGCAAAAATGTATATACTAAGTACCCTGTTTATTAAGCACTTGCAATTTATTTATTTATAGTCAGGGTATTTTTTCTACAATTTTCTCCTTGGTTTTTTTCTAGTCTTGAGGCTGCAATTCACATGCTTGTAATGTTGCATGTTTATTGAACATTTTGTCACAGCTCAGTTTTTTGTTTTTTTTGTTTTGTTTTTTTTTTGTTTTTTTTGTGTCTATACTGTGCAGTAAAATAAATAAATAAATAATTAAAAAAAAACGGCGTGCGGTCCCCCCCAATTTTAATGCCAGCCAGATAAAGCAATACGGCTGAAGGCTGGTTTTCTCAGGATGGGGAGCTCCACGTTATGGGGAGCCCCCCACCCTAACAATATCAGTCAGCAGCCGCCCAGAATTGCCGCATACATTATTTGCGACAGTTCTGGAACTGTACCCGGCTCTTCCCGATTTGCCCTGGTGCTTTGGCAAATCGGGGTAATAAGGAGTTAATGGCAGCCCATAGCTGCCACTAAATCCTAGATTAATCATGTCAGGCGTCTCCCCGAGATTCCTTTCATGATTAATCTGTAAATTACAGTAAATAAACACACACACCAGAAAAAAAATCCTTTATTAGAAATAAAAAACACACACATATACCCTGGTTCAACAATTTAATCAGCCCGAAAAAGCCCTCCATGTCCGGCGTCATCCAGGATGGTCCAGCGTCGCATCCAGCTCTGCTGCATGGAGGTGACAGGAGCTGCAGAAGACACCGCCGCTCCGGTCACCTCCACCCAGCAACTGAGGTGAGAAGCGCTATCAGCTGAGCTGTCACTGAGGTTACCCGCTGTCACTGGATCCAGTAACAGCGGGTAACCTCAGTGACAGCTCAGCTGATCGCGCGGCTGTCTTCATTTGCCGCGTGGAGCTGTCGGGAGCGGCGGTGTCTTCTGCAGCTCCTGTCACCTCCATGCAGCAGAGCTGGATGCAACGCTGGACCATCCTGGATGACGCCGGACATGGAGGGCTTTTTCGGGCTGATTAAATTGTTGAATCCTTCACAGGTGACCGCTAATCAGTACTCGACACAGACAGAGCCGCAGTATGAGGATGAAGTCGGGTGAAGTTCACCCGAGTTCATTCTCATCACGCAACTCTGTCTGCTGTCAGCCGACATTTATAAACGACATTGTGCATCACACACGCGGACATTCCACACGGACATTCCACGTACACATACACGTTAATTCCACACACACACACGGACGTTCTACACACAAACACGGCTAGCATACGCAATTTACACAGATGCCACACGGACCATAAAAACGGACACAAAAACGGGACACGGACCCGAAAAACGGCCCGTAACAAACGTGCGTGTTTTTCACGGACGTGTGAAGGGGGCCTTATGAAGGTCTGAGCTGTTTCAGAGCAATGTTTATTTTAGCTTCAGGAGATTATTATTGCCTGACTAGGTAAACTACTGCAGCACAATAGGCCTAGTCTGACCAAGCCCCCTACTCTGATTAGCAGCTCACTGTCTATAGACATTGTACATACAGAGCCTGATGTGGGAAGGAGTATCTTTCTCAGATTTGCTGCATTGCTAAATCTAAAAACTCTTATTGTGTTAAAACCGCTGCACCCAGTAAACTAAGTGCATCATTGGATTCAGGGTCTTTTTGCCTATATTATGCTGCTCTCAAATGAGGTAGCAAAAACTTTCTGACAGATTCACTTTAAGGCAGTCTGCGTAAGATAGAAAAGTGAAATATTACATATCTAATATATAAAGCTCAATGTATGTATGTGTGTATGTATGTGTATATGTGTGTATGTGTGTATGTGTGTATGTGTGTGTGTGTGTGTATGACCGCTAAAGGAATCCACACCGTCGCATTTACAATCACGAAATTTTGCACAGACACTCCATGTGACTCAGGGAACATCATAGACTATGTTTGGGTGGGAAAATTTAACCCCGCGCTTTCCAGTTACTCTACAAAAATCCTGCATCCATTAAACTGAATGGAGCTGGGAGCTCCAGGCTATAAATAGCAACTGTCAGTGGTTCCTACTGTATAGGAACAAAATAAACTGTTAGTAAAACAAGCTTATGTGTGAGGTAAAAAGATGTCGGTGGTGAGACGGATAGAGAGAGACATAAAAAGACAGACAGAGACAGACGGGGAAAGAGACAGCCGGGCAAAGAGACAGCCGGGCAAAGAGACAGACCTGGAAATAGACAGAGCGGGAAATAGACAGAGCGGGAAAGAGACAGAGCGGGAAAGAGACAGCCAGGCAAAAAGACAGCCGGTCAAAGAGATAGACAGGCAAAGAGATAGACGGGCAAAGAGATAGACGGGCAAAGAGATAGACGGGCAAAGAGATAGACGGGCAAAGAGATAGACGGGCAAAGAGACAGCCCTGGAAAGAGACAAGCCGGAAAAGAGACAGACCAGGAAAGAAACAGCCCTGGAGATAGACAGCGCTGGAAAGAGACAGCCCTGGAAAGAGACAGCCCTGGAAAGAGAGAGACCGGGAAAGAGACAGACCGGGAAAGAGACAGCCCGGGAAAGAGACGGACCGGGCAAAGAGACAGACCAGGAAAGAGACAGCCCTGGAAAGAGACAGACCTGGAAAGAGACAGACCAGGAAAGAGACAGCCCTGGAAAGAAACAGCCCTGGAGAGAGACAGCCCTGGAAGGACACAGCCCTGGAAAGAGACAGACCGGGAAAGAGACAGCCGGGCAAAGAGACAGCCAGACAAAGAGACAGCCAGGCAAAAAGACAGCCGGACAAAGAGACAGCCGGGCAAAGAGACAGACGGGCAAAGAGACAGACGGGCAAAGAGACAGACGGGCAAAGAGACAGACAGGCAAAGAGACAGAGAGAGAGAGACAGATAGATACAGAGATTAAGACAGATAGACTGATGCAAATACAGATAGAGAGATAGAAACAGACAGACAAGGAAAGAGACAGACAGCGAAACAGACAGACAGGGACACACAGACATAGACTGGGAGAGAGACAGAGTGACCGTTACTTTCCCGGGCAACGCCCGGGTACTACAGCTAGTACTATATACTGTATCCCCTTCACGACCATGGACGGATATATCTGTCATGGAGCGTGTCCCGTTAAGCCCCGCCCCCTGCTGCGGGCAGGCGGCGTTGATCGGCACACATATCAGCTGTTTTCAACAGCTGACATGTGTGCCTGCATGTTACTAGTGGAATCGCATTCCACCGGTAACATTAACCCCTTACATCTTGCTGCCCAAGTCTGGCAGCGAGATGTATATACGCGCGGTGAAGATTTTCACATACCGCTGCCCCCACTGGAAGTCACGTGAGTGATCACGTGACTTTCGGTGCTTGGCATTGTAGCACAGGGTCATGTGATGATGCCTGCAGCTATGATGTTTCACTTTCGTTTTCCCTCGACCCGGAGCAGAAGGAAACAGGAAGTGACTGTATCTGCTGTTTACAGCTGTATAGCTGTGATCAGCAGATACAAAATAGCGATCGGATTGCTGATCGCTATAGCCCCCTAGGGGGACTAGTAAAATAAAAAAAAAGTAAAAAAAAAGTTTTAAAAAACCCCCCAAAAGTTCAAATCACCCACCTTTCCCCCCATTGAAAATTAAAGGATTAAAAAATAAATAAATATACACATATTTGGTATCGCCGTGTTCAGAAATGCCCGATCTATCAAAATATAAAATCAATTAATCTGATTGGTATACGGCGTAGTGGCAAAAAAAATCCAAATGCCAAAATTACGTTTTTTGGTCGCCGCAAGTTTTACACAAAATGCAATAACAGGTGATCAAAATTTAGCATCTGCGCAAAAATAGCACCATTAGAAACATCAGCTCGAGATGCTAAAAATAAGACATCATTAAGCCATAGATCCCAAAAAATGAGAACTCTATGGGTTTCGGAAAATGGCACAAAACATACGCCACTTTTATTGGACAAGCTTGTGAATTTTTTTAACCCCTTAGATACAAGTAAACCTTTACATGTTTGGTGTCTACAAATTTGCACCGACCTCAGGCATCATACCCACATATCAGTGTTACCATATAGTGAACACCGTGAATAAAACATCCCAAAAACTATTGTGCCATCACACTTTCTTTTAACAGTTTTTCCACACTTGGAATTTTTTTGCTGTTTTCCAGTACACCATATGGTAAAACTTATGGTTTCATTTAAAAGTACAACTTGTTCCGCAAAAAACAAGCCCTCATATGGCAAGATTGACAGAAAAATAAAAAAGTTACGGCTCTCGGAAGAAGGGGAGCAAAAAACAAAAATGCAAAAACGGAAAGTGCCCCGGGGCTGAAGGGGGTATATATAATATACTATATATATACTATATTATACTATAATACCATATGGTCTACACTCTGCAGGACTAGCATGTCCCCCTACATGAATTTACATCACAGAATAAGAATTAAATATGTATAAAAAGTTGTCATTGATACACTGTTCATTTACGGAGATACCCAGCAAGAGCAGGTCTGCAGATTTGTTGCAGTGAGTTGCAACAGGGCGATCACTTTGAATGGATCAGCAGCAATTAGCCAGGATGTGGGTATCCCAGTGTCATTGATATCTTTCTTCTATAGTTCCTAAATCTTAGTGGAATCCCTCATCCTGCTCTTTACTTAGGGGTGCTCCACACATAGCGAGTTCGCTACCGAAATCGCTGCTACGGCATGGTTTTGGTGACGCAACAGTGACCTCATTAGCGATCTCGCTGTGTGTGACACTGAGCAGCGATCTGGCCCCTGCTGCGAGATTGCTGCTCGTTACACACAGCCCTGGTTCGTTTTCTTCAAAGGCGCTCTCCCGCTGTGACACACAGATCGCTGTGTGTGACAGCGAGAGAGCGACGAAATGAAGCGAGCAGGGAGCAGGAGCCGGCATCTGGCAGCTGCGGTAAGCTGTAACCAGGGTAAACATCGGGTAACCAAGGTGGTTACCCGATATTTACCTTAGTTACCAGCCTCCGCAGCTCTCACGCTGCCTGTGCTGCCGGCTCCGGCTCTCTGCACATGTAGCTGCAGTACACATCGGGTTAATTAACCTGATGTGTACTGTAGCTAGGAGAGCAAGGAGCCAGCGCTAAGCAGTGTGCGCGGCTCCCTGCTCTCTGCACATGTAGCTGCAGTACACATCGGGTTAATTAACCCGATGTGTACTGTAGCTAGGAGAGCAAGGAGCCAGCGCTAAGCAGTGTGTGCGGCTCCCTGCTCTCGCGGTTATGATCGCTGCTTTGGCTGCTGTGTTTGACAGCTAAGCAGCGATCATAACAGCGACTTACAAGGTCGCTGTTACGTCACAGAAAATGGTGACGTAACAGCGACCTCGTTGTCGTTGTCGCTTAGTGTGAACCAGCCCTTAGGTCACCAAGGTTTTCTGGGAATTGATTCAAGTGGCTGTGGAGATTATGCAGCTTGATAACTCATTCACTAGTTCAGTTTAATTACCGGCTTTATAGTTCCCAAGAAAATTCTGAATAACTATAGTGAAAGAAGACCTTGCATTTGCCTCAGCATCATTGAAGTGGGGATCTTTCATGAGTCCTCTGATTTGCGGATTGTCAAAAATACCCTCTTAAAGCTTCTCCATAGTCACATAGTCAGTGCTGGATATTTTCTACAGATTTAGTTGAATCATCTTCTCTCTTTGTGTAGAGCATTTACAAACTGCTTCATTAAACCTAATTTAATGTGCAATGGTGGTAAAATGATCTTATTCCTGTCAATCAATGGTTCTGCAAATACATATTTTTTTCCTAGTACCATGTATTTTCTGAGGCCACTCTTTTCTCACCCACTGCTTATTTTTTGATTTACTATCCCAAAGACAGATAAAACAGGGATACGTAATGTATCCACTCTGCTGGCCCAGAGAAATATTCAGAATCTTTAAGTCCATACAAATTAGCCATTGGTGATCTTGATATAATATTTTCTGTAGAACCAGAACAATTGTGTTTTGCTCTTTATTTAATTCAGTTGAGTGACTTGTTGTTGTTTCCAGACGTCACCGAGGTTGGCAAATGTTGTACTGCCCTGCCCCACATTTCTGTGGTGGAACACACCATCGACAGTGTCAGTATAGAATCACAGATGGTCAGTTATATATTTGACTAATACCTTAAGGCTGTGTGCACGGGTTGCGTTTTTTCCTGTATTTTGGCTGCATTTAAAACTGTACTGTGTCATTGACAAAATGCATTTGTTTTGCTTCCCCAGCAAAGTCTATGAGAAGTCAGAAAATTCCATGCGCACTTGCTTTTTGTTAGGCAGCATTTTGAATGCCAAATATCTGACAAAATCGATGTCTAAAAAAAAGCAGCATGTCACTTCTTCAGTGCATTTTGGTTACGTTTTGCACCCATTGAAATAAATGAGGTGTGTCAAAACACAGCCAAAATGTTTAGCTGTGCGCTTGCACTGCATTTTTGTTGCGTTCTGCATGCTATTTTGAGAAACAAAACGCAGGTCTTTCGGTCTCTCTCTTTCTCTCTTTCTGTTGATGTTGACCTCTCTCTGTCGGTTGGTCTCTCCCTCTCTCTCCCTCCTTCATACTCACCGATCACCGATCACCGGTGCGGCACTTCACAGCTGTCATAAAGCTCCGGTGGCTTTGCCAGCTTTTGAAAATGCCGGCCGCTCATTAGGCCATCTCGTATTCACTTCTTCCCCCACCCATCGGCGCCTATGCTTGGTTCCATTCAGACAAGCCCCCACGCTGAGTGACAGCTGTCTCACTGCAACTAATGACAGCCGCAGGTGGGCGTTTCTAGATCGTGCAGTAAAATAAATAAATAATTTTAAAAAACAACGTTCGGTTCCCCCCCTTCAATTGATACCCAGCCAAGATAAAGCCACACAGCGTTCCACTGCGCTCACAAATGTGTAACAAACATGTGGAGCGTTTCGGTCAGCAGAACGTTTTTCTGTGTGCTTTGGGGAAGGATATCCCTAATGGACCGCATTACGTTCTTTCACTTCCGGTTTCCGGGTTTCTTATGCATCATTATATGTGGTAGTTCCGGCCAGCGGAACGGTTCAGAGCGGTCACAAAGGGGAGGATTATCCTGGTTTCCCCACATATGGGAAATGGGAATCTCTTATACCACCTATGCAATTGATTTGTGACTTGATGAAGTAAGTAAGCAATTATGCTAATAACATTGTGCATTTTTTGAAACCACCAATGCGGTTGATCATTCAGTGATCCCTATGTTTGTATTGGCTCAACCTTTCTAGTAATTGTGGGATGGTGTGAATTATTAAGGATATAAAAACCTCTGTAACCTCACATTTGTCATAAGCGCCCTTGGATAAAGCATTGGCTAAACGCGTCAGGGTGTCCCTTGGTAAGATACAGTATGTGATTACACTAGATGTTTTTGTACACTTGCATATGACTATCTACTTCGTGTGTTGCGGCATGTCAGGACTATTATTGTTTGTTATTATTACTCCATATTCCATTCATTTGGTTATGGCATTACCTATTTATAAATGGCTTTGATTCCTGACATTCCCCATCATACTGTTAAGTGTTTATGCATTTTTACAGTCAGTGCAGTGTCACATCTGTCATTCTTGCTATAGACATACTGTCCTGATTTTTTCTTGCCATCCATTTGCTGTACAGGGTGTACAGATTTTGGGTCCAGCTTCTGAGACACTTTTCTATTGTATTTTTGGCTAATGCAATTTTTCAATTTCATTAAGTCAGATGAACTTTTTAAAATAAAATCCTGAAAGAAATTTTTCAGAGGGTATTTTGTTTACACTTCATCTGACTAGGAGATATACATTTGTTATTGCTGGCCACCATGCAACTTCAATCAGAGTAAAGCTGTCTCCTATTCTCATGTCATTGTATTGCTGTGCATTTTTATCTTGTTTTATATACCGTATTTTTCGCTTTATAAGACGCACTTTTCCTCCCAAAAATTTGGGAGGAAAATGGGGGGTGCGTCTTATATAGCGGTACCTGGGGGGGGGGGTCCTGTCTGAGGCGATCGGGCGGCTGGGTGCCTGTGGCTGCATGCAAGCGGCCGGGTACCTGTGCTTGCGTGCGGTGGCAGCCGGGTACCCGTGGCTGTGTGCGGGCGGCAGCCAGGTGCTGTGTGGGGTCAGCAGCCGGGTACCTGTGCTGGCGTGCAGTGGCAGCCAGGAACCCATGGCTGTGTGCGGGCGGCAGCCGGGTGCTGTGTGCGGGCGGCAGCCGGGTGCTGTGTGCGGGCGGCAGTCGGGTGACCGTGCGGTCGGCAGCCGGCTGCCGCCCTCACACAGGCACCCAGGTGCCGCCCTCACACAGGCACCCAGGTGCCGCCCGCACACAGCACCCGGCTGTCGCCCGCACACAACCTGTGAGTTCCACGCAGCAACTGAAGTCAGTTACTCAGGTTATCCGCTGCCACAGCTTTCAGGTGAAGGACTGCAGCTGTGGCCGGGTAACCTGAGTGACGGCACTACTGATCGCGCGGCTCACTTCAGTCACTCAGGTGATTTGTGTTCACAGGTGAGTCCTTCACCTGTGAGTGCAAATAAGGCCACGACACAGAGCAGGGCCGGATTAAGGTTGGTGGGGGCCCCTGGACAGAAAATCTGGTGGGGGCCCCATAACGTTAACATTTTTAGCCATAACAGTAGAGCGCGAACTGTAGCATTTAGATATAAATCCAATGAACATTTATCTTATCCTGTTCTGCCACATTCAGATTTACAGTACTACAATACAGACACAGTCCAGGATCACTCACAGCCGTCACTTATACACGGAAAGTAGAGTTAAGGCTGCTTTACACATTTCGATCTCGTATGCGATCACACACGCCCCCATCATATGTGCGGAACAGGCAATTTGTTGCCCGTGTCGCACAAACGATTACCCCCATCACACGTACCTTCCAAACGACCTCGCTGTGGGCAGCGAACATCCACTTCCTGGAGTGGGAGGGACATTCGGCGTCACAGCAACGTCACACAGCGGCCGGCCAATAGAAGCGGAGGGGCGGAGATGAGCGGGGCGTAAACATCCCGCCCACCTCCTTCCTTCCGCATTGCCGGCAGTACGCAGGTAAGCTGAAGTTCATTGTTCCCGGGGTATCACATGGAGCGATGTGTGCTGCCTCAACAACGATGAACAACCAGACGTTCAATTTTTAGAAAATGAACGACGTGTCAGCGATCAACGTTTTAACGCACAAGCAGGGTCGCACGTAGCTGTCACACACTACAATATCACTAACGATGCCGGATGTGCGTCACTTACGACGTGACACATCGTTAGATATATTGTAGCGTGTAAAGCTTTACTCACATTTTTTACTGATCCCAATGTTAAGGCAGCCAGGGCCGGCTCCAGGTTTTTGTGGCCTCCGGGTGAAAGAGTCTCAGTGGACCCCATCCACACACAGACACGCACATACACATACAGGCATACATATACATATTTGAAGACAAATTCAGAAAAATACATATAAACAGACAAATATATGCACAGTCATATACACTGACACACATGCAGACACAGACGCATTAGGGGTCGTGCGCACGTTGTGTAATTCCATGCATTTACACTGCGTATAGCACTGCAGTGTAAATGCATGCGTTCTGCGTCCCCTATACAAGCTATGTAGATTGTGCATGATATGCGCGCACGTAGCTTTTATGAACGCAGCGATTTGGGTGCTAAAATGTTGACCCAAATCTGTGCGTTCATAAAATGAGCATGTCAATTATTCCGTGCGCTATGGATGCAGCTCCCGCTCTGTCTATGGTGGGGGCAGCAGCCATAGCGCATGAAATCGGATTTTCTGTACAGAAAAACTGCATCCATTATGCAGTGTTTCTGCAGCGATTTGACGCGCACATGTGCTGTCAAATCGCTGCAGAATATTCAACAGTTACGTGCGCATGAGCCCTTACAGGTATTAATATGGGGGAAGTCGCCAGCAGCCTCACTCACCTCTCCCGCTTGTTTCCGTCCAGCTCCTTCAGGACATGTGGCTGTGTTTCACGATGGCTGTCACTAACAGACATGACTGCACACTGACAGCACTGCTGTATATACATCACAGGAGGGGAATGGGGCTACAATATATACATTACAGGAGGGGCTAGGGGCATAGACGTTACTGGAGTGGCAAACAGCTCTGGTGGTGTACTCATTACTGCGATGGGTGACATAGCGCTCTGGGGGACCCATATAGTTCTGGGGGGGGCCGCACAGACTGCTCTAATTCATATATACACACACACAGTACTGCTTCTTACACACACAGCTCTGACACACACACACTACAATGCACCCTCTACACACACACACACAATGCACCCCACATCACCTCCTACACACACACAATGCACCCCACATCACCACACACTACAATGCAGCCCCCCACACACACACACTGCACCCCACATCACCTCCTACACACACACACACACAATGCACCCCACATCACCTCACACACACACACACACACACACACACAATGCACCCCACATCACCTCACACACACACACACACACACACACACAATGCACCCCACATCACCACACACTACAATGCAGCCCCCCACACACACACACTGCACCCCACATCACCTCCTACACACACACACACACACAATGCACCCCACATCACCTCACACACACACACACAATGCACCCCACATCACCTCACACACACACACACACACACAATGCACCCCACATCATCTCACACACACACACACACAATGCACCCCACATCATCTCACACACACACACACACAATGCACCCCACATCATCTCACACACACACACACACACACGATGCACCCCACATCACCTCACAAACACACACACAATGCACCCCACATCACCTCACAAACACACACACAATGCACCCCACATCACCTCACAAACACACACACACACAGAGAATACAATGCACCCCCCAATTAACCCTCCCCCACACACAATACAATGCACTCCCCCATTAACCCTCCCCTACACAGAATACAATGCACCCTCCATTACCCTTCCCCACACACACGATACAATGCACCCTCCATTACCCCTCCCTACACACACAAATTACACTGCCCCATCACTACACACTCCTCCCCCCTTCCTCGGAATACAGTACTCCTCCTCTGCCTGTCACAGAGCTGTGTTCCTTCACAAATGTTCCCCGTTGTGTCCTCAGCCCCTCCTCACTCATCCCCATTAATTACACCTGTCTCTTCAGCTCCTTCATGGAGCGCTCGCTTCCTCTTGTCCCCTGTGTGGTGCCTGCAGCACTGTGATGACGTCAGCAAGGTGCTGATCTCATCACGTTGCTGCACGTCGGGGGCGGGGCCGGGTCCCGGCGCGCTGTTCAAATGTATTTACGTCTGAAAGATGCAAATACATTTGAATAGGAAGGAGGAAGCTGCGGTCATCGGCTCTGCTGCGCTCCTCTGCACTGTGTGCATGCCGAGCACAGGACACAGCAGAGCCGACAGAGCACAGCGCGCTGCCTCCTGCTAGTGTGCCTGGCATGCACACAGTGTAGAGGAGCGCAGCGGGGACAGCAGATACAGCGGCGCACTACACCGTGCCCCTGCTTCTAGGGAGGGGAGGGGGGGCAGCTGCCCGCCCCTCGCTGGGTACGGCCGCAGCACATAGCAGGGAGCATTAGCACACCTGACCCCGGAAGTACAAGCGGCCGCTGGTACTTCCGGTGTCAATCAGCGTCCTGTGCCCGCAGTTTGTTTTTGCGTCTTAAAGACGCAGATACAAATAAATAGCGGTGCTTCAACACCCCGCGCCTCCCCCCCCGAAAACACAGCTGATTTATTAGACTGTCTTTACGGAGGGGGAGAGGGTGTGAAGAAAAAAAAATGCTGACAGGTGCCAAGTATGGTGGGGGCCCCCTTAAAAGCTCTTTTGGTGGGGGCCCCTGGGCTGGAGCCCCGTCTGCCCCGCCTATAATCCGGCCCTGACACAGAGACAGAACCACGTGATGACAGTGAACTCGGGTGAAGCTTTGACGTCAGTGCTGCGGACCCCTGTGTCCTGGCACTGATCTCAGAGATTCATCTGAGTTCATGACAGCACACAGAGACAGAGCCGGGGGATGACAATGAAGTCGGGTGAAGTTCATCCGAGTTCATTCTGATCGCCCAGCTCTGTCTCTGTCTGATGTCAGCTGGCATGTAGCAGAGCTGAATTGCTGTGGGACAGCACTGTCAAAAATGCATGTGTTTTGGATGCATTTGTTTTGTCAAACGCAGTGTTTACAGTTGTCAAAGTCTTCCAGAGGGTGCATTTTTTTGACAATTACAGATTGCAGTGTGCAGACATGGCCTAATACTTATTTAATTTACATTGTATTTAATAAGTATTCAAATATTTGTCACATACCTTACAGACCATTTCTAATTCTATTAATACCTGTAATGCTTGTCCCCGCTCCCAGGCCCCAGCGTGGGCGCCCCTCCTCTCACCTAACCGGTTTCAGCGTGATCTCCATGCTCGCCCCCGCTCCCAGTCTCCGGCGGGGGTGTCTTCTTTCTCTCCTGCCCTGCAGCTCCACAGCTTCCTTTCCCTGCCACAGCCTTCTCACACTCCCAGGTGCTCTGCTTCTGTGTCTGTTCCTAGGGTGCGCACAGCCATGCCCACTCTCTTAAAGGGCCAGTGTCTCATTACCCAGAAGCTGTTCCTGAGGTCACCTATTATCTTAAAGGTATTAAAGTCCACCTGCCCTGGCAGGAGGCACCTGAGCAACATTGCCTATAGTACATTGCTAGTTCTCAGGTCCCCATCTGGTATTGTGTTTAGTCCCAGTACCAGTCTCTTGTTACTAACCACTGTCTCGTCCTAGAGCCTGCTCAACTCCATTGACTGTGTGCTGTCACATCAGAGCCTTTACTACAGTGCCATCTGTCTGAGCCATCACCAAAGTTTCACCGCACCTGAGCCTTCACCACAGTGCTGTCTTGTCCGGACCAACACCTGAGTGCCGTCTCATGTCAGCCTCCACCTTGGTGCCGCTATATCTCAGACTCCTGCACTGGACATTGTGATTGTATCCGTCCGACACTGATGTAGCCCCCTCTGGTCCCTGGCGGGCGTGCAACCTTCTGTTGGAAGCACCGTACAGTCCCTGTATAGGGGTTTGCTGTTGGTCATTTTCTCAGGGAAGTTAAGTGCACGGTCCAGTGGGTCCACCCCAGATGCTCACCGCCCCTCGGTGAGCATAACAATACCCTTGTTGAGGAAAAAAAATCACAAATACATGTGTGACCAACTATACATTATCTCAAAAAGTAGAGCTGCTACAAAAATGAATGACATCTTCTGAATCAGAGGACTGAGTATGCCTAAAATCAAACCTGAGGCACCAATTTTTTTTCATTTGTTGCTCAGTGTAACATGCCAAGGCAATATTGGGGTGTCCTCTTGCAAAGACAAAAATGCTGATCGGCATAACATTCAAGTAATAATAACACAATATGGCCCTGTGAAATAATGATTTTGTACATTATGCCTCTTGAAATAACTATACCATTAACTTTGCCTGTAAAAAATAAAAATGCATTACACTGTGTTTTGGGGGGTGGGAGAGTAAATTTTCATAATTGTACATATATGCAAAATGCACAGAGGAGGTGGTCCATGCAGTGCTGGTGAGCTATGCCCACCAAATACTGACTGCTACTTAAAGGGGGGTCCAAAACTAACATCAGTATAATACTAAATCTCTATCTATTTAATGTAATAATCTAATGGATTTTCTAATATGCTTTAAATAAAAATTCCCTATCTTTCCCGCTCTACTCCAACTGTTTTTTTCCCCCCAAATTCATGTTTAATGAGGCTGTGTTTGAGAACCCCTGTGAATGTTGGGATACTCAAATGATAATGTAATAGATCCCAAGCACTCAATCAGACAAAGGTAATGCAAAAAAGGGTTTTTTATTATTGAATTATATGCAAAAAGAAAAAATGCCACTACCGATAGGCCGAAACGTTGGCTTGGCTTTGCTCTATGTTAGGCCTTTGTCAAGGTCTTGCCTACAAGAAATAATAAAGAATATTTACACACCAAAAGTGACAAATTGTGACTAAAAATTTACATATTTACAAGTTATGTATGTACACATACGTTTTGTGAGAGACCATGGAACATGGATGGGTCAAACGTCCGAGGATTGTACCACGAGTAGGGCATTTTTGCTTTTTCAGGCGTAGTGCGCTAAATGAAACAGATATAATTAAGCACCACAGGCACAGTGTAAACAGGCCATATAGTAAATACAAGCGTGTGCTGGTATAGCAGAAAATCAAGAACGAGTATACCAATAATTGGTAAGTAAATGTTATATGGGCACAATATATAGATTAACACAGACAGTCCCATAATGGGACAATGTTGGTTTGAACAACATCTTGGTGAGTAATCACAACCAATCAGAGGAATAGGCATTAAAACAATAATATATATATATATATTTTTTCTGAGGGCAAGCACCAGGAGGAGGTATCCGACTAGACAATGAAAAGCTAGTAAGGGGACATATTACTGTTGGTATAATCAAGCATATGGTAGGCATGAACAGGCATGGAAATGATTATATGCATGTTTGTGTTAAACAGTGATATACAGGCATAATATGCAAAGTATGAGGTAATATGGCACATACCCACAGTCAGGGAGAAGCGAGAGGCTAGGGGAGAGGTGGAGGAAGTGCCTGAGGGAGAGAAGGAGGTTGAGATAATGTTAAGTAACTGTATTGAGGAGAACTATGTACATGTATACAATTAGAGGCAGAGCATTCAGTGTGGCATAGATTTACCTTATTGGCACCTGGAATGGGGACAGAGTCCCAGAGGAGCAGGCAGGAGGCGTGTGGCGCTGCTGTGTGTAGCAGAGCGGTTTTTTAAAGGTGGATGCTACTTCCTGGTATGAGTCAACTGTCATAGCGCATGCACGCGTGACGTCAGCAGTGACGCGAGTGTGCGTCTGCGCACGCGCGCTGCGTCATCGATGGGGGAGGTAGACACAGGAATGGACGATATGTGTGTGCTGTGTGCGCACGCGCGCTGAGTTATAACAGGGGCAGGATGAGGCAGGTCCATGCGTGCAACGTCAGTGATTATGCAAATGTCTCACTGCACGTGCATTGGGCATAGAGTGAAGGATGGGCGTGTGAAGTCTGTGTGAGGGACAGTGCATGTAACGCACTGAGTGGGATGGGAGATGATATGTAGGAGCTTTACATGAGAGCTGCACCCACCCACATCAGGCTTTAAGTGCATATTTCCATAGACAAAGGCTGATAATCACAGAAGGGGGCGATGTTGGACTACAAATCAGGGGCTGCTCAGACCCACTAATGATAAAGATAAGAGGCTTAAACTAACATTGCAGGTAAAAGGTAAACATAAGCAGACATTGAGATATAATAAGCAGGGCTAAATTCTCTGTTTTAACTCTTACAGCATGCTGTCTTCAGATTACATTGTGGAAACCTGCTGACAGAGTCCCTTTAAGTAATTTTTCCTTTATATTAATAGCAGAATAGAGAAATTTCCTTACAAGTTTTCTTCTTAAGTAGGGGTATGTGTTAATCTACTATTCTAAAGCCCGCTTTACACGCTTCAATATATCTCACAATCCGTCGTTGGGGTCAAGTTCTAAGTGACGCACATCCGGCATCGTTTGTGAGGTATCTGCGTGTGACACCTACGTGCGATCAGGATTGAACGCAAATACGGTGATCGCAAACACATCGTATCTTTGTCTAGTATTGAACGTTTTGTTGCACGAAACTAGTCAATTGTAACGTGTGACATCCCTCATACGATTTTGATGTCTGAGGCTATGTGCGCAGGTGTGCGCTCTGCACCGCAGCTTAAAAAAGGTCCGCTTCAGAGCGCAGCTGAAAAGCTGCGTTCTGAAGCGCCTCACAATCTCTGTCATTCACTAATATCTGTCAGTCGGTCACTATCTCTGTCCCTCTCTCTCTGTCCATGTCAGTCTATCCCTCTTACCCCCTCTCTCATACTCACCGATCCCCGATCCCCGGCTAATCAGTACGCGACACAGACAGAGCCGCAGCATGACAATGAAGCCGGGTGAAGTTAACCCAAGTTCATTCTGATCGTGCAGCTCTTTCTGTGTCTGCTGTCAGCGCGGCCATGTAGCAGAGCTGAATGGCAGATGACATAGTAAAAACGCATCCCTACACATTACACACGCTTGGCAAGTCAATAAATAAAAAAAAAAAAGGGTGCCCAATGCATACGTCACAGAACACATGATCTAAAGGATCGCACACAAAATTGATCAATTTAACATAGACTACTAACGCACGTGTGACAGCAAATGAACGACCTACGTGTGATCTCATTAGATCACATATGCGATCTGGGCGTGTCACATCGCAAACGAGATCGCACACCTAATTGTAAGGTGTAAAGCTGGCTTAAGAGATCATGATTGTGTTGTAAAACAAACAATGTGATATCTTACTCTTATTTATTATTGATTTCCTGCTGCTTGTGTATGGCTAATATATTCTGCAGGGCTGAGCACATGCTGTAATCTCACAACAGCCTTTTTCATCAGAATTTCACTCTCATGCTGTTTTATATGAAGCAATACATTGAATTCATTGTCCATTCTTACAAAAGCAGAAACAACATATGAGAAAGATGATAGAGACAAAAAAATGGAGTTTTAATTTTTTTTGAAGCATTAATAGAATCATCTTAAAGTGATCATTTGGTTTTAACAAATTAATCTTATTCATTGTATAATAACAGGTCTTCCATTTTTAATGTACTTTTTGTATAAATTCTTCCTTTTCTCAAGATGTTGTTTTGTTGTGATTTAATTGGTACCTACATTTGCAGGTACATACAGTACATAGTGGCAGTCATCGCAGCTGCTATAGGGCACAATTTCCGTGGTATACACATTCCCAGCACACAGCCATCTTTAAATAGTGGATCAGGGAGACAAAAAGCTCTTTCATCCACTATTCAGCCTTTGAGTCTGAGACTATGTGCACTGCAAGTGCAATAACATCACTTGTCATGCCTGTAATCTGGAGCTTCAGTACTTACATAGCATAATCCAGAGCAGCGCAACAGTGAAATGGGGCAAAATGAGTGATTATTTCTTTTTTAATTGCAGTATTTGTAGGGGCATCATACTAAGTGAGGAGATATGGGGCCATCATATTGAGTGTGGCGCTGTTGGGGCTGTCATACTGGGTGGGGGCCATTATATTGAGAGGAGGGCTGGTGAGGCCATTATACTGAATGAGTGGGCCTGTGGGGGCCTTCATAATGAATTAGAGACTGTAGAGTTTCTTATATGGAACAGGAGTCCTCCTACTAAGATGTGGCCGAGATAAGGTCTTCATTCTGTGTAGGGCTTTGTGGTGTCCCTCATACTGCATGCTGAGTGGTGGGCTGTGGAGGCATTATACAGTGTGAGTGGCTTTGGGGGTCATTTTACCATGTGAGGAGCTGTGGGAGAAATGTTATGTGAGGTACTCTAGAAAATATTTTACTATGTGGGAGGCTGTGGGGCCCTTATGCTGAGTGGTGAGCTTTGTGGGACATTATACAGTGTGAAGGGCTGTGGGTGCCAGCTTACTATGTGGATGGCTGTTGGGCTACCATACTATGTGAGAGGCTATTGTGGCTCCTATTCTGAGTGGGAAGACTTTGGGGCCATCATTCTGTAGGTGCCTTCATTCTGTGTGGGGGCTGTAGGGCTCATCATATTGATTGTGGCATTGTATGGGCCTTTATACTGTGTGAGGAACTGTGGGGGCTATTATATGGTCTAAGGGACTGTGGGGGCTCGCACACTGAGTGAGGAGCTGTGGTGGTATCATTCTGTGTGGGGGTCATCATACTGAGTAGGGTGTTGTCGGGGTCATTATAGTGTGGGAGAGGCTATGTTGGCTATTACATTGTTATACAAAGAGAGAGAATCCAAATCTGAATGGGAGGAAGAGGGGGACCTCAATCTGTTTGGAGCGCTGTGAGAACCCTCATACTGTTTGGGGCCTTCATACTAAGTATGGAGCTGTGGGGGCCCTCATAGAGAGTAGAGGCTTTTGGGGGACATCATACTAAATAGGGAGTTGTGGGGGTCTTCATAGTGAATAGAGGACTGTTGGGGCCATCATACTGAGTGGGTGCATCATACTGAGAGACCATCATATTGTGTTGGTAAATGACAATGTGTGTGTGGTAGAGGCTATGGGGATATCATACTATGTAGGGAAACTTAAAAGGCATGATGTGGGGGACATCTGTGGAACCATCATACTTTATAATGATCATACAAGGGGTATCAATAAGGTCATACAGTGGGGAACATAAGTATTTGATACACTGCTGATTTTGCAAGTTTTGTACCTACAAAGAAAGGAGAGGTCTGCAATTTTTATCGTAGGTACACTTCAACTGTGAGATACACAATAAAAAAAAATCCAAAAAAAATCACATTGTATGATTAATTTGCATTTATTGCATGAAAAAAGTATTTAATACAATGCAAAAACAGAACTTACTATTTGGTACAGAAACCTTTGTTTGCAATTACAGAGGTCAGATGTTTCCTGTAGTTCCTGACCAAGTTTGCACATACTGCAGCAGGAATTTTGGCCCACTCCTTTATACAGGAGGGACTGTTACTTGAGCAACACTGAGTTCAGCTCTCTCCAAAGATTTTCTATTGGGTTCAGGTCTGGAGACTGGCTAGGCCACCCCAGGACCTTGAAATGCTTCTTATGAGCCACACCTTAGTTACCCTGGCTGTGTATTACAGGCCATTGTCATACTGGAAGACCCAGCCACAACCTATCTTTAATGCACTTACTGAGGGAAGGAAGTTCTTGGTCAAAATCTGGCGATACATGACCCCATCCATCCTCCCTTGAATACAGTGCAGTCGTCCGGTCCACTTTGCAGAAAAGCACCCCCAAAGTATGATGTTTCTGCCCATATGCATCATGGTTGGGACAGTGTACTTGGTGTTGTACCTATCTGTCACGCTCCCCGGGTCCTCACCCCCGTTCCCCGGCTCACCTGCCACGCTCTCCGCTCCCCAGTCACCGGATTCCGTCCGTCCCAGGGCTCCGGGCCCCCGATCCCGGCGCCCGACAGCTTCCCTGGACCTGGCCGGCTCCCCTGCGTCCTCCTCGCAGCCTCCTTCCCTGGCTTCTGGCACCCGGGCGGCGCGCATGCGCATTAGGGCGCGCGCGCGGTCACTGACCCTTTCTTAAAGGGCCAGCGTCCATTAACAGGAAATGAGGTTGCACAGGTACAGGGTATATAGGGGGTCATTGTCCAAGGGGGCGGGGCCTGATCTTCGTGTTCCCTGAGCTAGGAGTCAGGTCTCTTGGTGTTTATGTGCCTGTACTCACCTATCTGTCTTTGTAGAGCCGTACCTGCCTCGCCATCCAGTCTGCCGTGTCCTGATCCCCGCACGCTGTCCGTCTGCCATCTGACAGTCCGTACCATCCCGGATCCCTGCGGTGACCCGTCATCTTGCTCCAGAGGTTCCGGACCCCGCCTGATATCACCTCGGCCTCCGAACCTGAGCTACGTCACCAAGACCACCTTCTGTGACTCCGTGGTCCCTGGGACTCCTCCGCTGCCTTCACTTGCACGGACTGTTCTACTGCCCATCAGTGCTTCAGCTGCCGGACTCCCTACCACCATCTCAGAGAGTTCGGTCCAGTGGATCCACCTCCTGGGTCTGCCCGACCGCCCGGCCGTGACAGTAAGATCAGGCCATGGATCCCGCTGCAGCACTAATGGCTCTGCAAGAGGAACTCCAACGCCAGCGTGAAGTCCAGACCCGCATGCTGCAATTCATGACCTCCGTGGACACCCGCCTGTACACATTACAAGCATCAATGACGCCTGCGGCACCCAGGTCCCCCGCCAGGCAAGCCATGGCCCCCGCACCAGTGGCAACCTCGTCAGATGCTTCCCGACTCCGTTTGGTGTCACCTCCTCGTTATGCTGGAGATCCCAAGACCTGCAGGGGCTTCATAAATCAATGTTCCCTTCATTTCACGCAGCTGCCACATCTGTTCGCCTCCGACCAAGCCAAGGTCGCCTTTATAATGTCCCACCTAGAGGGCGAGGCGCTGGCGTGGATGAACCCCTTGTGGGAGAAGGAGGACCCCATGACCAAGGATCTTCAACAGTTCCTGCAGGCATTCCGCAGCACCTTTGACGAGCCGGGACGCGCTTCTGCCTCTGCTTCATCACTCCTCCGCCTACGTCAAGGAACACTGACGGTGGGCCAATACGCCATCCGTTTTCGCACTTTGGCTTCAGAACTCGGGTGGAATAATGAGGCCCTAACAGCCGCCTTCTGGGAGGGACTCTCGAGTCGCATCAAGGATGAGTTGGCGGGTCGGGACGTGCCCTCCACCCTAGATGCCCTGATTGCCCTAGCAACTCGTGTGGACATACGTTTTCAGGAGCGCTCCAAAGAGCTATCTCGTGAGAGACGCCCGTTACGGCATTCATCTCCTCCTCAGAAGCCCTCCGTACCTCAGTCATCAACAGCTGGGAGTCCCGTCCACGAGCCCATGCAGATTGACCGAGTGCGTCAGTCTGCACAACGTAGAGCAGAGCGGCTTGCCCAGGGTCTCTGCTTTTACTGCGGTGAGGGCACACACCTCCTCCGTTCCTGTCCGGAAAGGCCGGGAAACTCCAAAGCCTAGGGTTGGTAGGAGAGGCCACCCTAGGTGCTGGGACTCTCTCTGATCCGGTCACATGGACCGTGCAAGTGACAACGGGAGAGACGCGGTTCACGGCTGAGGCCTATCTTGATTCCGGGGCAGCAGGCAATTTCATCCAGCAAGCCACCGTGGACAAATACCAGGTGCCTGTTATCCCACTCAACAAGCCCCTGGTGATTGCCTCTGTGGATGGGAGACCCCTTTCTGACACCATCTCCTGGACCACCAGGCCGGTTGAACTGCGCATCGGTGCTCTTCACACCGAGAACATCGCCTTCTACGTCCTTCCGCACATGTCCCATCAGATCCTGCTGGGCCTTCCATGGTTACGGACTCACGAACCATCAGTCAGCTGGGGCACTGGCGAAATCACCCGCTGGGGTGCTTCGTGTCATGAGAGATGCCTAAAATCCACACAACCCATCCGACGACCTCCGGTTCCTGAGAACCTACCGGGGCTGCCCTCGGCTTATTGGTCCTTTGCTGATGTCTTTGATAAAAAAGAATCCGAGGTACTGCCGCCACATCGCCCCTACGATTGTGCCATCGACCTGCTCCCTGGAACAACGCCACCACGAGGACGGATATATCCTTTATCCCCAGCCGAAACAAGGGCTATGTCGACTTACATCTCAGAGAGCCTGGCTAGGGGATTCATTCGGAGATCCTCCTCTCCTGCTGGAGCAGGTTTCTTCTTTGTCAAGAAAAAAGAGGGCGATTTACGTCCCTGCATCGACTACCGGGGTCTGAATCAGATCACTGTTAAGAACAAGTACCCTCTGCCGCTCATCCCCGAATTGTTTGACCGGCTTAGAGGAGCTCGTCTGTTCACCAAGCTGGATCTTCGGGGTGCTTACAATCTGGTGCGCATCCGCTCTGGTGACGAATGGAAGACCGCGTTTAATACGCGCGATGGACATTATGAGTACTGCGTGATGCCCTTCGGCCTGTGTAACGCCCCTGCCGTCTTCCAAGAACTGGTGAACGACGTGTTCCGAGACCTCCTCTACACCTGTGTGGTAGTATATCTAGATGACATCCTTGTCTTCTCTCCGGACCTCCCAACCCACAGAGAGCACGTACAGCTGGTTCTACGACGACTAAGAGAGAACCGTCTGTACGCAAAGTATGAGAAGTGTGTCTTTGAGCAGTCTTCTCTCCCCTTTCTGGGGTACATCATCTCTGAGACTGGACTGCAGATGGATCCCAAGAAGGTCTCCGCCATTCTCAACTGGCCTCCCCCTTCTGGACTGAAGGCAATCCAACGCTTCCTGGGATTCGCCAACTACTACCGCCAATTCGTCCCTCACTTCTCTGCTCTGACTGCTCCACTTTCCGCTTTGACTAAGAAAGAGGCAAATCCAAAGGACTGGTCGCCTGCGGCCGACGCCGCGTTTGGCTCTTTGAAGCGGGCTTTTGCTTCCTCGCCTGTACTTCACCGTCCGGAGTTGAACCGCCAGTTCACCTTGGAGGTGGATGCCTCCTCCTCAGGAGCCGGAGCAGTGCTCATGCAGAAGTCCTCCTCCGGGAAGATGGTGACTTGCGGATTCTTCTCCAAGGGCTTCTCAGCGCCTGAACGCAACTATACCATCGGGGACCGAGAGCTCTTGGCAGTCAAACTGGCACTGGAGGAATGGCGCTACCTCCTGGAAGGTGCAGTGTATCCCGTGATCATCTACACGGACCACAAGAACCTAGAATACCTGCGGTCCGCTCAGCGACTGAACCCACGGCAAGCCAGGTGGTCCTTATTCTTTGCCAGGTTCGACTTTCAGCTTCACTTCCGACCCGCGGACAAGAATGTACGCGCTGATGCCTTGTCCAGGTCTTTCATGCCCATGGAGCAGGAGGAAGAGACTACCCAACCCATCATCTGTCCTAGCAACATCATTCCGGTGGCCCCTGTTACCCTAGCCCAGATACCGCCCGGGAAGACCTATGTCTCCGATACCGACAGGCAAAAAGTGTTACACTGGGGTCATGCCTCAAAAACAGCCGGGCATGCTGGTCAGAAGAGAACATGGGGTGCGATTGTACGCCATTACTGGTGGCCATCCCTTCGCACGGACGTCGCTGCTTTTGTCTCTGCCTGCTCCTCCTGTGCCAGGAACAAGACGCCCAAACACTTGCCCCATGGCCGTCTTCTGCCTTTACCGATACCCTCAGTCCCGTGGCAACACATAGCAATGGACTTTATTACGGACTTGCCATTATCCTCCGGGCACACAGTCATATGGGTCGTGGTTGATCGATTCTCCAAAATGGCCCACTTCGTTCCTATGGCCGGACTGCCCTCTGCTCAGGAACTCGCGGAAGCCTATATACATCACATCTTCCGCTTGCATGGCTTTCCATCCCACATAGTGTCCGACAGAGGAACTCAGTTCACCTCCCGCTTCTGGAGGGCTCTATGCAAACATCTGGGAGTGACTCTGGACTTTTCTTCTTCTTACCATCCTCAGTCTAACGGCCAAGTGGAGAGGGTCAATCAAATCGTGACCTCATACCTACGTCACTATGTCAACGCCCATCACGACGACTGGTCCTCGCTTCTGCCTTGGGCTGAATTCTCCCATAACCACCACGTCAGTGAGTCATCCTCCGAATCTCCCTTCCATGTTGTTTACGGACTCCAGCCCGCCGTCCCATTGCCTATATCCCCTTCATCGGATGTCCCGGCTGCTGATACTGCAGTTCGTGACTTTGCTACCATTTGGGACTCTGTCAAAGCGTCCCTTGGGCGCGCTTCCCAGCGGATGAAGAAACACGCTGACAAGAGACGTCTGGATCCTCCGTGTTTCTCTCCTGGTGACCTGGTCTGGCTTGCTTCCCAGTACATCCGATTGAAGATACCTTCCTACAAGCTGGGTCCTCGCTACATCGGGCCGTTTAAGGTCCTCAGCAAGATCAATGAGGTATCCTACAAGCTACAGCTCCCGGCCACGATGAGGGTACCCAACTCCTTCCACGTCTCTCTGCTCAAGCCGGTTGTCCTTGGTCCCTTCTCCGCTGCTGCCAGTCCGGCCCCTCCTCCTATTGCCGATGATGACATCTATGCGGTAAGGGATATCGTGGCCATGAAGACCGTACGAGGTCGACAGTTCTTCCTGGTGGACTGGGAAGGGTATGGTCCTGAGGATAGGTCTTGGGAGCCCAGGGAGAACGTGGGCACTCCTCTTATCCGTGCCTTCATGTCCCGGTTGCGGGGAGGGGGGCGTGGGGGGGGGGGGGGTACTGTCACGCTCCCCGGGTCCTCACCCCCGTTCCCCGGCTCACCTGCCACGCTCTCCGCTCCCCAGTCACCGGATTCCGTCCGTCCCAGGGCTCCGGGCCCCCGATCCCGGCGCCCGACAGCTTCCCTGGACCTGGCCGGCTCCCCTGCGTCCTCCTCGCAGCCTCCTTCCCTGGCTTCTGGCACCCGGGCGGCGCGCATGCGCATTAGGGCGCGCGCGCGGTCACTGACCCTTTCTTAAAGGGCCAGCGTCCATTAACAGGAAATGAGGTTGCACAGGTACAGGGTATATAGGGGGTCATTGTCCAAGGGGGCGGGGCCTGATCTTCGTGTTCCCTGAGCTAGGAGTCAGGTCTCTTGGTGTTTATGTGCCTGTACTCACCTATCTGTCTTTGTAGAGCCGTACCTGCCTCGCCATCCAGTCTGCCGTGTCCTGATCCCCGCACGCTGTCCGTCTGCCATCTGACAGTCCGTACCATCCCGGATCCCTGCGGTGACCCGTCATCTTGCTCCAGAGGTTCCGGACCCCGCCTGATATCACCTCGGCCTCCGAACCTGAGCTACGTCACCAAGACCACCTTCTGTGACTCCGTGGTCCCTGGGACTCCTCCGCTGCCTTCACTTGCACGGACTGTTCTACTGCCCATCAGTGCTTCAGCTGCCGGACTCCCTACCACCATCTCAGAGAGTTCGGTCCAGTGGATCCACCTCCTGGGTCTGCCCGACCGCCCGGCCGTGACACTATCCTTCTTGCTCCTCCAAACAAGGCGACTGATACCAAAATGTTCTATTGTGGTCTCATCTGACAAAATTACCTTCTCCCATGCCTCTTCTGGATCATTCAGATGGTCACTGATGAACTTCAAATGGGCCTGCACATGTGCTGGTGTGAACAGGGGGACTTTGCATGCCCTGCAGAATTTTAAACCACGACGGCGTAGTGAGTTAGTAAATGGTAATCTCTGCGGACTGGTTTTTCCAGAAGGGCAATACGCCATGCCATACAGCTAGGTCAATCAATGTGTCGATGAAGGACCACCACATCAAAACCCTGTCATGGCCAGCCCAATCTCCAGACCTGCACCCCATCGAAAACCTCTGGAATGTAACTGTCGCGGGCGGAGGAGGGGACGCTGCGCTCTCCCACTGCTCGGGTCTGGCTGCTGCTGCTGCTGCTCGGTGGTGGCTCGAGCGGTGGGCCGCATCCTGGGGACTGGAGTGGCGTTCCTCGCCCGTGAGTGAAAAGGGGATTTGATTGTGGGGATTGGATATTGTCCGTGACGCCACCCACGGTTGTGGTGATTTTGGTGACACCACCGCTGCTCTAGACGGGGATCCCGGGAGCGGTGACTGGGAGCAGCTTGATGGTTAGTTCTCCCCTCCGTGGGTAGGGGGTTGGTTGTCCCGGGGCCCGGTGATGGGGTAGGGATGGATGGCAGGCAGGTTGCCTGGAGAGGTGCAGGGTCGCGGGGGCAGCGCTGTGGTACTCACTCAGCCCAATGATGAAGACACAGTTCTCGGTAAAACACACGGCTGGATGGACGGGTCCCACAGACGGCTGCGGTGTTGTTGCTCCCAGCAGGTTGGTGGTAACTGCCTTTCCCTGCACCTAAGATGTCTGTACGGTTCCAATGGGTTCCCACCGGTAACCCGCTCCCCGGCTTGGATATTGGCCGGAGGAGTCCCTTTTGCCCGCAGGCGCTGGCCCTGAGAAACGGTTGTCTTGGCGGTGGCGGTGTCTCTCTCACTCGGTTGGACGGTTGCCTTCTGTCGGGACTTGACTGTTTGGAAACCCAGGAGGTCCCCTTCACTAACGGATTTGGCAAATTCACGGCGACCCCTAGCCTTGCCGGGGTCCGAAAAGCCCCTGCCAGATGGTGCTGGCTCCTCTTTGTGTACCCGCCCGGTACCGCCGGGCCACCGCCCTTCCACGGTCCTTACGGTAGACTCCAATCGGCCACTCCTGCAGACGGTCACCACCGTCTGCCAACCTTGCTGATCTGTCCGGGCCACACACCCAGACCACTTCAGACTGCTCGACTGCTACTTCACTTGCTCTCACTTTCACCTCTCAAACTAGACTCTGCTCTGCACTCAAGCTCTGCCTGAGCTAAACTCACTACAGTTTCCTGCCTCCAGGACCGTGAACTCCTCGGTGGGCGGGACCAACCGCCTGGCCCACCCCCTGGTGTGGACATCAGCCCCTGGAGGAAGGCAACAAGGGTTTTGTGTTCTGGCTTTGGTGTGCCTGCTGGGAGTGTGGGGTGTGTAGGTGTTGTGCTCTGTGGCCCCTGGCTTGTTCAGGGTGCCACATAACGAAGAGGAAGATGGATAGTCACAAGCCATCAAACAAAGAAGAACTGCTTAATTTTTTGCACCAGGAGTGGCATAAGGTCACCCAAAAACAGTGTGAAAGACTGGTGTAAAGCATGTCAAGATGCATGAAAGCTGGAATTAAAAATTATGGTTATTCCACAAAATATTAATTTCTGAACTCTTCCTGAGTTAAAAGATTAGTATTGTTGTTTCTAAATGATTATGAACTTGTTTTCGTTGCATTATTTGAGGTCTGAAAGCAATGCATTTTTTTGTTATTTTGACCATTTCTCATTTTCAGAAAATAAATACAAAATTTATTGCTTGGAAATTCGGAGACATGTTGTCAGTAGTTCATAGAATAAAAGAACAATTTATATTTTACTCAAAAATATACCTAGAAAGAGAAAAATCTGAAAAACTAAAAATGTTGTAGTGTGTCAAGAGTGTGTCATGTCCAGCTAAGATCTTTACAGTGTCTGGGATTAGAAGGTCATGGCGATTAGCAGATAGTAGGTCCTATTTAACATGAGTAGAGTTGATTTATTTTAATTTGGTTTTGAAGGGGTTAAGACTTCTTTTTGGGTTCTACTGAGATTCCATGTAGTTCTAATCTCTCTAATCTCAGCTTCTGCACCTTGTTGTCACTCTTTCATTATTTAAACTCGCTTATCTCTCCCCAGATGTGCAAGTTATAGTTCTTCTATGCTGACCCCCAGGAGACGTTGTCCTTGTGGAATCTGTGGCGTTCCATTTGTTTTTTTACTCTTGCTTGTTTGTCTCTCTCACAATTTTGTCTTATTGTGGTAGTAAGACTAGCATTTTGATTCACAGCTCACTAGCTGGGGCTAGCCCATGGTCAGCTAGAGTTTAGACTTACTGTATAATCACACACAGAGGGAATGACCCATCTAAGGATGATAGGGAGTGCAGGGTTTAGTTTTGGTGAGTGTTTAGGGGTCACCCCTACACATTCTCAATATTGCCAGGTAACCCTTTGTACCTTTATTTACTTGTTTCTTCCCTTATTTTGTGCTGCTAGCTGGGCATCTCTTCTCCCTGTCGTGACAATGTATATACATACATATGTATACAGTCATGGATGAAAGTGTTGACACTCTTGAAATTGTTCCTGAAAATTAAGTATTTCTCCAAGAAAATTATTGCATTTACACATGTTGTGTCATACACATATTTACTTCTTTTGTGTGTAATGGAACAACACAAACAAAACTGAGAAAAAAGGCAAATTGTACAATAATTTCACACAAGACCCTAAATATGGGCCTGACAAAATAGGTGGCACCTTTCCAATATTGTAACTAAACAACTTTCATTCAAACATGTGATACTTGTTCAAACTTACCAGTGGCAAGTAACAGATGGGGCAATATGAGAATCATACCTTTAACTAGGTAAAAAAGGGGAGAAGTTGACTCAATCTTTGCATTGTGTGTCTGTATGTGCCACACCAAGCATGGAGAACAGAAAGAGAAGAACTGTCTGAGGACTTGAGAACCATAATTGTTAAAAAATTTCAATAATCTCAAGTTTATAGGCCAATCTGCAAAGATCTTAATGTTACTTTGTCCACTGTGAGCAACATAATCATGAAGTTTACAACCCATGGCACTGTAGCTAACCTCCATTGATATGGACGGCAGAGAAAAAATTGTTGAAAGGTTGTAACGCAGGATAGTCTAGATGGTGGCTAAGTAGCCTCAATCAAGTTTCAAAGAAATTAAAGCTCTCCTGCAGGCTGAGGGTGTGGAAAAAAATCCATCAACATTTGAATGAAATGAAGTGCTATCACGGGAGATTGGGTAGGGCCCCACTGGTGAAACAGAGACATAAAAAAACTAGACTGCAGTGTGCCAAAATGTATGCGAGTAAAACAAATATCTTCTGGGAAAGCATATTGTGGACAGATGAGACCCCAAGATGAAGCTTTCTTCGTAAAGCACGTCATTCTATAGTTTACAAAACTCAGAGTACCTGTGTCAAATATGGTGGATGTTCAAATATGTTTTGGCATTGTTTCGCTGCCATTTGCACTGGATGCCTTGACTGTGTGCAAGGCATCATGAAATCTGAAGATTACCAAAGAATTTTGGATTGCAATATAGTGCCCAGTGTCAGAAAGCTGGGGTTGCATCCGAGGTCATGGGTTTTCCAGCACAACAATTACTCCAAACATGCAGCACTTCAAGAATCACCCAGAAATAGATAGAAACAAAGTGATAAAGAAATTTGGAGTGGCCGGCAATGAGTCCGGATCTAAATCCCATTGAACATCCGTGGAGAAATCTTAAAATTTCTGTTGAGAGAAGGCACCCTTCAAATATGAGAAATCTGGACTAGATCAGTTTGCAAAAGAAGAGTGGTCCAAAATTCCAGTTGAGAGGTGGAAGAAGCTTGTTGATCGTTATAAGTAGAGCTGAGCGAACCTGTTCGATAAAGGTTCGCCACTATCAAATTAGGTTCGAGCCTTAACCTGTTTTGCTCGGGCTCAGTAAATCCGAGCACTTTCCCCAAAAGTCGGAAATATTCGTTTTTGTCTTTTTTGCTTTTTGTTTGATCACTGTTCACGTTTTCCAAAAAAATGCGTTTCTAATAACATATTATGCTGTTGTACAGGATTGTGGTGCTGTATGATGAATGGCGAATGTGTTTCATCAGTGGAGGATTTTTTTTCTTAACCTTAATTACAAATATTCCTGCAGCCAATTACGGTGCAGCAAACATCCACAAGGTTCAGACATAAAGGTTTGCGTCATTGACTGCCTAAATCACATGCCCGTCTGCATATAAAATGTGGACATGCGGCGTTGGCACCACTTTGCAAATATTAAACATTATGGAACATGCTGGTTGCGCTGCTGCTAAACAGCAGTTAGGTTAACTGGGGATTTAATGATAGGTAGTTGATATAGATAGGAGAGCGATAGTGTAGAATCAGTACGTGCAGTGCAGGGAAAGGTGTGTGCTACAAATTGGCATTTAATAATAGAAATAGGGATTGCTACTTCTCAGTGCCTGTTAAAAAGTTGGCAGTGAAGGATCTAAATAGGTATTGCTATGTATTACTGCCTACTCCAAAATAGGTAGTGAAACACATTTCAATGTCTTGGCACTTTTCATTGCTTGCTCAAAATTACACAGTCAAGAACATTTCTAAGTATTGTTAGTTAATAGTGCCTGCTGTAAATTTGCTAGTGAACTAGCTAAAAAAGTCTTTGCACTTTTCATTGCCTGCTCAAAATTACATAAGGAACCCCATTTTAAGTTATTGATACTTTTTAGTGCCTTCACAGTATTGTCAGCTAAGGAAATAAATAAATAATTTATTTTTTGATCTTTTGTGTCAGGTGTCTGACAGGTGTGGGCGTAGGGTTGCGAAACATCTGTTTGAAAGGGGAAGGATACATTAAACATGAGTGGTGAATTAGGACAAGATTGTTGTGGCAGGAGGAATAGGCGGGGTGTTTGAAGTGTATATGTGGGAAGTTCTGTCAGTCAAAGCTCTTGTGAGCATTCACCAGCTCATCCTATCCCAAGTAGAGATGAGCAAGCCTCTGAAGGCTCGAGTTCGGTTCGTCGAACGGAGGCTCCGTTCGAGTTCGGTTCGACAAACCGTTTGATGAACCTCTCAAGCCCCATTGAAACCAATGGCAGGCAAACACAAACACATAAAAACACATTATAAATATACACATACAGTTAATAAACATTGCCATTACACTTACAGGTCCCCGTGACGCGTCCTGCACTCTGTCTCCCGCCGCTTTTCCTTCCAATAATCGCTGCGTCCTCCCGGTAACCAGCACTGATGATAGGACCTTCTGTGACGTCAAAAAAGCATGTGACCAGTCACGCGTCTATTACCTCATTTGCTACAGACTGGTCACATGGCTAGATGTCATAGCTAGGTCCTGTCATTGCATTTCTCCGGTACGCAGTGATGGTTCCAGCATCTTCGTGTACCGGCGAAATGCTCTGGCACATGGTCGGCTTCCTCGTTCTGCTTCCCCATTCCGTCATTCACCGGCTGCCACAGCCGGTCAATAATGGAGATCACCGTTGGTATAGCAACCCGGCTGTCAGCGGTGACGTCCCCGCTTACAGCCTGCAGACTCTGCTCACTCACTGAATGAATAGACTGCACGGGGAGCAGCAGCGTCTTCCTCCCATGCAGTGCTGTCTGATGTAGCAGAGCTGCATGAGTTGAAAGAGAAAGAAGACAGAAAACCGTGGATCGTGGAGGGCTGACAGGCTTGCTGGGTAATAATGGGATTAGGGCTAACTGTATATTATCAACTGGCCCTTAAGCCCGAAATTTATGGTGTCACGCCAATATTAGACATGGCCACCTTGAATTTCTAGTACAGATAAAAAAAAACACAACACAGAGAAAAATATTTTTATTAGAAATAAAACACAACACAATTAGTGACTCCATTTATTGAAATAAAGAACCCCCCTCCGCAGTAATCCTGGGTCAAGGGTCCCGCGCCGTCAAATCCGGATCCAATATCATCTGATCGGTTTGCTGAAAGGCAAAGTGATCAGATGATGTGTCAGGTTCAAGGGCCTGAATCACATGACACAGCAGCTGATTGTATAAATGGCTTTTATACAATCAGCTGATGCATCACTGCAAAAAACAAAAAGAGATGGAGAAGAGAGAGGGAAGAGAGAGGGAAGAGAGAAGAGAGAGAGAGAGAGAGGGAAGATAGGGAGAGGGAGAGAGAGGGAGAGGGAGGGGGTGAGAGATAGAGAGGGGGAGAGGGAGAGGGGGAGAGAGAGAGGCGGGGGAGAGGGGGAGAGAGAGAGGAGAGAGAGAGGGCAAGAGAGAAGGGGGAGAGGGAGGGAGAGGGAGAGGGAGAGAGAGAGAGAGAAAGAGGGGAGAGGGAAAGGGGGAGAGAGAGAGAGGGGGGAGAGGGGGAGAGAGAGAGGGAGAGAGAGAGAGAGGGAGAGAGAGAGGGGGGAGGGAAAGAGGGAGAGAGAGAGGGGGGAGAGGGAGAGAGGGAGAGAGGGAGAGAGGGAGAGAGAGAGAGGGGGGGAGAGAGAGGGGGAGAGAGAGAGAGAGAAAGAAAGAGAGAAGGGGAGAGAGTGTGGGAGAGGGGGAGAGAGAGAGGGAGAGAGAGAGAGGGAGAGAGAGGGAGAGGGGGAGAGAAAGAGGGAGAGGGAGAGGGGAAAGAGAGAGAGAGGGGGGACGGAGAGAGGAGAGGGAGGGAGAGGGAGAGGGGGGAGAGGGAGAGAGAGAGGGAGAGAGAGAGGGGGAGAGAGAGAGAGGGGGGAGAGGGAGAGAGAGGGGGAGAGGAAGAGGGAGAGAGAGAGAGGGAGAGAGAGAGAGAGGGAGAGGGAGAGGGGGAGAGAGAGAGAGACCTTATTCCATGAAGCGGCTCATAGATGATGTCCGGCTACTCCCCTCTGTGCATAATTAAGATAATAATATTTTCTAGGTAAGTATAAATAAAGAATAATAATGTAATAATTGAAAATGAAAAACAATCTTTACCGACACAGCCGGGTCTTGAACTCCTGAAGTTATGCTTCTTAGACGACCACTCTATCCATGCAGCCACTGGCTCAACTGAGGAACATAGACAGATTTCGTTATCTTGAGGTCTGAAAAGCAGACTGAAGTCTGAGGTGACATCGCGATTCTCTTCATGTGCTACGTGAAGAGGACACAGCGATCGTGTTCTACGGTGCTGCTGCATCTTCATGTAGCAGAGCTGACAGTGTCGTGTGGATTACTTCGGACCTGGAGGGGTATTTGGGGATTTTAATAAAATTGTGAAAGAGGATTTTTTTGTCTTTTTTTCCAAATAAAGGATTTTTTGCTGTGTGTGTTTCTTTACTTTCACTTTCAGGTTGATCATGGACGGTGTCTCGGGGAGACGCCTGTCATGATTAACCTCTTATTACCCCGATTGCCACCGCACCAGGGCAATTCAGGATCAGCTGGGTGGAGTGGACTGTTGCATCTAATGGATGATATTGTTAGGGTGGTGGGCTTCCGATAACGTGGTGCTCTCCATCCTGACAAAACCAGCCTCCAGCCGTGTGGCTTTATCCTGGCTGGTAAATATGGGGGGAACCGCATTTTTTTTTATTATTATTTATTTATTTATTTTACTGCACGATACAGACCCGCCCGCCGGCGGCTGTGATTGGTTGCAGTGAGACAGCTGTCATTCATCGTGGGGGCGTGTTTGACTGCAACCAATCATAGGCGCCAGTGGGCGGGGAAAGCACGGAATAACTGATTGAATAATGAAGTGGCAGCCATTTTCAAAAGATGAAAAGATGCCGCAGATTTGTGACAGCATGCAGCGAGGCGCCAGTGATCGGTGAGTAGGAAAGAGAGAGGGATAGTGCTGGGGACGCAGGACGCATGCAGACAGCAACGTGTGCACATAGCCTTACTGTGAAAAGCCAAATTTTTGGTGTTCGAACCGTTCTCGAACCTAACTTGAACTGCCGAACTTTTAGCAAAAAACTTGAGTTTGTCGAACGTCTCGAACACCCCACAAAATCACTCAAACATGAAATTGGCGAACCTCGAACATCGCTCATCTCTAATCCCAAGATAAATGAGTACAATTTCTGGACAGCCTACTCTTATAGATTTCTTTTGCAGTTGCACAACTTCAAAATGAGGCTGATAAATAGCATGTGCTAGAGTGGATGGCAAGCGCTGCATCAAGTGGCCTATCCTCCTCTTTCTGCTCTTAAGTATTACACACAGTTCATTCCTCATAGGTGCCACCCCAATTACACTTGTTTTCCCCCAATTCGCAAATCTTCAATCGGCAAACTGACTGTGGGGTACCACACATAGGCGTGTATGCAGAGCTGTTCACACATCTTATCACATGGGCGTGTATGCAGAGCTGTTCACTCATTTTATCACATTGGCATCAGAGGCCTGCTCCAAAAATTCCCAGACTCAAGAGGAAGAAAGAATCTGCACCAATTCCCAAAGTCAGTTGGATCCTGGCCTGTACAATGTAGGGTCTGAGCAGGATCTGGACCCTCATTAACTGACGTTAATCCCCAGGGGTGGAAGTGATGATGATGAGACTCAGATTCTTGTAGTACACACGTACTGTCCTGTGATGTCAAGTCAGGAAGAGGTAGAGTGGGACAATATAGAGCATGACAATGAAGTTACATAGTTACATAGTTTCGTAGGTTGAAAAAAGAGTTAGGTCCATCTAGTTCAATCTTCCTCCACTAATTATAAATTTTGTCACTAAGTCACTTATAACCAACAATGTTGTGTGTACTGAGAAAATCACCCATCCCTTTTTTTAAAAGCTGTACAAGAGGTAGTATCTGACATTACTACCTCTTGTGGTAGGGCATTCCACAGTCTAGCTGCTCTAACTGTAAAGAACCCTTTCCTATTTACCTGCTGGAATCACTTTTCTTCCACTCGAATTGAATGCTCCCTGTCCTTAGTATTGTCTTTTGAAGGAATAAATCATTTGCCAGCCTTTTTTTAATGACCACATTTATATATATTATATATATATTATATATAATGCATTTAAACATATAAATGAGATCTCCTTTAAGACATCTGTTTTTCTAAGCTAAATAAATCTAACTTTTTCAACCTCTCATCATATGGGAGGCCTTCCATTCCTTGTAGTAGTTTAGTTAACCGCCTTTGCACTGACTGTAACTTCTGAATGTCCTTTTTAAAATGTGGAGCTCAAAACTGCATCCCATATTTTAGATGTGGCCTTGCAAGTGATTTATACAGGGGTAACAATACGTTGGGGTCACGGGATCTTGTTTGCTTTAGCAGCTGCTAATGACATTTAGTACTGCTGCTCAACTTATTTGTAATAAGAATACCCAAGTCCTTCTACTGTTGTTTAGTCCCGAGTTTACTTCCATTTAATGTTTACACAGCTATAGAGTTACTCCGTCCTAGGTGCATTACTTTACATTTATTAACATTAAGTCTCATTTGCCAAGTATCTGCTCATTCTGAAATCTTATCCAGATCATTTTGTAATATTGTACTATCAAGGTCAGTTTTTAATATCCTACATAGTTTGGTGTCATCAGAAAATACTGACACTTTATTATCAATCCCATCCACAAGGACATTAATAAAGAGATTAAAAAGAATCGGTCCTAGCACAGATCCCTGCGGTACCCCAACGCTGACTATATCCAATTTAGAAAATGTACCATTTATAACTACTTTTTGTTTCCTATCTTTTAGCCAATGCCTTACCCAGGTGCATATAGTTTCCCATAGTCCTTGCTTCTGGAGCTTTAGTATAAGGCTATTATGTGCTTCAGTATCACAATCCTACTTGGTGTGAACCAAGAGGCACGCCGCTGAGTAGCTCAGCAGATGAGGAGGAGGAGTAGAAGTAAGAAGAGGATGTTACTGTGGTGATTATCACACAAACACGTAGTGGTGCAACCATGAGAAGTAATGCATCCTCAGCCACAACTCTGGCTGTGGCCAGCAGTGGCATGAGGTCTGCAGTTTGCAAGAAGCGTTTCCTAGCCTGGGCCTTTTTTGAGAACACAAAGGATAACTCAACTTTTGTTATCTGCCAAAGTTGTAAACAGTGACTCAGTAGCTGAAAAACTTCAAATTTGACTACTACGTGCATGAACAGGTACATGTACAACCAATATGCATTACTGTGGGAATCTTACTGTGCTAAAATATAGACTACTGGGCATATCAACCACCAGCAACCAAATCAACTGCGGTTTATAATTAATAATTAATAATAATTTTATTCATTTATATAGCGCTATTAATTCCACAGCGCTTTACATACATTTGCTTTACATACAATTGCTTTACATACAATTTGGTTTGTGCTTCTTCCTTCTCCAGTGTCACCATCAAAACTATTTTCCCACAGTTCTACTACCGAAGAACCTCCAATTGTTTACCCACTGAGTGAGAGCCCATCAGCTCTTATGGAAGTGACCATGTCTGGTGTTATTGACCCATGTGAGTCCCCGAGGCCACGTCCTGTGTGTTGCATGGACCATACCTCTCTGTTGTGCAAAGACGCTATGGGGAAATGGAGGGGGAATTGACGCCACTGTTCTGCTGTCTTGTTGTCTGCCTGAAAGGTTTTTAAATCTCAAGAATCCAAGTAGGGTCTCTAAATTGTTTTTTGTCCATAGTGCCAGGGTTCTGGGAGCAAGACGCCTACGCCTATCAATCATGCATCTCTTCAATTTTAAAATTTAAATGCCAGGCCACATCCTGTGTGTTGCATGGACCTTACCTCCCTGTTGTTTAAAAACACTATGGAGGAATGAGGGGGTGCAATAGATGCCACTATCCTGCTGTCCTGCTGGCTGCTTGAAAGGTTTTTAATTCTCAAAACTCAAAGTAGAGTCTACAAATTATCTTTTGTCTGCAGTGCCAGGGTTCTGGAAGCAAGAGACCTATGCCTGTCACTTATTCATCTCTTGATTTTTAAAATAAAAATGCCAGTCCACATCCTGTGTGTAAGTCAATGCAATCAGGCAGTGCTACTGCTTAAATTAATATGCACTGCAAAACACAGTCACAGAGCTGCAGAGTTTTGGACCACGATCCAGGCCACGTTTGATCAATGAACCTGATGCCAGGGAAGGCTATGTGCTATAATGGTGGACACCTGGTGGTGGTACTACACCTGGGTGATATCACATATGCATTGCATGGCTCACGTCTTCAACGTCGTTGTAAAGAAATTTCTAAGGCACTATTCTGGCCTGGATGCACTGCTGCAGAAGAAATTATTGCTGTGTGCTCACTTTCTAAAATGGAAATGCCAGGCCACATCCTGTGTGTTGCATGGATCATATCTCCCTGCTGTGCAAAGACACTATGGCAAAATGGGGGATGGGGGCAATTGATTGCCACCGTCCTTCTGTCTGCCTGAAAGGTTTTTAAATCTCAAGAATCCAAGTAGGGTCTTCAAATTGTATTTTGTCTATAGTGCCAGTGTTCTAGGAGAAAGAGGCCTATGCCTGTCACTCATGCATCTCTTCATTTTTAAAATTAAAATGCAAGGCCACATGCTCTGTGTTGTATGGGCCATACCTCCCTGCTGTGCAAAGACACTATGTCAAAATTGGGGTAGGGGGGGCAATAGATGCCACTTTCATGCTGTCCTGCTGCCTGTCTGAAAAGTTTTTAAATCTTAAGACTCCAAGTAGGGTCTTCAGATTGTCTTTTGTCTGTAGTGCCAGGGTTCTAGGAGTAAAAGGTCTATACCTGTCACTCATGCATCTTTTTATTTTTAAAATTTAAATGCCAGGCCACATTCTGTGTGTTGCATGGACAATACCTCCCTGCTGTGCAAAGACAATATGAGGAAATTGGATAGGGCAATTGATTCTACTGTCTTTCTGTCTGCCTGAAAGTTTTTTAAATGTCAAGACTCCAAGTAGAGTCTCCAAATTCGTTTATGTCTGTAGTGCAAGGGTTCTGGGAGTAAGAGACCTAGGCCTGATTCTCATGTATCTCTTCATTTTTAAAATTAAAATGCCAGGCCACATGCTGTGTGTTACATGAACCATACCTCCCTGCTATGCAAAATTACTATGGCGAAATGGGGAGGGGGTAATTGATGCCACTGTCCTGCTGTCCGTCTGAAACGTTTTTAAATCTCAAGATTCCAAGTAGGGACCTCAAATTGTCTTTTGTCTAGTCTATAGTGCCATTGTTCTGGGAGTAACAGGCCTACATCTGTCACTCATGCATCTATTCAGTTTTTAAATTTAAATGCCAGGCCACATCCTGTGTATTGCAGGGATCATACCTCCCTGCTGTGTAAACAGACTATGGGGAAATGGGGGGGGGGGTGAAATTGATGCCATTGTCATGCTGTGTACCTGAATGTTTTTTAAATCTCAAGACTCCAATATGGGTCTCAAAGTTGGGCCTTGTCTGTACTGCCAGGGGTATGGGAGCACCAGCCCTACACCTGTCTCTCATTCACCTCTATATTTCCTATGTCAAAAGTCTAGGAAGCTAATGGCTATGCCAAAACAGTGGTGCTGCAATGAAAAATGTATTTTTGCCATTTTGGAAGCTTTTCAACCCCCCTAAAGGTGTTTTCTGTGCCTATATGTGCAAAAAAGAAGGCAGCACACTATAGGAATATCAAAAAGGGAAGAAACTTTCTACTTTCCATGTGTGCAAGAAAAGCAACCTTTCAGCTCCAAAGAGCTTTTGTATTTTTATCATTAGGTTATTGGGCTGTAACTTGCAGGCTGGCACCTATTTTCCACTGTTTTAGCTTGTGCTGCCTCACCTTTGTTTCTATTTATATACAGTATATATAGAAAGATATATACTGTATACTGTACATATATACAGAAATTTTGAGAAGCAAAAGGGTAACAATGTCTTGAACTATTGAATTTCAGTTTTCATATCACACCATCCACTACAGCTTTGAGTGTCAGACTACCTTAATTTTACAGACAGTTACATTTGCTATCTCATACATAAATTTGATGAGCAACTATTTAGCATATGCAACCATATGTTTTTTTGAAAAAATTATTTTATTAAATTGAAAAAACATTATACAAAAATAGTGTCATAAAAAGCACATAAAAGGTCTCAAGCAATAAATCTTGTAGCAATCACCTTTGTATAAATTTATAAGATCACAAAAGCCAGTGCTGTTGGTGAGGTGCTTATGGTACACACAGGAGCACATTTATTAATAGACTATTGGTTTGGGTTTGAATAGTCAAATAAAATGGTGTATTAATCCTTATATATGGAATTAGAAAGAGATTAATTTAGAAAAAAACATTTTTTAAACATTGCAGGCTAGAGATAGCTTCAATTCAAACCAACAAAGCCAGAAAATGTCAGAAAATAATTAACAACGTCAATAATTGGGACTATATAATATATGGTAAAACTCCATGAGATTTGGATTTAATCAAGATATTTTCAAAAAATTCCTTCATACAGCCTGAGGTGTGAACCTGTTTATCCTGGGTCATGATTTATTGCTTGAGACCTTATATGTGCTTTTTATGACACTATTTTTGTATAATGTTTTTTCACTTTAATAAACTAATTTTTGATAATTTTTTCAAAAAAACATATGGTTGCATCAGAGACTCATTTTTTTCTTGTTAGTGAATTTTTCTGATTGAGTCTGCAAAGTAAGTTATAAATAATGAAAAACTGGAGGTGGTTGTTCTTAATATGATTTCAGTGGGTACGGAAAATATTCATACCCCTTTTAAATTTTTCACTCTTTGTTTCATTGCAGCCATTTGGTAAGTTCAAAAAAGTTCATTTTTTTTCTCATTAACGTACACTCTGCACCCTATCCCCCATCTTGACAGAAAAGAAACAGAAATGTAGACATTTTTGCAAATTTATTAAACAAGAAAAACTAAAATATCACATGGTCATAAGTATTCAGACCCTTTGCTCAGTATTGAGTAGAAGCACCCTTTTGAGCTAGTACAGCCATGAGTCTTCTTGGGAATGATGCAACAAGTTTTTCACACCTGGATTTGGGGATCCTTTGCTATTCTTCCTTGCAGATCCTCTCCAGTTCCGTCAGGTTGGATGGTGAACATTGGTGGACAGCCATTTTCAGGTCTTTCCAGAGATGCTCAATTGGGTTTAAGTCAGGGCAATCAAAATACAGGGAAGCCCATTAATTTTTTCTATTTAAAAAATAGTTAAAAAAAAAAATGACGTTGGGTCCCCCCATTTTTGATAGCCAGCTAGGGTAAATGTCCAATCCAATGTGGAGGTCCCCTCAGGCTCTTTTTTATAATTATTTTATAAATATTAATAATTACACAATAAAAGTAGGGTCCCCCCAAATTGGATCACCAGCCAAGGTAAAGCGGACAGCTGTGGTCTGGTATTCTCAGGGTGGGAAGGTCCATAGTTATTGGGCCTTCACAGCCTAAAAATAGCAGGCCGCAGGCACCCCAGATGTGGCGCATCCACTAGATGCGCCAATCCTGGCGCTTCACCCCAGCTCATCCCGTGCCCTGGTGCAGTGGCAAACGGGGTAATAAATCGGGTTGATACTAGCTGTAAAGTAACCTGAGATCAAGCCCAGCAGTTTGTGATTATGGGGAGATAAGGTATGCACACCAGTGACTATGGAAGGGGAATACATGGAATAGCAGAAACTGCTGTGTGAATACTGACATGAAAAATTCAATAGCTATTTGTAAGAATGAAATGTGAAAAATGGAACCTGCATTACTGCCATGAATATATGAATAAAGAGAAATTTAGCTACTGAATTGATCAATGCAGAAGAGCCCCAACACTACGCCAAAGTATTTCTCTACGTTGGGGTCCCTAGCTTGTGTGTGTCCTCTCATGCAGTTAAAAAACTTACCGTGTATGGGACGCTGAGACCCAGGCTATATATACGATGTGGATTGGCAATAGGTGTGTGTGGGGAGGGTTCACAAACGAAAAACTACTAACATTAAGGAATAACGTTTGGAACTCCATTCTATGTCTGAACTGGGTGCAAAAAACCTAAAAAACATCACTATGGGGAGATAAGGTATGCACACCAGTGACTATGGAAGGGGAATACATGGAATAGCAGAAACTGCTGTGTGAATACTGACATGAAAAATTCAATAGCTATTTGTAAGAATGAAATGTGAAAAATGGAACCTGCATTACTGCCATGAATATATGAATAAAGAGAAATTTAGCTACTGAATTGATCAATGCAGAAGAGCCCCAACACTACGCCAAAGTATTTCTCTACGTTGGGGTCCCTAGCTTGTGTGTGTCCTCTCATGCAGTTAAAAAACTTACCGTGTATGGGACGCTGAGACCCAGGCTATATATACGATGTGGATTGGCAATAGGTGTGTGTGGGGAGGGTTCACAAACGAAAAACTACTAACATTAAGGAATAACGTTTGGAACTCCATTCTATGTCTGAACTGGGTGCAAAAAACCTAAAAAACATCACTATGGGGAGATAAGGTATGCACACCAGTGACTATGGAAGGGGAATACATGGAATAGCAGAAACTGCTGTGTGAATACTGACATGAAAAATTCAATAGCTATTTGTAAGAATGAAATGTGAAAAATGGAACCTGCATTACTGCCATGAATATATGAATAAAGAGAAATTTAGCTACTGAATTGATCAATGCAGAAGAGCCCCAACACTACGCCAAAGTATTTCTCTACGTTGGGGTCCCTAGCTTGTGTGTGTCCTCTCATGCAGTTAAAAAACTTACCGTGTATGGGACGCTGCATTGATCAATTCAGTAGCTAAATTTCTCTTTATTCATATATTCATGGCAGTAATGCAGGTTCCATTTTTCACATTTCATTCTTACAAATAGCTATTGAATTTTTCATGTCAGTATTCACACAGCAGTTTCTGCTATTCCATGTATTCCCCTTCCATAGTCACTGGTGTGCATACCTTATCTCCCCATAGTGATGTTTTTTAGGTTTTTTGCACCCAGTTCAGACATAGAATGGAGTTCCAAACGTTATTCCTTAATGTTAGTAGTTTTTCGTTTGTGAACCCTCCCCACACACACCTATTGCCAATCCACATCGTATATATAGCCTGGGTCTCAGCGTCCCATACACGGTAAGTTTTTTAACTGCATGAGAGGACACACACAAGCTAGGGACCCCAACGTAGAGAAATACTTTGGCGTAGTGTTGGGGCTCTTCTGCATTGATCAATTCAGTAGCTAAATTTCTCTTTATTCATATATTCATGGCAGTAATGCAGGTTCCATTTTTCACATTTCATTCTTACAAATAGCTATTGAATTTTTCATGTCAGTATTCACACAGCAGTTTCTGCTATTCCATGTATTCCCCTTCCATAGTCACTGGTGTGCATACCTTATCTCCCCATAGTGATGTTTTTTAGGTTTTTTGCACCCAGTTCAGACATAGAATGGAGTTCCAAACGTTATTCCTTAATGTTAGTAGTTTTTCGTTTGTGAACCCTCCCCACACACACCTATTGCCAATCCACATCGTATATATAGCCTGGGTCTCAGCGTCCCATACACGGTAAGTTTTTTAACTGCATGAGAGGACACACACAAGCTAGGGACCCCAACGTAGAGAAATACTTTGGCGTAGTGTTGGGGCTCTTCTGCATTGATCAATTCAGTAGCTAAATTTCTCTTTATTCATATATTCATGGCAGTAATGCAGGTTCCATTTTTCACATTTCATTCTTACAAATAGCTATTGAATTTTTCATGTCAGTATTCACACAGCAGTTTCTGCTATTCCATGTATTCCCCTTCCATAGTCACTGGTGTGCATACCTTATCTCCCCATAGTGATGTTTTTTAGGTTTTTTGCACCCAGTTCAGACATAGAATGGAGTTCCAAACGTTATTCCTTAATGTCAGCAGTTTGTGATGTCATGGCGTCTATTAGATACTCAACATCATAAACTGTCAGTACTAACAAAAAAAAAAAATCGACAAAAGAAATTTATTTGAAAAAACAGTCCCCAAAACATTTCCTCTTTCACCAATTTATTGTAAGAAAAAAAATAAAGGGGTCCCACGACGACTCTGGACCGTTTAGAATATGGGGGGGAGACACTCAGGGAACGTATCCCCCATTTTCTAGGAGTGCGGACCCTTCATGTGAGGAGTGTGGGTGCAATGAATCTGCACTCACTCTTCTCGGGTCCACAGCAGCAGAGTCCATGTCGTAATGGTTGCTACCAAAGCTGCAATGCCCTGCTCATGAGGTAAGGGCATGCCTAATCAGGAGAACTACTGTAGAGGAAGCTCTGCTCACTGGTATATAGGTGCTCAGAGGTAATAATAGATAAAATTAGTGAGTAACCTCGGCACTCTAAATCTCCCAGACTAAGTCAGTAAGTCACAACGGATAGTAATGCAAAATCACTCTTTATTGGTCCGTATTAAGAAAAAAAAATTTTTCATAAGCATATATGTTTTTGTCCAAAACAAGTTACAAATGACGTTTCGGCCTGAGCCTTCGTCAGATTGGACTTATCTGCATGTAATCATGAAAAATGATAATAATCAGTATCACATAAGAGTGAGAGAACAATAACATAAACTCGAACAATGTAGAGGTACAATTGGGATGCAGCAAAAAAATTGCAACACAGCAAGAAATGAAACACATGATACAAATGTCATAATACAGTACAAGGACAATATAGTAATGACAAATATGGGGTCAGAGTAGACTTAGACAGCTCTGGTACGAAAGAGATGTCAATCATAAAGTAACATGTGCAGTAGGTGTAGAGCTACAGTATGCATGGCAGAGCTAATGGGTAGACCGACCATAGAAAAAGAACGGAGAAAAAATGTAGAAAAAAGTGGAGAAAAAGTGGAGAAAAAGTGGAGAAAAAATGGAGAAAAAAAATGGAGAAAAAGTGGAGAAAAAATGGAGAAAAAGTGGAGAAAAAGTGGAGAATAAGTGGGGAAAAAGTGGAGAAAAAAGTGGAGAAAAAGTGGAGAAAAAGTGGAGAAAAAGTGGAGAAAAAGTGGAGAAAAAAATGGAGAAAAAGTGGAGAAAAAATGGAGAAAAAAAATGGAGAAAAAGTGGAGAAAAAATGGAGAAAAAGTGGAGAAAAAGTGGAGAATAAGTGGGGAAAAAGTGGAGAAAAAAGTGGAGAAAAAGTGGAGAAAAAGTGGAGAACAAGTGGAGAAAAAGTGGAGAAAAAAATGGAGAAAAAGTGGAGAAAAAATGGAGAAAAAGTGGAGAAAAAGTGGAGAAAAAGTGGAGAATAAGTGGAGAATAAGTGGAGAATAAGTGGAGAATAAGTGGAGAAAAAAATGGAGAAAAAGTGGAGAAAAAGTGGAGGAAAAAGTGGAGGAAAAAGTGGAGGAAAAAGTGGAGGAAAAAGTGGAAGAAAAAGTGGAGAAAAAGTGGAGCACCCTTTGGTGCCTTTCATGTGGCACTAAGGGGTGCTTAGCTTTGTATTTAGCCAAAAAAATGAAAAAAAAAATGACGTAGGGTTCCCCCTAGTTTTGTAGCCAGCTAGGGTAAAGCAGACGGCTGCAGCCTGCAGACCACAGCTGGCAACCTCACCTTGGCTGGTAATCCAAAACTGAGGGCACCCCACGCTGTTATTTTAAATTAAATAAATAATTAAAAAAAAAACACGTAGGGGTCCCCCAAAATTGGATCACCAGCCAAGGTAAAGCAGACAGCTGGGTCCTGATATTCTCAGACTAGGGAGGTCCATGGTTATTGGACTCTCCCCAGCCTAAAAATAGCAGGCCGCAGCCGCCCCAGAAGTGGCGCATCCATTAGATGCGCCAATCCTGGTGCTTCGCCCCAGCTCATCCCGCGCCCTGGTGCAGTGGCAAACGGGGTAATATATGAGGTTAATACCAGATGTGTAATGTCACCTGGCATCAAGCCCTGGGGTTGGTGAGGTCAGGCGTCTATCAGATACCCGACATCACCAACCCAGTCAGTAATAAAAAAAAATAGACGACAACCACATTTTTATTTGAAAAAACACTCCCCAAAACATTCCCTCTTTAACCAATTTATTAGAATGAAAAACAAATCCAGGTCTGGTGTAATCCAAGGGGTTGCCATGACGATCCACACTGTCCCAGTCAATGAAGAGCAGGATGTTCCCCATTGGCTGGGAGAGCAGTGCAGTGACCTGAGCTAACATCAATGGGTCAGCCCAGGTCACTGCAGGGCATGACAGGTGCTGCTGTCAGCGAGGTACATTACCTGCGCTGATCTCCTGCACACTGACAGCCCCTGTCACTGAGTTCAATGACCGGCGCCTTCACACCAAGTATCGCGAGAGGCCCGTGACATCACCGCTAGTCAGTCTCGGGTCGGAAGCGAGAGAAGGTGATGTGACAAGCGGCGGCCATGGAGGACAGTGACAGCACTGAGGTCGGGATGGCGGGACTTCATCACCGCAGGTAAGCCGAGCGGGACCATGTGTGTGTGTGTGTGTGTGTGTGTGTGTGTACGTGTGTACAATACATGCCGCGGGCAGGAGGGGGCGGAGCGAGCTGAGCGGGGAAGTGTGGGCTTCCTGCACGTAACTAGGATAAACATCGGGTTACTAACCAAAGCGCTTTGCTTGGATACCCGATGTTTATCTTGGTTACCAGCTTCTGGCAGGCTGCCAGCGATGGCTCCTGCACACTGTAGCTGTAAAAAGCCCTGCTTTTTGCTGCTAGAACCGTTCTCGAACGTATCTAGAACTATCGAGCTTTTGCAAAAAGCTCGAGTTCTAGTTCGATCTCGAACAGCCCCCAAAATCACTCAAGCCTAGAACTGGAGAACCTCGAACCTAGAACCGCGCTCAACTCTAATAATGACTAACTTGTTTAAGCTGTGTATGGGATGAGGCGCAAAAGGGAATTTTTGCCCCATGCGCAGGAAATCCTAGAATCGCCTTTGCTTTACATTATACTAGAACACCAGAGAGTAAAATGTTCACTTTTTCATATACCCTAGATTACTATATACTGGATCAACCCTGCATTTTATCCTTGACAACCAGTAAATAAAATATATATTTTCTTTTTACTATACCTTATAATAATATCTTTTACCAACAAGTATTAGCCTGCACATTTTATTCAGACAACCATTTGAACCTTCTCTTTTACCCTAGAACACCACAAATACTAATATTAAACTGTTTATGTGACGCCCTGGCCTATCAGGTCGTCACAGGACATTGTGCAATCCACCCTTCTGCATGAGGTCCGTCTCCTCCTTGGTTACGGGTCCGTGGCCTTTGGTGTTGCTACGAACAAGCCAATCAAAAATCCTAGAAACACTCTGCACCACACCCACCAGGCACACCAATGGGTAGCCTGAAGGAAATAGGGCCGCCCATTTGGGGGGCTGGTAAGGGAGGGTCAGGAGTGTCAGGAGCAGTTTAGTTGTGTGGTGACTCTCGTGATGAGAGGTCCAAGTCAGTTGGAGGAGGTTAGGAGCTGGGCTCCTCAGTTACTAGGTGGCAGACGTTGGTCTGGGCCTGGTAAAAACTGGAACCCCGGACGCAGGGGATCATGTCAAGGGGCATGGAACTGCCAAGGAGGGCAGCCGGCGGCCTTGAGCCATCTCCGGGCAGGGGCCAGGGCATGGCGGGGTACGTGGACCCTAGGCCGGGAAGTAGCTTTAAGCGTCCTGGTAATTTACCCGATGAGGGCGAAGACTTCAAGATTTGTCTTCCATCTGCTCCAATATCTGGGTACTACCGCAACGAGGGGGATAGGACTTTCCCAATACATGGTCCAGGAAATCCCAAGCGTCATCCCTGAGAGAAAGCTCACTACGTTAGCCATATGGGTGAGCGGGACCCGACTAGTTCTATACTACAGGGGCCAACTAGTGAAAAAAGTGCCAAGTAAAAGGTCACAGGCTAACAAGCAACACCATCGGGCACGGGATCCAAGCGTGCTCCCTCCCTGCTACAGCGGTGCTCAGAATTTCGGTTTACAAGTTGTCGGTGTCAGCGTTATTGGACTAAGTGAGTACGCAGTGACCCTTTCATCCCCAACGGCGTTCACTTCTCAACATCACCGAGCCCCGGGCCATTCCCCCTACCCACGGAGGGGTTAAACACCTGGCTGCCATCCCATTACCACCAGGCGCTCCCAACAGCAGCGGTGGTATTCCACCTTACCACACACCGTGGGTGGCGTCACGAACTCTAAACACAAAATCCCCTGTAAATACCCCCCTTTCAAGGGTCCGCGCGACCCCTCTCGGGTCCGGAGACCCCTCAAGCCACCGCGGATCCGGATCCGAGCAGCAGCCCGGCTGCTGACACTGGGGCGGTACACCTAGCAACTTAAGGCCGCTTTACATGGAACGACATCGCTAACGAGATGTCGTTGGGGTCACGGAATTCGTGACGCACATCCGACCTTGTTAGCGACGTCGTTGTGTGTGAAATGCAGGAACGACCATTAACGATCAAAATTACTTACCTTATCGTTGATCGTTGACGCGTTGTTCTATTCCCAATTATCGTTGCTGTTGCAGGATGCAGGTTGTTCGTCGTTCCTGCGGCAGCACACATCGCGATGTGTGACACCGCAGCAATGAGGAACATCACCGTCCCTGCAGCTGCCCGCAATGAGGAAGGAAGTAGGTGGGCGGAATGTTCCGCTCGCTCATCTCCGCCCCTCCGCTTCTATTGGGCGGCCGCTTAGTGACGTCGCTGTGACGCTGCACGAACCGGCCCCTTAGAAAGGAGGTGGTTTGCTGGCCACAGCAACATTGCTAGGCAGGTAAGTACGTGTGACCGTTCTTAGCGATGTTGTGTGCCATGGGCAGCGATTTGCCCGTGACGCACAACCGACGGGGCGGGTGCTTTCAACAGCGACATCGCTAGCGATGTCGCTGTGTGTAAAGTGCTCTTTAGACAACCCACAAAAATTTTAATTAAAACTAGAAATTTGATTTGTGCAGAGCTTTAATTCCCTTCAAGCCCAACTAATCCAGCAATATGGCAACCAGTCGGTCACTATTTTGCTGAAGCTGGAAGCAGATGATTCCAAAAATTTCAGGCAAATCTGATTTTTTTAATAAAATTAAAAACAAATTTAATTTGTAAGAGATGATTTACTCATCTCTTACTAGCATGCAATATTTTCCTCTTTGAAACTGGATTCACCAAAGAGTACAGTGCGCCTTAGAGTCGACAAAATGTGGAATGTCCTGGAAAAATCCTTTTAAGGCATAAACCTGAGTTATTTCTGACTTGAAAGTTTCTCTGGGGTTCATAAGCCACACAAATACTTATTTTACTTTTTAAACAGAGACTTGGATGTAAATTATTGAAGGCACCAGCATTATAACTGTTATGCGCTGCCTTACAGACAATGCAAATTATGTCTAGTACAAAGTAGCAGGCAGAAAGCTAGCTGCTTGAAAGAAATATGAAATTGGAAATTTACAGATGTCAAAGGTTTAGTAGAAATATATCATCAAGACCGAAAAAAATTAATGACTGCCAAGTGAGTCGTGAAGAATTATTTGAAAGCCAGAGAAATAATTTGACAGCAAAAGCTTTCAAAGGATCAACAGATATAAAACAACATGATCAACCAGTGGAACTGAAGTCTCTTTTATTTCTTTTGCTTCAGAATTTTTGCTTTTTCTCAGCTGGCAATTATCAGGGGAAATACAATTCCCATTAGAAAAGACTGTGTTCTGTACTTCGTATCAATATGTCAGATATGTATAATACATCTGCTTAAACTTACATAAATTAAATAATTGAATAGATTTAACTCATGTTGGAGCTTGACAGCACTTGTTAAATATGGAATTTTGTTCTAATATGCATGCTGTGTTGTATATAAAAACTGTATAACTGACGAATAACATAATAATAAGATACTAATAAATTGTATCATTCTCTTCCACCCTCTCCCAGTACCATGATTGTAAAGTTCTGTAAAAAGTTTAGATTTTCAAATTTATTTTACTGCTTAAGTGATTAGTTCCGCCGTAATTCACTGCAATTATTGTACTGATGGTGTGGGATCTTGGAGGTCGGACCCCATTAAGCCTGCAATCAAAAAACCTTATGAAGTTCTAATAAATCCTGAAGGACCATTTTATTAGTGACAACCATTTTCTAGAGTGTGTCATGGTGACTCCAGACTCTACTCACATTGCAGAGTTTGGCAGGCAATCTGGTGCATCTAAAGCCCCTTTCACACATCAGTTTTTTGCCATTAGTCACAATCCGTTGAATTTTGAAAGAAAAACGGATCCGGCGACTGATGCCGCTGGATCCGTTTTATTCTCATCGACTTGTATTAGAGACAGATTGCGATGGATAACCTCACGTTTCATCCGTCGTTCGATGGATCTGTCGAAAATATTTGTCCGTCAGACGGAGACAATGGCCAAAGTAATGTTTTTTGTGTACATTGAAAAAACGGACAGCCACAGATCTGTTGCCATCCCTCCTTTGGAAGAATGGAAGCCTATGGGCACAGAATCTGTTGTTATCCATCAAATGATGGAATCCAGTGACTGATTTTAATTTTAACTGAGCATGCTCCAATTATTATTTAGCCCCAAGCTAGTCGGCTTTGTCGAAAAATGGATCCGTCGCATTATTTTAGCCACAATCTGCAATAGATCCATTGATCCGTCAAGAAAACAGATTGTGACTGATGGCAAAAACTGATGTGTGAAAGGGGCCTTAGTTGCTCAGCCAGAGTCGGGCGTTGACTGTTTTGTGCTCTCTGCTCTTTGGTTTAGCAGAAGGTAATTCCTGCTGGCTGATGAATGTCTGCTGAGGTCACAGGTTGCTGACGTCCTATCACATCCTCCCCCGTCATTTAAAAGATGGTGGACCCCAGCCTCATATTCCGAAGATAGCTCTAGCTCTGCCCCCAGTGTTATTGGTCTTTGTGCATGGTGACCCAGTAGTTGTTGAACAGTTGTATGCTATTTGGGGTGCTGTGGAAATATCCTTGTTGTTTGTTTATTTCCTCTCTGTACTTTATTTCTACCTTAGCACATATTGTCGTTTCCCCTGTGTGTTTGAGTTTTGGTTTTCATCAGTCTGTTGTTATTTGTGGGATACTTTATTCCGGTCCCAGCCCTCCCCAAGGAGGGTGAGAGGGTGTTAGACCAGGGCTACTCAGGAGTTAGGGTCACCTTGGTGGTTCAGGCCTGGCTACCATTGAGCTTACCCCTGAAATAAGGGACAGTTTAGGGCCCCTATCTGAGGGTCAGTCTAGGTGCCCTTACCCCTGGTTACCATGTCATACCCGTGACAGAGTGCTAAACCTCTTTTGGACTACAGAATCACAATAATTTATTTTATATAGATTCCACTAGATGTTGAAATCATTCTACTGGAATATTGGTCCATGGATAGTTTCTCTTTGTTGGCGCAAATAAGATTTAGGTACTCCATGCTGTAAACAGCTTATTCTACCATGTACCAGAGATGCTCTATAACCTTGATATCTGGCAAGTGTGCAGGTCTGAGAAGTAAGACATACTGTCATTTTCTACTAATTCATGACTATATAACCCATGTGGCAAGATGCATTGCCTTCAGAAAAGATTCTTTCTGCCATATGGTAAACTTGGTTGGCAACAAGTCTTAGATGAGCCCTACTGTCAAAGTGTCTATCCACAGGTAACAGAGGACACTATATTCATTAACCAAATAATTACTCCACTTCTACTAAATTGAACTGTTGACAACTGTCAGGAACTGTTAATTGATTCATGATACTTGCAGCACTTTCTTAAACCCCCCCCCCACCACCACCACCACCACCACCACCACCATATTGTGATAACAGAAATCTGGATTCATACTCATCCTGAGTAGTTAATTTTTTTTCTCTGTTGAGTGATTTATTTTTCTGTGAGCATTTCATACTTGAGTCTTACTGGTTTGTTTCCCTTAGAATATAACTGGTAAACTGTTATAACCTATCCATGCTAATGAAGGATGAGTTCTGAGTTCAGAATCATTAATTAGTGCACCAGCATTACGGTATATTTATTTGCTTGACTATGCACTGCCTGTTCGTTATAATGATAGTGAGATACTCCTTTGACTCCTTTTGTCAAATAGTTGTTTAATGTCAACAGTAACTGACTGGATGTTCTTTCTCAATCACATCAATGTCAATTAAACCTCAACCCTACAAGAAAGCCCTGGAATATTGTCATTTTTGACATTTTGGCCCTGACAAGTCTAGGAACAAGAAGCATGAGTAGTTTGAGGTCTCTCGGATCACTTGATTTCTTTCTACAATGATTTCCAAGGATTCACACCGAAACAGAAATGTGGAAACCTTGTCTATCATATATTCTCCAGTGAGTGTACATTCCACATCAACTTCTTGACGTCTTGACATCTCCAAGATCTCTTCTTGCTGTCATTCAATAGGCGTTTCATTATTTATTTCCAGTGGTTAAAGCTCTGTCTTGCCTGACTCATCAGTGATCCCCACACCATCAAGACAAGAGTTTTATCTCCAGGAATAAACAACAAAGGTTCCTATCGACAGCAAGTAGTGATCTTTAGAGAAATACAGAAAGTATCAAATGTTGTGCAGTGTCATGTTCCTACACATTCTACCATGCAGCTATGGATCGGTCATCAAGATGAAGGATTGCGTTCTTCCTTTTTATTTCTAACCACATAAGAACACATTTTAGAAGATAGAAAACGTGCCCATTTTCCTTCTAACCTTTTCAAATTAACTCCTGAAGAGCAAAATAAATTGTCTGGCAAGAACCTTTCTGGAGAACATTGCTTTGCCCACATTGCTTCTAATTTTTGTAGTTAACAAAATAAAGCAAAATAAAAGCAAACAAACAAGAAAGCAGATTTCTCCCACATAATGTCACTTAAATAATTATGCCTCAGGGCTGCTTCAGTTCGTTTTCTGGGGGTTTAATTTATGTGTCATAAGTGGCTATATAATGAGTCGATCAATTTCCTCACATTCAAGATCTTTAAGGAAAACAATTTAACAGAGTGATTTATGACTCCTCTGTCAGTATGTTAATATTTTTTAATTCAAATACTGATCTTGTCAGTATTGTGTTTCCCTATGGTGCTTAATGTCCTCCTACCATGAAAATGACAAGCTTGGGTTCATAAGTTCATACTATAATGAAGTGGTCATGGGAATTGTCATTTGTCAGGTCCAGAAACCTTTCAAATGTGTAAATAATCTCATGAAATGTTTTACAATTTATGGAATAAAAAATGTTTTTAGTATTCCCTGAGGACAAATCTCAGAATTTAAAAATACTAAAATACCATTTATTTTTTGGTGATAAAAAGTTCTTAGCAAAAGCTATGAGACCACAGAGGAAAATTAATGTCAGACATTAGTATTTATTGTGGTTGGGTTGTTGAAACTGGAGTGGTATTCTGAGTCGCAATGAGGTTGCATTGGCTCTGCGGCTGTGTGTGGGGGTGAGTGGCTTATACTGGGACAATTTGTTCTGCGCTAAGAGATATTGTGTCCGCTAATAGGGGTTTGGCTCCCACCAGGTGTGGATGGAGGGCATTGGCCCACCATGAGTCCAGAGAGTCATTACTTCGTGTTGTAAGGCAGTTCTCTTTGGCTATAAGTTTGCAGCACAGTCTGATTGGCACAGTACAAATGACATAAAGGGACTGTAAAGAGGGAAAACTATGGCTCCCTCAGTTATGTTTGTTATATGGAATAATAGTCAAAATGAAAAACGTCCAACACCTTTAAAAACAAACTTTTATTTGAAAGATATTTTAAAATTCATATGGAAAAAATGATGCTGCATTTTCGCATTTCAGGGAAAGAATGCCCCTTAATGATTATGATTAAGGGGTATTCCTATCTTGAAACGCGTAAAATCTGCATGTGTTGACATTTACGCCATATGATTTTTAAAATATTTTTAATTTAAGTCTATTTTTAGAGGTGCTGGACTTTTTGATTTTGACTGCTAGTCTCTGGAATGTATTGTCAGAACCACTCTTCTCAGGATAGGTGAGCTGGATTTTTTCCATATTTTCTTCTTATAAAGAATAATGCAAGACTTATTATAAACAATAAATATTACACCTGAGAGATACATAGTCTTAATGATTTGGTCTGGGTACTTGTGCTTTAAAGGGAAGCTGTCAGGTCCAATATGTACTCAGAGCCACGAGCAGTTCTGGATATATATCGCTAATCCCTGCCTAACCGTCCCTGTATACACTCGCATAGATAAAGAGATCTCTAGAAAAAGTATTTCTTAATATCATTTACCGTATGCTAATGAGCGAGGGCACTAGTCCCTTGGGCGTTAATTCCCCTGGCTAGTCGGCTCCATTAGCATGTAGGTACGTCCTTATTGGTGTGCTAACATACTAATGAATACACAGCGTCACATGTGCACTATGAAGCCTGGCTTCAAACTGAAGTAGTGTGCATGACGAAAACTCCGAGGTCATGTGCACTGAGCCAAAATCCCCCGTCGGATGCAATGGCGGTGGAGAGGTGAGTGAGATCATCCTGTGACACTGAACATTCATTAGCATGCTAGCACACCCACAGGGAGGTACTAACATGCTAATGGAGCTGACTGGCCGGGGGAACTAACACCCAGGGGACTAGTCCCCTCGCTCATTAGCATACGATATAAGATCTTTAGAAATACTTTTTCTAAATATCCCTTCATCTATGCTAGTGTATACAGAAACAGTTAGGCAGGGATTAGCAATATGCACACAGAACTGCTCGTGGTTCTAGGTGCATATTGGACCTGACAGGTTCCCTTTAAATAGATGACAAAATAATCATTATTAACATCTAAAATTATTTTTTATTTAAAGCAGTGTATGTATGATCCTTTTGGTTTTATCAGGTATAAACGTTATATACTAGTGAATTTTTCAGCTTTGTATACTCATAGTACTTTTACATAATAACAGATTGTTAATAGTAATAGAAAATATAACCTGTAAATGATGAAGTTGTTTACAATCTTTCTGTATATATAGATACGCGTAGACAAGCCATAACCACTAATAGGAAAAGGGAATTACACTGATTATATTGTGCCTAAAGGCATTGTGATTCTCAGGTCAATCGTCTTCCAGGAAAACTCAGGCCCTGGAATTCATGTAAATATTACTTTGACACATACCACCTAACAAACCATTGCTACAAACCAAGAACACCCTTTTGGGCAAAAGGATTCCCTTATCAAATGGTGTTTTCTTGTCCAACAAATTCCCCACATCTCAATCCAACGAACATCTGTAAAATGTGCTGGAAACTTTCCAGACTTATAGGATCTTCTTTTTTTATTGCCAGATGCCATATGCCAACTTTAAAGGTCTTGTGCAGTCTATATTATAGACTCTATAACTGAAAGGCTCAGTAATTGTTGTGGAGTCAGGTGGTTTTAATGTTATTACTGATGACTACATACCTATACGTAATTTGCTGACCAAAGTTTCCTGATACTCTGTAGTTTCTTCATACTAAGAAATCTTGATGTCTTTTCTCAGAAAGTTATCTCACTGTCAACAGGTTTTTGCTCCCTCATCTGAGAGCAGCATGATATAGGCAAAGAGACCCTAAATCCAATGAAGTATCACTTTGATTAAACTTTTCATATCCAATACAATTTCCTGTTTTGCCCATTGAAAACCTATTATAGGTCGTAATCAGTTATATTTATTCCAGCGTTTGGTAGTGAAAACGGAAACTGCTCAAACCCATTGGTAGAAGACGATATTCATTGCCACCCATCGACATCGACTTCCATACCCTCGTCATCTTCGTCGCTGACATCGGTAGAAGAATAATTTTTTAACCATCACTCAGTTCCGACTCTACAACTTCACTTACATCGTCCGCATCGCTCTCACTATTACTACTTTCACTAGTTTCGATTACACGCTGCCTTACTTCGTCCGGATTCACGCACACTAGTTTTGCTATCTCTTAGCCATTTTCACTAGGTCATCAAGAACAGGGACTTAGAACAGTAAAATGCGTCTGAAATATTGATGTCCCCTGCCAGAGGACAAAGGAGTTTAACGGATTATTTTTAATGCCCCCCCCAGGGGGACTCAGGATAGGAAAAGGTTAATGGGTGCAGCTGCTCTGACACAATCAAAGTTTTTAGAATTAGCCATCTAGCAGAACTGAGAGAGCTGTCTCCACCCACACTAAGCTCTCTATAGACATTGTACATTGAAAGTGAGCTGATAATCAGAGGTAGGGGTGGAGTCAAACAACATGGCAGGAGCCAGCAAGTCACAGCAATGATAAGATCCTGCTGCTAAAACAAACATTGCAAATAAACAACAGAATTTACCTTGACAAGAGAGGCTTCATGAAAATTCTGTGTTAACCCTTATAGCATGATATTTCAGATTACATAGCAAAAACCTGCTGACAGATTCCCTTTAAGAGGATTAAGTTGAATTCACATTTCAAAAGCCATTGACTAATCTCATATAAGATTATAGTTTTCGAAGACGTGATATCCCAATTCTGTGTTGTTTGCATTCTTTTAATCATTGCTACACCTGTAAGCAGTGGTATAACTTGAAGGGCTCCCAATTATAGCAAGCAGTTAAAAGCATTGGTCTTTTCATATAGGTCAAAGAGACATTATGGGCCCCTCAGGCCCTAGGCTTTGGGTGTAATTGCGACCCCTGCATCTATTGTAGTTACACCCCTTCCACTAAATGATAAAAGTAAAAGTAACAAAATCATATTGTATCTCATGTAAAATGTAGCTGTAATAAGATTAGATTTTCTAGCACATGAAATATTATGGTTTATTGAACAAAGAACCCATTATACTTTCTATACCTAGCCTGCAATAATCACAACAGATAGACTCTGAGTTTGAAGGAAATAATATCTTAACACCATCACAGATTGTACAATTTGTGATACTTTACTATATAAGCAGACAGACTTTGGAATTGTCTGCCACAAGATATTGCAATGGTTGACTCACTAAACAAGTGGATGCTTTTCTTTAAATGTACAATATTACAGGGTATTTATTGGTGCTAAATTTGGCTTTTGGTCGCTAATCCAAGAAACTAGTCATTTATGAAGTTTTAAAGGAATTATTTCTCTAACATGAGGCAATTAGTATCTGGAGCATGGAGACTTTTGCCTTCTTTCAACCATAAAACTATGAAACTATGTAAGGCCAAAATTGACGAAATATTAAACAAAGGACAAATAATACTGTCATACCATAACTTATTACTAGAGATGAGCGAACCGGCCGTGGTTCGGCTCGAGTTTGGTTCTCCGAACGGAGGTCTCGTTCGAGTTCGGTTCGGCGAACCACTCGAACCGCATAGGAAACAATGGGAGGCAATCACAAACACATAAAAACACCTAGAAAACACCCTCAAAAGGTGTCCAAAAGGTGACAAACAACTCACACCACAACACAAACACATGGGAAAGTGACAAGAACAAATTCTCATGTGAAAACAAAACAGCGTTACGAGGAAAAAGAGGACGAGACACAGATATAGGCATGGCATGCCCTTCTAAAATCATGTAAAACACCGCAAGGTGACTCCAAGCGGAGTCTCCCTTTTTTCCAAAAATTGGGCCACACACACACCCACCCCTTCAGTGGCAGCACTTGTGCCCCAGTTGTACACTTCACAGGTAGATTTGCATCAAGCACATTCTAAAATACGCCATCCTTAACCGTCCCCAGGATGACACCGGGGTAGGTAGCAAAGTCTTTACTGATCCCAGATCTGTTCATCTTGGCTCCTTTTAAAAAACACAGCAAGGGTTACTCCAAGCGGAGTCTCCCTTTCTTCCAAAAATTGGGCCACACACATACAGTTGTACACTTCACAGGTAGATTTGCATCAAGCACATTCCAAATCCACAAGCATTTACTCTCCCCAGGATGACACAGGGGTTGTAAATTCCTTGTGGATCCATGACTTATTCATTTTGATGAACGTTAGTCTGTCCACATTGTCACTGGACAGACGCATGCGCTTATCTGTCAGCACACACCCAGCAGCACTGAAGACACATTCAGAGACAACGCTGGCAGCTGGACATGACAAAATCTCCAAGGCATAAGTGGAGAGCTCTGGCCATTTTTCAAGATTTGAAGCCCAAAATGAGCAAGGCTCCATTTGCAAAGTCATGGCATCGATGTTCATTTGGAGATACTACTGTATCATCCTCTCCAGCCGTTGACTTTGTGTCAGACTTGTCTCTGGTGGCCTTGTAAAGGATGGTCTAAAATAATTATGAAAAGATTCAATAAAATTGCTGTTACCAGCACCAGATACGGTGCTGCTGGTACAGGTAGACTGTTGAAGATGACGAGACCGTCCCATGTTTGTCAAGTTACAACTGGGAGATTCACTCCCTGCACCACGGTTGTTTGGTGGAAAAGCCGAGCTAAGATCGAGAAACAGCTTTTGCTGATGCTCCTGCATACGTGCGTCTCTTTCTATGGCTGGAATTATGTCACAAAATTTGGACTTGTACCGGGGATCTAATATTGTGGCAAGCGAGTAGTCATCATCACTTCTAATTTTGACAATACGAGGGTCATGTTGGAGGTAGTGCAGCAAGAAGGCGCTCATGTGTCTTGCGCAGCCATGCGGACCAAGTCCACGCTGTGTTTGTGGCATAGAGGTGCTAACCGTTCTTTCTTCCTCTGACATCTCCCCCCAACCTCTTTTAACTGAAATTTGACCAAGGTCTCCCTCATCCGCTGAGTCTTCCATGTCCATGGACAGTTCGTCCTCCATTTCTTCATGTTCTCCTGCACCTTCCTCAACATTTCGCCTGCTACCATGCGCCCTTGTTGATCCCTGTCCCCCATGGTCCCATGCCTGTCGCGTTGGTGATGATGAACGTCTGGACCTTGGTGATGATGTTGTCTCTTGTGCATATGAATCCTCCTGTAGTTCCTCCCCTTCATGTTGTCTCACCTCCTGACTCCGAAAGTGTTTAGCATATGCTCCAGCATGTAAATTACTGGAATTGTCATGCTTATAATGGCATTGTCAGCGCTAAATATATTCTTCGCCATGTTGAAACTGTGCAGAAGGGTGCATAGGTCCTTGATCTGAGACCACTCCATCAGGGTGATCTGCCCCACCCCTGCATCTCGTTGGCCCAGGCTATACGTCATGACGTATTGCACCAGGGCTCGACGGTGCTGCCACAGTCGCTGTAACATGTGGAGAGTCGAATTCCAGGGTGTCGGCACATCGCATTTCAGGCGATGAATCGGCAGGCCGAAAGACTTCTGGAGCGATGCAAGTCGCTCAGCAGCAGTGGTTGAACGGCGGAAGTTAGCAGACAGTTTTCGTGCCCTGTTCAGAAGGCCATCTAGGCCGGGATAGTGTGTTAAAAATTGCTGGACAACAAGGTTCAACACGTGAGCCATACAAGGCACGTGTGTCACCTTGCCCAGGCGAAGGGCCGCACCCAGGTTTTCAGCATTGTCGCACACAGCCTTACCAGGCTGCAGGTTGAATGGAGACAACCATTTACCAAAGTCAGTCTCCAGAGCTGCCCACAACTCAGCCGCTGTGTGACTCTTATTTCCAAGACATTTCAAGCTAAAGACCGCCTGATGCCATTGCGCTCTGCTGCCAGCATAGTAATGAGGGGTGCGTGATTCCTTCTGCGCAGTTAGAACGCTGGTGGCTTGACCAGGCAGGCTTGGGGTGGAGGTGGAGGACCCAGACGAGGTGGAGGAGGCAGAAGCAGTGGCGGAACTTGAACAGACAGAGGATTGACACACAAGTTGTGGGGACGACAAGACTTGAGCAGCAGACCCTTTACCATCTATCACCATAGTTACCCAGTGCCCAGTCAGCAACATGTAACGTCCCTGTCCATGCTTACTGGTCCAAGTATCGGTGGTGAAATGCACCCGTTCACACACAGAGTTTCTCAAGGAAGCGGTGATGTTGTGTGCGACATGCTGGTGTAGCGCAGGCACATCTTTCTTAGAGAATTAGTGGCGACTGGGCATCTGGTACTGGGGCACAGCGACAGAAATGAGGTCTCTAAAATCCTGTGTGTCCACCAGGCGGAAAGGCAGCAATTCGGTAGCCAAGAGCTTACAGAGGGATAAAGTCAACCTCTTAGCTTTGTCATGGGTCGCAGGAAATGGCCTTTTATTTGTCCACATCTGAGGGACAGAGATCTGACTGCTGTGTGTGGACGGTGTTGAGTAAGGTGTCCCTAAAAAAATGCAGGTTTGTGAGGAAAGTGCAGGCGTAGACATGATGTTGTCTTCATCCAGCGTTGGTGCTATTGATGTCTGAGAGAGCTGTACACACGCACTTGTTTCCCCTTCCAAACCAACTGACGACCTACCAAGCAAACTGCCTTTTGCGGTTACAGTGTTGGAAGTTGTGCAGGTAAAACAAGGTGTGACAGCTGTCCCCACAGTCCGAGAAGATGAGGATGCACTGGAAGGGGCAGGCGGTGGATGGTTCGCTCCGCTAGGCCGCATTGCAGCACGGTGAGCTTCCCACTGGGACATATGATATTTATTCATCTGACGATTCATGGAAGAAGTTGTCAAACTGCTGAGGTTTTGGCCTCTACTAACAGAATCACGACAAATTTTACATATCACATGATTTGGGCGATCTTTTGCTATGTCAAAAAAGGACCAGGCTAGGCAAGGCTTAGAGGGCATGCAACCTGCTGATCCGCCCCGACTAGTGCTCAGAGGCAGAGTGTTGGCTGAGGATGCAGTTGTAGACGTGCTACCAGTACTCCTTCTCTGTCCAGGAAGGCGCAAGGTAACTTCGTCGTCAGTTGCATCCTCCTCCACCGCCTCTGTTGACCTCCTTGAGTGCCTGACTGTGGGTTGACAGTAGATGGGATCTAGAACTTCCTCATCAATTGTTGTGTTTGCAGTCCCCTCACCCTCAGACCGAGCCTCTTCTTGCCCTGACCGAATATTTAAGTTGTCATCCCAATCTGGTATCTGCATCTCATCGTCATCAGTATGTTCCTCATTGTCTATTACAACAGGTGTTACGGTTTGTGAATAAGGGTCAGAAACTGGTTCATCACGGCCTGAATCTGAGTCACAAAGGTTCTGGGCATCACTGCAGACCATTTCCTGGTCTGTACTCACTGTCGCTTGGGAGCAGACCTCTGATTCCCAGGCTATAGTGTGACTGAACAGCTCTGCAGACTCAGCCATCTCAGTTCCACCATACTGTGCAGGGCGGATGGAGACTTCAGAGCTGGGAGAAAGCAAGTGTTATTGGGATGACAACTCAGAGGACTGGTGTTTTTTGGATGCGGTAGTTAAAGTGGTGGAGAGGGTACTTGTTGGACCACTTGAGATCCATTCAAGCATTTTCTTTTTTTGGCCATCAACTACCTTTGTTCCAGTTGTTCGTGTCCGAGAAAAAGGGAGCACATCGGATTGTCCACGGTAAGTAGTAGACATCTTACTTTTGCTGGAAGATGGTCTATCTTCAGGAGATGTTAATGGAGCTTTGCCACCTTCCCCACAGACAAACCCTTTTTTTCCTTTTCCAACATGCCTCTTCCCCTTTCCACCAGCATCTGTCATTTTGCCACTCATTTTGATTGCGACTAGATTGTGCACTTAAAATGTGGTAGTAAAAATTGAGAGGTGGTGTAGATTGCAGCGGTGGTCTAGCTTTGTTAACAGCAGAATAAACAACAATAACTATCCCTGACAATGCAACTACAGCCCTTAGACTGGCAGCATAGTTTACTATTAGAATGGCTTAGTAACAATGAGTTTCAGTGTGCCATGCACTGGTGCTGCAAATATCTTTGCCCCAGTGGGACAATAATGAAGTCCAACAGCCACTTTTAGGATGCCACTAAGTTTCCTCAGTGTTTGCTAGTATAATAGCTTAGTAAAAATGAGTTTGAGTGTGCAATGCAAAGGTGCTGCAAATATCTTTGCACCAGTGGGACAATAATGAAGTCCAACAGCCACTTTTAGGATGTCACTAAGGGGGGCAGGTGCGATGTCGGTGGGGTCAAATTGAAAATGACGTACTTCCGGCATTGCATGCGACGTCGTAGTGTGTAAAGGTTCGATCATACGATTAACGAGCGCAAAAGCGTCGTAATCGTATCATCGGTGCAGCGTCGGCGTAATCCATAATTACGCTGACGCAATGGTCCGATGTTGTTCCTTGCTCCTGCGGCAGCACACATCGCTGTGTGTGAAGTCGCAGGAGCGAGGAACATCTTTTACCGGCGTCATCGCGGCTTCCGTAGGTTATGCGGAAGGAAGGAGGTGGGCGGGATGTTTACATCCTGCTCATCTCCGCCCCTCCGCTCCTATTGGCCGCCTGCCGTGTGATGTCCCAGTGACGCCGCACGACCCGCCCCCTTAATAAGGAGGCAGGTTGCCGGCCAGAGCGACGGTCGCAGGGCAGGTGAGTGCATGTGAAGCCGGCGTAGCGATAATTTTCGCTACGCCAGCTTTCACAAGATATTGTACCTGCGACGGGGGCGGGGGCTATCGCGTGCGACATCGCAGCATCGGCTTGCGATGTCGCAACGTGCAAAGCCCGCCTAAGTTTCCTCAGTGTTTGCTAGTATAATAGCTTAGTAAAATGAGTTTGCGGGTGCAATGCAGTGGTGCTGCAAATATCTTTGCACCAGTGGGACAATAATGAAGTCAAACAGCCACTTTTAGGATGCCACTAAGTTTCCTCAGTGTTTGCTAGTATAATGGCTTAGTAAAAATGAGTCTCAGTGTGCAATGCAAAGGTGCTGCAAATATCTTTGCACCAGTGGGACAATAATGAAGTCCAACAGCCACTTTTAGGATGCTACTAAGTTTCCTCAGTGTTTGCTAGTATAATGGCTTAGTAAACATGATTTTAGGTGTGCAATGCAGTGCTGCTGCAAATAGCTTGGCACCAGTGGGGCACAAATGGAGTACAACAGCCACTTTTAGGATTCCACTAAGTTTCCTCAGTGTTTGCTAGTATAATGGCTTAGTAAAAATGAGTTTGAGTGTGCAATGCAGTGGTGCTACATATAGCTTGGCACCAGTGGGGCACAAAAGGAGTACAACAGCCACTTTTAGGATGCCACTAAGTTTCCTCAGTGTTTGCTAGTATAATGGCTTAGTAACAATGAGCTTGAGTGTGCAAAGGGCTGGAGGGTACAGTGGCAGGGTTGTGGGTCTGTGTAGAGAAAAGGAAGCCTCACTTTCTATCCCTCCTAATGGGGAAATGCAGCGAGGAAGTCCCTGACCTTTGCTACACAGACGCTCTTATCTGTAGCTGTTAAAATCTGTTTCCACGGACCTGACTGTCACCTATGGCTCTGAGCCTGCTGTTATTAGCCCTTACAAGAGCTGAAAGAAACATATATCCCTATTCTGTATAGCGCTGTGTGTAGAGCGTACACAGCAGTATCGGAGACAGGAGCTATGCCAGCGGTGACTGACACCCAGACGCAGAAGGCGGATAATGGCGTCCTGATGGGCAGATACCTTTTTTTTTATAATGCAGGGACATGTGACATGGACATCCTATCACACATGCCATTGCTTCTCTGGCTAAAAGTCCACTTAGCTGTGTGTGTGTCTGGGATTGGCTGACATGCTGGCCCGCCCCACTACACGCGCGCGCTTAGGGAAGGAAGACAAAGGAAAAAAAATGGCGATCGCCATTATGCCAGCAGCAGTGATCTGAATGTGCTGTTCCCGCAAACTATACACTGAAATTTCATAGTGTGAGTCACAGAGTGACTTACACTATTACAGCGGAAAGCCAGCTAGTAATTAGCTTGGCTTTTTGCTGCTAGAACCGTTCTCGAACGTAACTAGAACTATCGAGCTTTAGCAAAAAGCTCGAGTTCTAGTTCGATCTAGAACAGCCCGCAAAATCACTCGAACCGCGAACTGGAGAACCTCGAACCGCGCTCAACTCTACTTATTACCATCATATATCACTAGTGACAGAAAAATATCCCATACTGATGACAAAAAAAATATGTACTTAGACAAATATTACCACCATATTTGTCACTCTACAGTAGCAGATACCAGTTCTGCACAGCTGGTCTATGGACCTTATGAGTATATGAACCTCAGGTAAATCCAGTGACTCACTGGGGGCATTCCTATTTGAACTAATTTATTTTTTTCTTCTTCACCAGCCACAGACTTGAAGACTCCCACAGCTTGTCTCTGTAGAATATAATGCACACATCTACTCACTTGTTCTTCCATTTCTATGCAAACTCTATAGTGTCCCCTGGTACCTTCTAGAGTAATTGTACACCCTTTTGTCCCCTCAGTACTAGTATCCCTAATAATAAAATACATTGTTGTAGTAATGTTCCCCTTTATAACCTCACTTAGAAATAATGTCCCTTGCATTGCCCCATACAGTAGTAACATTCCCCCATTCAATTCTTGTGTCCCTTTTTTAAACAAAGTTTGAACTACCTATATGCCCCTCATACTGTAGCATCGTCCTCCCTTGTGGTCATATACAGTAGTGACTAGTGAGCCTGTTTGTGCCTCTTTATAGGACTTCCATCCCCTTTTGTACCCCATAAAATAATAGTAACTATTTTATACAAGCGCCCACATGCTAGAAACAATTTATAAAAGAAAAAACCCTTAAGGGTGTTTTACACGCTGCGACATCGCTAGCGATTGCTAGCGATGTCGTGCGCGATAGCACCCACCCCCGTCATTCGTGCGACATTTGGTGATCGCTGCCGTAGCAAACATTATCGCTACGGCAGCGTCACACGCACATACCTTTTCAGCAACGTCGCTGTGACCGCCGAACAATCTCTCCTTCAAGGGGGAGGCGTTCGGCATCATAGCGATGTCACTGCGGCGTCACTAAGCGGCCGCCCAATAGCAGAGGAGGGGTGGACATGAGCAGCCGGAACATGCCGCCCACCTCCTTCCTTCCTCATTGCCGGTGGACGGCAGGTAAGGAGATGTTCGTCGTTCCTGTGGTGCCGCAGGAACGACGAACAACATCGTACCTGCAGCAGCAACGAAATTTGGAAAAGGAGCGACGTGTCAACGATCAACGATTTTTACTGGTTTTGCGATCGTTGATCATTTCTCCTTGGTGTTACACGCTGCGATGTCGCTATCGGCGCCGGATGTGCGTCACTAACGATGTGACCCCCGACGATATATCGTTAGCGATGCCGCAGCATGAAAAGCACCCTTTACTCTCTCCTCTCCCTGCCCCCTGATGAGTGACTGGGTTTTTTCTCCACCCCCATGCCAGCGCAGTGCATGACATAATCTCCCCGCCTTCGAAAGCATGCGGACATCCTCTGGTGACAATTTTCAGATTTTTTGATTTTTCCTTTACACTTCAGAAATACATTCTACTCTGTGATATATATCACATAAAATCCCAATAAAACAAATTTAAATGTATGGTTATAATGTGAAAAAATGGGGAAAACCTCATAGAGTATTCATGCTTTTTCAAGGCAGTGTGTATCTAAACCTACAACAACTAATAAAATATATTTTACACATATATAAATATATACAGGGGCGTAACGATCGCGGTCGCAGAGGTCGCCACTGCGACCGGGCCCGCAGGGTTATAGGGGCCCGGCAGTCGCTCTGCAGAGCCGGCTGCCGGACCCCTATGTGTAGTGCCGCTGTGTAGTGGCCGACTGTGAGATCGTTAGGGGGCCGGCCTGTGAGTCAGGGGGGCCCAGTGTCTGCAGGGGGGCAGAGGGGCCCCTGACCTGGAGAGGCCACCAGGCGTTCCTGACCTGCTGCAGAGGAGATGTGCTCCTGCACGGCAGACGGAAACCATCCCTACCAGGACCTGCGATGATGTCACGCCCATGTGACTGTGTGGGAGGAGACACAGGATGCCGGGGAGAAAGCAGGAGAAGATACTTCGAACACATGAGTGGTAATGAGAAAAGAGGGGACATGAGGGGGAGGGGCTGCAGGGTGAGTGGGGTATGAGGGCTGCAGACTGTGACAGAAGCATGTGAAGGGTGCAGAGTGTTTGAGAGGGGTAAGTTGGGGTACAGGCAGGGTGAGATATGTGGGCAGGGTGTGTGTGATATGGGGGTGCAGGCTGTATAGGGAGCAGGGTGTGTGACATATGGGGGCAGGGGCATAACTACCGCAGTCGCAGGGGTCAGAAGGAGCAGAGAGGTACTTGTTTTTTTATTTTGCTGCCTGCATGATACATGGAGGCCCTGGTGGGTCTGGCTGCATGACACATGGAGGCCCTGGGGGGGCTGGCTGCATGACACATGGAGGCCCTGGGGGGGCTGGCTGCATGACACATGGAGGCCCTGGGGGGGCTGGCTGCATGACACATGGAGGCCCTGGGGGGGCTGGCTGCATGACACATTGAGGCCCTGGGGGGGCTGGCTGCATGTGTGTCGCCCTGGGCAAGCCAGGGGACACAGGTCACAACACCACCACACCCCACACTCCAGGTAGGCACACCTGCTAACCAAAAATCCTTGTTGCCTTGCTCCAGGAGTCTGTGATGCACACCAGGGGGTGGGCCAGGCGGTTGGCTCCGCCCACCAAGGAGCTCACAGCTCTGGAGGCAGGAAGAGACCAGGCAGATAGCTCAGGGAGGAGGAAGTGGAAGGAGTGAGGAGTAGCCCAGGCAGGGGCTAGAGTAAACAGAGAAGTGAAAGTGGTGAAAGTAGAGAAGTGCAAAGGAGAAAAGCAAGTAGAGTGACAGAAGGAAAGAAAGCCTGAGAGCCCAGCTTGGTGTAGGGCCAGAACAGCAAGGTCAGCGACGGCGGTGACTGTTTGGAGGGGGACCGTTTGGAAGTTCCTGGAAGGACCCCGTTGGCTGTGTGCCCGGTGGTCTGGAGCAGTGTTCCGAAGGACAGTCAGCACCAGGGCAGGGGCCTCTCGGACCCCGGCAAGGCTAGGAGTCGCCAAATTTGCCAAATCCGTCAGTGACGGGGACGCAGATCCCCCAACAACCAAGTCCCGATTGACGGCAACAGCCCGACCATTACCGGGGAGACACCGCCACCGCCAGGGCACCAGTTTCCCCAGGGCCAGCGCCTGCGGGCAAAGTGTAGAGCTCCTCCGGCCCAGATTGCAGTCGGGGAGCGGGTAACCGGAGGGAATCCACCGCTAACATCAGACAACATAGGTGCAAGGAAGAGAAACGTCACCGTCACCTACCGGGAGTGCAGGTGCAGCCGTCTGTGGGACCGTCCTACCAGCCGTTGGTTTACCGTACAAACTGTGTCCATGTGTCAGGCTGAGTGAGTACCATAGTGACGCAAGGCACAGCGCTGCCCCCGCGTCCCTGCGCCCTCCAGGCCCTACACTTCCCATCTCATCACCGGGCCCCGGGATCACCAACCCCTACCCACGGAGGGGCAACACAACACCTGGCTGCTCCGCATCACCATCCCCGGGACCCCCACACTGAGCAGCGGTGGTGCAATCACCACAACCGTGGGTGGCGTCACGAACTATAACAATCCCCACACCCAACAAACACCCCCTTTCACTCACGGGCGAGGAGTGCCGCTCGAGACACCCCGGGATCCGGCCCACGGCTCGAGCCACCAGGAGCAACTGCCGGACCCGAGCAGAAGGGGTGAGCGCGGTGTGCTGACACCCTCCTCCCCGCCCGCGACAACTTGGCGTCACGAACAGGATCTTACCGCTCTGCCGTCAGGTAGAGGTGCGCCTTGTTACCGCCGGAGGCATCCGGCAGAAAAATTTCAGAAGCCGCCATCTTTGGCGCGAAAAGTTCCCGCTCGAGCGTCTTCTCGAGCAGTAGAAGCGCGAAGGCCAAAACCCCGCCCCGAGAGAGGAGGGGCCGGAAAGAGCTAAGGGGGACGCGATGGCGGCTGGACGCGTGTAAGTGTGGCGTCGCAACAAACAAACTGGAACCCCCGATCCATCGACCCTAACGGAAAATGTCCGCCCCGCCGAGCTATGCGGAGGCGGCCGAGCTGGTGCCCGGGACAGCGGCATGGCTGAGGGCCCGAACGGTGGAGATTTGCCGCCATTATCAGAGGCAGATTGGCGGGCTGATGGAGCAATGGGCCGCGGAGGTGGAGGCGCTAGTTGCCGTAGCGCGAGTGTATGGAATGGAGGAACCGGAGAGTGACCCACGCCCCTGTGTCCCGGAGGGACCAGCCGTTGCGGCTGAGGGACCCGGTCTGATCCTGGCTCCTAGGTTGCCTCCGTCCTACGTGCTCGCATGCTGCACAGCACCTGGCCCGCCGGGCGTACATCCCCCCGTGATTGCAGCCCAGGGAGTAGCAAGCCTGGAAGCTACGGCAGTTGGAAGCTACCCGACTGGTGCGGAAGCTGTTGATGGTGACTCCGGGCCTGACACCGAGCCCATGTCGGAGGAGGATGGGTCCGCCGCAGCCGAAGAATCTGAGTAGGGCAGCGGATGCCCGTTGCACCGTCCCCGTGGGGACCCCCAGAAGTTTGCTGTTTGTTTGTTAAGTTTGAAAGTTTGAAATGATGAAAATGAAAATGACCGAGTACTTCACCTGATTCACCGAGTGATTGAACCGGCAGGAGCCGGCACCGTTGTCCCCGTGGGGACCGTTTAAGTTTATTTGCATGGGAACTATCCATGGACAAGCCCGTGAACTCTGCAGGGCAACCACAAACGTTAAGTGGCTTGTAAATATGTTGGGTACCGTTACCGTTTCCGCAATACCGCCTCCGGAGAGGCAGGTTGGAGGGAGGGCCCTGAGCAGAGCAGGCCAGGGCCCAGCCACCAAAGGAACCGGTGGCTACCCTCTGGAGGGGAAGGACAGATCCCGCTCGGGTAACTTGTGCTGGACTGTGGGTCAAGGGGTGCTGCCTGGGTTTTAGGGGCAGCATCAGGGCCAGGTTGCTTGGGTGGGAGAGAGCGGAAACCGTGACCGTATACCGTTGTAACGTTTAAGTAAATGTGCCTCCCGTTTTGGGAAGAGTTATTAAAAATGTCATTTATGTTTTGCTTAACCCTGTTATCCCCTTTTTACAGAAAAATAAAACCAGTGTAGGACGGCAGCCCGCTGACGGTCTGCATTTTGCTAAGGGGGAATGTGTCGCCCTGGGCAAGCCAGGGGACACAGGTCACAACACCACCACACCCCACACTCCAGGTAGGCACACCTGCTAACCAAAAATCCTTGTTGCCTTGCTCCAGGAGTCTGTGAGGCACACCAGGGGGTGGGCCAGGCGGTTGGCTCCGCCCACCAAGGAGCTCACAGCTCTGGAGGCAGGAAGAGACCAGGCAGATAGCTCAGGGAGGAGGAAGTGGAAGGAGTGAGGAGTAGCCCAGGCAGGGGCTAGAGTAAACAGAGAAGTGAAAGTGGTGAAAGTAGAGAAGTGCAAAGGAGAAAAGCAAGTAGAGTGACAGAAGGAAAGAAAGCCTGAGAGCCCAGCTTGGTGTAGGGCCAGAACAGCAAGGTCAGCGACGGCGGTGACTGTTTGGAGGGGGACCGTTTGGAAGTTCCTGGAAGGACCCCGTTGGCTGTGTGCCCGGTGGTCTGGAGCAGTGTTCCGAAGGACAGTCAGCACCAGGGCAGGGGCCTCTCGGACCCCGGCAAGGCTAGGAGTCGCCAAATTTGCCAAATCCGTCAGTGACGGGGACGCAGATCCCCCAACAACCAAGTCCCGATTGACGGCAACAGCACGACCATTACCGGGGAGACACCGCCACCGCCAGGGCACCAGTTTCCCCAGGGCCAGCGCCTGCGGGCAAAGTGTAGAGCTCCTCCGGCCCAGATTGCAGTCGGGGAGCGGGTAACCGGAGGGAATCCACCGCTACCATCAGACAACATAGGTGCAAGGAAGAGAAACGTCACCGTCACCTACCGGAAGTGCAGGTGCAGCCGTCTGTGGGACCGTCCTACCAGCCGTTGGTTTACCGTACAAACTGTGTCCGTGTGTCAGGCTGAGTGAGTACCATAGTGCCGCAAGGCACAGCGCTGCCCCCACGTCCCTGCGCCCTCCAGGCCCTACACTTCCCATCTCATCACCGGGCCCCGGGATCACCAACCCCTACCCACGGAGGGGCAACACAACACCTGGCTGCTCCGCATCACCATCCCCGGGACCCCCACACTGAGCAGCGGTGGTGCAATCACCACAACCGTGGGTGGCGTCACGAACTATAACAATCCCCACACCCAACAAACACCCCCTTTCACTCACGGGCGAGGAGTGTCGCTCGAGACACCCCGGGATCCGGCCCACGGCTCGAGCCACCAGGAGCAACTGCCGGACCCGAGCAGAAGGGGTGAGCGCGGTGTGCTGACACCCTCCTCCCCGCCCGCGACACATGACACATGGAGGCCCTGGGGGGGCTGCCTGCATGATACATGGTGGGGCTGGCTGGCAGGCTGCATTACACATAGAAGCCCTGGGGGCTGGCTGCATGACGCATAGAGGCCCTGGGGGGTCTGGCTGCATGACACATGGAGGCCCTGGGGGGTCTGGCTGCATGACACATGGAAGCCCTGGGGGGTCTGGCTGCATGACACATGGAGGCCCTGGGGGGGCTGCCTGCATGATACATGGAGGCCCTGGTGGGGCTGGCTGCATGACACCTGGGGGGGGGGCTGGCTGCATGACACATGGAGGCCCTGGGGGGGCTGGCTGCATGACACATGGAGGCCCTGGGGGGTCTGGCTGCATGACACATGGAGGCCCTGGGGGGTCTGGCTGCATGACACATGGAGGCCCTGGGGGGTCTGGCTGCATGACACATGGAGGCCCTGGGGGGACTGCCTGCATGATACATGGAGGCCCTGGTGGGGCTGGCAGGCTGCATGACACATGGAGGCCCTGGGGGGGCTGGCTGCATGACACATGGAGGCCCTGGGGGGGCTGGCTGCATGACACCTGGGGGGGGGGCTGGCTGCATGACACATGGAGGCCCTGGGGGGGCTGGCTGCATGACACCTGGGGGGGGGGGCTGGCTGCATGACACATGGAGGCCCTGGGGGGGCTGGCTGCATGACACCTGGGGGGGGATGGCTGCATGACACATGGAGGCCCTGGGGGGGCTGGCTGCATGACACATGGAGGCCCTGGGGGGGCCGGCTGCATGACACATGGAGGTCCTGGGGAAGCTGGCTGCATGACACATGGAGGCCCTGGGGGGGCTGGCTGCATGACACCTGGGGGGGGGGCTGGCTGCATGACACATGGAGACCCTGGGGGGGCTGGCTGCATGACACGCAGAGGCCCTGGGGGGGGCTGGCTGCATGACGCATAGAGGCCCTGGGGGGGCTGGCTGCATGACACATATAGGCCCGGGGGAAGCTGGCTGCATTACACATGGAGGCCCTGGTGGGGCTGGCTGCATGACACCTGGTGGGGCTGGCTGCATGACACATGGAGGCCCTGGTGGGACTGGCTGCATAATACATGGAGGCCTGGGGGTGCTGGCTGCATGATACATGGAGGTCTATGGGACTGCATAATAAACATGAAGGACACCTTATACATAGACTATAGCAGCGCATTATACATGGAGGTCTATGGGGCTGCATTATAATACATATAGGACTATGGGGGCTACATTATAATATATGGAGGACTATGGAGGCTACCTTACACATGGTCTGTGGGTGTGCATTATAAAGCATGGGGGACTGTGGTGCAGTATAAAATATGGAGAACTATGGGAAATGCATTATAATACATGGAGGACTATGGGGTGCATTCTAATATATGAAGGGTTATGTGGGACCCTTTATACTATATGGAAGGCTATGTGGGGGCCATTATAGTATTTGGAGAACTATATACAAGGGGGGACAAAGATACAAGTATGGGATGGGAATGTTTTGTGCTGAGGGAAAAGGGCTCTTTCCCATGCTCTGCTATACATCTCTCAGCACCCAGCTTTCCCATGCTCTCCTATATACATCTCTCAGCACCCAGCTTTCCCATGCTCTGCTATACATCTCTCAGCACCCAGCTTTCCCATGCTCTCCTATATACAGTTAGGTCCAGAAATATTTGGACAGTGACACAATTTTCGCGAGTTGGGCTCTGCATGCCACCACATTGGATTTGAAATGAAACCTCTACAACAGAATTCAAGTGCAGATTGTAACGTTTAATTTGAAGGTTTGAATAAAGATATCTGATAGAAATTGTAGGAATTGTACACATTTCTTTACAAACACTCCACATTTTAGGAGGTCAAAAGTAATTGGACAAATAAACCAAACCCAAAAAAAAAAAATTATTTTCAATATTTTGTTGCGAATCCTTTGGAGGCAATCACTGCCTTAAGTCTGGATCCCATGGACATCACCAAACGCTGGGTTTCCTCCTTCTTAATGCTTTGCCAGGCCTTTACAGCCGCAGCCTTCAGGTCTTGCTTGTTTGTGGGTTTTTCCGTCTTAAGTCTGGATTTGAGCAAGTGAAATGCATGCTCAATTGGGTTAAGATCTGGTGATTGACTTGGCCATTGCAGAATGTTCCACTTTTTTGCACTCATGAACTCCTGGGTAGCTTTGGCTGTATGCTTGGGGTCATTGTCCATCTGTACTATGAAGCGCCGTCCGATCAACTTTGCGGCATTTGGCTGAATCTGGGCTGAAAGTATATCCCGGTACACTTCAGAATTCATCCGGCTACTCTTGTCTGCTGTTATGTCATCAATAAACACAAGTGTCCCAGTGCCATTGAAAGCCATGGATGCCCATGCCATCACGTTGCCTCCACCATGTTTTACAGAGGATGTGGTGTGCCTTGGATCATGTGCCGTTCCCTTTCTTCTCCAAACTTTTTTCTTCCCATCATTCTGGTACAGGTTGATCTTGGTCTCATCTGTCCATAGAATACTTTTCCAGAACTGAGCTGGCTTCATGAGGTGTTTTTCAGCAAATTTAACTCTGGCCTGTCTATTTTTGGAATTGATGAATGGTTTGCATCTAGATGTGAACCCTTTGTATTTACTTTCATGGAGTCTTCTCTTTACTGTTGACTTAGAGACAGATACACCTACTTCACTGAGAGTGTTCTGGACTTCAGTTGATGTTGTGAACGGGTTCTTCTGCACCAAAGAAAGTATGCGGCGATCATCCACCACTGTTGTCATCCGTGGACGCCCAGGCCTTTTTGAGTTCCCAAGCTCACCAGTCAATTCCTTTTTTCTCAGAATGTACCCGACTGTTGATTTTGCTACTCCAAGCATGTCTGCTATCTCTCTGATGGATTTTTTCTTTTTTTTCAGCCTCAGGATGTTCTGCTTCACCTCAGTTGAGAGTTCCTTAGACCGCATGTTGTCTGGTCACAGCAACAGCTTCCAAATGCAAAACCACACACCTGTAATCAACCCCAGACCTTTTAACTACTTCATTGATTACAGGTTAACGAGGGAGACGCCTTCAGAGTTAATTGCAGCCCTTAGAGTCCCTTGTCCAATTACTTTTGGTCCCTTGAAAAAGAGGAGGCTATGCATTACAGAGCTATGATTCCTAAACCCTTTCTCCGATTTGGATGTGAAAACTCTCATATTGCAGCTGGGAGTGTGCACTTTCAGCCCATATTATATATATAATTGTATTATTGAACATGTTTTTGTAAACAGGTAAAATAACAAAACTTGTGTCACTGTCCAAATATTTCTGGACCTAACTGTACATCTCTCAGCACCCAGCTTTCCCATGCTCTCCTATATACATCTCTCAGCACCCAGCTTTCCCATGCTCTGCTATACATCTCTCAGCACCCAGCTTTCCCATGCTCTGCTATACATCTCTCAGCACCCAGCTTTCCCATGCTCTGCTATACATCTCTCAGCACCCAGCTTTCCCATGCTCTCCTATACATCTCTCAGCACCCAGCTTTCCCATGCTCTCCTATACATCTCTCAGCACCCAGCTTTCCCATGCTCTGCTATACATCTCTCAGCACCCAGCTTTCCCATGCTCTGCTATACATCTCTCAGCACCCAGCTTTCCCCTGCTCTGCTATACATCTCTCAGCACCCAGCTTTCCCATGCTCTGCTATACATCTCTCAGCACCCAGCTTTCCCATGCTCTGCTATACATCTCTCAGCACCCAGCTTTCCCATGCTCTCCTATACATCTCTCAGCACCCAGCTTTCCCATGCTCTGCTATACTTCTCTCAGCACCCAGCTTTCCCCTGCTCTGCTATACATCTCTCAGCACCCAGCTTTCCCATGCTCTGCTATACATCTCTCAGCACCCAGCTTTCCCATGCTCTGCTATACATCTCTCAGCACCCAGCTTTCCCATGCTCTGCTATACATCTCTCAGCACGCAGCTTTCCCATGCTCTGATATACATCTCTCAGCACCCAGCTTTCCCATGCTCTGATATACATCTCTCAGCACCCAGCTTTCCCATGCTCTGATATGGGAAAGCTGGGTGCTGAGGGAAAGATGTATGACAGAGGGATTTTAGATCATGGGAAACCTGGGTGCTGTGGGTAAAAGCCAAGTGTCAGCATCATTATCCCGTACCCTAAGTGTTGTGTACATGGAGGGGGGCCCCAGTCCAAAGTTTGCACCAGGGCCCATCAAACTCTAGTTACGCCACTGAATATATATATATATAAAATTTATATTCTTAGGTGACTATTATTCTAAATATACAGCACATTGTCAGAGATATGCGAACAACACTTTTAAAGCAGTAAGATTGGCCACTAAAGCTATTTCCTTTGCCAGCAAAAGTAAGTGCGGATTATCAAGCATAAAGTTATAGGATTTCCATGTACAAATATTAGCAGTGTTATAGGTCATACTTAATAGCGCAGTGGTTTTCTATCTGCCCTACCAACAAGTCAGTTAATTAATTGTCTGTATTACTAGAGTTCTCCCCAGTGCTGAAATGTGTAGCATAGAAAATAAAATCTCTTCTTCATTACAATACAAATTGCCTTTGTAAGCAACTTCATCAAAAGAACTGCTCATAAGGATCCATGGAAGTCCATTCTCTGGGGTAATAATTCATGCTTGACTATCTGCCAGTCTAATGGATGATGAATGCCTCGAGAACGCTCTCTGTTCATATACAAGAATAATGTTATGGAGTTGTTTTTCTTGGTTTCGGCTAGGCCTTTCATACCTCTGAAGGAAAATCTAAATACTTTGGCTTACAATGATATTTTGTCATTCCAACTTTGAGGTAATATTTCATACACAGTACATTTGGTTTTATGAAACCCCCCAAAAAGGCTCTTAAAAGGATTTGCTAACTTTCATATATAATACTTAAGAAACTGAAATTGCATGGTAATAATTAACATATACAGTATGTAAATCAAGATTTTTACATATTGTTTATCTGATTTATTTCTTCAGGGTTGGGGGCTGTTTTGCCCCGTAAGTACACAGCTATGATCAGTGACTTTAGCTTAAAACACCAGTAGTATTTCTATTACTTTGCTACATTGGCTCTTTAAATGTAAGTCCCTGTAGCAATATGATATATGCTGTATGGGCCTCTAGGGGCCTCTAGGGGTCTCACTACTTGTATGTGTGCACCACAGAGAGGAGGCAACTCGCTGGTATTGCAAACAGAGTGCAAGCAACAGACAGATATAATGACTGACAAAACTACTTTTAATAAAGAGCCTGAAGAGATCCACTGAGTGTAATTTATGAGAGATGAAACACACAGAACAGTCCCCTGCCCCCGTTGATAATAATAATAATAATAATCTTTATTTCTATAGCGCCAACATATTCCGCAGCGCTTTACAATTCAGGAGGCTCATATACATATCCATATCATATACATAAACATATACAAACAAGTAACAATTATAAAAGATACAATATTTAAAGGGAAAAGTGGCAACCCTGCTCGTGAGAGCTTACAATCTACAATGAGATGGGGGGAGGGGCAAGGTACAAGTGCTTATTTACAATGACAATCCAGCCATCTTGGAGTTGATATACTCAGCCTCTGGTGGCTTCATCCTTTTTCAGCGTTGACCTCCATCCTACAGTGCCATCTTGTGCCCATTACTTCTGACTGGACAGAAGTAAGAAGTTACATCACAAGTGCTCAATACAACTCTATGAGAGCCAGGACAAGACAAGAATGAGGCTTTGACAGAGATGAATTGAGTTGTGACCTCCAGCGTGCTCCATAAAACACTAGAGCTGCTGGCAGGTCAAAAACCACGGGAGATTGACCGAGGCGACAGCAATGGAAGATGAAGATAATGGAAGGTGAGTACAATACAGGGTAGCTTACATATTAAGCACCCCTCCAGCATTGAAATAAGAAAAAATGCTGGACTGGTGCTTTAAGAACATAGTGCAGAAGGAGTCAGTGGAAATCCAAAATCAAACTTATGTCTTATCAAATGCTAAGATGTTGCACTCTTCATTTATGGCCTATCCTTAACAAATGTTTCCTGGTACTGCAGCTCAGATTGGTTTAGCTGAATTAGTTGACCTGCAGGAACACCTATAACTATCTGCATGTACGACACTTTGCCTGAATAAAGAAGGAAGGGTCTGTGGGTTAAGTGATGGTCCCACGGATTAACTCAGCACTGATCATACTTGAGGTCCTCTCTTATGGAAAGGCCATCACATGAAGTCACATAAAATCACTTACACTTTTGCTCTTTTTCTGCAATGTAGTTAACTACCAAGAGGGGAAACTTGGAAACTTTTTTTTTTAAGAAGTGTGAAATAATTAGACACAGGTCTACAAAAAATTACTTTTTGTAATCATCGCAGGTGACTTTGTACTTTTCTGAATCATTTTTTTGCCCTGATTTGAAAAATATATATCGTTTTTCTGTAGCACGCATAGTTTCCATGGAGCAGCATCATTATTATAAGGTATAGGAAATATACTGGCGACATTAAGAAAACAGTAATCTACCTATCAGAAAAAAATGCTTCACCTTACAAAACAGATTTTATTGAACCAAAATGATTTCACATGCAAAATAGAAACCAAAATATGAGCAGAAATTAGATGTGCTTGACATGACTGACGTTGATATTATTTTTAAGGGTTGTCCCTATATAACATCCAACAGTAATCTGCCATCATTGAGTAATTCGAAAAACCCTGGTAGCGGTGTTCTATTACTTTAATATCCTGGTGAAACCGCTCGCCTTATTCTTCGCTTACAAAAAGTGCATTTTCAGAGACATGCGACATCCACACACTGGTATGTGTTCCTCAACACCTTCAACATATTCTGGAGGTTTATTTTTTTTCTTCACAGATCCACTTGAAGCTTTTCCAAGATCTCAATTCCTTATCATTTAGAATTCCTTCAAACACATCATCTCTCATAAGCTCTCTGATCTGAGGACCCTTCCTTCAGTTTTGCTGGTGAAATACTGGAGAATTTCTGTGAAATGTACTGGAACCCTTGTGAATTTGTCTTTGCCATGGCTTTCACAAAGTTTTTAATCAATCACAACTTAATATGTAGTGGAGGAAGAAGATTTTTGTTGTAACAACTAAAGGATTATGCTGAACATTGTCTCTACCTGGAGCATAGAAGTTTCTCTGTCCCCAATCTCAACAACTATTTTGCTGTACTATATTTCTACTGTCCCATAAAACAAGAAGCAAAAATGTTTTGTGAAACCTCCTTGCATACCCATTACGAGACCAATCACTTTCAAATCTCCACAGCTATTCCATTGATGATGCTTATATTGTATAGCATCCAAAACAAATGGCAGATTTTCATAACTTTCCTTTAGATGACATGAGTGAGCAATAGGGATTGATGGTTTCATATTTCCATTGTGAAGCAATACTGCTTTCAAGCTTCTCTGAGATGAGTCAATAAACAATCGCCAATCTGCAACAAAATACTCTTGATTCAGTTCTTCAAAGAGACCATTCACATTGTTACAGTACACCATTGGTCCATCAACTGTGAAAAATTGTGTTAAAGTGTTACTTCTGTTTCAGTAATAACGCACTTTGGCATCATCATGAAGAATATTCTTCTGTTTTAACCTAGATGCAAGAAATTCAGTTTTACCTTTTGACAATGAAAGGTCTCTGATGAGATCATTTAATTCATGTTGAGTAAACTGTTCTGGCTACTCCATCAGGTACATACTCATCTTGACTTGAGGTCTCCATGTCTTTGCCAGTAGCTTCAGCTCCATAGTCTTAATATTCTACTTCATTTTCATCCAATCCAGACAACGGTGGTATAGCAACTGGCAAGGTACCATCATGTGGAACTGGCCTAATCATAGATTCAAGTTCAGGGTAATTAATCTTATGTTTGTTCTTTGTAGAAAAGCCCTTCAGTTTGACAAAACAAAAGTAGCAGTCATCACAATGATTTTTGGGTTCTCTCCAAATCATGGGAATAGCAAATGGCTTAGCCACATTCCTCATATTCAACCAGTCACAAAGACCATTTGAACAACTTAATCATATCACATGAGGGGCTCAGCTTTTGTCTTGATCACCAAGTGGACACTTAAAGTACATCTACTATATCTTTTTAATATCATGAGTGATTGAACATACTTGGCCTTTTGGTGTAAAAGAACCACATACACAGCAGAATCTGTTTGGATGATTGATACACTGTTGGGACATTTTTCTCATTTAAATCAGATCAAACAGTAGAATAAGTTCAGTTCAATGGTGGTGACAAACTAAAAAAAAAATGTGATGAGTCGACCGACTGTATGTAGATATTTCCCCAGAGATGACAGAGTCATCTTGTATTTAGAACTGATTTTACTGGAGGTAATCTGGTAGATACAGGTGTGAGGTAAATGGGTCAGCCTATTTATTACAGATGAACACTTGCAGACAGGCAGTTTCTCAGTGTGATATTGGCTGCTTTCAGATTCTCTCTCTGTCGAGTCCCTCACTCAGTTACACCTCAGTGGCTGAGCTGTTTTCTTCCTTCTGAGGCAACTTGCTTTCCCAGAAATGCAGTGAAAATTCTCTCACAATGGCGGCTCTCCGCAGCCTTCCCTTCTATCTCCCTGTGGCAGGGCTCACATCCCTATAGAGGCCTGTCTCCTGTCAGTCTCACATACAAGTCCTTGCTGCCATCACCATCCTTTTCTGACTGACTCAAATCTTACCGCCTCATAACAGTTAGCTCCTCCCCATAACATGTGACTTTCTGAGAAGCAGCCATTGGCTGACTGCGCTGTCAATATTCCTTCCCATAAAACTCAATAAAACCTTTACTGATGTTGTCCCTATAAGAAAATTCACAATTAAGTAAGACAATCAAAGAATTGGGAATAACATAGGAAAAAACACATACATTGAAAATGCAGAAATAACGTAATAACAAAATTGCTTCTATCTCAGAAACTTTATGTGATAGAGCAAAACTAAGCATATTTTTGGAATCAACACATCAAACTCCATAAAACAGACATATCTCCTTTGCTGATTATTTTTTCGTGTTGACCAGTGTAATAAGACAAAAAATGTATTAACTAAATAGAGATTTAGGAAGATATATTTTCTAGCTTTAATTTTATACTATGTATAGAATTCATTGAGTGAAATTAATCATTTTTACAGGTATCTTGTCACACAGGCTACGTAGACAACTAATCTAAAAATTGTATGCCAAGGGCATTGTATATTTCAATATGGTAGTCTTGAATCTCAACAAACTGAAATTAAAAAGTTAAGTCTCATAAAATGGCAAACATGAAGTTAATTATTTTTTTTTAATCCCTTCAGCCCCCAGCCTGTTTTCACCTTAAAGACCCGGCCATTTTTTGCAATTTTGACCAGTGTCACTTTGACAGGTTATAACTCTGGAACACTTCAACGGATCCTGGCGATTCTGAGATTGTTTTTTCGTGACATATTGTACTTCATGTCAGTGGTAAATTTAGGCCGATATGTTTTGCGTTTATTTGTGAAAATTTCGGAAATTTAGCGAAAATTTTGAAAATTTTGCAATTTTCAAAATTTGAAATTTTATGCCCATAAATCTGAGAGATATGTCACACAAAAAAGTTACTAAATAACATTTCCCACATGTCTACTTTACACCAGCGCAATTTTTGAAAAAAAAAAAAATTCCGTTAGGAAGTTAGAAGGGTTCAAAGTTCATCACCAATTTCTCATTTTTCCAACAAAATTTACAAAAAAAAATTGTTTAGGTACCACATCACATTTGGAGTGATTTGAGAAACCTAGGCGACAGAAAATACCCAAAAGTGACCCAATTCTAAAATCTGCACCCCTCACTCTGCTCAAAACCACATCCAAGAAGTTTATTAACCCTTTAGGAGCTTCACAGCAACCAAAGCAATGTAGACGAAAAAATGAAAATTTTACTTTTTTAACACAAAAATGTTACTTTAGCCATAAAAATTAGTATTTTCACAAGGGTATCAGGAAAAATGCATCATAAAATGTATCGTGCATTTTACGCAGATACCCCATATGTGGTGGTAATCAAATGTTTGGGCACACGGCAGGACTCGGAAGGCAAGGAGCGCCATTTGAATTTTTGAGTGCAAAATTAGCTGCACTCATTAGCGGACGCCATGTCGGGTTTGAAGACCCCCTGAGGTGCCTAAACAATGGAGCTCCCCCACAAATGACCCCATTTTGGAAACTAGAGCCCTCAAATATTTTTTCTAGATGTTTGATGTGCACTTTGAACCCCTGGGGGCTTCACAGAAGTTTATAACGTTGAGCCGTGAAAAGAAAAAAAAAATTTTTTTACCACAAAACTGTTGCTTCAACCAGGTAGCTTTTTTATCACAAGGGTATCAGGAAAAAATGCACCATAAAATTTATGGTGCATTTTCTCCTGAGTACGCAGATACCCCATATGTGGTGGAAATCAAATGTTTGGGCGCACGGCAGGACTCGGAAGGCAAGGAGCGCCATTTCACAGCAAAATTGGTTGGAATTATTAGCGGACGCCATGTTTCATTTGGAGACCCCCCTGAAGTGCCTAAACAATGGAGCTCCCCCACAATTGACCCCATTTTGGAAACTAGACCCCTCATGGAATTTATCTAGATGTTTAGTGAGCACTTTGAACCCCTGGAGGCTTCACAAACGTTTGTAATGTTCAGCCGTGAAAATATTTTATTCTTTTTTTTACCACAAAATTGTTTTTTCAAACAGGTAGCTTTTTATTCCACAAGGGTATCAGAAAAAAATGCACCATAAAATGTATTGTGCAATTTCTCCTGAGTACGACGATACCTCATATGTGGTGGAAATCAATTGTTTGGGCGTACGGCGGGGCTCAGAAGAGAAGGAGCGCCATTTCACAGTAAAATTGATTGGAATTATTAGCAGACGCCATGTTTCATTTGGAGACCCCCCTGAGGTGCCTAAACAATGGAGCTCCCCCACATGTGATCCCAGTTTGGAAACTAGACCCCCCCCCATACAAAAAAAATTACTTTGGCGAAATAAAAAATACAGACATCAGTAAAAAAAAAAAAAAAAAAAAAAAAAAAAAAGAGCGCCTGCCACTAAGACCAGTGCCAAACGTGAGAGCAATGCACGAGTCTCGCATCGCATCATCCACTGCAGTCTGGAAGCGAGCAACTGCGCTGGATAATGCGATGCGAGAGGGCGGGGCGGCAGATGAGAAAGGGCGCAGCGGATGGATGATGGGAAAGGGCGCAGCGGGTGGAGGAGCGGCAGAGGATGGGAAAGGGCGCAGCGGATGGATGATGGGAAATGGCGCAGCGGATGGATGGGAAATGGCGCAGCGGATGGAGGAGCGGCAGAGGATGGGGGGGTGAGATGGGGATACCTACCTTACAGGATGGATCTAGGCAGCAGGATCACAGCAGACAGAAGAGGCAGCAGATGAAGGAGGCAACAGATCGAGGAGGGTGAGAGGGGGCAGTAGATGGAAAATGGGAGAGAGCAGGCAGCAGATCGGGGAGGGGGGCAGAGTCTGATGCGAGAGAGAGATGGCACATGTAGGGGAAGGGAGGGGGGCTTGCAGCACATGTAGGGGGAGGGAGGGGGGCTTGCAGCACATGTAGGGGGAGGGAGGGGGGCTTGCAGCACATGTAGGGGGAGGGAGGGGGGCTTGCAGCACATGTAGGGGGAGGGGGGCTTGCAGCACATGTAGGGGGAGGGAGGGGGGCTTGCAGCACATGTAGGGGGAGGGAGGGGGGCTTGCAGCACATGTAGGGGGAGGGTGGCTGGCTTGCAGCACATATAGGGGGAGGGTGGCTTGCAGCACATGTGCTGCAAGCCAGCCACCCTCCCCCCACATGTGCTGCAAGCCAGCCACCCTCCCCCCACATGTGCTGCAAGCCAGTCACCCTCCCCCCACATGTGCTGCAAGCCAGCCACCCTCCCCCCACGTGGGGGGAGGGTGGCTTGCAGCACATGGAGGGATAGGTGGTGTGGCGATGGAGAAGGGGCAGTCGATGACGGAGGCGGCGGCGGCGGCCGCCGCCGATCGGGGGCAGCAGCGGCTGAAAAAGGTGGGTGCGACGGCGGCGGGGACAGTGGCGAGCATGGCGGCGGGGACGGCGGTGGATCGGGAGCAGCGGCGGGGACGGCGGTGGAGCGGGAGCATGGCGGCGGAGACAGCGGTGCAGCGGGAGCATGGCGGCGGGGACGGCGGTGGATCGGGAGCGGCGGCGGGGACAGCGGTGCAGCGGGAGCATGGCGGCGGAGACAGCGGGAGCATGGCGGCGGGGACGGCGGTGGATCGGGAGCGGCGGCGGGGACAGCGGTGCAGCGGGAGCATGGCGGCGGAGACAGCGGTGCAGCGGGAGCATGGCGGCGGGGACGGCGGTGGATCGGGAGCGGCGGCGGGGACAGCGGTGCAGCGGGAGCATGGCGGCGGAGACAGCGGTGCAGCGGGAGCATGGCGGCGGGGACGGCGGTGGATCGGGAGCGGCGGCGGGGACAGCGGTGCAGCGGGAGCATGGCGGCGGAGACAGCGGTGCAGCGGGAGCATGGCGGCGGGGACGGCGGTGGATCGGGAGCGGCGGCGGGGACAGCGGTGCAGCGGGAGCATGGCGGCGGGGACGGCGGTGGATCGGGAGCGGCGGCGGGGACAGCGGTGCAGCGGGAGCATGGCGGCGGAGACAGCGGTGCAGCGGGAGCATGGCGGCGGGGACGGCGGTGGATCGGGAGCGGCGGCGGGGACAGCGGTGGAGCGGGAGCATGGCGGCGGAGACAGCGGTGCAGCGGGAGCATGGCGGCGGGGACGGCGGTGGATCGGGAGCGGCGGCGGGGACAGTGGTGCAGCGGGAGCATGGCAGCGGAGACAGCGGTGCAGCGGGAGCATGGCGGCGGGGACGGCGGTGGATCGGGAGCGGCGGCGGGGACAGCGGTGCAGCGGGAGCATGGCGGCGGAGACAGCGGTGCAGCGGGAGCATGGCGGCGGGGACGGCGGTGGATCGGGAGCGGCGGCGGGGACAGTGGTGCAGCGGGAGCATGGCGGCGGAGACAGCGGGAGCATGGCGGCGGGGACGGCGGTGGATCGGGAGCGGCGGCGGGGACAGCGGTGGAGCGGGAGCATGGCGGCGGAGACAGCGGTGCAGCGGGAGCATGGCGGCGGGGACGGCGGTGGATCGGGAGCGGCGGCGGGGACAGCGGTGCAGCGGGAGCATGGCGGCGGGGACAGCGGTGCATCGGGAGCATGGCGGCGGGGACAGCGGTGAAGCGGCAGCAGCGGCGGGGCGATCGGAGACAGCGGCGGTGAAGCGGGAGCAGCGGCTGGGACAGCGGTGAAGCGGGAGCAGCGGCGGGGCGATCGGGGACAGGGGCGAGCGGCGGGGCGATCGGGGACAGGGGCGAGCGGCGGGGACAACAACTTACCGCTCTCCTCGGCTTCTAGGGACGATCACAGGCCGCAGATCCACATTGATTGGAGAGAGCGGTCACAAGACCGGTCTCTCCAATCAGAGCTGGGGGTGGGTGAAGCATCGATCACCCAGCTCCAGCCAATGGCCAGTGCTACAGCAGCACTGATCAGGGCTGGATTTCAATGTTCCAGCCATTTTCAATGGCTGGAACATTACAGTGGCTGTAATTGGCTGAGCGGCGTTCGTCAGCCAATCACAGCCTCTGTAGGTTCGGGGAGGAGGCACCACCCCTCCTGACGTCAGGCAGAGGTCCCCTCCTTCCCGAATCCACCGTTTAAGTAAATAAATTTCACTCCCCGGGGCTCCGGGACCGCGATTTCGCCAGGACGTACTGAGTACGTCATGGGTCGTTTAGCACCATGTCACCATGACGCACTCAGTACGTCCAAGGTCGTTAAGGGGTTAAAGCTCTATTTTATTTTAATTCATAAAATAATAAAAAAATACTATACAAGTTTGGTATCACCATTATTATACTGACCAGAAGGAAAAACTTGTTTGGTAATTGTCCCCCCACAAGTAACTCGGTAAAAAACAAAACATAAAACAATAGAATTATATTTATTTCACCATTTCACTCCACTTGGATATTTTCCCCTAAGCTTCAGTACATTATATGGTAAAGTGAATGGTTTAAATCAAAACTACAAGTTATTCTACAAAACACAAGCCCTTATACAGATGTGTTAATGAAAAAAAATAAAAAACTTTGACTCTTGGGGGAAGGTGGGAAAAGAAACTAATGTGCTAAAATGAAAAGTGACGTAGTTCTGAAGGGGTTATTGTTCTACTAGAATATTCCCATCAGTCTCATCAGCGCTACCTAGTACATTTATCACCGTAAATAACTATTGGCTTGATGTCTCTTTGAAATATGTCTAATTTCCATAAAACATTGCTGTCATTTCAGACGTTATCTTCATTTGACAGTTTCTAATTGTACTTTAGCAGCAGTGAGTAAAACATGGACTTAGCAGCACGTGAATAACTTAATAATCACTGACTTTTATGTCTGAATGTTTTAACTCAAATCATCTTGTCATAAGTTATACAGTTGAATAATTTGGCTGACATAAGACAAATGTCCACTATATATCTTGGTAACCCTTCTCTTATGCCATCAACCAGCAGGATGTCAAAATATCCCTTGTAACAGTACTGAAGAGAACACATATTTGGAGAATCTATACAAAAAGTCATGAAGCTAGAAAAACATATAACAAAAACTGATCTTCTTCATCATTACTAATATGTGAAATTCATTGAATTCCTTAAATTTGGCACACAAGATTAGGCAATCAGCAAAGCTAATTTGCTGGTAGCACACACAAAAGAAGAATACTGTCAGGTTGCTATCGGGAAGGTCAAGTTTGACTATGTTGAGCTTCCACATACTTGCCACTTCCATACTAAGACAGAACATAATTTTAGGTTATTATCATCATTGAACAAGAAGCTATAGAATACTGTGACGCCCTGGACCAGTCAGGTCATCCCAGGTAGTCACGCACTCATACACACACCCTCCTGATTAGGTGACAGCAGCCAACCTAGAAACCCTTGTCGCCGCCCTCCAGGTTTGATGTCCACACCAGGGGGTGGAGCCAGGTGGTTGGCTCTGCCCACCGAGGAGTTCACAGGCCTGGAGGTGGGAAAACAGTGAGTCACGTGGTAGTGCAGAGTACAGAGAAGTCAAGTTTAAGGGCAGACCTGTGTTCCAGGCCTGCCAACAGACTACCTTGGTGGCTGGGTCGGAGCCCAGTCACCTTTGGCAAGGAGGCAGATGGTGGTGGCCGCCTGCAGGAGCTGGGATTACAGCCGGTGGAACCGTAGGGACTGGGGTCGGGCGGTGGCCCGCCGGTACCAAACCGGGGAACCGATTGGAAACCAGAGCACCAGGAGAGGTACTCAGACCCAGTACAAAGCACTGAACCAACAGGGCCGAGTCAAATCAACTGATTGCGGACTGGACTGTAGGACCTATCCCACACAAGACCCGTTAGAAGACAACAGCCCAACCATACAGGGTAAAGCCACTGCCAAGGCATAGAGACCCAAAGGGCCAGCATCTGTGGGCAAACTGGCTCCTATGAAATATACGGGTCGGGGAGCGGACTGCCGTTGCTTAGGCATAGGAGTCAAAACATCCATACAAAGAGGTGCAGGAAAAAGGCAGAAACCACCAACCTATTCCGGGAGAAGCTGCAGCCGGCTGCGGGCCCCAGTCATCACCCCGTTTGGTTTACCAGAGACTCCAGTGTATTGTGTCATAGTGAGTACACCAGTGCCTTCGGGCCGCGCATTGCACTACATCACACCAGCATATGCCCGCAACCGCTCCCACGCTTCAGCACCTCCCCCGGGACCATCATTCCCCTACCCACGGAGGGGTCAATACCAAGCTGTGCAACACCGTCCCCGGGAGGCCTAGTTAATGGCAGTGGTGGTGTCCATCTATTCACCACAACCCATGGGTGGCGTCACTAACTTACATCCCAAACCAAACCACCGCGGCCCCAGCCATGGAACTCCCCGTCAAGTCCCTGCGTGTAGCGCCAACTCCCTTGCAGAGCAACGTGACCCCCGGGTCCGTGAGAGGCTCGAGCCACCACCCACCGTACAAGCACGGATCCGAGCAACTCGGCGGTCGCAGCCGAGCCCGCGGGGCGGTACAATACCATGTGATTATACAATATCTACAAGTCGCTGGTATTCTTAAAAGGCAAACCTGTATGCGGATACAGCATCAAGGAGTAGAAAGTCTACGAATAAGCCTTCTATTTCTACCAGTAAGGCCTGTTTAAAGAGTTCCTTTGTGATGTTGTGCAGCCACATTAGCAAGGTGGTTTACAAGAGATTTGGAAGCCCTCTGAAAAATTGCTTGGAACACAAATGTATCACCCATGTCAAAATACATCTCATTCTTGTCCTACTCATGTTTTTATTGGACAATTTCAGTTGCTGTTGCTACCTTATTAAGAGGGTGGCCAATATCTCATTTGACAGATGGGCACTGACCTAAAGCTTTGTCATCACTAATTTGCATAAGCACATAAGTAGCAGCTGTTTTAACCCTCAGTATGCTCTCACACTGTGTTCCTCTCCTTGTTTAGTGGCCCCTTCGGGGCCTCTGTCTGAACCCGCCCACAAAATGGGTATCGAATGTATTCCCAACATATGTAAACTGTATGTTTCGTAGATTGCATAGATGATCCACAAGTGTTAAAAGAAATATACTTACAATGTCAAACTATTTATCCTGTATAGAAAAGCACAGCAGGCTTCACATTCCAATACAGAAAAATAAAAGTATATTAATGTTTGCCTGACTGGCAAGTGTCAATGAAATACTCTTTTAATTCTTATAACTTCTACAGATCACTGTCAGCAGCAGAGAAAGCCAAGCGAAGTGACAGTAAAATGTCTTGGGACTAATATAGGAGGTTAAATGATTTGGAAAAGGTAAGGCTCTGCTTACACCACATTTGGCATGTCAATTAATATATGAGCTGAAAATGGTGAGATTAATGGGAAATTTCTATAAAAAAACCTTAAGAAATAATGGTGCAATTCAAAATTATGCAATGAGTGGTAGGTTTTCGATTAAAAAAAACTGTATTAATTAACTTTTACCATTCCTGTGGTGGTAGAATTGGTTTAGATTCCACGTATGTGGAGATATGTTGTTTACTTACAAATAGAGAAGTTAATTCAATTTTTTTAAATGGTTAAAATTGCTAAGTGCTTGGAAAAACAAGTAACTTTGCAATTTACCTCCTATTTAAACTCCTCTCTGTACTCAAAAACCTCCCTGTAGTTTTCAGAGTGACTGGTTACTTAAGCAATGACTGCACTCCTCTCGCAGGCTCTGTGTCAGTCTGTAGGTGCCGCTCTAAAGCCAGCCAAATCAATGCACCTGGCCGTCTTCAATCCTCCTGCACTTGTCATATGCTACCTGCATGGAAAAGCGTATAGTTCTGACAAACAGCCCCACCATGTCACTGATCTAAACTGTTAGTGTTCAGGATATCACTACCACTGGCAAGCAGGAAGCCAGAAGGCAGAGGAGTGGTGTGCTCCTAAAGAAAGAAAGATAACCTTTAAAGAGTTATCAAGTCTAAAATTATAAGGTTACAGTAACTCCATGTGACTGCAGACTTATGAATTCTCCCAGTGTATACACTGTGTGCTGCGACAATTCATCAGTTTCTGAGCTGGGAACGGCGGTCACATGACCGTAACTGTGCGTTATGCATGTTCCCAGCAAAACCCCAACTAGTGGACACTGTAATGAGGCAGAGGGAGTCACTTTGAATTCCCCTCTGGCCTGTGGTCGGGCAGTGTCTATCTTTTAAAAGTGTTTTTAGGCATGCACAATAGTACAGTCAACAACAGTTTTGTGCACCTTTGAAAAGATGGATACCACTGAACAGAGGCCAAACAGAGTCTGGAGTAAGTCTGCTGATTCATTATAGTGAATGTATCCATCAGGGGTTTTACTAGAATCATGTATTTTGGAGATGTAGATAGAAATTATGGTGTACGTGCTCAGCACAGAGCACAGGATAAATGTGAACTGACCCAAAATGTTCTGCACCCCAAAATACCATAAAATAGCATGCAACTCAACCCACAAGAACACAAGTTCCCAGTCTGGTCTGTCATCTGTTAACGGAAATATTGGGGGCTTCCAAGTTACTGGTAGCATATCCAAATGTCACCTCCCTTCAGAGCATGCAAACTGGTTCTGCAAACACAGAACCCTGCCATTCACCCAAACAGTATTTTTCTGACACATTTATCAGCATAGAGGAGAAATCAAACCACAAATTGTATGGTGCATTTTGCCTTGTTATCCTTGTGAAAATAAAAGATTTGGGTTTAAAGCAACATTTTTGTGGTAAACATTTATTTTTTTCATTTTCAAGGTTCAACGTTATAAAATTCTGTGAAGCACCTGAGGGATCAAGGTGCTCAACAAACAGCTAAAAAATTCCTTGAGTAATCTTAGTTCGAAAATGGGGTCCATTTTGGGAGGTTTCCACTGTTTAGACACATCAGGGGCTGTCCAAATGCGACATGGTGTCCACTAAAACTTTCAGCAAATTTTTCATTCAAAAAGTCAAATTGCACTCCTTACCTTCCGAGCCCTGCCATGGGCACCAAACAGTACTTTTCCACCCCATATGGGGTATCAGCATAATCATGACAAATTGCACAACAAGATGGAGGGGTGTGTATATTTCTTAAATATAACTTAAGATCTGTGGGACATAGAATCATCTGGTTGTGCTAAAGCTGCAAGCTCTTAGATGCAATTCAATTCAAGATAATTACAATTACCTCTCTCAGTTGGTAGATGAGCTAACCAGGGGAGATAATTTCCTGGATTTGGTCCGGTCAAATAGACCAGATAAAATTTCAGATCTACAGGTCCGGGAGTACTTGGGCAGCAGCAACCATAACATTTTAAGTTTCAATGTAATATTCAATAGAATATTTCAAAGGGGAAATACAAAACCCTGGAACTTTTGGAACGTTGATTTCAATAATTTAAATGAAAAATCATGTAGATTGAGACCATGTCATGGTAACTGGGGATACCAAACATAAATGAGGCAAGTTTAAAGATATACTACTAGAATCCTGTGGGAAAACTCATACCCCCAGTAACAGAATTTCAAGGAATAAAAGGAAGTCTCTATGAATAAATACAGTAAGACAGTACAAAGTATAATAAAACAAAAACAAATGGTATTTAATATTTTTAAGGCTGAGAATACAGAAATAGCATTTCAGGAGTATAAAGATCTCAATAGGAAAGGTAAAAAAATAAATCAAGCAAGCAAAATTAGCTACTGAAACATAAATTGCCAAAGACATTAAAATAATTCCCCAAAAACAATATAAATACATCAATGCCAAAAAGAAAACAAAGGATGTTATTGGCCGCTTAAAGGATAATAACAGGATAATGATACAGATCAAAGAAAATACTGAGATATTAAACAGGCACTCTTCATTCATCTCCACCAAGCTATTGACTGATCCAGGGATCATTCAGCAAGGCAAAAATAAAAGTTTGCAACTTGATATAATTAATATAACACAAAAAGAAGTACGCCTGTGTCTGAAGAAATTAAACATTAACAAAACCCCTGGGCCAGATGACAGTCCTCTATGGATATGGAGGAAATTCAGCTCAGTAATTGACAGACTGCTGTATCTCATCTTCTTAGACTCTTTTGTAATAGCGTTGAGACCTCAGAATTGGAGGATGGCTGAAATGTATCGATATTTAAAAAAATGTAAGAGGGTAGATCCAGGCAACTACCATTTGGTAAATCTAATATTAGTGGTGTGTAAAGTCTTTGAGGGAATTTTAAGGGATGACATGCAAAAATAAAATTGCAGAGAATACTATAATAATAACTGACAACCAGCACGGATTCACGAAAGATAAGTCGTAGCTAACCAACATGTTGGGTTTCTATGTAAGTGCAAATCTGGATATTGGTAATGCAGCTGATGTGATTTATTTGGACTTTGCAAATGTATTGTATACTGAAGCACATGCCAGCTTTTTATTGAAGCTCCATAAGCAAGGACTAGGGAACTATATGCAGATGGGTAAGGAATTGGCTAAAAGATAAAAGATAAAAGTTGAAGTAAATGGTACATTCTCTAAATGGGCTACAGTCAGCAGTGGGAAGCCACAGCAATTTGTGCTAGGACCAACTCTTTTTAATCTCTTTATTAATGACCTTGCGGATGGGATGTAGAGTAAAGTGACAATCTTTGCTGATGACACAAAACTATGTGGGATATTAAAAACTGAACTTGATAATACAATATTATATAATGATCTAGATAAGATGTCTGAATGGGCAAACACTTGGCAAATGGGATTTAATTTTGACTAATGTAGAGTAATGTATCTACGATGGAGTAATCCTATTGCTGCATATTCACTAAATTGAAGTAAACTTGGTACTACAGAACAGGAGAAGGAATTAGGTATTCTGGTTATAAGTGCTCAATGTCAAGCAGCAGCTGCAAAAGCAAACAAGATGTTTGGTCTATAAAAAGAGAGATTAGATCTTGTGATCCGAACATAGTTACCGCTCTATAATTTACTTGTAAGGCCACATTTAGAATATGGGATCCAGTTTTAGGCTCAACATTCTAAAAAGGATATTCAGAAGTTAGAGTCAGTTCAAAGGCGGGCAACTACATTATTGCAAAGAATGGAAGGCCTCCCATATAATGAGAGATTGGAAGAGTTGGTCTTGTTTAGCTTAGAAAAAAAAAAGTCTCATAAGAGATCTCTTTTATATGTATAAATACATGTGTGGTCAATACAAAGGACTGGCACATGACTTATTCTTTCCAAAGACAGTACTAAGGACCAGAGGGCACTCATTGTAAATGGAAGAAAGGCAATTCTGACAGCTAAATAGAAAAAGGTTCTTTACAGTTAGAGCAGAGGTAGTAATAGCAGACACTATAAAAGCTTTTAAGAAAATGGCTGGATAATTACCTCAGTATATCAGGTTATAGATGATTTAGTGACAAAAATGTATAATTAGTGGAGGAAGGTTGAACTTGGTGGACCTAGGTCTTTTTCAACCTTTGTAACTATGTAATTATGTTACTGAACACCATCAGGAATAGTGTTACATAGTAAAGTGTTAAAGAAAGATTAAAAAAAATAGATTTGTTGATAGGGCTTTATAAGAGACAGTAAAAATATACTATTGTAATTGACTTCTACTACAGTATTTTTTACTGAATATAGTTAGGATTAGTGAAAGTTGCAGCCATTCAGTCATTTTTTTTTCTGATGTCCATTTAGTAATTGTAGTTTTAGAATTGTAGTGGAAACTTTTTGTAATCCTTATACTACAGTTTCTTCTATTGCATAGATTTACAGTTATCCTAAGTTAGTTATAGGTGGTCAGTAATTGTTTTTACTGTCGTCCGTTTCGTAACCTTGTTTTTTTCCTTTACCAAATTTCAATATTCTCTGTTTTATTTTTATCTTTTTTGTTCTAGATTATTTTCTCATATTCTTTTTTTTCTCTTTCTTCTAGTCCAATAAAGAAAAAAGTTTACACCAAACACACACACCTGAATAAAACTGAGTTATTATACACACAAATGAAAATGTTTTGGTACCGTGTTAGCCCGTTGAAAAATTATTGCATGTTCTCAGTGAAAGGAACAAAATTATAATCTTGTGATACCTTTTAATGGCTAACTAAAATAAAATAGTGATGTTTCAAAGCAAGCTTTCGAGACATCTCAGGTCCCTTCATCAGGCATGGTGGTTAAGGGGTTAAAGATGTATTAATCTTTAAATATAACTTTCCTATGGAACCAAACATCAGATTTTCTTTATAAAAGTCATTGCTTACCCAATTTTCACCCTCTTAATACATTTCTATCAAGTCCAATATATCCCTGAGGCAGCATTCTAGTCTTTAAAAAAATCTTTGAAGTTGTTAGATCTTATTAAAAATATATTAAAATGCTGGAAATGGTGTTGGCAACAGTTTTTATAGGGAAATCATTTCCCTTTAAATGGTATGGGTCTTTGATTACTTGATTTTTTTTTATCCTGTATTCAGGCAAAACGTTAAATGTGATATTCTGCTAGATTTTAATTATCAAAAGCAATGATTGTGGGAGCTAGGATTTTAAAGAGAACTCTAAGGATTGTTGTTTGCGCAGAACTATAAGAAATATTTGCATTTGCATTCCATATAGTAACCAATAGAATTTTTTACCTTTAGTGTGAATAGATAATAAGAAATAAATATATAAAAACAATAACTAAAGTATGTGCTGTAGTGTAAAGGGTGTCCATAGACATTTTATGTCCACCAAATAGTAAGTTTCCAGTGCTCTGCTGTAAACTCATTGTAATGAACATTTTTTATGTGAGGTATGTACCAATTTGTAATCAAAATCTCTATTTACATGCTGTTTTAGGTCTAATTATGTGTGACAGATTTAAGCTAGCAGATGTGATTGCCCTTATTATCTACATCAAGATAATTTAAACAGATTTTTAGTTGCAGACATTTCTATAACATATAGGCCACATCTAAATAGACCCTTAGGTTACCCATACACATTAGTTTAAAGTAGTCTAAACTTGGCAGAACAAGTTAATCATTTTAAGAGTGTGGGAGTTTCTGAGCTCTCCTCTGAAGATGATGTTGAGAGAAGCATTTTATATTCATATACACAAACCTTTTGTTCTCCCCTCAGAAATCCCACCCTAGAGGAGCCTGGCAATAACTTGCTCTTCCTATACAGAACATATTCATGCGAGAACAATCCGAGTGATGGTATGTATGGAACTGGAGTGGAGTTGTCAGGAGTTATAGCTGTTTACTTGACAGTTATGTGTATGTTCAGCCTTAAAGTTGTAAATGTTTGTAAGAGAGTTGAAATTCTTTCCACAAAGAGTGAACGGTTACTTTGTTAAACCTCCTTATTTGCAGAGAGCTGTAGCTGGCACTGCAGTTACCTTTAAGGTGGGCCACATTGACTACTGTTATATTGAGAACTAGCTGTACTACCCGGCTTTGCCCGGGTTAATAACTGTTGTTAACAAAATAGAATGTATTAACAAAAATGTATTCTGCGCACAAAAAACACAGAACAAATAGATTGAAATGTAATTATTAAAAGGCAAAAACTAAGCTAATAGAAGCATTTCACAACATATATTTCAACACCACAGAGATTCCACACAGATTTAACTAAATTGGCCAAGTAATGTGCTCCGTCTGTCTCTTTCCAGGTCTGTCTCTTTCCAGGTCTGTCTCTTTCCAGGTCTGTCTCTTTCCCCGTCTGTCTCTTTTCCCATCTGTCTCTTTCCCCGTCTGTCTCTTTCCCTGTCTGTCTCTTTCCCCATCTGCCTGTCTGTCTCTTTTTTTGTCTGTCTCTATCTCTCTGTTTCTTTCCCCATCTGTCTCTTTCTAGGTCTGTCTCTTTCCCAGGTCTGTCTCTTTCCCCGTCTGTCTCCCCGTCTCTTTGTCTGTGTCTTTTCCTGTCTGTCTCTTTCCCTGTCTGCCTGTCTCTGTCTGTCTCTTTCCTTGTCTGTCTCTATTTCTCGGTCTCTTTCCCCGTCTGTCTCTATCAAGGTCTGTGTCTTTCCCCATCTATCTTTGTCTGTCTCTCTGGCTGTCTCCTCCTTCTCTGTCTGCCTGTCTCTGTCCCTGTCTGCATGTCTGTCTGTCTCTTTCCCCATCTGTCTCCTCCCCATCTGTTTCTTTCCCCATCTGTATCTTTCCAGGTCAGTCTCTGTCTATCTCTTTCCAGGTCTGTCTCTTTCCAGGTCTGTCTCTGTCTCTTTCACCGTCTGTCTCTGTCTGTCTCTTTCCCTGTCTGTCTCTATCTCTCTGTTTCTTTCCCTGTCTTTCTCTGTGTCTGTCTCTGTCTGTCTCTCTGTCTGTCTCTCTATCTTATAACCTCACATATAAGCTTCTTATACTATGAATGTCTTTTGTTCCTATAGCAACCACAGCTCCTACTAATAACCTGTAGTTCCAGGCTCCATTTACTTTAACGGACACATGTTTTTTGGAGAGTAACTGTAAAGCGCGGGGTTAAATTTTCCTGTCAAAACATAGCCTATGACATTTCCTGGGTCACATGAGGTGTCTGTGCAAAATTTCGTGATTGTAAATGCGACGGTGCGGATACACTTTTCGTTTCACTTTTTCCCCATTATGTAGATAGGAGCAAGATTGATTGGTAAATTGGAACGCGCGGGGTTAAAATTTCGCCTCACAACGTAGCCTATGATGCTCTCGGGGTCCAGACGTGTGAGTGTGCAAGATTTTGTGGCTGTAGCTGCGACGGTGCAGATGCCAATCCCGGACATACACACACACACATACACATTCAGCTTTATATATTAGATATAGCCTTTTCTTATTTTGAGCTGTTAAATTTATGTTAGTAATGTATCAGTCATGTGTGTGTGTGTGTGTGTGTGTGTGTGTGTGTGTGTGTGTGCGTGTGTACACAGGAATTTAAGTAGGGGAAAATTAGTTTTTGCATCTATTTAGAGTGGCAACTGGCTGTGAGTGTGCCAGTTATTATGCCTGGAAGAGAGATAGGATTACAAAGTTATGATATGAAGGTATGTTTGTTATGGATGATGGGTGGGTTGAGTAGATGTGTGCAATAAATCGTGCTGAAAAATGCAAGAGTTGGGGCAGAAGATAGCTCAGTGTCAGAGATAATGTGTTCTCTGATCATAGCTATTGCTGTTTTCCCACCAATGAATCCGCCATAGAAATTACTTGAATCACAGAAAAGGGAGGAATAAGCAGCACATGCCAATTAGTACTCCACTGGTGCATGATGAAGACAAGCAGTCATTTTGTGTGGCTGAGAGCAGAAGTCCATCTGGTCCCATAAGGAAAGTGTCAAACTGTTTTATGTAATAAAAGTTGTGAAACCATCTGAGGGGATCATTTACTTTCTAGTATATACACTGAGAGAGACTTGTCAGGCACAGACTAAGAGGATGTCTGGCAGGTGGCAAAACACACAACGAACAAGGGGTACACTGGGGATACTTTAACAATGGTGGGCCCTGCTGCTATGGAAAAAGGTGAGGGGACACTTCCTGAACTCACTTCAAGCTGTTTCCTGAGCTCCCTAGTGTCCCTAGTGTTTCAACCCGTCGCTGAGCCGGATACCTAAACTCTCACTAGCCCTGCAAACACCCTGGCTAGTGAGATGGCTGGCAAGAGACACTAGTCCCACTGCTCCACTAATCAACATTGAAGGGAAGGAATGACAGACGGGGTATCAAAAAAGGATAAGGTCCAACTTCACGGCTGCAGTCAGTCACCAGGACTGCACCCTACACAGCTTCTGATAACAAGGGCTCCAGCAGCTCCTTCCACCTCCAGGGCTAGGATTAGAATAGATTCAGAATAACTGGCACCCTCTACTATGATATTTGATCATATATGTGGGATTGGAGTGGTCACAAACCGGAAGCAACTGAGGAGTAATCAGAAGCTGCTGGAAAGGAAAACTGACATTAACCCTTGATTCACCAAAAGAAAGGAAAATATGTTTAATCTCCAGAGTCTCACAAGGCAAAGTGAGACTCCGGACTCAAACCTGTCATGTCTCCTAACAACGGAAGACGTCCGTGACAAGTTTACCACAAAGGAGATCATGACAGCTGTTGCTTGTGAGCAAGGAATGTGTCTGCCAGGCCGTCTAAGGCCTCCTTCACACATCCGTGTCTCCGGTACATGTTTGGTCCGTTTCCTCATGTGCCGGAGACATGGGAACACGTAGACCCATTAAAATCAATGGGTCTGCGCTCACGTGCGTGTTTTGCCATGGACCGTGTATACGTGTGGAGCATACGTGTGCCCGTGTGCACCACACGTAGACATGTCCATTTTTCTCCGGCATCACGGGTGTCACATGGGTGTCACGGATGTGATCCGTGTGACATGCACAGGAGAAAACACACGTGTCTGTGAATTAAAATGAATTTCTATACTCACCTTCTCCAGCGCTGCTGTCTCTGCCGCTGCTGTCACTTGCTTCCGACACCCGCTCATTATGCTCATCGAATATTCACTCCACTGCGGGCCAGAAGCAGCAGCAGCGGGGAGTTGGCAGGACCAGAGACCGTAGATCAGAACCATGGACAGCAACGCCAGGGACAGGTAAGCAGAAAGTTCCTGTTCTCCATGTGTTATCATGGATAACACACGGAGAACACACGTATGCCATAAACACGGCACACGGAGGGCAATACACACCTTTGACACATTCGTGAAAAACGTGCATGATTTACACGGACGTGTGAAAGAGGCCTTAGGCCCCCTTCACACGTCAGTGATTCTGGTACGTATGTGCTTTTTTTAAACGTACCAGAATCACTGGCATACGCAGACCCATTATAATCAATGGGTCTGCTCACACATCAGTGAATTTTCACTGAATGTGTCCCCGTGCAGCATACACCCGTGGCTATGTTTCTGCACGGAGACAAGTCAGTTTTTTTATGGCATCACTGATGAACCACGGACCATACTATGGTGTGATCCATGTGTGATCCATGAAACACCTACCAGAAAATCGCGGACATATTAATTTTAAATATTTTCAACTTAACTTGCCTGCGATTCGCTCTGCAGCCTCCGCTCTCGGCAGCTCCTGTCTGGCTCATGAATATTCATGAGAGTAGGAATTGCCGACCAGAAAGTAGCTGCAGAGAGCGGTGGGAGGACGCTGCTGAGCTGAGGAGTTCAGCACCATGGACAGCAGTAGTGAAGGCAGGTGAGTAATGTCCATATGCAATCACTGATCACGGAACACGGATTGCACATGGACAACCCACGTGTCCCGTGAATCACGGAATACGGAGGGACATGTGCGTGTTTTACACGTCAGTGAAGAACGTCAGTGTTTTTCACTGATGTGTGAAATGGGCCTAAGAGAAAGGGGTGATGAGTAGTGATGAGTGAGTATGCTTGTCACTACTCGGTACTCGCACGAGTATCACTGTACTCGGGCTACTCGGCGGGGACCGAGTAATTTCGCGATACTCGTGCTGTACTCATGGTCTTCATCCCTGCATGTTGGCGCTCTTTTGAGAGCCAGCCCTCATGCAGGGATTGGCTGGCAGACCACTGCAATGCCACAGCCCTGTTAGTTGTGGAATTGCAGTGATTGGCCGGCCCGCACAGCATGACCGAGCCTTTATACCGGCGGGCGCGCTGTGCTCTGCACACAGCCATCTATTATTCCCTGCTTTCCCCGCCCACAGGCACCTATGATTGGTTGCAGTGAGACACGCCCCCACGCTGAGTGACAGGTGTCTCACTGCACCCAATCACGGCAGCCGGTGGGCGTGTGTATACTGTGCAGTGACTTTTTTGAGCAGCGGAATCCTTAGGATTTCACTGCGCATGCTCTCTCTGGCTCCCTGGACCCGTAACCAAGATAAATATCGGGTAACCAAGGAAAGTGCTTTACCCGATATTTACCCTGGCCATGTGTGCAGGGAGCCCGACTCTTCCCCGCTCAGCTCCGCACCCTCCCGCACTCCACTCCGCATGTATATATATATACAGTGCCTACAAGTAGTTTTCAACCCCCTGCAGATTTAGCAGGTTTGATAAGATGCAAATAAGTTAGAGCCTGCAAACTTCAAACAAGAGCAGGATTTATTAACAGATGCATAAATCTTACAAACCAACAAGTTATGTTGCTCAGTTAAATTTTAATAAATTTTCAACATAAAAGTGTGGGTCAATTATTATTCAACCCCTATATTTAATATTTTGTGGAATAACCCTTGTTTGCAATTACAGCTAATAATCGTCTTTTATAAGACTTGATCAGGCCGGCACAGGTCTCTGGAGTTATCTTGGCCCACTCCTCCATGCAGATCTTCTCCAAGTTATCTAGGTTCTTTGGGTGTCTCATGTGGACTTTAATCTTGAGCTCCTTCCACAAGTTTTCAATTGGGTTAAGGTCAGGAGACTGACTAGGCCACTGCAACACCTTGATTTTTTCCCTCTTGAACCAGGCCTTGGTTTTCTTGGCTGTGTGCTTTGGGTCGTTGTCTTGTTGGAAGATGAAATGACGACCCATCTTAAGATCCTTGATGGAGGAGCGGAGGTTCTTGGCTAAAATCTCTAGGTAGGCTGTGCTATCCATCTTCCCATGGATGCGGACCAGATGGCCAGGCCCCTTGGCTGAGAAACAGCCCCACAGCATGATGCTGCCACCACCATGCTTGACTGTAGGGATGGTATTCTTGGGGTCGTATGCAGTGCCATCCAGTCTCCAAACGTCACGTGTGTGGTTGGCACCAAAGATCTCGATCTTGGTCTCATCAGACCAGAGAACCTTGAACCAGTCTGTCTCAAAGTCCTCCAAGTGATCATGAGCAAACTGTAGACGAGCCTTGACATGACGCTTTGAAAGTAAAGGTACCTTACGGGCTCGCCTGGAACGGAGACCATTGCTGTGGAGTACGTTACTTATGGTATTGACTGAAACCAATGTCCCCACTGCCATGAGATCTTCCCGGAGCTCCTTCCTTGTTGTCCTTGGGTTAGCCTTGACTCTTCGGACAAGCCTGGCCTCGGCACGGGTGGAAACTTTCAAAGGCTGTCCAGGCCGTGGAAGGCTAACAGTAGTTCCATAAGCCTTCCACTTCCGGATGATGCTCCCAACAGTGGAGACAGGTAGGGCCAACTCCTTGGAAAGGGTTTTGTACCCCTTGCCAGCCTTGTGACCCTCCACGATCTTGTCTTTGATGGCCTTGGAATGCTCCTTTGTCTTTCCCATGTTGACCAAGTATGAGTGCTGTTCACAAGTTTGGGGAGGGTCTTAATTAGTCAAAAAAGGCTGGAAAAAGAGATAATTAATACAAACATGTGAATCTCATTGTTCTTTGTGCCTGAAATACTTCTTAATACTTTAGGGGAACCAAACAGAATTCTGGTGGTTTGAGGGGTTGAATAATAAATGACCCTCTGAATAAACTTTTCACAATTTAAAAAAAAAATTAAAAAAGAAATAACATTCTTTTTTGCTGCAGTGCATTTCACACTTCCAGGCTGATCTACAGTCCAAATGTCACAATGCCAAGTTAATTCCGAATGTGTAAACCTGCTAAATCTGCAGGGGGATGAATACTACTTGTAGGCACTGTATATACACACGCACACACACACTCACCTGTCCTCAGCGCCATGGCCCCGCTCGGCTCCACCCACTCCGCACTCCTCCCCCCGCACAGATTCTCGGCGGCCGAGCGATCAGCTGATCACCCGGCGCTGGGAGCGATCAGCTGATCACCCGGCGGCCTGCTGCAGGGAGCGATCAGCTGATCACCCGGCGGCCGGCTTCTGGGAGCGATCAACTGATCGTTCACAATAGTCTGCCGCCGGTAAAACTGTAAAAAAAAATAAAATATATAAATAATTTATAAAAATGGCGTGCGGTCCCCCCAATTTTAATACCAGCCAGATAAAGCCAGACGGCTGAAGGCTGGTATTCTCAGGATGGGGAGCTCCACGTTATGGGGAGCCCCCCAGCCTAACAATATCAGTCAGCAGCCGCCCAGAATTGCCACATACATTAGATGCGACAGTTCTGGGACTGTACCCGGCTCTTCCCGATTTGCCCTGGTGCATTGGGAAATCGGGGTAATAAGGAGTTAATGGCAGCCCATAGCTGCCAATAAGTCCTAGATTAATCATGTCAGGCATCTCCCCGAGATTCCTTCCATGATTAATCTGTAAATTACAGTAAATAAGCACACACACACAACTGAAAAAATAATTTATTAGTAATAAAAAACACAAACCAATTCCCTCGTAACCAATTTAATAAGCCCCAAAAAGCCCTCCATGTCCGACGTAATCCATGGACCTCCAGCGTCGCTTCCAGCTCTGCTGCATGGAGGTGACAGGAGCTGCAGCAGACACCGCCGCTCCTGTCAGCTTCACACAGCAACTGAGGTGAGTAGCACGATCAGCTGCTGTCAATCAGGTAACTCACGGCCACCGCTGGATCCAGTGGTGGCCGCGGATAACCTTAGTGACAGCTCAGCTGATCGCGCTACTCACCTCAGTTGCTGCGTGGAGGTGACAGGAGCAGCGGTGTATTCTGCAGCTCCTGTCAGCTCCATGCAGCAGAGCTGGATGCGACGCTGGAGGTCCGTGGATTACGCCGGACATGGAGGGCTTTTTGGGGCTTATTAAATTGGTTACGAGGGAATTGGTTTGTGTTTTTTATTTCTAATAAAGGATTTTTTCGGGTGTGTGTGTTTATTTACTGTAATTTACAGATTAATCATGGAAGGAATCTCGGGGAGACACCTGACATGATTAATCTAGGACTTATTGGAAGCTATGGGCTGCCAATAACTCCTTATTACCCCGATTTGCCAACGCACCAGGGCAAATCGGGAAGAGCCGGGTACAGTCCCAGAACTGTCACATCTAATGTATGCGGCAATTCTGGGCGGCTGCTGACTAATATTGTTAGGCTGGGGGGCTCCCCATAACGTGGAGCTCCCCATCCTGAGAATACCAGCCTTCAGCCGTCTGGCTTTATCTGGCTGGTATTAAAATTGGGGGGACCGCACACCGTTTTTTTTAATTATTTAATTATTTATTTCACTGCACAGTATACACACGCCCACCGGCTGCTGTGATTGGGTGCAGTGAGACAACTGTCACTCAGCGTGGGGGCGTGTCTCACTGCAACCAATCATAGGCGCCGAAAAGCAGGAAAGCAGGGAATACGAGATTGATTAATGAGCGGCCGGCTTTTTCAAAAGAGCAAAAGCCGCCGGAGTTTAGTGAACAGCTGTGCAGCGCCGCGGCAGTGAACGGAAGGGAAGGTAAGTAAGAGAGAGGGGGGAGAATGACCGACAGACAGACAGAGAGACCGACCGACGGACTGAGGGAGATAGAATGGAAAAAAAATGACCGACATCGCTAGTAAAAAGCACAAAACGTGTGTTTTGGACATCAGAGTGCCACACAATGTTTTTACGTAAAATCTTTCATGTAATAATCTCAAAAAGTAACATACACCAGCTCTATCTCACTATTGGGTATGTGCCCTTAACATTTCTGCCATGAAAATTCATTTTGGTGTCATTTTGGAAGGTTTTCTGGTGAGTCCGTAAAAATGGCGTAAAACTCGGACAAAATTGTTCACAGCTGTGACTTTTGAGTGATAAATGCTTCAAGGCGTCTTCCCCATGCTGTTGCCATGTCATTTGAGCACTCTTCTGAGACTTTTGTGGGTTTCTACATGCTGCCGGCAGTCATTTCATAAAAATACTCGGGTCTCCCATAGGATAACATTGGGCTCGGTGCTTGGGCTGAGTACACGAGTATCTTGGGATGCTTGGCCCGAGCCTCGAGCACCCGAGCTTTTTGGTACTCGCTCATCACTAGTGATGAGTAATCACAACCAAACAAACTTAGCAAAGGGATAGACTATGAGTAAAGTGATATGCCACTGCAGTGCTGGCTAGTGATGTATGATTTGTTGAAAGGGGTGATTGAGGCGAAGCAAAAGAACCCACTAATCAAGTGCACTGAGCCAGCTGGAACTTAGAGCTTAAACTTCCTGCTTATTATGGAATAGCTCAAACATGGGAATGCTACTCAAAACAAAAATATTGACTACTGCCAGGTAAGACCAGGACACATTTGAGATGGACAGAGTTGAAGTGAAAATTGTAATGGACTTTAATCTACTCGGAATAATGATGACTCAAGATGCAGTGAAGACACTGAAAGTCAATAGGAAAATAGCTATGGGCAAATCAGCAATGAAGTTATTGGACAAGGTCATCAAATCATGGATTATTTCACTGGTGACAAAGACATTACTCATACGTAATTTGGTCGTCTTTGTGGTAATATACAGATGAGAAACCTGGACGATAAAGAAACAGGATGGAAGAGGAATTGATGCATTGGCAATGTGGTCCTAGAGAAGGATTTTATGAATACCATGAATGGCAAACAAATCAATTTTTGAAAAAATTAAGCCAGTCAAGTTACCCAAATCAAGAATCACCAAGCTGCAACTTGCCTGCTTAGGAGCAATCACTGGAGAAGGACATCTTGGTCAGAAGAATACGAAGAAGAAGGCGAAGTGGAAGACAAGCAACCCTTTGGTTTGATATAATCAAAAATAACAGCAGAGCTCACCCGAGTTGACCAAGCTAAACTTGCACAATATCATACTACAGATTGTTCATTCATCAAGATGCCAGGGCTTGAGATCAAGTGGACCATTAAAAAATAACAAAAACTTCTTTTTGGAAGCCTAGCCAAGGAAAAAGACAGTCGACTTGAAGTGAGAGGCAATTTGCATATTTAATTTCCCAGAAGAGTGCTGCATCATTCATAAGCATCCTCTCACAGGTTTGCTAGACATGTCACTCTCCATAAGGAGAAACGTTACCCATTAGATACCAAGCCTCCGATATAGTCAAATCAGATGTCATATTTTGTACTGATGAGGGGCAATAGCCCAAAATACATTATCTGCAAATTAGGATTCTAGTTTGGCTTATATCCTAAGTCAGGGGTCTCAAACACGGTTGGGTATGTGGGCCGCACATAAAAAAACAAGAAATATTTGGGGGCCGCGCATTATTTGCAGGACAAAGTGACATTTTAGTAATACTAACTAATTTTTTCTATACCCCCTTAGGATCACTTTTTTGCTGATTTTTTTTTATTTTATTGTAAATGGCCTTTATCATATGGTTTATGGTACGGTTTTATAGCTTGAATCATTACGGATGTGGCTATAACATGCACATTCTTGTTTATTTTAGCTGATATATAAAAAACCCTTTTTAATGGTAAAAAGAAATTTCCATGCTTTATTTAGAATTTATTTTTTAACATTTTTTTACAGTTTAACGCCTTCTTGTAAGTAATATGGTTTTATAATTAGCACCATATGTCAATTTTGGCCATTATCGTGTGGTTATTTTCCCATGGGGTAATAATCTTATAGTAATGTGCCCAATCCTTGTCCCCATTCTGTAGTAATGTGCCCACCCTGATCCCCTGCTAGTAGTAATATGCCCATCCTTGTCCCCTTCTTGTATTAATGTGAATGTGCCCCATCTTTGTCTCTTTCTGTAGTAATGTGCCCATCCTGTAGAAATGTGCCTATCCTTGTCGCCTTCTTGTAGTAATGTTTCCATCCTTGTCCCCATCTTGTAGTAATTTGCCCATCCTTGTCCTCATTCTGTAGTAATGTGCCCATCCTTGTCCTCATCTTGTAGTAATGTGCTCATCCTGGTCTTCATCTTGTAGTAATATGCCCATCCTGGTCCTCATCTTGTAGTAATGTGCCCATCCTGGTCCCTTCTTATAGTAATGTGCCCCTCCTGGTCCCCTTCTTGTAGTAATTGCCCATCCTGGCCTCCTTGTAGTAATGTGCCCATCCTTGTGCCCATCCTGTAGTAATGTGCACCTTCATTGTCTCGTTTTACTAATGTGCCCATCCTTGTACCCATCTTATAGTAATTTTTCATCATATAGTAATTTCTCCTTATATGCCATTCTTAAAAATTCTTACACATTAAAAAGATTCTACTCACCTTTCCTCCTTTCCCTTGATGTCCTCCTCCCTGCTTCTTGTGGCCTGCAGCTCCATGGACCCTGTAAAGATCACAGTCAGTGCCTGCAGTAGTCAGTGCTTATTTTAATGAACTGATGGCTTTCTGCAGCCCTAAAGTAATGGCAGCCGCTGGCCAGAGTCCAGCAATTGACGTCATATTACTATGTCAGCTGCTGGCCTGTGATTGGCCAGAGGCTGCCTTAGGTATAGTTTTGTAGAGAGCTCTGCGCAGTGCCAGCAGTTCATTTAAATGAAATAAAGAGCTGACTATTGTGGGCACTGGCTGCAGTCTTCACTGGGTCCATGAGCCTGCAGGCCGCAAGAAAAAGTTTGAGGGGCCGCATGCAGCCCGTGTGTTTGAGACCCCTGTTCTAAGTCATGATAACGGGCATAAGATCGATATTGACTTTTAAGATTGCTACTTCCAAAAGGTGGCACTAGAGTTCATGTCCTCTTCCTCTCTGGTAAGGCAATTTGCATATTTAATCTTCAAGAGGAGCTTTGCATTGCCATAAGCCTCTTTCCACAGGCATGCTAGGCTTGTCACTCTCAAGGAGGAAATACATTACATTACCCCTTAGATGACCTGCTGAAAAATCTCAGGAGAGCTGCAGTGTAGAGTTAATGGGTAACCACCATGAGAGGTTGAAGAAGAGTGTCACTATGGGGAGATAAGGTATGCACACCAGTGACTATGTAAGGGGAATACATGAAATAGCAGAAACTGCTGTGTGAATACTGACTTGAAAAATTCAATAGCTATATGTAAGAGTGAAAATGTGAAAAATGGAATCTGCATTACTGCCATGAACATATGAATCAAGAGAAATTTAGCTACTGAATTGATCAATGCAATAGAGCCCCAACACTACGCCAAAGTATTTCTCTACGTTGGGGTCCCTAGCTTGTGTGTGTCCTCTCATGCAGTTAAAAAACTTACCGTGTATGGGAAGCTGAGACCCAGGCTATTTATGCGTATGATATGGATTGGCAATAGGTGTGGTTGGGGAGGGTTCACAGACGAAAAACTACTAACAAATCAGGAATAACATTTGGAACACCATTCTAAGTCTCAACTGGGTGCAAAAACCTAAAAAAACATCACTATGGGGAGATAAGGTATGCACACCAGTGACTAGGTAAGGGGAATACATGAAATAGCAGAAACTGCTGTGTGAATACTGACTTGAAAAATTCAATAGCTATATGTAAGAGTGAAAATGTGAAAAATGGAATCTGCATTACTGCCATGAACATATGAATCAAGAGAAATTTAGCTACTGAATTGATCAATGCAATAGAGCCCCAACACTACGCCAAAGTATTTCTCTACGTTGGGGTCCCTAGCTTATGTGTGTCCTCTCATGCAGTTAAAAAACTTACCGTGTATGGGAAGCTGAGACCCAGGCTATTTATGCGTATGATATGGATTCCCCTTACATAGTCACTGGTGTGCATACCTTATCTCCCCATAGTGATGTTTTTTTAGGTTTTTGCACCCAGTTGAGACTTAGAATGGTGTTCCAAATGTTATTCCTTATTTGTTAGTAGTTTTTCGTTTGTGAACCCTCCCCAACCACACCTATTGCCAATCCATTTCATACGCATAAATAGCCTGGGTCTCAGCTTCCCATACACGGTAAGTTTTTTAACTGCATGAGAGGACACACACAAGCTAGGGACCCCAACGTAGAGAAATACTTTGGCGTAGTGTTGGGGCTCTATTGCATTGATCAATTCAGTAGCTAAATTTCTCTTGATTCATATGTTCATGGCAGTAATGCAGATTCCATTTTTCACATTTTCACTCTTACATATAGCTATTGAATTTTTCAAGTCAGTATTCACACAGCAGTTTCTGCTATTTTATGTATTCCCCTTACATAGTCACTGGTGTTGCATACCTTATCTCCCCATAGTGATGTTTTTTTTAGGTTTTTGCACCCAGTTGAGACTTAGAATGATGTTCCAAATGTTATTCCTTATTTGGAAGAAGAGTGTCAGACTCCATGTAAGTTAATCAATAGAGGGTGGATCCCGGCACAAAAATGTCCATTTCAGAAGTATAATATAAAACTTCACATTTATTGGAAAAACAAAAACAGCATAAAATAAATTTCTCCAATCAACGCGTTTCTTACGCGATCGTCCTTAGTCATGACTAAGGACGATCGCGTCTGAAACGCGTTGATCGGAGGAATTTATTTTATGCTGTTTTTATTTTTCCAATAAATGTGAAGTTTTATATACTTCTGAAATGGACGTTTTTTTGCCTGGATCCACCCTCTATTGATTGCTTTCAGCCTCCTTCTTCCAGCGAGCACCGTCCGGATTCTCCTCTAAGCATTTCCCCTGTTTTGGTGAGCTGAACTACACTGTTTTCTTCCATATAAGTTAAAGCAGAGTGGGTGCCCCATAAGACCTAAGAAGTAAAATTATAGACTGCTTGTATTATCCATTTTCTACCAGAGAATAATATACAGTTAATTTTCGACTATTTGTACTTTCTTGCGAGTAAAGAACCACCTTTTACAGTGATGTGTTGTTGTGGTTTTTAAGTAGGAAGCCATTTCACTTCCAAGCAGTGCTTGCTGATAGTTTTCAAGTGGCGTTTCAGAAGTGCCCACCTCTATATGCCAACATATCTTCATCTAAACTGTCATCCAGATGTATTCTAACATGCTAGGGCAATGTTCACATTATGTTACACATCTAATATCATTTATAAGAGTGAGGGCAAGATGTGACATCATATCAAACATTATGTAAAGACTACACCCTGATGACATTTATGCATACTGGGAGAACCAAGGGAAAACGTAGTCATGGTCACAAACCAGACCATTAGGTCAAGAATTGAATCAGCACAACTTTTTTGCAAAAATATAACAAAGTGTTTAATTAAATAGGTCATGAAGCAAAAAAGTGACATATAGTATATAATAAGAACAATACATAGAACGGAGATCAGGCTCATAAGGTGTCACAGATGAAAAACACATGGGTCCACATCCCATACGGGGAGTAGGATCAAAATAACCAGGGGCACGTTTTTCTCGGGCTCCACTGACCATTATGGGTAAGCTCATGACGGGTTGTAAATAATTATGTTATGATGTTTCTTACATTTACCCGTTTGCTCTGAACTACCACTGTAGTCCATGACCTACCCCCAGATATATTATGTCCCATACGTATCTGTGGCTTATATGATAATATTTTTTATATAATCTAATTGGTGATGTACCATGTGATGCGGTCTCTTGGTGACTACTGACTCTTTTTACTGGGGTTTTCCTGGGTCATGGCATTGGTTATTTTGATCATACTCCCCGTATGGGATGTGGACCCATGTGTTTTTCATCTGTGACACCCTTATGAGCCTGATCTCCGTTCTATGTATTGTTGTTATTATATACTATATGTCACTTTTTTGCTTCTTGACCTATTTAAATAAACACTTTGTTATATTTTTGCAAAGAAGTTGTGCTGATTCAATTCTTGACCTATTGGTCTGGTTTGTGACCATGACTACGTTTTCCCTTGGTTCTCCCAGTGTACATCTAATATAATGCATGTGTTTATATAGAAAAAAAATACACATAAATATGTGTACAAAACATTTTTAATAGGTTTCTAGAAAGCAGATATATTTACAAAAATGATATTTGTAGAACTTGTTTGAAAAGTTTATGTCTGTTCAATAGACAAATCACGCTGCACTTTTGCTCAAGTCAAAAAACATACATTAAAGTTTGGCATATACAGTATCTACACATATGTGCATAGCATATGTGTGAGTCTGTGGAAAAGCTACAACTGTAATCCCAAGTTAACAAACTTATGTTTGTCAGATTCTAAGTGAGCCAGGAACAATGCCCACTGATTTCCATATGGATCAACATGAATCAAAAATCAGAACCGTGGTGCCCGCTGGAGACTGTGTCTGACATTAATGTAAATGTAGACAGAAAGGTCCAGAATTCTGACACTACTAAGTTCTTTATGATCTCTTGCTCTCATCCCACAAGTCCATTGACATAATTCCACTTATTGTGTATGAGGGTATGAGGGTCTTTAACATGCCTGTGAAACATCAAGATGATAACATGTTTCACCTGACAGATCGTGAGGAATTTGTTGCTATATACAGCTTCCATGTCCATATCATAGAGAATTATGTATACAAAATCTTGGGATGTGTAATTTCTAGTGATGGGCTGACCACAGACACCCATACGGGCCTGGAATTGATCCTAGATATCTGTCCGGACACCGGCCCTCATATACGTAAGTCTACTAGCTGTTCCCAGCCAGCTAACGCTCAGCACGCCCATTATGATCAGTTCCTCAGTTTATGCAGAACTCTGCTGTGGGTACACAGGTCTCCCACCCCCAAGGGTATACAGCTTTCCCCCAAGGGTCCACAGGCTTTGTTAATTAAGCACCTTATACCTGGACCTGTTCCACCTTCATTCATGAACCCTGGTCTAGCACTGTGAGGGTCAGTTCCGACATTGTCCCGGCGTGTGTGGCGTTCGCTTCACATGCTGGGACCTGGATTGCCTTTATTCGCAGCTGCCTCTCCTTGATAACATGGAAGCGGTTTCTGATATGTTACAGGTACATGTGTTACTTCAATATGGGTCTCCTTTTAATGAATTTAGGAGGCCACATGGCACAATGTAAAGATTAAATATAGAGTAGGACCCCCTATTGAGATTTGCCGTGACGTGGCAGGCAGGGACGACTCAAAAAATTATTCAATTATTTGCTAAAAATCTCATTTTGCATTATAGTACAGTTGGAATAATATGTGAATTTTCACTTTTAATTATTTGCGTGCCATTCTCAAGCAGTGCTGGCTCACCCCCTTTTTTGAGCTTCCCCCAAGAGTATGCAGCTCTTCTCCCCCCAAAGGTTTACATCTCACCTCCCTGGTATATAGCTCCCCCCAAAGATATACAGCTGACCCCCTTAACGGTATACAGCTCTCCTCCCCACACGGGTATACAGGTCACCCCCCCAAGGGTATACAGCTCACCTCTCTGGTAGATAGCTCTCCCCCAAGGGTATACAGCCGTCTCCCTCAAGGGTATACAGCTCTCCTCCCCCCAAGGGTATACAGCTCACTTCCCTGGTATATAGCACCCCCATAGGCATACAGCTGTCTTCCCTCCCAAGGGTATACAGCTGTCCTTTCCCCAAAGGGTATACAGCTCTACCCCCAAGGGTATACAGCTCTCTTCCCCCCAAGGGTATACAGCTCCCCTCCACCCAAGCATATACAGCTCTCATTCTCAATGGTATACAGCGTTTCTCCCAAAGGGTATATAGCTCTCCCCCAAGGGTATACAGCTCACTTCCCTGGCATATAGCTCCCCGAAAGGTATACAGCTGTCTTCCCCCAAGGGTATACAGCTGTCCTTTAAAGGGTATACAGCTCCCCTCTTCCCAAGGGTATAAAGCTCCCCTCCCTCCAAGGGTATACAGCTTTCCCCCCAAGGATATACAGCTCCCCTCCCCCAAGGGTATACAGCTCTCCTCCCCCCGGGTATACAGCTCTTCTCCCAAGGGTATACAGCTCTCATCCTCAAGGGTATACAGCTCTCCTCCTCCCAGGGTTATACAGCTCACCTCCCTGGCATATAGCTCCCCGAAAGGTATACAGCTGTCCTACCCCCACATACAGCTGTCCTTTAAAAGGTATACAGCTCCCCTCTTCCCAAGGGTATAAAGCTCCCCTCCCTCCAAGGGTATACAGTTTTCCCCCCCCAAGGGTATACAGCTCCCCTCCCCCAACGGTATACAGCTCTCCTCCCCACGGGTATACAGCTCTCCCCCCAAGGGTATACAGCTCTCCTCCAAGGGTATACAGCTCTCTTCCCCCCCAAGGGTATATAACTCTCCCAAAGGTATACAGCCGTACCTCTGAAGGGTATACAGCTCTCCTCCAAGGGTATACAGCTCTCCCCCAAGGATATACAGCTCCCCCACAAGGGTATACAGCCCCCTGATCTGTATACAGCTAGCTGTATACAGCTGGAGGTGTAAGGGTTATTTACCATGGCACTACACTGCAGAGTTGAATATTGGCGGGTTTCCCAGCAGGCTTGTGGTGTAAGGGTTAATCACCATGACAGGTTAATCACCATGACAGGTTAATCATCGTGACACTACACTGCACATGGAGGGGAGGAGTCAGGGGTCCCATCAGTGTATGCAGGACTCTGCTGTGCTGGTTGTCATGGTGCTGAATGAGGTGAAGTTTATGTGTGGGGTCAGGAGGGATTTAGAGTGTGGATGTACCAGAACTGTGTGTGTAATATGCGGGGGGACGGAGCCGCATGTGGTACTGTGCGAGGGGACGGAGCCACATGTGTAATGTGCGGGGTCGGAGCCACATGTGTAATGTGGGGGGCGGAGCCGCATGGGGTTACATGTGGGAGCGAGATTAGTGAGTAACCACGAGTAATCACAACGGTTCTTATATATAAAGATGGGGACCCGAAAAATGATGATAGAAGGGATAGGTGGATGAGAGCAAGCGCATTATAACTACTTGTGTCCCACATAGTTGTAACGCTACTTTGAGGACAGCTCATTAACTTCATGCATATGTACTGCTTCCCCTGAGCACCGGCAGTCCCAACGTCTGTGATTGGTTGCAGTCACATCGCGCCCCCAGCCTGTTTGACAGTGTGTCTGACTGAAACTAATCACAGATGCTGTGTGTGTCCCTAGCGTGGTGTAAAAATGCAAACAATCACAAACACTGGGACTGTCAGTGGGTGGGAGAAGCAGTGCTTATGTATGAAGGATACTGAGCGGCGCTGGAATAAGTATGAGCAGCCCTGGAAATAGTGTTAAGGCCGCTTTACTCGCTACGATATATCTAACGATATGTCGTCGGGTTCATGTCATTAGTGACACACATTCGGCCTCGTTTGACATATCGTAGCGTGTAACACATATGAGAGACTGTGAGCGAGCAAAAAAACTCACCTTATCGTTGCTCGTTGACACGTCTCTCATTTTCAAAAAATCGAACCTCCTTCTGTGCTTCGGTTGCTCATCGTTCCCGAGGCAGCACACATCACTCTGTGTGACACCCCGGGAATGATGAACTGCAGCTTACCTGTGGCCGCTGGCAATGAGGAAGGAAGGAGGTGGGTGGGATGTTTACATCCCGTTCATCTCCGCCCCTCTGCTTCTATTGGCCGGCCGCTGTGTGACATCACTGTGACGCCGAACGTCCCTCCCCCTTCAGAAAGAGGATTTTCGCCACCCACAGCGAGGTCGTTCAGGAGGTAAGTACGTGTGACGGGGGTTACCGAGTTTGTGCGAGACGGGCACCAAATTGCCCGTATCGCACAAATGATGGGGGCGGGTGTGATTGCACATGCGAATGCACGATAAATTGATATGTGTAAAGCAGCCTTTAAAGTCGCACGGGAGACTGGTAAGTATAAAACGCCTGCTTTTCCCTATATTCTTTCTTTTTTCTTTTTTTTTTCTCTTTTTTTTTAGTTACAAGACTCATATATGTGATAACAGCTAGGGAATATCAATATACATGTACATATACTGTCCCTATAAAACTTAAATACTTTATTAAATCACTTAAAACCACACCGTGATTACTAAAAGTGCACAGGATAGATTGCTAGCCCTCAATAGCTGCACCTATCTGTGCACTGCCTAACAGCAAGGGTTGGCACCCTAAAAATGCGATATGGTGCCCCCACTCCGCGACAACTTTCCCTGCTGCCCCTGAAATCCCTGCCGGAAAAAGGTGCAGTGCCTAAGATAAGTGCAACAAAGAAATTGGTGTGGCAGGTGGACAAATAGTGCTAGTGCTTTCCCTTGGACACCAGCACTATTTGGGTCTGCAGTGTGCTATTTATCAACAGGATCCCCTCTTTGAATCAGCCATTTGGCTACAGAGAGTTTTCCTGAACCACCATTGTAGTTAACTATTGGCCTCCTGAGGAACCCACTTCTAGTAGAAACGCATCGAGGCTTGAAATTACCATTCTGTGCACATCAATGAGATACGTTTTTGATTTTTCCTCCCTACTGTCCACCCGCCACACAAATTTCTTTGCCACAATCTCTGAAAATGCGGCTCACATCTCCGCTACAGCCAGTCAGCAGCTCTGTTGATATACACTGTGTGCTGAATTATTAGGCAAGTTGTATTTTAGAGGATTTTTTTTTATTATTGATCAACAACTATGTTCTCAATCAACACAAAAGACTCAATATCAAAGCTTAATATTTTTGGAAGTTGGAGTGGGGTATTTTTTAGATTTGGCTATCTTAGGAGGAAATCTGTTTGTGCAGGTAACTATTACTGTGCAGAATTATTAGGCAACTTAATAAAAACCAAATATATTTCCATCTCACTTTTTTATTTTCAACAGGTAAACCAATATAACTGCACAAAATTTAGAAATAAACATTTCTGACATGCAAAAACAAAACCCCAAAAAATTAGTGACCAATATAGCCACCTTTCTTTATGATGACACTCAACAGCCTACCATCCATAGATTCTGTCAGTTGCTTGATCTGTTTACGATCAAAATTACATGCAGCAGCCACCACAGCCTCCCAGACACTGTTCCGAGAGGTGTACTCTTTTCCCTCCCTGTAGATCTTACATTTTATGAGGGGGCCACAGGTTCCCTATGGGCTTCAGATCAGGTGAACAAGGGGGACATGTCATTATTTTTTCATTTTTTAGCTCTTAAAGCCCGCTACACACGCTTCAATATATCTCACAATCCGTCGTTGGGGTCAAGTTGTAAGTGACGCACATCCGGCATCGTTTGTGACGTATCTGCGTGTGACAGCTACATGCGATCAGGATTGAACGCAAAACCGTTGATCGCAAACACATCGTATCATTCTCTAGAATTGAGCGTTTTGTTGCAAGAACCTAGTGAATTGTAACGTGTGACATCCATCATACGATTTTGTTGTCTGATGCTATGTGCGCAGGTGTGCGCTCTGCACCGCAGCGTAAAAAAGGTCTGCTTCAGAGCGCAGCTGAAAAGCTGCGTTCTGAAGCGCCTCACAATGTCTGTTATTCACTAATCTATGTCAGTCCGTCACTATCTCTGTCCCTCACTCTCTGTCCATGTCAGTCTATCCCCCTCTCTCATATACTCACCGATCCCCAATCCCCGGCGCTGCACGGCATTCACACTGCTGAGGCGGCTTTTACTGTTTTGAAAAAGCCGGCCGCCCATTAAACAATTTCGTATTCCCTGCTTTCCCCGCCCACCGGCGCCTATGATTGGTTACAGTGAGACACGCCCCCACTCTGAGTGACAGGTGTCACACTGCACCCAATCACAGCAGCCGGTGGGCGTGTCTATACTGTGTAGTGAAATAAATAATTAAATAATTTAAAAAAACGGCGTGCGGTTCCCCCCATTTTTAAAACTAGCCAGATAAAGCCATACGGCTGAAGGCTGGTATTCTCAGGATGGGGAGCTCCACGTTATGGGGAGCCCCCCACCCTAACAATATCAGCCAACAGCCGCCCAGAATTGCCGCATACATTAGATGCGACAGTTCTGGGGCTGTACCCGGCTCTTCCCGATTTACCCTGGTGCGTTGGCAAATCGGGGTAATAAGGAGTTATTGGCAGCCCATAGCTGCCAATAAGTCCTAGATTAATCATGTCAGGTGTCTATGAGACACCCTCCATGATTAATCTGTAAATTACAGTAAATAAACACACACACCCGAAAAAATCCTTTATTAGATTATCAGCCCCAAAAAGCCCTCCTTGTCCGGCGTAATCCTGGATTACGCCGGACAAGGAGGGCTTTTTGGGGCTGATTAAAGTGGTGAACCAGGGTATATGTGTGTGTTTTTATTTCTAATAAAGGATTTTTTCGGGTGTGTGTGTTTATTTACTGTAATTTACAGATTAATCATGGAGGGTGTCTCATAGACGCCTGACATGATTAATCTAGGACTTATTGGCAGCTATGGGCTGCCAATAACTCCTTATTACCCCGATTTGCCAACGCACCAGGGTAAATCGGGAAGAGCCGGGTACAGCCCCAGAACTGTCGCATCTAATGTATGCGGCAATTCTGGGCGGCTGTTGGCTGATATTGTTAGGGTGGGGGGCTCACCATAACGTGGAGCTCCCCATCCTGAGAATACCAGCCTTCAGCCGTATGGCTTTATCTGGCTGGTTTTAAAAATGGGGGGAACCGCACGCCGTTTTTTTTAATTATTTAATTATTTATTTCACTACACAGTATAGACACGCCCACCGGCTGCTGTGATTGGGTGCAGTGTGACACCTGTCACTCAGAGTGGGGGCGTGTCTCACTGTAACCAATCATAGGCGCTGGTGGGCGGGGAAAGCAGGGAATACCAGATTCTTTAATGGGCGGCCGGCTTTTTCAAAACAGTAAAAGCCGCCTCAGCAGTGTGAATGCCGTGCAGCGCCGGGGATCGGGGATTGGTGAGTATGAGAGAGGGCTGCTAACTTCAGTTACTCAGGAGATTAGCGGTCACCGGTGAGTCTTCACTGGTGACCGCTAATCAGGACGCGACACAGACAGAGCCGCAGCATGACAATGAAGTCGGGTGAAGTTCACCCGAGTTCATTCTGACAGTGCGGCTCTGTCTGTGTCTGCTGTCATCTGCCATTCAGCTCTGCTACATGGCTGTCTGTGTCTGCTGTTAGCGGCCATGTAGCAGAGCTGAATGGCAGATGACATAGTAAAAACGCATCCCACATTACACACGCATTACACACGCTTGGCAAGTCAATAAATAAAAAAAAAAAAAAAGGTGCCCAATGCATACGTCACAGAACACATGATCTAAAGGATCGCACACACAATTGACCAATTTAACATAGACTACTAACGCTCGTGTGACAGCAAATGAACGACCAACGTGAAATCTCATAGATCCCGTATGCAACCTGGGCGTGTCACATCGCAAATGCGATTGTACAACTAATTGTAACGTGTAAAGTGGGCTTAAGGGGTACTTTGCACACTATGACATCGCAAGCTTGCTGCGAACATTATCGCTACGGCAGCTTCACATGCACTTACTTGCCCTGCGACGTCGCTCTGGCCGGCGAACCGCCTCCTTCCTAAGGGGGCGGGTCGTGTGGCGTCGCAGCAACATCACACGGCAGGCGGCCAATATGAGCGGAGGGGCGGAGATGAACGGGACGTAAACATCCCGCCCACCTCCTTCCTACCGCATTGCAGCCGGGACGCAGGTAAGGTGATGTTCCTCGCTCCTACGGCTTCACACACAGATATGTGTGCTGCCTGCTGGAACGAAGAACAACATTGTACCGTCGCTGCTGCGAAATTATGGAAATGTCGGACCCTACACCGATCATACGATAACGACGCTTTTGCGCTCGTTAATCGTATGTAAAAGGATTCACATACTGCGATGTTGATAGCGACGCCGGATGTGCGTCACTTTTGATTTGACCCCACCGACATGGCATCTGCGATGTCATAGTGTGCAAAGTACCCCTTGCTGGCCAGCCACACTGTGGAGTAGATGGATGCATGTGATGGAGCATTTTCCTGCATGAAAATCATGTTTTTTTGAACGATACCAACTTTTTCCTGTACCACTGCTTGACGAAGTTGTCTTCAAGAAACTGGCAGTAGGTCTGGGAGTTGAGCTTCAGTCCATCCTCAACCCGAAAAGGTCCCACAAGTCTTTGATGATACCAGCCCATAACAATACCCCACTTCCACCTTGCTGGCGTCTAAGTCAGAGTGGAGCTCTCTGCCCTTTAGTAATCCCAGCCTCTGGCCCATCCATCTGGCCCATCAAGAGTCACTCTCATTTCCTCAGTCCATAAAGCCTTTGAAAAATCAGTCTTAAGATATTTCTTGGCCCAGTCTTGACGTTTTATCTTATGTTTCTTGTTCAAAGGTGGTCGTTTTTCAGCCTTCCTTACCTTGGCCATGTCCCCGAGTATGGCACACCTTGTGCTTTTTGATACTCCAGTAATGTTGAAGCTCTGAAATATGGTCAAACTGGTGGAAAATGGCATCTTAGCAGCTTCACGCTTGATTTTCCTCAATTCATGGGCAGTTATTTTGCGCCTTTTTTGCCCAACACGCTTCTTGCGACCCTGCTGGCTATTTGACATGAAACGCTTGATTGTTTAGTGATCACGCTTCAAAAGTTTGGCAATTTCAAGACTGCTGCATCCCTCTGCAAGACATCTCACAATTTTGGACTTTTCAGAGCACGTCAAATCACTCTTCTGACCAATTTTGCCAAAGGAAAGGAAGTTGCCTAATAATTAAGCACACCTTATATAGGGTGTTGATGTCATTACACCCCACCCCTCCTCATTACAGAGATGCACATCACCTGATTTACTTAATTGGTAGTTGGCTCTCAAGCCTATACATCTTGGAGTAGGACAACATGTATAAAAAGTATCATGTGATCAAAATACTCATTTGACTAATAATTCTGCACACAGTGTACACACTACGAGCTGCGTTAATGTGCACTATAGTTGTGACGTCACCACTGCAGCCAATACACAAAGACCATAGAAGCTGAGGAGAACTGACCGTGTATTCAAGGAAAGCAAGTACCATTGGGTTATATTATTTTTGCACTGTTTTAACCAATAAAAGGGAGAAATCGGAAATTGGAAAACCCTTTTAAGGCTTTAATATCAGTGTTTGGTTTGTTTATATTCTGATACTTTGTCGTTTCTGCATAGTTTTCGTTTTTTACTTTGTGGGGGGTTTTTTAAGAAAAGAAGCTGCATTTTACAGTACCCGTGAGATTTCAGAAATCTCATTCCCACATTTCTTTTCTGACTATATTTGAGCACTATTGCATTTTATAATTCTGCAGCATGTCAATTCTTTCAACATTTTTGCAGCGTTTTTATAATAGGAAATAATACTAATTTTTATTTCTATAGCGCCAACATATTCACAAGCACTTTACAATTCAGAGTTTTTGGTGAGTAAAACTAACTTTATAGCATTGACAATTCACACATGTAATATGCCTGAAAAACAGCAAAAAAGCAACAAAAATGTGGCTATTTGCTGCATTTTGTACACAACATTTTTACTGACAGGAGTGCCATGTCTGACCGTACCCTTATACCTATGTACGTGATATTATTTAATAGCCCAACGCTTTTCTGCAGCCAACAACTAATTTCCTAAAGCATGGAAATGACATAATGTCATTAATATTAGGTTGGTATGTAACATTACTGTGTGGCTGAAGTTCCATCTATGATGTCTATGTGTGGCCGCTTGTGTTATTAGTGTAGGAGTTAAGTTGAATCCATGACATCATAAATAGAAGCTGAACTGCATGTGATGTAAGTGCAGTGTCTGTGACATCACAAGACGTCAAACACAAGCTCCTTCTTAAAACTGTTATTAGCAAAACAACAAGATTCTCACTAGATGTAAATGTGCAGTAAAATGATAAACACTAAGAATACACATAGGTAACATGGACTACTCTTCTGACACTGGCACCAAGAAGCTCAGAACGTGGCAAAAGCAGGGCAAGATGGAGAGTGGAGAACAGAGATCTTGTGCAGATGCTAAGGCCGTCATGGCCAGATCTTCCTCTCTTAAGTCATCAATTCAAGATCAAATGGTGGCATTGCAGCAAAAGATACAGCTGATAGAATATGACCACAAGGCATACCAGGAGAGCACTAGTCATACCATCAAGGAACGTGAGGAAACTATAAGGTTTCTTCAGCAAGAGAATAAGAAATTGAGCCAGAAATTAGTTCAGGAGAAGCAGATACAAGCAGACAGAGAGGCTAAGGCTAAGGAAGGAAAGGATGTCCTTCAGTTCAATGAGAGCAAGCTCCATGATACCATCAAACACTTTAACGCCTTATGTCACCAGGCACAAGTCCGCAGGAAATGCTTAGAGGAGATGGAGTTAATGCTCAAGCAGAAAGCTGCTGTGAGGAAGGATAACAGAAGTATCCAAGATTTACACATACAGCACCTTCTAGAAAATAAGCTGGGAGAGGCAAAAATTAAATTAAAGGATGTGAAACACATGAGCAGCGTGTATAGGAACATCATCACCCTTTTGAAGGAAGAAATTTTAATATTCCAACCCCAGATTGAACAACTGGAGACTGAAATCTTACTATTTGAAAATGAATTGAAAGACCTGAAAATGATGAACCACAATGTGGCAACATCACGTGATACTGCATTAGCAGAATATCAGCAACTGAAGAAGGAATATCGTAGTAAACGCAACAGCAAAGAACAGATCCTGCGTAATTTGAACCATCAGGCCAACGAGAAGCGGCACTTTAAGAAGAAGCAAGACAAATCTGGGGAAATAATTGAAGACCAAGCTCCTACTGACTATGATAACTCTCTGGCAGAAAAGGAGGAAGTAAGGGTCCGAACATATGAAGAAGCCACAGAAAAGATCAAGGAGGCTACGGGGGCAGTTAATGAATGGGAAGTCCTGCAGCGTTTCCGTAACCAAGAGGAGAAGCTGAAATATCTGGAGAAGGAGAAGTTAAAGGCTGAATCAGCTCTGGTGAGTTTTGTAAAAGTTTCTTATTGTTTGGTTTCTTTTTTAAACATGGCTTCTTCAGGACCAAGCAATTTATTGTCTGATTTTTCATCAATTGAATCAAATTTGTAGTCTAAAGACCCTGTCACACACAGAGATAAATCTGTGGCAGATCTGTGGTTGCAGTGAAATCATGGTCATATTGTTCCATTTGTACACAGCCACAAACCTGGCACTGATTGTCCACAATTTCACTGCAACCACAGATCTGCCACAGATTTTTCTCTGTGTGACAGCCAGGAGTGGGTGAATAATGCAGACGTGGTGCTCGTGTTACCATTATACTTTTCCTCTGATTATTCCACTCCTGGTTTTGGCTACAAATACTGAGGTAAAAAATACTGAACATGGCCTGAGACACATTAGTAAGATATAATTTTGCTACAATTTATCCCAGCATTTCCACACTCTGCTCTGACTGTGTACTATATAGGGTACATATATGATGCCGTCCTTGTTTGTCCACATGCAGGGAACAGAAAATCAGTGCCGGACAGGACTTATTGATATAAAACCTGCAATAGGCATCCTTCCACTAAATGTACAGGTGGCTAAATTGTGTATAAGGAGTTAAAGTGTCAAAAATGAAAGACATTACACATACAAGACATCAGGCACATAGCTGATTCCACAATGAATGGACTTTGGTACAAGACAACCAAAGTAAACTGTATTGGAGCTTTGTTATTTCACTGTTGCGGACAGTATATAATGCCCTTTTTTGGTACATCCCTCATAATATAGTTCTACCACTTTGGAATAAATTGTTACCCCTCTCTTCTACCCTAGAACATCAATAAATGAACACAACCATAGACAATCAATGTCAGTGTCATTACATGTACTGCTTAATTATGTATAACCAACAATGCCACTGGTTATTAGAAAAGTAGCCAGCCATTTCTTAAATGCTAATATAGTATCTGTTATCTCTCTCTTGTGGTAGGGCATTCCTCATTCTGACTACTCTAACTGTAAAGAAGCCTTACCTATTTAGATGTCAAAATCGCCTTAATTCCTCATAATGAATGTCCCCTGGTCCTTTGTTATGTCAATAGAAGAAATAAATCATGTGCCAATCCTTTGTACTGTCTACATATATTTTTACATGGAAATGAGACTTGCTTTCTAATATTCTTGAAAACAATAGTGTGCTTGGTTTTAACGTAAATTTTTTTGTTCACTAATTATTTACAATTTTATGGCCACTTATAAAATGTGCTCAAAGTGCTGCCCATTGTGTTGGATTGTCAATGCAACCCTCTTCTCCCACTTTTGACACAGTGATAGCAACACCACAGAGGAAATGCTAGCACAGGCTTCCAGTGTCCGTTGCTTCAGATGCTGCACATCTTGTATCTTCACAGCATAGCCTATTGCCTTCACATGACCCCAAAGATAAAAGTCTAAGGTGGTCAGATCGGGATACCTTGGTGGCCATTCAACTGGCCTACGATGACCAATCCACTTTCCAGGATACTGTTCATGTAGGAATGCTCGGACCTGACACCCATAATGTGATGGTCCACACTTCTTCTTTCCACTTTTCCAGATTTCTGTAGTATACTACTAATAGTTATCCTGTGGCCAGATTCTCCCGTGTGAGCTGTTGATCTCTGCAGCTCCTTCAGAGTGAACATGGGCTTATTGGTTGCTCCTCCAATTAGTGCTTTGCTTGCTTGGATGTCAGTTTAGGTGGATGGCCATGTGTTGGTAGGTTTTCAGTACCATACTCCTTCCATTTTGGATGATGGCTTGAAGAGTGCTACAAGATATTCTGAGCTTGGGTTATTTATTTATGACCTAAGCATGCTTTACTGTTCTACATCACTTTATCCCTGACCTGTTTGGTGTGTTCCTTGGTTTTCATGAGGCTGTTTGATCCTGATTGTTTTCAAACAAACCTCAGAAGCCTTCACAGAACAGCTGTAGTTATACACAAATTATACGTGGGTAGACTCAACTTACTAATTAGGTGACTTCTAGACGCAATACCTTACTCAAGATTTCAGACTACAGGGGGCTGAATACTAATGCATGTCACAATTTTCACATTTATTTTTTTAAATATTTAGAAAACCATGTATCACTTTCTTTACACTTTACAAATATATGTTAATAAGTTTTGGTATATCACATAAAATTCCAATAAAATACATTTACATTTGTAAGTGTAATGTGAAAAAAGTTCACGATGTATCAATACTCCTTCAAGGCACTATGTGTTACAAATTTTCCTTCTGCTTGATTGTGCTGCCATCCTCATAGACTGAACAGCTCTACTGTTCACAAAGTGGCTAATGATGGAGGAACATGTAACCAGGCCTTTCCAGAAGTCACCTAATTAGTAAATTTAGCCACCTGTGTGTAATTTATTATCAGCATAACTACAGCTGTCCTGTGAAGGACTCAGATGTTTATTTAAGAGCATTAGGGATAAAGTCAGTATAAAATCCAAGGAACACAACAGACAGGTCAGGGATACAGTCGTCAAGATAAGCAAAACAGGGATAGGTTATAAAAATAGCCCAAGCTCTGAACAATTGACGGAGCACTGTGCAATCCAACATGCAAAAATTAAAGGAGTATGTAACAACTGAAAACCGATCAAGACACTGCCGTCTACCTAAGCTAACATCCAAACCAAAGAGAGCCCTAATTAGAGAAGCAGCCAAGAGGCCCATGGTTATTCTGCAGGACCGGGAAGGATCGACAGCTCAGATGGAAGAATCTGTCCACAGGACAACTATCAGTGCTTTTCTCCACAAATCTGGCCTTTATGGAAAAGTGGCAAGAGGAAAGCCATTATTTTAAATAAGCCATAAAAAGTCTTGTTTGCAGTTTGCAAAAAGTCATATACGGGGCAGTTAGAATGTGACAGAAGTTGCCCCATTCAGATCAGGAGTATGTTAGGAGACCGTAGTACCCTGAGGAAACTTACACAAACATTGGGAGAACATACAAAAGATGCAGATGTGGTCCTTATGTGGGCGTCACACGGTATGATCTATCGTTCGATCGCACGAGCGATCATACCCGCCCCTGTCGTTTGTGCGTCACAGACAATTAGTTGCCCGTGGCGCACAAAGTCGTTAAACCGCGGTCACACGTACTTACCTGCTGAGCGACGTCGCTGTGGGTGGCAAACATCCACTTCCTGAAGGGGGTAGGACGTTCGGCGTCACAGCGACGTCACACAGCGGCCGGCCAATAGAAGCGGAGGGGCGGAGATGAGCAGGACGTAAACATCCCACCCACCTCCTTCCTTCCACATAGCCGACGGGAGCCGAGCCGCGGGACGCAGGTAAGCTGTGTTCATTGTTCCCGGGGTGTCACACAGAGCGATGTGTGCTACCCTGGGTACGATGAACCGGCGCAAAGAAAAATAAACGACTTTTTAAAAATGAACGACGTGTCAACGATACACGATTTGTAACCGATTTGCGAACGTTCACTCAGAGGTGTCACACGAAACGGCATCGCAAACGATGCCGCATGTGCGTCACGAAAACCGTGACCCTGACGACATATCGCAAGATAGATCGTCTCGTGTGACACCCGCATTAGTGGGATCTGAACTCCGAGGCCCCTGTGCTGCAAAGCAACAGTGTTAACCACTGACCAATCAATTTTTATATTACAAAATATAATGTATTTATTTACAACTTATATCACTTAGTTATCTTACATTCATATTTTATTTCTATAACAGTGTGACGTGAAAGACAAACAAGAGAAAATTGCTCATCTTCTCAAGGAAATAAAGTATTCAAGACAAGCAAGGCTGCAAACCAAACTTTCTAACAATCAAAAGACCTTAGAAGATCTGCAAGCTAGACTGCAACTAGAATCAAAAGATCAGGAAAATTTTAAGATGGAGTTTGAAAAAATTCATGAAGTCCTAAATAAAGCAACATCTGAAGTAAAGCGCTTAGAAATAAAACTACAGTTCATTAAAGGATCATGGGCCAATTTTCCTGTAAAGGATCTTTTTCTAAACCTCCCGGTCTTGGATATCTTAGCCAACATGGGACAGAAATTGCAGAACCTGCAGACACATTTAGAAGGACAAGATGCTGAGGAAATCTTCAGAGAGATGGAGGAAGAGGAGTTTGTAGATATCATAGAGCGCAATCTCACAGCAAACAACTTGCGTATTTCACTGCTGTCGCCAGCTAAACTGGATGAATCCGAAGATGAAGCCATTGGAGAGGACTGTTATCTGGTGACAAGAGAAAATATAAAGACGATTTCAGAGCAAATCACTATTTCCAAAAGAAAGGCCAATATATGGTGCGAGAAGTGGGGGTTAAGTAATATTACATATGACTGACCTGCTTCTGAATTCTTTAATTGCTCCATAATAAAATTACATCTATAATCCTCCATTAACATTTTACATTTTCTCTAAAAGATTATTATGAAACATTGTAGTAACTAATGTTCATTTGAAATCACTTTTGCTACTTTCACAGTAGTTTGATAAGTATTTTGCATGTATCAAAACCATTACACGTTTTCTCCATGTAAATTTCACTTCAGGCTTTCTTTACAAATATGGATGTAAAATAGTATTACGGCATGTCAAAATGGCTTTAGAGCTACAACAAACCTTAAAAAAAAAACTTAAAGGGAACCTGTCAGGTGTAATATGCACCCAGACCCATGAGCAGTTCTGGATGCATATTGCTAATCCCTGCCTAACCGTCCCTGTATCTAGTAGCATAGATAAAGAGATCTTTAGAAAAAGTGTTTCTAAAGATCCGTTATGATATGCTAATGAGCGCAGGGACTAGTCGCAAGGACGTTAGTTCTTGCGCTCATTCCGCCCTCTTAGCACATTAACAGGGGAGTACTAACATGCTATTCAATGCCCACTGCCCAGCGTCATCATCGGCAGTGATGCGCATACCTGTGTCCATTGCACTGCTTCAGAATGCCGGGCATAGGTTCAGTGTGCATGATCAGAAGTCCCCGGCATTTCCGGTCATAGAAGTCTGGCGATCATGCGCACTGAGCCAAAATCCAGCGTCATGTGCGGTGGCAGCAGAGGTGAGAGCGATCATGCCGCTGACTCTGCACATTCTTTAGAATGCTAGCATGTCCACAGAGGCGTGCTTACATGCTAAGAGGGTAGACTAGCCAAGGGAAGTAACGACCTTGCAATTAGACACTGGCCTCATTAGCATATAATGAAGGATGTTAAGAAATACTTTTCCTAAAGATCTCTTTATGTGTGCAACTATAGTCTGCCATGGGTAAGCAGGGATTAGCAATATGTACCCAGAAATGCTCGTGGTTCTGGGTGCATATTGTACCTGGCAGATTCCCTTAGGCTATGTGCGCACGTTGCGTAAATACATGCAGTTACGCTGCGCTTTGTAGCGCAGCGTAACTGCATGCGTCCTGCGTCCCCTGCACAGTCTATGGAGATTGTGCAGGGGCCGTGCGCACGTGGCGTCTCAGAGCGCAGCGCTTCGGCTACTGCCGAAGCGCTGCGCAAAAAGAAGTGACATGTCACTTCTTTCCTGCGCTTTGCCGGCAGCTCCTGCTCTGTCTATGGCAGGAGCTGCAGGCAGAGCGCATGGAATCGGCGCTCACTACGGACATTTCTGCAGCGATCTAAAGCGCACATGTGCTCTTCAGATCGCTGCAGAAATTTCTGCAGGCTAGTACGCAACGTGCGCACATAGCCTAAAAGCAAGCTTTAATGGAAGTGCTCTCAGTGACCTACTGTGTTCAACAGTGTGCATTAGCATGATATGGGTACTCAGACCAGTATTTTGGGAAAGGATGAGTGGTTTAGATACATGGAACGTGATGGAGTTTGATTAGCTGTACTATGCTGTGCTTTGATGACCGGAAACAGGTAATTAGTAGTGATGGGAGAATAGTACCTTGTATTCGGAATATTCGTAGCAAATCACAAAGTACTATTCCGGTATTCGTCACAAATAATGAACCGAATGCAGGTCAATGGGGTACCCGACCATATGTTTGAGAAATCTTCATGAAAAGTTCTTGGGTTCCCCATTGACTTGCCTTAGATTCATTATTCATTATACCAGTATAGTAATTTGAGATTTGTTATGAATAATCTGAACCCGAATAGTTACTATTCTACCATCATTAGTAAATAGTGAAACTCCAAATCAATAATTACACCTAGAATAGGTGAGTTTTCTATGTTTGTTTCTTTTTATTTAATTTTTGTTAAGTTTATAAGAAACTATGTCCGAGCACTGCAGAAAATTTGTTCACAAAAAAACTTCACTTATTAGCAGAAAAACACATTTTGTGCCAGAAAATGTAACAAAAAAAATGCAGGCTTTTTTTGCACTATTTTCATGTATTTTTTTAAGTGAAATCAATGGCTGGAAGGGCTAATAAAAAAAAAAAAACAAGACAAAAACACACAAAGAATTGATTTGCTGCAGTTGTTTTGTCAACCCAAAACTGCAGGCAAAAGAAAAGTAACGTGTCCACAGCATTTCTCAATTCTTATAGACTTTGCTGGGAGAAGGGGAACACATGCAGTTTTGGGCAAAAATCTGCAACAGAAACGCAGCAAAAATGCAGCGTGCGCACACAGCCTACAAGTCCACACATGGCATTGCTGAGTTTTTTTGCTGCAGCCAAAACATTCACTCTTGGCAGTAAAAAAACACTGCATACAAAAAAAAAAATATCGCAAAAAGCTGCATTTTTGTTGTTTTTCTGGCGGATTACATTTGTGATTTGTATACACTACATGTTAATAAAGTTAGTTTTACTCACCAAAAATGGTGCAAAAATGAAGCAGAAATGAATTCACCTAGAGTTTTCTAAAAAAAAATGTTGCAAAATCTCTGAAATAATTGACATTGTACAGATTTTCCAAAATGCTGAAACTGCTCAAATTCAAGAAAAAAAATAGCTGCACAGGCTGAGATGTTTGAACTCTTATAGTTTTTGCTGGTACCATAAAATGCAGATGCTTTTCTACTGAAAAAAACACAACTAAAAAACCCTGCAAAAACGGCATGTGTGAACATAGCCTAAGACAATTGTATTTATTTTATTTGTGCATTTGTAGAAAAGAAAGTATAATAAATATTTTCTGATATTTTTACAGAAATATGCAGCAAAATGCTTCCCTCTCATTGACCTGTCAAGCTGCGGCAACTATAGTAACTTGAAAAATGATTCTTACCTTGTGAACTTGAATGTATCTTGACAGACTTTATTACATCCCAATTATTTGTAGCTTTGTAATAACTCAGTCAGAAGTTCTCTATAGCTTGGGGCTTTATGGTGGCCAAGGAAGTCCAGTATTACATGTTATATATAATTATTGTTTCTGCAAAGAAAGTCCACGAAGGATATTCATGGTTATATTTTGCAGACTTTGGGGAATCAATGCCCTTCATATTCCACAGTTAAGAACTGAGTTGCCAAATTTAAAACGGGCCACTTCAGCACCAATGATGTGGAACGTCCTGGACAACCGAGAGTGGTTGAGGTTCCGGAGATCGTCGGTGCTGTGCACAACCTCGTACTGGAGAATAGACGAATTTCAGCTAAAGCAATAGCAGACATCATGGAGATTTCCCGTGAACATGTTTGTGTCATTATCCATTAACATTTGGACATGAGGAAGCTATCTGCAAAGTGGGTCCCTAAATGTTTGACAACATATCAGAGAAGCATGCGAGTGAAAACTTCCCGGTCCATTTGTCAATGATTCTGGAGTGACAAGAACTTCCTGGATCAACTGGTCACTATGGATGAGACATGGATTTATTTGTATGACCCTGAAAACAAAGAGCGGTCAAAAGAGTGGAGGCACACTCCTTGTCCAAAGAAGTTCAGGGTGCAAAAATCAGCCACTAAGGTGATTGTCGTCTATGTTCTGGGATAAGGAGGGTATGCTGCTAGTGGACTACTTTCAAAAGGGTTCCACCATCAATGCAAGGTATTACATTGAACTTCTGGACCAATTGAAGGCAGCTCTGAAAGCCAAAAGGCGTGGCAATCTGTCCAAAGGAATCTTGTTCCTGCAAGACATTGCCTCTGCTCACACTGCACAAGCAACCACGGCAAAACTGGCAGAGCTGTGCTTCCAGCTGGTTGACCACCCACCTTATTCACCAAATCTAGATCCCTCCAACTATCATCTGTTTCCAAACCTGAAGAAACACCTCAACGGTACCAAATTTCCCACCATTTCTGATGCCATGGCTGCTACGGCTGCCTGGTATGAGACACAACTAAAATCCTTCTTTTTGCTAGGCTTACAGAACTTGGAATATCGATGTAAGAAGTGTGTTGTCATCAGTGGAGAGTATTTGGAATAAATGTAAAGTTTCCTCATCCAATCTCATTTCTTTCTGAATAAAGCCAAAGACTTATCAGCAGCCTCTCATATACTTGATCTTGTTTCTATGTCAAAGGTTTTCTTCTGCCATTCCATGACGAGTGAAGACCATTTCTTGCCAGCCAGACCTCTACAGCTGATTGCTCTGATAGACATCTTCCTATTTATAAGGAAAGTAAGCATGACTTACTTTTTATATGCTGCAAAATACTATATGATATACTATTCTATATACTAAGATTCCGAGACCAACCAAAGTCCTCAACATTGAAAAATATAGACAGATTCTTATTCACCATGTAATACTATCAGGAAGGCATCTGACTGGCTCCAAATATATTCTGCAGAAGGACACTAAACCCAGACATAAAGCCTATGTCAGTAAGTACTATTTTCAACTTAAAAGGAACAAGGAGTTCTGGAAATGATCATAAGGCCTCCACTGAGCTGAGCTCAATATCTGGGATTACATGAGGAAACAGAAGGATTTGCGGTAGACTACATCCACAGAAGATCTGAGGTTAGATCTTCAAGATGTTTGGAACATAAAGAATTGATGTTTTGTCTCTGGTATGAAAACAACCAAATATTGATCTGATTTAGATCTTTGTTAATTGATAAAAATAAATTATTTACATTTCTATTTTTAAAAGTATTCTTGCTTTAAAGCATTTTTTTCCACACATGCCTAAAACCTTTGCTTAGTAATATAAATGCAGTTGAAGTAATTTTCTCCCAATTCTGGACATTTATTCCTAGTTTACACATTCCCTCAAAAATAAATTACAGGAACAATCAAGGCCCAATTAAAATATAACCTTTATTTTATATTAAATGGTAAAAATAGACTACAATGCATATTAACTGGGGCATCAGTCAATGATAATTGAAATGACAATGATGCTTTTCCTGTTCTCACTGATTAGATAGATGTCCCCAGATAACTATAAAACTTATGATGTATTTAGGGGATTGCAACTACAGTATATGAACGACACAATCAATTCTGTTCTGTCTGCATTTCACTTCCTTTTTCATCAATTACTCAAAGCAGTACTGCCACTAAGAACTGACTAACACACACAATTAAATGAAAATATCGCTACTCCCATAAACATTAGTCCCTAAGTTTGGTCATCTATCGTCTCTACGGGTTTCTCTAACCCCTGTAGCAGGGCAGTTTATCAGGACATGTCACAAATAGACTTTAGCTGATAGATTCATTCAGTAATTAATACAATGGTTAGACCTCATTCGCATAGGAGTAGCTGTCCATTTACTGTAACTCCCCTTCATGAGTAGTGAGCCGTAAAACATGGCACACTATTTCATGTACTTTATATAATGATTAAACTCCATAATTATTTATGCACCAATTCACAAGTTCTTGAGTGGATACACATGGGATATTGACCTAGGTAGTCAAAGATGCTTATTACATTCTTAAATACCCATAGTAATTAGTTGTACATAAAATATGGTGTATAAGGAGCATAGAAGAAACAATTCACTGGTAATATGTGTCCTTCCTATTTTTATCTCACCTTATTTCAGAAGCACACCAGTCCCAAGCCTCCTCGGGTCCTGCTTGCCAGCGTTTGTTCACTCCTGGTTGACTGATAATTTGGACTCTGGCATTGAAGCCAGTGATCCAGACAACTTTAGAGCAGCACTCAATAGCCTATGAGAGCTGCACAAACTCAAACACTTCATCATGAGGGGACGGTGATAGAAGCTGTGTAAGTGACACCAGCATGATGATTCATTTGAGGGCCATGTTAGAAGCTGTGAGGAGCCACTGGTGTCACTCACTGCTTCTATTTCCACTTCCTGTCGACATCTTTTTTCACAGTTTGTAGATGCGGCAGCAGAGATAGAAGCAGAGTTTATGTAGTGCACTCACCTCTCCACAGATTTTATCAGCGCCGTTGAACCAGAACATGTTCAGAGGTTGGAAAACCTGTAGTAAGTAAATGCTGCGCTGTCCCCTGAAGATGTAGTGTTCCAGGAGAAACAAAAGATGTTGATAGGAAGTGAGTGCAGCCCCAGCATTCTGGAATGACCCATTTGAGACTTGAATGAAATATCAAAAGAAGTAAAGTAAAAAGAACCCTCTTGTGTGAATAGCTTGATAAGGAGAAGTGTAAGCTATTTTATAATAAAGCTAATCACAAAAGGGTGTAAAGATAGTAATTTAGAAAGAATAATTTAGGTACTGGACCAAACCTTTAAGAAATCGGTATTCTTGAGAGTGGAGGGGATTTATAATGGGAGGTAAATTGCAAAGTTTCTTGTTTTACAAGTGCTTTGTAACCCATTAAAGATCTTGGGAATAACCCTATAGCATATTTATTAATGACCTTGTAGGGGGCATAGAGAGTACAATTTCAATGTTTGCAGATGATACTAAACTCTGCAGGGTAATCAACACAGAGCAGCGTAATTTAATATTACAGAAGAATTTATGTAAGATAAGATAGAGGTTTGGGCTGAGAAATGGCAATTTAAGTGTAATGCTGATAAATGTAAGGGCATGCACTTGGGCAGTGGAAATAAAATGGATAATTATGTACTAAATTATAAAACATTGGGTAAAACAGACTTGTGTGTATGGGTGGACGGTATACTCAATTTTACTGAGCTGCCAAGGCAAAAAAAATAATGTGATATATTAACAGAGACAAAGGTGCTCATGACAAGAACATAGTTTTACATTTATACAAGTCACTAGTGCGACTACACTTAGAATACTGTGTACAATTTTTGTCTCCTGTGTATAAGAACATAGCTGAACTAGAGCGGGTGCAGAGAAGGGCAACCAAAGCTATTAATGAAATGGATGGACTACAATACCAAGCAAGGTTACTAAACTTGGGGTTACTCAGTTTGGAAAAATGAAGGCTTACAGGTGATATTATTACAAGGTGCAAATATAGGAGGAGACAGTACATGGCTCTCTCTAATGATCTCTTTACACTCAAGCTTGCACAGAAGACAAGAGGGCATCTTCTTCGTCTAGAAGAAAGAAGGTTTAATCGTTATCACAGATGCATATTCTTTACTGTAAGAGCAGTGAGACTATGGAACTTTCTGCCACATGATGGTTTAATGATTGATTCACTACTAAAATTCAAGATGGGCCCGGATACCTTTCTTTAAAAATATAATATAACTTGTTCAACAAATTAGAATATAGGTTAAACTCCATGGACTTAAGACTAGCTTCAACCTTAAAAACTATAAAACTATTAAATCAATGTGCATTTACTTTTGCATTCTATTCTCTGCACTTACCAGATTCATTTTTTTCCTAAGTAAATAATTTGTTGCAATACTAGGTTCAGAAACACATTGTAACTGAGTGTTAAAATGGAGACGAGAACTGTCTGAGGACTTGATAACCAAAATTGTTGAAAATATCAACAATCTAAAACTGTTACTAGCTGGTTGGAGAACTACAAGTCCCAGTCACAGAAGGTGAGGGCTGCAGAGCGGGCGAGTATGGATGTTAAGTCCAAGGGTGCAGTTAAGTCCATAGTTTAAGCACAATATAATAGTTTGACACAAGGGCATCATTTGGTGTTTTCCTTATCTATTTTTTCATAGTTGTTTTGCTATTTTCTGTACTGTTTATCCCCATTTAATAGATGCTCCATAGAGAATGTTAGCAGGTGTGTATCTTGTGATATGTACTCATGCCTTGAACAGCTGTTTGAGGGTGAATATGTCTGCACTCGATGCCAGCGAGTTACATATTTGGAAGCCCAGGTAACTGATCTAAATATGCAACTTGCAACACTCAGGAGCATTGCAAACCTGGGAAGGAGTTTAGAGCTCACTGAGTGGCTCTGGCTGAGGCCAGTACTATGGAGGAGAGTGGAGGTGGGGAAGGTCAGAACCCAGAGGTAGGTAGATGGGTAACAAATAGAAGAATGGTAGGGGAAAACGTGTCAGGGAGCCTAGTCCTGAACTGGCAAAACCTAGTAAATATGCTTTTCTGGCTGATATGGCATCTTACTGGCATTGGACATACTGGGTACATCCTGCCTCATGTCGGGATACTCACTGCCAGCTGCCGTGGGCAGCCAGCGGTGAGTTCTGCACAGGTCAACTGATTTGAACATCTGGCATGTGTGACTATCCACTCTCTCCACTCGTGCCTATTAACATATTGCACCACACTGTTAAAAATTTGTGTACATTGCAGCCGCGGTAAGCACTCATTCACCCGGCTCCATCGGAAGTCACGTAATGTGATCACATGGATCCGATGGTTGCCATGGTAGCACAGGGTCATGTGATGACTCTTTTAGCTATCATGAGTCAGTTCCTCTTACAGCCAGCAGAGGGCCGTGTGTGAGAGGAAAGCAGCTTTTCTGCAGATCAGGGCGATGCTGCTCTGATCTACAGAAATAAATGAGCGATCAGACAGCTGACCCTTATAGTCCCCTAGAGGGACTTATAAAAAAAATTAAAAAGTTTAAAAAATTTAAAAAAAAAACTAACACTTCAAATCACCCCCCATTCGCCCCAATGAAAATGAAAGGGTTCAAAAAAGAAAAAATATACACATATTTGGTATTGCCGCGTTCAGAAATGCCCGATTTATCAAAATATAAATAAAATCAATTAATCTGATTGGTAAACTGTGTAACGACCAAAAAATTTAAAACGCCAAATTAACGTTTTTTGGTCACCGCAAAGTATGCGAAAAATGCACTAACAGGTGATCAAAACATAGCATCTGCGCAAAAATGGTACTGTTAAAAATGTTAGCTCGAGACAAAAAATAATCCATCACTGAGCCGTAGATATCAAAAAATGAGAACGGTATGGTTTTCAGAAAATGGCACAAAAAGTGCGCCACTTTTTTTTGAAAAACGTCTGAATTTTTTGTACCCCTTACATAACAGTAACCCTATACATGAATGGTGTCTACAAATTTGTACTGACCTGAGGCATCACACGACCAGACACATCAGTTTTACCATAAGGTGAACACGGTGAAAAAATATTCCAAAAACAATCATGCAATCGCACTTATTTTTGCGCACTTGGAATTGTTTTGCCATTTTCTAGTACATTATATGGTAAAACTTATGGTTTTATTAAAAAGTACAACTTGTCTCGCAAAAAATAAATCAATATATGGCAAGATTGATGGAAAAATAAAAATGTTACGGCTTTTGGAAGAAGGGGAGCAAAAAAAGAAAAGGGAAAATCGCCCGGGGGTGAAGGGGTTGGGAATGCAATCCCAGGACTATGATCACTACAGCAGGACGTTGCTCCTAGCAACCACAAAAATGACTGCTGTAGGAAGGATAGAATTTCAAAGGAAAGGCCAGACAAATGTTGATGGTAGGAGACTCTATAATTAGACGGACAGGCAGGGTCATCTGCCACCGAATGCCGAACAGTGTTGTTTGCCAGGTGCTTGGATTCGGCAGAAATAAGTGGCTTCGAAATTGGTGCAGGAAGGAAGGAAGGGTTGGGGTTCATGGAGAACTGGGCTGACTTCTTTGTCAGGTACAGGCTCTATGGTAGGGACGGGCTGCACCTCAATGGTGAGGGTGCAGCTGTGCGGGGGGGGGGGGAATGGTTAGATGGATGGAACAGATTTTAAACTTGGATCTGTGGGGAGAGAGGGTAGTGGAGCAAAAAAGGGGAAAGAGTAGAAAAAGAGAGCAGTAGGGGCCAAGGAGGGTTTACGGGGCTGGGACAAGCAAGGAGAGTAGGGAGGCGAGGAGTAAGAAATGTGTTAATAGTATTAAATGTCTACTGGCAAATGCAAGAAGTCTTGTAAACAAAATGAATCAACTGGAGACTCTTATGTCAGCCACGGATTACGATGTCATGGGCATTACAGAAGCCTGGTTGGACAAAATCCATGACTGGGTGACAAATATAGAGGGTTACAGTACATTCAGAAGGGACAGGTAAGACAAAAAAGAAGGAGGGGTGCGTATATTTGTTAAATCTTTCATAAGACCTGTGCTCAATGACAACATTGGGGGGGAGCTGTGATCATTGATCATGTAGAGTCAGTATGGGTAAATGTACATGAGGAGGGCAAATGCTAATTGGAGTTTGCTATAAGGTTCCTAACATATTTGAACAGGTAGAGGATGAAATGCTGAAACATATTAAGAGGGTAGCAAATAATAATTAAAACTAGGTTCTTATTATGGGGGATTTCAACTATCCAGACATTCAGTGGGACACAGATTCTTCTGGTTGTGATAAAAGCTGCAAGTTTTTATCTACAATTCAAGACCATTACCTCTCTCAGATGGTAGATGACCCGACGAGGGGAGATAATTTGCTAGATCTGGTCCTGTCAAATAGACTAGATATAATTTCAGATCTACAGGTCCGGGAGCACTTGGGCACCAGCGATCATAATATGGTAAGTTTCAATGTCATATTAAATAAAACTTTTCAAAGGGGAAATGCAAAAACCTGGAATTTTAGGAAAGCTGATTTCAACTAATTAAGGGAAGAGCTTAATTGTGCAGATTGGGACAATGTTATGGTAACTGGGGATACTGAACACATAAACTTAAAAAGTTTAAGGATATGCTACTAGAGTCCTGTAAAAACTTATACCCTCTGGTAATAAAATGTCCAGGAATAAAAATAAACCACTATGGATAAATAAGACTGTACAAAGTATAATAAAACAAAAAAACAAAGGTCATTCAAAATATTGAAAGCTGACAATATTTATAAATACACGTGTGGTCAGTACAAAGGACTAGCACATGACTTATTCCTTCCGAAGACAATAATAAGGATTAAGAGGTAGTCGCTGTGGGTGAAAGAAAGGCGATTCCGGCAGATAAACAGGAATGTTTTTTTTACACTTAGAGCAGTGGAATGCCCTACTGCAAGAGGTAGTAAGGGCTAACACTATAACAGCTTTTAAAAAAGGGCTGGATGATTTCCTTAGTACATGTAATATTGCCAGTTATAAATGATGTAATGATAAAAATGTATAAGTGGTGGAGGAAGGTTAAACTAGATGGACCTATATCTTTTTTTCAATGTAGCTATGTAACAGGTACATCTCAAGAGATCTTGATGTTCCTTTGTCCACAGTGCGCAACATAATCAAGATGTTTACAATCCATGGCACTGTAGCTAATCTCCCAAAACATGGACAGCAGAGAAAATTGATGAAAGATTGCAACACAAGAAAGTCTGGATGATGGATAAGCAGCAAAAATAGTGCCCCAAAGACATTCAAACTGCCCTGCAGACTCAGGGTGCATCAGTGTCAGCGAGAACAATCCATCGAAATTTGAATGAAAGAAACGCTATGTAGGAGACCCAGGAGGACCCCACTGATGGCAGAGACAAAAAAAAGCTACACAACAGTTTGCCAAAATGTATGTGAGTAAGCCACAATCCTTCTGAGAAAGCATCTTGTGGCCAGATGAGCTCAAGATAGAGCTTTTTTGTTAGAGCACATCACTCTATTGTTTATCGAAAATGGAATGAGGCCTACAAAGAACAGAACACAGTACCTACAGTTAAATATGGTGGAGGTTCAAAGATGTTTTGGAGTTATTTTGCTGCCTCTGGCACTGGGTGCCTTGACTGAGTGCAAGTCATCATGGAATCTGAAGGATTTTGGGTCGCAATTTAGTTCCCAGTGTGAGAAAGTTGGGTTTGCGTCCTAGTTCATGTGTCTTCCAGCAGGACAATGACCCCAAACATACTTCTTGAATGGATAGAAAAAAAGTGCTGCATCGTTCTGAATTGACCAGCAATGAGTCTGCATCTAAATCCCACTGAACAACTGTGGATAGATCTTAAAATTGAGTTTGGGAGAAGGCACCCTTCAAATATGAGAGACCTGGAGCAGTTTTCAACTGAAGAATTGTCCAAAATTTGAGATGAAAAATATAAGACACTTATTAATAGTTATAGGAAGCGATTCATAACTCTTATTTATTCGAAAGCGTGTGAACCAAATATTAAGTTGAAGGTGCCAACAATTTTGTCATGCCTATTTATGTGTAAAATTATTTACTGCACATTTGGTGCTGGCTTTTTGTTTTTTCTTCATTGAATTGGTTGGTGGTTGACCTCCACCTTGCTATGCACCCCAATTTGGGATGTATTCCATCTGTCTGGATTTTGGCGGTTGGTGACTGTTCACATTAAGTCATCAGGCTTTGTCCACAGGCTATTTACTTCATGCAGCATTTGCTTGGACCTGTCCCGCCCACAGCCATGAGTCAGTCATGGGTACGGGATTGAAATAGACCAGGTGAGTGCTGCTAAGAGCAGTTCTACTATTCATATGTGAGGCCGTATGGCACATTTTATAAAAATATTTTAGTGTAGGACTGCTTCAAATGAGATTTGCCGTGACGTGGCGAAGCAGCTCAAGAAATTGCAATTTTTTGCCAAAAATCTCAAAATTTTTAAAATAAGTACAGTTTGGAATGTTTAGTGCTGTAGTGCACATTTGGTGCTGGCTTTTTGTTTTTTCTTCATTGAATTGGTCGGTGGTTGACCTCCACCTTGCTATGCACCCCAATTTGGGATGTATTCCATCTGTCTGGATTTTGGCGGTTGGTGACTGTTCACATTAAGTCATCAGGCTTTGTCCACAGGCTATTTACTTCATGCAGCATTTGCTTGGACCTGTCCCGCCCACAGCCATGAGTCAGTCATGGGTACGGGATTGAAATAGACCAGGTGAGTGCTGCTAAGAGCAGTTCTACTATTCATATGTGAGGCCGTATGGCACATTTTATAAAAATATTTTAGTGTAGGACTGCTTCAAATGAGATTTGCCGTGACGTGGCGAAGCAGCTCAAGAAATTGCAATTTTTTGCCAAAAATCTCAAAATTTTTAAAATAAGTACAGTTTGGAATGTTTAGTGCTGTAGTGCACATTTGGTGCTGGCTTTTTGTTTTTTCTTCATTGAATTGGTCGGTGGTTGACCTCCACCTTGCTATGCACCCCAATTTGGGATGTATTCCATCTGTCTGGATTTTGGCGGTTGGTGACTGTTCACATTAAGTCATCAGGCTTTGTCCACAGGCTATTTACTTCATGCAGCATTTGCTTGGACCTGTCCCGCCCACAGCCATGAGTCAGTCATGGGTACGGGATTGAAATAGACCAGGTGAGTGCTGCTAAGAGCAGTTCTACTATTCATATGTGAGGCCGTATGGCACATTTTATAAAAATATTTTAGTGTAGGACTGCTTCAAATGAGATTTGCCGTGACGTGGCGAAGCAGCTCAAGAAATTGCAATTTTTTGCCAAAAATCTCAAAATGTTTAAAATAAGTACAGTTTGGAATGTTTAGTGCTGTAGTGCACATTTGGTGCTGGCTTTTTGTTTTTTCTTCATTGAATTGGTCGGTGGTTGACCTCCACCTTGCTATGCACCCCAATTTGGGATGTATTCCATCTGTCTGGATTTTGGCGGTTGGTGACTGTTCACATTAAGTCATCAGGCTTTGTCCACAGGCTATTTACTTCATGCAGCATTTGCTTGGACCTGTCCCGCCCACAGCCATGAGTCAGTCATGGGTACGGGATTGAAATAGACCAGGTGAGTGCTGCTAAGAGCAGTTCTACTATTCATATGTGAGGCCGTATGGCACATTTTATAAAAATATTTTAGTGTAGGACTGCTTCAAATGAGATTTGCCGTGACGTGGCGAAGCAGCTCAAGAAATTGCAATTTTTTGCCAAAAATCTCAAAATTTTTAAAATAAGTACAGTTTGGAATGTTTAGTGCTGAAGTGCACATTTGGTGCTGGCTTTTTGTTTTTTCTTCATTGAATTGGTCGGTGGTTGACCTCCACCTTGCTATGCACCCCAATTTGGGATGTATTCCATCTGTCTGGATTTTGGCGGTTGGTGACTGTTCACATTAAGTCATCAGGCTTTGTCCACAGGCTATTTACTTCATGCAGCATTTGCTTGGACCTGTCCCGCCCACAGCCATGAGTCAGTCATGGGTACGGGATTGAAATAGACCAGGTGAGTGCTGCTAAGAGCAGTTCTACTATTCATATGTGAGGCCGTATGGCACATTTTATAAAAATATTTTAGTGTAGGACTGCTTCAAATGAGATTTGCCGTGACGTGGCGAAGCAGCTCAAGAAATTGCAATTTTTTGCCAAAAATCTCAAAATTTTTAAAATAAGTACAGTTTGGAATGTTTAGTGCTGTAGTGCACATTTGGTGCTGGCTTTTTGTTTTTTCTTCATGTGTAAAATTATGCCTAATTTACCTTATTTCCTGTGTTTTTTTGTGATGTTCCAATGCACACAAAGGAAATAAATATGTGAATAACAAAACACGTGTAATTGCAATAATTTAGTCTTGTAGTATGGATCTAACAGAGTGGCAACCCAGAAGTCAGCACTTTTTCTAAAGGCCCTGTCACACACACAGATAAATCTTTGGCAGATCTGTGGTTGCAGTGAAATCATGGACATATTGTTCCATTTGTACACAGCCACAAACCTGGCACTGATTGTCCACAATTTCACTGCAACCACAGATCTGCCACAGATTTATCTCTGTGTGTGACAGCGCCTTTATCCTAACAATTTGAGAATCATGTCATAGATAGTGCAGCAAGATGGCACTCATGTGTCGGACGTATTTATGAGGTCCAAGTCCATAATGTGTTGGTGGCCGTGTAACATTCAAACTTTTTTCCTCCGTCTGCTCCTGTGACGCCCATGGACTATCAGGTCATCACCGGGTATTGCACAATCTGCCCTCCTGTGCAAGATCCACCTCCTTCTTGGTTATGCTGTTGCTTACATCAGCCAATTAAATCCTAGGTACATTCTGCACCACACCCACCAGACACACCAGTGGACGGCCTGAGTGGGGGGTTGGTTAGGGGAGGTCAGGAGTGTCAGGAGGGGGAGAAGTGTGTTAGAAGTGAAGGAGAGAGAAGGTCAGGAGCAGGGCTCCTAGGAACGGTCTAGGTGGCAGACGGTGGTCTGGGCCTAGAGGAGCTGGACCCCCGGTCGCAGGGGATCATGGCAAGGGGCACGGAACTGTCGAAGAGGACAGCCGGCGGCCTTGCACCATCACTGGGCTGGGACCAGGGCACGACGGGGTACGTGGACCCTAGGTCAGGGAGTAGCTTCAGGCAACCTGACAATTTACCAGATGAGAACGGAGCCTTCAAGATCCACTCTCCACCCACTCCAAAATCGGAGAACTAGCGCAATGAGGGGGATAGGACTTTTCACCAAAACGGTCCAGAAAATCCCATGCATGAACCCTGAGAGCAAGCTCCCACACATAGCCATAGTGGGGAGCGGGACCCGGCAAGTTCCATACTACCGGGACCAACAGAGAAGAGAACTTAGTGCTAGGAGGCAGGTCACGGATCACCAGGCAGCACCACTGGGGACAGGACCCAAACTAGCTCCCCTCAGTGGCAGCGGTATCCAGAACTTTGGTTTATCCAGTTGTCGGTGTCAGCTTAATGGACTGAGTGAGTACACAAGTGACCCCCTTCACTTCCCACGGCACTCCCCGAACACTATCACCGAGTCCCAGGGCAATTCCCCCTACGCGTAGAGGGTTCTAACACCTGGCTGCCCCATTCCATCGCCCCCAGGTACTGTCAACTGCAGCAGTGGTACTCCAAATTACCACATACCATGGGTGGCATCACGAACTCTAACACAATCCCCTGTAAATACCCCCTTCATTTGAGTGGCCGCACGACCCCTGAGTCTGGACACCCCTCAAGCCACCGCGGATCCGAATCCGAGCAGACCGGCTGCTGTCACGGGGGCGGCACACTCCCACCAATCACAGACAACAGAGAGGGGCTCAATATTTTCTTCATCTTCTGACTGTTGTGCGCCCATCATCTCTTACTCCTCATCCTGCTCCATTTGTTCCTCGGATCTTGCACTTTCACTAACAGTTTGTCTGGTACCATGAACCCCCTCAATCGCTGTACTCCAGCCTCCCATGCCAACACCAGCCTGTGCAATGACAGACTGGACTTTAGAGATATTTGTCTCCCTTCCGTATCCTCCTCTGCTTTCTCCTCTTCTCCTGGGACTACCTCCTCCCACAGACATTTGAAAGTTTGCTCCAGCATGCAGCTGATCTGAAGAGTGATGCTGATGATTGCATCATCTGTGCTAACCATCTTAGTAGCCATTTCCAAACTCTGCAGGAAGGTGCAGAGGTACTTTATCTGTGCCCACTCTTCAAGCATGATTTACTCAATGACCGGACTGCGGTGGCCTAGGCTATACATTATATCATACAGCAACAGGGTACGTCACTGCAGCCACAGTCACCGCAACATGTGCAGAGTGGAATTCCACCATGTCAGCACGTCTGATATCAATCAGTTAACCAGTAGGCCAAAAGACCTCTGTAGTGATGCAAGTCAATTAGCCACAAGGTGCAAATGGCGGTTGTGAGCACACAGATTTAGGACATCATCCCTGCAAGGTACGTTTGTGAGGTTGCCCCAGCGTAGGGCCGCCACCAGGTTTGCACTGTTATCACACATGGCATTCACTGGCTCTAGGTTCAGTGAAGACAGCCATTGCTGAAACTTGGCCTTGATAGCAATCCACAACTCTACAGCTGTGTGACTACGTTCTCCAATGTATTTTAATTTCAATGCTGCCTGATTGCAGTGACCCCTGGCAGCACTGTATGGAGGGGGGATTCTCTCTGCACTGTTGGGCTGCATGTTACCTTAACAAAGAGGTTGATAGCACAGGTGGAGGCCCTAGAGGAGGTGGAGGAGGCCGAATCAGTGGAGGAAGTGTTAAATCCAGAAGTTTGTCCCCTAAGCCTTGGGGACTAACTGACTAGCAGCAGTGGTGACAGCTTTAGCAAACACAATATGGTGCCAATGCTGCATGTCTGCTTTTTCTATGCAGAGGGACATTAGACTTAGGCAGCCAATGACACAAGCCCTTGTGTCTGAACATTGTGGCTGGTTTCTGTGCACTGATTGACTGCTGGAACATACACACATAAAGTTAAGGGGGAAAAAAAAGTCCACCACTACAATGACCTCTCCCCACCCCCTCCCTTCATCAAACATGTACCCCCACTCATCATACAGCACCATTTTGTGTTTACTTGTGTTATCTTTGTCTAATATTTACATTTGTTTGGTGATCTGAAACATTTAATTGTGCCAAACATGCAAAAGAATAAGAAATCATGAAGGGGGCAAACACTTTCACACCACTGTATATCGTGGTATGTCTGCATATCTAATGCAGATTTCACAAAGTAGCATAGCTTATTATTATTCCTGCAGTCACAGCTTCTCCCAAGGGAACTATACAGGTGTTTAAATACAGTTTCCTCTGGGGAATGCCTACAGATATTGAAATACAGTTATATACCCAAATCAGTATGTAGATTATACCTTACTATTTATAGCCTGATTCTATGGAAATTGAATCTGACCTCAAACGAAGGAATGTAAGAAATTGTCTTGTTCAGGGCACTGCGGATTTACTGATTTTAATCTGAATATCTGTTGAGCTTTATTCAGAAGCACACTTTTATCTATGTCCCTTTTCCTAAGAGATGGTCTCAAAATTTAAATTCCTTTGAAAAGTATAAAGTACAAAAAAAGAAAGCACATATCTTATGAAAAAAAATAAAACAGTAAAGAAACAAATAATATGCAAATTCTAAACATTTTTATTTAAAGCATTGTCCACGCATTGGGGTGCAAGTCTGTAGTCACTCTATGTGACTGCAGACTTGAGTCCTTACAGTGCACAGTGTGCGCACTGTCAGGATTATTCAGTGTCGGGAGCCAGTGGTCATGTGACTGCAAGTATGCTCTTTGCAGCCTTCCAGCTACATTCTGACTAGATGTTTCTGGTCTTGCTCAATTCTCTTGTATTGAGCGAGGCCCCACAAGTATAGTTGGCACGTGGCTGCAAGTATGCAAATTGCTCACATCTCCTAATGACACTCGAGAATCCTGACAGTGTGTATTTTGCACTCTATGAGGATTCACATGTTTGCAGATTAGTGATAAGCGAGCACTAAAATGCTCGAATGCCTGATACTCGAATCACAGAGGTCAGTAGCTTGGATGGGCTTGATTCAAGTGACGAGTAGAGATGAGCGAACCTGTCAAGGTACGATTTGGTTTGTGTTCCATGACTTTCCTGGCTACGGTGGCTGCAAAAGAAAGAAAATAAGGAATAAAGCATGAGCGTTATACTTACGAAGACATCAATGTCTGGCCCCATCATACTCATTATCCCTCATGCATATGCACTGCTTCCCCCGCCCATCGTCTGTGATAGCGTCTGTGATTGGTGCACTCAGATTGCTGGCTTCTGTGATTGGTTGCCCTCACAGTAGCTGTCTGTCTGCCTGATTGAAGAGTAAAAATAAATAAATAAAATTGACGTAGGGTCCCCCGTACATTGATACAAGCACAGATAAAGCATACGGCTACAGGCTGCAGCCTCCCCTTGTGTGTGTGATATCTTGGCTGTGTATCAAAATACGAGGGACCCCATGCAGCTTTTTAAAATTATTTACATAAATATTTTTAAAAAATGGCATTTGACCTCCCCAATTTAGATACCAGGCCATGATAAAGCCAACAGCTGGCAGCTGCCCAGAATTGTTGCATCCATTAGATGTGACAATCCTGGCATTTTACCCTGCCTATTACGATTGCCCTGGTGTGGTGGCAGTTGGGGTAATAAGGATTTAATGACAGCTCACAGTTGCCACTAAGCCCTAGATTAGTTGTGGGTACAAGTGCATGAGACCCCCCCCATTACCAATCTGTAAAAGAAAAGAAATAGACACAAAAAAATCTTTTATTTGAAATAATGTGTGAGCTGCAGTGACTGCCCTCCCTGCCAATCAGGAAGGATCAACATGTTCTTCATTAACTGGGACAGTCAGTCTTGGAACATTGTGGGACCCCTTTTGGATTACGTCGGATTGTGATTTAGGGTTTTTGCAGGGAAATAAATTGGTTAATCAGAATGTCTTTTGTATTTATTTCTTTAATCATTGTCTCTTTTTATGTCTTTCAGATTTGCTTTTGTGGAATGTTGTGGGACATCACTATGGATTACGGCACACATTTTTTTAAATACATTTTTAATAAATGTATTAACTAGGGCTGTAGTTGAGGGGTATTTGTTCAATAAAATATTTTTTTTCTATTTCTACTGGATTAGTAAGGGGGTGTTGTGACACCCCTGGACTATTCAGGTCATCACAGGGTACTGCATGATCTTTCTCTTTAGTGCAGTATTTAAATCCCTCATGGTTCTGGGTCCCCATCTTACAGTGCTGCCTCCAACAGCAAATCAAATCCTAGATACACCCTGCACCACACCCACCAGGCACACCAGTGGGCAGCTTGAGCGGAATAGGGATGCCCACCTAGGGGTCAGGATGGGGAGGTGAGGAGTGTAGTGAAGCAGTAGTGAAGGGCAGTAGTGAAGTGGAGGAGGTGAAGGAAGTAACCCTCGAGCTGCAAGGAGCTCAGAGGAGGCTGGGAGTAGTGGCTCCCAGGAGAAGCTGACTAGGTTGCAGACGGTGGTCTGGACCTAGAGGAGTCGGACCCCCGGTCGCAGGGGATTGAGGCAAGGTGCCTGGATCTGTCAAAGAGGACGGTCAGCAGCCTAGTCTTATCACCGGTCCGGGACCAAAGGCACGGCGGGGTACACAGACCCTAGGTCAAGAAGAAGCTTCAGGCAACCGGGCAATTAACCTGCGGAGAACGGAGCCTTTATGGACTGTTCTTACTCACTCCAGAATCGGGGCATTAGAGCAACGAGGGGGATAGGGCCTTCCATAGAAGATCAAATAATTAAAAAAAATAGCTTGGGATCCCCTCTTTTTTTCAAAACCAGCCAAGGGACACCTGACAGCTGAAGGTTGCTGCCTACAGCTGCTGCTGTACTTGTGCTGGTCATGAAAATTAGATGGAGCCTTACGGGTTTTTTTATTATTATTATTATTATTATTTATTAACTCTGCTAAATACTTGTACAAGCTATCTAGCTTTCTATCTATCTGTCTGTCTATCTACTGTATCTATTATCAAGCTAGCTAATATTTGTCTATCATTTTTAAGACTTTGCACATCTTTTATACATAAAAAAATTCATTTCAGTATCATGAATTTATTTTCTGATACTGGTCACATGGACGACACACAGATGAAACACATGGACACATGGATGGCATATGGCCATACTAACAGTGCAACACATGCTTTTTTTACATGCATGTGTCACCTTAAAGGCTCATTTAAAGTTTTCGGAAGACCAGTGGCTGTGAGCTCTGGTAAATAAAAGTTCATCAGCTGCGGCTGTCAACCCGATAACTTTAAGGGAGCCTTTAAGACAACTTTTAACATTCCTTGAGTTCCCAGCTGCTGGGACATCTGGATGTTGTGAATTTTTACCAGAATTTACAGCCTCCAGGTGTTCCAACTGTTAAAAACTCCAAGAAACTTAAAGGCTCTCATAAAGCTCTCTTAAAGGGTCCTTTAGGACATCCAGGCCTCACAGCAGCCGCAATAGGGTTTATTTAAGTTTCTTGAAGTTCCCAGCTGTTGGGAAACCTGTAGGCTATAAACTCTGGTAACAGTGGCCAGCATCTGTGAGGCCCAAAAACCGTAAAGGAGCCTTTAAGGCCCCTTCACTCATCTGTGTAAAAAAGCATGTGTTGCATGGTCCATTTTTGATGTCCGTATGGCCATCTGTGTGTCTGTGTGTGTCATCTATGTGACATCTGTGTGACTAGTATCGGGAAAAAAACATATGATACTGAAATTAATGTTTTTTTATGTGTAAAAGATGTGCTACATAGATCATTTATACAGTAGATAGATAGATGATAGACAGATAATAGATAGAGAGATAGATTATAAAGCTATTTAGAGTTAATAAATAATTAAAAAATAAAACAAATTTTCATAACCAGCACAGGTACAGCAGCTGCTGCAGGCTGCAGCCCTCAGCTGTGAGCTGTCCCATGGCTTGTTTTGAAAAATAGAGTGAATCCCACCCTGATTTTTTTAAAATTATTGGAACAAATTATTTCAAGAAACATTTAGGGTCTCCATCAATTTTCAAAACCACCCATGGGATAGCAGACAACTATGAGCAGATATTTTTAGGTTGGGAAGGGTCATTTTTAGGTCTTCCCAGCCTAAAAATAGCAGTCTGCAGTCAACCTTAAGGTGGTGCATATATTAGATGTGCCAAATCTGGCATCATACTCGGCTCTTCCCATTGCCCTGGTGAGGTGGCAAATGTGGTAATATACGAGGTTGATTCCAGTTATGAATTGCTAGCTGGCATCAAACACTCGTATTATTAATGAGTGGACATCTAGCAAAAACCCCTATTACTAATCCAGTAGAAATAGAAAAAAAATATTTTATTTGAACAAACACCCCTCGACTACAACCCTCATTCACCAATTTGTTAAAAATGTATTTAAAAAAGGTTCACTGTAATGTATAGTGATGTCCCATGATGTTCCTCAAAAGCAAATCTGAAAGACCTAAAAAGAGAAAAGGATAAAAGAAATAAGGGCAAAAGACACCGTCATTAACCAATTTATTTCCTTGCAGGAACCCTAACCCATGGTCTGACGTAATCCAAAAGGGATTCCACAATGTTTCAAGGCTAATGAAGAACAGATCATTCCTCATTGGCAGGGAGAGCAGTCACTGCAGCTCACACATTGTGCTGTCTTATAACCACTGCAGTGAACTGAGATGACCTCATGAGGTCAGACCAGGTCACTGCAGCAGGTCGCACAGTAGTGTGTGAGCGTTTGCGACCAGTGACGAGTGGGGAGAGCATGCATGAGTTCACTGCAGGTCAGTAGCCATGAACACTGGCAAAATCGTGAGTTTAACTCAGTTTAATGTCCTCGGCTGTTCTTATGCCAAGTATCATGAGAGGACTCTCACGATACTTGGCGTGAGAACAGTTGCGAGCATTGAACAGCTGTGGCTAAGTAAGTCTCTGTCTGCAGCCACAGCATGTGCTCATTTTGTCTAATGTGTTCACGTATTTTACTTTAAATAAAGATTTTTTTGTGTTTATTTCTTTTCACTTACAGATTAGTAATGCGGGGGGTCACACAGACTCGTACTCATTACTAGCGTAGGGCTTAGTGACAGCTGTGAGCTGTCATTAACCCCTTATTACCCTGATTTCCACTGCACCAGGGTAATTGGGATGAGCTGAATACAGTGGATGAGCAATATTGGTACATACTCGCAAAGTATCCCTCTTAGGGTGAACCTTGACACTAAAGAAAAACATCAATCATTACAAGTGGAAAGCTGTACCTTAAAGGCATCCAACAGCAATTTTCTGGTGAATATATGAGATAAGTCTACTACATCTGATGAACCCTTTTGGAAAGAGGGAAACATGTTGTTACGTCACCGCCGGAGTCTGCTACAGCAAGTTCTGCTCCGATCGCCAGGCGACGCCGTGTTCCTGCCGTGGATGGTGCTGGTGATGGGAGAGCAGTCGATGCCAGCGGCACCGGTGGGCGCAGGCTCCGATCATCCACTGGGCTGGGTTAGCTTGGGATCTGCAGTACCGCTGGCTGACTGTAGGTGGCATGTGTCTTCCAGCTGAAGTTGCCAGCGTTCAGCTACAGCCAATGGGAAGAAACCACACCCATCTTATTCCCCCTCCTGTCACATGACCACTGCCAGAGATAGTTCTGATTTTCCTGGCTCCTGTTACGTCCTATTCTGTTGGTGAGTCCTGTGTATTGACTTCTGCGTGTCTTCTGACTACCCTCCTGCCTACTGTTTTTGTACCTCGCTGCCTGATCCGGATTTGACCTCTGCTATGTTTACTGACTACATCATTGCCTGCCAATTCTGTCCCTGTTCCGCAATTCCTGGTTTGACCCTGCCTGACTACTACTCTCATCAGACTGCAGCCTTCCACAGGTAGTGATCTCCAGTGCCCTGTTTAATTCCAAATCCCTGTATAGGGGTTAAAGTGTTTCAGGGTTCTGGGGGTCCTGCTTGGTGAGTGGCTTCCCTCTAGCCTCCCCTTTACAGCCCATCTGAGTCTGTGGATCCAGGCAGGCATTACACACGTTGAGTATTCTGCCTATACATGACTTATGTCATAATATGCATTACCATGCTCTTTTAACCCAATTGTACGTAATGATGGCATGCATTTACTCATCTGATGATACATGTGGATGTCTGTTTTACTTATTTTATAATTTTCTTTCTTAATGGTTCAGTTTGCCTAAGTATAATATAATTAGGGACTCTCAGGGGGAGCCTACGAGAAATGTTAGTACTGTTTACATTAAAGTGTTTATAATCCATGGGTAGGTGAAGCTGAGTAGTGATTTTTTTTCATCTTATTGTATCATCCTGTGATTTTGTTTGTGTGGCCTTTAGTAGATGTGTTTATAGTTCTACTGTATATCTAACTGTCTTGCAAGGTATATGGATTGGCAAATAAAATAATAGTTTTATATTTGAATCTTTGGGTATTTGCTGTGCATTCCAGTTATTATGTTACTATAGTAATGCAGGTGTCTGATAGACACCTCTCCATTAAAAACTCCTGTGCTTCATGCCAGCTTGACATTACACAGTTGACATCAACCGCAAAAAATATTACCTTGATTGCCACCGCACCAGGGCATTTGGGAAGAACCAAGGCAAATGGTGCATCAAATGAGATGCATCAATTCTGAGGCAGCTGTGGGCTGGTATTTTTAAGCTGGAAAAGGCGAAATAACCATGGACTTTCACAGCCTGATAATATCAGTCTGCAGCTGTCTGTTTTACCTCTGCTGGTTTTAAAAAATTGTGGACCCCGCGTTGTTTATTTTTCAATTATTTGTTTATTTGGCTAAACCAGACTAAAAACACTCTTTAGTGCCACATGATTGTCACTAAAGGGTGCAAGTGTATAAACCCTGATCTAACCTAACCTCTCCCTCCTACATCAACTTTCCTTGAACTGGTTCTAGAGGAGAGTGTGGTGAGCATTGCGACCCTGAGAAACGTATAAGACCTGTTGACACAATGCGGCGGGCCAATTACAGTAATCAACATGGCTACGGCATTACCGTAGATGGCAAGCAATCCCTACATGTTTATTGGCTGTCTAACAGCTGCAAAACATGCAGGGTGGGGACTCGAGCATGACACTTGAGCAATCAATCAGATGCTGGACTGAGTATCGAGCAGTGCCGAGCACGCTCACTTCTTCACTATTGTATACATATAGAGTGACTACAGACTTGTGCAACAAGCCTGAACAACCCCTTTAAATGCAATTATACAGTCATAAGAAGACATACTTATTAGGGATGATCGAATACCTCAAATATTCGGCTTCGCGAATATTTGCCGAATAGGTCGCCGCTATTCAACTATTCGCGAATATTCGATGCACAATGTAAGTCTATGGGAAACCTGAATAACAACTATTTGGAACTATTCGGGCTTTTCATAGACTTACATTGCACATCGAATATTCGCATAGCGGCGCCCTATTCGTCGGATAGTCGCGAAGCCGAATATTTGAGGTATTCGATCATCCCTAATACTTACATGTCCATATAAGTTATCTAAAAATAAATATAGATCCATAGGTCCTACACTTTAGCAGCTACAGTCCACAGTTTGGGGGAAAGCCATAGGACTGGAATGCTCAGGAATATCATGTGTATTGTCACTTCACTGCATCAGAGACTGAAGTTGTGTAAATGATATGATACACATAGTAAACATTTTTCTTCTGATATGGATAGACTTGTACCTGTTTCTTCTAGGATCATCATGAGATTATTTACGGACATTCTTGACTTGATTCGTATTATTCACACCATTGTCTTGAATGGTATGCTGGCTGTGTGGTTCAATGGAGACTAGCGGTTAAGATTATCATTTCAACAGATGAACGTGGTTCAATTGATCGGAAATTGCTCCCAAAGATGAACTAGACATGTGGATGTTTACAATCCTTTTTATTATATCATGGCTGATTTGTTTTTATTTTCCCCTAATGTATGTAAAGCAAAAACACAAGTCTTGAAGGTCAATATTATAATAGTGCCACGTGTACAGATTAACTAAAATGATATCAATTAGCCTATCCGAATCTTCTGAAGCTATGACATTGTCTTACAGGCTATTTAAAGCCGCAATCTGGTGTATGTAAAGGTCTGACCCACTGGAATTCTGATACAGTGAATTATAAACTAAATTATAAGATAGAAACATTTGTAGGAAAACTTGCTTCCATCATTAACAAAATAAATATCTGAAAAAACTTGCTTAAACTATAGTTTTTTGACTTTGAATCTGTGGAGGAGAGAAATCTTAAAAACCTCAAGCAAAGTCTATTGGTTAAATAATGACTTCAGCTATATATTAATTGAGTCCTACAATTTTTCAGTGTGGCAGCTCTGAAGGCAACAACTTTTTTTCTTTCAACTACTTTTCAATATGAAGGACAAATATTCAGTTGAAACATGAAATAATAAATGTTTGAAATGGAATAATCCAATCATGGTGCCTAATTTTGTAGAGCAGGATAGCTGAATATTGAACTCTTGAGCAAACAGATCAATGATCAGCAATGGAATTTAACACAATGCATTATGCTCTTTAGTACAGCATATAAAACGCATTTTGGCTTTAGTTCTCCTTTATGTTTATAACAGTATTATCCAAGGTTTATTGGTGTAGACACAAAGCACCTAATATAAGCTTTTAAAAGATTTTGGATGCCACTTGGGTATGAAGCTAATGTTATCTAAATAATTAATGTCTATCTATTGGAGCTTATTCATTCATCAACATGACATATTATAACATTTCAAGAAGCTTTGATGGGATAGAAAGGAGAACTGGCATAACTCTTCCTGCCTTTACACCTACCATTTGATGGTTACCTTGTTTACTCCCTTTTGCTGTCAATGGCTTTAAATGTAAAGGGTTGGACATTTTATCTTTATTTTAACAGATTTGTTGGGAAAAATGATTTTGTAACACTTCTATATACCGTATTTTTTGTTTTATAAGATGCACCGGATTATAAGACGCACCCCAAATTTAGAGATGAAAAAGGAAAAAAAAGGGGGGTCCATCTTATACTTCGGTGGTGTCTTACCAGAGAGGGGTGGCAGTGGTGATGGAGTGAGGTCACAGGAGGCAGGGGTGGTGCTGGAGTAGAGCTATGCTGCAGGCGCTGCGGTGGGGTCTGTGCTGACAGCAGTGGGGTCTGTGCTTGCAGTGGTGGGGGCTGTAACAGCAGCGGTGGGGTCTGTGAAGGCAGTGGTGGCGGTTGTGATGGCAACGGTGGGGTCTGTGCTGGCAGCGGTGGGGGCTGTGGGGGCTATGATGGCAGGGTTGGGGGCTATGCTCGAAGTGGTGGGAGCTGTGATAGCAGCAGTTGGTTTGTGCTGGCTGTGTGGAGCAGAGTGGTGGGGAGAGTGTCCCAGATGCTCTGTCGGTGGTGTGGGTATGAAAGAAATGGCACCAAGAGGCAGCACGTGTGCAGATGAGCTCTTCAGTCGAGAGCTCTATCTGCACACGCGCTGACTCCGAGCACCATTATTTGAAGCCAGAAAATCTGGGACACCCGCCGCACTGCCCTGCTCCACACAGCCAGCCGCCTGCACAGCCAGTCACCTGCATAGACAGCCAGCCACCTGCACAGCCAGCCAGTCATCCACCGGCACAGACAGACAGACAGCCGCTGGCACAGCCAGCCGCCTGCACAGCAGCTGTCCGCACAGACAGACAGACAGACACACGCACAGACAGCCGCCACCACAGCTTTTTTGGGAGGAAAAGTGCATGTTATAATCCGAACAATACAGTATTATAGGTTCTTCTCCTATAGTAGTCAGTGCCTCCTTCCTCACAGACTACCCAGATCCCCTTTACAAAATAGCTGTTGATGGAAGAACATGTGACCAGACTTATAAATCCATGAGGTAGCTTTCTGACAAGGGACATCCATCCATCTACCAACACACTGAACACATAGCATCAATTAAAAATGGGGTAGAGAGGAAAACATTCTAAATGGGAAAGTTAAAGGATAACTTCATTGAAGCTAGTAGCCCGTGCAAGGGCCAGGTAATTACAATAGAAAGGTCTGTTCTGAAAGAGACAGAAAACCTGGATTTTGTATACGCAGGGACGGGCAGCTATATTTCTCAGGCCAAAGCATCTGTAGATCAAAGCAGCTTTTCCAATGCTTGCGCACCAGTGGAAAATTATAAATATTGGGGTGTGAATAGGTACTACAGTTATGGGATGTGCATCTTTTGAACCATAATCACCAGAGAAAGAACATGCATATTTCTTCATAATTGTGAGACCTTAGCATCATCTCAAAATGAAAATCAGGCAGAGGCATGACATTACACTTATGATATTTCCTAGCTATATATGAACATAAGACCGGCACTCCAAAACTTGGAGTAATCTTTAGGATTTTATCTATAAAAGCACAGTACAACCAAAAAAAATTGTTTGGGTGTGCCATCCCTTGACTGAGCACCTGCAATTTTGAGTGCCACCTGGATATCACATCTCATTTCCTAGCTATAGAAAGGTAAAATCATGACAGGAAAGGTGACAGTTATATATTGTGCCTGGGACCTCCAGAGTGATGTTATCCTGATAGATGGTGATTTTATAATTTTTTTTTAATCTAAAGCCACATCCAATGTCGAGGCCTGTCATGAGTCACCAGAGGTAAGTAACTTATGATAATAAAAGACAAACTTTGGTCCCTTGTCTGTCCGTTGATACCATGTGTTTTTTTTCTTTTGGCATTGATATATTTATAAACATTTTTGTGATATATTTTAATGTCGCTGGCGATTTGTGTCTCAGTAGTTAATTTTGCTTGTTTGATTTCTTTTTATATTTTCTGTTGAGATCCTTATACTCCTGAAATGCTAATTCTTTATTCACAGCCTTCAATTTTCGAATCCTCTTTATTTTTGTCTTATTATACTTTGTACTGTCCTATTTATCCATAGTGGTTTCTGTTACTTTCTAAACATTTTATTACCAGAGGATATCAGTTTTCTACATGATTCTTGTAATATATCTTTAAACTTGCCTCATTTATGTTCGGTATCCCCAGTTACCATGATGTAGTAATGATATAGTCGCAGTCTACACAATGAAGCTCTTCCCTTAATTTGTTGAAATCAACTTTCCTTACAGTTTTAACTTTTTGCATTTCCCCGTAAAATGTTTTATTGAATATTACATTGAAACTTACCATATTGTAGATCTGAAATTGTATCTAGTCTATTTGACAGGACCAAATCCAGTGAATTATCTCCCCTGGTTGGTTTATCTACTGTCTGAGAGAGGTAATTTGAAGATTCATACTCATCCTCCTTGTTTAAGCTGTGAAGCAGCTCCAATAGTCTTGTGTGAGTATGATGGGGAACACAAGAATGGCCTTCTCTATAGCAGCTCCATCTTTCCCACATGTCTTGTGGAAGGGCTTTGGGTAAAGGGCCATTTACACGCTGCGACATCGCTAACGATATATCGATATATCGTCGGGGTCACGGTATTTGTGACGCACATCCGGCGTCGTTAGCGACATCGCAGTGTGTGACAGGCTGGAGCGACCTTAAACGATCTCTAAAGAGGCAAAAATCATTTGCCTGAGAGAGGTCGTTTATTTATGAAAAATCGTTGTCTGGTCAGTAGCGATGTTGTTCCTCGTTCTTGCGGCATTACACATCGCTATGTGTGACGGCGCAGGAGCGACGAACATCTCCTTACCTCCGTCCACCGGCAATGAGGAAGGAAGGAGGTGGGCGGCATGTTCCGGCCGCTCATCTCCGCCCCTCATCTGCTATTGGGCAGCCGCTTTGTGACGCCGCAGTGACGTTGCTATGACGCCGAACGCACCTCCTACTTGAAAGAGGGATTGTTCGGCGGTCACAGCGACGTCGCTGACAAGTATGTGCGTGTGACGCTGCTGTAGCGATAATGTTCGCTACGGCAGCGATTACCATATGTCGCACGAACGACGGGGGCGGGTGCTATCGCGCATGATATCGCTAGCTATCGCTAGCAATGTCGCAGCGTGTAAAGCACCCTTTACAGTTGGGACTAGGATTGTGGCATTACACCACCTGTGGTGTAATAACAGCATCCATCGAAACTGTGAAATTAAACGTGTACTATTTGGCCACCATATATTTTATCTGTACCTGTTCTTGTTACAGAGAAGTTTGGAAACTAATGGAATTCAGGTAAGAACTTACTGGTTGATGTCTTAAACAGGATGCAGAAATTCAAACAAGTGGCTGAACATACAGTATATACTGGTGAAACCAGAGGTTTACATACACTATCTAAAAAGACACATCTGCATGTTTTTCTCACTATCTGACATAAAATCAGAATAAACCTTTCCCGTTTTAGGTCAATTAGGAACCAAAATTATTTATATTTGCCAAATGACAGAATAATGAGAGAGAGAATGTTTTAAAACATTTTTATTACTTTCTGCAAAGTCAAAAGTTTACATACATTTCATTACAGTAGTATTTGATACCATTGCCCTTAACCCTTTTATACCAGGGCGATTGTCTGTTTTCTTTTACGTTTTTTCCTCCACTTCTTCCCAGAGCCATACATTTTTAATTTTTCTGTAAATATTGCCATTTAAAAGCTTTTTTTCGGGATGATTTGTACTTTTGAATGAAAATATTACTTTTACCATATAGTTAACTAGAAAAAGAAAAATAATTCCAAATGTGGAGATTAGAGTTGAGCGATGTTCGATTTGAATGGTTCGCCAAATTCAAGTGATTTTGGGCGGTGTTCGAGTCGTTCGACGAACTCGAACGATTTTTTGGATATGTCTTTTCATGGAAATATTGATAGTGGTAGGATTGACTGTAGTCAAAAATAGATCTCAGTATCTTGAAATGAATAAAAGTATAACCACCTCTCAAAATAAATTGCCGGTAGTTTTTTCCACAAAATTCAGCAATAACTACTATGATGTGATCCGAATTATTAAGAAATATCTTCCCATATTGTCAACAGATGACACTTTACATCATATATTAAATAACGGTGTAAAATTTGTTTAAAAAAGAAACACTACGTTAAGTTCTATATTATCGCCGAGTGATCACACTAGTAGATGCGGTTTTATCAATGAGGAACACACTGCCCGCAATTGGTTACCAACCACAGGATCATATAAGTGTGGACATAAAACGTGTGGACTCTGTGGATACATGTTAAATGTGAAAAACTTTTCTTCATATGCAGATAAAAAATCTTATGAAATAACATCCATGATTAATTGTGGGTCTGACCATGTAGTCTACCTGTTTTTTTGCACAACCTGCCAGCTGCAGTATATTGGCAGCACTTCATGTTCCCTAAGAAAAAGAATATCCGAACACATCTACGATGTGAATAATGTCACATCCAGAAAATTATCGGGTGCTTCTTAGCACTTTCGAGATACACATGCTGGCAGCTTCAGCAGCATGAAAATCAATGCTAAATGGGTACCAGATTCCCCACTGGTTTAAATAAAAGAAATGAAATATTGTTTGCTTATTAACATTGTAATATCCCATGTATTTTCTGTATATGTGTATTTTCACATTTATCGTGTTTTGTAAAAATTCTTGTAAAATGCTACCCTTTATAGGGTTAAAATTCTAGTTGTTTGATAGGCTCCTTCTGTCCATCTGATCACATGTTCGGGTTCCAGCCCTTTTTAATCAGTCCTGTGATTATATGGTTTAGAGACAGACTAAGAACACATTGTTCAAAACGTGTCCCCTCTGATGGGGGCTTCGTCTTACCCTAACATGGACAATTTAGCATGTATATAAATAAAGAATCTACTTTTTAAAGAACCTCTTGCCTGGACCAAGTTGCTGGAATTTTTCTTCTTTCACCAGTCCTGGATGGAGTATGCTGAGCCTTGTAGTTCTGCAGCTGCTGTCTGCTGTTTGTCTGTATGGAGGAGAGCAGACAGCAGCTGCAGAACTACAAGGCTCAGCATCCTCCATCCAGGACTGTATGCTGGAGGGAGAGGCAGGGGGAGCAGAACTGCAAGGCTCAGCATATTTCATCCACTAGTGTATGCAGGAGAGTAGACATCATCTGCAGAACTACAAGGCTCAGCATCCTCCATCCAGGACTGTATGCTGGAGGGAGTGGCAGGGGGAGCAGAACTGCAAGGCTCAGCATACTTCATCCACTACTGTATGCAGGAGAGCAGACAGCAGCTGCAGAACTACAAGGCTCAGCATGCGGCATCCAGGACTGTATGCTGGAGGGAGAGACAGGGGGAGCAGAACTACAAGGCTCAGCATGCTCCATTCAATAGTGTATGCAGGAGAGCAGACAGCAGCTGCAGAACTACAAGGCTCAGCATACTCCATCCAGGACTGTATGCAGGAGTTTTTTGCCCACCAAAAAATGACGTGGGCTTCACCATATTTTTGTATGCTAGCCAGGTACAGCAGGCAGGTACGGCTGCCCCCAACCCCCAGCTTCCCTATATTTTTAAATTATTTCATGAATGTCATGAAATAATTAAAAAAAAAATGACATGGGCTTCGCCCAATTTTTGTGTCTGGCCAGGTACAGTTGGCAGCTGGGGATTGGAATCCGCAGCACAGGTTGGCCCAAGCTTTCTTGGCCCCTCTGCTGCGAATTGCAGTCCGCAGCCGCCCCAGAAAATGGCGCTTTCATAGAAGCGCCATCATCTGGCGCTGTATTCAACTTTTCCAGCTTCCCTGGTGACGGTGGCTCGCTGGGTAATAATGGGTTAATACTAGCTGTGTTTTAATAGCTAGTATTAAGCCAGAGATTCTTAATGTCAGGCAAGTTTGACCTGGCCATTAAGAATCTCCAATAAAGGGTTAAAAAAAAGACACCACACAGAGAAAAAATACTTTAATAGAAATAAATACACAGACACACTTAGAGACTCCATGTTTATTACTCCCTCTTACCCCTCCACGATCCTGGTCTTCTGTGTTCTTTCTCCTTCAACCCATGCAGCTCTGCTACATCAGACAGCACTGCATAGGAGGAAGACGCTGCTGCTCTCGTGCAGTCTAATCACTCAGTGAGTGAGCAGAGGCTGCGGGTTGTAAGCGGTGACGTCACCGCTGCCACCGTTGCTATAGTAACCGGCTGTGGCATCCAGTCCTTGCATGTGGGCTGACCCTGTAAAGAGCGCTGACATGCAGGAACAAGGAGCCAAGCATGTGCCCAAGCATCTCTCCGGTACACGGAGATGCTCAAACGAGCACCGCGTACCGGAGAGATGCACTGATGATGATGATGATGTCTAGCCATGTGACTAGTCTGTAGCCAATGAGATAATAGACACGTGACTGGTCACATGCTATGATGATGTCACGGAAGGTCCTATCATCAGTGCTGGTTACCGGGAGGGCGCAGCGATGATCGGAAGGAAAAGCGTCGCGAGACAGAGTGCAGGACGTGTCGCGGGGACCTGTAAGTTTAATGGCAATGTTTATTAACTGTATGTGTACATGTATAATGTGTTTGTATGTGTTTGTGTTTGCCTCCCATTGTTTTTAATGGGGTTCGAAGGTGTTTGTCAAACGTTCGTCAAACGTTCGTCGAACGTTCGCTGAACTAAGCCGTCGTTCGACGAACCGAACTCGAACACTAGTGGGGTGGCTCATCTCTAGTGGAGATATAGTGAAAAACATGAAATTCTACAATGGCTTTGGGGGTTTTTATTCACCCTGTTCACTATATGGTAAAACTGACATGTCAGTATGATGACTCACATCGGTACGAGTTCGTTGATATCAAACATATATATTTTTATTTTTATCTAAGGGGTGAAAAAAAAATCTGAAGTTTGTCACCCTAAAAATAGCGCTTTTGTCACCATTTCCCGAGACCTGTAGCATTCTCATTTTCTAAGTGCTGGTTTGTTTTTTGTGTCTTGAGCTGATGATTTAATTATACCATTTTTGTGTAGATGCACTGTTTTAATCGCCTGTTATTGCATTTTAAAGAAATAAAGGGGCGATCAAGAAACATACTTTTGGAATTTAGAATTGTTTTCTTGTCACGCGGTGTATCGATCAGATTAATTAATTTTATATTTTGCTAGAATGGGCATTTGTGAACTCAATGATACCAAATATGTGTATTTTTTTTAACTTTTATTTTCAATGGGGGTGATTTGAACTCTAAGGATTTTTTATTTTTCAATTTTTTTTATTTTGTTTATATTTTTGATTGATTTTACTAGTCCCCTACAGGACTTTATGCCTGCACAGTCTGTCTGATCACTGTACACTGCGATCACTTGTGTTGATCAGAGCAATACTTCAGCATCGCTCTGATCAGCAGAAATGCAGCTTTCATGTGAGTGCTGGTGCTCTGTCGAATCTCAAAGGAATTGAGTCGTGCTAGTGTCAGAGGTCGTCAGCTGACCTCACACTACCATGGCAACACCATGGCGCCCCGAGAACACGTCACGGGGCCACCGATGGTGGTGGAGAACGATGCGATCCCCGCCGCGGCCATACAAAATGTGCTATCAATGTTTGACAGCACGATCCAAGGGGTTAACAGGCACAGGTGGATCTCTGATCCACCTGTGCCTGTTTCCACATATGTCTGCTGATCAGATCAGCAGACATGTGTGGGGATTACAAAGGGCTCACTGCCGAAGCACACAGTAACCGGAGGGAGGTGAACAAGGCTGTACCAGTACATATTGGTCGTTAAGAGGTTAAGCTGCATGACTTGGGGCAAATGTTTTGGATTTCCTTCCACAAGGTTCTCCCAACAGTTGGTAGGAATTCAGGCCCATTCCTCCTGACAGAACTGGTGTAACTGAGCCATCTTTGTAGATCACCCTGCTTGCACCTGCATTTTCAGCTTTGCCCATAAATTTTCAATAGGATTGAGATCAGGGTTTTGTGATAGCCACTCCAAAACATTGACTTTGTTATCCTTAAGCCACTATGCAACTAGTTTGGCAGTATGCTTCAGGTCATTGTCCATATTGAAGACCCATTTCTGCCCAAACGTTAAATTCCTGGCTGATGTCTTGAGATGTTACTTCAATATTGCGCCATAATCTTTTTTTCTCATGATGCCATCTATTTTGTGAAGTGCACCAGTCTCTCCTGCAGCAAAACAATCCCACAACATGATGTTGCCACACCCGTGTTTCACAGTTGGGACGGCGTTCTTAAGGGTGCTTTACACGCTGCGACATCGCTAGCTATCTCGTTAGCGATGTGACACACCAGATTGCAGATAAGATTTGCTGAGATCGCACATAGGTCATTGTTTGTAGCTCCGGTCGCATGTGCGATCTCGGCAAATCGTATGTGCGATCTGGCGTGTTACATCGCTAACGAGATTGCTAGCGATGTCGCAGCGTGTAAAGCAGCCTTTAGGCTTCAAAACTTCTCCCTTTTCCCTCCAAACGTTACAATGGTTACTATGGCCAAACAATTCAATTTTAGTTTCATCAGACCACAGGACATGTCTCCAAAAATTAAGGTCTGTGTTCGTGTGTGCATTTGCAAATATTAATCTGGCTTTTTTATGTTTCTTTTGGCGTAATAACATAAGAACAGTGCTGCTACATCAATACACATAGGCCAAAAACAATGACAGTTTCCATTCCTAAATTATTATATATAGTGAGAGTTCATGTATTACTAATTATGTTCACTTTGAACGCATGCCTTCTCGGAAAATGAACACAATGTGTACACATTAGGCATTGTGGACCTCATTAATCATGGCAGCACACTTCTATTGGGCTCCAAAAAATGTGTCTATTCTCTGAAAAGTCACAACATGACTTAAAACACAATAGTCTGCATGCTAAAGGATAACCATTTTGTTGAAAAGGCCCAGATTTTGCTTAACACTAGAAGTCCCAGAAATTTCGAGCTCCCCCCTGAAGTCCCGAAAGAGGGTCAAATGATTGATGATAAACTAAATAGAACTAACGAGAAACTAAATGGCTAAACTCAATGGAAAACAACAACCTCCTGTGGTGCGACAGTAATGGCCTTAATTACAGAACAAAAGACAGTGATTAAAGGATGTTAGCTAAAATCTTTCAGGTCATTCGACCTGTCTCTGGGTTGCAAAGGTAGAAATGTTAAATTACCCCTTTCTGGGACTTCTAGTGTTAACTACACAATCAATGATTATCATGCTAGAAGTGAGGAAAAAAGCCAATGTGATTTTGTTAATGTTATTGACTATTTCATGTGAAGTTTAACAAAAGTCTGCAGATAATGTACAAATGAAAAAATAAAATACAAAATTAAAGGCACAATCATGGAGCCACTTACGATCTTTGCCTGTTTAGCAGGTGGATAGGTGGATCAAATGGCCGCAGGTTGTCAATTTTCCACAATTTCCCACCATGATTCCCCAGTCAACAAGCAGTCATTTTACACTTCCCACAACTCTGCATGCTGCTGGACAAGTGAGATAAAATGCTCCATATTAATATGGTGACCCATATATTCTAGTGTGAGATCTCCAGCCAAGTAATCACTCCTGTACACTCCAATAACTCCAACTCTCTCCAAACAGGAAGTGTCAAACACAGATCAATAAGATCAGTTATAGAAGACAAAAAAAAATAAATAATAAAACTAAAAAAAGCACATGGATAGCATCTGTGTATGTGATGCCCTGGACTAGTCAGGTGTTCCCAGGTAGTCACACACACACATCACCCCTCTCCCCGAATAGGTGACAGCAGCCAACCAAGAAACCCTTGTCACCACCCTCCAGGTTGGATATCCACACCAGGGGGCGGAGCCAGGTGGTTGGCTCTGCCCACTGAGGAGTTCACAGGCCTGGAGGCGGGAAAGACACAAGTCGGACAGAAGTTCTAGTGCAGTCTAGAGTGTAGCCTTGACAGTGAAGGAGGGAGGACGAGTTCAAGGGCAGAACTTTGACCAGGCCTGCCAAGAGTCTACTCAGGTGGCTGGGTCGGAGCCCAGTCACCTTTGGCAAGGAGGCAGACGGTGGTGGCCACCTGCAGGAGCTGGAATTACAGCCGGTGGAACCGGAGGGACCGGGGTCGGGCGGTGGCCCGCTGGTACCGAACCGGGGAACCGATTGGAAACCGGAGCACCAAGAGGGGTACTCAGATCCAGTACAAAGCCCCAAACCGACAGGACCGAGTCAAATCAACTGATTGAGGATTGGACTTTAGGACCTATCCCACACAAGACCCGTTAGAAGACAACAGCCCAACCATACAGGATAAAGCCACTGCCAAGGCATAGAGACCCAAGGGGCCAGCGTCTGCGGGTAAACAGGGCTCTTCCGACAATCAGCAAGCTGGGGAGCGGACTACCGTTGCTTAGGCATAGGAGTCAACCGTTCATATAAAAGGTGCAAGAGAAAGGCGGAGATTACCAACCCGTTCAGGGAGAAGCTGCAGCCGGCTGCGGGCCCCGTTCATCATCCCGTTTGGTTTACCAGAGAGTCCAGTGTATTGTGTCATAGTGATTACACCAGTGCCTTCGGGCCGCGCACCGCGCCGCACCGCTTCAGCATACGCCCGCACCCGCTCCCACGCCTCAGCGCCTCTCTCAGGCCCCCGGGACCATCACTCCCCTACCCACGGAGGGGTTAACACCAAGCTGCGCAACACCGTCCCTGGGAGGCCTAGTTAACGGCAGCGGTGGTGTCCATCTATTCACCACAACCCGTGGGTGGCATCACGAACTTACACCCCTACAGACTGCATGTAGCTCCAACCCCCCCTTGCAGAGCGACGTGACCCCCGGGTCCGTGAGAAGCTCAAGCCACCAGCCACCGTACGAGCACGGATCCGAGTCGCAGCCGAGCCCGCGGGGCGGTACATGTACTGTATGTGTTTTCACATATCCATAGACTTGGATTGAAAAAAACCCAGACATATCACCATTAGAGATGAGCGAGCAATATCATGCTCGGGTGCTCGATATTCGTAACGAGTAGTTGAATGCTCACACTAGCGCAACTCAAGTACTGAGTATGATGGAGTCAATGGATGACTCGAGCATTTATCCAAAAGATTTCCTGGAAAATTGCTTGAGTCACATATTGACTTCTAGCAGACTCGGGGGTAATCGATTTGCGCCCATCCGAGCATTCAACTGTTCATTCTAAGTACCGAGCACCCGAGCAACATCACTAGACTCTGTGTTTGTTACATGGGCACATGCACATGTAATGCTTATCATAGGTTATATTGGAAATGTGTGGTATACTTGAAAAAAATTGAAACAATATGGAATCACGGATGTGTGAAGGAGGCCTCACACTGTTGAGATTAGATTCAGTTTTAGCACTTGATACAGCATTATCCACATAGGGCTAAGAGATGAAATCTAACATTGTGTTTTCAATGCAAAAAAAAGAAGCTATGTTCCTATAAATAAGTGGGACCATTCCTGAGCCCCCGTGTCCCTTTCTGTACCCCTGAGACCAATAACAGCAGCTACAACACACAACATCACCACATACTGGCAGCATAAAAGAATATTACTGGATGAGTGAATAAAAAAACTTATTACGTATTTATTAACTAGTACAACTAATAGTTCATTTATGTAGCATAGCTAACACTGAAGCACCATAACTATTTTGTGGTGCCCCTGACTGTCAAGTACCACAGGGTAATACATACAGCCACAGATTCCTGGAAGACCAGTGCTGGTAACTAGAGATGAGCGAACCGGTCCCGGTTCGGCTCGAGGTCGGTTCGTCGAACAGAGGTCCCGTTCGAGTTCGGTTCGTTGAACATTCGACGAACCGAACTCGAACTGCATAGGAAACAATGGCAGGCATTCACAAACACATAAAAACACCTAGAAAACACCCTCAAAGGTGTCCAAAAGGTGACAAACAACTCACAACACAACACAAACACATGGGAAAGTGACAAGGACATATACTCATGCGAAAATAAAAGAGCAGGACAAGGAAAAAGAGAAGGACACACAGATATAGGCATGGCACGCCCTTCTAAAATCATGTAAAACACCGCAAGGTGACTCCAAGCGGAGTCTCCCTTTTTCCCAAAAATTGGGCCACACACACACCCACCCATTCAGTGGCAGCAGTTGTGCCACACACACACCCACCCCTTCAGTGGCAGCAGTTGTGCCCCAGTTGTACACTTCACAGCTAGATTTGCATCAAGCACATTCAAAAATACGCCATAATTAACCGTCCCCAGGATGACACCGGGGTACGTAGCAAAGTCTTTCCTGATCCCAGCTCTGTTCATCTTGGATCATTTTTAAAAAACACAGCAATCAAGGGTTACTCCAAGCGGAGTCTCCCTTTTTTTCCAAAAATTGGGCCCCACACACACCCACCCATTCAGTGGCAGCAGTTGTGCCCCAGTTGTACACTTCACAGCTAGATTTGCATCAAGCACATTCAAAAATACACCATAATTAACCGTCCCCAGCATGACACCGGGGTAGGTAGATAAAGTCTTTGCTGAACCATGACTTGTTCATCTTGGCTCCTTTTAAAAAAAACACAGCAATCAAGGGTTACTCCAAGCAGAGTCTCCCTTTTTTTTGCAAAAATTGGGCCACACACACACCCACCCCTTCAGTGGCAGCAGTTGTGCCCCAGTTGTACACTTCACAGCTAGATTTGCATCAAGGACATTCAAAAATACACCATAATTAACCGTCCACAGGATGACACCGGGGTAGGTAGATAAAGTCTTTGCTGAACCATGACTTGTTCATCTTGGCTCCTTTTAAAAAAACACAGCAATCAAGGGTTACTCCAAGTGGAGTCTCCCTTTTTTTCCAAAAATTGGGCCACACACACACCCACCCCTTCAGTGGCAGCAGTTGTGCCCCAGTTGTACACTTCACAGCTAGATTTGCATCAAGCGCATTCAAAAATACGCCATAATTAACCGTCCCCAGGATGACACCGGGGTAGGTAGCAAAGTCTTTCCTGATCCTAGCTCTGTTCATCTTGGATCATTTTTAAAAAACACAGCAATCAAGGGTTACTCCAAGCGGAGTCTCCCTTTTTTTCCAAAAATTGGGCCCCACACACACCCACCCATTCAGTGGCAGCAGTTGTGCCCCAGTTGTACACTTCACAGCTAGATTTGCATCAAGCACATTCAAAAATACACCATAATTAACCGTCCCCAGGATGACACCGGGGTAGGTAGCAAAGTCTTTCCTGATCCCAGGTCTGTTAATCTTGGCTCCTTTTAAAAAACACAGCAAGCAAGGGTTACTCCAAGTGGAGTCTCCCTTTTTTCCAAAAATTGGGCCACACAGACACCCCATCAGTGGCAGCACTTGTGCCCTAGTTGCAAACAGGATGTTTTGATTTGCATCAAGCACATTCCAAATTCACAAGCATTTACTCTCCCCAGGATGACACCGGGGTAGTAAATTCCTTGTGGATCCATGACTTGTTCATTTTGATGAACGTCAGTCTGTCCACATTGTCACTGGACAGACGCATGCGCTTATCTGTCAGCACACACCCAGCAGCACTGAAGATACGTTCAGAGACAACGCTGGCAGCTGGACATGACAAAATCTCCAAGGCGTAAGTTGAGAGCTCTGGCCATTTTTCAAGATTTGAAGCCCAAAATGAGCAAGGCTCCATTTGCAAAGTCATGGCATCGATGTTCATTTGGAGATACTCCTGTATCATCCTCTCCAGCCGTTGACTATGTGTCAGACTTGTTGTCTCTGGTGGCCTTGCAAAGGACGGTCTAAAAAAATTATGAAAAGATTCCATAAAATTGCTGTTATCAGCACCAGATACGGTGCTACTGGTACGGGTAGACTGTTGAAGATGACGAAACCGTCCCATGTTTGTCAAGTTACAACTGGGAGATTCACTCCCTGCACCTGCACGGTTGTTTGGTGGAAAAGCCGAGCTAAGATCGAGTAACAGCTTCTGCTGATACTCCTGCATACGTGCCTCCCTTTCTATGGCTGGAATTATGTCACAAAATTTGGACTTGTACCGGGGATCCAATAGTGTGGCAAGCCAGTAGTCATCATCACTTCTAATTTTGACAATACGAGGGTCATGTTGGAGGTAGTGCAGCAAGAAGGCGCTCATGTGTCTTGCGCGGCCATGCGGACCAAGTCCACGCTGTGTTTGTGGCATAGAGGTGCTAACCGTTCTTTCTTCCTCTGACATCTCCCCCCAACCTCTTTCAACTGAAATTTGACTAAGGTCTCCCTCATCCGCTGAGTCTTCCATGTCCATGGACAGTTCGTCCTCCATTTCTTCATGTTCTCCTGCACCTTCCTCAACATCTCGCCTGCTACCATGCGCCCTTGTTGATCCCTGTCCCCCATGGTCCCATGCCTGCCGCCTTGGTGATGATGAACGTCTGGACCTTGGTGATGTTGTTGTGTCTTGCGCATATGAATCCTCCTGTAGTTCCTCCCCTTCCTGTTGTCCCACCCCTTGACTCCGAATAGTGTTTAGCGTGTGCTCCAGCATGTAAATGACTGGAATTGTCATGCTGATAATGGCATTGTCAGCGCTAAACATATTCGTCGCCATGTCGAAACTCTGCAGAAGGGTGCATAGGTCCTTGATCTGAGACCACTCCATCAGGGTGATCTGCCCCACCTCTGCATCTCGTTGGCCCAGGCTATACGTCATGACGTATTGCACCAGGGCTCGACGGTGCTGCCACAGTCGCTGTAACATGTGGAGAGTCGAATTCCAGCGTGTCGGCACATCGCATTTCAGGTGATGAACCGGCAGGCCGAAAGACTTCTGGAGCGATGCAAGTCTCTCAGCTGCGGCGGTTGAACGGCGGAAGTGAGCAGACAGTTTTCGTGCCCTGGTCAGAAGGCCATCTAGGCCGGGATAGTGTGTTAAGAATTGCTGGACAACAAGGTTCAACATGTGAGCCATACAAGGCACATGTGTCACCTTGCCCAGGCGAAGGGCCGCACCCAGGTTTGCAGCATTGTCGCACACGGCCTTACCAGGCTGCAGGTTGAGTGGAGACAACCATTTATTAAACTCGGACCGCAGAGCTGACCACAACTTCTCAGCTGTGTGACTCCTATTCCCAAGATATGTCAAGCTAAAGATCGCCTGATGCCGTTGCGCTCTGCTGCCAGCAGAGTAATGAGGGGTGCGTGATTCCTTCTGCGCAGTGAGAGAGCTGGTGGCCTGACCAGGCAGGCTTGGGGCGGAAGTGAAAGACACAGATGAGGTGGAGGAGGAAGAAGCAGTGGCGGAACTTGGACAGACAGAGGATTGACACACAAGTCGCGGGGACGGCAAGACTTGTGCAGCAGACCCTTCACCATCTATCACCATAGTTACCCAGTGCCCAGTCAGCGACATGTAACGTCCCTGTCCATGCTTACTGGTCCAAGTATCGGTGTTGAAATGCACCCATTGACACACAGAGTTTCTCAAGGAAGCGGTGATGTTGTGTGCGACATGCTGGTGTAGCGCGGGCACACCTTTCTTAGAGAAGTAGTGGCGACTGGGCATCTGGTACTGGGGCACAGCAACAGACATAAGGTCTCTAAAATCCTGTGTGTCCACCAGGCGGAAAGGCAGCATTTCGGTAGCCAAGAGCTTACAGAGGGATAAAGTCAACCTCTTAGCTTTGTCATGGGTCGCAGGAAATGGCCTTTTATTTGTCCACATCTGAGGGACAGAGATCTGGCTGCTGTGTGTAGACGGTGTTGAGTAGGGTGTCCCTGGAAAAATGCAGCTTTGTGAGGAAAGTGCAGGCGGAGACATGATGTCGCCTTCATCCAACGTTGGTGCTATCGATGTCTGAGAGAGCTGTACACACGCACTTGTATCCCCTTCCAAACCAACTGATGACCTACCAAGCAAACTGCCTGTTGCGGTTACAGTGGTGGAAGTTGTGCGTGGAAAACCAGGTGTGACAGCTGTCCCCACAATCCTAGAAGATGAAGAGCGCGCGGATGCACTGGAAGGGGCCGGCGGTGGATGGTTCGCTCCGCTAGGCCGCATTGCAGCACGGTGAGCTTCCCACCGGGACATATGATATTTATTCATGTGACGATTCATGGAAGAAGTTGTCAAACTGCTGAGGTTTTGACCTCTACTAAGAGAACCATGACAAATTTTACAGATCACATAATTTGGGCGATCTTTTGCTATGTCAAAAAAGGACCAGGCTAGGCAAGGCTTAGAGGGCATGCGACCTGTTGATCCACCCCGACTAGTGCTCAGAGGCAGAGTGGTGGCTGAGGATGCAGTTGTAGTCGTGCTACCAATACTCCGACTCTGTCCAGGAAGGCGCAAGGTAACTTCGTCATCAGTTGCATCCTCCTCCACCACCTCTGTTGACCTCCTCGAGTGCCTGACTGTGGGTTGACAGTAGGTGGGATCTAGAACTTCCTCATCAATTGTTGTGTTTGCACTCCCCTCACCCTCAGACCAAGCCTCTTCTTGCCCTGACTGAATATTTAAGTTGTCATCCCAAACTGGTATCTGCGTCTCATCGTCATCAGTATGTTCCTCATTGTCTATAACAACAGGTGTTACAGTTGGTGAAAAAAGGTCAACATTATGCTCAGAAACTTGGTCCTCACGGCCTGAATCAGAGTCACAAAGGTTCTGGGCATCACTGCAGACCATTTCCTGTTCTGTACTCACTGTAGCTTGGGAGCAGACCTCTGATTCCCAGGCTATAGTGTGACTGAACAGCTCTGCAGACTCAGCCATCTCAGTTCCACCATACTGTGCAGGGCGGATGGAGACTTCAGAGCTGGGAGAAAGCAAGTTTGATTGGGATGACAACTCAGAGGACTGGTGTTTTTTGGATGCGGTAGTTGAGGTGGCGGAGAGGGCACTTGTTGGACCACTTGAGATCCATTCAAGCATTTTCCTTTTTTGGCCATCATCTACCTTTGTTCCAGTTGTCCGTGTCCGTAAAAAAGGGAGCACATCGGATTGTCCACGGTAAGTAGTAGACATCTTACTTTTGCTGGAAGATCGTCTATCTTCAGTAGATGTTAATGTAGCTTTGCCACCTTCACCACGGACAAACCCTTTTTTTCCTTTTCCAACACGCCTTTTACCTTTTCCACCAGCATCTGTCATTTTGCCACTCATTTTGATTGCGACAAGATTGTGCACTTAAAATGTGGTAGTAAAAATTGAGAGGTGGTGTAGATTGCAGCGGTGGTCTATCTTTATTAACAGCAGAATAAACAACAATAATTATCACTGACAATGCAACTACGGCCCTTAAACTGGCAGCAGTGTTTTCTAGTATAATGGCTTAGCTACAATGAGTTTGAGTGTGCAATGCAGGCAGACGTGCTGCAAATATCTTTGCACTAGTGGGACTATACAGAAGTCCAATAGCCACGTTTAGGATGCCACTAGGTACACTCAGTGTTTGCTAGTATAATGGCTTAGTTACAATAAGTTGGAGTGTGCAATGCAGGCAGAGGTGCTGCAAATATCTTTGCACTAGTGGGACTATACAGAAGTCCAATAGCCACGTTTAGGATGACACTAGGTACACTCAGTGTTTGCTAGTATAATGGCTTAGCTACAATGAGTTTGAGTGTGCAATGCAAGCAGACGTGCTGCAAATATGTTTGCACTAGTGGGACTATACAGAAGTCCAATAGCCACGTTTAGGATGACACTAGGTACACTCAGTGTTTGCTAGTATAATGGCTTAGCTACAATGAGTTTGAGTGTGCAATGCAAGCAGACGTGCTGCAAATATGTTTGCACTAGTGGGACTATACAGAAGTCCAATAGCCACGTTTAGGATGCCACTAGGTACACTCAGTGTTTGCTAGTATAATGGCTTAGTAACAATGAGTTGGAGTGTGCAATGCAGGCAGAGGGGCTGCAAATATCTTTGCACTAGTGGGACTATACAGAAGTCCAATAGCCACGTTTAGGATGCCACTAGGTACACTCAGTGTTTGCTAGTATAATGGCTTAGCTACAATGAGTTTGAGTGTGCAATGCAGGCAGACATGCTGCAAATATCTTTGCACTAGTGGGACTATACAGAAGTCCAATAGCCACGTTTAGGATGCCACTAGGTACACTCAGTGTTTGCTAGTATAATGGCTTAGCTACAATGAGTTTGAGTGTGCAATGCAGGCAGACATGCTGCAAATATCTTTGCACTAGTGGGACTATACAGAAGTCCAATAGCCACGTTTAGGATGCCACTAGGTACACTCAGTGTTTGCTAGTATAATGGCTTAGCTACAATGAGTTTGAGTGTGCAATGCAGGCAGACGTGCTGCAAATATCTTTGCACTAGTGGGGCAATACAGCAGTCCAACAGCCACGTTTAGGATGCCACTAGGTACACTCAGTGTTTGCTAGTATAATGTCTTAGTTATAATGAGTTGGAGTGTGCAGAGGACAGGAGGGTAAAGTGGCAGGGTTGTGGGTTTCTGGGTAGCGGAATGGAAGCCTGCCTTTCTATCCCTCCTAATGGGGAAATGCAGCGAGGAAATCCCTGACCTTAGCTACACAGACGCTGTCATCTTGTGTAGCTGTTAAACTCTGTTTTCAGGACCTGTCACCTATAGCTCTGACCCTGCCGGTATGAGCCCTTAAACGGACTGATAGAAAGTGCTATCCCTAAGCTGTCCAGCTCTGTGTATGGAGCGCATACAGCAGTATCGGCGATAGGACTCAGGACGGAGCTGCGCCAGTGATGTCTGACACCAAGGACGCAGAAGGCAGATAATGGCGTGCTGGAGGAAAATGTCCATTTTTATAATGCAGGGACATGTGACATGGACATCCTATCACACATGCCGTTGCTTCTCTGGCTAAAAGTCCACTTAGCTGTGTGTGTGTCTGGGATTGGCTGACATGCTGGCCCGCCCCAGTACACGCGCGCGCTTAGGGAAGGAAGACAAGGAAAAAAAAAAAAAATGGCGATCGCCATTATCCAAACAGCAGTGATCTGAATGCGCTGTTCCCGCACACTATACACTGAAATGTCATAATAGTGTGAGTCACAGAGTGACTCACACTATTACAGCGGAAAACCAGCTAGGAATTAGCTGTTTTTTTTGCTGCTAGAACCGTTCTCGAACGCATCTAGAACTATCGAGCTTTTGCAAAAAGCTCGAGTTCTAGTTCGATCTAGAACAGCCCCCAAAATCACTCGAGCCTCGAACTGGAGAACCTCGAACCGCGAACCGCGCTCAACTCTACTGGTAACCACCAGAACACACATACATTCCACTCCCTTTTCCCCAGACTGTGTAACAGGCTAGAGATGGACTTGACGGGTGGTCACCTATAAGCTGGGATGCATCCAATCCACTAGTCAGAAACCTGGGAGGAGGAGGGGATAGTCAGTGAAGTGGATGGACGATGGACATCTTGTGAGAGAGGTTGAATAGTAACCAGACACCAAGTCAGTCAGAAGTTGACGTGCTGAAAGAAAGTGTGAAGTGACTACTGAGTAAAAAGGAGTACGTTTGCTAGGGAGAGTACAGTGAAGTACTCACTGGACCGAGGACTGACGGGGTACAGAGCCCTAGTTCAGGAAGACGTTTTAGGCTCACCTGATAACAATCTGCCCGGTGAGTGGACCATCAAGGACCTTACTGACGTTAGTTTCTGGGGCACAACAGCAGAGTGGGAACCTGGGAACGGGGACAGAGGTCCGACCCTAGAGAGGTTCAAGCTGCCTGCCGAATGGGCCAAGACGGAGACAACAGGACTGGGACCCCAAAACTGCACAGGATGCATGGACATAAAGCTCACCAGTTCACTACACCGACACTGAAACAAAGGGAATACCGGATTGGTAAAGACCAGCACAAACTGGGTGGCAGCAACTCCAAACCAGTGAGTAAAGCACAAGTTAAACCGCAGCCCCTGTGTTGTCTGAATTCTTCCTACACCTCTGCACCCATAGACTACAACCACCAACATCCTCTCCTGGGGCCTAGCTTTACTTGCGCAGAGCCATCACACCTAAGCTGCCCAATAAAACCAGCCCAAGCAGTGAGAGTCTTTGCAGCGGTGGCTTCCCCCATATAGCCGCATACCGCAAGTGGCATCACGAAAAACACTTTATTTTTATTTTTCCCCTGTACAAATTCACCTTTTAAGCGACCACCAAAGTCGCTTAGCTCACGGATTGTCTGAAGCACTGTCGACATAACGGCAGCACTGCAGACAATAACAGTCATCAGGAGCAGCAGAGATGGTTCAGTGCTGAACCTGAGAAAGGTCGAGTAAAACAGTTAATTTTGATAAAACTGTTGGGTCTGTGTGCGTGCCTCTGGATAAGTGCCTCATAAGTGTCAGAAATATACCAGAAATGAACCAGACATGACCAGAAGGTAAACTTCATCTCTTTCTAACCAAGCTTTCCACTGACACAACTTACTTGTTAAATCATATACTTACCACACTACTCCCACCATGTTCACCTATGCCCTCACAGTCTTTGCCCCTCTCCTCCTCACTCTCCTTCGCTATCCCCACACCCCAGCACCCTCTAAGCAAATATTCATCTCCCCCTCCCTCCTTCCTTCTCATCTGTCCTCATCTGCTGACCTATTCCTGAACCTCAGATCGCTCCTAATATCGCGCAGACCATGCCGTCCACTCTCCTTCTCCCACCTGCTCTCCCTTTCTCTACTCCTTCTCACTGCTGGTGACATAGCCCCCAATCCTGGCCCCCCATGGATGGTACACCCCTCTTTATCACCCACCCACCACTCTCCACATAATAGTAACTACCGCAATCTATCCAACATAACAACTATTCCCCTCTCACCGACTCCGCCGCCCCCTCTCTCAGGAGCGCTCTGGAATGCCCGTTCAGTGTGTAATAAACTGCACATCATTCATGATCTCTTTACCTCCAGCAATCTATCCTTTCTGGGCATCACCGAAACATGGCTGACACCATCCAACTCTGCCTCCCCAGCTGCACTATGTTACGGTGGCCTGCACTTCTCCCACACTCCTCGCCCTGGCAATAGACAAGGTGGAGGAGTGGGCCTCCTTCTTTCTAACAACTACAACTTCACCACAATCCCACCTCTACCCTCCCTCAACCTGCCTTCCTTTGAAGTGCACTCTGTCCGAATCTATTCTCCCTCCAACCTCCAACTGGCTGTCATATACAGACCTCCGGGCGCCACCACTGCCTTCCTCGACCACTTCTCTGCCTGGCTTCTACACTTTCTCTCTGCTGAGATTCCCACCATAATCATGGGTGACTTCAACATCCCCACTGACACTCGCCAACAAGCTGCTTCCAAACTCCTCTCCCTTGCTTCGTCTTTTGGCTTAACTCAGTGGTCCACCTCTGCCACCCACAAAGATGGACACACACTAGACCTTATCTTCACCCGCCTCTGTCCCCTTTCTGACTTCACAACTTCCCCCCTCCCCCTATCTGACCACCATCTTCTGACCTTTTCAGCCCTGTCCTCCTCACCTACCCCCCCTGTCCAGCACCTAGCACATCCCCGCAGAAACCTTGCACACCTCAACATGCACACCCTCGCCGACTCTATCCTCCCACTGTCCTCCATATCGTCCCTCCACGACACAGACAGCGCCACCACTTTCTACAACACCACCCTCACATCAGCTATTGATTCAGTCGCTCCCCTTGTGCATGGCAGAGTGAGACGAATCAATAGACAGCCCTGGCACAACAGCCTCACTAAAAAACTTCGGCAAAGGTCTAGGGCTGCAGAGCGGCGGTGGAAGAAAACGCACTCCCAGGAAGACTTCACCACATTCAAAAATGCAATTCACACATTTCGTTCAGTCCTCACCTCCGCTAAACACGATTACTTCAGAAACCTCATATCCTCTCTAACACACAACCCCAAACAGTTATTCAACACTTTCAACTCCCTCCTTCGCCCGCCACTGCCCCCTCCAACCTCCCTCATTTCTGCAGAAGACTTTGCCACCTATTTCCAAGAAAAAATCGACCTAATAAGGCAAGTCTTCTCTGCTCAGCCACCACAACCCCTTCATGTAGCTGACCACTGCCCCTCTCCCATAAACTTCCTCCCCACCATCACCGAAGGAGAGCTTGCACGTCTTCTCTCAAAAGCGCACCTCACCACCTGCGCACTTGACCCCATGCCATCCCACCTCCTTCCCAACCTCACCACCATCCTTATTCCAGCCTTAACCCACCTCTTCAACCTATCTTTAACGACTGGAACCTTCCCCTCTGCCTTTAAACATGCAACAGTCACACCTATCCTAAAGAAACCTTCCCTCGATCCAACCTCTACTACCAGCTATCGCCCCATATCACTACTCCCACTTGCCTCAAAACTCCTGGAACAGCATGTCCATGCTGAACTTTCCTCCCACCTCTCCTCTAACGCTCTCTTTGACAACCTACAGTCCGGCTTCCGTCCACATCACTCTACCGAAACTGCCCTGACTAAAATCACAAATGACTTGCTTACTGCCAAAGCGAACAAGCACTTCTCTATACTCCTACTTCTAGACCTGTCCTCAGCCTTCGATACCGTTGACCACTCCCTCCTATTACAGACCCTCTCTTCCCTTGGTGTCAGAGATCTTGCCCTCTCTTGGATCTCTTCATACCTCTCAAATCGCACTTTCAGTGTCTCCCACTCCCACACAACCTCTTCATCCCACCATCTCTCTGTTGGCGTCCCTCAAGGCTCTGTCCTAGGACCCCTACTTTTCTCTATCTACACATTTGGCCTGGGACAACTCATAAAGTCCCATGGCTTCCAATACCACCTATATGCCGACGACACCCAGATCTACCTCTCTGGCCCAGATGCCACATCTCTGCTGTCCAAAATCCCGAAATGTCTATCTGCTATATCCTCCTTCTTCTCCTCTCGCTTCCTAAAGCTCAATGTGGCCAAAACTGAACTAATCATCTTTCCTCCGTCTCACCTACACTCTCCACCTGATCTATCTATTACAATAAATAACACCACGCTCTCGCCAGTACCCAAAGTTCGCTGCCTCGGAGTGACCTTTGACTCTGCCTTATCCTTCATACCACACATCCAATCCCTCACCACCTCCTGCCGTCTTCAACTCAAAAATATTTCCAGAATCCGCCCTTTCCTCAATTTGCAATCTACTAAAATGCTAGTGCATGCCCTCATAATCTCCCGCCTCGACTACTGTAACATCCTCCTCTGTGGCCTCCCTGCCAACACGCTCACCCCTCTCCAGTCCATCCTTAACTCTGCTGCCCGACTTATCCACCTCTCTCCTCAATACCACCCCGCTTCTCCCCTCTGCATGTCCCTCCACTGGCTTCCAATCCTCCACCGTATCCAATTCAAACTTCTAACACTGACCTACAAAGCTGTGCATAATCTTTCCCCTCCGTACATCTCCGAACTACTCTCCCACTACACTCCAACACGTCACCTCCGGTCCTCCCAAGATCTCCTCCTCTCCTCCGCTCTCATTCGCTCCTCACGCAACCGACTCCAAGACTTCTCCCGAGCATCCCCAGTCTCCTGGAACTCGCTGCCTCAACACGTCAGACTATCCCCTACCCTTGCAAACTTCAAACGGAACCTGAAAACGCACCTGTTCAGAAATGCCTACAATCTACAATGAACTCGCTGCCGCCCGACCACCGTGCGGAGCTGCCGCCCGACCACCGTGCGGAGCTGCCGCCCGACCACCGTGCGGAGCTGCCGCCCGACCACCGTGCGGAGCTGCCGCCCGACCACCGTGCGGAGCTGCCGCCCGACCACCGTGCGGAGCTGCCGCCCGACCACCGTGCGGAGCTGCCGCCCGACCACCGTGCGGAGCTGCCGCCCGACCACCGTGCGGAGCTGCCGCCCGACCACCGTGCGGAGCTGCCGCCCGACTACCGTGCGGAGCCGCCGCCTGACCTACACCCCACCTATTGTCTCCTCCCCATAATCCTATAGAATGTAAGCCCGCAAGGGTAGGGCCCTCTTCCCTCTGTACTAGTCTGTCTACTGTAACTTGTATACGTATTTTGTATGTAACCCCCCTTCTCATGTACAGCACCATGGAATTAATGGTGCTCTATAAATAAATAATAATAATAATAATAATAATAATAATAATAATAATAAAAAAACAAATTGTATCTGGGGGGACAGGGATTTTCAGAATAATCAAAAGTCCTTAAATGTATAGGGGCTTTCTTTGTTGAGAATTACTGAAACTAATGAGGGCTAGAAACCATTTCTTTAGGACATAACAAAGGATTTGTGACCTTCATTATTGACCTTCTCATTGGTAAAGATAATATAAACTCAATGAGTAAGTTAATTTGACTTGGAAGATACAAGGAACATGAGGTTTACTAGTGAATTGCCAACATGGCTTTTGGGCAGCATGTAGCTAATTTGCACTATGAATGTGGCATCGGGTCATGATGACTCTAAATCTATCCACTAAAAATAGAAAATGGATCAGGATCATACTACAGTCAATTGGTACTATATCCGCCATCAAGGGAGGTCATGACACCCTTTCACTAGGGCAAATAGTAGCTACCTAGACTGGCTTTTTAATGAGTACCTTCTTGGTAATTTTGGAAACTGCTTTAGGATATTTGTATCAACTGAACTGAAACTTCAGAAGTAATCCCATCATAAACACAGCTCGTATTCAATAATTACAGGAATATGTTTCAAGTCTGATGTCAAGATTGACCTTTTGCTGCTACAAATACGCTGTTAAATTTACATATAAATAAAATAGCCAGTGGGTTATTGTGTAGATATGTAACAACCTGACACCAATAGTAAAGGGCCTCTGTGGAAGAGCTGTAACTGTAATAGTGTCTTATTATTATACCACAGATCATCATAAGGCACCTCATTATTTCTACATAATCCATAAATAATTAAGAGCTATGACGGTTATCAGTTTATGCCCTCATGTGCAATCTCATTGTTATTCAGAAAGTCTTTCTAGAAGAACCGTGGCCCCTCATCCTCTCAGGCTCTAGTGCATCTGCGCAGGTAGCACCATTGCTTTGTCCACCCCTGACGTAACGGCTTGACAATGAATTCAGTCACCTTGTTCAATCTCAATATAGGTTGCATTAAATTGTATTATAGCATGAAGGTAAATACATTTTAATTAATCATTTTATTTATAGCTACATTCGATCCTCATCATAGCGTACAGCATCAAAAACAACAAACCTGGCAATTATATAGGAGTGCAAGGCTAACTTAGAAATTGTATTTAAAGGTAACCAATCACCAGGATTTTCGTATATAAGCTAAAGCCAGTGCTATACTTGTACCGCCCCGGGGCTCAGCTGGCTGCCGAGCCGCTCGGATCCGTGCTCGTCGGTAGGTGGCTCAAGCTCCTCCCGGACCCGGGGGTCACGTCGCTCTGAAGGGGAGTTGGCGCTACGTGTGGGGATTTCGGTGGGGAAGGTTCACGGCTGAGGCCGTGGCGTTTAGTGATGTAAATTCGTGACGCCACCCACGGGTTGTGGTAAATGTGAACACCACTGCTGCCATTAACTAGGCTCCCGGGGACGGTGTTATGCAGCCTGGTGTTGACCCCTCCGTGGGCAAGGGGTGATGGTCCCGGGACCCGGTGGTTGTGAGGTGCGGGCAAGATGGTTTGGTGCGGTGCGCGGCTCGAGGGTACTGTTGTACTCACTATGACAGATACACCGGAGTCTCTGGTAAACCAAAAAGGATGGTGGTCGGTGCCCGCAGCCGGCTGCGCTTTGCCCCTTTCTCAGGTTGGTAGTTCCCACCTTTCTCCTGCACCTCTGTGGTAAAACTTGACTGCCTATGCTTCAGCAACGGTAGTCCGCTCCCCGGCTTGATGTGTGTCGGGGAACCCGTTTGCCTGCAGGCGCTGGCCCGTGGGATCTCTCTGCCTGTGTGGTGGCTTTCTATCCCCCTCGGTGAGCTGTTGCCGTCTTTTGGGTCTTGGGACGGGAAAGGACCTAAGGTCCAGACCTCAATCAGTGAATTTGACTTGGTCCAGTGGCTTCTGGACCTTGTTCTAGGTCTGAGTACCCCTCCTGGTGCTCCGGTTTCCGGTTGGCTCCTCGGTTCAGTACCGGCAGGCCACTACCCTGTCCCGGTCCCTTACGGTTCCACCAGCCATCTTCCCGGCTCCTGCAGGCAGCAACCACCATCTGCCTCCTGGTCACAGGGAATATGGGCTCCTACCCAGATCCCTGACAGATGTTGACACAGTGCTTCTACTCTCCTCTACTGCCTAACTCATCTGTTTTTGTGTTTTTCCCGTCTCAGGCTCTCCGAACTCCTCAGAGGGCGTGGCCAACCGCCTGGCTTCGCCCCCCGGGTGTGAACCTCAAGACCTGAGAGGGGTAACTCAGGGTTTTTAGGTTGGCTGGTTACACCTTTTTAGGGGCTGGTGTCTGTGCAGGGGGTCTACCTGTGACTACCTGGCTAGTTCAGGGCATCACATTCTGGCACTATAAGGCTGATTCTATACATACCTGTTTAGATTTTGAAATCCAAGAAAGTAAAGTTTATAAAATCACCAGCTTCTTGGGTGATAACAGCTGAGGATCAGATCGTAGCTGGGGGGGGGTTATTTATAGTTATCCCCTCCCCCTGTTAGAATTAGCATAAGCATTATAAAATCGATTTAATTTTTCACAAATAGGACCTGTGTGAGGTTTTAATCATGTAACCAGAAGAGGAGGGGCCTCTGCCAACAAAGCTGATACCAGGAAGCAACATTTTTCTGTTGGCTGAGGCCCCGCCCGTTCTAGTCACATGAGTATGACCTCTCACAGGTTCTGCTAGTGAAGAAGTAAATTGATTGTATAATACTGATGCTAATTCTAACAGGGGGAGGGGATATCTATGAATACCCCCAGCTATTATCTGATCCTCAGCTGCTGTCACTCAAGAAGCGGCCGATTTTATAAATTTTACTTTCTTGGATTTCAAAACCTAAACATCTGAGCTAACAAATACAGGTATGTAGAGAATCAACCTGATTGAGCCAGTATAGCACTGGCTTTAGGTTATATACGAAAATATTGGTGATTGGTTCCCTTTAAAGTCATTGTTGACAGTAGGGTGTATTTTTTTTGTACATTCACCAGGCAAAGCATGCTGCTCAATTCTAATATAGCACAGTAAAGGTTCATACTTTTGTCGTGGGCGGGGAGGACGCCGCTGCGCTCGCCAACGCTCGGGTCCGGCACTGCTGCTTGGTGGCTCGAGCGGTGGGCCGGATCCGGGGACTCGAGCGGCGCTCCTCGCCCGTGAGTGAAAGGGGTGATTGGCTTGGGGGATTTAGTCCGTGACGCCACCCACGGGTTGTGGTGAGGTTGGGCACCACCGCTGCTGGTGACGGGATCCCGGGAGCGATGCTGGGGAGCAGCTGGGATGTTGTTTTCACCCTGCGTGGGTAGGGGTTGGTGGTCCCGGGGCCCTGGGTCTTGGCTGTTAGGAAACCACTGGGGTTCCGGTCACTGACGGATTTGACCTCTTAACGGCGACTCCAAGCCTGGTCGGGGTCCGCAGGCCCTGCCGATGTGTGCTGGCTTCACTTCGCTCCCCGGTTCGGTACCGGCGGGCCACCGCCCGACCCCGGTCCTACGGTTCTGCATTGATTCGCCTCTCCTGCAGACGGCCACCACCGTCTGCCAACCTTGCTCTTAGTGCCTGGGCCACACACCCGGACATGGTCAGTTTACTCCTTCTCACTCCTTCCCTCCTCTCTCTTGCACTTCCCTAACTGCACTCTCTTCCTTTTCCCGCCTCCAGGACTGTGAACTCCTCAGTGGGTGGGGCCAACCACCTGGCTCCACCCCACCTGGTGTGGACATCAGCCCCTGGAGGGAGGCAACAAGGATTTTGTGTCTGGCTGATGTGCCTGTCTCAGGGTGGGGGTGTGTGTTGCAGTACCTGTGACGACCTGGCTAGTCCAGGGTGCCACACTTTTGCCCTCGAAAGCACAGAGAGCAAATTTAAAGTGAACCTGTCAGGTGCAATATGCACCTAGAACCACAAGCAGTTCTGTGTGCATATTGCTGATCCCTGCCTAACTGTCCCTGTATCTAGTAGCATACATAAAGAGATCCTTAGAGTATTTTTAAAGATCTTTTATCTTATGCTAATGAGACCAGGCAATAGTGGCAAGTGATTTCCACTGGCTAGTCAGCCCATTAGCATGTTAGTACACCCCCTGTGGGTGTGATAACATGCTAATGAATGTGCAGCATCAGAGGATGGTCGCGCTCACCTTTCTGCTTCCATCGCATCTGAGTCCTCGATTTTGGCTCAGTGCGCATCATCCGAGACTTTTAGTCATGCGAACTACAAGGGTTTGAAGCCAAGAGGCGTACATCCTGCAGTCAGGCACACTATGAAGTCAGGTGTACGAGTCCTGGCTTCAAACCCATGTAGTGCGCATGACCGAAACTTCAGGATCATGTGCACTGAGCCGAAAACCAGGACTCGGACGCGATGGCAGCAGAGAGGTGAGCGTGACAATCCTCTCACGCTGTGCATTCATTATCATGTTAGCACGCCCACAGAGGTGTACTAAAATGCTAAGGGGCCGACTAGCCAGGGGAAATCACGCACTTGTCATACATATCACAAATACATATTCACAAATCACATACGATAAAAGATCTTTAGAAATACCCTTTCTAAAGATCTCTTTATCTATGCTAGTGTATACAGGGACGGTTAGGCAGGGATTAGCAATTTGAACTCAGAACTGCTCGTGGTTCTGGGTGCATATTGGACCTGACAGGTTCCCTTTAATTTTCTAACTATGTTTGTGCAAGGTCCTGTCCATATAATTCCGATATTTACATGATATTCTGTTTTGCAAGGAGCGTCTCTTTTTAGATTTCTGTTTCTTGACATTCTACATGTCTTTATCTCACATTATATTTCATCATTATTTTGTGCACTTTAGAATGACAACCACTTCTCTGCACTTCCATCTTATTTCTGTGACTCTGATGTTTCTCACAGTATCGATGTCTTTTCTCCTAACAATTTTCTGTCTGGCTGTAGGACAACTAGCTGTCTATTGAGTACTTTCTCGGAGGGATGTGTATAATATTGACCCCTTCCCGACCTGATGTACATGCACATCATACGTCAGTTGCAGCTGTATGGAGCAGATTCAGAAGCTGAACCCTCTCTATACACAGAAGATGCTGTGTTATACAGCTGGCACCTGCCTCTAACAGCAGCAAATAACTCAACTGCTATTTCACCACATAGATATAACTGGCAGTGTCTGCCACCAGCATGCAAAGAGAGCCAGTCATGTAAAAAAAGGTATCTGATCTATAGGCAGGTTATTATAGAGCAGAAGAAGCTGTTCAGATTGATGTATATATTTGTAGGAAAAGTTTTAGTATAATATTTACTGTTTATAAGCATGTAAGTCCATGAGGTGGTCATATTTAGTGATTGCACAGCCTTCCCTGTATTATTGTGCATGCAGAGATAGCTGTCTGTCTGTAGCTGGCTGTAGGACTGTCCACTGGACTTCTATACATATAAATAAACCTATATATCATTCTGCTCAGCTTCTCCTTCTATACTGTCCACAGATCGGACTGCATGCACAAATTGACAGGTTCCCTTAAAGTACTTATAATTAGGGGGATTGTTCAAGTGCCCATCACACCCCTTTCTTGTGCGCAGGGTTGTGGCAGCAAGAGATCTACTGAATTCCCCAATCATTGCAATTTTGTTATTCCTAATGCTAATGCATTCCAGAATATTATATAAAAACAATCAAATAATAGCACGATTAAGTCCAAGTTCTCAGCTCCAAAAAGTACCTATATAGTCTCTATTGTAAAATAATGGATAGTGTTTTATATTTTCAAAACTAGGAGTATAGTAACAGTAATACATAGTTATGATTCTCAGTATGTAACAATTTATTATGATAGCAGTACGAGTATTCAAATTATAACTCATAGTAGGAAAATAGGTCAATTCCAACTTCTCAATGATATGTTTCTAAAGTTTCACGAGTCCTCATTCTGTCAGTCAGGGAGCTAGGACATAGTGATCCTACTGTTGGAAGGGGAGAGAGTACTAAGAAGGAGAAGAAGACATGACTGAACCCCAGAGACTCACATAAAACTGAGACGTATGTAGAGAAATATTCTGTGTGATATGCTGAGATGTAATGACATAACTAAAGTTCAATGGGCCCAGTGGTAAAATTTGGACCTGCCTCCCCCTCACCTCATGTTGTTCAGATGTATGGGCCCTTGTAGCATTCTAAATCCTACAAAAATATACAAGTTGCCCTCCCCAATTATGTAGTAATGTTCCCCATCCTTTTCTAATGTACCCCATCCTGGACTCTTTCCTTGCCAATATGTCCCCCATAATGGTATATATGTTCCCCATTATGGTATATATGTCCCCATCTTGGTAAATATGTCCCCCCATCCTTGTATATATGCCCTTCCATCCTGGTAAATATGTCCCCCATCCTGGTATATATGCCCCCATCCTGGGCCCCATGCTGCTATCTATGTCCCCATTCAGGTATATATGTCCCCATCCTGGGCTCATCTTAGTAAATATGCCCCCATCTTGATATATATGTCCCCATCCTGGGCCCCATCATGGTAAATAAGTCCCCATCCTGGTAAATGTCCTCATCCTGGTGAATATGTTCTCTTTCTGGTTTATATGTCCCCATCCCAGGCACCATCCTGGTATATGTGTCCCCATCTGGGGGAATATGTCCCCTTTCTGGTATAAATGTCCCCATCCTGAGACCCTCCTGGTATAAAAGGCCCCCTCCTGTTGAATATGCCCTCTTTTTAGTATATATCTCACCATCCTGGGCTGCTTCTGATATACTGTATGTCCCAATCCTGGTGAATATGTCCCCTTCCTGGTGTATATATGACTCTGTTCTTTAACGCAATAAAAAACAACAACATTGTACTCACCTTCCCCGGCTCCCACGTCACACTGCATCATCTTCTTTAGCCAGTGCGCTGAGGCTGGAAGCTGACATCAACATCCGTGCTATGGCAATACATGATGGTACTATCATGTGCACACAGTTACAGTACTGCCAACATAAGTTGCTGGCTACTGTTCGGTCTGCAGCATGAATTGCGGTGCAAGGACCTGACGGGTCTCTGCGCTGTGATGCATTTCAGATGGATGTGCGCCATCGGCACTGCCATCAGCGGGCTCCCCCACCCCCAGGCCCGGTCATGGTCATGACCCCTGCAAAGGCAATGAATGTTCCTAAAGAAAAAGTTGGAATCAGAGTTAGAAAACTCAAACTCATTAGTATGCCCCTGGTGATGATACAACATATGAGAAATGAAAATAAGGAGATTAAGTGAAGGGAAATTTTTATTTTTTTATTTTTTTGCATTTCCTCATGCAGTTCAGCTGCATAGATATATAGAAAAAATCTAAATAATAAAAAAAACTAAACTAAAACGCTACAAAAAGGGGTTACTCGGTATGGTCTCATACTGTACAAATGACAAGCTAATATCAGGACCATCTGCATGCAGTAGTGGGTATTCTGTGTTTATGGCAGCACCAGAAATTATGATGTCACTATTCAGGAGCCGCAGGACCACTGTGATGTACAAACATAGTTTATCAGATTCTGTTTATTAGATAAAGTTTAGTCCCAGCAGGTAAAAATATGAATAGATTAGCCTAGCTTGCAAAACCTGGAATACGAGATCAAGTATCTGGAATACAAGATCAAGAGACATCTCATTTGTATTGAGTACAATTGAAACAATTGAAACATCTTCATTCCTTTGGGGGGATTTCATCAGTTTCATACTTTACAGTTATAATCAAAATTATTCTATCAAATGGCACTTTTAATGACTACTACAGTCTCACAATTATTCAACCCCTGAATCGAATCCCTTATGAAAGCACACATTTTAAATCCAGGAGTTTTCTCAAGTAAACCTACTTGATGTGATACTCAAGGGCTTCATTAGTTGCACCAGATATGCACTTATGCTAAAAGACATAAAATGCCTTGACACGGTGACATTGGATGGCATGTTAGAAAAACGTTGAATTCTAGAGAGTGGTCAAAAAAGATAATGGATCAATGAATAGCAGAAGTAAGGAAAATGAATGATACAAAACTTAAAGTTAGAGAACACTGGTTACACTACATAGACATGGCTGCTGCCAGATTCTTGAGGAGGTCGGTGGTCAAGCCCCTGAGTTAACTGCCGAAGATCTGCAGCAAGATTTGATGGCAGTAAGCACTACGGTTTCAGATTGGCCAGTAATTTTCATACTAAACAATCTCCATGCCCGGACTCCAAATGTTTTACCTGTAGTGATCCAAAAACACATGCAATACTGAAGCAAATGAAGAGATCACCGGCAAGGAAGGCAAAGATGTGGATGAAGAAAATTTAGTTCATCAGAAAATCCATAAAAACTTAACATATGCACAGTGGGGAAAAAAGTATTTAGTCAGCCACCAATTGTGCAAGTTCTCCCACTTAAAAAGATGAGAGAGACCTGTAATTAACATCATTGGTAGACCACAACTATGAGAGACAAAATGAGAACCAGAAAATCACCTTGTCTGATTTGGCAAGATTTTTTTTTGCAAATTATAGTGGAAAATAAGAATTTGGTCAATAACAAAAGTTCATCTCAATATTTTGTTATATATCCTTTGTGGGCAATGACAGAGGTCAAACGTTTTCTGTAAGTCTTCATAAGGTTGTCACACACTATTGGTGGTATGTTGGCCCATTCCTCCATTTAGATCTTGTCAAGAGCAGTGATGTTTTGGGCCTGTCGCTAGGCAACACGGACTTTCAACTCCCTCCAAAGGTTTTCTATGAGGTTGAGATCTTGAGACTGGCTAGACCACTCCAGAACCTTCACCTTCATATACTACTTACGAAGCCACTGCTTCGTTGCCCTGGTGCTTGGAATCATTATCATGCAGAAAGACCCAGCCACGTCTCATCTTCAATGCCTTTTGAGGTTTGCACTCAAAATCTTATGATACATGGCCACATTCATTCTTTCATGTACACGAATCAGTCATCCTGGTCCCTTTGCAGAGAAAAACCACCATTTAATTAATTACCTCTAAAAAATTTTTTTTATTATAAATCTCATTAAAATAGACACATGGGGCGTCCTTTCAAACAACATACAACAAAAAAAATCTGTGCCAGTGAGTGCTAGGTAGGTATAAGGTCCATAGTGAGAGATTAATAGAATATCAGTAATTTTAGGACAGACTTGAAGATGCTAAATCACCTATATTGCCCTTCCTACCGACGGAGGATGTCATAATTTTTTGGGCATCCCCCGTTCCAGGTGGCTGACCCTCACTCACCCTATAACTATGTAGCAAGGTATCCACCACCGAAACAGGTGCAAAGAAAAAGTGAGAGACAAACCACATACGCACAATACAAAAATTGTATTAAATATAATATAGTTTCTAACTAGTACTGAATCCCTAGTCAGAAAAAATAGATATAGAGTTTTAGGAATAGAGTCAATGGGCCTACTTATCTAAATAGGCACCCTCAACTCTCCCGACGCGTTTTTCCCCCCTTCCTAACGCAATGAAAGGGGGATCATCAGGGGATATATAAAGATGACACATAAAGTAGATCTCACCAATGTGCAGGTGACTAGTTGGACCGGAGCACTCTTATGGCCAAGAAAAAAAACTATTTTTGTTGTACCCCTTCTCTAATGTTGTAGTGTTTCATGGGCCAATCCTAGATGGCAGGTTTTTACTCAAAATATGTCCAGACTTCTGTATACCCTTATTTCAACAAGATAGTGCTTTCAGAAATAAATCCAAAATGGCAGGCTCTTTTTGATAACAGATATAGGACCAAGGAGAAATATCCGTGTATATAGGCAATAGGCATCTCATCAGACAATCCTGTAAGGGTTTCCATGAACCGAATTCTGTCCCAAATAAATAGAATTCTACAGTCATGGCCAAAAGTTTTGAGAATGCTACAAATATTATTTTTTACAAAGTCTACTGCTTAAGTTTTTCTAATGGCAATTTGCATATACTCCAGAATGTCATAAAGAGTGATCAGCTTAACAGCAATTACTTGCAAAGTCAATATTGGCTAAGAAAATGAACTTTAACCCCCAAAACACATTTCAACATCATTGCATTCCTGCCTTAAAAGGAGCAGCTAACATTGTTTTAGTGATTGTTTCATTAACACAGGTGTGGGTGTTGATGAGGACAGGGCTGGTGATCAATCAGTCATGATTAAATAAGAATGAAACCACTGGACACTTTCAAAGGAGGCTGGTGTTTGGTATCATTGTTTCTCTTCAGTTAACCATGGTTATCTCTAAAGAAACACGTGCAGCCATCAATGCTCTACACAAAAATGGCCTAACAGGGAAGAGTATCGCAGCTACAAAGATTGCACCTCAGTCAACAATCTATCGCATCATCAAGAACTTCAAGGAGAGAGCTTCCATTGTTGCCAAAAAGGCTCCAGGGCGCCCAAGAAGGACCAGCAAACGCCAGGACCGTATCTTAAAACTGTTTCAGCTGCGGGATCGGACTACCAGCAGTGCCGAGCTAGCTCAGCAATGGCAGCAGGCTGGTGTGAGTGCTTCTGCACGCACTGTGAGGCGGAGACTCTTTGAGCAAGGCCTGGTTTCAAGAAGGGCAGCAAAGAAGCCACTTCTCTCCAGAAAAAACATCAGGGACCGACTGATATTCTGCAAAAGTACAGGGAGTGGACTGCTGAGGACTGGGGTAAAGTAATTTTCTCAGATGAATCCCCTTTTCGATTGTTTGGGACATCTGGAAAACAGCTTATTAGGAGAAGAAGAGGTGATCGCTACCACCAGTCTTGTCTCATGCCAACTGTTAAGCATCCTGAAACAATTCATGTGTGGGGTTATTTCTCAGCCAAGGGAATCGGCTCACTCACAGTCTTGCCTAAAAACACAGCCATGAATAAAGAATGGTACCAGAATGTCCTCCAAGAGCAACTTCTCCCAACTGTCCAAGAGCAGTTTGGCGCCCAACAATGCCTTTTCCAGCATGATGGAGCACCTTGCCATAAAGCAAAGGTGATAACTAAATGGCTCATGCAACAAAACATAGAGATTTTGGGTCCATGGCCTGGAAACTCTCCAGATCCTAATCCTATTGAGAACTTGTAGGCAATCATCAAGAGATGGGTGGACAAACAAAAACCAACAAATTCTGGCAAAATGCAAGCATTGCTTATGCAAGAATGGACAGCTATCAGTCAGTATTTGGTCCAGAAGTTGATTGAGAGCATGCCAGGGAGAATTGCAGAGGTCCTGAAGAAGAAGGGTCAACACTGCAAATATTGACTTGATGCATTAACTCATTCTAACTGTCAATATAACCTTTTGGTACTCAAAATATGATTGCAAATATATTTCTGTATGTGATGTAAACATCAGATAAACACAATTAAAAACCAGAGGGCAACAGATCATGTGAAAATATAATTTTGGTGTCATTCTCAAAACTTTTGGCCATGACTATACAGGAATACTTGTAGCCACTACCTCCTCATGGCAAAGCTCAACCTGCAAGGACATACGGGTCCCGAGCGCACATGCACATCTGAGGAGCAGGGAGCAGTACCAGAGTGTTCAGGTCCCAAAGTCCAACCAAATGGCCGAGCCTTCCTGTGCCTCCGTGTTCTGTAAACACTAAACTCTCCTAAAACTCTATATCTATTTTCTCTGACTAGGGATTCAGTACTAGTTAGAAACCATATTATATTTAACGCAATTTTTGTATTGTGCGTATGTGGTTTGTCTCTCACTTTTTCTTTGCACCTGTTTCGGAGTATTTCTGCATGTGGGGACCACAGACCACATCTCAGTACCAATGCATTCTCGCTGATGCTTTGGTCACTTTTGAATGTTGGTTGTGCTCTCACACTCGTGGTAGCATGAGACGGACTCTACAACCCACACAAGTGACACAGGTTGTGCAGCTCATCCAGGATGGCACATCAATGCGAGCTGTGGAAAGAAGGTTTGCTGTGTCTGTCAGCATTGTGTCCAAAGGATGGAGGCACTACCATGATACAGGCCAGTACACCAGGAGACGTGGAGAGGGCTGTAGGAGGGCAACAAGCCAGCAGCATGACCGCTACCTCCGCCTTTGTCCAAGGAGGAACAAGAGGAGCACTGCCAGAGCCCTGTAAAATGACCTCCAGCAGGCCACAAATGTGCATGTGTCTGCACAAACGGATAGAAGCGACTCCATGAGGATGGCATGAGGGCCCGATGTCCACAGATGGAGGTTGTGCTCACTACCCAACACCGTGCAGGATGCTTAGCATTTGCTACAGAATTCCAGGATTGGCAAATTCACCACTGGTGCCCTGTACTCTTCACAGATGAAAGCAGGTCCACACAGAGTCTGGAGAGGCCGTGGAGAGCGAGCTAGCAATGGGACAGTAATGGTGTGGGGTGGCATTTCTTTGGAGGGCCGCACAGCCCTCCATGTGCTCACAAGAGGTACTGCAGCATGACTGCCATTAGGTACCAAGATCAAGTGTTTCAGAGACTGTGGAACAAAAGGTGCATAGGGTCTTACCAGATATAAAACGATTAATACATAAATGGGTTCACTCACCTATAGAGGTTGTGAAAGGTCAAAACTCCTAAAATCGCATAGTAGTGGGTGCAAAAAGTTGGAGCCCCGAAGAAGTAAATATTAGTCTTGGAAGTAAAGACAGGTATCACGTCGCGCTTATCACCAATTCAAGCCAGAATAATGAATCTAAGTCTTTATTGCATTACCTAGGTACAGGTAATTTTAAAATTTTTAATGCGTCTCAGGGGTCGCAGCCCCCGTCCTCAGGACAAAATAGGTATGACAAGAATATCTATCCTTGTCATAGCTATTTTGTCCTGAGGAAAGGGGCTGCGACCCCAGAAACACGTTCAAATGACCAGTACCTAGCTAATGCAATAAAGACTTGGATTAATTATTCCGGCTTGAATTGGCGATAAGCGCGGCGTGATACCCATCTTTCCTTCCAAGGCTCATATTAGATACCGAGATGAGATCCTCAGACCTCTTGTTAGACCATATGCTGGTGCGGTTGGCCCTTGGTTCCTCCTAATGCAGGACAATGCCAGACCTCTGTAATGTGTAATGTGTAGCTGTAGTGTGTCAGCAGTTCCTGCAAGATGAAGGCACTGAAGCTATGAACTGGCCCGCCCGTTCTCCAGACATGAATCTAATTGAGCACGTCGCTCCATCCGCCAATGTCACAGACTGTCCAAGAGTTGGTGGATGCTTTAGCCCAGGTCTGGGAGGAGATCCCTCAGGAGACAATCAGCAACCTCATCAGGAGCATGCCCAGGCATTGTAGGGAGGATATACAGGCTCGTGGAGGCCACACACACTACTGAGCCTCATTTTGACTTGTTTCCACTTTAATTTGGTTTTGTTTTGTCTTGTTTTGATCTTCATTTTGACTTGTTTTCACTTTAATTTTGTGTGTGTCTTCAAATTTAGGCCTCCAGTGGTTAAAACATTTGATTTCCATTGATGATTTTTGTGTGATTTTGTTGTCAGCACATTCAACTTTTACAGAACAAAGTATCATTCATTCATTCATTCATTCATTCATTCAGATCTAGGATGTGTTATTTGAGTATTCCCTTTCATTTTTTTAGCAGTGTACAGTGTGTATATATATATATATATATATATACAGTTAGGTCCAGAAATATTTGGACAGTGACACAATTTTCGCGAGTTGGGCTCTGCATGCCACCACATTGGATTTGAAATGAAACCTCTACAACAGAATTCAAGTGCAGATTGTAACGTTTAATTTGAAGGTTTGAACAAAAATATCTGATAGAAATTGTAGGAATTGTACACATTTCTTTACAAACACTCCACATTTTAGGAGGTCAAAAGTAATTGGACAAATAAACCAAACCCAAACAAAATATTTTTATTTTCAATATTTTGTTGCGAATCCTTTGGAAGCGATCACTGCCTTAAGTCTGGAACCCATGGACATCACCAAACGCTGGGTTTCCTCCTTCTTAATGCTTTGCCAGGCCTTTACAGCCGCAGCCTTCAGGTCTTGCTTGTTTGTGGGTCTTTCCGTCTTAAGTCTGGATTTGAGCAAGTGAAATGCATGCTCAATTGGGTTAAGATCTGGTGATTGACTTGGCCATTGCAGAATGTTCCACTTTTTTGCACTCATGAACTCCTGGGTAGCTTTGGCTGTATGCTTGGGGTCATTGTCCATCTGTACTATGAAGCGCCGTCCGATCAACTTTGCGGCATTTGGCTGAATCTGGGCTGAAAGTATATCCCGGTACACTTCAGAATTCATCCGGCTACTCTTGTCTGCTGTAATGTCATCAATAAACACAAGTGACCCAGTGCCATTAAAAGCCATGCATGCCCATGCCATCACGTTGCCTCCACCATGTTTTACAGAGGATGTGGTGTGCCTTGGATCATGTGCCGTTCCCTTTCTTCTCCAAACTTTTTTCTTCCCATCATTCTGGTACAGGTTGATCTTTGTCTCATCTGTCCATAGAATACTTTTCCAGAACTGAGCTGGCTTCATGAGGTGTTTTTCAGCAAATTTAACTCTGGCCTGTCTATTTCTGGAATTGATGAATGGTTTGCATCTAGATGTGAACCCTTTGTATTTACTTTCATGGAGTCTTCTCTTTACAGTTGACTTAAAGACAGATACACCTACTTCACTGAGAGTGTTCTGGACTTCAGTTGATGTTGTGAACGGGTTCTTCTTCACCAAAGAAAGTATGTGGCGATCATCCACCACTGTTGTCATCCGTGGATGCCCAGGCCTTTTTGAGTTCCCAAGCTCACCAGTCAATTCCTTTTTTCTCAGAATGTACCCGACTGTTGATTTTGCTACTCCAAGCATGTCTGCTATCTCTCTGATGGATTTTTTCTTTTTTTTCAGCCTCAGGATGTTCTGCTTCACCTCAATTGAGAGTTCCTTAGACCGCATGTTGACTGGTCACAGGAACAGCTTCCAAATGCAAAACCACACACCTGTAATCAACCCCAGACCTTTTAACTACTTCATTGATTACAGGTTAACGAGGGAGACGCCTTCAGAGTTAATTGCAGCCCTTAGAGTCCCTTGTCCAATTACTTTTGGTCCCTTGAAAAAGAGGAGGCTATGCATTACAGAGCTATGATTCCTAAACCCTTTCTCCGATTTGGATGTAAAAACTCTCATATTGCAGCTGGGAGTGTGCACTTTCAGCCCAAATTATATATATAATTGTATTTCTGAACATGTTTTTGTAAACAGCTAAAATAACAAAACTTGTGTCACTGTCCAAATATTTCTGGCCCTTATATATATCCAAAGGAGAAAGAAAGTCGCACTCCAGATGATCACCATATCACTCCGTCTTTATTGCAGGGGAAACGTGAAGGTACAAGCGGTGGGGAGGGTGAGACAAGCCATACAACGCTGGACGACGGCGTGCCGTTTCGCTAGAACTTAGCGTCCACGGGTCCTGGACCCGTGGAAGCTAAGTTCTAGCAAAACGGCACACCGTCGTCCGGCGTTGTATGGCTTATCTCACCCTCCCCACCGCTTGTACCTTCACGTTTCCCCTGCAATAAAGATGGAGTGATATGGTGATCATCTGGAGTGCGACTTTCTTTCTCCTTTGGATTTATCTTGGTCTTCACCGCAAATCTGCACCATGATCCCCTCAATGGTTCAGTAGGGCTCAAGTAGCTGAACATGTAGTAACACGCGGAGTAGGTGGTGCACCGGGACTCTTACCTCTTTCATATATATATATATATATATAAATATATATATATATATATATATATATATGTATATATATATACATATATATCTATATATATAATTGCCTTATTCTGTCTGTCTGTCTGTCTATCTGTCTGTCTATCTGTCTGTCTGTCTGTCATGCTCCGAAATTGTGTCCTTACGGTGACACAAAGCTGATTGGCCGCTGGGCTCGCCATGGCCCCGCCCCCCCACACGGATTGGCCTCTCGCCCCGGCTCTCTGCAGGCCCCGCCCCCTCACGCAATGCACGCTCGCTGTGGCCCAACTGACACGGGGCTCCGATTCCCAGGTGAGTACACACACATCAGATCACACTCACTCTCACACTCACTCTCACACATCACATCCACACACTCACAACATGCTGGGATATCGCTTGCTTCTACACCGGCTCCGTCAGGATCCCGGCAGTGCCAGACATAACCTTGCGATGCTGGGATCTTAACGGAGGCCGTGAAAGCTGGTAACCATTATACACATCGGGTAACTAAGGTCCCTTAGTTACCCGATGTGTATCATAGTTACCAGTGTACACCGGCTCACACTCACTCTCATACACACCTCACATCGCATCCACACATCAAGGTCCTGCAGCTGCAGAACATACATAACATAACAGCACACACACACACACACACACACACAAATCAGATCACACTCACTCACATACACACATCACATCGCATCCACATACTCACAACATCCTGGGATATCGCTTGCTTCTCGGCGGCGATATTGTGCTGTGAACTTCCAGGACCTGCGGGAGGATCACATGGCCAGAAGCATGTGATATCCCCGGATGTTGTGAGTATCAGCGCGTATGTGCAATATCGTCAGTGTCTGTGTGTGTGAGTGTATGCGATCGGGTGTGTGTGAGTGTATGCGATCGGGTGTGTGTGTGAGTGTATGCGATCGGGTGTGTGTGTGAGTGGATGCGATCGGTTGTGTGTGTGAGTGGATGCGATCGGTTGTGTGTGTGAGTGGATGCGATCGGTTGTGTGGGTGAGTGGATGCGATCGGTTGTGTGGGTGAGTGGATGCGATCGGGTGTGGGTGAGTGGATGCGATCGGTTGTGTGGGTGAGTGGATGCGATCGGGTGTGGGTGAGTGTCGGCAGAGGAGCACGGCGTGCTGGAGGAGGCTGGGAGCAGAGAGGCTGATCTTGGGGAAGGCTGGGAGGGGGGGGGGGCTGATGCTGAGGGAGGCTGGAAGGAGAGAGGCTGAGCAAACGTGCTCCATCCGCCATACTGCGCACTCCCCATCGTGCTGCATCCCCCATGCTGCGCACTCCCAAACGTGGTCCATCCGCCATGCTGCGCACTCCCAAACGTGGTCCATCCGCCATGCTGCGCACTCCCAAACGTGGTCCATCCGCCATGCTGCGCACTCCCAAACGTGCTCCATCCGCCATGCTGCGCACTCCCAAACGTGCTCCATCCGCCATACTGCGCACTCCCCATCGTGCACCATCCGGCATGCTGCGCACTCCTAAGCGGATGGAGCATGATGGGGGGTGCGCAGCATGGCGGATGGAGCACGTTTGGGAGTGCGCAGCATGGCGGATGGAGCACGTTTGGGAGTGCGCAGCATGACGGATGGAGCACGTTTGGGAGTGCGCAGCATGACGGATGGAGCATGTTTGGGAGTGCGCAGCATGCCGGATGGTGCACGATGGGGAGTGCGCAGTATGGCGGATGGAGCACGTTTGGGAGTGCGCAGTATGGCGGATGGAGCACGTTTCGGAGTGCGCAGCATGGCGGATGGAGCACGTTTGGGAGTGCGCAGCATGGCGGATGGACCACGTTTGGGAGCGCGCAGCATGGCGGATGGAGCACGTTTGGGAGTGCGCAGCATGGCGGATGGAGCACGTTTGGGAGTGCGCAGCATGGCGGATGGAGCACGTTTGGGAGTGCGCAGCATGGCGGATGGACCACGTTTGGGAGTGCGCAGCATGGCGGATGGACCACGTTTGGGAGTGCGCAGCATGGCGGATGGAGCACGTTTGGGAGTGCGCAGCATGGCGGGTGGAGCACGTTTGGGAGTGCGCAGCATGGCGGATGGAGCATGATAGGGGGTGCGCAGCATGGCGGATGGAGCACGTTTGGGAGTGCGCAGCATGGCGGATGGAGCACGTTTGGGAGTGTGCAGCATGGCGGATAGAGCACGATGGGGAGTGCGCAGCATGGCGGATGGAGCACGTTTGGGAGTGCGCAGCATGGGGGATGCAGCACGATGGGGAGTGCGCAGTATGGCGGATGGAGCACGTTTGGGAGTGCGCAGCATGGCGGATGGACCACGTTTGGGAGTGCGCAGCATGGCGGATGGAGCACGTTTGGGAGTGCGCAGCATGGGGGATGCAGCACGATGGGGGGTGCGCAGCATGGGGGATGGAGCACGATGGGAGGTGCACACCTCCCCCCAACACACACACACACGCGCACTGCACAACACACACACACTAGGAATCACAAACAACGCCCTACACAGACACCCACACACACAGACAACGCTGCACACACAAATATACGCACATACTGCACAACACACACATTGCTCAAAACATACCTCCCCCCAAAACACACCACACCCACACAAACCGCACAACACACACACACACACAACGCTACAGACACACAGCGCTCCACAAACAACGCAACACACGCAACACACATACAACACCGCTCTCACCCCCCGCGACACTCAGAACATGTACAGCGCCCTACACAAACACTTGGTAACTACACACAACAACATCTATATATATAACAAAAATCATACATGAACTACACAATACGTAAATTCTAGAATACCCGATGCGTAGAATCGGGCCACCTTCTAGTCTATATATATAATTGCCTTATTCTGTCTGTCTGTCTGTCTGTCTGTCTGTCTATCTGTCTGTCTGTCATGCTCCAAAATTGTGTCCTTACGGTGACACAAAGCTGATTGGCCGCTGGGCTCGCCATGGCCCCACCCCCCCCACACCGATTGGCCGCTCGCCCAGGCTGCGCCCCCACACGGATTGGCCAGCCGGTCGCCCAGGCTCCGCCCCCCCCACAGATTGGCCGTTCGCCCCGGCACCCTGCAGGCATTGGCAATTCGGCCACGCCACGCCCCGCCCCCCCTCACGCAATGCACGCTAGCTCTGGCCCCTCCCCCTCCCTCCCCCCGCGCATTCCCCGAACTGACACGGCTGTCACGGAGGTGAGTACTGTACTCCCCCCCCCTCCCCCCCCCACCCGCGCATTCCCCGAACTGACACGGCTGTCACGGAGGTGAGTACTGTACTCCCCCCCCACCCCCGGCCCCCGCTCGCACGGGAGTGGTGTGGATACGTTGGTAACCATGCTCGCATGGTTACAAGCGCATCAAGGTCCTGCTGCGGCGGAAGATCCACACGCACACACATAACAGCACACACACAAACATACACACACATCAGATCACACTCACTCTCACACACACACCTCACACACACCTCACACACACCTCACATCGCATCCACACACTCACAGCATCCGGCGATATCGCTTGCTTCTCGGCCTCGATACTGTGCTGTTGTGACCTTCCAGGACCTGACGGAGGATCACATGGCCAGAGGCATGTGATATCTCCGGATGTTGTGAGTATCAGCGCGTATGTGCGATATCGTCAGTGTCTGTGTGTGTGAGTGGATGCGATCGGGTGTGTGTGAGTGGATGCGATCGGGTGTGTGTGAGTGGATGCGATCGGGTGTGTGTGAGTGGATGCGATCGGGTGTGTGTGAGTGTCGGCAGAGGAGCACGGCGTGCTGGAGGAGGCTGGGAGCAGAGAGGCTGATCATGGGGAAGGCTGGGAGGGGGAGGCTGATGCTGGGGGAGACTGGGAGGGGAAGGCTGATGCTGAAGGAGGCTGGGAGGGGGAGGCTGGGAGGAAGGAGGCTGGGAGGAGAGAGGCTGATCCTGGGGAAGGCTGGGAAGGGGAGGCTGATGCTGAGGGAGGCTGGAAGGAGAGAGGCTGATGCTGGGGGAGGCTGGAAGGAGAGAGGCTGAGGCTGGGAGGAGAGAGGCTGATGCTGGGGAAGGCTGATGCTGAGGGAGGCTGGGAGGGGAAAGCTGATGCTGGGGAAGGCTGGGAGGACGGAGGCTGGGAGGAGAGAGGCTGATCCTGGGGAAGTCTGGGAGAGGGAGGCTGATGCTGGGGGAGGCTGGAAGGAGAGAGGCTGATGCTGGGGGAGGCTGGAAGAAGAGAGGCTGATGCTGGGGGAGGCTGATGCTGGGGGAGGCTGGGAGGAGAGAGGCTGATGCTGGGGAAGGCTGGGAGGAGAGAGGCTGATGCTGGGGACAGAGAGGAGAGGCTGATGCTGGGAGGAGAGAGGCTGATCTGGGATGAGAGAGGCTGATGCTGGGAGGAGAGAGGCTGATGCTGGGGGAGGCTGGGAGGGGGAGGCTGATGCTGGGGAAGGCTGGGACGAGGGAGGCTGATGCTGGTGGAGGCTGATGCTTGGGGAGGCTGATGCTGGGGGAGGCTGGAAGGAGAGACGCTAATGCTGGTGGAGGCTGATGCTTGGGGAGGCTGATGCTGGGGGAGACTGGGAGGGGAAGGCTGATGCTGAGGGAGGCTGGGAGGGGGAGGCTGGGAGGAAGGAGGCTGGGAGGAGAGAGGCTGATCCTGGGGAAGGCTGGGAACGGGAGGCTGATGCTGAGGGAGGCTGGAAGGAGAGAGGCTGATGCTGGTAGAGGCTGATGCTGGTGGAGGCTGATGCTTGGGGAGGCTGATGCTGGGGGAGACTGGGAGCGGAAGGCTGATGCTGAGGGAGGCTGGGAGGGGGAGGCTGGGAAGAAGGAGGCTGGGAGGAGAGAGGCTGATCCTGGGGAAGGCTGGGAAGAGGAGACTGATGCTGAGGGAGGCTGGAAGGAGAGAGGCTGATGCTGGGGAAGGCTGGAAGGAGAGAGGCTGAGGCTGGGAGGAGAGAGGCTGATGCTGGGGAAGGCTGATGCTGAGGGAGGCTGGGAGGGGATAGCTGATGCTGGGGAAGGCTGGGAGGACGGAGGCTGGGAGGAGAGAGGCTGATCCTGGGGAAGGCTGGGAGAGGGAGGCTGATGCTGGAGGAGGCTGGAAGGAGAGAGGCTGATGCTGGCGGAGGCTGATGCTGGGGGAGGCTGGAAGGAGAGAGGCTGATGCTGGTGGAGGCTGATGCTTGGGGAGGCTGGGAGAGGGAGGCTGATGCTGAGGGAGGCTGGGAGGAGGGAGGCTGGGAGAGGTAGGCTGAGAGAAGAGAGGCTGATGCGCACACACACACACACACACGCGCGCGCACTGCACAACACACCACACACACACACACACTGGGAACCACAAACTGCCCTACACAGACACCCACACACACAGACAACGCTGCACACACACAACACCCAACACACAAACACCGCGGCACACACAAATATACGCACATACCGCACAACACACACATTGCACAAAACATACCTCCCCCCAAAACACACCACACACACACAACGCTACAGACACACAGCGCTCCACAAACAACGCAACACACACAACACACATACAACACCGCTCTCACCCCCCGTCACACCCAGACAACACCCAGAACATGTACAGCGCCTACACAAACACTTGGTAACTACACACAACAACATCTCTATATATATATATATATATACTAGAAGGTGGCCCGATTCTACGCATCGGGTATTCTAGAATTTACGTATTGTGTAGTTCATGTATGATTTTTGTTATATATATAGATGTTGTTGTGTGTAGTTACCAAGTGTTTGTGTAGGGCGCTGTACATGTTCTGAGTGTCGCGGGGGGTGAGAGCGGTGTTGTATGTGTGTTGCGTGTGTTGCGTTGTTTGTGGAGCGCTGTGTGTCTGTAGCGTTGTGTGTGTGTGTGTGTTGTGCGGTTTGTGTGGGTGTGGTGTGTTTTGGGGGGAGGTATGTTTTGAGCAATGTGTGTGTTGTGCAGTATGTGCGTATATTTGTGTGTGCAGCGTTGTCTGTGTGTGTGGGTGTCTGTGTAGGGCGTTGTTTGTGATTCCTAGTGTGTGTGTGTTGTGCAGTGCGCGTGTGTGTGTGTGTTGGGGGGAGGTGTGCACCTCCCATCGTGCTCCATCCCCCATGCTGCGCACCCCCCATCGTGCTGCATCCCCCATGCTGCGCACTCCCAAACGTGCTCCATCCGCCATGCTGCGCACTCCCAAACGTGGTCCATCCGCCATGCTGCGCACTCCCAAACGTGCTCCATCCGCCATACTGCGCACTCCCCATCGTGCTGCATCCCCCATGCTGCGCACTCCCAAACGTGCTCCATCCGCCATGCTGCGCACTCCCTATCGTGCTCTATCCGCCATGCTGCACACTCCCAAACGTGCTCCATCCGCCATGCTGCGCACTCCCAAACGTGCTCCATCCGCCATGCTGCGCACCCCCTATCATGCTCCATCCGCCATGCTGCGCACTCCCAAACGTGCTCCACCCGCCATGCTGCGCACTCCCAAACGTGCTCCATCCGCCATGCTGCGCACTCCCAAACGTGGTCCATCCGCCATGCTGCGCACTCCCAAACGTGCTCCATCTGCCATGCTGCGCACTCCCAAACGTGCTCCATCCGCCATACTGCGCACTCCCCATCGTGCACCATCCGGCATGCTGCGCACTCCCAAACGTGCTCCATCCGCCATGCTGCGCACTCCCAAACGTGCTCCATCCGCCATTCTGCGCACTCCCAAACGTGCTCCATCCGCCATGCTGCGCACTCCCAAACGTGCTCCATCCGCCATGCTGCGCGCTCCCAAACGTGGTCCATCCGCCATGCTGCGCACTCCCAAACGTGCTCCATCCGCCATGCTGCGCACTCCGAAACGTGCTCCATCCGCCATACTGCGCACTCCCAAACGTGCTCCATCCGCCATACTGCGCACTCCCCATCGTGCACCATCCGGCATGCTGCGCACTCCCAAACATGCTCCATCCGTCATGCTGCGCACTCCCAAACGTGCTCCATCCGTCATGCTGCGCACTCCCAAACGTGCTCCATCCGCCATGCTGCGCACTCCCAAACGTGCTCCATCCGCCATGCTGCGCACCCCCCATCATGCTCCATCCGCTTAGGAGTGCGCAGCATGCCGGATGGTGCACGATGGGGAGTGCGCAGTATGGCGGATGGAGCACGTTTGGGAGTGCGCAGCATGGCGGATGGAGCACGTTTGGGAGTGCGCAGCATGGCGGATGGACCACGTTTGGGAGTGCGCAGCATGGCGGATGGACCACGTTTGGGAGTGCGCAGCATGGCGGATGGACCACGTTTGGGAGTGCGCAGCATGGGGGATGCAGCACGATGGGGAGTGCGCAGTATGGCGGATGGAGCACGTTTGCTCAGCCTCTCTCCTTCCAGCCTCCCTCAGCATCAGCCCCCCCCCCTCCCAGCCTTCCCCAAGATCAGCCTCTCTGCTCCCAGCCTCCTCCAGCACGCCGTGCTCCTCTGCCGACACTCACCCACACCCGATCGCATCCACTCACCCACACAACCGATCGCATCCACTCACCCACACCCGATCGCATCCACTCACCCACACAACCGATCGCATCCACTCACCCACACAACCGATCGCATCCACTCACACACACAACCGATCGCATCCACTCACACACACAACCGATCGCATCCACTCACACACACACCCGATCGCATACACTCACACACACACCCGATCGCATACACTCACACACACCCGATCGCATACACTCACACACACAGACACTGACGATATTGCACATACGCGCTGATACTCACAACATCCGGGGATATCACATGCTTCTGGCCATGTGATCCTCCCGCAGGTCCTGGAAGTTCACAGCACAATATCGCCGCCGAGAAGCAAGCGATATCCCAGGATGTTGTGAGTATGTGGATGCGATGTGATGTGTGTATGTGAGTGAGTGTGATCTGATTTGTGTGTGTGTGTGTGTGTGTGTGTGCTGTTATGTTATGTATGTTCTGCAGCTGCAGGACCTTGATGTGTGGATGCGATGTGAGGTGTGTATGAGAGTGAGTGTGAGCCGGTGTACACTGGTAACTATGATACACATCGGGTAACTAAGGGACCTTAGTTACCCGATGTGTATAATGGTTACCAGCTTTCACGGCCTCCGTTAAGATCCCAGCATCGCAAGGTTATGTCTGGCGCTGCCGGGATCCTGACGGAGCCGGTGTAGAAGCAAGCGATATCCCAGCATGTTGTGAGTGTGTGGATGTGATGTGTGAGAGTGAGTGTGAGAGTGAGTGTGATCTGATGTGTGTGTACTCACCTGGGAATCGGAGCCCCGTGTCAGTTGGGCCACAGCGAGCGTGCATTGCGTGAGGGGGCGGGGCCTGCAGAGAGCCGGGGCGAGAGGCCAATCCGTGTGGGGGGGCGGGGCCATGGCGAGCCCAGCGGCCAATCAGCTTTGTGTCACCGTAAGGACACAATTTCGGAGCATGACAGACAGACAGACAGATAGACAGACAGATAGACAGACAGACAGACAGAATAAGGCAATTATATATATAGATATATATATATATATAAAACAAAAATCATACATGAACTACACAATACGTAAATTCTAGAATACCCGATGCGTAGAATCAGGCCACCTTCTAGTATATATATAATTGCCTTATTCTGTCTGTCTGTCTGTGTCTTGCTCCAAAATTGTGTCACCGTGACAGTGTCACCGTGACAGTGTCATAAAAGTGACAACTGTCGGATTGGCCGCTCGCCTCGGCCTGGCCTCGCCCCCGCATGGATTAGCCGCTCTGGGCTCGGCCTGGCCCCGCCCCCCATGGATTGGCCGCTTGCCTCAGCCTGGCCCCGCCCCCCGCATGGATTAGCCGCTCGCCCCGGCCCTCCGCACGCATCGCCTGCTCCAGCGTACACCGCCTCCCGGTACACATGTGCAGGGAGCCGACATACGCTGACGCGTCGCCCGCTCAGCCCCGCTCCAGCGTACACCGGCTCCTGGTACACATGTGCAGGGAGCCGGCATACGCTGATTCTTCGCCCGCTCGCCCCCGCCACACATTGGCACGCTCGGCCCCGCCCCCAGCGGACATAACCTTGCGATGCTGGGATCGGGACCGAGCTGGTGTACGCTGGTAACCATGATACACATCGCGTAACTATAGGAAGCGCTTCCCTTAGTTACCCGATGTGTATCATGGTTACCAGCGTACACCGGCTCGCGGTACACATGTGCAGGGAGCCCGCATACGCTGATGCCTCGCCCGCTCAGTCCCGCCCCCGGCACACGTTGCCACGCTCGGACCCGCTCCCGGCGGCCCCAGCATGGGGGATGGAGCACGATGGGGGGTGTGCAGCATGGAGGATGGAGCATGATGGGGGGTGTGCAGCATGGAGGATGTAGCACGATGGGAGGTGCGCAGCATGTCGGATGGAGCATGATGGGGAATGCGCAGCATGTCGGATGGAGCACGATGGGGGGTGCGCAGCATGGGGGATGGAGCACAATAGGGGGTGCGCAGCATGGGGCTTGGAGTACAATAGGGGGTGCGCAGCATGGGGGATGGAGCACGATGGGGGGTGCACAGCATGGGGGATGAAGCACGATGGGGGATGTGCAGCATGGGGGATGGAGCACGATGGGGGGTGCGAAGCATGGGGGATTGAACACGATGGGAGGTGCGCAGCATGAGGGGTGCGCAGCATGGGGGATGGAGCTTGATGATGGGTGCGCAGCATGGGGGATGGAGCACTATGGGGGGTGCGCAGCATGGGGGATGGAGCACGATGGATATGCGCAGCATGGGGGAAGGAGCACGATGGGGGTGCACACCTCCCCCCAAAACACACACACACCGTCACACGCGCACCGCACAACACACCACACACACACGGGGAACCACAAACACCGCCCTACACAGACACCCAGAAAATAGATAACAAAACAAGCGCACTATGAGAAGCATCTGTGGCAACCTTTTAACATTTAGATAATAAGAACTGCTCACCTTTGCTGGTTGTGCGCCCCCGCACAACTTCAGTGAAAGTTTAACAGTCTGGGGTTCCTCCGATCTGAATCCTGTGTTCAGGCTTTAAGGATCCAGGCTTGGAGTATCGTTGTCGGCTACTGAGTTCCACCGGCACCATGGAATTCAGGTTTTTAATCCTCGATCCTCCAGCTAACCAGCTGGATTCTTTAATGGGTCAGCAGGTCCTTTGCAGCTATTACCGAATCCCAGTATGGGGAAGGTAAATGGAGAGATTGCTCTCGGTCTGATTATAGCGCAATAAGGAAGTCTGCTGGTATTATTTGTTGTACTTTATTGTTTAAGTACTCCTATTGATACAACGCGTTTCAGCAGAAATGCTTTCATCAGGTACCTGATGAAAACATTTCTGCTGAAACGCGTTGTATCAATAGGAGTACTTAAACAATAAAGTACAACAAATAATACCAGCAGACTTCCTTATTGCGCTATAATCAGACCGAGAGCAATCTATCCCTACACAGACACCCACACACACACAGACAACGCCGCACACACACAACACACAAACACCGCGGCATACATAAATATACGCATATACCGCGCAACACACACACTGCACAAAACATACCTCCCCGCAAAACACACACACGCACTCCACACCCACACAAACCATGCAACACACACAGCACCACACACACAGCACGCTGCAGACACACAGCGCTCCACAAACAATGCAACACACAACGCAACACACATACAACACCACTCTCACACACCCCCACACCCAGACAACACCCAGAACATTTACAGCGCCCTACACAATCACTTGGTAACTACACACAACAACATCTATATATATAACAAAAATCATACGTTAACTACACAATACGTAAATTCTAGAATACCCGATGCATTAGAATCGGGCCACCTTCTAGTATATATATATATATATATATATATATATATATATATATCTACAAACATAATCGGCAGTTTCTGTAACCCTATTCCAGCATGCACTGCGGCAGTCAGTTGCACACGCGCAGTACGTGACATTGCCGTCACCGCAGCTTCATTCAGGGCACGAACTGCGCGTACGCAAGTAGCGGTCACTTCACCGCTCTTCCAATACACGTGTAGAAGCAGCTGCGGCTGCAGTTCGTGCCCGGAGGCTGCGGTGACAAACATATACTCACCAATCGCCATGATACACGCATCGCTCCCGCCTCTCGCATCCACTTACACAATCACTGGGTTCGGCATCTGTCGTCACCGCAGACCACCCATGTCAGACGCGTCATGACATGGATGGAGAGCGGCGAGGTTCACAAGACGCGTCACCATGGCAACCGCCCTGTGGGTGGGACAGCGGAGCGCACATCATAACAACAGGCAAAACTCTGCCATACAACTAATAAAACAGGAGCCCAAACGATAGTGGGAAAAGAACTAAGGTGCATGTAAAGTACTGGGACTTAATATCCACAGGTAAAGTGCATAATGCATAGAAGAACAAAGTGATATGAAAAGTGATAGGATAGAAAATAAATACTACAATTAATGTGCAGAAACATGATTCAAATACAAAGATTGCTACAAGGGTATAAAATGTGTGCAAGACAAAAGATAAATAATGAAAAATAATAAAAAAAAGAAGAAAAAAACTGAAATAATAAGAAAAGTGAAAAAGTGAGCAATGAAAAGAAAAAGGGAAATCTTAATTAAAGAGAACCTGTCACCAGATTTGGGGCCTATAAGCTGCGGCCACCACCATTGGGCTATATACAGCATTTTAAAATGCTGTATAAAGTATAAGAGCCCAGGCCGCTGTGTACAACATAAAAAACACTTTATAATACTCACCTAAACCGGTCTCTGCGGTGGATGTGGCTCAGATAGGCGTCTTCATCCTCCAATGGCGGCGCCACCTCTTTTGGCCATCTTTGTCGCCGTCTCTGTCATCCTTCTGAAGCCGGCATGCATGACGTGTCTGACGTCATACACACTCGCCGGCATTTAGGTTCTGAGCAGGCACACTTTAATTTGCCCTGAGCAGGGTAGAACAAAGTAATGTAGTGCGCCTGTGTGGGACCGGCGAGTGTGTATGACATAGACGCGTCATGCACCATGGCTTCAGAAGGAGGACGAAGATGGCCGAAAGAGGAGGCGCCGGCATCGGAGGACAAAGATGGCCATCTGAGCCACATCCACCGCAGCGACCGGTTTAAGTGAGTATTTGTACCACCCCCGTAGCAGCAGCCGAGCCGCTTGGTTCCGGAGCCGCGGTGGCTCGAGGGGTCTCCGGACCCGGGGGCATCCGCGCATACACTTGAATTAAAAAGGAATGGGGGCGTATATACACGGGATTAGGAAAGTTTGTGACACCACCCATGGTGCGTGGTAAGTTAGGGTACCACCGCTGCTGTTGGGGATGCTCGGTTTCGGTAGTATGGCAGCAAGGTGTTTTAACCCCACCGTGGGTAGGGGTTTTTGCCCTGGGAGCCTGGTGATGGTGATGTAGGGGTGCCATTGGGGGTAAGAGAAGGGTTATTCAGTGTACTCACTCAGTCCAGAAATAACTACACCGACAGCTTGTAAACCAGAGTTCTAAGCACCACTGCAGCTGGGAGGGAGCACACTTGGGTCCGTGTCCTTGGTGTTGCGGTTAGTCTGTGACCCTTTCCTTGGCATCTGTGTTTTGTTCCTTGGACCCTCAAGTCTGCAACTTTTCGGGTCCCGCTCACCCGTATGGCTAATGGAGTGAGCCTGCTCTCAGGGTTCAGGCGTAGGATTTCTTTGGACTGTATTGGGAAAGTCCTATCCCATCGGTGCGCTAGTACCCCGATTTTGGAGGGGGTTGGAGATGACACTTGAAGTTTTCACCCCCGTCGGCTAAATTACCAGGACGCATGAACTTTATTCCCGAACTAGGGTCCACGTACCCCGTCGTGCCCTGGCCCCTGCCCAGTGATAGCTCAAGGCCGCCGGCAACCCTCCTCGGCAGTCCATGCCCCCTGACACTATCCCCTGCAACTGGGATTCCAGCTCCTACCAGGCCCAGACCAACGTCTGCCACCTAGTACTCAGGAGCCCTGCTCCACCTGTGACCTCTCCTCACGAGAGTCACTTCCTTCTCCTTCCACTCCCACTTCACTTCTCCTCTCACTTTCTCACTCTCCCCTATCAACCCTCCATGTGGGCGGCCCTATTCCCTTCAGGCCCCCCAATGGTGTGTCTGGTGGGTACAGTGCAAAGTGTTCCTAGGGTTTTGATTGGCTCAGCTGTTAGCAACACCAAAGGACCAGGACCTGTAACCAAGGAGGGTGGATACTGTGCTGAAGGGCAGATTGCACAATACCCTGTGATGACCTGATAGGCCAGAGCGTCACTTATTACAGTATAAAGTGTTTTTTATGTTCTACGCAGCGGCCTGGGCTCTAATATACATGTTAGAATGATGTATATAAGAGCCCACTGGTGGTGGTCGCAGCTTTTAGGGTAAAAAACTGGTGACAGGTTCCCTTTAAAAAAATCTACATACATATTCGCCAGTTTTTGTAACCCTATTCTGGCATGCACCGTGGCAATGTCAGTTGCACAGGTGCAGTTCGAATTGTGCCTGTGCAATTGATATACCCATCACCGCAGCTTCCCACACACGAGCAGAAGCAGACACACACACACACACACACACTACATAAGCATCCACACACTCACCACATCCAACGATATCGCTTGCTTCTCGGCGACGTAAGGACCTGTGACACTGTGCAGTGAGCTTCCAGGACCTGCAGGATGATCACATGGCTGAAAGCACATGGTATCGCTTGATGTGTTGAGTATGTGCACGGCGCGCACGATTGTACCGGTATGTGCGATTTCGTGAGTGTGCGTTCTGATGTATGAGTGTCCACTCTGATGTATGCATGTGCGTTCTGATGTGTGAGTGTGCGTTCTGATGTGTGAGTGTGTATTCTGATTCTGATGTGTGTTGGGTATACTTCTATTCACTGACAGCAAGCAGAGATGTTGGGAATGTTTCTATCCACTGACAGCAAGTAAAGATGGTGGTGAATATTTCTGTTCACTGACAGCAAGCAGAGATGTTGGGGAATGATTCTATTCACTGACAGCAAGCAGAGATGGTCGGGAATGTTTCTATTAACTGACAGCAAGCAGAGATGGTCAGAAATGTATTTATTCACTGACAGCAAGCAGAGATGGTCAGGAATGTTTCTATTCACTGACAGCAAGCAGAGATGTGGGGAATATTTCCGCTCACTGAAAGCAAGCAGATGTGTTGGGACTGTTTCTATTCACTGACAGCAAGCACAGATGGTGGGAAATGTTTCTAGTCATTGAAAAGAAGCAGAGATGTTGGGGAATGTTTCTATTCACTGACTGCAAGCACAGATGGTGGGGAATGTTTCTATTCATTGACAGCAAGCAGGGATGTTGGGGGATGTTTCTATTCACTGTCAGCAAGCAGGGATGTTGGGGAATGTTTCTATTCACTGACAGAAAGCAGGGATGTTGGGGAATGTTTCTATTCACTGACAGCAAGTAAAGATGGTGGTGAATATTTCTGTTCACTGACAGCAAGCAGAGATGTTGGGGAATGATTCTATTCACTGACAGCAAGCAGATATGGTCGGGAATGTTTCTATTAACTGAAAACAAGCAGAGATGGTCAGGAATGTATCTATTCACTGACAGCAAGCAGAGATGTGGGGAATATTTCCGCTCACTGAAAGCAAGCAGATGTGTTGGGACTGTTTCTATTCACTGACAGCAAGCACAGATGGTGGGAAATGCTTCTAGTGATTGAAAAGAAGCAGAGATGTTGGGGAATGTTTCTATTCACTGACTGCAAGCACAGATGGTGGGGAATGTTTCTATTCATTGACAGCATGCAGGGATGTTGGGGGATGTTTCTATTCACTGACAGCAAGCAGGGATGTTGGGGAATGTTTCTATTCACTGACAGCAAGCAGGGATGTTGGGGAATGTTTCTATTCACTGACAGCAAGCAAGGATGTTGGGGAATGATTCTATCTACATACATAATCGCCAGTTTCTGTAACCCTATTCCAACATGCACTGCGGCACTGTCAGTTGCGCAGATGCAGTTCGAACTACGCCTTTTGAAGTTACATACACGTCACTGCAGCTTCCGTGCATGAACTGCACATGGGCAAGTAACGGTAACTTCACCGCTCTTCCCACACACGCGCAGTAGCAGCCACATACTGTAGTCGATAACATACACACACACACACACACACATGAGAACGCGCACAGACACACACTAGAACGCACACACACAATCACACTACAGATCGCATCCACACATCACCACATCCAGCAATATCGCTTGCTTCTCAGTGGTGTAAGAACCTGCGATGCTGTGCACTGTACGTTCAGCTTCAGGACCTGTGTTCTGATGTGTCTTCTGATGTTTGCGTTCTCATATGTGTGTGTGTTCTGATGTGTGTGTTCTGATGTGTGAGTGTGTGTTCTCATGTGTGAGTCTGTGTTCTGATGTGCGAGTGTGCTCTGATGTGTGAGTCCACCGGATGCAGGGGAGGACGGCGTGCAGCACAATCACACACACACATCAAACTGCATCAAACAAAACAATGTACCTCCAAAACAATATACCTCCAATTATAGTTGAAGTGGCCGCAGGTCTGACCGTGGCTGAGTTCCCATAATCTGCGCCAACAAAATCCCCACGCTCGGATTTTATGTAAGGGTACATTTCTTTACTGGTAAACATTTCAATAACACACGCAGCTGGCTTAGCAGCACACATAATCATAGTTTGCTATACGGGTCTCTAACTTCGGACACACGGCACAGAACACAAAAAAGCAGCAATGATAAACAAGAATTCTGTCCCTGACTTGCCCTATAGGTTATATTACCAGTCCAAAGCACAAGGAGGGAGGGCTCCCACGTAGCAGGCCTGGACTCCGGGTAAACGACGGCGACTCCAAGGAGCAGAGATGGGGAAATCTTCAGCCCCCTCACCAGAGGACTAGCTTACAGTCTCTTGGAATGGAGGAAGGAGACGGTCCGGAAGTCCCTTGAGTCCAGGATCACATCTGCAGCAGTTCTGGCAATCCCTCACACGTCAGCAATGAGGGCAGTCCAAGGCAGGTCTGTTCAGGTACAGCTCCAGTAGCTCAGTGTCTTTTTTCCCGCACTTTTTTTTCTGTACAACCAGTGTCTGTGTGAGGGTATCAGATTTTACAGCGTCCGCCCCTCGAGCAATTTCAGCACTTATCCACAAGGTGGCAGCACCATCCTGTGTAATGTCAGTCTCCATGTCTTTTTCAGTCACAACACAGTCAGAGTTGCTCGCCTTATTACATATCCCCCCACTGAAAGGTTGGCAGTCCCTGTCAACATTCACAGGTTCCAGGGCAGCGAGGACTGAGGTTGTGGCAGGGGGAGGCTGAGAAGCGGGCCATACATACTGGTCCCTATACAGTAAGACTGCCCAGGAGGAACCCCGGCAGTGGTGCAGGTAGTACGCCGCAGAGGTTGATTTCCCTACACTCTATCACCGGTTACACTATCTACCTCCATCAGTTCTCTAGAGGGAGGGCCAGTCTGCGCAGGCAGGTAACCAGTCCCGGAGTCAGCAAGGTCACTATGCTGAGTAATGTCAATGATGTCAGTCATGTCAGCAGTGTCGTCCTCATAGGGTACTGTGGTCAGGGAGTCAGGCTGGGATCGGCAGGGGCGCAACATATTCCGGTGCAAGGTGCGAGAGTTGCCGCTATCTTCACCCCGGACTCTGTACACATGACCATCAGGGTAGGGGCGCTCAACTACCCGATAGACTTCAGCTTCCCACTTAGCTCGGAGTTTTCCTTGAGGCTTCTTAACATGAACCAGGACTAGCTGTTCTACTTCTAAGGGTTCTTCCTGTACGGGGAGCGGGTCAGCATGTCTCTGGCCCCGGATTTGTTAGCCTACCATTCGGTATACAGTTTCCATCTTCTGACGATGAGTGTGTAGCCAGGATGGATAGGTACCATGCATAGGTACTACGGTATTTTTTTCAGGACTGATCAGGTTAAAGTCATGGACCCCTTTTCCTGGGCGGCCAAAGAGAAGGGTGTGTGGGGTAAAACCCGTCACGGAGTGGACTTGATTGTTGTAGGCCCACACTAGATCCGGGAGGAATTGGGGCCATTGGTCTTTCTTGTCATCGGCTAAGGTGCAGATCAACTGGAGTAGAGTCCGGTTAAAGCGCTCACACGCACCATTCCCCTGTGGGTGGTAAGGGGTGGTTCTGGACTTCTGGATCCCATACATCCGATGCAGCTCCTCGATAATTTGACCTTCAAATCAAGCCCCCTGATCAGAGTGCAACCTCTCCGGACACCCATAGACCTGGATGAACTGTCGACAGATGGCCCGCGCAGCTGACTCGGCAGTCTGATCTTTGGTAGCAACAGCAACTGCGAATTTTGTGAAATGGTCTACCATAACCAGACAATATTGGTAGCCACCACTCGCCGTCCCAATCGACAGGTAGTCCACCATCAACAGCTTAAGGGGCCGGGATGTCTCAACTGTTTGGACAGGTGCACGCTGTTCAGCGGACTTGTAATGCTCACAGGTGCGACAGGCTTGGCAGACATCTTCAACCAGCTTGCGAAGTCCCGGACAGTAGATGGACTGTTGGACCCACCGGAAGGTCTTGTCTATTCCAAAGTGGCCGTTCCTTTTGTGTAATTCTCCCACCATCTCATGGGCCATTTGGGCCGGCACTACAACCTGTAGGCACTCCTCCAGCATGTGGGATAGGAAGATCCTCCGGTATAGCACTCCTTCTCTCAGAATCAGATGATCCCATTGGCTGAGCAGGGTCAGGGTACTGGTGGACAGTCGTGACCGCGTGTTAGAGGACGGCTTCTGCTGCTGCTTCACCCATTGTTTGAGTAGGGCACATTCAGCATTCCGGTCCTGGATTCTGCACCATTCCTGTGGGGACAGTGGGGACCCTACTGGAGTGCATGCCTCATCCACAGCATACTGGCGGCAATCCATCATCTGCCGGGCTAATCTTGCGAAGTCAGGCATCTCGTCTCCTTCCAGCTCTTCGTCCCGGTCCTTAGTGGGCGAGGGGGATGTCCTTCTGGACAGGCTGTCCGCATTCTGATTTTCAGCCCCAGCTCTATATTTAATCTTGTAGTTAAACTTGGAGAGCCGAGCCATCCATCGCTGCTCCATAGCCCCAAGTTTCGCATTTTCTAAGTGGGCCAAAGGGTTGTTGTCCGTCAGGACTAGTAATTCTGTCCCCGTAAGATATCCGGCAAATTTCTCAGTCATTGCCCACATCAAGGCCAACAGCTCCAGCCGGAATGAACTGTAATTGGTGGGATTCTTTTCACCTTCATGTAGGGACCTACTGGCATAGGCTACAACGCGTTCCTTGCCTTCTTGTACCTGTGAGAGTACTGCCCCCAGACCCTGTAGGCTGGCGTCAGTATGTAATTGAAAGGGCAGGGTGTAATCTGCATAGGCCAGGATGGGGGACGACGTCAAGGCACCCTTTAGAGCTTGGAAGGACTCTTCTTGGGTAGGCCCCCAATTGATGCGGCGTCCTCTGGGACTGTTGGTGGTCCCTCGAAGCAGGTCGTGCAGTGGTGCGGCAAGCCGGGCGAAGTTCTTGACGAACCGACGGTAGTAGCCTGCCAGTCCCAGGAAAGCCCTGACCTCCTTGACAGTTGTGGGCTGGGGCCAGTCCCGTACGGCGGCTATTTTCTCCGGCGATGGTTGTACTCCTTCGGCCGAGATCCTGTGGCCCAGGTAATCGATCTCCTGCTGTAGAAGACGGCACTTGCTGGGTTTCAACTTCAAGCCATGTTCCCTTAACCTCTGGAACACGCGGCCCAGCTTCTGTAGATGTTCTTCGAACGTGGCTGAATAGACCACAATGTCATCAAGGTAGATGAGGGTGAAGTTGAAATTGAAGTCTCCCAAGCAGCGCTCCATCAGCCTCTGGAAAGTTCCCGGCGAGTTGTTCAGGCCGAAGGGCATCCTGTCAAACTCGTACAGGCCCATGGGTAGGATGAAAGTGGTCTTTTCTCTGTCCTTTTCTCTCATGGGTACCTGCCAATAGCCGCTGGCCAGATCCAGGGAGGAAAAGTACTTGGCTTTCTTCAGAGCAGTCAGGGATTCTTCGATCCTCGGCAAAGGGTATGAGTCCCGGGTGGTGCAAGCATTCAAGCGGCGGTAGTCCACACAGAACCTCAGGGATCCGTCTTTCTTTTTAACTATTACCACCGGTTCAGCCCAGGGGCTGTGGCTCTCTCGTACCACTCCAGCATGGAGCATGGAATTCAGGAGGCTTTTCACTTCTTGGTATTGCTGGGTGGTATCTGCCGGTATCTCTCACAGATAGGAGAAGCGTTACCCATAGGGATCTCGTGTTGGATACTGGTGGTGCATCCAAAGTCGGTGTCATGCCAGGCAAAGGACGCCTGGTGTTCCTGTAGTAGTTTTTCCACCTGTGACACTTCCTGTTTAGAGTATTGGGATGTATCCAGCTGACACTTCTCTAGCAGCTCCTTTCCAGCTTCAGTGTCATCTGTGGTTGTGGCCATGGCGGAGACAGTCACTGTCCAGTCTCCCTCTGTCGATGGGGCAAACTGGAGGGGGCCCCTGGGATTCACCTCTGTAGGTAGGGCGTAGACTCTGGCGAGCTGTGTCCCCGCTTCTAGGTCGACGCCTACACTAGCCGTATTGCTCAGACGGACAGGGATCCTTCCCCTCTTCACGACAGCCAGAGTGCGAGCGACTAATGGGTTCAGTTTTCCCTCCCTCGGGGTTTGTGGCTCAATCAGTACCTCCACGCTTTCAAGCGGTCTTGTGGTGCTAAGGGGTAGCGAGATAATTGTCTCCTTTTCAGCCGGTAAGGTGATCCTAGTGTGGCGAGGCATGGTGATAGTGGCTATGGGCCGTTGTTCCTCTGCCATTTGCTGTAGGCTGCAGGCCCGAACCACTCTTCAGAATGCTCTGCGGGTGGCCCCATGTGTGGTAACTTCCTGCCAGTACTTGGGTCCCCGCTTGGTAAACAATACCAGGTCCAGGTCTTTCAGGATGTTCATCCCAATAATCATGGGCGTTTCCCGAATCGAAGCCTTCTTTGACCACGATTATCCCCATCTTCCCGAGGTCCTGTCCACACATTTCGGTGCTCATCCAAGCTACTTCCGTTACTGGAATGGGTAGATTATTGGCCGCTTTGATCTTGATGACGGTACTCGGGTCATAAGCAGCCCGTGGTTGTAGATATTTCTCGTAAAACTGTTCTGAGATGGTGGACACCTGGAATCCAGTATCCATTAGTCCTTGCACGGCAACCCCCTCTAGCATTACTTTCAGTGTAGGGCTGTTTGATGCAAGCTTGCTCCTTTGTTGGCTCCTTTTCTCCGTGGTCTTCCCGGTCGAGTGAGCCTCCTCAGTCGGGGTGTCTAGTTTAAAGGTGCCCGCTGTTGAGAGGCACGGCTTGGCAGTTCTAGTAAATAGGCCTGGGGTTCCATCCGCTGTTTCGAGTGAAACTCCGCTTGCTGGGGTGTTTGAGAATCCATTCGATGGAACGGCTGCGGGTCAGGTTGGAAGGAGTTTTTGGGGCAACGGTTTGCTCTGTGACGGGGGTCACCACATGTCCAGCACTTTCCCATAGGCTGGCTAGGTTGCCGTCTCACTTGCCTATCCACCTGTTGGTCTAATGTGAGCTGCAGCACCTGCTTCTGTAAATCCGCCACCATCTGCTTCAGCTCCTCCGTGTCGCTGTTCGGAGTATTTGTACTGTACATGGATCTGCAAGTAGCGGTATAAGTCTCTGTTCCCGTAACAGGTCCCCTAGAACGTTCTATGGCTTCTTGTTTAACCTCAGCAAACGTAAGGGCTGGATTTATCCGGAGTAAGTCCTGCAATGAGCGGTTGAGATACGGATCTCTCAGTATTGGTCCCTATTGGTCCCTCAGCACCAGGTCGCGGGAGGATGTACCAGCTAGATTTTCTCCATTTTTGCAGGCTTGTTCCAGCAGTACTTGGAGGGCGTTCGCATATCGGGGAATGTCCTCCCACTCGAGCTGTGTACGCTGGAAGAACATGTAGCGCAGTGTTCCCAGGTATCTGGTCGGCCCAGAGGTGTTCTCTAGCACCCGCACCAAGTCATCTAATGTACGCTGGCCCCTAACCATCTCCAGTCTGACCATCATCCATGCCTCCCTCTCCAGTGTCAGCATAGCCATTTCTGCTAAGGTCTTAGGATCAACATTATAAATTTCCCCCACTATCCTAAGTTGTTCCGCCCATTCAGGTACAGGGTAATTCCGTCCATTAAACTTTCTCACTTGATTTACAATAGACGCCGGAGGAGCTGTCTGACTATAAGCTACCACCGGGAGGGGATTTTGCTGGTCACAGATCCTGCCGACTACGCCAGATGAAGTGGCCGCAGGTCTGACCGTGGCTGAGTTCCCATAATCTGCGCCAACAAAATCCCCACACTCGGATTTTATGCAAGGGTACATTTCTTTACTGGTAAACATTTCAATAACACACGCAGCTGGCTTAGCAGCACACATAATCAGAGTTTGCTATACGAGTCTCTAACTTCGGACACACGGCACAGAACACAAAAAAAACAGCAATGATAAACAAGAATTCTGTCCCTGACTTGCCCTATAGGTTATATTACCAGTCCAAAACACAAGGAGGGAGGGCTCCCACGTAGCAGGCCTGCACTCCGGGTAAACGACGGCGACTCCAAGGAGCAGAGATGGGGAAATCTTCAGCCCCCTCACCAGAGGACTAGCTTACAGTCTCTTGGAATGGAGGAAGGAGACGGTCCGGAGGTCCCTTGAGTCCAAAGATTGTCCAAGGACAGAAGTAAGCGCTAGATCCAACAATTCACTTAAAATTCTGCAGCTGGTTTGTAGGCAAAAAACACCCCAAAATTGCCTGGATACAAACAAATAATAAATTGGAGATTTTTCATAGAAAAAGCTCACCAACCAGCGCTGAATAATAGGATTATTTGATATTTTAATATTTTATTAATCGGTAGTATGAAAAAAATAATAATGAATAATAGCACTACTACATAGGACAAAACTCAAAAAACAAAAAAACACAAAGAGATATACAGACAAAGGGAAGTATAATAATAATACTGTACTATCGTGGGGCCCCGGCCGGTGGCACCACGAATATTAATAAGTGTTGGTAAAACTAAAAGTCCGACCAAGAGAAACAACTTCCTCAGGAATAACCAAAAAATGAGTAGGTGATTGTTATAAAAGTTTTTTTACCCAAGGGGGGGTACCACGTTCGTGCTAGCCCATATGTGAGGGCAAAGGTTCCTTCTGGCGAACATTAGTGCACAGATGAGTCCTTCAAAATCGATTAAGTTGCGCTGACATCCACGCTGCAAGTTTTCACGGTCCCTGAAATAAGATTGAATATCCGTAATCGATAGACACAAGCAGACAACTACGTCCACTGGTTCATTGAGTGGATCAGTTTGTTGCTGACCAAAACTGAGCAGATAGAAATGCCTGAGGATAGAGGCTGAGAATACATCCAGGAGTAAAAGTGAAAAGATCGTGCAGACTTGTGTGGAGACCTTTGAAGAAGCGCTTTAATGGAATGACTGAGCTATCCTTGAGGAAGGGGGACTGGTGACGCCCCCGAAACGCGCGTCGGATCTAGCTCAGTTTAATATTGTGAAGTGGACGTAGTTGTCTGCTTGTGTCTATCGATTACGGACTCTGTCGATTTACTGGCAACTGAACGTTTAAGCAAGGTGCACGGAGGAATCTACGCCTTGGGACGGTGCAATCTTGTTTTAGTAACTCTCAATCCTGCTTGGATCTAAGGATTTTCGCAAATCCCAACCCGGCATTATTCCCTCCTCTCCAGCTGTGAGAGAGAATCGCTCCACGCAAGGACCATACTTCACGGAGTTCCCATGCCAGCGCGGGTGTCAGGTGTCATTTTTTGGTTATTCCTGAGGAAGTTGTTTCTCTTGGTCGGACTTTTAGTTTTACCAACACTTATTAATATTCGTGGTGCCACCGGCCGGGGCCCCACGATAGTACAGTATTATTATTATACTTCCCTTTGTCTGTATATCTCTTTGTGTTTTTTTGTTTATTGTGTTTTGTCCTATGTAGTAGTGCTATTATTCATTATTATTTTTTTCATACTACCGATTAATAAAATATTAAAATATCAAATAATCCTATTATTCAGCGCTGGTTGGTGAGCTTTTTCTATGAAAAATCTCCAATTTATTATTCCCTTGAGTCCAGGATCACATTTGCAGCAGTTCTGGCAATCCCTCACATGTCAGCAATGAGGGCAGTCCGAGGCAGGTCTGTTCAGGTACAGCTCCAATTGTTCAGTGTCTTTTTTCCCCGCACTTTTTTTTCTGTACAACCAGTGTCTGTTGGAGGGGATCAGATTTTACAGCGTCCGCCCCTCGAGCAATTTCAGCACTTGTCCACAAGGTGGCAGCACCATCCTGTGTAATGTCAGTCTCCATGTCTTTTTCAGTCACAACACAGTCAGAGTTGCTCGCCTCGTTACATAGTCACAACAGCTTACAAGAGACCATATAGTGAAAACACGCACACAGCACACAGGAGAAACACCACATAGTGAACACAGCTCAAGAAACACAACACCAGATACCAATATACAGCACACAACAAGGAAGAGACAGTGCACAGGGGTGAAAGGTTAAATGACGCAACACATACAATACACAAATGCAGAGCTGTGACATACAACAGATATGTTTGAAAGCGCAAACAGTGTGAAACATGTCCACTGATCCTGTCACACCACTAAGCATAGACAGATGTTCATTTCACCGCACTCCCAATACGATAGCATCGGGCCTATTTCTAGTATATATATATATATATATATATATATATATATATATATAAAAAACGTCACACAGAGTTTTGCACAAAACTCACCAACTGACGTGATGACATCAGAAGCTCTTCACATTGCAGATTCTGACACTTTGCCCAATGGTTTCTCTGGTGTTTCCGATCTGCGCAGGCAGACTCAGGCGTCCAACAGCTGTGTGCTCATTCATAGGCTACTAATAGTTAATTTCTGCTAGCCTGCTTGTTAGGCTTCTGGGATCACATGTTGTAAGGAAGCCTATCACATCTGCTCCTCTTATACATAAGTTGGAGGAGATCTTCCACCCATACCAACTATAGTTTCTGCTGTGTTGGTTTGTGTGCTGTGGTGTCCCAGATTTTCTTGCGCTTGGTGTTTTTGTGGAGTTACAGTTACCCATCGTCTTGTTATTTCTACCCTGCTCATGTTTTTCTCCTAATATTTTATTGTCTTATACAGTCATATGAAAAAGGTTGGGCACCCCTATTAATGTTAACCTTTTTTCTTTATATCAATTTGGGTTTTTGCAACAGCTATTTCAGTTTCATATATCTAATAACTGATGAACTGAGTAATATTTCTGGAGTGAAATGAAGTTTATTGTACTAACAGAAAATGTGCAATCCGCATTTAAACAAAATTTGACCGGTGCAAAAGTATGGGCACCCTTATCAATTTCTTGATTTGAACACTTCTAACTACTTTGTACTGACTTACTAATGCACTAAATTGGTTTTGTAACCTCATTGAGCTTTGAACTTCATAGGCAGGTGTATCCAATCATGAGAAAAGGTATTTAAGGTGGCCACTTGCAAGTTGTTCTCCTATTTGAATCTCCTATGAAGAGTGGCATCATGGGCTCCTCAAAACAACTCTCAATTGATCTGAAAACAAAGATTATTCAACATAGTTGTTCAGGGGAAGGATACAAAAAATTGTCTCAGAGATTTAAACTGTCAGTTTCCACTGTGAGGAACATAGTAAGGAAATGGAAGAACACAGGTACAGTTCTTGTTAAGCCCAGAAGTGGCAGGCCAAGAAAAATATCAAAAAGGCAGAGAATAAGAATGGTGAGAACAGTCAAGGACAATCCACAGACCACCTCCAAAGACCTGCAGCATCATCTTGCTGCAGATGGTGTCAATGTGCATCGGTCAACAATAGAGTGCACGTTGCACAAGGAGAAGCTGTATGGGAGAGTGATGCGAAAGAAGTCATTTCTGCAAGCACGCCACAAACAGAGTCGCCTGAGGTATGCAAAAGCACATTTGGACAAGCCAGTTACATTTTGGAACAAAGATTGAGTTTTTGGTCATACAAAAAGGCATTATGAATGGCGACAAAAAAACACGGCATTCCAAGAAAAGCACTTGCTACCCACAGTAAAATTTGGTGGAGGTTCCATCTTGCTTTGGGGCTGTGTAGCCAATGCCGGCACCGGGAATCTTGTTAAAGTTGAGGGTCGCATGGATTCAACTCAGTATGAGCAGATTCTTGACAATAATGTGCAAGAATCAGTGACGAAGTTGAAGTTACGCAGGGGATGGATATTTCAGGAACAATTACAATGTTCTGGAATGGCCATCCCAGTCCCCAGACCTGAATATTATTGAAAATCTGTGGGATGATTTGAAGCGTGCTGTCCATGCTCGGCGACCATCAAACTTAACTGAACTGGAATTGTTTTGTAAACAGGAATGGTCAAATATACCTTCATCCAGGATCCAGGAACTCATTAAAAGTTACAGGAAGTGACTAGAGGCTGTTATTTTTGCAAAAGGAGGATCTACAAAATATTAATGTCACTTTTATGTCGAGGTGCCCATACTTTTGCAACAGTCAAATTTTGTTTAATTGCAGATTGCACATTTTCTGTTAGTACAATAAACCTCATTTCAATCCAGAAGTATTACTCAGTCCATCAGTTATTAGATATATGAAACTGAAATAACTGTTGCAAAAACCCAAATTGTTATAAAGAAAAAAGGTTAACATTAATAGGGGTGCCCAAACTTTTTCATGTGACTGTACCTCTGTGTGTACTAGATGTGTGACAGAGTTTTGGTTTCCCGTTTGTCTATTTCTGTGGGTTATAGCACACTCTTGTATAAGATCAGGGCTGTTCAGTAGCACGGCAAGGAAGAAGATCTCACCATTAGGGGTATTTCTCAGAATAGGGATAGCACAGGACCCCCTATTCTGAGAGTCAGCTTAGGAGTCGCTCTCCTCATAGTCCCTCATGACAATATATACACACAATGTTGTCATTTCCTAAGGAACGTCTAATCCAATCAAGCCTTATTCCATTTAATACATGTAAAAACCTAATTGAATAATTTGCATAGACAGTGCTTATTCAGAAAATATCATAAAAGGCCACAAGTAGAAAGACATAAAAAGCAATTAAAAGATAAGAATACTGCAAGAGCAAATCTTGCCTTATATTCATGCCAACCGGGGACCTGGTTTGTAATTTAAATATCCAAAAGGATTCTTGGTTCAGAATTTCCCTTTTCAAGTTTCCCCCCTTGCAGGTTTGTGTACTTATTTTATTGCTTTGAACTTAAGCAAGGATGTATCCCCATTATGTTCTTCGTCAAAATGTTTGGCTGAGATGTTAGTAGCTGTCATTTTTGGGGTGTCTGAAATATGCTTCTGATACTATTTTTTACAGGTCCCACCATGCATCCCACATATTGAAGTTTGCAAGATATGCAATCTATTAAATATATCACACCTGCTGTGTTCCAGTTAAGATATTGTTGAATAGGAAAACCTTCTCCCGTTGCATATGATATAAATTCTTTGGTCTTAACAGCATGGTAGCATGAAATGCATTGCCGGTGGCTGCATTTCTAAAAATCCTTATAGATTAGCCATGTGTTGGCACTTTTTTTTATTATCCTCCACCAAAAACCTGGATATAGCACATTGCCTAAGGTAGAGAGAGAATTCCTCACTTAGCACAGTATCAATTCATTTAACCTAAGATTTACCTCCTGCTTTGAACCTATTCATATTAACTATCTGGATAGAACACTTACTGGAGACTGCGTTAATAAAGAATATATGTAAGCCTCTACAGAAAACTGACAGATAGTAATATGATATTCCAAACTCAATCATGCCGTCCAGCCTATATTATTAAAAACATCCCAGTGGAGGAATTAATTAGAACCAAGCACAATTGCTCAAATAACAATTTCTTTGTAGTTGAATCGAATAGGATAATGAGTAGGCTGTAGGCAAGAGGCTATCCCAAATGGAAACTAAATAGAGCCAATAGAATATTCACAAATATTGACAGAGATTCTTTACTTAAAAATAAATGAAGTAATTCTGCAAACATCAATAGAAACAAAATACATTTTAGCATCACATCATCATCTATTACGTTTTCTACACAATACAATCCCCAATACAGTAGAATAGCAAAGATTATTAAAAAAATACCTTCCAATTTTGAATCAAGATAGGGCGCTTGCCACAGATTTTCAGGAACATCCGGTTAGATTTGTAGTGAAAAAACCTTAGGCAGTATGGTATGTCCAACTTTTTTCATGGAGGATAATGAAAAAAGTGCCAAGATATGGATAACCTATAAGGGTTTGTTAAAAATCCAGCCATCTGCAATACATTCATGTAACCATGCTGTTTAGACCAAACAATTTATTTATATCATATACAACTAGAGATAGAGTACAGACCAAAAGTTTGGACACACCTTCTCATTCAAAGAGTTTTCTTTATTTTATGAGTCTGAAAATTGTAGATTCAAATTGAAGGCATCAAAACTATGAATTAACACATGTGGAATGAAATACTTAACAAAAAAGTGTGAAACAACTGAGAATATGTCTTATATTCTAGGTTCTTCAAGGTAGCCACCTTTTGCTTTGAATACTGCTTTGCACACTCTTGGCATTCTCTTGATGAGCTTCAAGAGGTAGTCACCGGAAATGATCTTCCAACAGTCTTGAAGGAGTTCCCAGAGATGCTTAGCATGTGTTGGCGCTTTTGCCTTCACTCTGCGGTCTAGCTCACCCCCAAACCATCTCAATTGGGTTAAGGTCTGGTGACTGTGGAGGCCAGGTCATCTGGCGTATCACCCCATCACTCTCCTTCTTAGTCAAATAGTCCTTACACAGCCTGGTGGTGTGTTTGGGGTCATTGTCTTGTTGAAAAATAAATTATGGTCCAACTAAACGCAAACCAGATGGAATAGCATGCCGCTGCAAGATGCTGTGGTAGCCATGCTGGTTCAGTATGCCTTCAATTTTGAATAAATCCCCAACAGTGTCACCAGCAAAGCACCCCCACACCATCACACCTCCTCATCAATGCTTCACGGTGGGAACCAGGCATGTAGAGTCTATCCGTTGACCTTTTCTGCGTCGCACAAAGACACGGTGGTTGGATCCAAAGATGTCAAATTTGCACTCATCAGACCAAAGCACAGATTTCCTCTGGTCTAATGTCCATTCCTTGTGTTCTTTAGCCCAAACAAGTCTCTTCTGCTTGTTGCCTGTCCTTAGAAGTGGTTTCCTAGCAGCTATTCTACCATGAAGGCCTGCTGCACAAAGTCTCCTCTTAACAGTTGTTCTAGAGATGTGTCTGCTGTTAGAACTCTGTGTGGCATTGACCTGATCTCTAATCTGAGGTGCTGTTAACCTGCGATTTCTGAGGCTGGTGACTTGGATAAACTTATCCTCTGCAGCAGAGGTGACTCTTGGTCTTCCTTTCCTGGGACAGTCCTCAAGTGAGCCAGTTTCTTTGTAGCGTTGATTGTTTTTGCCACTGCACTTGGGGACACTTTCAAAGTTTTCCCAATTTTTCAGACTGATTGACCTTCATTTCTTAAAGTAATGATGGCCACTCATTTGTCTTTACTTAGCTGCTTTTTTCTTGCCATAATACAAATTATTTTTTTTTATAACTGACTTTTATTAAATTTTTTAAAACAGATACAAAAAAAGACATGGATGCATAGATATGTCTCACACGCTTGTTAGCAATAACTGTGAACCAGAAATGAGTATACATATCTTATTATCCACTAATACAATGAAAACAGGGAATATGACAAGACGAACAATACAATTCTAGACAAAGAAACATAAGGAAGGGGGGGATGGAGTGAGGAGGGTGAGTATATCAGGCTTCCATCAAGACCATACTTCACTGTTATTCTTTGTTGGCCCAATAAGTGTCCCAAAGTGACCAAACACTCTCAAAAAGATCTACCGTGTTATTTGGCAGGGCAGATAGATACTTCATCCTTCTCACATCTTGGATCCGAGAAGTGAGGGTGGATGGGCTAACCTCCAGTTACGGGCAATTAGACATCTAGCTGCTTTGGTCATGTGTAACAGTAACCGCTTCACTCTTTTCCCCAGCTGAACAAGTGGTATATTTAATATATAGAATTTAGGATCCAGGGGAACCTGAAGCTTAGTTACTTTATAGATAAGAGATTGCACCAACCTCCAGAAACACTAGATATTGGGGCATACCCAAAATATGTGCGGTATGTCTCCTCCTGTAGCGCCATACCTCCAACAATTGTCAGGTATAGCTGGGTTTAGTTTATGTAGCAGTGCTGGGGTGTGATACCAATACATGAGTAATTTATACTGATTTTCCTTATAAACATAGCACGAAGATGTCTTTGAGGCAGTATCCCAGATCCGTTTCCACATACACAAGGGAATGGTCTCACCAAGGAAATCTTCCCATTTCCTCATATATGTATGATTTGGCTTGTCTTCTGGGCATGGGGATATTAAAATACGGTATATATCTGAGATGAGGCCTTTAGTAGAGACCCCAGCTCTGCATAACCTTTCAAAAAGTGTAGGGGTAGAGACTTCGAAGGAGGTAAAAAGGGAGTGCATCAGGTGTCTAACTTGTAAATACCGATATTGAGAATTGCCAGGGAGCTTAAATTTAGCAGATATGGTGGCGTAGGGGAGAAAGACTCTGGAACGTGCGTCTACTATGTCAGCAAAGCAAAAGAGTTTCCTGTCAAACCATGTTTTAGTCGCTGTACCCTGCATACCGTCTGGCATTCTGGGATTAAAAAGAAAAGAAGTCAAGGGAGACTGTTCAGATTTAAGTGGAAACTTTTTGACACAACAGTCCCATATCCTCTTAGTGAAGGCTATAGGGCCCAGGGTATGTGGATCAGGCTTATTAGATGAGGTGCCCCAAAGGTAGGAGTTGGGGTGTATTGGGGCGAGCCATAACTTCTCTATTTCCATCCATCTAGAGAAGGCACAGCGATTAGACCATGCAGGGATGTGACGAAAGTGTACTGCCCAATAGTACCTAATAATATCAGGGACCCCTAGGCCTCCTCTCAGTTTACTGTCAAGTAAAGTCGTTTTCTTAATTCTATGTCTCTTGTGGGCCCAAACAAATTGAAATATACTAGACTGAATGTTGCGCAATTCTTTGTATGGTACACACCGGAAAGGTCTCAAATAGGTAAAGGAGCTTTGGCAGAACAGACATTTTGACTGCAGAGATTCTTCCAAACAGAGACAATGGGAGCTTGTTCCAATTGAGCGGGAGCCTTTTTATCTCAGTAAATAAACTAGGATAGTTCTGCTGGTATAATAGCTTATACTTAGATGTTAATTGTATCCCCAGGTATGTCAAGGATATATTTTTCCATTTATAGTTGTAGTTTTCCTGTAAGGAGGAAACCCGCACCTGTGGAATGTTAAGAGGCAGAGCTTCTGTTTTGTTCTGATTGACCTTATACCCTGACAGCCTTCTAGATTGTAGTAATAAGGAATGCAAATTTGGGAGGGTGATATGTGGTTGGGACAAAATCAATAGGACATCATCCACATATAGAGAAAGCTTAAACTCCTTATCTCGTAAAATTACTCCACGCCATAATACAAATAATACAAATTTTAACAGTCTATTCAGTAGAACTATCAGCTGTGTATCCACCAGACTTCTGCACACACAACTGATGGTCCCAACCCCATTTTTAAGGCAAGAAATCTCACATATTAAACCTCGCAGGGCACACCTGTGAAGTGAAAACGATTTCCGGTGACTATCTCTTGAAGCCAAGTGTGTGCAAAGTAGTAATCAAAGCAAAAGGTGGCTACTTTGAAGAACCTAGAATATAAGACATATTCTCAGTTGTTTCACACTTTTTTGCTAAGTATTGCATTCCACATGTGTTAATTCATAGTTTTGATGCCTTCAATTTGAATCTACAATTTTCAGAGTCATGAAAATAAAGAAAACTCTTTGAATGAGAAGGTGTGTCCAAACCTTTGGTCTGTGCTGTACATATCCTTATGTGTATTATCTGGTTAAAGCCTGATTAAGTCTTAAAGGGAATATGTCACCAGGATTTTACAATGTAAGCTGAGGACAGCATGCTGCAAGAGTTAAAAAAGAAAAACATCTGTGCTTCTCTTATGTGTGTGCGCTTGCGTAAGCTATTATTTACTCACAGTAAAGGGTTTATTGCTCTGTGATTAACATTGGTGTGACTCCTCTGCATGTGCACAGTAGACCAGCACACCCTCACCTGTGATTGACACCTCACAGTCAATGCACAATCTCTATAGAGAGCCTGGTGTGGCCAGGGACAGCTCCCAGCTCTGCTTCACTCAATTCTGAAATAAAATCAGAAAGGCTGTAGCCTCTAATTTAAGTTACATGTGGTTAGTTTCAGAATCTCTTTGCCTACATTATGCTGCTCTCAGTAGTAGTAGTAGAAGTAGCAAAAACCTACTGACAGATTCCTTTTAACACCAAAATATGTAAGTTTAGCCCAGGTTCAGTGGCATACCTGTGCTACGTTGTGAAGATGTAATTTACCCTCTCACTGTATATGCTGTGATACTATGTCATGATATGTATATTCCCCTGGTTGTATTAGTTGTAATTCATGTATTTTCTTGGGGGAGCTACTGGTCTCAATGTTTCTCTCTCATACAATTGTAGTCTTGGCATCTAATGTGATTATGTAAATAGCCTGTCCTCTTCTTTCCAGAGTTGTGTATCTAATCTGTAATTGCATTGGCCAGTGAAGGAATAGTCATTGTTCTGCACAGCAGGGGATCCCTTCATCTACTGTGGCTGGCAGACATATCGGAGCCCTGTGATGGACCAAGCCATTGATGATAGGATGTGTGACCCCTACCCCCTGAACAAACATGGTGGACTGGTCAAGGAGCACAGACAATGCATTTCCCTTTTTGTAACTTCAGAGTGAGCTGGAACTAAGAGAGGAAGGAGCTCCAGCCTGGGTGGCTGTGGACACGGACGGAGCTATGCCTGTGTGGCGGCCCGTGGGATTGTGTGGAACTCTTTGGACTACTGTAAGGACGATTGCTTTGTTATCCGGTCCGAGGATTGTCGGGAAGGGCCCCCGAATCTGTTTTACATGGACTTATCGTGTGCTGTTCCAGTGTTCTTGTGAATAAACCTGTTGGATCGTCCCTCGGCCTCGTCCATCCTTTGCTCTGTTGTACACTCCCGTCACAAACTGGTTGGCAGCGCTGGGATCAGAGCAGAAAGAATGGAGGACAACGGCCCATTAACATCTGGAATCAGAACCTCAGAGTACAAGAACTGGACTGTGGTGAGCCTACAAACAATGGCCCGTGAATTAGGAGTCGGTTTCAAAGGACTCTCTAAGGAGCAACTAATTGAGGCATTGGAAAACGCTTGCCTGCAAGATGGCACCGAGGAAGGATTTCCACAGCAAGGGGAGGAAAGACGGGAGCTGGAGGTAAATACCCAAAAAAGTCAATGGATTTTGTGGTATGAGGAGGAAATGGCACTGCTTGGAGATGAGGCCACCATAGAAGATAAGAGGGAGGCTATTCGCGGAGCTAAGGAGAGGGCATTGCTGGAGAGGAGGCTTGCTGTGGAAGCAGCTAGAGGCTCCAGACAGACTGTAACCCCAGCACCCACCATGAGGGAACTTCCCAGGGTGTCCCGCAAAGACTTTAAGCCGTTTAATGAGGCTGCAGGCGACATTGAGGGCTTCTTCCAGGACTTTGAGCATCAGTGTCGATTAATGGAAGTCCCGGACAGGGAGCGTGTCCGGCATCTGGTTGGGCTCCTAGAGGGGGGAGCTGCTGAAGCCTATAGAGCTATGGACCCTCGGTGGAACTGTGAGTATGCGGATATTAAACAGACTATTCTAGAACATTATGCTGTGACCCCAGACACTTACAGGACTCAGTTCCGTGCTTTAGCCTGTGATGGGGAAGTGTCTTTTAAGATATATGCTCATAGACTCAAACAAATATGTAATCGCTGGCTGGAGGCAGAGGAGGCCTTATCTTGGGGGACTTTCCTGCAGGTCATCCTAAAAGAGCAGTTCTATGCCAGGTGCCCAGCGGAAATCAGAGAATGGGTGCGTGAGAGAAAGCCGTCAACTGTGGAACAAGCTGCTGCTCTCGCTGATGAGGCTCTCACCATCAAGCCTCAGTGGAGGGTTCTGTTGGAGGATGGAGAGACGCCTAATAGCTCCACAACACCGGATGCCCCCAGTTATTCTGTCCCCATTGTTCCCCGTTCCTCTAAGCCACCACATGTTGATACCCGTGTTAATGTGCCTCCAGTTGCTTCTACTGCACTTTCTGGAATACGCCGGGGAGAGGACGTAACAGAGCGCAGGTGTTATGTTTGTAGGCATCCCGGGCATTTGCAGGCCTCATGCCCAGCCAGCCCATGGAGGAATCATCCTCAAACCCCTACAGCACCTTCAGGTGGGAGCCGGCCTCCAAGTTCCCCTACCCCTTACCCAAGAGGACGCCTTGGATGGAGGGAGACCCAGCTCAGATGCTGTCAATGTGGACAGCCAGGGCATCGGCAAGTCTCCTGCCCAGCTGTTCAAATGAGGACTGATCCTGCACCCAATCGGATTGTTAATTATTTACAGCCCAGTGCCATGGAGGAAGATGTGGCACCGCTATGTGAGGACTGGCCTAGTGACCCAGCCCCCCATGTTGCACCACCAGGAGTTTACGGGGTGCGACCCGCAGTTATGACGACTTCTGCTCATCGAGGTAAGCACTTGCAGGAGGTTGTGCTGGATGGACAGAGACTTGTTGGATTTTGTGACTCGGGTGCTTTCCTCACACTGGCTGATCCCCGAGTGGTTCGGCCTGAGGCAATCCATAGAGGACCTGGGATTGTCATTGAACTGGCTGGTGGACAATGGAGGACTATTCCCACAGCCACTGTGGATCTGAACTCTGGTTTTGGGGTCAGGCGATGTGTGGTTGGGGTGATGGGTGGTCTGCCTGCAGCTGTTCTCCTGGGCAATGATGTGGGAGAGCTACGATGCCAATTCGTGGCTGCATGAAGCCACATGTAAGTAACGCTCTGCCTGTGTGTACTTAACCAGTGACCTGTAGAGGTCCCTAGTACGTACACAAGTTGGGAGGGGGAGGGATTGTGAAGATGTAATTTACCCTCTCACTGTATATGCTGTGATACTATGTCATGATATGTATATTCCCCTGGTTGTATTAGTTGTAATTCATGTATTTTCTTGGGGGAGCTACTGGTCTCAATGTGTCTCTCTCATACAATTGTAGTCTTGGCATCTAATGTGATTATGTAAATAGCCTGTCCTCTTCTTTCCAGAGTTGTGTATCTAATCTGTAATTGCATTGGCCAGTGAAGGAATAGTCATTGTTCTGCACAGCAGGGGATCCCTTCATCTACTGTGGCTGGCAGACATATCGGAGCCCTGTGATGGACCAAGCCATTGATGATAGGATGTGTGACCCCTACCCCCTGAACAAACATGGTGGGCTGGTCAAGGAGCACAGACAATGCATTTCCCTTTTTGTAACTTCAGAGTGAGCTGGAACTAAGAGAGGAAGGAGCTCCAGCCTGGGTGGCTGTGGACACGGACGGAGCTAGGCCTGTGTGGCGGCCCGTGGGATTGTGTGGAACTCTTTGGACTACTGTAAGGACGATTGCTTTGTTATCCGGTCCGAGGATTGTCGGGAAGGGCCCCCGAATCTGTTTTACATGGACTTATCGTGTGCTGTTCCAGTGTTCTTGTGAATAAACCTGTTGGATCGTCCCTCGGCCTCGTCCATCCTTTGCTCTGTTGTACACTCCCGTCACATACGTTTTTATAGATTTTCTAATAAACTAATTTTTATCCATCCCCATCTTTGCTTTCCTCACCAGAGATCTCTTCAATTGCTCTAGTATTGCTCCTGACCCTGGCTAGGGCGTCTTCTAGCCTAGGCTGTGATCCCCTCCAGATGAACTATTTATGGTGAGATAATCCGTTCCTCTTTTCATTGTCGGACTGGCCCACCCGAGCACCAGGGAATCCTCCGGTGGGCCCCATGATTTATATTTTGCCGTGGGCTTGTTACTGCGGGCTGGACATGGGTGTTTCTCAGGGCCAGTGTTAGAGGAGGCAGACTGGGCCCCATGATCTGAGGGGCCCCCAGCCTTTCCATCATAAATTGCAGTGATCGCACAAATTCTGTGCGATCTCTGCAGTTTCCACGATTGCAGAATGACCTGTGGTGACATCACAGTCATGTGACTTACCAAAAGTCCTTGCACTGTGGGAGTTCACAGGCCTGCACAATATGAGGTGCGCGCAGAACCTGCCGACTTCTCCTCTCCTATTCAAATGTATGCGCGTCTTTCAGGCGTGCAAATATTTGAACAGTGCGGCACCAGGACTGAGGCAGAGGAGCTCCTCAGCCCCGCACCGACACCCGTCCTCACCATTGTTGCACGGAAGGAGAGGTTGCGCAGGCACCAGGTAAACACTCCTGAGGGGCTGAACATGACATGGAGAAGCAGTTTAGATGCAGGGGCCATGGTGGGGGAGGAGCGGTGTCACTTTACCAGTGACATTATCGGACAGTGGGGAACAGGATAGGGCAATGGGGGACATGAGAGGGCAATGGGGGACATGATGGGGCAATGGGGGACATGATGGGGCAATGGGGGAAATGATGGGGTAATGGGGGATATGATGGGGCAATGAGGGACAGGATGGGGCAATTAGGAAGGAGAATGTAAAAGGCGGCATAGTTTAATTAGTATAATGAGCAGCGGGGGGGGACTTTATGCACAGACGTAATATGGGGGAGATATTATAGAAAGGACAAGTTTTGGGGGGACATTTTGGAAAGGGGCACTTTGTGGGGCTATTTTAGAGGGTGGATATTTTGTGCAGGATGCAATTAACAACCTCTTCTGATTCCCCTTGTGTTACCCAGCTAAAATAAAAAAACTTGTATTCACCTCTGGTGCTGGCACCGTTTTAGCGTTGTCAGTGATCACGATTTGTGGTTCACATTACAAGGTGACATCACAGGAGCCCCAAGTCCAATCACTACCAGCTTCTGTCTCCCCACCTTAGGAATGAACTATCATTTGAGAGAACTTAGGGGCCCAGGATGAGAGACTTTATCAAATAAAGGCAGCCAGGATGGGTACATTAGTAAATAAAAGGGGCCAGGATGGGAGATATTATTACTATATGGGGCAAGAACGAGGAACATACATTATAGGTTTATGGTGGCAAATAGTAGAGATAATTACTGTAGGGGCAAATTAGGGGATGTTATTACTGCTGTAATATAATTTCATTTTGAACATACTGTCTTCGATGGGGGCAACAAAAGTCTGATGTGGTTTAGAAACTGGGGGAAAAGTGAGGAATGTGCTCTGGGAGTGATCAGTTATAGGTGACTGTTAGTTTCTGCAGTTATGGCGCCCTGGACTAGCCAGGTAGCCACAGACAAAACACACACACACCCACCCCCCCAGACAGTTACATTAGTCAGACACAAAACCCTTGTTGCCTCCCTTCAGGGTCTGATGTCCACACCAGGTGGGGCGGAGCCAGGCGGTTGGCCCCACCCACCGAGGAGTTCACAGGCCTGGAGGCGGGAAAAGCAGTCAGAGTTAGAGTTGGGAGAGATCAGCTCAGGAGGTGACAGTGAGATGTCACGTACTGCAAGTGTCTGGGTCGGAGCCCAGGCACTGAGAGCAAGGTTGGCAGATGGTGGTGGCCGTCTACAGGAGTTGGTGGAACTCCGCAGAGCCGTAAGGACCGGGGCTGGGCGGTGGCCCACCGGTACCGGACCGGGGAACGGAGTGAAGCTGAGCACACAGGCAGGGCCATCGGACCCTGACCAGGCTTGGAGCCGCCGTCAATAGTCAAATCCGAATGTGACAGGAACCCCCGGGGTTCCCTAACAACCAAGTCCCGATTGAAGGCAACCGCTCACACCGTAAGGATATACAGCCACCGCCACCGGCTATAAATCCAAGGGCCAGTGCCTGCGGGCAAAATGGGCTCCTCCGGTATCTATACACCGGGGAGCAGACTACCGTTGGGAAGCCATTGGAGTCATCACAGTACACAAAGGTGCAGGGAGAGACAGCCACCATCACCTGTCCGGGAGAGACACTGCAGCCGGCTGCGGGACCCGTCCATCCAGCCGTTTGGTTTACCGTAGACTTTGTGCATCAATTGCTGAGTGAGTACACCCGTGCCATCCGGCACCACGCCGCGCTGTCCCTGCAACCCTGCACCTAACCGACCATGCCTCCCTGTAACACCACCGGGCCCCGGGACCACCAACCCCTACCCACGGAGGGGGAAAACAACATCCCAGCTGCTCCCTACCCTCCGGGATCCCCGTCACCAGCAGCGGTGGTGCCCACCTTCACCGCAACCCGTGGGTGGCGTCACGGACTAAACCCCCAAACAAACCACCCCTTTTTCACTCACGTGCGAGGAGCGCCGCTCGAGTCCCCAGATCCGGCCCACCGCTCGAGCCACCGAGCAGCAGCCTCAGCGCCGGACCCGAGCGTTAGCGAGCGCAGCGCCCCGCCGCCCGCGACACTGTCGCGTCATGGCAGGAAGAAGTGATGACGGTCAGCACCAGATGATGAGGAAAAGTGAAGATAAATACCAGTGACGTCTCTAGCTGCAGTTAAGTCAGTGTATTAGATGTACACACACACACACACACACTATACACTATATACAAAGCTCCTGTGTATAATGTCACTAAGTAATGTCACTGATGATCACTGTATTACCTGTACATTGACACTATTTACAGAGCTCCTGATAATATTAGTGCTATTAGTATTGTGGTTTTTATTCATGATCATTATTGTAGTATTATTCGGGCACTGTGTGGTGGTAATATGTGCTCTGGTCACAGTGTGGTGGTATGTGTTCGTTGTATGTGGTATTATTTGGCCATTTATGTGGTCTGGTCATAGTGTTGAGGTATTGTTCCCTTGTATGTTGTAATATTCAGTCATTATGTGCTCTGATTATGGTGTGGTGGTATTTCTTGTATGTGGTTGTATTCGGTTACCATGTGGTGGTAATGGTAATATGTTATTGGTCATGGTGTGGCGGTATTTCTCCCTTGTATGTGGTATTATTGGTCTTGGTATAGTGGATTGTGTTGTGTCTGGAGGTCACATTTTCTCTCTATCAATACAGGAAAGATTACACTGGTCAACGCAATTTTTCTGGCAAAAGGTTTTAAAACAAATTTTAAGTCAATTTTGCCTGCTGATTACGAATATGAACTCCATTTTTGGCTATCACATCAGGATTTCGAGATATTTTCAATTTTTAATGAAAATTACTTTTTTGTTTTATGATAAAACACATAATTTTAGGTACTACAGTTTGTATATTTTTAATCAAGGAATAATAAAGATTCTAAAGTCCATGTATAGCAAACCAAATATACTTACAGAATTAAACTACAAAATATAAAAACACACACATATATATATATATATATATATATATATATACAGTTAGGTTGTTAGCGCCAGGTGGACGGGCAGACCCAGGAGGTGGATCCACTGGGCCGAACTCCTTGATGAAGGCAAGAGGTCCGGTAGCCGGAGCACTACGGGTAGCAGGACAGTCCGTGTACAAGAGTAGAATGGTGAAGTCCCTGGGACCACGGAGTCACTGATGGTAGTCCGGGTGACGGAGCTCAGGTTCGGAGGCCGAGATGTTGTCAGGCGAAGTCCGGAACCGTTGGAGCGAGAGGACGGGTCACCACAGGGATCAGAGATGGTACGGACTGACAGGATGGCAGATAGTCAGCGTTCGGGGTTCGGGAATCGGCAGGACCGGATGGCGAGGCAGGAGCAGCTCTAGAAGAGAGATAGGTAAGTATGGCACAGAGACACAAGGAGACCTGACTCCTAGCTTGGAAAACACGAAGAACAGGCCCCGCCCACTTGGACACTAAACCCCTTTATACCCTGTACCTGTGTGTTCAATTTCCTGTCAGTGGACGCTGGCCCTTTAAGAAAGGGTCAATGACCGCGCGCTCCCTAATGCGCATGCGCGAGGCCCGGGTGCCAGAAGCCAGGGCAGGGAGTGGTGAGAAGGACGCAGGAGAGCCGGGCTGGGGCTGGGTAGCCGACGGGCGCCGGGAGCGGGGACCGGACCGCCTGGAGACCGCAGGCAATGGAGGCTGGAGGCCGGGGAGAGAAGCAGGGAAGCCGGGGAGCGTGGCAGGTGAGCCGGGGAGCGGAGCAGGGGACCCGGAGAGCGTGACAGTACCCCCCCCCACGCCCCCCGCCCCGCAACCGGGACAGGAAGGTACGGATCAGAGGAGTACCCACATTCTCCCGGGGCTCCCAGGACCTATCCTCAGGACCATACCCTGCCTAGTCTACCAGGAAGAACTGTCGGCCCCGTACGGTTTTCATGGCCACGATATCCCTTACCGCATAGATGTCATCATCGGCAATAGGAGGAGGAGCCGAACTGGCAGCAGCGGAGAAGGGACCATGGACAACCGGCTTGAGCAGGGAGACGTGGAAGGAGTTGGGTATCCTCATCGTGGCCGGGAGCTGCAGTTTGTAGGAGACCTCATTGATCTTGCAGAGGACTTTAAACGGCCCGATGTAGCGAGGACCCAGCTTGTAGGATGGCAGCTTCAATCGGACGTACTTGGAAGCTAGCCAGACGAGATCTCCTGGAGAGAAACACGGAGGATCCAGACGCCTCTTGTCAGCGTGTCTCTTCATCCGCAGGGAAGCACGTCCAAGGGACGCCTTGACAGAGTCCCAAATGGTTGCAAAGTCACGGGCTACAGCATCAGCAGCAGGGACATCAGAGGAAGAGGATACAGGTAATGGGACGGAAGGCTGAAGTCCGTAAACGACATGGAAGGGAGAGCTAGAGGAGGACTCACTGGTTATGGGAGAATTCAGCCCAAGGAAGAAGCGTGGACCAGTCGTCATGATGGGCGTTGACGTAGTGACGTAAGAAGGAGGTCAAGATCTGATTGACTCGTTCCACTTGGCCATTTGACTGAGGATGGTAGGCTGAAGAAAAGTCCAGAGTCACTCCCAGATGTTTGCAGAGGGCCCTCCAGAAGCGGGAGGTGAACTGAGTTCCTCTGTCGGACACAATGTGTGATGGAAAGCCATGCAAGCGGAAGATGTGTTGTATATAGGCGTCAGCGAGTTCCTGGGCAGAGGGCAGTCCAGCCATAGGGACGAAATAAGCCATTTTGGAGAACCGATCCACCACGACCCATATGACTGTGTGTCCAGAGGACAGGGGCAAGTCCGTAATAAAGTCCATCGCAATGTGTTGCCACAGAACTGAGGGTATAGGCAGAGGCAGAAGACGGCCATATGGCAGATGTTTGGGCGTCTTGTTCCTGGCACAAGAGGAGCAGGCAGAGACAAAAGAAGCGACGTCCGTGCGAAGGGATGGCCACCAGTAATGACGTACCATCGTACTCCATGTTCTCTTCTGACCAGCATGGCCGGCTGTTTTCGAGGCATGGCCCCAATGCAACACTTTTTGCCTGTCAGTCTCAGAGACATAGGTCTTCCCGGGCGGTATCTGGGCCAGGGTGACAGGGGCCACCGGAATGATCTTACTAGGACAGATGATGGGCTGGGATGTCTCCTCCTCCTGTTCCATGGGCAGGAATGACCTGGACAGGGCATCTGCGCGTACATTCTTGTCCGAAGGTCGGAAATGGAGCTGGAAGTCGAACCTGGCAAAGAATAAGGACCACCTGGCTTGCCGTGGGTTCAGTCGCCGTTGACTGAAGTACGGCGGGCTTCTGCGGAGGAGAGGAATGCCGTATCGGACGTCTCTCACGGGACACTTCTTTGGATCGCTCCTGAAAGCGAATGTCCACTCGAGTCGCTAGGGTAATCAGGGCATCCAGGGTGGACAGTACGTCACGACCAGCCAGCTCATCTTTAATTCGACCCGAGAGTCCTTCCCAGAAGGCGGCGGTTAGTGCCTCATTGTTCCACCCGAGTTCCGAAGCCAAGGTGCGAAAATGGATGGCGTATTGACCCACCGTCAGAGTCCCCTGACGTAACCGGAGAAGAGATGAGGCAGACGCGGAGGCGCGTCTGGGCTCGTCAAAGGTGCCACGAAATGCCTGCAGGAACTCCTGGATGTTTGTGGTCACGGGATCTCCCTTTTCCCACAAGGGGTTCATCCACGCCAGTGCCTCACCCTCTAGATGGGACATCATGAACGCGACCTTGGCTTGGTCGGAGGTAAACAAATGCGGCAGCTGCGTGAATTGGAGGGAGCATTGATTTATGAATCCCCTGCAGGTCTTGGGATCTCCGGCGTACCGGGGTGGTGAGGCCAAACGAAGTCTGGAAGCATCTGAAGAGGCAGCCACGGGAGCTGGAGCCGTGGATTGTCTAGTGGAAGCCCGAGATGCTGAAGATGTAACTGACGCTTGTAGCGTGTTCAGGCGGGCGTCCACAGAAGACATGAATTGCAGCATGCTGGTCTGAGTCTATGCTGGCGTGTGAGTTCCTCCTGCAAGGCTGCTAGTGCTTCGGCGGGATCCATGGCCTGTTCTTACTGTTAGGGCCAGGTGGACGGGCAGACCCAGGAGGTGGATCCACTGGGCCGAACTCCTTGATGAAGGCAAGAGGTCCGGTAGCCGGAGCACTATGGGTAGCAGGACAGTCCGTGTACAAGAGTAGAATGGTGAAGTCCCTGGGACCACGGAGTCACTGATGGTAGTCCGGGTGACGGAGCTCAGGTTCGGAGGCCGAGATGTTGTCAGGCGGAGTCCAGAACCGTTGGAGCGAGAGGACGGGTCACCACAGGGATCAGAGATGGTACGGACTGACAGGATGGCAGTTAGTCAGCGTTCGGGGTTCGGGAATCGGCAGGACCGGATGGCGAGGCAGGAGCGGCTCTAGAAGAGAGATAGGTAAGTATGGCACAGAGACACAAGGAGACCTGACTCCTAGCTCGGAAAACACGAAGAACAGGCCCCGCCCACTTGGACACTAAACCCCTTTATACCCTGTACCTGTGTGTTCAATTTCCTGTCAGTGGACGCTGGCACTTTAAGAAAGGGTCAATGACCGCGCGCGCGCCCTAATGCGCATGCGCGAGGCCCGGGTGCCAGAAGCCAGGGCAGGGAGCGGTGAGAAGGATGCAGGAGAGCCGGGCTGGGGCTGGGTAGCCGACGGGCGCCGGGAGCGGGGACCGGACCGCCTGGAGACCGCAGGCAATGGAGGCTGGAGGCCGGGGAGAGAAGCAGGGAAGCCGGTGGAGCGTGGCAGGTGAGCCGGGGAGCAGAGCAGGGGACCCGGAGAGCGTGACATAGGTCCAGAAATATTTGGACAGTGACACAATTTTCGCGAGTTGGGCTCTGCATGCCACCACATTGGATTTGAAATGAAACCTCTACAACAGAATTCAAGTGCAGATTGTAACGTTTAATTTGAAGGTTTGAACAAAAATATCTGATAGAAATTGTAGGAATTGTACACATTTCTTTACAAACACTACACATTTTTTGAGGTCAAAAGTAATTGGACAAATAAACCAAACCCAAACAAAATATTTTTATTTTCAATATTTTGTTGCGAATCCTTTGGAGGCAATGACTGCCTTAAATCTGGAACCCATGGACATCACCAAACACTGGGTTTCCTCCTTCTTAATGCTTTGCCAGGCCTTTACAGCCGCAGCCTTCAGGTCTTGCTTGTTTGTGGGTCTTTCCGTCTTAAGTCTGGATTTGAGCAAGTGAAATGCATGCTCAATTGGGTTAAGATCTGGTGATTGACTTGGCCATTGCAGAATGTTCCACTTTTTTGCACTCATGAACTCCTGGGTAGCTTTGGCTGTATGCTTGGGGTCATTGTCCATCTGTACTATGAAGCGCCGTCCGATCAACTTTGCGGCATTTGGCTGAATCTGGGCTGAAAGTATATCCCGGTACACTTCAGAATTCATCCGGCTACTCTTGTCTGCTGTTATGTTATCAATAAACACAAGTGACCCAGTGCCATTGAAAGCCATGCATGCCCATGCCATCATGTTGCCTCCACCATGTTTTACAGAGGATGTGGTGTGCCTTGGATCATGTGCCGTTCCCTTTCTTCTCCAAACTTTTTTCTTCCCATCATTCTGGTACAGGTTGATCTTTGTCTCATCTGTCCATAGAATACTTTTCCAGAACTGAGCTGGCTTCATGAGGTGTTTTTCAGCAAATTTAACTCTGGCCTGTCTATTTTTGGAATTGATGAATGGTTTGCATCTAGATGTGAACCCTTTGTATTTACTTTCATGGAGTCTTCTCTTTACTGTTGACTTAGAGACAGATACACCTACTTCACTGAGAGTGTTCTGGACTTCAGTTGATGTTGTGAACGGGTTCTTCTTCACCAAAGAAAGTATGCAGCGATCATCCACCACTGTTGTCATCCGTGGATGCCCAGGCCTTTTTGAGTTCCCAAGCTCACCAGTCAATTCCTTTTTTCTCAGAATGTACCCGACTGTTGATTTTGCTACTCCAAGCATGTCTGCTATCTCTCTGATGGATTTTTTCTTTTTTTCAGCCTCAGGATGTTCTGCTTCACCTCAATTGAGAGTTCCTTAGACCGCATGTTGTCTGGTCACAGCAACAGCTTCCAAATGCAAAACCACACACCTGTAATCAACCCCAGACCTTTTAACTACTTCATTGATTACAGGTTAACGAGGTAGACGCCTTCAGAGTTAATTGCAGCCCTTAGAGTCCCTTGTCCAATTACTTTTGGTCCCTTGAAAAAGAGGAGGTTATGCATTACAGAGCTATGATTCCTAAACCCTTTCTCCGATTTGGATGTGAAAACTCTCATATTGCAGCTGGGAGTGTGCACTTTCAGCCCATATTATATATATAATTGTATTTCTGAACATGTTTTTGTAAACAGCTAAAATAACAAAACTTGTGCCACTGTCCAAATATTTCTGGCCCTGACTGTATATACATATATATATATATATATATATATATATATATATATATATATATATATATGGCACACAGATGAATGTCAAATGTCAGTTATTTGAACTTTCTTTTCTTGGCTGATCTGTGATGTACAGCTTCTGGGTTGTCTCTCATCAAGCTCCACGAATAGTCAGCCATCATATGTGAGTTCCACTAGCCTTGATACCGTTCTTCCATTGTTTTAATGTCCTGATGAAAACGCTCCCCTTGTTCCTTGCTCAGTTTTACTTTGAAGTATGCAAAATACACCCTCTTAACAAAGTCAGTAATTTTGCGCCTCTGAGCCTTCACAGTAAAGTTTCTACAGATGTAACAAAAAATATTTGGATCATTTGAGCACTGTCTTCTGTGAGATGTAGAGGCCATTGTTAGATCAGCAAAACATCCTGCAGAGAAATACAAGATAAAAGTTGTTAGCTACCTGAGTTGTTCATTGAATTTCTGCCCCCCCCACCTTAGGTATTGATTCACAAACAAAAAAACAGAAAAACAGCAGGATAAAAACAATAAATATCAAAATTCATTGAAAATTCAATAAATAAAACAGTACCTGCACACGACTGTTGTGTACGTTGAAAACTGTTTGTTTACTTTCTTATCATAACAAATGGGAATTATGCATGTTCAAAGAAAACAAAGATATTCTCACATTTATTGGGAGACTAAATGAAAACTAAATTTACCTTAGTGAACCGTATAAACCGGCACTTTTGATACACTACTTATATTTTTCATGGAATTCATGAAAATGGGATATATACCTATAGCGCAAAAACGTGATGTGATAGAGAAATTATAAGATCAGATTTGAATTCAGCACCCTCAAATTAGTCTAAAACTGTTCTTAAAATCCATGATAGAATTTTGTTTTTTTTGTAGACCAGTGTTATCTTCAGTAGAGATTAACACTAGAACTACTGGACTCGTGACACCTATATAGAAATACATGGTGCAAAGTAGTCAAAATGACTACCTCAGTAGTTCTAGTGTTAAATACTTGAATGTTTAACCACGCCATGTCCTGTGACTATTACACTGTAGCAAATATGCTAAGTAATCGCCTAAGGTCATGTGCCCATGTTGAGTATTTGGTCAGTATTTTACATTAGTATTTGTAGCCAAAACCAGGAGTGGTAAAATCAGAAGAAAAGTATAATAGAAACACCCCTGCATTTTTAACCCACTCCTAGTTTTGGCTTAGAAATACTGATGTAAGATACTAACCAAATACTGAACGTGTGAATGTGGCCTTAAAATAAGTGATAACTTTTTAATCTGTGGGGACCGATTGCTGGGACCTGCACCGATTGTGCAACTTTTATCCCCTTGAAGGTGGAGCTCATGTCCGACTCCTCCCCTGATCCATTCATTCAATAAGTTATCACCTACCTAACCTTTGGATCAATGATAACTTGTTTTCACCAAAAATCCCCATTACAGCAAACTACTGTATTTGTACATCAGTTATGGTGCACAGGAGATGTGCAGGAGCCGCCTGTGTTTCACAGTCAATGCTCCATTGTAACAGGGATAACAGCTAACAGGTATTTGCATGTCGCTGTAGGGTGGGCCCTTGAGTCAATTCCTCTGGTAGGCCCCAGACACTCCAGTCCAACCCTACCTCTTTTTATTTTTAATTCACTTGATCATGGTCATATAGTCTTGCTCTCTGCTATATCAAGCCTTTTGCTACAAAGAATTGACTATTTTATATAAAATGGGATTGCTAAGTATGTGATCTTACCACTATTAGAAATTAAGAATCACAGTAATAGGCTGGATAGATTTGCTTCAATCTATGAAAATAATGCAGCACATGATATTCGTAATGCCATAGACGTGCCTTTAGCCAATTTATAGACACTGTTTAAACATTTGGAATATAAGAAAACAAAGAAGATCAAACTATGATGGAATGCAACGGCATTAAAATCTTATGTCTCAAGAGAAATGCTCCCCAGAGGTTGGCGGACATATAAAAATGCAACCTCATTGTATCCAGATATCTTTCGTGCTGATTGTAATCAAATACTATCTTCCTGCTCCATCAAACTCATGCAACTGATTATCAAGTATGATGACCTGGAGGTCACAAAAGTACAGTAAGATATTGAGACAATTAAGACTTCACTAGAAGTTTTGACAAACTTGCAGATTTTGCCAAACTCAAGGACAAAATGGACACTAACTTCAATTAAATGGAAGAAAAAAATTGCTGAAATGAAGAAAATGTAAATATGATAGAGATTTAAGTGACTACAGAGGGTGTAGGTGGAAATCTTTCAAACCAAGAAAATCCATTTTGAAGAATAATTTTTAGGGCCAATGTGGTAACTGGAGGGTCAGCTTTTCCAATACATTCACATGATCTTCCTTTTCCTATACATTTCATGAAAAGTCTGAAGGTTCAGAAAGTTTTAATAAGAGCTATGCATTTTCTGGATCCAAATATACACAAGTAGGGAAAAGCCGCAGGCAGGCGGGAAGAAAGCACAGACACCCGAAGGTATCCACAGCGCTCCAGGAAAAGACTATTAGTTGTCCAGTCTGGAACCTGTCTGGCTTCATTTTATCTTCTGCACAGACTTCCCTTTTAGCCAAAGGTCTAGGATTTTATTCCGTGAATAAATTTGATACTACACTTTTGAACTTTGTTTCTCAGTCATCTTCTTCCAACAGCAATCTTGGTTTGGAGGATTTAATATAGCTCTCCTCCTTCAGAGATCTGCAGTCAGAAACTCGCCGCTCGGAAATTTCATTAAACAAAGATTTCCCAATACATAATGCTTTATTTTACCCTATACATTCAAGGCCACCCACCCTTGACCAATTCCAAGAATTGATTGAAAGAGTTTTGATTTTTCTAGACAAGAACCCAGAATATTTGGTGCCAAAATTTGTCTAAGCAGGAAATCAGAGCACTAAATAAACTTAAACAGAACAAAGACATCATTATTAGACTGGCGGACAAGGGGGAGGAATTGTGGTTCTTAAATCAAGTTTATTTTTTAGTACTAATCTAAAGTTTTAGACAACAGTGATATTTCTAGTGCCATTACCTGTGACCCTGCTTCAGTGTTCTAACAGGAATTGAGTAAATTATTAGAGGAAAGTATCTACACTGGTGCTATACATAAAAAACTATGTGAATACATTTTTGTGGATCTTTCGGTTGTACCCCTGCATCATGCCCTTCCTTGACTACATAAAAATAATGTTCCGCCCCCATTCAGACCCTTGCTATTGGGTATGAGTTTGGTTAGTGAGAAACTAGGAGCCTGGGTTGATCACTATCTGCAGCCACTGGTACGTGATCTCCCTGAATATATTAAGGACTCTGAGATCATAATTATTACGTTACAAGATTTGCAATAGGCCACTCATTCCAACTGGTTAAGTTGCGACATTGTGAGAAGTGATGTGTGGACTCACAGATAACCGGTTTGGGCCCGGAATTGATAATAATAATAATAATATTTATTCATTTATATAGCGCTATTAATTCCACAGCGCTTTACATACATCAGCAACATATGATCCCACATATCTGGTCGGACGCCAGTCCCCATATAAGTTTATGGGGACCTGAGCTTAAAAATGGTGGTAAAAGAGATAAGGGGATTAGAGCAGATGCATTATATTTACCGAGTTTCCTGCACGGCTCTAATGCTACGTCCGAGGCCGCTCATTAACCTCATACATATGCACTGCTTCACCCACTCACTAGCAGTCCCAGCAGCTGACATAATTCACACGTGGTCCCACAATGATTCCAGCTCTGCTAAATCTGAAGTGACAGCAAAAGGGCATAGAATATAATCCTTCGCTGTGAGCTTCAGGCAGAGACTGAGCCACAGCAATGAGCAGTGATGTCACTGAGATTATTTGTGGTCACAGATGGAGGTTCCCATGGTCATCCACCTGTGATCACAGTTAACCTGACTTGAGATGACCTCATTGAACTGAGTAACCTCACCTGAGGTGAGGAAAACCTGAGATCACAGATGGAGGACTGTGGGAACCGCAAATAAACTGAATAACGTTGCAGCTCATCACATGGCTCATTCTCTGCCTTAAGCTGATAGATGCCTCCCATTACTAATCTAGTGCTTAGTGGCAGCTGTGAGCTGTTATTTACTCCTTATTACCCTGATTGTCACAGCACCAAGGCAATCAGGATGAGCTGGGTAAAGTTCTGGGATTGTCGCATTCAATGGATGGGACAATCATGGGCGTCTGTCTGCTAGCTGATGTTTTTAAGCTAAGGGGCCCAATAACCATGGGCCTTCCTAGCCTTGGAATACCAGACTAAAAAACCTCCTGTGTATGGGCAAGTAGGAACCTGCTACATAGGATAAAATCAGTTATGGCAAGTGGGGGAAGGGTGAACGGTAAGAAGGTATGACCCTCTTGAATATAGACAAAAAGACTGACTGCACTCACCAAATTCCAATGTGAACAGGTGCACAACTGAACACGACAAAAAATACAAAAAAAAGACAGTTTGAACTCTGAAATGCCAAAACATGTAAGGCTAGTTTCACACCTGCGTTCAGCGCATTCCGTCACTATGGAGAATAGCGCAGTCCGTTAACGCACTGCGCTATTCTCCATAGACTTGTATGGGCGACGCACTGTAATGCAAGTGTCTGCGTTGTATCCGCTGGACGACGCAGCGTCGTTATTTTGACGCTGCGTCGGGCGGATGGAACGCAGCATGTAACGTTTTTCTGCTCTTGGCGGAGTGTCAAAAAAATGCAACCTGCAGGAATCCGTTAGGCGTCCGTTGTTTTTATAATGGATGCCTATGGTGGCGGATTCCGTTAGAATGCGTCATTTGACGGATTCCGTTAACGCAGCTGTCTTTACACAACTGCGCATGCTCAGATGTGTAAAGACAAGGAAAAAAAACTACAACGGACTGCATTATTTTGTACGATCCGTAGCATGCGTTGTGCCACTATATGCAACGCATCCGTTGCATGCGTCACACAACGCAATGCTACGGATCCCGTCCAACGCAAGTGTGAAACTAGCCTAAATCATGAATGTGTGAATATAGACCTGCATTACTGCTTTGGGAAATCTAAGAAAAATTAGATATCTAGCATATAGAAATGGCCATTTGTAGATCTGCCCAGTTGCCATAAGTGATTTTATACTATATAGCAGGTTCCTACTTGCCATACACAGTAGGTTTTTTTAGCCCAGAGAGAGGCTTCAGCATAGAGTAGGTACCCAGTTACGAGATATGCCGTGAAGTGGCAACTGGGCAGATGTAGAAATGGCCGTTTCTATATGCTAGATAACTCATTTTTCTGAGATTGCCCATAGCAGTAATGCATGTCTATATCCACACATTTATGGTTTTCATGTTTTGGCATTTCAGAGTGTAAACTGTCTTTTTTTGTATTAAATAGCTGGGACTGGCAGTAGCAAGTCTAGCTGGTGTACGTCTGGCTCAATTCCAAATCCAACTATAAGCTTTTTAACTGCTACAGCTATACTGTACCCAACAAGAGCTGACAATTCGGCAGGGGGAACTTGGAAAACAGGCCTTTTTTAAAAAATGTTGATGGTGAAATATGAAAACAGGGTAAAGAGGATGTAATGTAATATGGGCTGCACCTTAGGTGAAAACTGTTTTAGCGCATGTCCTATCACCACCAAGGATTGGTGCAAATTTCTCAGTCGGTGTTTCCTACTGCTACTACGCCGCTTTGTATGCCTCTTCCACATCCGGTCAGCATAACAACTGCATGACCAACCTCAGCTCAAAACAACCATGGGGAAATAACAGCAGGCTGTTCTGAGATTCAGCAGTTTGGGGTTGAAATTCCCCACCTAGCTGGGGCTGCGGATGGACTCCGTATGGGCCTTTTTAAAATTGTTGCTCTGTGTGGCAACTTTGCCTATTTTGACTGTGGGGGAAATGGGAATACAGACTACATAAGGGAAATTTGTTAGACTTGTTGCTTTGTAGCTGAAGTATGGCAATCTTGACTGTGTGGATGAACTGGGAATACAGGTTCTGTAAGGGTCATTTTTTAAATTGTTGATCTGCGGAGAATCTCTGAAATCCATCTCTGTGTGGTCACTGTTAAAATGTTTAGCTTCTTCATTTGCTTGCTATGTAACTATAATTGCTATGGTGACAGAAGTACTTTTGTTATTTACCTATCCACATTTGTTTGTAGGGCAATTAGCATGCTTACTCCATTTACGTTCTTTTTTGCAGCCCCCAAGGCCTTACTACGATTATTTTACAGCCCCGTACTTGGGTTTCTCATTGACTTGTATGCGGTTCGTTGATTGGGGGGCAAGTTGTTTTTTTTTCAGTCCATGCTGGTTTTTCAAACCTGAATACCATGAGTTTGCTCATCAGTAGGACCAAAAAATGTATACAAGGAGGGAAGGTTTTCCTATTCAACAATATCTAAACTGCTACACATCAGGTGTCATATCTTTAATAGATTGCATATCTTGTAAACTGCCATATGTGAGATGCACGATGGGACCTGAAAAAAAAGGATCAGAAAGCATATTTTGGACTCTAAAAAAGGACAGCTACTAGCATCTCATCCATGTCCAAACATTTTGACCGAGAACATAATGGGGATACATCCTCGATTATGTTCAAAGCAATAGCAAAAGTATACAAACCTGCAAGGAGGGGACCTGAAAAGGAAAATTATGTAAAAAGGATCCTTTTGGATAATTAAGTTACAAACCAGGTCCCCTGTTGACATGTATAGAGAGCAAGGTTTGAGCCTACAGTATTCTTAACTTTAAATTGCTTTTTCTCACTTTCTACTTGGGGCCTTTTATAATATTTTCTGAATGAGCACTGACTATGCAAATTATTCAAGAAGGTTTTTACACGTATTAAATGGAGTAAGGCTTGATTGGATTAGGAGGTCCTAAGCAAATGACGACATTGGGTATATACTGTATGTCCTTATGTGTATTATCTGGGTAAATAATGAATAAGGCTTAATGCCAAAATGCATAGGTCCATCCAGGATTCAGTGGTATACCGATGGTAAGTATTTCTGAATTTATAATAATCTATTTTTTAATCATCCACATCCTTGCCTTCTTTGCCAGAGATCTCTTACTTTACTTCAGTTTTGCCCCCGATCCTGCTCAGGGCAGCTTGGAGCGTATGCTATGATTACCTCCAGATGAACTATTTAAAAACATATGTCACGTGTTTCGGTATTGTAAAAACTGTATAAATAAACAACAGAAGGTTGAGGATTCTTTCGTGTGGCACAATTAAAGAAAACTAGAGGTTCCTGGGCCCAAGGATCAGTTTTACATTTGGAGAAGGAAAAAAAAAAGCATACACAGAAAATAATATCCTGCCTACAGTGAATCATGGCAGTGGCTTGGGGGTTCTTTGAGGGTGAAAACCGCCAGCATGTTGAGGGCAAGATGAATTCAATCAATTAACATGACATATTGTGAGAAAATATTCATCCCCTGAGGAAGTTGAAAATTGGTTGTTATTTTTAAACCTTCCTACAGTACAATTATCCAAAGCATACATCAAACTCTACCAAGACTTGGTTTGAAAAGAACTCCTGGAAGATCTTGGAGTGGTCATCACAGTCACCTGTCACCAACTCCATAGAAAATCAATGGTGGAATTTGTAGATAGTGATTGTGTGGCGCCCCTGACCTGGTCAGGCACCACAGAGTATTGCACCCATGCTGGGGCAGTGCTTCCAGGTAATCTCCAAAGGCCATGATGAGGTGTGCACATACAAACACCTAGCAACCAGGTCTCCCACACCATTAGAAGGGACCCTTGGGTAGCCCTGAAGAGGTTAACTTTCAATTCCCTGCAAGGGGTGTAGAGGAGGGGCTGGAAGCTAGAAGCAGGGCAGACAGGAAGAGAAGGAGGAGTAAGCAGTCTAGAGCAGAGTGTTCAGGAGTGTGGAAGGGAGCAGTCGGACACCCATGCTAGCCAGATCCTGCGGAGTGTGGTAGCTGTTAACGGGGGGAGAACGGGTACCTGTGGGTCAGCCTGAAAGACACCTACAAAGAGGTGGCCGAGTACGGGGACCACTGGTATTCCAGTACGCACGGGGATACAGGTCCCCAGAGCAGAAATCTAATTTTCTGGAGCTGCTCAACCTGCCGGTGAGGGTACTTGCGGTACCTCACCAGAAACACAGAGTCCGAGCCCAAGCAACAATTTTATGTGCTCACCGCACACACACATCAGGCTCTGCACCCCCACACACACCAATTGCTCTGCACCGCACACATACATTGGACTCTGCACCGCACACACACATCGGCTCTGCACCGCACACACACATCGGACTCTGCACCGCACACACACATCGGACTCTGCACCGCACACACACATCGGACTCTGCACCACACACACACATAGGGCTCTGCACACCACACACACATTGGGCTCTGCACACCACACACACATTGGGCTCTGCACACCACACACACATATGGTTCTGCACCGCACACACACATAGGGCTCTGCACCGCACACACACACATATGGCTCTGCACACCACACACACATAGGGCTCTGCACCGCACACACACATTGGGCTCTGCACCGTACACACACATCAGGCTCTGCACCGCACACACACATAGGGCTCTGCACCCCCACACACACATATGGCTCTGCACCCCACACACAGATCGGCTCTGCAACCCTCCTCCCACACACACACACACACACACGGCGCTCTGTACCGACCCCCCACCATCGTTCTGCACCAACCCCTCCCACCATCATTCTGCACCGACCCCTCCCACCATCGTTCTGCACCGAATTCCCTACCCCCATAGGGAACACATGGAAGGAATACATACTTACCCCTCCTCGGTCCCCGCCGCTCCTGCACGTTCGTCCGCTGTCTGGTCTGGACATATCAGCACAGTAGTGACGTCACTGCTGTCCTGAACTGTCAGACACAGACAGTGGGGCAGTGATGAGAAGAAGTGCTGCGCTCCCTCTCATCAGTGCTTTCAAATATATCGGCATCTGTGATCTGTGATGACGATACATTTGAATGTGCGATCCTGAGCAGGGGGCCTGGTGATGGCGGTGACACCACGGCAGGCCACTCCCCTCAGCTCACAGGTCCCACAGCAGTGCCGGGGAAGGTTGCGGGGCAAGTAAAGCATGCGGGGGAATGTGTGGGAGGGTGCAGTGAAGGGGGCGGAGACTCCATGCACTGTAGCAGCCCAGCAGGGCGGAAACATGCTGTTCACAGATTTGCATGTCAACATAGTCCTGCCCATGTTGACATGAAATGACCGGAAGCAGCAAAATCGCGGCAGGAGCCGGGGGAGAAGGGCTGACAGCAGGGCAGGTAAGTGCTCACTATCTACTTACCTGCTCCAATGTAGCCCAATAGGGAAATAATAAAAAAAGTCAAAATAAGCCTGATAACCCCTTTTAGTGATTTCTTGATTGAGAACAGGGGTGGCAGTAATCAGGCCTGGGTGTGGCTTGGGAAATAAAACTCAGCTTCCCAAAGAAGTGATAAATTACACTAATTTTATGTTGGGGGGGTGACAGTCACTTTTTCACACAGGGGCCTGTAGGTTTGCATTTTTGTTTCCATTAATAATAATTAAAGACCTTAATTTATAAACTGTACTTTGTGTCATACCTGTCTAATATTTAAATGTATTGGTAAGATGCCCTTAAATAATTATGTATACGCAATATATATTTTATATATATATATATATATATATATATATATATACCGTATTTTTCGCATTATAAGATGCACTTTTGTTCCCCAAATTTTGGGGGAAGTAGGGGGTGCGTCTTATAAACCGAATATCCGGGGGGGGTGTATATATATATATATATATACTGCAGGGTCCGCTCTGGAGCGGTGCTGGGGGCAGGTGAAAGCTGCGGGTGGCAGCGTTAGATCTCCTGCTCCCGCTCATATAATATGCACAGCCGCTGTCCATCAGCGTGGTGCTGAAACCGCATCGCGCTGATGGGCTGGGGCAGCGGGGCATATTATATCTGCCTGTGCTCCCTTTGATCGCACATGATCCCCCCTGTGTTAGATATGGCCCCCATACTGCTGCCCATAGTAAAATAAAAAAAGCTTTACTTACCTCCAGCTCTGATCTCCCGGTCTCCTGCTGCTGCTGTCTGTGATAAGGCACGCAGAGATGATACCACTCTGCCGTGCCAATCACATGACCGGCAGTAAGAACCAGGAAGTGGAGGAGGAGCTCAACCCCACGGAGGGAGACACAGGGATTACAGCGCTGAGAAGGTAGGGAAAGAGTGTTTTATTTTATTATGAGCAGCAGTATGGGGGGCATATCTAACACAAGGGAGGTGTGCCATCTATAGTGGCCATGGGCAGCAGTATGAGGGCCTTATCAAACACAGGGGAGATGTGCCATCTATAGTGGCCATGGGCAGCAGTATGGAGGCCATATCAAACACAGGGGAGGTGTGCCATCTATAGGAGCCATGGGCAGCACAGGGGGATGTGTCCCAGCACAAGGGGGCTATATTTAATATAAGGGGGCCATATCCAGATTAAGGGGAGCTAATTTTAGGATGGGGGACTATGAGGGACATATACCCTATATGATTTGTTAGACGGACACTGGCATTATAAGATGGACCCCATTTAACATTAAAAAAAAAATTATCTTTTCCTTCACCAAATTTGGGGTGCGTCTTATAATCTGGTGCGTCTTATAAAGCGAAAAATACGGTATATAGATATATATATATATATATATATATATATATATATTAGATATATATAGATAGATATAGTTCTATATATATCTATATATCTATATTTCTAGATATATACATCTATATATCTATATTTCTAGATATATATATATATATATATATATATATATATATATATATATATATATATATATGTATATATACACATACACACAGTATATAAAAACAGAAACTAGATTAGAAGATTTTATAGCAGATTCATTGGCACTAGCATTAGCTAAGGGAGAATGCATGCATGCTTCATTCATTTTCACAAATGTTAATTTTTCTGCATTTGCAGGGGATAACCTAGGTATAGGTGTGAAAAATACCTGTGAATACCTTTTTTTACAGTAAACTGGAAACTGGATAAGACAGCATACCCATGGCATACTTGGCCAGTTCTTGCTAAGGGAGCATCAAGGCATCATGGCTCAGGATATGTCAGAGGAAGGACACAATATGGGTAGGACAAAACTTGATAGTTAAAGGAGTTGTCTGACAAACTCCAAAAACATTTTTAAGCTAATCTGTGCTGTAGTGTCATATAAAACACTCCTAAATTTTTTTTTTGTTTTCTAACTTTTGTTCCTCTTGAATTATCACTTTCTCTTCACACACTTTGTTTACATGCAGATCAACCAAACATGAAATCTTCCTATGACAAACGTCACAGTCAGAGCTGGCACCGCCCAGCTTCACTGTCCAGACTCGCCTTCTGCCCACACTCTGCACATTCATTGGCTGTCAGTATTCTGCCCCAGCACCTGACCTCTCATCACTCCAGCATTGGAAATAACAGCCCCACATAGGGCTCTGCAGGCCTCACCATATAGACTATTGAACACTATTTCAAGAGGGTGCACACCTTTCCTGGTAATATGCCAATTTTGACACTCTCGTTTAGAAACAAGATTTTTACTATTCTTTCAGTTTTTCTTTTAAAACATGTGTCTTAAAACATGGCTTTCCAGTCGTCATCCCTTTGCTTGATGCTAGGAAAACATTTGTCATCCCGCTAGCAACTCAGCTTCCAGTATAACTGTTGATGCTGCTTGCTCACTTTCCCCACAACTGGCCTACAACAGTTAGTTGTCATCATCATCATCAATCTTGCTGCTACTTCACCTTCTACTCCTCCAGCTGCATGTAACATTTTCCCTGATGGTCCACAACTGCTCGAGAGTGGCGATAAATATATAAAAGTTGTTGTTCTTCCTCCATCTCGCGTTTAATTCCTTTGAGAATTTTTTTCTAATATAAATATGACGGAGATAACATCACTGATGCTACAGCTGTCCATACTGGAAAATGTAGCACACAATTTAAACACATAGAGAATACAGGGTGCTTCAAAACAATAACAATAAGCAAAAAGTGGAGCTGTGATTTTTGCGTAATTTTACTGCTGTTGGATTTTTATGCCCATTTTCCAGTGCATTATATGGTACAATAATTAAAAACTACAAAAGTACAAGCCCTTATATGGCTCTGCTGATGAAAAAAATAATAAAACAAAAATTATGGATCTTGGAGTAAGGGGAGAAAAAAATGAAAAGGCAAAAATATAAAATTGCCATATTAGGAAGGGGTTAAATTAATGGGTATATTTATCATGGTACATTCTTTCAACATATTTAAATATTTCTAGGTGGTCAAGTTTTCATAAAATGCATATTTTTGCCATGATGATAACTTCTGTATTAATATTATCATGTATTACTCTCTTTAGTTGTATGAAACCCTTTTGTGCTTTAATATAATGCAGGACTTCATATTGCTTTTGAATGCTGCAATATTATGTAGGATCTGCACATTCTTCATAAATAGATGATGTATCCCAGCAGAAGTTTCGCTTCATTACACATTGTCATCGCTAATCTGAAGAGTTCACCATTGCAGCTTCTCTTTCCCAAAGAGGTTACAAGAAGTAATTGATTTGAAGAACATGTAGGATACTTTTGCAGATTAGCACATTCTGTTTCTTGTTGACCATTTAATCAATGTCCATTACAGAGTCAGTCAGCTAAAACGTTCAGAATCCAGTACAGTAAGGAGGCTCCATACAGATATAATGCGATGAGAAGGGCAAAGTGCTGTTCCGGTTTTCTATTCTTCTAAAGCAGCAGCACCATTTCCTGCCAATACTATAGTTATTGCTGTGGTTACTAATGCTGTCAAATATGCAATGAAAGGAAAGCTCCATTATATACTGGAGACATCCTAGCACTATTAGATACCACACAGCAATTCCATTTTTCAATCTGTAAAAACTATATTCAACTCTTGACAGCTATATGGAGGAAGTGTCAAGTAGTCTTTGCGAAGCATTGATTTACAAGTGCTTCCGACAGTGTGCACTTATCATATTGCAATACTTGCGAATAATGTGTTTTCTCTAGGATAAAAATACAATTAAGGTTTTCAGAATTTTATAGAATTTAGGTAAACATTTTCCTTTGTATAGTTTTGATTTTGTTTAGTTTCTGGCTTTCCTTGTCCTTTTGAAACATTTTTCAGTTCTCAAGATAACATCTAATAGGAACCATACTTAATTTAGCTAAACATTGTCCTTTGTATAGTTTTGGTTTTGTAGTTTCGGGTTTTCCTTGTTCTTTTGAACAATTTTTCAGTTTTCAAGATAACATGTAATAGGAGTCATACTTATTTATGTCTAGTGGTTGAAAGTCTGTTCTGGTTTTACTATAATCCCACAGGTGCTGGTCAGCAAAAGAAACTGGAATAGGGTTAAATCGAGGTTATACACAAGCTGTCATACCACTTGTCTGGTTGATTTGTTCAATGCTTTGTTACATTTTATTCACTTGTTAGCACTGTTTGCTATCATCTAATAGGAGCTTTTCATGTTACTTCTAGTGGTTGAAAATCTGCCCTGCTTATACTATAATCCCACAGGTGCTTGACGGAGCTCTAAAAACTTACAGTAACAGGTTTCCAAAACAAAGAGGGTTAAGTCAAGGTTATATGCACTCCTAGTTTAGGAGTTTATTTTTATATGTTATCCATGTATATTACTTTATTTTATATTTAGAACTCTATTGAGTTGCTTGGATCCTCCTTGACAATAAAAGTGCATTTTCACATCCATGTGAAATGTCCAAGTGTTGACACAGAACCAATGTCACCCATGGACTAGGGGAGAGTCCGGCGTGAAGCCAAACACAATTTAAGTGAGAAAACTACCACGACCTGTCAAGAATTACACTGGAGACATTTTAACAATGGTGAGCTGTAGTGAGGGGGAAGATGGACACCTCCTCCCCTTACCTGCCACTGTACCCTGCACTCCTAGCCAGTCCTTATACAGGTTCCTCACCTGACGCCAAGCCGGAACCTGAAGCCCTAAGATAACCCTACAATAGCCCCTGGTTAGGGGGTGGGCAGGTGACAGACGCTAGCCTCACCGCTGCACAGAAACAACACACCGGGAAAGGAAGACAGACAGGGGGATAAACAACAGAGTGCTGCAGTCAGAACCAAGACTGCCGCCACCCGAGCAACTATGGCAGAGGGTAACAGTAGCTCCTTCTTCCTCCAAGACCAGAATCCAAATGAATAAAGAATAACTGGCACCCTCTGCTGGTAGCAGAGGGTACATGAAGGGACTGGAAGTGGTTCCAAAACAAAAACACCTGGGATGGTAATTAACCTGCTTGTTGTGAAGGAATACTGCAATTAACCCTAAAACTGCCAAAGGAAAGGAAAACATGTTTAAATAGCAGTTTCACAGGAAAAAGTGACACTCAGACCCAAAACCTGTCACTAAACTCCTAGACCAGAGAGAAAACCATGACATCCAGTTACACATTCATGAAAATGATGGATCCTAGAATGAGATCTGTGAAACAGAACACTTCCTGATGCGATGTGATCAGTATTAAGTTGTACTCAGTGGATTTGTGTGCTGTCCGGTAAAATAATCAGGCAGCACACTGACATTAAAAAGGATTTGTTAAAGCATCCTTACATCAGAAAACTGTCTGAAAAAGCTTTGAAAAGATGCATTTTTTTTTACATAGTATGAGGCTGTGCAAACGGTTTGTGACTTTTGGTGCAGCTACAGCTTTTTGTATAACTACACCAAAGATGGGGTGGGATGAGCTGGGATTCATTTCTTATGCCACAAATCTTCAGTGCTCAAGGTGAGGGATGCTAATTCCCATGCCCCCCCGATTCCGGTGGCACTCCACCTCGCCACCTCATCAAGACCCCAATTAGACTTGATAATTTGGGGTCTTTGTCTTTTATCCAGTATTGAGATGAATTTAATCACACAAACAATTCACACTCCAGATCGGAACAAAAAACCCACTGAAGAAAGATAAACGGAAATAAAAGGTTGCCATATCTTCACTTCCAGGCGATTTTCTATATTTCTGTTTTTTCCTTTTACTCACCTTCTTCCGAGAGCCGTAACGTTTTTATTTTTCCAATAATCTTGCCATATTAGTGCTTATTTTTTGCAGGATGAGTTGTACTTTTGAATGAAACCATTAGTTTTACCATATAGTGTGCTGAAAAATGGCAAAAAAAATCAAATCCAAGTGTGTAAACATTGCAAAAAAAGTGCAACTGCCTGAATGTTTTTGGGATATTTTATTCACTGTATTCATTATATGACAAAACTGATGTGTTGTTGTGATGCTTCAGGTCGGTACGAGTTTGAAAACACCAAACATGTACAGGTTTACTTTTATCTAAGTGGTTAAAAAAAATTCACAAGTTTGTCCAAAAAAAGGCGCACTTTTTACGCCTTTTTCCACAATCCGTAGAGTTCTCATTTTTCAGGATCTATGGCTCAGTGATGGCTTATTTTTGTGTCTCGAGCTGATGTTTTTAATGGTACAATTTTTACGCAGATGCTACATTTTCGTCGCCTGTTATTGCATCTTGCGCAAAATACATGGTGACCAAAAAACTTAATTTTGGCATTTGGAATTTTTTTGCTGCTACGCCATTTACCAATCAGATTAATTGATTTAATATTTTGATATATTGGGCATTTCTGAATGCGGCGATACCAAATGTGTGTATATTTTTTTGTTTTTTTAACCCTTTAATTTTCAATGGGGCAAATGGAAGGTAATTTGAACTTTTAGGTTTTTTTATTTTTTTTAAATTTTTTATGTTTTTGTTGCTTTTTTTTATTTTTATTTTACTAGTATCCCTAGGGGACTATAAGGATCAGCAGTCTGATCGCTCTTCCATTTCTCCAGACCACAGCTACACAGCTGAGATCTGCACAAAAGCAGCTCTCCTATTACAAACAGCAGTCTGATGGGTGTAAGAGGAAGTGACTCATGATAGCTACAGGAGTCATGTGAAACTTGTCAAAGGGAGTGCTACTAGATACTAACCATGCAGGGTGCCAAAACTTTTTCATCTGCCCATTTTCTGAGGAAAGGGAACCTTGAAAATGCTTTGCTATCTTTTTATAACCTTCTCCTGCTTTACGGGCTTCCACCATTTTTATTTTCAGAGTACTAGGCAGCTGCCTAAAAGAACCTGTAGGGGTGGTCGTGCCCCCTACAATGTAAAGTGTATGGTAATATAAACTGTAATGTGTTATGTGCTTTCAATGTGTTAACAATGTGTATTAGTCAAATAGAGCAGACTAGAAAATGTTAAGTAGGATGAAGTGTGAGGTAAGGTTTAGGATGTCATTTATAAGAAGTAATGTAAAGCACAGAAATGTTATGTAGATAGTTTGTTAGTAATAGAAACAGTTAATGTCAGGTTCAGCGTACTGAGGGCTGTAACTAGTGTTGAGCAGAGAGTGACTTCCTGGTTACAGAGTGAACAGAGAGCCAGTCCTGCAAAGAGATCAATGACTAAAGATGCAGCGTGGATTAAGGACTGGTTAGGGAATCTTGAGTTAAACTCGTAAAAGTCCAGAGCCTTCGGTTCACCTTGATGGGTTTAGAGAGTGAAATGACTAGAGAGTCGTCGTGGCAAAGAAGTGGACAGTGGTGAAGAATAGTGGATTGAACAAAGGAAAAGGCCCAGCAGCTTGCATAAAAGAGGTCCAAGATAGCAAGGATAGACCAAGAGGAAGTATACCAAAATACAGAGTCAACAGAACTGTAGGAGTGAGGCCATAATTGCAATATTGATGAAAAGGAAAATGAATTGTTCTACTTTGGTTTGCCAAGAGACCTCCTTTGTCATGTGTTTTACTACTGCATCAACGATGGGGACAGGATGCGGGGTGATGGACACCACTCTGAAGAGAACAGTATGTGTCACATACCCTGCCCAAAGTGATTCACCCACACTGGCTCTCTCTGGCAAAGGAGTACAGAGCCCCCATGGCCCAGCATCCGTACCATCCATCTTTCATGTGTTGCTGTGAGCCGGGCTGTTCTTGGCACAACCCCTCAAGATGGGCTGTGGGGAAGATATCTAAAATGCAAGGATTATTGGCCATTCAAACAAACATGGCAGTACATTGCCTGGGACCGACCTCGAGTCGCACCTATCGTGGGTGGTACAGAGGGAAAAGTGCACAAAGCCATACCCTGTATGCTCGTAAGCTGATGGGAAATAGGAACCACCCCATGTTTAGCAGTGCACGCCCCCAAAGAGTACACCAGAGAGAGGGATACACTACCCAAGAGGCTGATGGGCAACAACAGACACTGTCCCGGAAGTAATGGGAGAAGGAACCAAAAGAGGCCCCATTCATGAGGGTGCAATCCAGAAAATGGAGAATCTCCTAACGATACAGGTTGGCACCATTGTTGGTAAGTGAGATGATGAAATGGCTGCAGTGGCAATAAAAGGTGCTGTGGCCAGGAGGCCTGTTGGAACTGGAGTGTCTGTGAAAAGACCGGAACTCAATACATTGAACGGCGACTGCAGTGGCCGCACCTGGAGGGCTGAATCCCTGTGGCCGGGATGAACAATAAAAGTCTGCAACAATCATGAGTACCGGATGCAATCCCAAAGAAGTGCCAACTGTGATAAACATGACGTAGGGTGCTCACTTGGCCATGTACATGAAAGGGGCCAAGTCCGGGGCTACTTGTGTCTGAAGCCGGCCATGAGAAGTGTTAATGTGACTGTGTGCAGAGCTGGTCTCACAGTGCCCCCTGTTTTGCTGGTTGCACTTATGCCTATGAGACTATTTTGCGTTTATTCGGTATGGGGAGTGCGAGTCTGAAGAAGTTGGCCTAGAGCAGCCAAAGCTGTTGTTTGTTTTTCCCCTTCCCAAGTTGTTTTATGCATATTTTGCTCCCCTCTGCTGGAGTGCAGAATTCTTAGGCAGCTGATTAACCTAGTCACCCCTGCTCAATGGACACTGCCCTAGCCCCATGGACTTTATCTTTGCCTCAAAGACATTCCCCCCTTGTTCTAATGACCCTGCACTTGCCCCCAAGGACTTTGCTCCATGGAACTTTACCTACACCCGATGCTTATGTACAGTTATCTACGCCAGGGACTCATATCCGCAGATAGGGAGGAGGAAGGAACTAGTGTGCCCTGAAGTGGATCTAGGATTGTCATACACCCTGATAGAAACAAGCAGGCACATGAATGAGACTGCCAATGGCAAGGAAAGGACTGTTGTCTGCGGGTGACTTGTTTTACTTATTTTAAAAGTTTTTACTAAAATGGACTCTGGCATCCAACGATCATAGTTATGGACTCCAAAGTGACTCTTTGATTTGTTTAATGTTATGAATATATGTGTATTAAAGTTCTGGTTGCAGATGACCAGATTTAAGAAGGGAGGTGTGTAAGGGTGGTCGTGCCCCCTACAATGCAAAGTGTATGGTTATGTAAAGTGTAATGTGTTATGTGCTGTAAATGTGTAAACAATGTGTATTAGACAGATATAGCAGGGTGGAGAATGTTAAGTAGGATGTAGTGTGAGGGAAGGCTTAGGATGTCATTTATAAGAAGCAATGTAAAGCATAGGAATGTTAAGTAGAATGATTTTGTTATTAGTGATGAGCGAGTACTAAAAAGCTCGGGTGCTCGAAGCTCGGGCCGAGCCTCCCAAGATACTCGTGTACTCGGCCCGAGCACCGAGCCCAATGTTATCCTATGGGAGACCCGAGTATTTTTGTGAAATGACCCCCGGCAGCATGTAGAAACCCTAAAAATGGCACAAAAGTCTCAGAAGAGTGCTCAAATGACATGGCAACAGCATGGGGAAGACCCCTTGAACCATTTATCACTCAAAAGTCACAGCTGTGAACAATTTTGTCCGCGTTTTACGCCATTTTTACAGACTCACCAGAAAACCTTCCAAAATGACACCAACATGAATTTTCATGGCGGAAATGTTAAGGGCACATACCCAATAGTGAGATAGAGCTAATTTATGTTACTTTTTGAGATCAATACATGAAAGATTTTACGTAAAACATTGTGTGGCACTCCGATGTCCCTGAGAAGAGACGTACATAAAGGCCTCTGAGTCTAATGTGCCCAATTTGAGGAAGTGAGTCTTTGTAGTATTTTCCTTTGCCAGGGCAGTCCAAAATTGTGAGGTTCACCAATGCCCCTGCATACAGACGTGCATGATGGCCTGTAAACCTGAAGTGCCCATTGTAAGGAAGTGGGTCTATTGTAGTATAGCCCTTAGGCAGGGCAGCCAAAAATTGGGAGGCTCCACGTTGTCCCTGGATAGAGACGTGCATGAGGGCCTGTAAACCTGAAGTGCCCATTGTAAGGAAGTGGGTCTATTGTAGTATAGCCCTTAGGCAGGGCAGCCAAAAATTGGGAGGCTCCACGTTGTCCCTGGATAGAGACGTGCATGATGGCCTGTAAACCTGAAGTGCCCATTGTAAGGAAGTGGGTCTATTGTAGTATAGCCCTTAGGCAGGGCAGCCAAAAATTGGGAGGCTCCACGTTGTCCCTGGATAGAGACGTGCATGATGGCCTGTAAACCTGAAGTGCCCATTGTAAGGAAGTGGGTCTATTGTAGTATAGCCCTTAGGCAGGGCAGCCAAAAATTGGGAGGCTCCACGTTGTCCCTGGATAGAGACGTGCATGATGGCCTGTAAACCTGAAGTGCCCATTGTAAGGAAGTGGGTCTATTGTAGTATAGCCCTTAGGCAGGGCAGCCAAAAATTGGGAGGCTCCACGTTGTCCCTGGATAGAGACGTGCATGAGGGCCTGTAAACCTGAAGTGCCCATTGTAAGGAAGTGGGTCTATTGTAGTATAGCCCTTAGGCAGGGCAGCCAAAAATTGGGAGGCTCCACGTTGTCCCTGGATAGAGACGTGCATGAGGGCCTGTAAACCTGAAGTGCCCATTGTAAGGAAGTGGGTCTATTGTAGTATAGCCCTTAGGCAGGGCAGCCAAAAATTGGGAGGCCCCACGTTGTCCCTGGATAGAGACGTGCATGAGGGCCTCAAAACATTAAGTGTGCATTGTCAGGAAGTGGGTGTATTATAGTATAGCCCTTAGGCAGGGCAGCCAAAAATTGGGAGGCTCCACGTTGTCCCTGGATAGAGACGTGCATGAGGGCCTCAAAACATTGTTCCCATTGCAAAGGAGCGGGTCTCCTGTCGTTGTAATGTCCATTCTGCAAAGAATGGGCGAAAACATTTACCACTGGGGGTATACCTGAAACAAAGGCCTAACTATTGTAATGGTCATCATGGTGGCGCATGAGGAGAAGGAGGAGCAGTCCAGCGATTATCCAAAGTCCAGAAGTGTGTACCCATGGGTGACTGGAGGTACATGGCAAATTCCCGTTACAAACTTTAAATTCCGCTCTCATTTGCTGGTGGTGTGGTGAAGTCTGGCCCAATCCAACCCTTGTTCATCTTGATCAGAGTCAGCCTGTCAGCATTTTCAGTTGACAGGCGGGTGCGTTTATCTGTAATGATTCCACCTGCGGCACTAAAAACACGCTCTGACAAAACGCTAGCGGCAGGGCAGGCCAGGACTTCCAAGGCGTAGAGAGCCAATTCATGCCACGTGTCCACCTTGGATACCCAATAATTGTAAGGCACAGAGGAATGTCGGAGTACAGTTGTTCGATCTGCAAGGTACTGCTTGAGCATCTGGGCAAACTTAGGATTTCTTGTGGCACTACCCCGCACCTCAGGGGCTGTGGTATGTGAGGGGCTGAGAAAACTGTCCCACATCTTAAAGACTGTTCCCCTACCTCTGGCGGATTGGACTTGTGCCTCTCTCGGCTGTACGCCTTGGTTGTCCACTGATTCCTGACCTATGCCGCTAGCGTTTTGTGAGGGGAATGCTTTGCCTACTTCCGTGACTATGGCCTTCCGGAACTGCTGCATTTTGGTTGACCTCTCCGCCTCGGGAATAAGAGACATAAAGTTCTCCTTGTAGCGTGGGTCTAACAGTGTTACCAACCAGTAATGATTGTCGGCCAAGATGTTCTTAACGCGAGGGTCACGAGACAGGCAGCTTACCATAAAGTCAGCCATGTGCGCCAGACTCTTAACAGCCAGAACTTCAGTAGTCTGACCAACACGATGAATGAACATGCTGTCCTCCTCCTCCTCCTCCTCATCTACCCTGTCCTCTGGCCAGCCACGCTGAACCGAGGATATGACTGGTGTGCATGTCATATCCTCAATTTAGCCGGAGAGTTGCTCCATGTCTTCATCCTCCTCCTCGTCATAGTCCTCCACTGCACGTTGTGATGAGACGAGGCTGGGCTGTGTGTTATCACCCACACCCACTACTGTTTCTTGCTGCAACTCATCGCGCTCCGCTTGCAATGCATCATGTTTGTTTTTGAGCAGAGACCGTTTTAGAAGGCAGAGTAGCGGTATGGTGACGCTAATAATGGCGTCATCACCACTCACCATCTTGGTGGAGTCCTCAAAGTTTTGGAGGATGGTACATAGGTCGGACATCCATCTCCACTCCTCAGGTGTTATGTGTGGAGTTTGACCCATTTCCCGACGGCTTAGGTGATGCAGGTACTCAACAACTGCCCTCTTCTGCTCACATATCCTGACCAACATGTGCAGAGTTGAATTCCAACGCGTGGGGACATCACACACCAGTCTGTGAGCCGGAAGATGCAAACGGCGCTGAAAGCCGGCAAGGCCGGCTGAAGCAGTAGGTGACTTTCGAAAATGTGCAGACAGGCGGCGAACTTTTACCAGCAGATCAGACAGCTCTGGGTATGACTTTAGAAACCGCTGAACCACGAGGTTGAGCACATGGGCCACGCATGGAACATGTGTCAGCTGGCCTCGCCTCAAAGCCGCCACCAGGTTCCGGCCATTGTCACACACGACCTTTCCTGGCTTTAGGTTCAGAGGTGTGAGCCAGTGATCTGCCTGCTGTTTCAGAGCTGTCCACACCTCTTCTGCATTGTGGGGTTTGTCACCTATGCAGATTAGCTTCAGCACAGCCTGTTGCCGCTTCGCCGAGGCAGTGCTGCAGTGCTTCCAGCTTGGGACTGGTGTGGAGGGTAAAGTGGATGAGGATGCGCAGGAGGAGGAGGAGGCTGAAGAGCATGACATTCCGGAGCTGTAGAGTGTGGGTGAAACCCTGACTGAGGTAGGGCCTGCAAACCTTGGTGTGGGAAGGACGTGTTCCGTCCCTCGCTCAGACTGGGTCCCAGCTTCCACAATATTAACCCAGTGTGCTGTCAACGAGATGTAGCGGCCTTGCCCACAAGCACTTGTCCACGTGTCTGTGGTTAGGTGGACTTTGGGTGAAACAGCGTTGTTCAGGGCACGTGTGATGTTTTGTGACACGTGGTTATACAACGCGGGGACGGCACACCAGGAGAAATAGTGGCGGCTGGGGACCGAGTAACGTGGGACAGCTGCCGCCATCAGGTCGCGGAATGCTTCTGTCTCCACCAGCCTAAAAGGCAACATTTCCAGCGCAAGCAGTCGCGAAATGTTAGCATTTAGAACTGTGGCATGTGGGGCGTTGGCAGTGTATTTGCGCCTGCGTTCAAAGGTTTGCTGAATGGATAACTGAACGCTGCGCTGGGACAAGGACGTGCTTGATGATGGTGTTATTTCTGCGTAGGCAACTGCAGGTGCAGGACCGGAGGAGGCTTGTTCGCAGGCAGCATGGACAGGGGATTGGCTCGCATGCACAACCAGCGAAGACGTAGCAGTGACATCAGCAAGCACTGCTCCTCGACTCTGTTGTACTTCCCACAAAGTCGGGTGCTTGGCTGACATGTGCCTGATCATGCTGGTGGTGGTCAGGCTGCTAGTTTTGGTACCCCTGCTGATGCTGGCACGGCAGGTGTTGCAAATGGCCTTTTTAGAATCATCTGGAGCCAACTTAAAAAACTGCCAGACTCGGGAAGACCTAACATTTGTACAGGCACCTTGTGTCGTGTTGTTGTTCCGGGGAACGGTTGCCTGACTTCTGCCTGGAGCCACCACCCTGCTTCTTACTGCCTGTTGGGATGCTACGCCTCCCTCCCCCTGTGCACTGCTGTCCTCGCTCTGCATATCCTCCTGCCAGGTTGGGTCAGTTACTGGATCATCCACCACGTCGTCTTCCTCTTCCGCACCCTGCTCCTCCTCCTGACTTCCTGACAATTGTGTCTCATCATCGTCCACCCCTTGTTGAGACACGTTGCCAACTTCGTGAGAACGTGGCTGCTCAAATATTTGGGCATCTGTACATACGATCTCCTTATGACCCACTTCAACATGAGCTGGCGAGAGGCCAGAATGTGCGAATTGAAATGTGAACAGCTCTTCCGAGTGTCCAAGTGTGGGATCATTAATGTCCGAGGACGTGTACTCAGCCTTGTGGTAGGAAGGAGGATCAGGTTCTGAAATGTGCGGTGCAGTATCACGGCTACTGACACTTGACCGTGTGGAAGACAGAGTGTTTGTGGTGGTGCCAATCTGACTGGAAGCATTATCCGCTATCCAACTAACAACCTGTTGACACTGGTCTTGGTTCAAGAGCGGTGTACTGCTGCGGTCCCCAAGAATTTGGGACAGGACGTGCGAGCGACTAGATGTGGCCCTTTGTTGTGGCGAAATTAGAGCTTGCCCACGACCTCGGCCTCTGCCTGCACCACCATCACGTTCACTTCCTTGTTCCTTGCCATCACCCTTGCGCATTTTGCAATGCTGTGCTGACGTGTATTCACTACACTTGTGCGTTATATAATAGTTTGTGAAAAATGCACACAAGTGCACCTGTACGCTGCCACCGACAGGCACACACGTGCGGTTTTTAAATGCAAGCACGGACGCACTAAGAACCTAACACGTTTTTAGGAGAAAAAATTACTGAGAAGTCTGACACTATCAGCCACTGCTGACTGACGTGTATTATACACTAGACTTCTGCGTTATATAATAATAGTTTGTGAAAAACGCACACAAGTGCACCTGTACGCTGCCACCGACAGGCACACACGTGCGGTTTTTAAATGCAAGCACGGACGCACTAAGAACCTAACAGGTTTTTAGGAGAAAAAATTACTGAGAAGTCTGACACTATCAGCCACTACTCACTGACGTGTATTATACACTAGACTTGTGCGTTATATAATAATAGTTTGTGAAAAACGCACACAAGTGCACCTGTACGCTGCCACCGACAGGCACACACGTGCGATTTTTAAATGCAAACACGGACGCACTAAGAACCTAACAGGTTTTTAGGAGACAAAATTACTGAGAAGTCTGACACTATCTGGACTGTTTTAGACTGTGTACACCAGCCCCAGATATGATGAAGGCTGGTATACGGTCACCACTAGGAATGGCTATATACCCTGCCTGCCTGCCTGCCTGCCTGTATACTGCTACAATAGTCCTGACAAGGACTCTTCTGGTCACTAGCCTGTATTCCGACCTGGCTATACCCTGCCTGTATATAGCAACAATAGTCCTGAGAAGGACTCTGCTACTGTACTCCGACCTGGCTATACCCTGCCTGCCTGTATACAACTAGAATAGTCCTGAGAAGGACTTCTGGTCACACTGTTTGCAGCCCTGCTACAGAAATAGCTATAAAGGGCCGCAAACCTTTCCCTGAAGCAGCGACCCTCTCCCTGCACTGACTGTCTGGATGGCTGTGAGCAGAGCACAGCGCGCCCGCCGGTATAAAGGCTCGGTCACGCTGTGCGGGCCGGCCAATCACTGCAATTCCACAACTAACAGGGCTGTGGCATTGCAGTGGTCTGCCAGCCAATCCCTGCATGAGGGCTGGCTCTCAAAAGAGCGCCAACATGCAGGGATGAAGACCACGAGTACAGCACGAGTATCGCGAGATTACTCGGTCCCCGCCGAGTAGCCCGAGTACAGTGATACTCGTGCGAGTACCGAGTAGTAACAAGCACACTCGCTCATCACTATTTGTTATCAATAGAAACAGTTAATGTCAGGTTCAGCTCACTGGGGGCTGTAACTAGTGTAGAACAGAGAGTGAATTCATGGTTACAGAGTGAGCTGAGGGCCAATTTGGCATAAGAGTTTGGGGACTAAAGGTGCGGCATGGCATAAGCGTCAGGGTTCCCTGAGATAACCTCCTAAAGGTCCTTTGGCTCACCTTGACAGGCTTAGAGAGTCAAGCAATTAGAGAGCCATCGGGGTAAAGAAGTGGGCAATGGTGAAGAAGAGTTGGGGGAACAGTGATACAGGCCAAGCAGCTTTCAGATGAGAGGTTCAAAATAGCGGGCATAAGCCAAAAGGGACTACTCTAGAATACAGAGTCAGCAGAACGGTAGCAGTGAGGCCATGTTTGTCATATTGGTGTTCAGAAAAATAAATTGCTCAACTTTGACCCCCTTTGTCATGTGTTTTACTAAAAGGTCTATGACAGGGACTGGCTGAGGGGTGATGGACACCACCCTGAAGAGAACAGTAAGTGTCACACACTGTGCTGAAGTGATCCACACACACTGGCTCTCTCTGGTAAAGGAGTATGGTACCCTCACGGCCCAGTGTCCACACCATCCTTCAAATCCATGGCTGCTGTTTTTTAGCACAAGCATAGAAGAGACTGGGCTTTCATAAAACTGAAATTTGCGTCACCTGATTTTTCCTAATGATGATAGTGAACAAGCTACAAACAACATAACTCTAACTGGCTAAGTAAGGTCTGAAACCTTTGTCAAACTTATCTGAGCACACAAATCTCCAAGGGTGTCCAAGGGTGTCCAAGGGTGTCTGCCCATTTTCTATTTTGTAATTTTTAAAATGTAAAAGATTTTTTTGCCTAAAATACAAAGGAAATGTGTCATATTTAACTTTCTGCCTTTTAGAGATCAATTCATCTTCAACTTGCTTAACTGTTCGCAATAACAGTGATTTTGACTAGGGGTGCCCAAACTTTTACATGCCACTGTATATCTTCAAATTAATCTCTCTGGTCTTCCAAAGTTTCCTTCTCTCCTCCACACTTGTACGTTCCAATCACCTCCAAGACTTTTCCCGAGTATCCTCTGGAATTCTGTGCCCCAACATATGTAATTAATTATCCACCACATTCATAATTTTTAGACAGATAATGAAAACTCATCTCCTTTGTATGTAAACCCCATGTACCTCACTATGGAACCAATGGTTCTCTAAAAATAAAAGAAATAATAATGATAGTAAGGTAAAATAAACATTAATCTCAGAAATACTGAGTGTAGCAGCTGTTCTTTCTGTGAAGGGAAATAGACGTACCCCAAAATAAGCATTAAGATCCACAGCAGAAAACAGCTGAACACTTGAGTTTAAGCTACAAACATTTTTTGGATGAACTGAAAAGTATATTCTGTGATTTCCTGAGGGGTATAACTGGAAAATAAATTACATGTCCTGCCAACCTTAATCTTAAAATGCCTATAGCAATCTAAAATATAAGAAAGATTGTAATAAATTACTTTGACATTTAGAAACTTTTTTTTTCCTTTTCAGAAAGGTAAAATTGAAAAATTACTAATTTACAATGTAATTTGCATTTACTAAATACAGGTGACTTTCTCAAATGGAAGACAAAAGAAGTAAAATGTAAGCACATAATTACTATGTTAGCAAATTTCCTGAAAATCTGACCTTGTAGCATACACTGTGTGCAGAATTATTAGGCAAATGAGTATTTTGATCACATGATACTTTTTATACATGTTGTCCTACTCCAAGCTGTATAGGCTTGCGAGCCAACTACCAATTAAGTAAATCAGGTGATGTGCATCTCTGTAATGAAGAGGGGTGTGGTGTAATGACATCAACACCCTTTAAAAGGTGTGCTTAATTATTAGGCAACTTCCTTTCCTTTGGCAAAATGAGTCAGAAGAGAGATTTGACGGGCTCTGAAAAGTCCAAAATTGTGAGATGTCTTGCAGAGGGATGCAGCAGTCTTGAAATTGCCAAACTTTTGAAGCGTGATCACCGAAATATCTTAAGACTGATTTTTGAAAGTTTTTATGGACTGCTGAAATGAGAGTAACTCTTGATGGGCCAGATGGATGAGCCAGAGGCTGGATCAGTATAGGGCAAAAAGCTCCACTCCGACTCAGATGTCAGCAAGGTGGAGGTGGAGTACTGGTATGGGCTGGTATCATCAAAGATGAACTTGTGGGACCTTTTCGGGTTGAGGATCGAGTGAAGCTCACCTCCCAGACCTACTGCCAGTTTCTGGAAGACAACTTCTTCAAGCAGTATTACAGGAAGAAGTCAGTATTATTCAAGAAAAACATGATTTTCATGCAGGACAATGCTCCATCACATGCATCCAACTACTCCACAGCGTGGCTGGCCAGTAAAGGTCTAAAAGATGAAAAAATAATGACATGGCCCCCTTGTTCACCTGATCTGAATCCCATAGAGAACCTGTGGTCCCTCATGAAATGTAAGATCTATAGATAGTGAAAACAGTACACCTCTCGGAACAGTGTCTGGGAGGCTGTGGTGGCTGCTGCACGCAATGTTGATCGTAAACAGATCAAGCAACTGACAGAATCTATGGATGGTAGGCTGTTGAGTGCCATCATAAAGAAAGGTGGCTATATTGGTCACAAATTTTTTTGTTTTTTGTTTTTGCATGTCAGAAATGTTTATTTCTAAATTTTGTGCAGTTATATTGGTTTACCTGGTGAAAATAAACAAGTGAGATGGGAATATATTTGGTTTTTATTAAGTTGCCTAATAATTCTGCACAGTAATAGTTACCTGCACAAACAGATATCCTCCTAAGATAGCCAAATCTAAAAAACTACCACTCCAACTTCCAAAAATATTAATCTTTGATATTTATAAGTCTTTTAGGTTGATTGAGAACATACCGTATTTTTCGCTTTATAAGACGCACTTTTCCTCCCCAAATTTTGGGAGGAAAATGGGGGGTGCGTCTTATAAAGCGGTAGCGGGGGGGGGGGGGGTCCTGTCTGAGGCGATCGGGCGGGTGCCTGTGGCTGCATGCAAGCGCCCGGGTACCTGTACTTGCATGCAGCGGCAGCCGGGTACCCGTGGCTGTGTACGGGCGGCAGCGGGTGCTGTGTGGGGTCGGCAGCCAGGTACCTGTGCTTGCATGCGGTGGCAGACGGGTACCCATGGCTGTGTGCGGGCGGCAGCCGGGTGCTGTGTGCGAGCGGCAGTCGGGTGCCCGTGCAGGTACTCGGCTGCCGCCCTCACACAGTCACCCATCTGCCGCCCGCACACAGCCATGGGTACCCGGCTGCCACCGCACGCAAGCACAGGTACCCGGCGGCTTGTACGCGGGGTGGGCGGGCAGCCTGCTGGCTGCCACTCTGTGCATGCGGGGCGGGCGGCTGTGCAGCTTACCAGTTGTCCGCGGTCCCACTTTCAAATGATGGCGCCGGTGGAGCTCTTGGATGAGAGCTCCATCTGCGCACGCGCTGCTCCGGGAGTCAGCGCGTGCGCAGATGGAGCCCTTGGATGAGAGCTCCATCTGCGCATGCGTCGCTCCGGGCGCCATTACTTGAATCGGGACCGCGGACACACTCCACCACTGAGCCGTCGCCGCCGCTCCCACTACTGAGCCGCCGCTGCCACCACTGAACCGGGACCGCGGACACACGCCACCACTGAGCAGTCCCTGCCGCTGCCACCACTGAGCAGTTGCCGCCGCTCCCACCACTGAGCCGCCGCCGCTGCCACCACTGAACCGGGACCGCGGACACACGCCACCACTGAGCAGTCCCTGCCGCTGCCACCACTGAGCAGTCCCTGCCGCTGCCACCACTGAGCAGTTGCCGCCGCCGCTGCCACCACTGAACCGGGACCGCGGACACTCACTGCACCGGCCTGCTGCACGGCTCACACGCCACGGCTGCTGCCGCCACCACGGACCCCACGGATCCTGCCACCGCGGACGCCACCGCGCCTGCAACCACGGCACCTGCAACCACGGACCCCGCTGCCACTGACCTGCCGCGCCTGCCAGCACAACCTGTGCCTCCTGTGACCCCGCTTCACCACCACTGCTGCCCCCCTCCGGTAAGAGAACACCGGAGTATAAGACGGACCCCATTTTTCTTTTTTTTACCTTTTTTATGTCTAAGTTTGGGGTGCGTCTTATATTCCGGTGCGTCTTATAAAGCGAAAAATACGGTAGTTGTTGATCAATAATAAAAAAAATCCTCTAAAATACAACTTGCTTAATAATTCTGCACACAGTGTAGACAAATCATACACACGTTTACTTTGTAAAATTTCCAACTGTTTGTGGAATAATAGGGATGAGTGAACCCAAAAGGTAAAGTTCGGGGTTCTTACCAGAACCCGGATATCCGAGGCTTGAACTCAAACACAGACTTTTAAAAAAAATAATTGTCCAAGTTTGGAGTTTAGGTGCTGTTCATATGGTAATAATGTTTGTCGAAAGGCTGCAGCGCAACCAATCAACAAGCTTTATTATATGTGGAAGATGCTTGTATGCTGCTGTAAAAAATAAAAAAACAAAAAAGACGTGGGTTCCCACCTATTATTGATAACCAGCGCAGGTAAAGCAGACAGCTGCGTGCTATGAGCCTTAGTTGTCTGCTATACCTCGCTGGTTATCAAAAATAGGTGGGAGCCCACAGCAATTTTTTTTATTATTTATTCCCCATCTACATTTGTTTACAGGGCAATGGCCCCATTTTGCTTCCTATTACAACCCCCTAGCCATTCCAACGACATTTTACAATTATTTTACAGCACAGAAGTTCCGTTTCTCATTGATTAATATAGAGTTCAGAGTCTGGAGTCAAGTTTGGGTCAAGCCCAAGTCCCAAACGGAACTTTTAAAGAGTTATTTCAATCTCCAAGATCCTATCTCTATATGTAGTAGTTGTAATAATATTAACAAATATTTCCAACTACAAATGTAGTATATTTCTCCTGATTAGCTGTCTTTTACTTCATGTGCAGGGCATTGCAGCTTAGGTATCCATGGTTGGGGACAGAAACACCTAGCTAACTGTCACTATATGAGTGGTTGTAACCATGGATACCTATGCTGCAATGCCCTGCACATGAGGTAGGAGACATGGCTATATCATGATAACTATAGAATCATGGCCAAAAGTGTTGGCACCCTTAAAATTGGTCCAGGAAAGGAAGTATTTCGCCAAGAAAATTATTGCAATTACACGTTTTGTTATACACATGTTTATTTCCTTTGTGTGTATTGGAGCAACACAAAAAAAAAATGAGAAAAAAAATCAAACTGGACATAATTTCATACAAGAACCCCAAAAATGGTCTTGAATAAATTGTTGGCACCTTTCCAAAATTATGGGGAAACAACTTTGTTTCAAGCATGTGATGCCTGTTCAAACTAACCTGCGGCAACTAATAGGCTTGGCAATATGAAAATCATACCTGAAACCAGATTAAAAGGGGAGAAGTTGACTGAATCTTTGCATTGTTAGTCTAAGTGCCACACTAAGTATTTAAAACAAAAAGTGAAGAGAACTGTCTGGGGACTTGAGGACCAAACTTGTTGAAAAATATCAACAATCTCAAGGTTACAATTCCATCTCTAGAGATCTTAATCCTTTATCGATGGTACACAGCATAATCAATAACTTTACAATGCATGGCACTGCAGCTAATCTCCCTCGACATGGACAGCAGAAGAAAAATTGATGAAAGGTTGCACCACAGGATAATCTAGTTGGTGAATAAGCAGCTCCAATTAGTTCCAAAGAAATTCAATCTAACCGGCCGGTTCAGGCTACATCAGTGTCAGTGCAAACTATCTATTGTCATTTGAATGAAATAAAACGCTATGGCAGGAAACTCAGGAAGACCCCACTAATGACACAGAGACATTAAAAAGCTAGACTTCAGTTTGCCAAAATGTACATAAGTAAGCCAAAATCTTTTTGGGAAAGTGTCTTCTGGACAGAGGAGGCCAAGATAGAGCTTTTTGGTAAAGCATGTCATTCTACTGTTTATCAAAAACAGATTAAGGCCTACAAAGAAAAAAAGATAGTACAAACAGTCAAATACGGTGGAGGTTCAAATAAATTTTGGTGTTGTTTTGCTGCATCTGGCACTGGGTGCCTTGATTGTCTGCAAGGCATCTCATGAAATCTGAATATTACCAAAGGATTTTAGGTTGCAGCATAGTGTAACTGGTTGCATTCTTGGTCATGACGCTTCAAGCAGGACAATGACCCCAAACATACTTCAAGAAACATTCAGAAATGTATTGTAACAAAGTGCAGGAGTTCAGAAGTGGATAGCAATTATTCCGGATCTAAATCCCATTAAACACCTATGGACAGATCTTAAAACTGTTATTGAGAGAAGGCTCCTTCATATATGAGAGACCCGGACAGTTTGCAAAAGATTAGTGATCCAAAATTACAGTTGAGAAGTGTAAGAAGCTTGTTGATGGTTACAGGAAGCTATTGAATGCAGTTATTTATTCCAAAACTGTGTGCAAACAAATATTAATCTGAGGGTGCTAACAATTTTGAGCGGTCCATTTCTCTATTTTTGTGTGAAATTATGTATAATTTGCCTTTTTTTACTCTTATTTTGTGTTGTTCCAATATACACATGGGAAATAAAGATGTATATAACAAAACATGAGTAATTGCAATAATTTTCAAGAGAAATACTTCCTTTTCTGGAACAATTTCAAAGATGCCAACACTTTCGGCCATGACAGTACTACATTTTGAATGGTAGGTATTTACTAACTTTATTATTGCGCCTATTACATATTGGGGTAGAATTTTGGAGATGGAAATATTCCTTTAAATTCTGAGTTAATAGTCAGTCAGTTTCTAAACTGGACAATGTATGGGTGAGAAAAAGCAGATATGTGAATATAGCCTATGTCTTGCATGTGGCACAGAGGAGAATCTTGGATAAATCTTATCCCATCTACATATATGAGAATGTAAAAGATTGGGGACTTGAGAATTTTTAAATATATCACTTCAATTTTTAAATGGACACGTTCACCATGAAAGCACAGCCCAATGTATAATCACCATGTTATATAGCAGGCAGAGCTGAATAGCTTGATATAAAGCTTTGTGAGAAAAGATTCAGTATATCCTGTAGTTTAACCACTTAATACTTTGCTTTTTTTTGAATTTTCAGTCCAGTGGGTGGTCCTATCTGTGACTGAAAGCCCTCTTTGTAGGGATTAGCTAAATGTTTCATGGAGCCTCAGTTTATGGCCCAGGTCAGTGCTCTCTGACTGTGTACATGCGCTGCAAAAATTTCCTGATATTCCCGTCCACCTTATGATTTGCTATGTTGACCACACAACACACAGATGACGTCACACCAGAAAGGTGGATCAAATTCTACATCGAGCAACCCGGGACATCAGAAAACTCACGCAGCTACTGGTCACAGCCAGAGAGCACTGACCAGGACCTTGGAGTTGTGACAAGCAATACACTAATCTCTACTTCTTTACATCTGTGCTTCCACAGATAGCTGTCAGTCACTGATAGGACCACCCATTAACCAAAAATCCCAGAAAGAGCAGGACTAAATTGAATCTTTTCTCATAAAAACATATCAATGTACTCCACTCCACCTGCTCTATAACATGGTGCCTTCACATTGGACTGCATTTACATGGCTACAGCTTCTATTTAAGCCAAAGTTACAGTGGTGTATGCAGGTTTGTATTGTAAACCCTTCAGAATATATATCCATATTTCTGCATTCATTTGACCTAAACACAAATTTATTCACAACTAATCAAATTTATGGGAAAATTCAGCAAATTTGCCAAATTTGAATTTCAAATGATCTGCTCATGTATACAAATGAGTTAAGAATGTTAGACTTTGTTATTGAGGAAAATAATCTAATATCACATGTTGGTCAGTGGAAAAAATATGTAAATCTTTGCAGACAGAACCTTGTCCTTCTCCCATATCACACAATCAACAGAGCGAGAGATGAGTGAGCAAAACAAATCATACTTATTCCCTGCAATACAGAATGACCAACAAATAATTCACCACACAGAGGGTAAAATATTCCAGTAATGGCATCAATGTCCCGGGGATCAGTCACAATCCTCCAGCAGTCCTTTTCCAGGCTAATGGGGTTTTTTTCACAGTCTCTCTGGCATGCTGGCCGCAGTCTCAGCTTTTCCATCCCAGAGATCAATCTTCTTCCTTCTCGCTTCAAGTTCTCAAACAGACTGACTCATTCTTCAGGTAAGCAGAAAGTCTAGGTGGATCCCAGGCCCCTCCCCCACACCTAGGGACAGAAGCGCCTCAAGGAGCTATAACCCTGCAGACAATACAATGTACACACAAGCAATACAAATAATGGACAGTGAACCACATCTAAACATTAACCCACACAAAATGGTACATGACCCACAATATCTCACCATCACAACCTCTCCCTCCTTATGAATAAGTGAGTATGCCATGAGGTCTACACAGCCCTTCGTCCATCTCACTTAAGTCCATGTTGCTCAGCTGCAGATATTCTATGGTTCTTCTTGCTGGGACAGTCTATCAGCATTCTGGTGTTGGCTTCCACGCTTGAATTGGATGGAGAAGCTGTAGATAGTCCTTTGTATAGCGGTAGGGTTGGAAGGACAAACTTCCCTTTGTGTCCTCCTTCACTCAAACTGTGTTTCCTGCACCCACAAATCGGCATTGTAGATCTCCCACATCATTTCCAAGGTGAATGTCTGCAGGAAGACTACTCATCACTCCAACCACACATTGCTTGACCCCCAAAGCCAAAGTCCAGATCTACTATCACCTTTGGGATATTACTCCTTTGTCCTCCAGCCAATTCAATAACAATCTCTGGTCCATGATGTATCGCCTCTGGCCGAACCACTTGGGGATCAGCTATTGTAATAAAAGCCCCGGAGTCACAAAATCCAATAACTCTTTGTCCATTCAGCACAACCTCCTGTAAGTGCTTATTTTTGATGGTAAGAAGAACTTGGGGCTGTGACTCGCACCCCATAAACCCCTAGTGTTCAACCATGAGTGTCTAAGTCATCAGGCAAGTCAACTTGAAGGCGTGACAACACTTCCCCTATTGTGTTTGGCTGTAGAGAATGAACAGGTTGATTTGGTGAAAGGTCAATCCTCAATCGACCAGCAGGGCAAGTGTTTTGCAAATGCCCAGGCTGCCCACATTGATAATATCTGCGCTGTGTCGTACTCCTTCCAATGTGCATTCTGGAGAAGGCAGTAGGAGAACCTGGTGACAAAGGCCGGAGGCCATACACTCCAACAGGGGCATCTATGGTGCAGGGGTCAGCGGTACACTCCGGTGGAAATGGTGGTAACTCTTTCTCAGGCGGGATGGAGTGCACAAAATGTACCGGACGAGATGGAGGTGCGTGGGGGTCTCTTTTTGTCCTTGTGAGACAACTGGATTGCAGGTGCCCAGGTTGACCGCACCCATAACATCTCCTCTCAGTGATTCCCCCAGGGCATGGTTGGAACAGTTGGGGCCCAGGATTGTGAGCTGTGGATGTCATCGGCTTGCAGCTGGGTGGCGGGGCAGATATAACTGGAGAGGGCCGAGGCGCAGGAGGATCAGACTGTGGCTTATTGTCCATAAGCATCCTCCATTGCGGTCAGATAGTAAGGGCCTCATCAGCCAGGGCTGCTGCTCTATCCAAGGTGCACGGCGTGCACTCTCTGACCCATTCCCGTATTTCTGAGGGACACTTGTAAAGAAATTGTTCTATAAGAAATACCTGCATAATGTCTTCCACAGTGAAGGCGTCTTCCGCTTCCAGCCATCTCCGACATGCCTGAGACGTCTTATGGGCATACATCCTAAATTATCCCCCCGTGTTGCATGGGAGGTCTCGCAACTGTGCCCTATGTGAGCCTGGGGTGATAGCATATTATTCCAGGATAGTCCACTTTACAATGTTATAATCCCGGTTCTGCTGTGAGTCAATGGTGCGATAAGCCTTTGCCAGGCTTCCGTTCAGGAGTCCCAATAACAAATGCATCCAGCCAGAGTGGGGAACCTCCATCACCGCACACTGCTGCTCAAAGTCCTTGAAGAACCCTTCCACATCTCCGGAAGCCTCATCAAATGGCTTGAAGTCCGCCTGGGTGATCCGTACAGGCTCCCGGATCGCTGGCTTTATACTCCAACACATATTACTCTCTCTGCCGGACTCCATTTCTTCTTGTCTCCTCTGTGCTCGGCAAGCAGCTTCCTCCTTATACTGCTGAAATACACCGGGGCCAAGAGCTGCCATCTCTTCTTCAAACCACACCAACCACTGGCTTTTTGGGGCAGGGATCCCCATCCCCAGTGCTTGTCGGTCAGACATCTGGGAGGAGGTGGACTGGCTCGCACCCACCAGTAGATCAATTAATGCCTCTCTACTCAGTCCATGGTGGTTCAGGCCCAGATCTCTGTCTCTCTCATGTAGACTAGATGCGGTCCAGTCTCTGTACTCACTCTGTGGGTGGATCTCCATTAGGCTGCGCTCTGTTGATCCCACTGCTGCCACCAGTTGTGACGGGGTCCTTCTCCCATATCACACAATCAACAGAGCAAGAGATGAGTGAGCAATACAAAGAATATGTATTCCATGCAATACAGAATGACCATCAAATAATTCACCACACAGAGGGTAAAATATAGGGAGAGAGAGGGACTGATCACCCGAGGCTGGTTTCTGGGCATGCTCAGTAGAGCAAGCAGGATCCTGTCTATCAGCATGCCAGCGTTCACATACGTTTGCGTGCTGTTTAGTCAGAATCCAGCAATTTGCAGTATTTGGACACAGCTCAAAAACGCTACAAGTAGTGTTTTTGAAAAATGTTAAAATACCGCAAGTCGCTGGATACTCACTATAACGCACGCAAACGCAGGTGAACGCATGTTGACGCGAGTCCATTGCAAATGCATTGAAATGAAAACGCATTTGCACTGGATCCGTTTTTGCGTTAAAAAAACGTTCAGGACGCATGTTAAAAAAACGTAGTGTGAAAGCAGCCTAAGCAGAAAGTCTAGGTGGATTCCAGGCCTCTCGCCCACACCTAGGGACAGAAGCACCTCAAGGAGCTATAACCCTGCAGACAATACAATGTACACACAAGCAATACAAATAATGGACAGTGAACCACACCTAAACATTAACCCAATAAATATAGCCATTGGTATGGTATTTATAGATTAACAAGACCGTATACAGCAAAAAATACCTAAAACGTAACCTTTAATAAGTCTCTTAAAAAAGAGGTTCACCTTGCCTCTGTTAAAACCAATATCTGTCACAGAGACTGCTGTGCTATGGTACCCACTGCTTTATATGAGGAATCAATGCACTCTGTCACAAGATATATAAAACTGACCACCAGGCCACAAATTCGGTACAGACAACACCTCCGTGGGGACATTTACTTACCTATTCCCAGTGTGTTGTCAAATTATTATTCTGTACCGAATTTGTGGCCTGGTGGTCAGTTTTATATATCTTGTGACAGAGTGCATTGATCCCTCATATAAAGCAGTGGGTACCATAGCACGGCAGTCTCTGTGACAGATATTGGTTTTAACAGAGGCAAGGTGAACCTCTTTTTTAAGAGACTTAAGGGGGCCTTACACGCTACGACATCGCTAATGCGAACTCGTTGGGGTCACGGAATTGGTGACGCACATCCGGCCGCATTAGAGAAGCCGTTGCGTGTGACACCTATGAGCGATTTTGCATCGTCGCAAAAACGTGGAAAATCACTCATCGGTGACATGGGGGTCCATTCTCAAAAATCGTTACTGCAGCAGTAACGAAGTTGTTCCTCGTTCCTGCGGCAGCACACATCGCTCCGTGTGACACCGCAGGAACGAGGAACCTCTCCTTACCTGCCTCCCGGCCGCTATGCGGAAGGAAGGAGGTGGGCGGGATGTTACGTCCCGCTCATCTCCACCCCTCTGCTTCTATTGGGCGTCGGTTCAGTGACGCAGCTGTGACGTTGATGTGACGCTGAACGAACCGCCCCCTTAGAAAGGAGGCAGTTCGCCGGTCCCAGCGACGTCGCCGGGCAGGTAAGTAGTGTGACAGGTCTGGGCGATGTTGTGCGGCACGGGCAGCGATTTGCCCGTGTCACACAACAGATGGGGGCGGGTACCCACACTAGCAATATCGGTAACGATATCGCAGCGTGTAAAGCGTTTTAGGTATTTTTTGCTGTATACGATAAGCATTAACCCACACAAAATGGTAAATGACCCACAATATCCCACCATCACAGAGCAGAGGACTAAATTTAATTTTTTCTCATAAAAAACATATAAATGTACTCCAGTCCACCTGCTCTATAACATGGTGCCTTCATATTGGACTGCATTTACATGGCTACAGCTTCTATTTAAGCCAAAGTTACAGTGGTGTATGCAGGTTTGTAAACCCTTCAGAATATATATCCATATTTCTGCATTCATTTGACCTAAACATAAATTTATTCACAACTAATCAAATTTATGGGAAAATTCAGCAAATTTGCCAAATTTGAATTTCAAATGATCTGCTCATGTATACAAATGAGTTAAGAATGTTATTGAGGAAAATAATCTAATATCACATGTTGGTCAGTGAAAAAAATATGTAAATCTTTGCTGACAGTACCTGGTGGGACCCGCTTGTGCAGCAATAACTGCATATACACATTTCTTATAATTGTTGATTAGCTCTACATATCAGCTTGAAGAATTTGTAGCCTATTCCTCCCTACAAAACAGCTTAAACTGTCGTGTTGGTCAATTGCTCAGTCACGTTCTTCCACAACATTTCTATAGGATTGAGGTCATAACTTTGACTTGGCCATTCCAAAACTTTAACTTTATTTTTCTTTAAATACTCTTTTGTATTGGTCTTGCTGCCTGACCCACATTCTCTTGAGATCCATCTCATGAACAGATGTCCTCATATTGTCTTTTAGAATTTGCTGTTTTAATTCAGAATTCATTGATCCATCAATGAACTCAAACTGTCCTGGCCCATATACAGCCAAAGAGGCCCAAACCATGATACTCCCACCATGTGTGCGTGACAAAAGGTTGTTATTACAGTGTATTTATTTTTCTCCAAACATATTGCTTCTCAGTTAAATCAAAACACTATGTTGGTCTTATCTGTCCACACAAAATTGTTTCAATAACACAGAAGAGCGGATAAGTCAAGATTTGAAATCAGGATATCATGCAAATTTTACAGGGAAATTCGATTTGCAGCAACGGTGTGCAATGCAACTTTTATGTTCTTTATTATGCTCTGGAGTCTTTCTAGACCTGCAAAGCATAGTAAACGTAAAAAGAAAATAATACTCACCCTACTGCTCACTTGTCTCACTGTTTCTTCAGCCTAGTATCTGGTCTTCTGCACCTCTTCTTTTTCCATCCCATCATCACATGTATCCTCTTTGGCCTCTTCACTTTAGGCTAGGACTATCGGCCTTTGACATCCCTATGCGCTGTCCTATCACTTGGGTGTCATGCATCTCAAAATTGAGATATCACAACATGCGCTGCAATGGTACGTCATGCCGAGTTCTCAGAGGTCTACTAATGACAGAAAGTACTGGCCTGGAATATAGTTGCAGAAGGGGATGTGCGATGGGGAAGGGGAAAAGTAAAGGAATACAGGACAGGACAGTGGGCCACGGGGGCAGTAGAACATGTGAGCGGTGAAGTATTTTTTTTTCTCTGTTTGCCTGGCCTCTATTGTTCAATACAAGGGTAATGGCCTTCATCTTGCTGAATTTGCAGGGTGCGAATTACAAAAAAATCCTTGCATATCCTGCATAGTTTCAATTTTGAGAAATTCAAGGTAAATTCTATTCCACTTGAATAATTTAGCTCTTCTACATCCAATAGTGTTCCAGGTGATCTTTAGCAAACTGCAGATGGGCTGCAATGTTCATTTTGGAGAGCAGTGGTATTATTATAAAAGTGATGGGCAGACCCAACTATAAAAGTCCAGATCCTCAAAGGTTCAAAAGTACCCCAGTGCTGGGTCTGGAATTCTCAGGGGATGATCCAGATCTGGACACTCAGGTAATAAAAAAAAGGAAATATAAAGAAAATAAGCAGGAGCGCTATATTTACCGAGTCCCCAGCGTGGCTGTAACTGCTTCCGGGCCGCTCACTCTACTTGCCACTCATTAGCCTCATACATATTCACTGCTTCCCCCACCCACCGGCAGTCCTGATGTCTGTGATTGGTTGCAGTCCAGGCACGCCCCAGCCTGTGTGACAGCGTGTCTGACTGCAACCAATCAAAGACCGTCAGCAGCTCTATCGTGGTGTAAAAATAAATTAATAAACAAAATTGGCATAGGACCCCCCATATTATGATATTCAGCCATGATAAAGCATACAGGTGCAGATTGTAGCCGCCAGCTGTGCGCATTATCCGAATGTGGCTTTTTTTTATTATTCAAAATTTTAAAAGTGGCAGTTTACTTCTGTAAAGTGTTGTGTATTAGGATGGGTATTCTATCTATTTATCAATTTCTCATCTTGTGACATTGCCGGCATCTTTTGTTGGTATTATATTCTTTACTGGTCCCATCCTGATAAACTTCACTGCTTATTATGCTTATTGTTGTTACTGGCCATTGTTGGATTATTGTAATCACACTTTTTTCGTGATGCATTGTTGTTATATGTCATTGTCTTGCTGTGCATATTTTTTTAAAAACAAATATATTTTTATGCTTCAATAAAGATTTTTCTAAATTGCATTTTTTGTAGTTCTTTTTAGGTTTGGATAGTGTTCACTGTGAACTACATAGTCATTATTATTGTATTGGCTCGTTTTGAGTAGTGATCAACATTATAGGTTTCTCTTTTTTCATTATTATTTAAATAAATAATTTTTAAAAATGACCTACTGAAGCGCCCACAGGGTCTCGGGGGTTACTCATAACTGGGGCCGGTGACGGGTTTGGGTTGTCACAGTGGCCTGGCCCGGTTCCGTGACCCTGGTGGTGTCAATAAAGATGGGGGTGGGGATGATGGGAGTAGTTATTTGTGATTCCACCTGTGGTCTGTGGCCAGTTATTAGCCGCTGCTGCGGGAAGTCTATCTTCTGGGACGGATGGTGACGCAGCACGGATGTTGCAGCTCTCCACAGGTAGAGCTAGACCCCAGGCAGGATGATTGGAGTATTAGTCACTTATGGTGCTGGGGGCGATGATGGGAGCGCCGGCAATGATGGGATGACACAGAGAGTGCAGTTCAAGTTCTTTACTCACTGAAATCTCACTGCCCTTGGAGTGCCATGTTCCGCTGTGATGGGCTCCAGCTGATCCTGGATAGTTTGGAGGTCAAGGCCGGTGTTTCCCTCTGTGTGTCCTTTCCAGTGGTCTTCCCTCCACCCCAGCTCTTGGACCGTGGAATGGGTCACGGGTGCCTGCTGCACTCCCCGTGAACCCTGGGATCTCTCTTCTTCCTAAGAACCCGGGTCAAGCCTCCAGCTCTGGACCACGGGCCCCTTTCTATTCTTGTCACTTGTGACCGACGTCTGTTCCTGAGTCCGACCTGGCATGGACCCCTGCCTGGTGCTAACTGAGTTCTGTGTGAGATGGCTCCTAACTTCCCCTGCAGGTGCCCCGCCTACCGGGTTGCTGAACTCGTGGGCAAGAGGTCCCATACCTCATGATGGCCACCCCCGGTTCCTACCCCAGCCCAGTCCCAGTGACAGAGCTCCCATGTTATGTGTTGGATGTGTTTTGGTTGTTTACTGGTGATGACCTACTCCGTATCCAAGATGAATGCTTCATCTCGGGTGAGGTGCGGTACCCTGTGGCGACTGAAGCCGGAGGTGCGCCACACTACAGTCCCACCAAATTTTAATATGCAGCCATGATAAAGCCCCACAGCTGGGGGGTGGTGTTCTCAGACTGGGGAGACCAATAGTTATTAGGGCCCCCCAATCTAAAAATAGCAGCCTGCAGCCACCCAGGATTGTCGCATCCATTAGATACAACAGTATGGGAACTAAACCTGGTTCTTCCCGACTGCCCTGGTGTGGTGTCAATCGAGTTAATAAGGATTTAGTAACACTCGCAGCTGCCACTAAGCCCTATATTAGTAATGAGAGGCATCTATGAGAGCCCCCATTACTAATCTGTAAGTGAAAAGAAATAAACACAAACACCAAAAAATTCCTTTATTTGAAATAACATACACAAACTCACTCTCTTTCACCCCTTTATTAAACTCAAAAACCACCCAGGACTGACTTAATCCACACAAGGTCCCACAATGATTCCAGCTCTGCTATATCTTAAGTGACAGCAAGTGGTCATAGATCATGACCGCCCGCTGTGAGTTTCAAGCAGAGAATGTCTGAGCTGTGTTATGAGCCGTGACGCCACTCAAGTTATTTGCAGTCACAGCTAGTTTTAGGCTGGTGAGGCAAAATAAGCATGGATCTCCCCAGTGTGAGAATACCAACCACCCCAGCTGTCAGCTTCATCATGGCTGGGTATCATAATATTGGGGAGCACTAAGCCAATTTTTATTTATTTTTATACCAATCTACAGTGACCCGCACACAGGGTCTGTGATTGAAAACAGTCAGACACGCTGTCACACAGGATGGGGATGCATCTGACTGCAATCAATTACAGCCCCCAGGACTGCTGGAGGGCTGGGGAAACAGTGAATGTGTATGAGGCTAATGAGTGGCCCCGGAAGTAAAGTGAGCAGCCCAGAAGCGGTTGAGCTTTGACAAAAGACCGAGTGTCTGAAACATGTTGCTGTTTGTTTTGATGGTTTTTGTTCTACCCCTTGGGGGTCATACCATGTGATTTTATACATTTTGCTATTTGCCATTTTTGATTTTACGAGCAAGTTTTGTATTAAAGCTTAATAATTTTTATCCGAGTATTTTGGAGCTTTTTTCCTTTTGATGCAGAAGCAGTTACAGCCGCTCAGTCACTGAATGGTTCAGAAACTTCCAAACTATCTACGTAAATCCAGGAAGAAGTATAAGTTTTTCCTTTTTTACTTTTTTATATATTCTTTTTGAATCCATATCTAACCTTGGCAGCAAAACCTTATAAAAAAAAAAAAACTACCACAAAAAAATTGGTTCTTTTTTTCTTTTTTTTTTTTAAAGACAGTGCAAAAGAACACACCACCCTAGAGTACTTTCAATAAGAAATAAGGCCTCATATGCAAAAAAGCCTACAGGTTATATTTTCTCTGATACGTCTGATAATTCTATGTATATATTCAGCTATCGAAGCTAAAATATAGACTAAAAGGGTTATAGAATTTACGATTTCACTGACTATTGTAAAGTTTAAATAAATAATTTTTACACATTTTACTGATGTCTCCAAAAATGTAGATACTAAAGCTGGTTTTGTTATAAGAAATGTAATTATGTTGTCATTTTTATTTGCATTCTTAGTTTTGATTGCGTTCTCAGTTTTTCCCTTCTAGAATGTGCTGTTGTAGATCAAAGGGTATATGCAAAGTCAGGAAACCTTATGTGAATCATGTTATGGTAGAAATAATTCCATTATCTGTTATTTAAAGTTTATTTGGTCTATTTGTGTCTTTAAAAGAAACTATACAAAGCATTTTACATGATGAATGCTGACGTCTGAAGACTTGGTAAGCACTAGGAACTTGGAATAGGTCAGTTCAGTAAATTGGACGATAAATGTTTCAATATTGGTTCGATAAATGAGCCCTTGGGACTTATTGGATAGACCAACAGTAATCAAAAAGGCTACAGTGTCACGGTGTAATTCTATCCCATTAGAAACAAGTGCAGATGCCTTAATCTTAAGGAAATGATACTAGAAAGGGTTTTGCTCAGAAAAGAATATATTTTATGGTGGAGGAAATTTACACCTTAAGAAACACTAAATTAAGTGTTCACTAAATGAAATCAGATGTTTAGAAAGCATGTTTAGTGTATTTAAAGATGAGGATATTCATATAACTATAACTGACAAATGTGTGAAATTTCTAATATTTGGACTTATTGAACAAATTTATAGTACACTATCTGTAGTACCCGGCGTTGCCCGGCATAGTAATTAAGCGTCTCTTTGTCTATCTCACTCTCTCTCTCTCTCTCTTCCACTGTCCCTCTTTGACTGTCTGTCTCCCTCTCTCTGTCTGCCTGTGTCTCTGGGTGTCTGTCTCTGGGTGTCTGTCTCTGGGTGTCTCTGTATCAGTCTCTGTTTCTATATCAGTATGTGTGTCTGTGTCTGTCTCTGTGTGCCTCTATCTCTCTATCTCTGTGTGTGTCTCTAACTCTGTCTGTCTCTGTGTGTTTCTGTGTGTCTCTCTCTGTGTCTCTCTGTGTGTGTGTCTTTCTCTACCGATATCATATTACCTCACACATAAGCTGTCTTCCACTAAGACTGTCCTTCATTGCCTATAGGAACCAATCAGAGCTCTCATTAATAACCTGTAGCTCCCAGCTCCATTGACTTTAAGGTAAGCAGGTGTTTTGGCAAAAAACTGTAAAGTGCGGGGTTACATTTTCCCCTCAAAACATAGTCTATGATGTTCCCTGAGTCAAATGTGGTGTCTGTGCAAAATGTTGTGATTGTAAATGAGATGGTGTGGATTCCTTTAGCGTACACACACACATACAGTACAGACCAAAAGTTTGTACACACCTTCTCATCTCTAGAACAACTAATAAGAGGAGACTTTGTGCAGCAGGCCTTCATGGTAAAATAGCTGCTAGGAAACCACTGCTAAGGACAGGCAACAAGCAGAAGAGACTTGTTTGGGCTAAAGAACACAAGGAATTGACATTAGACCAGTGGAAATCTGTGCTTTGGTCTGATGAGTCCAAATTTGAGATCTTTGGATCCAACCACCGTGTCTTTGTAGAAAAGGTGAACGGATGGACTCTACATGCCTGGTTCCCACTGTGAAGCATGAATGAGGAGGTGTGACGGTGTGGGGGTGCTTGCTGGTTACACTGTTGGGGATTTATTCAAAATTGAAGGCATACTGAACCAGCATGGCTACCACAACATCTTGCAGCGGCATGCTATTCAATCCGGTTTGCGTTTAGTTGGACCATCATTTATATTTCAACAGGACAATGACCCCAAACACATCTCCAGGCTGTGTAAGGGCTATTTGACTAAGAAGGAGAGTGATGGGATGCTACACCAGATGACCTGGCCTCCACAGTCACCTGAACTGAACCCAATCGAGATGGTTTGAGGTGAGCTGGACCGCAGAGTGAAGGCAAAAGGGCCAACAAGTGCTAAGCATCTCTAGGAACTCCTTTAAGACTGTTGGAAAACCATTTCTGGTGACTACCTCTTCAAGCTCATCAAGAGAATGCCAAGAGTGTGCAAAGTAGTAATCAAAGCAAAAGGTGGCTACTTTGAAGAACCTAGAATATAAGACATATTTTCAGTTGTTTCACACTTGAAGTATTTCATTCCACATGTTTTCATTCAAAGTTTTGATGTCTTCAATGTGAATCTACAATTTTTAGAGTCATGAAAATAAAGAAAACTCTTTGAATGAGAAGGTATGTCCAAACTTTTGGTCTGTACTGTACACACACATACATACGCATACACATACACATACTGTACACTCAGCTTTATATATTAGATTCTACAACCATACTTTAAGTAATTGCTATAAAAAAGGTTTATACCACATGCGGAGGGTTAGGAGACAGATTCTGTTAAAATGTGAAGCATATTGGATTTTTTTGTCTTGGAGCTAGATCTCCAGCGGGGTTAAATATTGCTATCTTCATTTCAAATATAGTGATGTTTAGGAAAACGCATACAGAAGTATATTTATGCTTCAAAGCGTTTATTGCCATTTTTTATCAATATGTTGTATATAAGGGTATTGATGGTGTTTTTATATGTGATGTTAGAGTAGCCTGAGAAGTTTTTAAGATGCACATGACTTAGGAACGTCTGACTGACGGCCCTAACTTGCCGTTCTGACCCAAACCAGTTATCCACCTTTCACCACTTTTCCACTAAAATAAGACACAGACTGCGTGACATTGGATGTAAAGGCCACAGCCAGCAGCCTCGTTTATTAACACCAAAATAATCAATAACATTTTATTCATAAATATAGTAAATAACTCCATAAGCATAACCACCAGCAAAGGAGGGGGGGTAAGTGAAGAGTCCCTTTGTCCATGATTGCAACACCAGCTCCACCATGTGCCCTCAGCCGCACCACACCGACTCGAGGACACCCAGCCGAGTGTAGCTCCACCATGTGCCCTCAGCCGCACCACACCGGCTCGAGGACACCCAGCACATTAACATGCCCTGCTGTGACCCAGCACAGCAGGGTCCCACGTTAACATGTCCCGTTGTGACCGAGCACAGCAGGGACCCACCAACCATACCATTGCACACCAGGGGTAACCCGCTCCTGCACTGGGTTCCCCCTCGCTCTTTGTGCAATCCACCGACTTCAAATACCCCCCTCCTTTCCGCCGACTGCTGCGACAAGGTCGATCATCCTCGTCTCTCCATGACGATCGCCAGGAATCCAAAAATAGGGCGGGTGGGCGGGACAATTCAAGACGTCTTCCAGGTAGTGAATGACCTCCCACCTCCTAATCTAGCCCTGTATATACTCCCCTACCCTAGCAACCCCCTGACCAATTACATGGCCCCACAGCCCTATAACTCCACCTCCCACTTTTCCCGCACAAAATACCCTGCACCTTAACCCCTTGCTAACCCTCAGGCCTAGCATCCCTCCTCAGTCATGTTGCCCTCCCTTGAGCCCTTTCAGGGCAGGCGTCCGGGCTTTTCTTGACTTAGGAACGTCTGACTGACGGCCCTAACTTGCCGTTCTGACCCAAACCAGTTATCCACCTTTCACCACTTTTCCACTAAAATAAGACACAGACTGCGTGACATTGGATGTAAAGGCCACAGCAGCCTCGTTTATTAACACCAAAATAATCAATAACATTTTATTCATAAATATAGTAAATAACTCCATAAGCATAACCACCAGCAAAGGAGGGGGGGTAAGTGAAGAGTCCCTTTGTCCATGATTGCAACACCAGCTCCACCATGTGCCCTCAGCCGCACCACACCGACTCGAGGACACCCAGCCGAGTGTTGCTCCACCATGTGCCCTCAGCCGCACCACACCGGCTCGAGGACACCCAGCACATTAACATGCCCTGCTGTGACCCAGCACAGCAGGGTCCCACGTTAACATGTCCCATTGTGACCGAGCACAGCAGGGACCCACCAACCATACCATTGCACACCAGGGGTAACCCGCTCCTGCACTGGGTTCCCCCCCGCTCTTTGTACAATCCACCGACTTCAAATACCCCCCTCCTTTCCGCCACAGCGAGCACGTATGACACCTTGTACGTGCGAGCCCCACCACCAAAACCCGACCCGAGCCGACCCTTCGGGTCGAGCAACCAATACTGCGGGACCAATGTCAATCGAGCAAAATGACCCCCCAATAGACCTTACGATGCCAACCTGCACCAAACCACCAAATACAACAAGGTCAGCCGACCCAAGACCTGCAACTAGCCGACCACATCGTCCGATCCTATTTACCGCCTGCGCGACCAGTCCCCAACGAGCCACCAGAGCCGCCGCCCCCATCTCCATGGAATAGGGGGCAAGCTTGGCCTCGTTGAGACAGCCACACTGCAGGCGCCGCTGAAATTTACACATCCACTGATAATTAAACAAAGCCAACCATTATTGGTGTACCAGTACAAGGGCAGCCGCCCCAAGACCAGCAACTAGCCAACCACGCTGTCCGATCCTATGCACCGCCTGCGCGACCAGTCCCCAACGAGCCACCGCCCCCATCTCCAAGGAGTAAGGGGGCAAGCTCGGCCTCGTTGAGACAGCTACACTGCAGGCGCCTCCAGAAATTACATATCAGCTGGTAATTAAGCAAAGCCAACCCTTATAGTAGGAAACAAAACAACCTCCCCTGTTTCCCCAACCTCTGGCAGATCCTAAGACATACCAAATAATAAACCGCTAGACAGTCATGCCCCTGCGAACAACAACACGAGCACGCCACCAAGGCAGGAAGAAATGGCCCAGGGAAATCAAGCCCGATGTCACGGATCAAGCACCCCGGATGCCCCCCCAGCGACCACGTCTCCTCCACCCACGTGGGGTACCAAAATGCTGCTGTTCCCGTAAACTGTGTATTATCACTCCGATCCTGGAATTATCACCCAGTCCAATAGCCAAAACCATTCCACCCCAAAGACACAACAACACGGGACCAAAGACAGTCAAGCCGACCACCGGCCTGAAGAAAAGACCTTAACTATATCCCACTGTGTAACCATACTCCCACCACCAGATGATTTCCCTAACTAAGTCAGAATACACCCTTCTGACCACCGCATAATGCTCAACGCCCCGTAAAAGGGGGGCACATGAGCACAGTTAAACATTGGTATCTCCGTGCGCTTTGAACCTGGAAGCACAACCCTACCGCTGCCACCCTCTCACCAAAAACCAACTGCACACCAAGCCCAATCCCCGCTAAACTGCAGACTCAATACAACTCACAAAATGAGAGAACAGAAACTCCCACTCGACCCATAATCCCGGGAAACTCAAACACCATATTTCTCCGAAATTGCAGACACCATAAGCCAGGGCCAACCGTCAACGTTGCACCCACGAGTGTCTGGTGCCTGTCCGCCATTCAGCCCTAAAGCGCCGCAAAACAACCCCCAAACGGGGCACCGCCCCAAACGATTACCACGTCCTTAAACCATAAGAGCCAGTGCATACCGCACTGGCTACCCCAGCCATCCAGCCCGACATTGCAGGAGGTGATGGCATAGTTGCGACCTACTCACACACTACTTCAAATACCTCACCCGCAGCTGCGCCGCACCACTGTGTACCCGTGATACCTGCCGGTCCCGACCAATACATAAGACCAAAGGAACCGCCCGGCAATGTACAGCCGGGAGGGGCTGCACCACCGCGTGACAGCCAGCGAAACCCACAACAGGCCCCACGGTCTGTCCACATAATCAACAAATGGAGCAACACCCGCCAGCAGCACTACCTGGCTGGAAACTCCCACAAGTCGCCAATAGGAGGCCCCCCCGCCACCAATAAGCCACACACTGGATCACCCAACGCAAATGTCACTTATTCCTCGCCGACACATTACCCGAGCCCCCTACCCGGGGGGCACCAGGAAGAAACACACCAAGACGAACCATATACCCATAAGGCAAAACCAAGTCAGCTGTACCCAAAAGAAACACCCCAAACCCATCGTAAACGAGAACCACCCACTCTTATTATAAACTCCTGTGGAGCTACTGTCAACCGCCATGACGGATGCCGCCCGATGCGGACTGCCAACGTTAAGCCGGCAACCCTACTAAGAACCGCATACCAATCCGCGCGTATAAAACTTGTTAAAACTGCCCCTGTGCAGACACTGCCGGCAGACTCCCGTAATCTCCCCATGAACCCCCAAACGGCACGTGAACCCACGAATTCAAGAAGCCAAACTGGACCACAAAACAGTAGCATGATATACCCGGGAACCTGATAATGGCCCGTAATTGTACCTCAGACATAGGGCCCCACCTATACGAACCACACACATCGATTTATCACACACATTCTACCTCTGCAAATACACCCTGGGCATGAAGAAACAGCTTAACAAGGCCAGGTTGTCCCAGAACCAGAAAATAAGCACTCAACCATCCCGAATATTGGATAATCCCCCAACTATGGGCCCGAACCCGAACCATAGACCACAATAACCGGACATTGCGCAACCATAAAACATCCAGCTACACACAATATATGTACAAAAGATATCGGAAACAAACACTGAAAACCCAATTACAGGCAAGGGCAACAAAATCGTGACTTTTTTTTTTTATTTATCGCCTATTACTCCTGTCAATAGACGGCTAACCTGGGCACCGCATACAGGTGACTGGTCAATCTCAAGACCCCCAGAACGGTGTCAGGTGACTGGTCAATTTCAAGAACCCCAGAAAGGTGTCGTCCACCGCCGCAAAAAAGGACAGATATCCAAAAACTGCTGTCCCAATCATCTCGACCTTAACATCTGGCCGCAACAAAACATGCCGCGCCCCAGTGGACCAGCAAAATACCCCCAGTACTCACACAACACCAGTTGGAGAACCGGGCTAGCCCGATGCCATAAAACTTAAAACACCCCTCTTAAAACGCAACCACCTTCCCCTTCACCTCTCAAATAGCACACACCCCATGCGACTCTCCAGAGTAAGACGCCGAATGCAAATGCGCCCCCGCATGCCGGGCCACCATGTCAGTGGACTACCATAGAACTCTTAACACATATTATGAACCGCGATAATCCTCTAGCTAAAAGACCCCCATGACCATTACAGAAACCATGGAATTGCCGTGACCATGGCTATCCACAACCCCTTTGCAAGTATTCGTATCCCTGCCTCAATCACCACCCCACCGCCAACTTCCACCTGAATCAGTCACAAACCACCTGGAAATCACCCAATCATACAAAACACCCAGAGAATGCAAGCGCCATTACGCCATCCAGAATAAACAAAGTCGTCACCTATAGATAGACACCCTAGCATAGCAAGGCACCCGGGACCACGTAGCAACCACTCACACTCAAAATTCAACGCCGTACTCAGGGCCCCCAACCTCCTGCCGAAACCCGCTGACAAACAAACTACCGCCCTAATGCACCCAAAATCATACCTATCGACACCCTTACCACCCACCATAATTCAAGCATTAATACAAGGTTTTAAGTGAGCCGTAACTTACTAGGCTGACTCCATGGGATCCCACGGAACAGCCATCACATGTCCTCCGCGTCGAGCACCGTCATCTTCTCCACGGGTAAACGCAGGTTGCAGCCCTCCAGGGCCGCAACGCAACCGGCCGGACTGGCCGGCCAGCCGGGGACGCTTGTCAAGTAGTCACCGGCTCGGAGCCACAACTTAGGGGGGGGGTGGTGCGCTCCAGCCACACATCCGCCAGCTGGAACCCGTGCTGCCACCCAGCCGCTGACCAGACCCTACGCAGCTGCGCAGGCCGCACTCCTGTCATATGCAGACGATCGCATGACAAGCCCAGCTCTGGGTCAGCCCTGTCGTTTGCTGACCCCCAGAGCCAGCGCCAGACGTGCCGCCACTGCCTGCTGGACCCCATTCAGGCTGTTCCACCTAGATCCCCGGCAGTAGTTGACGACCGAGATGCCAGGGGCATGTGACTGCGCCGCCAGACCCCGCACCGCGCCATGGGTCACGTGGTCGCGCCGCCCAGGTATCACGCTGACCCCCGCGCCGTACCGATCTGAGGCTGTCAGGGCCAGTGATGTCACTTACCACTGCCCGCACCGCTGCTGGACGGTCGTCTGGGTCTGCGAAATCATCCCCGCATCTTGCTCTGCCGCAGCCGCCGATCGCTGCAGGATTCATCGCCGACTTCCGGGTCAGCTGACACCAGCGCCAAAGCACGTGTCCGCATCGCCAGACCACGTGACCGCGTCGGGTCACGTGGCCGCGACGCGCGCGTCACCAGTGCGCGCCGCAACCCGGAAGTGGAGGAGAGGCCGGTCACGTCACACCGCCCCGCTGCCGACATCTGATGCAGGTCACCGCGACATCTCTCCTGGGACCGCAAGTGACCGCGCCGCCGACCCACGTAATCGCGCCGCCCGCCCACGTGTCACCGCCGCCCCACATGACATCGCCGACCCACGTGACACCGCCGACCCACGTGACTGCAGCGGGTCAGGTGAGCGCGGCGGGGCAGGCGAGCTCGGCGGTGCAGGTGAGCGCGGCGGGCCACGCAGCCGCGATGCGCGCATCACACTGCGCCCCGCGAACCGGAATTGGAGGGGAGGCCGGCCATGTCACTCACCGCCCTGCTGCCTTGATGCCCGTGGCCCGACTTCCGGCCCAGGCCCCCGCTTTGTCCCGTTTCTTCGATCTGCCGCCGCTGCCGTGGGTCTTCCGCTGGGGCTCCTTCTCCGCCATCGGGTCCTCGGCGGCGTCTCCGGGCTGAGGCGCTAAGGAAACCGCGGTCTTCACTGCCGCTTCGGAGGCAGAGGGGTCCCCACCTGCAGCGCCGCCGACTTCACCGGGCCGTCGCTGCAGCTGCTCCTCCTCCTCTTCATCTGTACCCCGAAGCCCTCGATCTTCAGGATCCAAGCGATTCAGCAACAATTCAAGACGTCTTCCAGGTAGTGAATGACCTCCCACCTCCTAATCTAGCCCTGTATATACTCCCCTACCCTAGCAACCCCCTGACCAATTACATGGCCCCACAGCCCTATAACTCCACCTCCCACTTTTCCCGCACAAAATACCCTGCACCTTAACCCCTTGCTAACCCTTAGGCCTAGCATCCCTCCTCAGTCATGTTGCCCTCCCTTGAGCCCTTTCAGGGCAGGCGTCCGGGCTTTTCTCTACTACATAGAAATAGGCTTTGATCAGAAATATTTGTTCCAAATGCATTGCCAAATGAGATGGAGGACATTTTTATAACCAGATTGGAATAAAATAAAGAGTAAGATTGATTTTTTTTACTATCCCAAAGTGCTACCATTTTCACTATTGAGATGTTGGAGCAGAGTATTCACATGATTGTATGTGTCAAGTGGAATATAGGATGTGTTTTATAACCTGTTTGGTATAGAATAAAAAGGAAGATTTTTTTTATCACTAGTAACTGCTGGCATTTTTGCTATTTGATATAGTTAAAGAGATGTATAAGGGATCAGGACAAGTAGTACAAACAGAAAGATCCCTAATAAAGATAAAACATACAATTTTAATAGAAATACATTAAAAAAGGGACAATCAGCAAAAACACCAATGTCAGTGTAACTGCACTGTCCCTGGGATATCCCTCAGACCTCTGATACTCCTGCCTAACAATGGAAGATTTACACACTAGAGTCAGTGGTACCCCCATTCTATGATGGCTGGCCCTTGCTCGCCCTGGAAATAGCCGTCACTAATGATATAGTTTTCTGATAATATAACATAATAGCAGGATCACAAGCAAAAAGTAAGAGGTTTTACTTATCTCAGGATGTGGCGATATGATTAAGTCCTCCTCAATGCGTTTCCCCCATCTAGGTTCATCAGGAATGCAGTTAATGGTAAGTCTAATGTGGTCCATCTGATATCCTGCTTGTGATCCTGCAATTATTGTGTCATATTATCAGAAAACTATACTAGTAGTGACAGTTATTTCCAGGGTGAGGGCCAGCTGATGTAGAACGGGGGCACCACTTACTCTAGGGTGTAAATCCTCCGTTGTTAGGCAGGAGTATCAGAGGTCTGAGGGATATCCCAGGGACAGTGCAGTTTTGTATCTTGTGTGTTTACACTGACATTGGTGTTTTTGCTGTTTGTCCCTTGTTTTAACGTATAGCTATCAAAATTGTATGTTTTATCTTTATTAGGGACTTTTCTATGTTTGTACTACATTTTCTCTATTTGGAAGCTGGATTGGTGTTTTCACTCAGCTTTGTACTCTTGAAAGAAGGTTCTAACTTTTTTTTTCCCACAAAATCTATTGATTATATGGGTCAGGTGTCAGGTCAGTCAAGAATATTGAAAATAAATCATTTGTTACCTCGATCATGTAAGGCTAACATGTCCACTAATCATCCATAAGAACAGATCCATCAGCAATCATTTGACAAATAAGTTGTGCAACACAAATTTTTTTGACCGTTTTGAAAAAAGATTTTTGCAGAATCCTTTTTTTTGTAACATTGGAGTCTATGGAAAAAGGATCCATTAACTGATTGCAGTTTAGCATCTCTTTTTCTTTCATTTATAAAGGATCCTTTTTTTTTGCTTACTGGATCATTTTTAAATGGAAGATAAATAGCAATCAGTTAATGGATACATTTTACATAGACTCCCATGGTGAAGAAAATGGATCCGGCAAAAATTAACTTTTTCAAAATGACAAAAAGTTATTTTTGCACAACTTTTTTGCCAATGGGTTGCTGCTGGATCCATTCTAATGGATGACTACTGGACATGTGAAGATAGCCTAAATTTACCTTAACCATATGATTAACCCCTTCCCTTTACCCCCGACCACTAAAACGCCCTAATGACTGGGCCATTGTTTTCAATTCTGACCAGTGTCACTTTGACAGGTTATAACTCTGGAACGCTTCAACGGATCCCTGTGATTCTGAGATTGTTTTTTGTGACACATTGTACTTCATGATAGTGATAAATTTAGGCCATTATTTTTTGTGTTTATTTGTGAAAGTTTTGGAAATTTGGCAAAATGTTGAAATTTTTGCAATTTTCAAACGTTTAAATTTTATGCCCATAAATCTGAGAGATATGTCACACAAAATAGTTACAAAATAACACTTCCCACATGTGTACTTTACAGCATTGGAAACAATTTTTTTTGTTAGGAAGTTAGAAAGTTTCAAAATTCATCAGCAATTTCTAATTTTTCCAACACAATTTGCAAAACCATTTTTTTAGGGACCACATCACATTTGAAATGACTTTGAGAGGCCTAGATGACAGAAAATACCCAACAATGACAACAGTCTAAAAACTGCACCCCTCACACTGCTCAAAACAGCATCCAAAAGTGTATTAACCCTATAGGTTTTTCACAGGAACCAAACCAAGGTGGAAGGAAATAATGAAAATTTTACTTTTTTACACAAAAATGTTAGCCATACAATTTTGTATTTTCACAAGGGTATCAGGAAAAATGCACCATAAAATTTATTGTACAATTTGTCATGAATACACCAATACTTCTTATGTAGTGGAAATCAATTGTTTGGGAGAACGGCAGGGCTCGGAATGGAAGGAGAGCCATTCGAATTTTTGAATGCAAAATTAGCTGGACTTATTAGCGGATGGCATGTCACGTTTGGAGACCCCCTGAGGTGCTTAAACAATAGAGCTACCCCACAAGTGACCCCATTTTGGAAACTAGACCCCTCAAGGAGTTAATTTAGATGTTTGTTGAGCACCTTAAATCCCTGGGGGCCTCACAGAAGTTGACAATGTTGAGCCGTGAAAATAATAATAATAATAAGAAAAAAACATTTTATCACAAAATTGTTATTTCAGCCAGGTAGCCTTTTTTCACAAGGATTTCAGGAAAAAATGCACCAGAAAAGTTATTGTGCAATTTCTCCTGACTACGCAGTGATTGCGCACTGATTGTGTGTCATCGCACGATCGCTTCAATCAGTGGTGCGGGGGAGAGGGGCTGTGTTTGCTGGCCCCCAGCCTATGATCTACTGCTGCTGCTGCAGCAAATCATAGCTGGATCTCACCAGATTGCACTGTTTGGGGCATTTTTTAGCTGAAAACAGTGCAATCTCTGTGATTGGCAGTTCAGATTGAACAACCAATCACACCAATTGTGGATGGGGGTGGTGATGCTACTTCCCCCCCCCCCGGGGTCAAGCAAAGGTTCCCTGCTGTAAGAAACAACAGAGGGCATCATTTGAAAGCAGTTGCTATGGCCACGGCAATCAAATGAATTTTAGGCAGTAAAATTATGCCTGCGGTCGTGAAGGGGTTAGCATACATAGGATAATATTACATGTTTTAATAGCAATAACAAGTTTTAAAACTGCAATTGTGGTAAAAATGCAGCCCAAAACCATAACTAAACTGGTTTGTTTCCATAACATACACTTAGCCGGGCTTTACACGTTGCGACATTGCTAGCAATTGCTAGCGATGTCCAGCGAGATAGCACCCGCCCCGTCGCACATGCGATATGTGGTGATTGCTGCCGTAGCGAACATTACCGCTACGGCAGCGTCACACGCACATACCTACTCATCGATGTCGCTGTGACTGCAGAACTATCCCTCCTTCAAAGGGGAAGTGTGTTCGGTGTCACAGCGACGTCACCGCGACGTCACTAATCGGCCGGCCAATAGAAGCGTAGGGGCGGAGATGAGCGGGACATAACATCCCGCCCACCTTCCCCCTTCTGCATTGCCGTTGGGACGCAGGTAAGGTGATGTTTGTCGCTCCTGCGGGTTTACACACAGCGATGTGTGGTGCTGCAGAAACGACAAACAACATCATACCTGCGGTCTACCCGACATTATGAAAATGTCCGACGCTACACAGATCACCGATTTTCGACGCTTTTGCGATCGTTTATCGTCGCACCTAGGATTTACACGTTGCGATGTCACTACCGGTGCCGGATGTGCGTCACTAGCGACGTGACCCCGATGATATTTCGGAAGCTCTTACACATATACAAGAACTTTGACATTAGTGTTCTCTATACAAGGCACACTTTTTTTTACTAGTCTGACATAAAATGCAGCTACCTTTTATATTGTTCGCTGAAAAACAGTATGTGATATTAGAAATCCTGTATCATCATCATTACAGTTATGCTGCACTTTGTTTCAATGACATTTCAGAAAACAGCATCAATGGAAATACAGATTCTGGGATCCTCAAAGATCATCAGAAAAAATGTCAAGCGGCCGGCTTCAAGCTCTATTGAAGTCTGTGGAACTTCTGTAAACAGACTTTAGAGATACACAAATGTCTAGACTAAAAGCCAACAAAGTACAATAGCAGTTTTATGAACTGTGGCTCCTTGATTTTAGCAATGAATGCTCCCCACCCTTTTTATCTTTTAACATGTCACTATGACAATAGAGGGAATACTACAGACTTATCCGGTACTTAAAGGGAATTTGTCAGCAGGTTTTTGCTACTTTTTTTGACAGCAATATAACATAGGCAAGGAGTTCATCATGAATCCAATGGTCTATCACATAGATTGCTGGGTGCATGTAGCTGAGCTGGCAGAGCTGCCTGCCCACACTAGGCTCTCAATAGAGATTGTGCATAGACTATGAGGTGTCAATCAGAGCAGGGGGCATGCCGGACTGTCATGCACCTGCTTTTTAGTCCTGTCCTGATCACAGGGCAATAAAGACATTAGTTTAAGTAAATAATAGCACACACACAGATAACAGAAGCACAGTAGCTTTTTGCTTTTTAACCCTTATAGCATGCTGTGCTCAGATTAAGTAGAAAAACCTGCTGACTGATTCCCTTGAAAGGAGTTTTCCAAGAATGAGTTTCCCATGGGTTTGTAACAGGTTAAAATAATAAAAAGAGGTGTTGATCACCCTCTTCTGCTCCAGTGACGCTTCTCCACTAATGCTACAGTCTTTGCACGCTGCAGCAATGACATCATGACTGAAGTAGCCAATCACTGAGCCCAGCAGTTCATGACATATATGCTGAGGTTGGTGATGGGCTGCAGCAGTCACAGGCGCTTTATTCTTGACAGCACTGCTGCAGCATGTTGACCAAAACCAGTGCATCTGTGACCCCTAACTGGTGTAGCAGAGAAATAGTAACAGATCTTATTTTAATCTAGCACAAGTCAATCAGTTGAAAAAAACTTATTCTCGAAAAGAAAAAGCCCCTTTAAAAAACACCAAATAGAAAATATACTAAAAACTTACAATATTTTTTTATTTCTTCTTTTCTTTCATCCTATTTTGTGTATATTACAGTTCGGACCCCAAAATAAATAAGTAAATCTTCTCTTGGGATTAAGAGCTCAGCAATCAACTCCAGAAACTGAAGCCATATAATCCAGTGGAGGCAGGAACGTGAATTTATTGGAAAAAGTTAGCAGATGCAATTAATTCTTAGAATTAATCTGATTTATTCTTCACAGACAGACGAGGGGACAATGTGCAGCCTCTCATCAATACAAGGCTCTGGTGACTTCCAAGAGACATTTCCATAACAAAACTTTTTCTCAGATGAACAAATGTCTTTTCTATGATGCTATTTTGTTTATATTACAGTTACAACTGCAAAATATAAATGAAAATCTAACTATATGAAGAGCTCTGTAGTGCCACCCCAACACCATACCCCATCATTTTTACTATAATACCGCTATCAGAGGTAAGAAAAAAAAAAAACCTCTCCAAATTGGTTAAAGAGGTTCAAAACAGCAGTTGTACTCAAGTAAAGTGAAGGAGAAAAAAAACAAGAATGTAGATGTGAACATTGGAATATGAATACACATTACTGCCAAGAAAACATGAAAATTTATTTGGAAAAATATAAGTTACTTAGCAAATAAAGGTGGCCCAATTTATTTGTGCCCAAATACGACGTCAAGTTGTAAAGGGGGCTTTACACGCTACGATATCGTTAATGTTTGATCGTCGGGTCACATTGTTAGTGACGTACATCCGGCGTCATTAACAATATCGCAGCGTGTGATACTTACCAGCGACCTTAGGCGACCTCAAAAATGGTGAAAATCGTTCACCATGGAGAGGTCGTCCCAAACTCAAAAATCGGTAAGGGTTGTTTAGCGTTGTGATTCATCGCTCATGCGGCAGCACACATCGCTATGTGTGATACCGCATGAGCGAGGAATGTCTCCTTACCTGCCGTCGGCCCCAATGTGGAAGGAAGAGGTGAGCGGGATGTTTACATCACGCTCAGCTCCGCCCCTCCGCTTTGATTGGCCGGCCGCTGTGTGACGTTGCGGTGACGTAGCTGTGATGCCGAACGTCCCTCCCTCTTGAAGGAGGGATTGTTCGGCAGTCACAGCGACGCCGCCGACCAGGTAAGTACATGTGACGCTACCGTAGTGATAATGTTCGCTACGGCAGCGATCACAAACAATCGCATGCGCGACGGGGTCGTGTACTTACACGCTCGCTATTGCTACAAATTGCTAGTGATATCGCTACCGTGTAAAGCCCCCTTAACTCTCATCTGGGTCCTAATCTAATTTCTATGCCTCTTTTGTCCAAACTGACCTCTTCTATGGACTAGAAAAGAACCTGCAAAAGGAAAATTAAAACACCTGAAATAACTGGGAGGAGTGCACTGACAAAGGATATGACTCCATAATACAAACTTGAAAAATTGCAGGCACTTCCTAATCTCATAGTCTGGATAAGAGAGGCATGGGACACCACTGAAACAGAGACCAGACAGAGTAGAAAGTGACTCCATCTACCTAATAATAGCTATTAGTGATGAGCGAGTACTAAAAAGCTCGGGTGCTCGAGGCTCGGGCCGAGCATCCCAAGATACTCGTGTACTCGGCCCGAGCACCGAGCCCAATGTTATCCTATGGGAGACCCGAGTATTTCTATGAAATGACCCCCGGCAGCATGTAGAAACCCTAAAAATGTCACAAAAGTCTCAGAAGAGTGCTCAAATGACATGGCAACAGCATGGGGAAGACCCCTTGAAGCATTTATCACTCAAAAGTCACAGCTGTGAACAATTTTGTCCGCGTTTTACGCCATTTTTACGGACTCACCAAAAAACCTTCAAAAATCACACCAAAATGAATTTTCATGGCGGAAATGTTAAGGGCACATACCCAATAGTGAGATAGAGCTGGTGTATGTTACTTTTTGAGATTACATGAAAGATTTTACGTGAAAACATTGTGTGGCACTCCGATGTCCCTGAGAAGAGACGTACATGAAGGCCTCTTGAGTCTAATGTGCCCATTTTGAGGAAGTGAGTCTTTGTAGTATTTTCCTTTGCCAGGGCAGTCCAAAATTGTGAGGTTCACCAATGCCCCTGCATACAGACGTGCATGAGGGCCTGTAAACCTGAAGTGCCCATTGTAAGGAAGTGGGTCTATTGTAGTATAGCCCTTTGGCAGGACAGCCAAAAATTGGGAGGCTCCACATTGTCCCTGGATAGAGACGTGCATGATGGCCTGTAAACCAGAAGTGCCCATTGTAAGGAAGTGGGTCTATTGTAGTATAGCCCTTAGGCAGGGCAGCCAAAAATTGGGAGGCTCCACATTGTCCCTGGATAGAGACGTGCATGAGGGCCTGTAAACCAGAAGTGCCCATTGTAAGGAAGTGGGTCTATTGTAGTATAGCCCTTAGGCAGGGCAGCCAAAAATTGGGAGGCTCCACATTGTCCCTGGATAGAGACGTGCATGAGGGCCTGTAAACCAGAAGTGCCCATTGTAAGGAAGTGGATCTATTGTAGTATAGCCCTTAGGCAGGGCAGCCAAAAATTGGGAGGCTCCACATTGTCCCTGGATAGAGACGTGCATGAGGGCCTGTAAACCAGAAGTGCCCATTGTAAGGAAGTGGGTCTATTGTAGTATAGCCCTTAAGCAGGTTAGCCAAAAATTGGGAGGCTCCACATTGTCCCTGGATAGAGACGTGCATGAGGGCCTGTAAACCTGAAGTGCCCATTGTAAGGAAGTGGGTCTATTGTAGTATAGCCCTTTGGCAGGACAGCCAAAAATTGGGACGCTCCACATTGTCCCTGGATAGAGACGTGCATGATGGCCTGTAAACCAGAAGTGCCCATTGTAAGGAAGTGGGTCTATTATAGTATAGCCCTTAGGCAGGGCAGCCAAAAATTGGGAGGCTCCACATTGTCCCTGGATAGAGACGTGCATGAGGGCCTGTAAACCAAAAGTGCCCATTGTAAGGAAGTGGGTCTATTGTAGTATAGCCCTTAGGCAGGGCAGCCACAAATTGGGAGGCTCCACATTGTCCCTGGATAGAGATGTGCATGAGGGCCTCAAAACATTGTTCCCATTGCAAAGGAGCGGGTCTCCTGTCGTTGTAATGTCCATTCTGAAAGAATGGGCGAAAAAATTTACCACTGGGGGTATACCTGAAACAACGGCCTAACTATTGTAACGGTCATCATGGTGGCGCATGAGGAGAAGGAGGAGCAGTCCAGCGATTATCCAAAGTCCAGAAGTGTGTACCCATGGGTGAGTGAAGGTACATGGCAAATTCCCGTTACAAACTTTAAATTCCGCTCTCATTTGCTGGTGGTGTGGTGAAGTCTGGCCCAATCCAACCCTTGTTCATCTTGATCAGAGTCAGCCTGTCAGCATTTTCAGTTGACAGGCGGGTGCGTTTATCTGTAATGATTCCACCTGCGGCACTAAAAACACGCTCTGACAAAACGCTAGCGGCAGGGCAGGCCAGGACTTCCAAGGCATAGAGAGCCAATTCATGCCACGTGTCCACCTTGGATACCCAATAATTGTAAGGCACAGAGGAATGTCGGAGTACAGTTGTTCGATCTGCAAGGTACTCCAAAACTGTCCCACATCTTAAAGACTGTTCCCCTACCTCTGGCGGATTGGACTTGTGCCCCTCTCGGCTGTACGCCTCGGTTGTCCACTGATTCCTGACCTATGCTGCTAGCGTTTTGTGAGGGGAATGCTTTGCCTACTTCCGTGACTATGGCATTCCGGAACTGCTGCATTTTGGCTGACCTCTCCGCCTCGGGAATAAGAGACATAAAGTTCTCCTTGTAGCGTGGGTCTAACAGTGTTTCCAACCAGTAATGATTGTCGGCCAAGATGTTCTTAACGCGAGGGTCACGAGACAGGCAGCTTACCATAAAGTCAGCCATGTGCGCCAGACTCTTAACAGCCAGTACTTCAGTATCCTGACCAACACGATGACTGAACATGCTGTCCTCCTCCTTCTCCTCCTCCTCCTCCTCATCTACCCTGTCCTCTGGCCAGCCACGCTGAACCGAGGATATGACTGGTGTGCATGTCATATCCTCAATTTGGCCGGAGAGTTGCTCCATGTCTTCATCCTCCTCCTCGTCATAGTCCTCCACTGCACGTTGTGATGAGACGAGGCTCGGCTCTGTGTTATCACCCACACCCACTACTGTTTCTTGCTCCAACTCATCGCGCTCCGCCTGCAATGCATCATGTTTGTTTTTGAGCAGAGACCGTTTTAGAAGGCAGAGAAGCGGTATGGTGACGCTAATAATGGCATCATCACCACTCACCATCTTGGTGGAGTCCTCAAAGTTTTGGAGGATGGTACATAGGTCGGACATCCATCTCCACTCCTCAGGTGTTATGTGTGGAGTTTGACCCATTTCCCGACGGCTTAGGTGATGCAGGTACTCAACAACTGCCCTCTTCTGCTCACATATCCTGACCAACATGTGCAGAGTTGAATTCCAACGCGTGGGGACATCACACACCAGTCTGTGAGCCGGAAGATGCAAACGGCGCTGAAAGCCGGCAAGGCCGGCTGAAGCAGTAGGTGACTTTCGAAAATGTGCAGACAGGCGGCGAACTTTTACCAGCAGATCAGACAGCTCTGGGTATGACTTTAGAAACCGCTGAACCACGAGGTTGAGCACATGGGCCACGCATGGAACATGTGTCAGCTGGCCTCGCCTCAAAGCCGCCACCAGGTTCCGGCCATTGTCACACACGACCTTTCCTGGCTTTAGGTTCAGAGGTGTGAGCCAGTGATCTGCCTGCTGTTTCAGAGCTGTCCACACCTCTTCTGCATTGTGGGGTTTGTCACCTATGCAGATTAGCTTCAGCACAGCCTGTTGCCGCTTCGCCGAGGCAGTGCTGCAGTGCTTCCAGCTTGGGACTGGTGTGGAGGGTAAAGTGGATGAGGATGCGCAGGAGGAGGAGGCTGAAGAGCATGACATTCCGGAGCTGTAGAGTGTGGGTGAAACCCTGACTGAGGTAGGGCCTGCAAACCTTGGTGTGGGAAGGACGTGTTCCGTCCCTCGCTCAGACTGGGTCCCAGCTTTCACAATATTAACCCAGTGTGCCGTCAACGAGATGTAGTGGCCTTGCCCACAAGCACTTGTCCACGTGTCTGTGGTTAGGTGGACTTTGGCTGAAACAGTGTTGTTCAGGGCATGTGTGATGTTTTGTGACACGTGGTTATGCAATGCGGGGACGGCACACCGGGAGAAATAGTGGCGGCTGGGGACCGAGTAACGTGGGACAGCTGCCGCCATCAGGTCGCGGAATGCTTCTGTCTCCACCAGCCTAAAAGGCAACATTTCCAGCGCAAGCAGTCGCGAAATGTTAGCATTTAGAACTGTGGCATGTGGGGCGTTGGCAGTGTATTTGCAACTGCGTTCAAAGGTTTGCTGAATGGATAACTGAACGCTGCGCTGGGACAAGGACGTGCTTGATGATGGTGTTATTTCTGCGTAGGCAACTGCAGGTGCAGGACCGGAGGAGGCTTGTTCGCAGGCAGCATGGACAGGGGATTGGCTCGCATGCACAACAAGCGAAGACGTAGCAGTGACATCAGCAAGCACTGCTCCTCGACTCTATTGTACTTCCCACAAAGTTGGGTGCTTGGCTGACATGTGCTTGATCATGCTGGTGGTGGTCAGGCTGCTAGTTTTGGTACCCCTGCTGATGCTGGCACGGCAGGTGTTGCAAATGGCCTTTTTAGAATCATCTGGAGCCAACTTAAAAAACTGCCAGACTCGGGAAGACCTAACATTTGTACAGGCACCTTGTGTCGTGTTGTTGTTCCGGGGAACGGTTGCCTGACTTCTGCCTGGAGCCACCACCCTGCTTCTTACTGCCTGTTGAGATGCTACGCCTCCCTCCCCCTGTGCACTGCTGTCCTCGCTCTGCATATCCTCCTGCCAGGTTGGGTCAGTTACTGGATCATCCACCACGTCGTCTTCCTCTTCCTCACCCTGCTCCTCCTCCTGACTTCCTGACAATTGTGTCTCATCATCGTCCACCCCTTGTTGAGACATGTTGCCAACTTCGTGAGAACGTGGCTGCTCAAATATTTGGGCATCTGTACATACGATCTCCTCATGACCCACTTCAACAGGAGCTGGCGAGAGGCCAGAATGTGCGAATGGAAACGTGAACAGCTCTTCTGAGTGTCCAAGTGTGGGATCAGTAATGTCCGAGGACGTGTATTCAGCCTTGTGGTAGGAAGGAGGATCAGGTTCTGAAATGTGCGGTGCAGTATCACGGCTACTGACACTTGACCGTGTGGAAGACAGAGTGTTTGTGGTGGTGACAATCTGACTGGAAGCATTATCCGCTATCCAACTAACAACCTGTTGACACTGGTCTTGGTTCAAGAGCGGTGTACTGCTGCGGTCCCCAAGAATTTGGGACAGGACGTGTGAGCGAGTAGATGTGGCCCTTTGTTGTGGCGAAATTAGAGCTTGCCCACGACCTCGGCCTCTGCCTGCACCACCATCACGTCCACTTCCTTGTTCGTTGCCAACGCCCTTGCGCATTTTGCAATGCTGTGCTGACGTGTATTCACTAGACTTGTGCGTTATATCCAAGTTTGTGCAAATCGTGCACCTGTACGCTGCCACCGACAGGCACACACGTGCGGTTTTTAAATGCAAGCACGGACGCACTAAGAACCTAACAGGTTTTTAGGAGCGACAATTACTGAGAAGTTTGACACGATCAGACTCTGCTGACTGACGTGTATTATTTACTAGACTTGTGCGTTATATACTAGTTTGTGCAAAACGTGCACCTGTACGCTGCCACCGACAGGCACACATGTGCGGTTTTTAAATGCAACCACGGACGCACTAAGAACCTAACAGGTTTTTAGGAGCGACAATTACTGAGAAGTTTGACACTATCAGACACTGCTGACTGACGTCTATTATACACTAGACTTGTGCGTTATATACTAGTTTGTGCAAAACGTGCACCTGTACGCTGCCACCGACAGGCACACACGTGCGGTTTTTAAATGCAAGCACGGACGCACTAAGAACCTAACAGGTTTTTAGGAGCGACAATTACTGAGAAGTTTGACACTATCAGACACTGCTGACTGACGTGTATTATTCACTAGACTTGTGCGTTATATACTAGTTTGTGCAAAACGTGCACCTGTACGCTGCCACCGACAGGCACACATGTGCGGTTTTTAAATGCAACCACGGACGCACTAAGAACCTAACAGGTTTTTAGGAGCGACAATTACTGAGAAGTTTGACACTATCAGACACTGCTGACTGACGTCTATTATACACTAGACTTGTGCGTTATATACTAGTTTGTGCAAAACGTGCACCTGTACGCTGCCACCGACAGGCACACACGTGCGGTTTTTAAATGCAAGCACGGATGCACTAAGAACCTAACAGGTTTTTAAGAGCGACAATTACTGAGAAGTTTGACACTATCAGATACTGCTGACTGACGTGTATTATTCACTAGACTTGTGCGTTATATACTAGTTTGTGCAAAACGTGCACCTGTACGCTGCCACCGACAGGCACACACGTGCGGTTTTTAAATGCAAGCAAGGACGCACTAAGAACCTAACAGGTTTTTAGGAGCGACAATTACTGAGAAGTCTGACACTATCAGGACTGTTTTAGACTGTGTACACCAGCCCCAGATATGATGAAGCCTGGTATACGGTCACCACTAGGAATGGCTATATACCCTGCCTGCCTGGCTGTATACAGCTACAATAGTCCTGAGAAGGACTCTTCTGGTCACTAGCCTGTATTCCGACCTGGCTATACCCTGCCTGTCCTGCCTGTATACAGCAACAATAGTCCTGAGATGGACTCTTCTCCTGTACTCCGACCTGGCTATACCCTGCCTGCCTGTATACAACTACAATAGTCCTGAGAAGGACTTCTGGTCACACTGTTTGCAGCCCTGCTACGGAAATAACTATAAAGGGCCGCAAACCTTTCCCTGAAGCAGCAACACTCTCCCTGCACTGACTGTCTGGATGGCTGTGTGCAGAGCACAGCGCGCCCACCGGTATAAAGGCTCGGTCACGCTGTGCAGGCCGGCCAATCACTGCAATTCCACAACTAACAGGGCTGTGGCATTGCAGTGGTCTGCCAGCCAATCCCTGCATGAGGGCTGGCTCTCAAAAGAGCGCCAACATGCAGGGATGAAGACCACGAGTACAGCACGAGTATCGCGAGATTACTCGGTCCCCGCCGAGTAGCCCGAGTACAGTGATACTCGCGCGAGTACCGAGTAGTGACAAGCATACTCGCTCATCACTAATAGCTATTGATTACGTTGAGGTTTGATCTGAATTGCGGTTTGGAGGATTTACATTGAAACCCTGATGTGAACATTCAGCAGAGAGCACAAGAGGCTTATTCTGATTTTTGGAAAGTAGAGTGAACAAATTGACAGCAATATACTAGTAGTTATTTTTGTGCGGTTCACCTCATGGTATTAGTAATAATGCATATTAATTCTGCTGGTCAGTGCAATTACAGTGATAGCAGATTAATATTTTTTCATATTTTGAACTCACACAGTAAAAATACTTTGGTATAATAAATAGTATTTCCATCGCCATGTCCTGAGAGCTGTAACTTTTATAATTTTTGGCAAACAGGGCTGTAAAAGACTTATTTTTAGACTAACAAGTTTGAGATTTTTTTGGTTCCATTTTATAATATATAAAAAAAATTTACCGCTTTTTATTCAGATTTTTCAAGTGCAGAATGATCAAAAACCAACAATTCACTTATTGTTTTAATTTTTTCCTTGGGTTATTTTGTGGTAAAAGACATAAAATATTGTTTAAGGCAATACCAGACATGTGTTGCTTTTTTATGCTTTTACATACAAAAAAACAATATTTTGCTAAGATTAATTTGCTTTTGCAAGACCATATTTTGAGAGCTATTAACTTTTTTTTCAAATGAGCCATATTGTTTGCCATTTTCATTCATACCATTTTTTTTACAAATTAGTTTGTTGGATTTTTATTAATCTTTTTGTGTCAGTATGATTTAAAGCGACATTTTTGACATGTTTTTAATTATTTTTTTACGGTGTTTGTCATACGAAATAAATAAATAACATGACAGTTTTATAGTTCAGGTTTTTAAGGATGTGGTGCTAACAGTTATTTGTACTTTTTTGTTTTAACGGATATGCAGCATTTTTAGCGGCAAAACGATTTTTCATGATTTGCGCAAAGTGCTGCCCATTGTGTTGAATTGTCGACGCGATTCTCTTTTCCCACTCTTGACACACCGAAAGCAATACCGCAGAATAAATGCTACCACAGGCCTCCTGTATCCGTTGTTTCAGGTGCCCCATATCCTGTATCTATGGAATTGCTCTTGGTGCGTCAACAGTGGAAGAAGAGAATCGCGTTGACAATTCAACACAATGTTCAGCACTTTGAGCACACTTTTTTAGTGGGTTACTGTCGTTGTTCCATGTCACAAATGTGTCAATAACTCGATAATGAATAAAGCTACATTGAAAATGAGCACACCATTGTTTTCCTTGTGCAATTCTCTATGTGTTTGATGTGTCACATGACCCCCTTCTTATTGAAGAAATTAAAGTTAAATTCAAATAGGTGGCTTTTCAGATGGCCGCTGTGTCGCCCCAGGGATGATGATCCTCTTCAGGGACGCAACAGGGCTTCTTGGATACGGCAACAGGTGAAGTCAGTTTTTATGTTATATGTCATGACTAGTGATGAGCGAGTACTAAAAAACTCGGGTGCTCGAGGCTCGGGTCGAGCATCCCAAGATACTCGTGTACTTGGCCCGAGCACCGAGCCCAATGTTATCCTATGGGAGACCCGAGTATTTTTATGAAATGACCCCCCGGCAGCATGTAGAAACCCTAAAAATGTCACAAAAGTCTCAGAAGAGTGCTCAAATGACATGGCAACAGCATGGGGAAGACCCCTTGAAGCATTTATCACTCAAAAGTCACAGCTGTGAACAATTTTATCCGAGTTTTATGCCATTTTTACAGACTTGCCAGAAAACCTTCCAAAATGACACCAAAATGAATTTTCATGGCGGAAATGTTAAGGGCACATACCCAATAGTGAGATAGAGCTGGTGTATGTTACATTTTGAGATTACATGAAAGATTTTACGTGAAAACATTGTGTGGCACTCCGATGTCCCTGAGAAGAGACGTACATGAAGGCCTCTTGAGTCTAATGTGCCCATTTTGAGGAAGTGAGTCTTTGTAGTATTTTCCTTTGCCAGGGCAGTCCAAAATTGTGAGGTTCACCAATGCCCCTGCATACAGACGTGCATGATGGCCTGTAAACCTGAAGTGCCCATTGTAAGGAAGTGGGTCTATTGTAGTATAGCCCTTTGGCAGGGCAGCCAAAAATTGGGAGGCTCCACATTGTCCCTGGATAGAGACGTGCATGAGGGCCTGTAAACCTGAAGTGCCCATTGTAAGGAAGTGGGTCTATTGTAGTATAGCCCTTTGGCAGGGCAGCCAAAAATTGGGAGGCTCCACATTGTCCCTGGATAGAGACGTGCATGAGGGCCTGTAAACCTGAAGTGCCCATTGTAAGGAAGTGGGTCTATTGTAGTATAGCCCTTAGGCAGGGCAGCCAAAAATTGGGAGGCTCCACATTGTCCCTGGATAGAGACGTGCATGATGGCCTGTAAACCTGAAGTGCCCATTGTAAGGAAGTGGGTCTATTGTAGTATAGCCCTTTGGCAGGGCAGTAAAAAATTGTGAGGTTCACCAATGCCCCTGCCAATGCCCTTGCATACAGACGTGCATGAGAGACTGTAAACCTGAAGTGCCCATTGTAAGGAAGTGGGTCTATTGTAGTATAGCTCTTTGGCAGGGCAGTCCAAAATTGTGAGGTTCACCAATGCCCCTGCATACAGACGTGCATGAGGGCCTGTAAACCTGAAGTGCCCATTGTAAGGAAGTGGGTCTATTGTAGTATAGCCCTTTGGCAGGGCAGCCAAAAATTGTGAGGCTCCACATTGTCCCTGGATAGAGACTTGCATGATGGCCTGTAAACCTGAAGTGCCCATTGTAAGGAAATGGGTCTATTGTAGTATAGCCCTTTGGCAGTGCAGCCAAAAATAGGGAGGCTCCACATTGTCCCTGGATAGAGACGTGCATGAGGGCCTGTAAACCTGAAGTGCCCATTGTAAGGAAGTGGGTCTATTGTAGTATAGCCCTTTGGCAGGGCAGCCAAAAATTGGGAGGCTCCACATTGTCCCTGGATAGAGACGTGCATGATGGCCTGTAAACCTGAAGTGCCCATTGTAAGGAAGTGGGTCTATTGTAGTATAGCCCTTTGGCAGGACAGCCAAAAATTGGGAGGCTCCACATTGTCCCTGGATAGAGACGTGCATGATGGCCTGTAAACCTGAAGTGCCCATTGTAAGGAAGTGGGTCTATTGTAGTATAGCCCTTTGGCAGGGCAGTCCAAAATTGTGAGGTTCACCAATGCCCCTGGATAGAGACGTGTATGATGGCCTGTAAACCTGAAGTGTCCATTGTAAGGAAGTGGGTCTATTGTAGTATAGCCCTTTGGCAGGGCAGTCCAAAATTGTGACGTTCACCAATGCCCCTGCATACAGACGTGCATGAGGGCCTGTAAACCTGAAGTGCCCATTGTAAGGAAGTGGGTCTATTGTAGTATAGCCCTTTGGCAGGGCAGCCAAAAATTGGGAGGCTCCACATTGTCCCTGGATAGAGACGTGCATGATGGCCTGTAAACCTGAAGTGCCCATTGTAAGGAAGTGGGTCTATTGTAGTATAGCCCTTTGGCAGGGCAGCAAAAAATTGGGAAGCTCCACATTGTCCCTGGATAGAGATGTGCATGAGGGCCTCAAAACATTGTTCCCATTGCAAAGGAGCGGGTCTCCTGTCGTTGTAATGTCCATTCTGAAAGAATGGGCGAAAAAATTTAACACTGGGGGTATACTTGAAACAACGGCCTAACTATTGTAATGGTCATCATGGTGGCGCATGAGGAGAAGGAGGAGCAGTCCAGCGATTATCCAAAGTCCAGAAGTGTGTACCCATGGGTGAGTGGAGGTACATGGCAAATTCCCGTTACAAACTTTAAATTCCGCTCTCATTTGCTGGTGGTGTGGTGAAGTCTGGCCCAATCCAACCCTTGTTCAGCTTGATCAGAGTCAGCCTGTCAGCATTTTCAGTTGACAGGCGGGTGCGTTTATCTGTAATGATTCCACCTGCGGCACTAAAAACACGCTCTGACAAAACGCTAGCGGCAGGGCAGGCCAGGACTTCCAAGGCGTAGAGAGCCAATTCATGCCACGTGTCCAGCTTGGATACCCAATAATTGTAAGGCACAGAGGAATGTCGGAGTACAGAAGTTCGATCTGCAAGGTACTCCTTGAGCATCTGGGAAACTTAGGATTTCTTGTTGCACTACCCCGCATCTCAGGGGCTGTGGTACGTGAGGGGCTGAGAAAACTGTCCCACATCTTAAAGACTGTTCCCCTACCTCTGGCGGATTGGACTTGTGCCCTTCTCGGCTGTACGCCTTGGTTGTCCACTGATTCCTGACCAATGCCGCTAGCGTTTTGTGACGGGAATGCTTTGCCTACTTCCGTGACTATGGTCTTCCGGAACTGCTGCATTTTGGCTGACCTCTCCGCCTCGGGAATAAGAGACATAAAGTTCTCCTTGTAGCGAGGGTCTAACAGTGTTTCCAACCAGTAATGATTGTCGGCCAAGATGTTCTTAACGCGAGGGTCACGAGACAGGCAGCTTACCATAAAGTCAGCCATGTGCGCCAGACTCTTAACAGCCAGTACTTCAGTATCCTGACCAACACGATGACTGAACATGCTGTCCTCCTTCTCCTCCTCCTCCTCCTCCTCCTCATCTACCCCGTCCTCTGGCCAGCCACGCTGAACCGAGGATATGACTGGTGTGCATGTCATATCCTCAATTTGGCCGGAGAGTTGCTCCATGTCTTCATCCTCCTCCTCGTCATAGTCCTCCACTGCACGTTGTCATGAGACGAGGCTCGGCTGTGTGTTTTCACCCACACCCACTACTGTTTCTTGCTCCAACTCATCGCGCTCCGCCTGCAATGCATCATGTTTGTTTTTGAGCAGAGACCGTTTTAGAAGGCAGAGAAGCGGTATGGTGACGCTAATAATGGCATCATCACCACTCACCATCTTGGTGGAGTCCTCAAAGTTTTGGAGGATGGTACATAGGTCGGACATCCATCTCCACTCCTCAGGTGTTATGTGTGGAGTTTGACCCATTTCCCGATGGCTTAGGTGATGCAGGTACTCAACAACTGCCCTCTTCTGCTCACATATCCTGACCAACATGTGCAGAGTTGAATTCCAACGCGTGGGGACATCACACACCAGTCTGTGAGCCGGAAGATGCAAACGGCGCTGAAAGCCGGCAAGGCCGGCTGAAGCAGTAGGTGACTTTCGAAAATGTGCAGACAGGCGGCGAACTTTTACCAGCAGATCAGACAGCTCTGGGTATGACTTTAGAAACCGCTGAACCACGAGGTTGAGCACATGGGCCACGCATGGAACATGTGTCAGCTGGCCTCGCCTCAAAGCCGCCACCAGGTTCCGGCCATTGTCACACACGACCTTTCCTGGCTTTAGGTTCAGAGGTGTGAGCCAGTGATCTGCCTGCTGTTTCAGAGCTGTCCACACCTCTTCTGCATTGGCTCGCATGCACAACAAGCGAAGACATAGCAGTGACATCAGCAAGCACTGCTCCTCGACTCTGTTGTACATCCCACAAAGTCGGGTGCTTGGCTGGCATGTGCCTGATTATGCTGGTGGTGGTCAGGCTGCTAGTTTTGCTACCCCTGCTGATGCTGGCATGGCAGGTGTTGCAAATGGCCTTTTTAGAATCATCTGGAGCCAACTTAAAAAACTGCCAGACTCGGGAAGACCTAACATTTGTACAGGCACCTTGTGTCGTGTTGTTGTTCCGGGGAACGGTTGCCTGACTTCTGCCTGGGGCCACCACCCTGCTTCTTACTGCCTGTTGGGATGCTACGCCTCCCTCCCCCTGTGCACTGCTGTCCTCGCTCTGCATATCCTCCTGCCAGGTTGGGTCAGTTACTGGATCATCCACCACGTCGTCTTCCTCTTCTGCACCCTGCTCCTCTTCCTGACTTCCTGACAATTGTGTCTCATCATCGTCCACCCCTTGTTGAGACACGTTGACAACTTCGTGAGAACGTGGCTGCTCAAATATTTGGGCATCTGTACATACGATCTCCTCATGACCCACTTCAACAGGAGCTGGCGAGAGGCCAGAATGTGCGAATGGAAACGTGAACAGCCCTTCCGAGTGTCCAAGTATGGGATCAGTAATGTCCGTGGACATGTACTCAGCCTGGTGGTAGGAAGGAGGATCAGGTTCTGAAATGTGCGGTGCAATATCACGGCTACTGACACTTGACCGTGTGGAAGACAGAGTGTTTGTGGTGGTGCCAATCTGACTGGAAGCATTATCCGCTATCCAACTAACAACCTGTTGACACTGGTCTTGGTTCAAGAGCGGTGTACTTCTGCGGTCCCCAAGAATTTGGGACAGGACGTGCGAGCGAGTAGATGTGGCCCTTTGTTGTGGCGAAATTAGAGCTTGCCCACGACCTCGGCCTCTGCCTGCACCACCATCACGTCCACTTCCTTGTTCGTTGCCAACGCCCTTGCGCATTTTGCAATGCTGTGCGGACGTGTATTCACTAGACTTGTGCGATATATCCAAGTTTGTGCAAAATGCACACAAGTGCACCTGTACGCTGCCACCGACAGGCACACACGTTCGGTTTTTAAATGCAAGAACGGACGCACTAAGAACCTAACAGGTTTTTAGGAGCGACAATTACTGAGAAGTTTGACACTATCAGACACTGCTGACTGACGTGTATTATTCACTAGACTTGTGCGTTATATACTAGTTTGTGCAAAACATGCACCTGTACGCTGCCACCGACAGGCACACACGTGCGGTTTTTAAATGCAAGCACGGATGCACTAAGAACTAGAGTTGAGCGCGGTTCGTGGTTCGTGGTTCTCCAGTTCGCGACTCGAGTGATTTTGGGGCATGTTCTAGATCGAACTAGAACTCGAGCTTTTTGCAAAAGCTCGGTAGTTCTAGAAACGTTCGAGAACGGTTCTAGCAGCCAAAAAACAGCTAAATCATAGCTTGGTTTCTGCTGTAATAGTGTAAGTCACTCTGTGAATCAAACTATTATGACATTTCAGTGTATAGTGTGCGTGAACAGCGCCTTCAGATCACTGCTGTTTCTATAATGGCGATCGCCATTTTTTTTTTTTTTTTTTCTTGTCTTCCTTCCCTAAGTGCGCGCGTCTTGTGGGGCGGGCCAGCATGTCAGCCAATCCCAGACACACACACAGCTAAGTGGACTTTGAGCCAGAGAAGCAACGGCATGTGTGATAGGATCTGCATGTCACATGTCCCTGCATTATAAAACCGGACATTTTCTTCACGGACGCCATTATCTGCCTTCTGCGTCTTTGGTGTCAGACATCACTGTCGCAGCTCCGTCTTCCTGAGTCCTATAGCCGATACAGCTGTATGCGCTGCATACACAGCGTTAGACAGCTTAGGGAGAGCACTTTATAGCAGTCCTTTTAAGGGCTCCAACCGGCAGGGTCAGAGAGCCATAGGTGACAGGTCCTGCAAACAGCAACAGCGTCTGTGTAGCCCAGGTCAGGGATTTCCTACCTGCATTTCACCATTAGGAGGGAATAGAAAGGCAGGCTTCCATTCCTCTACCCAGAGCACCACAATCCTGCCACTGTACCCTCTTGTCCTCTGCACACTCCAACTGATAACTAAGCCATTATACTAGCAAACACTCAGTGTACCTAGTGGCATCCTATACGTGGCTATTGGACTTTGCTATAGTCCCACTAGTGCAAAGACATTTGCAGAGCGCGTCTGCCTGCATTGCACACTACAACTCATTCTAAACAAGCCATTATACTAGCAAACACTCAGTGTACCTAGTGGCATCCTATACGTGGCTATTGGACTTTGCTATAGTCCCACTAGTGCAAAGACATTTGCAGAGCGCGTCTGCCTGCATTGCACACTACAACTCATTCTAACCAAGCCATTATACTAGCAAACACTCAGTGTACCTAGTGGCATCCTATACGTGGCTATTGGACTTTGCTATAGTCCCACTAGTGCAAAGACATTTGCAGAGCGCGTCTGCCTGCATTGCACACTCCAACTCATTAAAACCAAGCCATTATACTAGCAAACACTCAGTGTACCTAGTGGCATCCTATACGTGGCTATTGGACTTTGCTATAGTCCCACTAGTGCAAAGACATTTGCATAGCGCGTCTGCCGGCATTGCACACTCAAACTCATTTTAACTAAGCCATTATACTAGCAAACACTCAGTGTACCTAGTGGCATCCTATACGTGGCTATTGGACTTTGCTATAGTCCCACTAGTGCAAAGACATTAGCAGAGCACATCTGCCTGCATTGCACACTACAACTCATTCTAACCAAGCCATTAGACTAGCAAACACTCAGTGTACCTAGTGGCATCCTATACGTGGCTATTGGACTTTGCTATAGTCCCACTAGTGCAAAGACATTTGCATAGCGCGTCTGCCTGCATTGCACACTCAAACTCATTTTAACTAAGCCATTATACTAGCAAACACTCAGTGTACCTAGTGGCATCCTATACGTGGCTATTGGACTTTGCTATAGTCCCACTAGTGCAAAGACATTAGCAGAGCACATCTGCCTGCATTGCACACTACAACTCATTCTAACCAAGCCATTATACTAGCAAACACTCAGTGTACCTAGTGGCATCCTATACGTGGCTATTGGACTTTGCTATAGTCCCACTAGTGCAAAGACATTTGCAGAGCGCGTCTGCCTGCATTGCACACTCCAACTCATTAAAACCAAGCCATTATACTAGCAAACACTCAGTGTACCTAGTGGCATCCTATACGTGGCTATTGGACTTTGCTATAGTCCCACTAGTGCAAAGACATTTGCATAGCGCGTCTGCCTGCATTGCACACTCAAACTCATTTTAACTAAGCCATTATACTAGCAAACACTCACTGTACCTAGTTGTATCCTAAACGTGGCTATTGTACTTTTGTCAATTCACAGTATTGGAACGTTATTTGCAGCACGTCTGCCTGCATTGCACACTCAAACTTTTTTAAACTCAGCCATTTATAGTAGCAAACACTCAGTGTACCTAGTTGTATCCTAAACGTGGCTATTGTACTTTTGTCTATTCACAGTATTGGAACGATATTTGCAGCACGTCTGCCTGCATTGCACACTCAAACTTTTTTAAACTCAGCCATTTATAGTAGCAAACACTCAGTGTACCTAGTTGTATCCTAAACGTGGCTATTGTACTTTTGTCAATTCACAGTATTGGAACGTTATTTGCAGCACGTCTGCCTGCATTGCACACTCAAACTTTTTTAAACTCAGCCATTTATAGTAGCAAACACTCAGTGTACCTAGTTGTATCCTAAACGTGGCTATTGTACTTTTGTCTATTCACAGTATTGGAACGATATTTGCAGCACGTCTGCCTGCATTGCACACTCTAACTTTTTTAAACTCAGCCATTTATAGTAGCAAACACTCAGTGTACCTAGTTGTATCCTAAACGTGGCTATTGTACTTTTGTCAATTCACAGTATTGGAACGTTATTTGCAGCACGTCTGCCTGCATTGCACACTCAAACTTTTTTAAACTCAGCCATTTATAGTAGCAAACACTCAGTGTACCTAGTTGTATCCTAAACGTGGCTATTGTACTTTTGTCAATTCACAGTATTGGAACGTTATTTGCAGCACGTCTGCCTGCATTGCACACTCAAACTTTTTTAAACTCAGCCATTTATAGTAGCAAACACTCAGTGTACCTAGTTGTATCCTAAACGTGGCTATTGTACTTTTGTCTATTCACACTACTGCAAATCTATGTGCAGCACCTCTGCATGACAACCTCGTGCTCTGTTTTTAATAAGCTATAATGATAGCACAAAATACTGCCATTTTGTGGCATCATAGAACTGGCTGTTGTATTCCATTAGTGCCCCACTGGTGACAAGCTATTTCTAGCACCTCTACATCACACCCTCATGCACATTTAGCTACGCTAATGTTATAGCAAACTCATGGAATTCATTGCTGCATTTCATAATTCGGAGGGATAGAAAGTCAGGCTTCCTTTAGCTTTTCCTTCTGTTCATAGACAGCATCTCCAAGACAAATTTCCCCTCCACGTCTAAGTGTGGAGAGGCAGCTAGTGCGCATGCGTGTGCCGATGTACCCCAGCTGCAGCATAATTACAGTGTTTCGCCTAGTGAGTATGCTCAGCCTGACTGTGCCATTCCTGACGCTAAGTCTTCATTTCGGGATACAGCGCATGCTCCCACACTAAGTGTGAAAAGCCTCTTTGCACAGGTGCTTGCATTCTGTGCCGGGTCTAAGTCCTGTTTTGTGCCTAGACACCATGCTAAAGCTGATAGTCTTTTTTCAGAGACTGTATTTCATGCTACTGAGCATGCTCAGGCACTTCCTGCATCAGAGACTAGGTCCGGTAATGAACTCTTTGGCCCTGGCCCTGATGTGGGGGTCCCATATAGACCACAGGGCATCAGGTGTCCTCCCAAATGGCTTGCAGAGGCCCACACCTATGACTTGTCACCGCATTATTGATGGTCAGACGATGACTGGTGAGGTGTTTGGGTCATGGCAGCCATGAGGTCATCATTGAAGTTGCGTTTCCAAATAGGACGCTAGTTATGCCACTCATGACGTGTCACTCTGCTTTTGTCTCCAGGAGGTGCATTGTGGTTCACCCTGGTTTGGGGCGGACCCAGGTTATAAAAGGGGCTGGAGCCAACAAGGAGGTGCGCAGTCTTCTATTATGCTCCGAAAGAGCACACCTCCATGTGTTGAACCCATTGCGGCTTTAGGCCAGAGGTAGGCAGGGATAGGGTGGTGGATGCAGGCCACCACCACAGTTGGTAACGCAGAACGGTTAAGACCAGCTCCTGTCCTAACAGTCCTGCTTGTGCAGCCCAGTGGCATTAACAGGCCTGCTGCTGCTGATGCGCCTGCTGTCCACAGGTGTGGCCCCTACGCACACGGTCAGCGTACTCAATGGCCCCTGTGTTGTTAACAGGGAGTTCCTGGGCTGGGTGGGCATGTGGACCCTGTGACGCTAACAGGGCTCACAGTCTCCAGATCCGAATGGCGTCTAACTCGGTTCAGGCTACTATTAGTTTCATAGCCACACAGCTCTGTATCCTCCACCAAACCTTCAAGTTGCCAACCTCTCCTTTTCCAACTGGGAGCACGGTGGACACTGACTGCTGAAGGTGATATATACCTTTCTCTTTCTTTTCTTATTAATTTTTGTTATATAGCGGTCACAGATTATATACCACTTTATCCAAATCTGCCAGTCCCACTGTAACAGATGTTGTTTCTTCAGCAAATGTTACAGTTGTTTAACCACCAAATCCACGGACCCAAATTTTTTTCCCCTTTCCAACACACCTGTTCCCCTTTCCAACAGCATCTGTCCTTTTTCAACTCATTTTGGGATATGACCAAAAGTGCAACTGTGCAGGGACACCGTACTCAACGCCATCTCAGCACAGCAGCCATCCCTCGGTCCCTCCGATGTGGACAAGTAAAAGACCATTTCCTCCTATCCATGACAAAGTGTTGAGATTCACTCTGTGCAGCACTGGTGTTTAGTGGAAAAGTAGATCTAAGATTGCGTACCACATTCTGCAGATACTCCTGTATACGTGCGTCTATTTCTATGGCAGGAATTAGTTCGCCAAATTTTGTCTTGTACCGGGGATCTAA